>NC_084480.1:195154973-197554973 GCF_030035675.1 Rhineura floridana | reverse complement strand
ACTCTGGAGCTTCTGACTGGGCAGCTACTTGAAACGTTTGTTCCTTTTCCTGCACTGTTTGATTTCCACCTCACCCACCTGTCAAAATGGCTCACAGGGGCAGGGGGAGGTCAGGATCTGGCCCGTTGGAAACAAGAGAACTGCAGTCAAATAATGTACTGCTACTATGATGTTGCAATACACTATCCTTTCAGGCATTTGGGGATTTTGTTTAAACCTTATGAAAGAAAAGGTTCCACGCATATTTCCACACCATTGGAGGGCATTATTTTTAATGCATTCTTTGCTAACACAAAAGTCACAGGGAGCTGGAAACAGGTCTCAGCGTGAAGATGATTTGTCTATCACTATTCAGGTTTTACACTTAAATTAATGCACACTTGCTTGCTAATATAAGCAATATAAAAGCTTTTTCTCAAGGTGGAAGGAGATGAGCTCCATTATAAATCTCCAGCACCATATGGAGTGACATCCTGTTATACATGTTTTATAGAATTCTGCCAAACCCCTATTTATTTCTTCAGGATGCTTGTTAACTTTTAAGTTTAGAAATTATTCTGGTGATCAGATGCTTTGTCATGTCCTAATCCAAATAGTCTTTTTCAGAGCTACATCTAATGTGGACAAAGGCAGACTGTCAAAAACTCATTTTTTTCCTCTAGCTCTGCCTGGAGCTTAGTTTTATATAGAACTCCACAGGAATCTTGAAAATATTGTGGTCTTTTTTCTCTTCTATCCTCTTTCTTTGCTTAAAAAAACACATTTCCCCCCTCATCAGTCCAGCTACAGTACTCAAACATTTCTGTGTAGGGATGTAGGGCAATATCCTGTCCCTCAGATTTTGCCAGTCATTAATACCCCCCCAAGAAATCTTCAGATGATTACCCAAGAAAGAACTCTCACTCCCCACAAAAAGAACCCTTCAAATTTCTTTTCAAATTTTGCTTGAGAAAGTTGGGAAAAATCTCATGGAGGTTTGTTTGGTTTAGTTTGGTTTCCTTGCATTTTAGAGCACCAGAAGATAATTTTTAACTTGTCCGGGGGCCACACATGCCAGTGGCAGGTGGAGCCAAAGGTAAAAGTGGCCAATCAGAACGGCTATGACTTTGACTTTGACCTTTGTACAGCAGGCAACATCTCAGCCACAAGAAAGTCAGACATGTCAGCACACACACACGCACCCCTTTCCATCTTCCATTAAATCAAGCAAGCAGTAGTGACACATTACAGCAGGAAAAAGTACTTGAGGAGGATGCAGAACAGGGCCATTGTGGGATGTGGCCTGAAGAGACCAGGGAGAGTTCGGAGAGAGGTCCCTTACCCCTGCTATATGCAGTATACTTACCTGGGAGTAAGGTGCATTGAAAAGAATGAGACTTCTGAGTAGTTATATACAGGAGTGCACTGTTAGTGGCCACAAGTCCACATGCTTTTCATGCTTTAAGAGACATGTTGGTCATGAATTGAGGTATGAGTTGTATATTTTGATATATACTATGTTCTGTTGTAGTGACATTCATAGAAAATTTGTGTTAATTGAAGTGATTTCTGTATTGATGTTAGGCATTTTCAGGAAGGAAAAGCATGATATAAACAATGAATGAGGGAAGAGGAACCTTGGGTTTGAGGGTCTAATTAGGCTTGCCAGATCTCAGACGTTGGGCCACCAGGCCATTTTGGGCAAACCATTCTCATCTTTCCCACACATTAAATCATATATAACATGAAATCCCCATAAACCCTGACCATTTGCTTTGCTAGCTAGTTCTGATGGGAACTGCAGTCCAAAAACATCTGGAGGACACCAAGTTCTTCACTCCCAATCTATTAAAATGCAATGCCCAAAACCAGACACAGAATTCCAAATACGGTCCATCTGACTAGTTCTGAATTCAGTATTGGTCTAAATGGGCAACATGTTTTTAACAGTGCAATTCTGAACATGTTTACTCTGAAGAAAGTCCGAGTGAGTTCAATGGGTCTTAGTTCCAAATAAGTTTGCGTAGATTTACAACTGAAGGTAGTCTAGGATTCTATGGTCAGCATTCTGCCCTTGCTTACAGTAGATCTACACATGCTGCAGAATGAGGTGGTAGATCCAGACATACCACTTTGGAGACCCCTCACCACACACACATGCAACAAAGGCATAAAAAGAGAGACAGCATCCTAGGCTCTAGGCTGTTGTTTGCTATGCTGCTTTTCTGTTTGGGGGGGGAGTTTTGGTGCTGGGGAAAACAAATATGTGGTCCCCTACCCACAGTATGGAGTGATTTAGTCCATTCTACCTTTCCAATATTCTACCATGTCATTTTGCTTCATATGCAGACCAGGCCTTTTTTGTTACTTTCTGCCAGGATGTTCTTTTATATCTAACGCTTTCCTGATGATTGCCAAAAACATATCTTGAGGATTTTTTAGCTACAGCCCACTAGCATTACTAATAATATGAACTTATTAACCCATTGTGGGGGGAAAGCCCATGTGATGTCTTCAAAGTCACAGTTGTTTTAATTAGTGCATCAGCATGAAGCATGGCTTGTATCCAAAATGGCCATATGGCATAGCACTTTGGGAGTTCGTCTTGTTTGCCCAAAGGGCACAAACGTGTTTATTGAAATTCCAAAATGTATTTACCAGTGAAGAAGAAAAATAATTCACAACAGATCTTCACTATATAAGCTGAGCAGAGGAAAATATCCATTACCACTATTACCAAGGCAGACACACAGGGGTATGTATCTTGTGAACATTTTTGCCTCTATAAAGATGGTCAGAGATCTTTCCCACCTTTATTTCTCTGTTTAAAAGATACATATGACACTTTTCTATTAAAGGCATTCAAAGCAATGTACAAGAAATGAATAAATGTAACTAATAACAGTAAAGGACAGCAGAATAAACAAGGATGTTCAAAAACACACACACAAAAAATTCCACTGGACTTCCACTGGAACTTTCACCTTTTGAAACTGTTTTTATTCATTCAGGCTTTGGGAAGACATTGGTACAGTCTGCCATAAATAATGTTCAAAACTAGTTGAGATAACTGCTGGTGCAATATAAGTTTTATGATGATTTAAGTTTGTATGGCATTATTCTTATTTTATGCAACACTTTACCAGCCTCCAATGCTCAGATGAAGTGGAATCTACCACTGAAAGGCCTTTTCTCCACTTGCTGCCAGGGATGGATGGACCCATTAAAATCACCTCTATCTCAGTTCTCAGAGGGGACAGATAAGTTAAAGTCCATCTCATTCCATTTCCAGGTTGATTTTTAAAGGAAAATCCTTTAAAAAACATACACTTTTTTTTAAAAAAAGTACTTAGGAGGCTTTCTGCCTCTATTCCTCTGAAAAAAAATAAAATCCACTGGCACTGAAGCAACAATATATTGGAGCTAAGAACAGGTATGGAAGGGAAATGGAAAGACGATTAATGTGGAGAAGGTTTTTGCGGGGTGGGGGGAGTAAAGTTAGGATTAGCACTGAAAACAGAACCTCAATAAAATTCAGTGCATGGATCAGTTCAATTATATACACACCTATAATGATCTACTCTACTTGTCCAGCCCAAAAAACAAACACACCCAACTACTCTATTGGAGTGAATGAAACTGAGGAGACGACAACACTTACCAAACTTGACTCCAGTGTTATCACAGGTGAATCAAGCAGGGTATCCAGAGCACAGCCTTGTCCTGATTTCTTGGATGAGTTTCAGTTGGTACAGCTTGAGGACTTTGACAAGGTGCTTGGACAGGTTTGTGCAACCACTTCTGTGCTGGATCCCTGCCCTTCTTGGCTAATAAAAGCTAGCAGGGATGGAACAGCTGGCTGGGCCAGGGAAGTGATTAATGCCTCTCTGCGAGAGGGGGTGGTCCCTGGCCACCTGAAAGAGGCAGTAGTGAGACCACTCCTGAAGAGACCTTCCCTGGATCCAGGAAATCTTAATAACTATAGGCCGGTAGCAAATGTTCCATTCCTGGGCAAGGTCCTTGAACGAGTGTTGGCAGGCCAGCTCCAGACACTCTTGGATAAGACTGATTATGTGGATCCATTTCAGTTGGGTTTCAGGCCTGGTTTTGGCACAGAAACAGCCTTGGTCGCCCTGTATGATGACCTCTGTGGGGAGAGAGACGGGGAGTGTGACTCTGTTGATTCTCCTTGATGTCTCAGTGGCTTTCAATTCCATCGACCATGGTATCCTTCTGAGAAGACTGACTGAGTTGGGAGTGGGAGGGACTGAATGGCAGTGGTTCCGCTCTTACTTGGTGGATCGGCTCCAGAAGTTGGTGCTTGGGGAACGTTGCTCGGCACCCTGGACTCTCCAGTATGGGGTTCCGCAGGGGTCAGTTCTGTCCCCCATGCTGTTCAACATCTACATGAAACCATTGAGTGCAGTCGTCTGGAGTTTTGGAGTGTGTTGCCATCAGTATGCTGATGACACGCAGCTCTATTTCTCCTTTTCATCTTCTTCAGGTGAGGCTGTCAATGTGCTGAACCAGTGTCTGGCTGCGACAATGGACTGGATGAGGGCTAATAAACTGAGGCTCAATCCAGACAAGACTGAGATGCTGCTAGTGTGTGGTTCTTCTGACCAGATGGTGGATGTCCAACCTGTCCTGGATGGGGTTGCACTGCCCCTGAAGGACCAGGTTCATAGCTTGGGGGTTCTCCTAGAACCGTCTCTGTCACTTGAGGCTCAGGTAGCCTCGGTGGCTGGAGTGCCTTCTTCCAACTTTGGTTGGTGGCCCAGCTACGCCCCTATCTGGACAGGGATAACCTGGCTTCAGTTGTCCATGCTCTGGTAACCTCCAAGTTAGATTACTGCAATGCACTCTACGTGGGGCTGCCTTTGAAGACAGTTCAGAAACTGCAGCTTGTGCAAAATGCAGCGACCAGATTGGTAACAGGAACCAGACGGTTCAAACATATAAAACTGTTTCTGGCCCGCTTGCATTGGCTGCCTGTATGTGTCTGAGCTTGATTCAAGGTGCTGGTTTTAACCTATAAAACCTTACTTGGCTTAGGACCACAATACCTGATGGAAGGCCTCTCCCGACACAAACCCACCCATACACTATGCTCCACATCCAAGGCCCTCCTCAGGGTGCCTACTGTGAGGGAAGCTGGGAGTCTGGCAACAAGGGAGAGGGCCTTCTCAGTGGTGGCCCCCAAATTATGGAATGATCTCCCTGATGAGGTGCGCCTGGTGCCAACACTGTTACCTTTTCGGCGCCAGGTCAAAACTTGCCTCTTCTCCCAGCCATTTTAGCATGTGTTTTTAAATTGCTTTTTAATATTGTGTTTTTAAATTTCTATATTTGTTTTTAATGTTTTTAATTGTTGTAAACCACCCAAAGAGCTTTGGCTATGGGGTGGTATACAAATGCAATAAATAAATAAATAAATAAACTTGACAATAATTTAAAAGTGGTGATTTCTCCAAAAATAATCTTAGGTGGTGTAGTTTGGTGAGGATGAGGATCTTACTCTATCTAAACAGGCATCACAGTACTGGGATGTGTTTTTTTTAACGGTTCAGAAATGTTTTATAAATAAATCAGCTTAACCAAAGAAGTATTGCAACCATGTCCTGAGACATAATTGTTGCTCATTTTGCTTCCTGTGGAAACAAGGCCTAAGGAACCGGGCTTTGCAGTAATTTGAAGAATATGTGCAATACGGTGTGCTAATCTAGTAGTTGTTTAAAGAGGTCAGAGCTGAAGTATGGGAGATGGACATTTGCTTAGCATTCTTGATGAGGAGTTGCAAGCTGGGACAGATTTCAGGGAACAAGCATGGTCAGTAAATAGGCAGTGTAGGACCCAATACTCTCCTTATAAAGTTTTTTTTAAAAAAATATAGCCTAAATCCATACAAGTGTTTAGGGATAATCAACCACTGTGTCACTCTGCCATCATAGCCTGTGGCATAACACAGGCATTCAGATCCAGGATGCTGTCTCATTCTACAGGGACATTTTGCTGCCCCAAACAGTTTTACGGCACTGTGTGAGAAATGTACTCCCTTCCAATGTAGCAGAGGAAGCATTTGAGATCACATATGGCTGTATCCTCCGAGTCATTATAAGGCTGTACCTTTCACATCATGAAGCTATTTAGGGGGGCAACCTTCAACTTCTAGGGCCAGGCAGACAAAGATGCTCTTTTTTCATTCAGTTTTGATTATTGTGGCCTGAGGATGTGGACAAGCTGTTTGAAGAATTTCAGCTGATCATCTGCCCCCCTGACGCTTGCCCATCTTGACTTTTTAGAGTTAGCCATAGGGGATTGACTGGGTTGGTCCAAGGAGTGATTAATGTTCACTGGAGGAGGGGGAGATACCATCTGCCTTGAAGTAGGCAGTGGTGCGTCCCCTCCTTAAGAAGAGCTCCCTGGACCCAGAGTATTAAACAACTCTCATCCAGTCGCAAATATCCCCCTTTTGGGCAAGGTGCTCAAGAAGGTGGTGGTGGTCCAGCTTCAAGTGTGCTTGGAGGAAACTGATTACTTGGATCCATTCCAGTCTGGCTTCATGCCTAGCCATGGCACTGAAACCACCTTAGCTGCCCTGGTTGATTACTTCTGTCAGTAGAGTTAGAGAGAATGCAGCTCTGCTCATTCTCCTTGATCTCTAAGTGGCTTTCAGTACTGTTGATCACTTCTGGAGTGTCTCCGAGAGGTGGGAGTTGGGGGCACTGTGCTTCAGTGGTCCCACAACTGCCTTCAGAGCTATTTCCAGAAAGTAATTATAGGAGGCTACTGTGGCACCATGCAAACTGTCGTGTAGTTTCCTGCAGAGTTCCATCTTGTCCCCCATGCTCTTTCATGTCTACATGAAGCTGCTGGGAGCTGTCATCAGGAGATTTAGAGTGAGGTGTTATTAATATGCAGATGACACCCAGCTCTCTCTCTTTTGCTCCATTTGAATTGGGAGAGGTGGTTGAGGTGTTAAACCAGTGCTTGTTGATTGAATGCCTGGATGTGGGATAATAAATTGAAATTGAATCTTGAAAAAACAGTGGTGCTATGAGTCCTAAGTTGTCAGGTATGGGAGGTTGGGAGAAAGCCTGTCCTGAATGGGGTTGCGCTCCCCTGGAAGAAGCAAATCCATAGATTGGGGTTGCTTCTGGATCCAATCATGTCACTGGGGACTTAGGTGGCCTTGGTGGTTAGGAGTGTCTTTTTCTATCTCCAGCTGGTTCACCAGCTATGCCCGCCTTTGGACAGAAATGACTTGACCATTGTACTCCATGCTGTAGTAACTTCCAGATTTGGTTATTGCAATGTGCTGTATGTGGGGCTGCCCTTGAAGACAACTTGGAGATTTCAACTGGTCCAAAATGCAGCAGCCAGATTACTGGCTGGAGTTTCCTTTAGAACTCATATAATGCCTGTTTTAAAACAGCTGCATTGGTTACCAGTTTGTTTTGGGTCCCAATTCAAGGAACTCACATTAGCATTTAAAGCCCTAAATGACTTAGGTCCCAAATATCTGAAAGACCACCTCCACCCCTACAGACCCTTTTGTGTGCTGAGATTAGTACAGAGGGCTCTTTTGATAGTTCTACCACCTTCAGAAGCTCAGGGGGAGATGGCCAAGGAGAGAGCATTCTCTGTGGTAGCCCCTAAGCTGTGAAACTCCCTCCCCACCAAGGTGCATCTGGCAACTTCACTGTAGAGTTTTTGGTGAATGCTGAAGACACACCTCTTTACACTGGCCTTTGACACCTTTTAGGGCCCACCCTATTTTTTTTTTGGGATGTTGTGATTTTAGGTTGTTTTTAAACTCTTTTTAATGAAGTATTTTAAAACCCACCCTGGAATCTTTGGGTGAAGGGTGGGTAATAAATTTTGATGATTTATTATTATTTATTATTTAATTTAATTTATATACCGCCCTAAGCCCGAAGGCTCTCTGGGCGGTGTACAAAAAGATAAAAAACAAGCAATATATAAATACAATAAATACAATAAATCAAGAAAACAAAACAAACAAACAATAAAAGAACCAAACAACATCCAAAAATACAAATAATTATGAAAATGCCATTAAAACACACTTTAAAATGCCTGGGAGTATAAAATGGTTTTCGCCTGGCGCCGAAAAGATAGTAGCATCGGCACCAGGTGCACCTCATCGGGGAGGCTGTTCCACAGTTCGGGGGCCACCACAGAAAAGGCCCTGGTTCTAGTCACCACCCTCCGAGCTTCGGAGGAGGGCCTTAGATGTTGAGCGCAGTGTCCAGGTAGGTTCATATTGGGAGAGGCAGTCCACCAGGTATTGCGGTCCCATGCCATGTAGGGCTTTATAGGTCAAAAACAGCACTTTGAATCTAGCCCGGAAACAAACAGGAAGCCAGTGCAGACGGGCCAGAACAGGTGTTATATGAGCGGACCTTCTGATGTTGATAATGATAATACCAGGTGGAAAGGCACACTTGTCATAAGGAAATGGAACAGTGAAGGGATGCAGGCAGGAAAAGAAGATTGTCATCTCTAGAGCAGGGGTTGCTAGCCTGCATCCTTCCAGAAGTTGCTGGACTCTAACTCCCATTAGCCCAGCCAGCATGGCCAATCATGAAAGATGATGGGAGTTGCAGTACTACAGCATCTGGAGCACCACTGGTTAGCTACCTTTGCTATAAGACAAATAGTCTGAGAAGGAACATAAGAAAAAGAAAAGAAGATAGATCTAGAGGAGGAAACACATGGTTGCATTTGAAAGGAAGAAGAAGCAAGAAGACAAGAAAAGAGGAGAAACTACTGAAGAGAATGATGAAAATATGGTCAGAATGATGAGCAAAGCCAGTTAAATGAGTAACAACATTTAGGACAGAGCGGAGAAGTTTAGAAGCAATGTACAATGTTGACTGCCATTTTGTAGACTAGGGATGGGAGAAAAATTCAATTCAGTTTGCACTTCAGATTGAATCTATCAAATTCACATTTTCCAAACCAATACGAGAACTGATACAGAGCCATCTTTTAAAATTTGCACTTATTCAAATTTTGCAATGCAGCTCACCAACCAAGCAATGTTCACAAAAATGCATATTGTTGTGCACCACCCCAGTCTCCAAGCAGTGAGAGATCTCCAGAGGTTCTTGTGCTTGCCCAGGGTTTGGTTCCTTGGAAAGAAGGTTAGCAGAGACTATGGTGTCTTTATGAAATATGTTTTTTATTTATACACATTCCAACTTGAGTTTAAGATGGAGGGGTTCAAAGCATCAGCAGTCCAATAGATATTTCTTTTCCATCAGCCTTATAGGAGGCATCTTCAAGCCATGGTGCAGGGAGCCAGCCTCTCTGCATGTCTCCAATTCCCAGCCTTTCTTCAATCTCAACTAAAAAACACAAGCCTCTCTTTTTGGCCCAGGGATGGCAGGGGGCTCTCCAGAAGAGTTTCAACAACTATAGGATCTTGCTGGCCCATTTGCCAGTTAATGGTCACTTGATAGACCCATTAGCCCACCTGTCCACTCTATTAGACTAACAAAGGAGACTCATGTGACCTTCAGAGCTGGTTTCAACTGCAGAGCCTACCTCCAGGTGCAGGGTTCCAAATCAGAGGCTGGAAGGGGACTCAGAAATCTTCTATCTCAACCTCAAAACCCATAACAATATAGTAGGGGAAAGTGTGCATAAGAATGATATGAGTGAAAATAACATACAAAAATGAATTGCATGATAAGGAATTCCATGCAAAAATGTGTACATTGGTTAGAATTGCCTACAAAAATGTATTTATTCAGATAGATTCTCACTAAAATGCTGGAGAATTTTCATGAGGGTTTTTTTTTAATGCGAATTGCTGCAGAAATGTGGGGAACTGAATTTAAGATTGGAAAGAAAGGTTGGAGGATGTTGACCTGGTGCTCAATGGGGTACAATTGCTACTGAAAGACCAGGTCCTCAGCCTGGGGGTCATTCTTGACTCCCAGCTTTCCATGGAGGCTGAGGTCTCGGCTGTGAGCCAGGTGATGCTGTATCAACTCCATCTGATATGGAGGCTGCACCCCTACCTTCCCAACCATCTGCTCCCATCTGTGGTACATACCCTGGTCTCCTCTCGCCTAGACTACTGTAATGCACTCTACATGGGGTTTCCCTTGAAAACTGTCTGGAAGCTGCAACTGGTACAGAATGTGGTGGCTTGCCTGATTAAAGGCAGCCGCCCACGAGATCACATCACTCCAGTGCTGAAGGAGTTGCACTGGTTACCGGTTGTTTTCCGAGCCCAATTCAAGGTGTTGGTTCTGACCTTTAAAACCCTACACAGTTTCGGCCCAGTCTATCTGAAGGAGTGCCTCCAACATCATCAGGGATGCTGCTCAACAAGATCAGCCTCAAAAGGCCTTCTCTCTATCCCACCAGTTAAAACAGCTAGACTGGTGAGAACTAGGGAGAGGGCTTTTTCAGTTGTGGCCCCCACTTTGAGAAATTCCCTCCCAAATGATCTCTGCCATGCTCCCTCTATGATGAGCTTCCGCCGGGCCTTGAAGACCTGGCTCTTCAGGCAGGCTTTTGGGGTGGGTTAGGTTTTATTATTATTGCTCAGATTTTTAATGTTTCAATGTATTTATATGTTTTTACTTTGTACGTCGCTCAGAGTGGCTGGACAGCCAGCCAGATGGGCAACTAATAAATTTAATAAATAAATAAAATGAGAAACCGAGAGAACTGAAATGGACAGATGTCTCCATTCCTATTGTAGTCATGTTACATGTTCAACTTCAGCCATTTTGTTTTATAATCCTCATGTATCACTCCATAGTGAAAATTCTATGTGGACCAGAAACTCATAGATGCCCTTCACAGCAATGTCCATGGTTCCTTGTGACAACAGAAAGTACTGGTATGATTTCAGAAGTCCCTGCTGAAGTGCATCCATGACGCTTGCTGGGTAAGTCACATTCTCTCAGCCTAACCTACCTCACAGTGTTGTTGTGAGAATAAAATGGAGAGAGAGGAGTACCATGTATATTACCTTGAGTTCCTTAGAGGAAAAGTGGGATATCAATGTAGTAATGATAAATAAATAAATAAATAAAATATGCCTCCAGTTTCCATGATACGCTCTCAGTGTGAGTATGAACATATACATGCCCAAGGACAATGACAATAAGGATATTCATCAATTAAAAATAATGTTGTGAACCAGCACTAAGGTGATTAGCTGCAGATGAAGTATTATGAAATTATACCGGTTTATTACTTAAGGTGATTAACTTGCAATGACTTATTACAATCTTGATTACTTGAAGTTGTTTGGGGCTACATTCATTCAGGTTCTAACCACAGCCTCTCTGTTACAGAATGCCTCAAATGAGGGGGCAGGAAGCTGTTTGAGTGTTACGCCTTTTCTTTCCAGAATATCGGTATATAATTCAAAGCAAAATCAGTTATCTGAATGAATAACAATAATAAATAAACTTCCCTTCATCAAACATATCAGGATGGTGAACAATAAATATAACCAAAAATGGCAATACAAGCATAAAATACAATAACAATGAAGCACAAAAAAGGCAGTAAGGATGCAGTGGGATAAATAAACAACTGGACAAGCAAATGAAATTTGACATGGTGCCTGAAAACATTGGAAGATCACCACCAGTCACACCTCCATAGGCACAATTCAGCAAATGGGGAAAAATTACATTCTTCCCATTTTAAACTTTATTCCTGCATGTCATATGTATCAAAATTCATTGATTTCTTTAGAAATCAGTGGCCTTTATCTAACTCAAGTTGTGTGCCAATTTGTCATCCTAGATGGCAATCCACATTGCGATCAGCATCAAAAGTTACATTCACAGTGCAACCCTGCTACATGTCTACTAATAGGGCTTACTCCCCAGCTATGTGGATCCTCTTGCGGGACTCAGGCAATATACGTTCTCCATTAAAGGACTAAAAAGGTCTGTGTTGCAGTCATGAAAGAGCATCCTTCCCATCTTCCTCTTTTGTTTCCATTTTCCTTTTAAACCTGGGAGCAATTTATCTATAAAAATATTGAAACACTTTCCGTCTAAAATACATATTCATAATGCCAGAGTTTAATAAACTGTGACAGGCAGATTTTTATACTGCCACGAACAAAACAAGTGAATTTAATTAAAAATGAAGATGAAAGAGTGGGAATTGACATAAGCTTGTTTCATGCGGAGTGCCATAATAGATGCAAAAGCCACCAGGGATCAAGGAAGAAGAGGAGCATGAGGAAGGAAAAGATTTTTGCTGGAGGGGATAGCTTTCTTGCTAGAAATGTAGCAGAAGGGGGGATTAGTCTGCAATATGGGGGCATAGATAAACCAAGCATAAAATAAGGTCATTTTATTTTAAAAGAACACTGGCTATGTCAATCTGGAGTCATTGCCTGATTCTCCTTGCACATTTTGTATGATAAAATAGATTGGCCTCCTAGTCTAGTGAGAGAGCTAGTAAGCAAGCACATCCAGCTCCGGCAGTGAAGACAGCAAATACCCAAGCATCTGGGCCTGCAATTTGGAGTTGTGCCGTTAGCTGTCAGTAAACATGCCATATGATCAAACACATCTGCACCTGTGTAAACTGGCAAATGTGAGCCAATTTTGCATCCCTCTCTGGAAAAAAAAAACTGAACAGTCTCATTTAGAGCTGAAAAAAGCAAGCTTCCCCTCCTCTTCATTTCATTTTCAATTAGGACTTTTTACAACTTCACACGCAGTTCATAAAAGCAACCTGAGATTTGTCCTATGTATGTTTACTTGGGGGAGGGGAATGGCCCACTGTGCTCAGTGGAATTCACTTCCAGGTTAGCCAAGGGGACATCAGCCTAGAGGTGGCATTCAGGCTCTCTTTGAACCAGATTCCTCAAGCATCTGCGTAAGAGAGAAAGAAAAAAAATGCTTTCCATTCACTATCTCTACACCACAGATAGCCAACGTGGTGACACCCAGATGTTGCTGGACTACAGTTCCCATGGTCCCTGACCATTGGCCACACTGGTTGGGGCTGATGGGAGTTGGAGTCCAACAACATCTGGAGGGCACCACATTGGCTGTCAATGCTGCTATACACACTGGTTGGTGAGTTTCTCAACAATCTTATAAGAAGGGTTGGGCTGAAATCCTTGCATCCCCTCTCCCAGTTTTCCAAGAATATTCTTCTTCCTCCAAAAATGAGGACTGATTTTTCTGTGGCTTTCGGGGGGGGGGGATCGAAGAGAGAAATTTCTCTGAAATTATCAGGAGAGGTTTGTCAGTATTGAGATTTCTTTTTATTTTCTTTCCAATGGTTAAACAAATTCCATGGTTTCCAGATTTCCAATGGTTAAACGCTATACTCATTTGAAGCAGCTGATGTCTTCAGTGATTTTCCTATGACCTGCTGATAGATCACCATGTCTATACTATTCTTCAGAGTGATAATATGAGATAAAATGCCAAAACAATAATGCTAGGCAAACAGCCTGCTATTTTCTTTTTCTTTTCTTTTATAAACAGTTCTGCAGTTAAAGACCGGTACATAGTGACAGTATCCCAAGGCAAAGTTAAGGGTCATTAACATGACCAAATCAAAGGGATTGCCATTATCACAGCAGCACATCGAGGAGATTATGACTGTTATAAACTGAGGCTCAGAGCTTGTTTTGTTTGAATATACAATTCTTAAAGAGACTGCTTTATCTGGAAGAGTCAGCTCACCCTCCTTGTTTCAGCATTTTGAGTCCAATGATATTGAAATGTTGGGTGTTAGAAAAGAAGTAAAAGCACAGTGGCTCTCGAAACACTGCCAGCTCCTTGATGTGACTCAGGAAATGTCATGTGCTTGCTCCCATTATGTGAACCCCACAATCTGTCAGAAAAGGATACAAGTGATTAAGGAATACAAGCCTTACACATTAGCTAAAATAGGACTTAGACCCTGCAGAGCTGGAACCCTATGGCAAAATGCTTAATGGGCATCAGAAGGAAAGGATTGTCCAGGCACAGCAGTTCTGTCTGGTTTATAATATGCTTAGAACTTTAGAATATAGACACCTACAAGTGGGAGCTGCAACAAAATGTTGCTGTATGGAATGCTCCTTGTCAAAATTTCAATCATCCAAGCAGGCCCTTTTCCTGGATATTCCATTCCATTTCCCCACAATTTTCTGTCTCCCTCAAACACAGGGCCAAATTATAATGGTGCAATTGGAGCGCCATATTGGCTGTGCCAGTGTGCTTGCACAGCACTGATCTCCCTGGCACCTTGCCCCTCCCGGTAAGTAGCAGCAACCCACCTGCTGGGAAGTCAGGCAAACCTCACCACACCACACCACTGTTCACTATTGTATATGCTAGGGTGTCCTGACACAAAATATTGCAGTTGATTGCCGGTGTGGGGGTATGTGGCATGAATGTGTGGGTCATTGCTGAAGTAGCAACATATTGGAATCAGTCTGATTTTACATCAAACTGCAGTTTCAGATTCTACTGTGAATGCACCCAAAATAGAAATAGACCATAACCTCCCATTTGAAACACAAAAAAGGCTGTCTTCACCATCACATGACATTGACCAATAAAAAGGCTTTGAAATTAATAAAAATAAATTTGACACAGATTTCTAGGATGAATAATGAGGGAAAGAAAATGTTCTAGTTTAGATTCTCTGTAGAAACATTAGTAACACAGGAAAGAAGCAAAGTAAGAAGAACACCAACAAATATACAAAAATATATTTTTCCGTCTTTGGAGATGGCAGGTGTTGCCACCACTCACCATATGCTCAGAGGCACATGTTACCCAATTCTTCCAAGATACACACCAAGTGGATTGGACTGTGAAAGACCAACCCAAATGGTGTTTGCATTTGGACAAATTTGTAGGACAGTCCAATATCTCAGAGAGGAGGTCAGGTCTCCTACTCTCCTGGTGCATTCACTATAGCTGCCCAATTTCCCTGCTTTTTAAAGTTTGATAGAAATAGCTGTGGGCTATGGGTACGTTCTTAAACTGCAAGGTTTTTTGCCTACTAGTGAATATGCTAGAGTGTCCTGACACAAAATATTGCAGTTGATTGCTGGTGTGTGGGTATGTGGCATGAATGTGTGGGTCAGGAGGTTGAAAAAACAAACATTTCATGCTACTCTCTGAGCTTCACCCTAGTCCCAAACTGGCAGTTTCTGGACAACACTGAAGGATTGTTATAAACCACTCTGAGCCTAACTTGAATTATTCTGGGTCTACAATGCAAGTATTTCATAAACCACTCTTCCCTAGCCACAGCCCCTTTCAATCTGCAATAGGGGAACAGTGAATGGCATTTGTTTTGGAGCTTGTATTAAAAGGGCTATTTTTTAAGGTCTCACACTAAATAAAATTGAGAGCAGGAACTCTTCTCTTTGCTGCCACCTTTCAGGTTTGGGTGAGGGGGTGAGGTAGAGATAGAGACATTTGTGACCAATCCTGGGTACATGGATTTCTCCATTGAGGATTTATTATTATTATTATTTCAACAGATCTTGGGGATTGCCCAACCGTCTTGCGTGTGGGTGATGCTGTTTCAGCTATGTAAGGATCCACGCTTGGAGAATGAGCTCCCTATTAGCATATAGGATAGGTTGCATATTTTACCAAAAAAAGAAGAAAAAAGCAGAAGGCAAAATAATCAGAAAAATTGGTGAGAAATTAGTTAGCAAACACTGGTTATGAAGAAACAGCAAATGAATCCTGAACAGATTGTTTAGTAGCAATAAAGGCTTCTTTGTCATACCACAACGGTTACAATAGTTCAAGGATGCTGATGCGGACGGTAAAGGAAAATAAAGAACAGTGAAAGTGAAAGGACGAAATGATGTTTTTGTAGCTTCATATTCTGGAAAAAACCATGTGAGTTTTTCCTTACTTACAAAAATTGTTTGATATAGCTGAATGTTTTTAACTAAACCCCATTGTTTGATTTATTGTGGAAAAGGAGACCAATTTTGCTCCCTCTTAGGCTTCATTCTTACTTTGGTGGTAAATCTGCCTGTGTCTTGAGTTGTATCAGTTCAGTCTGCATGTGAGTACCATGACTGAATGATCCTTTTAAAAAAAAGTCACTCCACAAAGAAAACTAGATATGAAGGAGAAAGGCTCTAGCCTAGCATTTTTCCTGACATGCTCATTTTTGTGTGATACATTTTGGGGGGGGGTTATTCAGTCATGGGACACCTCCCCACTCCCATGCTCCTCTCTGAATTGATACAGATCCCATTGCAGTGAAAACTAAGTGTGATGGGGCTATGGCAGTCACTTGACTTCTGATGGGTCACAGCACTTCTGCTTACTGGGTGATAGATGGGAAAGGGTGATGAGGTTGACGTGGTGCCAATGCACCCACAGGAGCACCAGATTGCTTTGCTGGCATGTCTACACTGTGTTAACTTTGCCACCACCTTTCCTCTCTCCAATCCCCTTGTAACCATCAGTGACCAGAGGTCAGGTGAGTGGTGGCACACCACCATGCCATTGCAACCAAGGGTTAGCCACTAAGTTGCCATTCCAGTGTTGCTGGGATATATATATAATACATAATATATGTATATAAACATAATTGTGATTAACCAAAGAGAGGTTGTTATTATATTAACAAAACATTTCAGCTTCCACCTTCATCAGCTGCCAACATATAAATGCTGTTACCAAGGTGGCAGTTATAGAGCTTTGAGGATGGAATGCTCAGAGGGGCTACATTGCAGAAGCTAAGTAGTGGTGGTACTGTCCTCCAGGTTCAGGCCATGTGGTGCCAATGTGTCCAGAGAGTAAATCCAAAAGTTCTCCCTTTTGGTCAATGCTGCTGGATCTGCTGGCATCTCTGTCGCTGTAATGGAAAAGTCCAACAGGCTGTGACCCTCGATGTTAAAATGCTTTGCAACTGGTTGCTCCACTTTTTTGGTCAAAATTGCCGACTTGTGGTTCCTGAAGCGCGTGCGTAGGTCAGTTGTGGTCTTTCCTACGTATTGGATATGACATCCTGGTCTTTTGCACTCGATGATGTAAACTATATTGCAGGACCTGCAGGTGATGTTCTGTTTGATGTAATATGTCCTGCCTGTCCTAGTGCTTGTAAAAGTGGCTGTCTCCCTGAGGTACACACAGGTGATCAGCGTTTGGAGTGACAAGGATGAGACCCTGGATTGGTGATAGGTGGCTTAAGCACAGCTCTCACCAACAGTCTGCGCAAATTAGGAGGTTGGCGAAATGCTATAACAGGAGGCCTGCTGATGGCTCTGGTAAGATGTTCAGAGTTTGCCAGCAATGGGTAGCTCTCCTTGATTGCTCGGTGATAGTTAGGAGATGCTGGATGGAAATCTACCACAAATGGAATCCGTTGCTCACTGCTCATTGACACCTCAGTATGATGGAGGAGGTTTTCTCTGGACAGAATGGAGGCTCGGTGGATGTTGCAATTCATAATATATATATAAGACAGTTTTGAAAGCAACAAACAGAACTTCACTCAAGCTTGCTCTGGATCCCTATAAGGATTCCGTTAATCACCTAAAAATATATATGAAAGTAATTGTGATTAACCAAACAGAGGTTTTTATTGTATTAACAAAACGTTTCAGCTTCCGCCTTCATCAGCTGCTAACATACAAATGCTGTTACCAAGGTGGCAGTTATAGAGCTTTGAGGATGGCATGCTCAGAGGGGCTTCATTTGCAGAAGCTAAGTGATGCTGGTACTGTCCTCCAGGTTGAGGCCATGTGGGGCCAATGTGTCCAGAGAGTAAATCCAAAAATTCTCCCCAGCATCTGGGGGGTACTTTTTTTGGCTATCCATGGGCTAGGCCATAATTTACTTCTAGGAAGCTTTTAATGGGTTGATCACACTGAGGAATGATTTGTAAACTCATCAGGTCAATAAGGCTTATGTTTCGACTATAGATCAGAAGCCTGAAATATTAAGATGCAGCTTAACTCTGCCTAAAAGTGAAAGTAATTTGTAAATGCCCTAAGAGACGGAAACGAGAAGTTGTGGTCAAGCTGAAAGATTTCACATCAGGAAGGTCAGTTTAAGGTAAACAAGTTGACAGCTGTCCGTGGATAGCTGCTTTTGAACCGATGCTTTCTGTACTGGCACATGGATGGGCAGGGCGAAACTATGTAAAGTGACCACCCAGAATGTGTAATATATTGCTATACATGGTTGTAAGGTATGCTTTTTAACTATGACATATGTATGACGTGTAACCCATTTATAAAGCTCTGCTTGGCATATTTTGGGCAGAGACAGTCATTAGTGGCCCCTCTCCCGATGGTCCATTGGTCTATGTATTTCCAATAAACTCTGTCCTTTGGAGCACAAATAATTGACTGGAGAGATTCCTTCCTCAGCACAATCTCCCAAAGGTGTTCATCTACTACAGCAACAAACATGGAGCACCACTAGAGCCCTTTTATTACAAGACTAATTTGTACATTAAAGTTGCAAAGGTTGGTAAAGAAGTAATTTGCCCTGGAATGGTGAAACCATGTGATCTGTTTCGTGAGCTGCTATACTTAAACAGCTCAACACATGATGACAATTGTAACATGAAATAATTCAAAATTGCCTCGATGTAGTTTTAATAAGAAAGTTATCCTTGAATTTATGTCTCATGATGTTTGGACATAAATCATACCTCCTACGTTTGTAGTTTTACTCTCTGACTGAGCCTGAAGATTCAAAACCAGCTCTTGGTATTCTAACTGCAGTGAGGGGACTGGGAGGGAGGGGAGTGAACTGAATGCCATTGACTGGAGTATGGAGTGGACAGAAGGAGGTGGGTGGTAGGGAGAGTAGAGTAGTTCATGTCTTTGGGAAAACAAAAGCCAGAATGTGTACATTTCATTATGTACAAAATGCACACACTGTATTACGCACATGTTGCATGCATATCATATGTGAGTGTATAACAGAGTTTGTAAAAAATGCACATTTTCATGTAACCACTTTTGGTGGCTCCCCACATCCCTGAGGCTCAGTTGGCCTCCGTCAGGGACCAAGCGTTTAGTGTGGTCGGCCCTGCCCTGTGGAACTCCCTATCAATAGTGGTTCGGCAGGAACCATCCTTCCTTTCTTCCAGGTGTCTTTTAAAAACAGAACTTTTAAAACTGATCTTTTAACATGACCCCCACCACCACCACCACCAAACAATACAGTATTTTGGATGCTTTTATTATTGTTTTTAATGATATTTTATTGTGCTTTCTTCTTTTTTCTTTTTTTTAAAAAAAACACCTTTGAATGCTGCAAGCTGCCTTGATGTGTTCTTTGAAAATTGCAGCCAATAAATACTTTAATAATAAATAAATAAATAAATAATGTTGCTCCCATCCCCTTCATCCCATCATTGACTGGGGTGGGGAAAGACACATCATCAAGATGTAAGGATATGAGTAAATTGCCCTAGACATTACTGAGGGGAAGATGAGGCCCAGACATGTGGCTATCAAGGATATATTGCAGCACAGAAGTGGGGAACCTCAGATCTAGGGGCCAAATGCATTCCTACATACCTTTTTATCTGGCCCTCAGGAATCTCTCTATGCCACAAACATTTCCCAGCCTGTTCAAGTGCTTTTGTTAAGCTGGAATGTGTCCTTGACCTGTGATCATGCCTATTGCTTGCCAATATGAATGGATGACAGAGTGTATATGCACAGAAGCCTTTCACTTCTGTGTGCCCAGAGTGTGATCTAGTGTACAAAGGCAAGGGTCCCAACAGTTGCTCCACCTACTTTTGCCTCTGGCCAGGGCCGGCCCCAGACATGTTGGGGCCCTTGGGCACTAGCCTGCCCTAGGCCCTGGCACCCACATGCATGCATGCCCCAACTACCTACCAGGCTAGCAGAGGAGTAGAAGGTTGGGTGAGCAGGATGGAGGGCAAGTGAGCGAGCGAGCAACCGGGTGTGGGCAAGTGAGCAGGTGGGTGGAGGGCGGACAGGCAGGGCAAGCAGGATGGAGGGTGAGTGAGCAAGTGGGAGGAGTGGGGAGGGTGAGCAAGCAAGGGAGAAGGTGAGTGAGCGAGCAGGCAGGGGGAGAGCAAGTGGGGGAAAGGCCGAGAGAGGGAGCAGGCAGGACAGAAGGTGAGTGGGGGGGCAGGGGGAGAGTGAGCAGGCGCGGGGGGCTGCAAGCAGGTGGGCAGCTCCCTCCCTGTGATCCATGGCAGGGAGCCTGTCACAGAAGGGGAGCACTACTCCTCCACCATAACAAGGGGCCCTGGGGAAGGCAGGGGGTGAGTGAGTGAGCTGGGGGGCAGGATGGTGGGTGAGCAAGCAAGTGAGCAGGTGGGGGAGGGTGAGCATGTGGGGAGGGTCAGCGGGTGGGGAGGGCAAATGAGGGAGCTGGTGGGGCAGAAGACAAGCATGTGGGTGCAGGGGAAAGCAAGCTACCGGGTGTGGGTGGGCTGGCGAGTGGGAGTGCAGCTCCCTCCCTGCAATCCAAGGGGAGTGCTACACCACCATAATGAGGAGCCCTTCAGAGGCCCCTGTGGGCTGCAGGGCCCTCAGCCAGGGCCCCACCTGGCTACCCTTTGGAGCCAGCCCTGCCTCTGGTAAAAGCAACTACCAGTGGGTTATGATCCTTGGAAAGTTCCCCATGTGGGAATGTGGCCCTTGGGCTAAAAAAAAGGCTGTCCGCCCCTGCTGTAGCTAACTAATTCAGGCTTCAGTAAAGCAAAAAGATAAATCTGTAAAAAAGATTTACAGAACAAAAGACAACAGAAATATTAGTATCATTAAAATCTAACTAGAGAAATTCTTGTTCTGAAATTTTGCAAAGGCTTTGACAAAGGGGTTTTGGCTTTCACTACTTTTTTGTTTCAGTTCCACATTTTTTTGGCCACAGTGTTCTGAAAAATCCTGTAACATTTATTTAAGTGATTCAGGATGGTGCTCCTCAAACGGTGTTGCATTCTCCTTTTCATTAAACCTCCAAAAGGTTTCTTTGTGAGAATTTCTTCGTGCTATGCTTTTTTTACACCTGTGGGGAAAACAACAGGCGTGATGTCCTGGCATCAGGGGACATAAAATTAGAGCTAAGATATACTTCTGTGATCATTTAATGTGGCTCACAAGAAGGTGAAGTTCTCCCTCTGTCTAACAAATATCAAAGTAAACTTAGATGGAGCACATTTTTCAGCAGCCGACAAATGAAAAATGTTTTCCAACGGAGATGAGCTCCATGCATCATTATGAGTCACCAATTTTCTGGTTTCCTCAAAAGAATGGATAAGTGCAGAGACTTCTCAAAAGGCTGCCTCAGGAGGGCTCGAGATCCAATGCTGTTTAAACAGTGTGCGGTTGGAATACATGTCTGCAGAAACAAAGCAATGGCCTGTTGTTCACGTACCTATTTCTCCATGGTCCCAAATGCATGTAAAAATGGTTAGGATCCCAACAGCAGGTGTGCATTATATAAAACTATAGTTAGGGACTATATAAGGGGAAAATAATTTAAAGCAGTGTGTAAATTTTTCTATCCAAGGACAAAAAGATTGCACTATTTATGATCGAGCACACTGAAAGCATCACACCAGCCACATATGGTGGCTGAATTGTAGTTCAATAAATGTCCTGTTTTGAAACATTTGACAGAACTATACAATAAGTATCAGGTGGGTAGCAATAAATATCAGGTGGGTAGCATTGTAGCTTGGACTTTGAGGGGGGCTGTCAATGGGGAGTAGACTGGGCTAGATGGATCAATGGGAAGACTCAGAATCCAGCAGTTTCTTATGCTCATTTAAACCAGGGATGGGGAACAACTTGCCCTCCAGACGTTCTTGGACTGTACCTCCCATCATCCCTAGCTATTGCCCATGCTAGTTGTGGCTGATGAGAGTCCAGCAAAATCTAGAGGACCACAGATTCCCCATTGCTGATACAAGCGAAAAATGTTAAAACTAGGTGTGCTTGAATTTCTATATGTAATTACCTTTTCCGCATTTCATAGCCTAACGTACAGAATGGAACTTTGCTATCCACCAGATTTTGCACTTCTCTGAATGTTATGATGCAGTTCTTGGCACTTTTAAGTGCCTCAAAATCTGAATTTAAACACATATTTTGAAAGGAAATGCTAATTTCAATACATGGTTTGAGAGAAAATTGTACAGATCTACTTAAGAATTATTTATATATGTATTTTGAGTTGTGTGTGTGAGTGTCATATGTTTGTGGAGGTATAGTTAAAGAGATAGACACCAAAATGTTAGCCCCCCCTCACAACCTCTGTTAAATGAGCTCATAGCTGACTGCTCTAACCCCACCCTTTCAGGTTTGTAGCCAAAAAGTGAAGTCAGGGTTGTGATTGATAAGGGAGTAGATAGACCCCATTGCAAGGCCAGAAAACTGTTGTTTTCTTTCCTGTTTATCTGATAGTCTCATAAACTGAGTAAGTATATAGCTTTCAGCTGTTGAACAGGGCAGCATTTTGAAAATCTTCCCAATATGAAGTTTTAATCCAATACTCACTTTTCAGGGAGTTAAGATGCAATGCTAATCCCACATATCTGGAGTTAACCCCACTGAATTCAATTGGACTTACTTTTGAGTAGACATGGTTAGGATTGTGCTGTAAATTAATGGGAATTTTTGTGAACATAGCAAATAATTTGTGTTTGTGTTGTAAATCTTTCCCCCTCCAATCCTATTTTTAAAGCAATTAGGCAGGGCTTACTTAGGTATCACTGATTTTATTATGTAGGAAACTAATACTGATTTTATTTTTAGAAGAAACGTTCTGCAATGACCAACTTGTTTTGACAATAAACTATTATATGGGGTTGTATGTATTTTTACATCTCCAGCATATGTATATATATGGACTCTTTCGAACAACCCTGTGAGGTAGGGTTGCTGACTGGAAACCAAGGCAGCTCACAGTAAGAAATAAATCCCTTTAAAACCCAATAACCATAAAACATGTACAAACAGTTGCAAAACAGCTTAAAGAGGCATGATTCTGAATTTTGGGTTGGGTGAGTGAAGTTGTCACTTGAGGTTGCAGTTCTCTGCATGCTTCCCTGTTTGAGTAAGCCCCATTGAATACATTGGGACTTGCTTCTGAATAAACAAACATAGGATTGCACTATAAATATCTTTACAGGTTATATAAATAAACATATTTGATAGTCATGCTTATATAAATATTTCTTCATACTATGTCCCAATAAATATCGGAGTTTACACTATGGTTGTACATCACTATTTCCTCTACATTTTAAGTGTGACCTTCTTCCTTGGGGTGGTCATGGTTCCCCTCTGTTTTTCCATCTTGAAAGGCAGATTAAAGTGAGAGATGGTAAGTAGCCCATGGTCACCAAGGAAACTTTATAGCTCATTTCCATTAAAAAAAATAATTAAAAGGATTTACATGCAGGCAAAGTTTATTAAGTAGATCCACACAATACGTTTAAAGCACATGACTTTCCCTAAAGAATCCTGGGAAGTGTACTTTCGCCCTCACAGCTCTAGTCGCCACCACCCTTAGCAAACTAAAGTTCCTATGATTCTGTGGTGAGATTCATGTGCTTCAAATGGGTGTTGAATGTGCTTTAAATGAATGGTGTGGATCTGCACTAGGTATGATGTGCATGTGTTAGTGAATTGAAAAGAACAATTTTAAAAGATACTTTTTTAAACAGAGGAAGTATTGTAGCTCAGTGGTAGGGCATATGCTTTGCATGCAAAGGTCCAAAATTCAATCTCTGGAAGAGACTATTGCCTGGAATCCTGGAGAGCAAATACTAATCCATGACATCAGTACTGAGCAAGATGGTACATAAAAATAATAAAACCAACAATGAGTCAAAACAGATAAAAAACACAATAGCTTCTACATGCCCAGATAGGCTTGCCTAAACAAAAATGTATTTAGCAGGTGCTGAAAAGAGTACAATGATGGTGTCTGCCTCATGTCAATAGTCAGGGAGTTCCAAAGTGTAGGTACTACCACACAAAAGGACTGATTTCTTACAAGAGCAGAACAAGTACTATGTGGCACCCATTACATGGAAAGCACACCTTGAACTTGGCCTGATAGCAAATCAGCAACCAGTGCAGATTTCAGAGCAGAAGTATGTGCTGATAGGGTCTCACTCATATCAGCAATCATGCCACATCATTCTGTACTAACTGCAGCCCCCGGGTCAGATTATGCTGCATGGGGATATCTGTGACCTTGGCTGACTGGCTGCCATGATTTTTTTAGTCTTGTGGTTTTTGGTTAGGAATCCTGACTGGTTGTGGGATGCTGAGTTTTTTGCCTTACTCATAGAAATGTTGTTGTGGTTGGTATGGTATTGCATTTAGGAAATCATCACTGTCTTTTTTTACTTTTTCTGTTTGCATTTCATTTACATTTAGCCTCACTCCCTTACATCCATGGAAGCAACAACAGTGGTTCCATGCCATGGATATCTTTGCAGAGGATACCTAGTCCAGCTTTACCAACAACGCAATGTAAATCATGTATAGTAAAATGTATGTCCTACTGAGTTCTATGGGGCTTAGTCCCTTAGTAAGTGTGTTTAGAATTGCAGCCTTCAAGGACATCCATCTTTACTCCTGAGTGCTCCCATCTAACAACTCCACAACACTAGGCTCCTCTCTTCCTACAATGGCTTTCTGGTGACTGGCCTGGCCTGAGGGCTCTTAAACCCTTCTTGCCAGAAGCAAGTAGGCTAGATTAAATGTTCCCTACCTAGGTGCTATCTTTTAGCTAAGATTTCTTTAATTTCCAATCAGATAAATGTTTTTTGAACTTTGTGTGCCACACAACTGTGGCTGATGCTTAATGTATCATGATTAATGACATCACTTGGGACCGCCCCTGTAACATCACTCGGGCCTGCCCCTGAAATCTCAGAATTTGGGATGCTTCTGCCCGGCAACCCTACTCCAAATGCTTTGTTTGCCTGCTCTGCACCAAATGATGCTCTCTAATAATGGCAGGGACCCTCCCCACCTCCACCCAGTGCCTACATTTGAGACAAAATTCAACAAGGAAACAATCAGTAAACTGATTATGCACTGCAACTGACAGGTGATCACCATGTTCCCTTTCCCTTGTTTATTCTTACTGGGCCGGTGTCAGGCATGACTGGCACCTTGGGCACCAGCTTGCTCCAGCCTGCATTGCTCTCCCACACTTCCCTCCTTCCTTTTCACACATCATGTCATGTGAATGCCACGCATGCAAGATGGCAGCAGGGGTGTCAGCCCATTGGGGAAGCCACTGCCAGCATCTTAGTTGATGGCAGGCACACACTGCATTCTCAGGGATGGGAGAGTTAGGTGGGGCATGCATGCAGGCTTATTGTAGCCTGTGCTATCTGTATTGGGGGGCACCTGGGAGCTCCCTCTCCATGGTCTGCAGCAGGGTTGGGACTTGACCCTGCCATAGATCATGGAACAGGAGTGCTACCCTCCCACCCTAAGGAGGGGCCCCTCAGGGGACCCTCTGGGCTGCAGGGTCACTTGGCTAGGGCAGAACCTGGGCATCCCCTGGCGCCGGCTCTGTCTACCTGCTGTTCCAGGATAAATAGACACCCACTCAATCTTTCCATGAATGTTTTATTTTCATATCTTCTCATATCTATTTTCTCTTCTCTGGATCATTACTTTGAAGGTCTTCCCCAAAGCTCAAACTGGAGTTTCTACCCCAGGGGTCTGTGGCCCAGCCAAATTGATGGAGAATAGGTTGATATTAAAATGACTGCTGCAAGGAATACTGGAAAAAAATCTCTGTTTTAATGATATAAATAGTGTTTCCCATAGCACAAAAGATCTTTGAACTGGATCCCCTGCAGTCCTTTCTTAATATTTCAACGCAATCACAGGGAGAGGGAGTTAAGTAAGGACAGTGGCATTGAGGTTTGTTTGCTTGTTTTTAGCCCATGATGTTTTCCTAATGCAAATCACCTGCCCCCAAAGTCTGTATGTAAGCTATCCCCAATGGCTTGGATCTGAACAAGGCACCCATGAACATTCCTTTATTCATTGATGGAACCATGATCCAGCAGAGGGTCACACTGGCAATTTCCTTTATCCCCTGCAGACCCATGTGAGACCTCTGATGCTGCTCCGGAGAGTCCTCCAAGCACCCAAAACACATTTTGAGGAGCCACAAGGAGCTGTGGTGGGAGGGGGAGCAGTGAATGCTGAATCCCACCTCTTCCACTGGTGGGTGCATCAGGTATGCAGAACACTCAGGGAGTCCTCTTGGCAGCAGAAACCTAGCTAGGATCCAAGTCATGGGACAGAAATGCAGAAACTCACGACACAATATCATCAGGCCCTCTGTTTTGATGGGGGTGGCTGGGGGAGGTCAGACAGGGCTGCTGCTTCCAGTGACCATAATGGTCACATGGCAGCCATAACATGCCATCCTGGCCTTAGAAGATCCTTCACTGCATATATTATTGTGTTTGAGAAGCAGATGGAGGAAATAAAGCATTCCTACTTCTTCATTCTTTATGCTTGATCCAAATGAGGCACAACCACACTGTTCCCTTTGGCTGTTCCTTATGAGGCACCATTTGCTGACAGTTTATATTCATGAAGTAATCATCCAATTTCACACATGTTTTTCATCAAGTGTGTCAGAGGTGCATGCAATGCATAATCTTCTAGGTTATTTAGATAAGAAGCACCTCAAAACAGGGCTATGTGCAATATTATCCTGTAATTTTATTATGCATGTTTGCCTTAATCAGGCCTATTTGTTTTTAATTTTGATTTTGTCTGTATTTTTAATGAATATTATATATTGTTTTATGTGAGCCATTTGTAGGTTTGTATCAATTAAGCAATATAGAAATCTTGTCAAGTAAGCAAATAAAAAATGTAGCACAGGAATCCCCAGTATGGGCTAACTCACCTCTACCATATTTCATGCACATTACTGGACTAACTTCAGGGGTAGAAAACAATATGTTTTATAAGGCAAAAGGGATGGATTATTCAGACAATCTCAATGTCAAACTTATTTGCACATTTTTTTTCTCATTCCGTTCTCGCTTCTTGATTTCAGCAAGAAGTTCTTCCCTCCCCCCAGTTCCACTAAAATGCAAACAGTTCTTGCATATTATGTGCATTATTGTACTCATTATTTTATGCATTATTACCCACATTATTATATGCATAATATTGTATGCATATACACTCCAGGTTTCATAAAGTAACCAGCACATAAACAGATACACATATTAGACTTTTGTGCATAATTTTGTATATAATTATTTGTTGTTGTTGTTTTAAAAAATAAAACCAATGCACGAACAGCTAAACCATAAGCAGGCAGTCGATGAAGAAGGTGGCCTAATGTGGGCAAAGCTCAACTGGATTGGCACCACCACATTCGATATATATAGATCCTCCATCCTTAGCATGCCACAACATGGTCAGTTTGAATGTGCCAGTATGGTCAATTTAAATGTGATATGGGGAAGGGCCATAGTTCAGTGTTAGAGCATTTGCTTTGCATGCAAAAGATCTCAGGTTCAATTCCCAACATTTCCTTGTAGGGAGAGAACCCTATCTGAAATTCTGAAGAGTTGCTGTCAGTCAGTGTAGACAATGCTGAGCTAGATGGAGTAATGGTCTAACTTGCTATAAGACAGCTTCCTGTGTTCCTACAGCAAGGAGTGTGGAGAACATATAAGCTGTAGTGTGCCAGCATTTGCAGCCAAGAGGGAAGGATGTCATGCTGTGGCCATATCAGAGTTCTTTTGCCTTTCCACAATATTCCTTGTTTGCTGAGTATAAGGAAGAATATCCAGAGGTGCTTAGGTAAAATCCAGTGGCTACACAGGGGATGGAAACCCATGAGAAATGTCACTATCAAAATCCTCCTGACTTCCCTCAGAATCCCTCAGATGTTTCTTGTGAAGAGGAGCCCACATGTTCACTTTGAATTTCAATTTGGATGAAACTTCAGCGGTGACCTTAATGTTAATATTTACATTTAAAAGCCCTTACTGCAGGAATTAATGTGCAGGTGTGTGTTTTTGCAGCCTAAAGTAGACTCTGTATGAGAGTATCAGGAGAATGTAACAGTGAAGTGCTTCTTAGCTTAATCCTGAATGTGCCAGTAATAAGAACCATATTAGATAATTGTCTATACCTCTGGACTCTTTTTAGTTCTTACTGAGCAACCATATAGAGTCAGCCTTAGTGTCCTGAGCCTATCTGTCATGAATACATTTGTCTTCCATTAGCGAGGTCAGTGATTTATGCAGATGAGCTTGGCAAAGTGGAAGCTGCCTCAATGGGGTCAGAGTGAATTTAGCTTTCAAAGAAGGGACAGTTGGGCACAAATTTGAAGATATTAAGAAGAGCTGACATGTGACATAACATGCAAAATATATGAACTGACATCACTGAAAAGGGTAGTCTTTTGGTTGGGGTGAGGTCCTTTGAGAGTTCCACTTGTGGTGTGATGACTCAGTATTATTTGGAGAAGCCATTCCAAATGAATGCAGCCATACTCTTCCTTCTTTCTCAAGATGTAAAGCATTCTTTTCATATTTCCTTGCAATATTCTTCAGTATCTCTAGTATAAATATGTCATCATATATATATATATTTAGCAGAGTAGTGTAGGCAGGGTACATTTGCCCCAGTCTTTACAAACACCAGAGTTTGATTCCAAAGAGTTTTACCTTAGGAATGACCAAGGGTCTAAACATGAACAGTAGGATAACTGACTCTCCTCTTCCCTTTGAACAATAGACTTCCCTCCCCATTCTTGAATTCCAATTGCAAACTTCTTTTGGAAATCCTCTCAGTTGTAGACATTTGCTGTGTGGAAATGGGGGGATGCTGTTTGCAAAAAATCAACAGTAAAATTGCAATAAAAATAGCTGCAAATGTACAACCACATATTAAAAGAAAGGAACCACTAATGGGAAGAAACAAGTTGCAAAAAGAACAGTTCACATAAAAACTGCACAGCAGCAGGAGTTACATAAACAGCACACAGTCAAACCAACTCCCTGAAATCTTGCCTGAAAGCAAAAGTCTTGACAAGCCACTTCAGGGTGCATCAAGTGAGCTGGTGAGCTATTCAGAACTCTCCTCCACATTACATTCACCGAGTGGAACCTGCTGCAGTGAGTGTCCTTCCTGTGCCACTGAGTTAACATCGTGGGCCAAATAGGAGGAACGCATACTATGACTCTTCCCCGCTGCCATTTTCCCCCAGGTTCTGGGAGGGCAACATGGACTTAGAGAAGAGCCGCCACAAAGTCTTTCCCATGCAGTCTAGGCTTCCAACATTGCCTTCATGATATGGAAAGTGCAGTGGATCTTGCACCTTGAATGGGGATTCTCAGGGGAGTAAATTCCATAACCTCAGTGTGAATGCTATGAAGATTCTGCTCTAAGTGGACCTGTCCATGGCAAGATACCCTAGACAAGGCCTCTTGAGAAGCTCTACACAAAGCTACATTCCCTAGAATTCTCTGGGAAGAAGGTCTGACTGTTAAACCACTCTGGCCACCAGAGCTGTGTCAGGGGAATAGGAGTCTCCTACCAACTCTCAGCACTCATCACAAACTACACTTCACAGGATTCTTTGGAGGAAACTATGATTGTTTAAAGTGGACTAAATGTCTGACATGGGTGTGGCCCCCTGATTAGCCAAGCTAAAAAGCTGTTAGTTTGGCTTTTAGAATAGTTGGTTCTTACTGAGCATGCCTGTGCTATCATAGACTCTAATGTTAATTTCCTTAAATTAATTTAAAATCAGCCATGCCTTTTTCAACTTTTAAAGTGCAGAGGATGAAGGTCAGAGTATGGGGCAAGATCAGTAATAGGGTTACAGGTACTCTGTGAACATGGCTGACTTTTAATTAATTTCAACAAATTATGAGACCACTGACAGAAAAAAATCCAACAAGGGTCTGAATTATTTTACTCTTTTTTTAGACTTTGAACACTGGAGTCTCTGAGTATTTTGTGTATCACCATGAAAACTTAGAGCATTGTTAAGCAAACATTTCTGAGTTCAGGGCTATAAGATTTTATTTTATTTTATTTTGAAATGAGTTTATGGGAAGCAGCAGGATGAGATGGGGGTATTTTCAATGTAACATGGCAGAATGAAAAATCCATGCTGGCTATAGTATATAGCCACCCTCATGGCTGTATAATTAACTTCTGACTATACAGCAAAGAAGGCTGTTCCCCAAGGAATTATGTCCCTGTGTTAGGGTGAAATGTGTAATCTTATGGTGGTTTTTGTTTTGTTTTTAGTAATCTGCAAATAGATGAAACTGGTGTAGTAAAAACATAGATTAGTCATTAAACAATGGAACAAGTTTCTGTTTCACAAAAGTAGTCTTCAAGATACAAGAGGGAATGGAGCTAATGAGAGATTATTCAATATGCCTCTAATAACCATTATTCATGAATGCTGAATGAAAATAGATATGATGCTGCAAGACTCTTAGAACACTGAAGCATGCTGTTCCAAGACACAAAAATTCCACAGAAATATTAGTTCTCTGACTGTTTTTGTAATAATGGTGCTTTAACAGACACTCTTGTTAGAGATGAGGTGAAACTACTCAAATTATTTGCCAGCATCTTCAGTGGTGTCAAAAAACTATTCCTCTTTATTGGTGATGGTTTGACACTCCTTGTGAAAATGTTCATTTATTCATTTGTGTTGCTCTCAGCAAATCTGATTTATTATGTAGCACTGGAACATCATTCCTTTCATGGCATGATTGTTGGTTGGCTGGGTTTGCCCTTGTGACTTAATCCAGGAAGAAGAAAGAAGCAACAGCCAGAGGAAATGGTGCAGAGACAAAATTTCTGCTCTGGAAGTAATTGTGTGGAACTATAATGACTATCCACACAATCTAAGTGTTGTTTGTAGTGATGGCTGTAAAATTTGGAATTGGGAGGTTCAGAAATCTGAGCCAATTACAAGTCAATCCCCAAGATCCAAAGTACAGGCCCAGCTCACAATGGGCTCAGCTGGGTGCAAGCCTTCTCTTTCTTCACAGTGGAGCCTCCTTTAGGCTCTGCAACAGAAGCATAAGAACATAAGAACATAAGAAGAGCCTGCTGGATCAGGCCAGTGGCCCATCTAGTCCAGCATCCTGTTCTCACAGTGGCCAACCAGGTGCCCGGGGGAAGCCCGCAAGCAGGACCCGAGTGCAAGAACACTCTCCCCTCCTGAGGCTTCCGGCAACTGGTTTTCAGAAGCATGCTGCCTCTGACTAGGGTGGCAGAGCACAGCCATCACGGCTAGTAGCCATTGATAGCCCTGTCCTCCATGAATTTGTCTAATCTTCTTTTAAAGCCATCCAAGCTGGTGGCCATTACTGCATCTTGTGGGAGCAAATTCCATAGTTTAACTATGCGCTGAGTAAAGAAGTACTTCCTTTTGTCTGTCCTGAATCTTCCAACACATACAATCTTCCTACATACAAAGATCTATAGAGGAATGGGGGGCATGCAGACAAGCCACATAGTCCCATGGCCTTCCTGACCTTGATTTAGAGTGCAGTCAGGCTTAAAAGAGCACAATATCAGACCCATGTCAAATCAAGCTAATTTTTTCATTTGAAGTGAGCCCATTCTAAACTAGGGAAGCTTTTCTCCAAATTTGCTAGCATCGACACTCATATGGAAGAGACTATTCAGTATATATCACGTAACTGTCGTTTTACTTTCATGCAGACTGAGAGCCTTCAAGATACTTTTTTTCAAAGGGAAATGATATGCAACCTCCCACCCCCAAAAAACCCACCACACAATTTCAAAAAACAGGAAATTTGATTGAAGTATTGTCCAGCATAATCCCTATAGTGTGCATTTGTTGTCCAGTTAAGTGTTTGAGGAGAAGCGGCTGCTTGTAACGTTAACAAGTATGGTGAGCTATGGGGTCTAGCCATGAGCTTATTGTTGCTGTACTCTAACAATTGATTAGAAACAAGGGATAAAGGAAATCGGTTCATCCCTTTCCATTATGTATTGAAATGCAATAGATGACTAGCTGTCTGCATGGTTTCAGTTATAGAGGCGACAGTTACAGAGCAATCCTAAGTGGGGCCAGAAACCCAAGCTCTGCTGGCTTATGCAAGTCAAGGTGGAAGGTGAGGGGTAGTGGGTTCTTTGAGTTTTTTTGCTGTCAGCTCGCCAGGAGATCTGTGAATTACTGGATCCAGTGGATCCAAAGCCACCAGCACCAGATACCTACCCCAGAACACTCTGTTTTAGGTCTTTCTGCTGCTGGTGACAGCATTATGTTACCTGTATATGTTTTTCAGGGATTTTAAAAGAGGGATGAAGGGAAAAAAAATCAGCTTCAGCTGCCTCATTCCCTTAAGGACAACCTTCAAGAGGCCACATTCCTCTGGTGCAGGCCAGAGAGAAAAGAAGACAGAACCAACGATGTGACTCTTACCTTTGTGCAGTAGGCTACATTTCAACCATACAAAATGCAGAGAGTTCTACTGACACAAGAGGGTTCTTTACTTATCTACAAATTCTCTCAATTTTCCATCTTCCATCCAAGTAGCCAAGAGGCATTAGTACATTTCAAGGATAAATTCCATCCAGGCAAAAGCACTTATGGAGGGTGTGCAGCAGGGTCGGTGATGTGGATGGCCTGGGGAGAGTCCCAAGGGCCAGACAGAGAAGCCTGGAAGGCCGGCTTTCCCCCCTCGGGCCATCAGTTCTTCACCCTTGTTCTAGAACTTCCTTGTTTACATTAGAACTATCTCTTTCACACATTATGCAGAGGGAAACCTGGATTTTCCAGTGTGTGGATCCTCACCAAAAAGCTGCAGCCAATAATAGCTCCCTGATGAGTATACCTATATGTGTTTGAAAACATGTAATTATTGCATTCATAATTTACTGCATGAATCCAATGGAGTATGTGCAGAGCACCTGACCCTGTGCACATAGAGCCCCCCTTTTTTAACTTGGAGGCATATACTTCACTCGTACTATAAAAACAACAACATGGAAGGCTCAAAAGTACCTACTCCCAGAGGATTCTACCCCCTTTGTTTTTGTTGTGAGTCACTGCTCCTCTGACAGCAGCTATTCTTCCGGCCTTCCACACTGGGAGTGATGCCAAGAAGTGGCAGAACTATCCATCCCCAATTGAGGTTGACAGGAAGGAAGGAAAACCAGAACAGTGAATCACTCAGAAATGAAGTGGGCAGCATACTGTGTGGATAGATGCTTTGGGCTCCAGAAGACTTTTGAGTGGTTTAGTTGATTTATTTTGCAGTTTCTAGAAGTTCTTTCATGGCACATTAGTGCATTCTCATTGGGGAATTACTAACTTAACCATTTCAGGCCCTGTAACTGATGCGTATAAATATTCATGTGTAGTGAAAATGCATGGAAAATTTTCAAAATATTTCACCAAACATTAAGTGATTTGGCCGGGACCCAAAACCCACTTATCTGAAAAATCCACTGAAATCAATGGCACTTACTTCTGCTTAGACAGGATTGTGTGGTTCTTCATCTCCACATATTCTAATGTTCATCTCTAAAAGAGGTTTAAGAATTGCATTTTATTGACAGTGTCACATTGCCTCTGAGATAGTAAGTACAGTGTATTCTCTTCGTGAAACATAGGCCTCCATTCTTTCAAATCCTTTCTGTATTTTTCTTTCTGAAATGTATTCAAGAATGGAATTCTAGTTTGATTTGGTTACTGTTGAGCCCCAGCTCTCTCACAAGGCCCAGGGAGGGAGAAGGCATGAGTTTCAGGTTCCCCAGCAGATAGAAGGCATGGAGGATCCAGTCATTGTTGAGTCTTCTCAAGACCATGGGGAAGGGAGTGAGTTTGATGTTGTGCCAGTTCCCATAAATGACGCTGCCTCTGAAGAGGACAATGCACTGTTGTATGCTCAGAAGCAATGTATTTCCACAAGGACAGTAAAACAGGCAATTGTGGAGTTAAGCCAGTGATGTGTTCGTGCCAAGGCCAAACTGCAGATGTTGCTGAGCAAGGGCACGGAATGAGATATAAGCACTGGGCAAACCAAAAACAAGTGTGGGGGTTGTAGTGGAGCTAGTGATTCTTGTAACTGAATGTCTTTTGGAATAAAGACTCTTAAACCTTTTAACGCGTCTGAATCTCTACCGGACCTGAAATCCTTTAACCAGGATACTCTTAGCAATCTCTTGTGACAACTGGGTTCACTGCATCACACAGAACAACAGGGGTTATGGGCCCAGGCTACCCAGCGTAATGCAGAGGTTGCAGGTTCGAGAAGACGTGTAAAGACTGTGGCCGAGTGTTGGAGAGGTGAGCAGAAGCGTGCTGATGAGTATGGCTGTGGCAATGTCAGCAGGGTTACCTCTGGAGTGGCTTACAGAGAAGAATTACAGTAGCTGGAAACTACAGATGAAAGCATTCTTGACTAAAGAGGACCTCTGGGAGGTGATAGATGCAGCCCCACTGGCGTCTCCGCAGAATGAATGGCTACGCAAAGATGATAAGGCAAGAGCGTTTATTATACTGTCATTATCAGACTCTCAATTGCTATATGTGCAGAACGAGCCCACTGCTAAAAGGATGTGGACAGTGTTAAATGGGATCCATGTGAGACAGACAGCGGGATCTAAGATATTTCTGGCTCAGAAATTATATCAGATGAGACTGGAAGAAAGCTGTTCCATGTCAGAGCATCTGATGGAATTCAGACAGCTGTTCGTGGAATTAGAGGAGAGAAACGTGGCACATTCTAGGCTTCAAAGGGTGTTTATAATCTTGTCATCTCTTGATAAATCCTGGGATTCCCTTGTGACGTCAATCGAAGCGATGCCTGAAGCCGGTCTTAATGAGGAATATATTACGTCTAAACTTCTTCAGGAATGGCAGAGAAGAGAAGAATCAGCAAAGACGGAGCAAGAAAGAAGCAAGAAGCAGAACTTCAAAGACACAGTGAATGGGCAGAAAGCATGTTATTCCTGTGGAGCTACAACGCACTTACAGCAAGACTGTGCAGCCAAGCGTGGCAGACGAGGCTGGCAGCAATCTAGCGTTAAACTGGTGAGTGAAAGAGCTCATAAATCAGAACCATGTGAGTGGATTTGTGATTCGGGAGCTTCTCACTGTTTGATAAATGATCCAGAACTGTATCATACATCAAGATCCGTGTCAGAGACTGTGGTGTTGGCGGATGGCTCAAGAAGAGACGTGTTGGCTAGAGGAACATTGAAATTAAATAAGCTGAAAACAATAATTACAGATGTATTGTTTGTTCCGCAATTGGATTGTAATATATTATCTGTCAAGAAACTGAATGAAATGGGTTATTCTGTATTATTTGACAAAGGGAAATGTAAAGTGATTAAGAACAATGAGATCTGTATGGAGGGGTGCCTTAAAAACGCTCAATATGTGATTCAAACCAAACATGCAGGGTGTGCAACACTAAAAGCAAACAGGCAAACACATGAGAGTTGTGTGCACACATGGCACAGGAATCTAGGGCATGCTAATTATGAAACCATTATGAAAACTCCAGAACATAGTGAAGATTTGAAAATAAAGGAGTGTGGGCAATTTGTGGACTGCGAAGCATGTCATAGGGCTAAGGACACTGTAGCACCAAAGAACAGAGAGGCTGAGTGTAGCACTGACGCACCATACCAATTAATACATGTAGACCTGTCAGGACCTTTTCAAAGTTCAAAAGGAGGTGTGAAATACTTTATGGTGATTGTTGATGACTTTACAAGGTATTGCAATGTTTATTTGCTGAAAAGCAAAGACGAGGCAGAGAAGAAGCTGCGTTTGTTCATTGAGAAAGTGAAAGTGCAACATGGTGTCACCATTAGGAGAATACGCTCAGATCAGGGGGCTGAGTTCACTGGAAAAGCATTAAGAGAATATCTAGAAAGTAAAGGAATAGAGCAAAACCTTACTGCCCCATTTTCTCCGTCTCAGAACGGGGTAGCTGAGAGAAAAAACATGTCCCTTCAGGAGGCCACGAGAGCAATGCTGGGGGATTCTGAACTGACGAACGCATTCTGGGGAGAATGCATAATATATGCTGCTTACATCCAGAACAGGTTGATACATAGAGCCCTTGGTGTATCTCCATATGAGAAGCTAACAGGGTAGAAGCCAAGGGTGGCTCACATTAAACAATTTGGGGCAAAGTGCTAGGTGCATATAGATAAAGGGAAACGACATGGAAAGTTAGCCCCGAGAGCACATAAAGGACATGTGCTTGGATTTGAGCATACATATTTCAGAGTATGGGTTCCAGAACTAAAACAAGTTGTGCTGAGTAGAAGTGTAAAGGTTCCAGAACAAGAGTGGGAACAAAACACAAGTGTTATTTTGAATGGTTCACAAGTATATGAACAGGTTAAAGACAAAGAGGATGATCTGTCTAGTTCAAATAGCACTAGCTCACATGATGTAACTACAGAGGAAGGGGAGCCCGAACCACCAGTGAGGCGATCTAAAAGGGCTAATATAGGAAAGCCTCCAGTGCGCTTTACAGTGAGCAACGTCACGGGCCAAGATGCACAATCAGACACGTTAACAGATGATGATACGTTATACATGACATGTATGGAACCTTGATTTATATGAATAAAGAAACTGAGTGTGTGTAAACTGATGAAATTGAAATGTACTGTAATGAAATGAAATGCAATGTGATGTGAATTGTCTACTGTCTTGTGGGGTGGGGGCTGTTGTATGCTCAGAGCAATGTATTTCCACAAGGACAGTAAAACAGGCAATTGTGGGGTTAAGCCAGCGATGTGTTCGTGCCAAGGCCAAACTGCAGATGTTGCTGAGCAAGGGCACGGAATGAGATATAAGTGCTGGGCAAACCGAAAACAAGTGTGGGGGTTGTAGTGGAGCTAGTGATTCTTGTAACTGAATGTCTTTTGGAATAAAGACTCTTAAACCTTTTAACGCATCTGAATCTCTACCGGACCTGAAATCCTTTAACCGGGATACTCTTAGCAATCTCTTGTGACAACTGGGTTCTCTGCATCACACAGAACAACATGCACAGCCCCCGGACATGCCAGCAGAGCCATTGGGCGATGCTTCGGGGTGTGAGATAACCCCCCCCTTTACCAAGCGGCTTTCAGGATGCATCAAACGCTTCTCTGCCCTGTGACCTCGAGCCTGTCACTAAGGAGCTGGTTCTTTCAGATGAGCTGTTGGAAGCACGCCCCCTTCACTTCACTCTCGAAGCAGTGAGAAACGGACAGGGCAGAGAGAGAGCACATGCAGGAGTCAGAGATTAAGATCCAAGACTTTTCCTATTTAAGACTGCAGCTCCCGGATTAGGGTGCTGAGTCAACTTCCTTCATACGTTGCAGAGCATGTGTAGAGTTTAGTTGGGGAATTGTAGTGAGCTGGCATAGGTGATCCTATGAAGCGCACTGCCTTCAATGTATCCATTACTTTAATAAAACAAGAATTGCTTACACCTGTGTTTCAGTCTTGTGGCTCCTGCTCTGAACGGGACAGTTATACAGCAGGGGTGGGGAAACATTTCTGCCTGGTGGACTGGATCCCAACCTCCTCACCTCCTGTGGGCTATTTTGATGGGGAGGGGATGGCCACCCATCAATCACCTGACATCATCATTACATTGGGTACAACATGAAAGTGAACCCCTTCAAATTTGCAGTGTCAGCACCAATTAGCTAACCCTAATGTACTGGAGTGCTCAGCCTTCTAAATATGTATGCAGCAGGCCACCCTGCCTCACACCTCTGCCACTCTTTGCCAGTCCCAGTCTGCATACAATACTGGTGCTGAACCATAGATTTACCTAGGAAGATGGTACCTAGGAAGGTATATACTAAGACTTTCTCACTCCACTTCTCCTCAACAGCACACAACTCCGTCCAGCACAGCCGACCTACTTATTGGATTCCCTGGCATGCAAGGTGGAGTTAGCCAGAGGGGCTGGAGAGAACAAGTCTTCATAAAGAGAAAAGATTGGGCCCAGCACTTCATTAAGCAGCTCTCCCTTTCTCTGTCCCAGCAAGGCTACATACTGTAAACAGATATGTAGCTGGAAAGGACAGGTCACACCTCCTGGCACATTTTGACATTTCTTTCCACCAGCCAGGAGGAGGATGAGAAAGCACAAGAAGAGCCCTTGCCTTCTTTCCCAGCAGGAGACAGACAGACAGAGGGAGAGAGTTATGTCCTTCTCCTTGCTCACTGTGCTTCCAGGCAGTTTGTTCATTTTCAATATGCATTGAAGAAAAGACCTGAGCAAAGGCTGGTCTAGTCCAGTATTCTGTTCTCACAGCAGTCAACCAGATGCCTGTGGGAAGCCCACAGGCTAGACATGAGTACAATAACACTTCTGTGCTCATAAACCCCATCTATACTATTCCAACAGGGCAAGGCACAATATTTCCTGTCATCCATTTCAATATATAAAGGTCTGAAGAGGTTGAAATGATACATACACTCTCATCCTAATTTCCTCATTCATTCCTGGACTATGATCATCCTGCTACCGTGTGAATATGCATTCTTAGGGTTGTATCAACAAAGTCACTAGACTGTCAGAACAACTTCTCTCCACACAATGGAACTTTCCTTCTCTCTCCTCAATCCAAATACCACCAAATCTTCCACAAGTTCTCCCCAACCCTCTGGAGCAGATTTTCTGGGGTGTGCTAGGGACATGCGGAGGAAGGAGAGAGAGAGAAAAGTTCCATTGTATCATCATCGGATTCAACCCAATTCTTAGAATTCACCAGGCCAAGCATATTTTTAGATGAGGAACTCACACCAAGCCATAGCTAAAGCTCATAGAATCATGCCTATGAATATGTGTACTTCTTTGGGAGGAAGGGTGAGATATAAATGTAGTAACAACAACAACAACAATAAAAACTGTTTGTTTTCAGTGTCAAAGCTGATTTTCTTTAGCACAATCTATGTAATCGAAGATCATCTATAACATATGTGCAATTCTTGCTGCAGAAAGCTTATTGGAGCATTTTGAGAACACTTAGAACATACTGCCTTTGAAGATCTTCCTCTGCTCTTTTTAAAAAAAATCAGAGTTGATCATCTGGATTGATTGGTTATTTGTTTTACACTGAACAAATGATGAGGTCTCTTCCCTATAAGCACATAACTAGAACCCTGCTGGATCAGACCGAAAGATCATCTTATTCCGTATCTAGTTCCCACAATTGCCAACTAAATGCCTATGAGAAGCGCAAAAGCAGGACATGACTGCAGCAGCACTCTCCCACTTGTGTTCCCCAACAACTGGTATTCAGAGGCATTTGACTTCTGATACAGCCATCACAGCACACAGCCATATTATGCATTCTAAGCATGGTGTGAACTCACAACAATTCGCACTTCAGCAGCCAACTGAGAGGGTCAATGCATGATCTGAACCGCAGTGATTTTATCACTTCATTTTCATATGCAGAACAGTTTGTCTGAAATTGCCCAAAGATATCATGTCAGACAAAACCTTTCATTGCTAGCAGTTTTTCTGACATGGTAACTGCAACCATTTTCATGCAGGGATGATTTCAGACAAATGGCTCTCAACTAGAAAACATGAGGGTAAAGTCATCATATAAAGACTTTAGCATCTAACTGCATGAATATCCCTTGAACCAGATGATTATAAACATTTCAACCATGATAAAGGACTGTAGCTCATTGGTAGAGCAGATGTTTTGCATGCAGAAGATCCTAAATTCAATCCTTGGCATCACCAGGTAGGACTAGGAGAGACCCCTATGTGAAATCTTGGAGAGTCACTGCCACTCAGTATAGACAGTACTTAGCTAGATGGACCAATAGTCTGACTCAGTATCAGGCAGCTTCCTATGTTCCTATGAGAGCAAGTGTGGTGTAGTGGTTAAGGTGTTGGACTACTACCTGGGAGACCAGGGTTCGATTCCCCACACAGCCATGAAACTCACTGGGTGACCTTGGGCCAGTCACTGCCTCTCAGCCTCAGAGGAAGGCAATGGTAAACCCCCTCTGAATACCACTTACCATGAAAAAAACATATTCATAGGGTCACCATAAGTCGGAAACGACTTGAAGGCAGTCCATTTCCATTTATGTTCCTATATCTGTGTCAGCTTTTCCCAATCTTTGGGACCTCAGATGTTGTTGACCTCCAACTCTCATCAGGTCCAGCCAGCATGGCCAAAGGCCAGAAATTATGAGAACTGTATTCCAGCAACATCTGGGGACCCAAAGGTTGGGAAAGGCTGATCTATGTTATTACTCCTTCTTAAAATATCCTGGCACTGATTTCTGTTCTTGATATTGGGGCAAACCTAATTTTAAAATAATAAAATCATAGTTTGCCCCCTCCAAAGCTCCTTGTTACTTATTTCATGTTCTGCTTAATACCTCAACCTTTTGATCTAGATCAGTGTTTTTCAGCCTTGAGTCTCCAGATGTTGTTGGACTGCAACTCCCATGATCGCTATCCATTGACAAAGCTGACTGAGGATGGTAGGAGTTGTAGTCCACCAACATCTGGAAACACTGGTCTAGATTAACCTTCCTGCACCTGGCACTCTTCAGGGATGCTACAGCTCCCAGCAGATAGCTGTGAGTAGTAGTACAAGGTAACTGGAGAGCACTAGATTCAGGAAGTCTCATCTAGATGATAGACTTTAGATGTTTCGGCCTTTATCTACTTCAAACCTGAACAAAACAGTTTTCATTTCCCTTTTTGCACAGGCACCACAGATTCTGATCCAGAAGAAAAGTATGCCAGATATGCTTATATGATACAGGGCTCTTAAGAGATGTTTGGAGAAACTGGTAAAGGCTTTGAGGCTGGAAAACTGGAAGGAATAAAAACAGAGTAAGTATAGATTATCACAATTGTCCAAATCCATGTTTTAAGTGAACCACAGGTTATCCACCCAAGGAGCTCACTTTCAGGCAATAAGTAGGGTCATACCCAAATATATTCATTAGAAAAACTGAAAATCCATTTGCTACCTAAAAATAATAATAACCCTTCTGTTTATTTACTCTGCATTTCAAATTAAACAGAAAGCAAATTAATTTTTAATACCAAATTAATACAGAGTTTATAATGGGATACTCCATCGCTTTAAAATTATCAAACTGATTTCTTGTTAATATTGCACTCTTGAGAAATAGTGCATGAGGATCTTTTTTCCTCATAAAATTAAATTAAGAATGTGTAATGAGAATCAGACATAATAATTTGTGCAAAACCTAAAGCCAACAGGGAAATCCTGCCTCCTTAAATGTTGACTATTGCTTCATTATGGCCAAATGAATGAACAAGTCCTCAGTTACAAAAGTAATGTTTTAAAACATTCACTATTGTTTCCTGTTGTGCTGTGCTTGTGGCAGCAAAACCCACCACACTGGCAAGCTGTGGGGGAGCACATGAGAGAGGGGAAATTGGCATCAGTGATAGAGTGGGTGAGTGACATGGAGACAGCGGTGTATGGGAAGAGGTGGTATTGAGATATTGGAATGAAGAGACAAGATGGTCATGTTGATTCTCCAGGCAGCAAAGGAGGCAAACATTGCTTCCAGACTGCCTGTTTATGGAACATTCATTCTGATTTGTTTATGACCATTCACATTTGTTTGCACAAAGTTTGTGGGGAGGTTAGACAATGTTGGCTATTTATTGCACATTCATTCTGATGTGTTTGTGCTAGGGATGAAAAGATCTGTCAATTTTGGATCTCTCATTTTTCCAATCTTAAATTCAGTTCTCCACATTTCTGCAGAAAAATCCTCATGAAAATTCTACAGCATTTTAGTGCAAATTTCTCCTAATAAACATATTTTATAGGCAGTTTTGACTTACACATTTTGCAAGCAATTTCTCTTAATATAATGCATTTTATATGTTATTTTCACTAATCTGTTCATTCCTATTAACACTTTCCCCTAATATATGCATTGTTGCAAACATTGGTTGGTTGGTGAACTGCATCACAAAATTTGAATACATGAAAATTTCAAAGAATAGCTGTGGTTCAGTTCTCATATTGTGTCGGAAGGCAGAGCTGGGGTCCCAATCCTGGGGAGCTGGATCCCGGAGAGTTGGGAGAAGAGTATTCGGATGGATGGCAGAGGGAAGGGGGAGGAACTTCCCCCCTTTGGAGCAAAGACGAAACAGAGGAACTGCCAGTGATAAGGTCGCTTAGCAATGGGGAGCCTGAGCCCTCCCTGGACATTCTCACGCCTCCCCCTCTTTCAGGCTCAGAGCAAGAGGGGGAAGAGGGAGGGCTGCTCACAGCCGAAAAGCGGGGAGGCAGTTTACCATCAGCCCCTCCCCTATCCCCCATCCTGGAATCAGAAACTTCAGAAGAGGAGGGGGTGATGCTTCCCCCCTCACCGCGCACACGCAGACAGCTGAAAAGACAGGAGAGAAGGGGGGGAAGGCGGGCAGTACCTGAGGGGCAGTTAAGGAGGAGCGAAAGATTGCGCGCCCGTTTGGCCCCTTCTTAAAGAACAGGCGGGAAGAAGTCCCTTGCTCTGTCAACTTTCTCCCAATGCCGCAGGACCTGTATCCCTGTATTGATTCATGAGAAAACGCAGTCTTTGTTTGGACATTACCCTAATAAAACACGAATTAACTACAATCGTTGGTCTGGTTCCTGAGTCACATCCTGGGCCTGACATATTGTTTTGGAAAGTGTGAATTTGATCGATTCAGTTTGAAATGTAGACTGAATCAAATTTCTCACCCATCCCTAGTTTGCGTGGAAGTTAGACAACATTGTATCAAGCAAATGTTATCTCACACTTTCCAGTGCATGCTCACATCACTTTTATTATAACAAAAAGACCTAGGGGATGGGGAAAGTGTGTTTGTTGTGCAAGAGTTCCCAACCAATCTTAATTGCACAACCAGAATTTTCCAGGGTGTGATTGACTCTCACCCAAAACTAGTGACAGTCTGGAAGAGTCCAAGGAAGACACAGCTGCATGTTATGCAAGGAACACACTTAGCTGCCTTGCTGATGAGAACATGTTATTAAGCTGTGACAAGGCTTGGTGAAGTTAGAAGTGGAAAGTACACTTCCACTCCTCAAGCTTTCACAAGAGAAGGACTGTGAACTGTCTTAGAAGCACAAAAGGGTCAAGAGGCACTAAGCCAAGCATGGTCCCCTGTAGCTTTGCCAGAGAAGGAGCTGCTACCATGTTTGCTCGGGGCAGGTATCTCCATACACATCTGCAAACTATTTCTCCATGCTCAGGGAATAAGCACTTTGAGAATCTTAATGAATGACCGAGGGTGGGGACAATTAACTTCTCACCATGACCCTGGCTCTATTCTGCCAGCGGAAAGGCTGGTGCCGGTTCAGTAAAGCTGACCCAGACACTAGCAAGTTTATGGAAATATACAGGAGCACAATGTGAGAAATTTGGGTTGAAGTATGGTTATCCGAGTGCCTTTGTAAAGTACTCAGCAGAGCAAGAGAGCAAGATCTTAGCTTTTTTCAAAAACTGAGTTTTATTGAAATATTGACAAAGTGGAAATTTAATTGTTAAGGTTGTCCCAGAGGAGGGAGAGAGAGAGAGAGAGAGAGTTGGGGAGGGGGGGAGAAAAGTGACTAATAATATGCAATAGGTAATTGTCCAGGATAAAGTGCTTATCCCCATCTGGATAAAAAGTTGCATACAGTTAGCTCAATGAGCCCAAATAAGATTGTTGTGCACACCCCAATCTCCAATCAGTGTGAGATCAGTGTACACTGATCAGTGTATTTACCCAGTGTTTGGTTTCCTCAGAATGAAGGTCAGTGGAGAGTGTGGTGCTTTTAGGATATATGGTTTTATTTACACATATACCAACAAACCAGAACTATCACTAGAAGCTAAAATGATGAAACTGAGGTTATCATACTTTGGACAAATTGTGAGAAGACATGATTCACTAGAAAATACAATAATGCTGGGAAAAACAGAAGGGAGTAGAAAAAGAGGAAGACCAAACAAGAGATGGATTGATTCCATAAAGGAAGCCACAGACCTGAACTTACAAGATCTGAACAGGGTGGTTCATGACAGATGCTACTGGAGGTCGCTGATTCATAGGGTCGCCATAATTATTATTATTTATTATTTATTAAATTTATATACCGCCCGACTAGCGATAGCTCTCATAAGTCGTAATCGACTTGAAGGCACATAACAACAGCACACATATATACAACCTGAGCATAATATGAAAAGGGTCACAGCATTAACACTTCAACAGATCTTTCTTCCCCATTAAGCTTCCAGGGGAGACTTCCAAACCATAGCTTGGGGTTCAGCACAGAAAGTGAGCCAAGCCTCTCTGTGCCTTTCCAGCTTCCAGCTTCACCTCTAATACAGACAACATTCTGGCCCAGGATGGGGTGGGAGGAATCACTCTCCAGCCAGAGTTCCTATTGCACCAGATCTTCTCTTGGCCAAATCTTTGCACATGTTAATGGGGAATCTGATAGACTTGACAAGAGCTTATGAAAGGAACTGGTTTGACCAGTTCAGCAGATCTCTCTAATACAAACTGCATGCCTCTGCAGATAACTAAGCCATAGGCTGAAGGGGACCCACAGACATCATTCAAACCGATCCCCAATCCTATAACAATATAATTCTAGAAGTAGGTAAAACCCATTCAACTGCATGTGCTGCTTCACATGTAGATCTTTTTTTGCTAAATTAAAGCAATGATATTTAACATATTGTTAAATTTCTGGTTGGTTGTTGACAGTCATATGATACAGAGGTAATAATGCACTATTAATGTATTTAGACTGTAAGTTGGTAGATGTATCCTATGAAGTCAAACTGAACTCCTGGGAATTGGAGCTGCTTTCTATAGTTCTAATAACTAGCCTTCATATGGATTTCTAAAATAGCCATATGAGTTTATTTCTGCAGTAACACCATATAAGATCAAACATCACATTGTAAGACTAAAACCCTAAATTATTCTATAAAACCATTCCAGTTTAGGAGATTTTAGAAGAACCATATCAGTTAAGTTTTGCTAAATGAGCTTCATCACTCTCCTATTTCTACCAGGTAACATGTCAAAATGAATGATACATATCTAAAACCTCTGATGTAAGTGTAGTTAAACATTAGCCAAATTAAGTGTTTAAATAATGGAGGAGATTATAAGTATGCTGAGCTTGTGCTAACACTTATAAATGCATGCTGCCATCTGTATTCTTCAAATTACGAATATAGACCTCAGGGATGGTTTTCATCAGATTTCAAAAAGGAGAAGACAGATCTTCCACTGTCCTGTAGGAATATAGCGAATCAAGATGCCCCCAAAGTTTGTGAATTGTAGAATTCAGGTCCAATAATAGAATTCTACAATTGGTGAAGACACCACAGAAGATTGAAAAATATGTGGAAATCTGCAAAGCGCTTCAGGTTCTGCAACGAGGAGCAAATTTGCCCTCCTCCCTCAACCAAAAGGCTTTTCCAGATTGCAGGGTCTTCTCTTTGTTTCACAGAAGACAATGAGACACATCTGGATTCCTTATATTGGGAAACAGAAGAGCTATAATCGGGGGGCGGACAGTCCGATTCCAGGCCCTGGGCACAACAGGATCTGAATGGAAACCTCCAAAGTCACTGTCAAATGCAAAAAAAAGTGTTTCCTCCATTTTGAGTGATTTTCTTTTGGTGGTGAAGCTCAAAAGACATCAATTTACACATAAGAAGGATTTCAAGATTTTTTTCTTTAAAAATATATTGTTTTAGCATATAGCAATGAGGTTTTTTTTTAAAAAAAGTGTATTTAGATTTATATTTCCATGTGCATTAGTGAACAGCAATCAGTTCAGAAAAAACTATTTGAATCTTTCTCTGGACTTATCCACATGAGAGCATACCTTCATACTAAAGATGCTGCTTTTACTGTTGTGATAGATATGCAAGGTCCACACTTGGTTCTCGATGGTAGCTTCAAATTCACTGTTTTCCATCCATACTAGTAGGTGTTCCTCTGGGAAGGATTAGTGTCCCTGTTTCCTTGTGGTCCTGCCCTCTAATTTTACATGTTTACTCCCTCCAGTTCAAGGCAGAAGCCAGGAGAGTGCCTCAGTGTGCAATTGACAAGAAAAAATGAAACTGACTAGACCCTCCTTCCCTTCTCCATTGTCCAAGCCTGAGTGAAAGGTGGATGAGGGGGGGAGTGAGTGAAAGGCAAAGTAGGCGGCAGCTGTAGTAGCTTTTGCAGGCAGCAGAGAGAGAGGGAGCAAGCATAAGAGCCACCCATTAAAAAAACATTGAAGCAAAGCGCCTGAAGGATAACCACAGCGCAGCAGAGAAGGTTTTTCCTTTCCTTTTTGCATTATCAATGGATTGGGTTAATATGGATTTAAAGGGGAAAACTGTGTGATAGCTTCTGCTTGCCTGCAATGTCTTGTGAACTAGAATGGGATGCAAGTAGCACCAGACACACACTAAATCGCCATGTGGATGAGCCCTTCCCCCCCTCTCATGCTGGTCAGTTAAGTTTTCAACTATACAAACAAGGGGCATCCCAATCATTGCCTAGATGCAGGAAAGTAGCAGATGGTGGAACCAACATGGGCTATGCATTTTGAGTAGGTGAATAAAAAAAAGTGGGGAAAGGTATCAGTTTGTCCATTTTACAACAGAGCAGATGTCAAAGGATCCTTTAGATGCATCCTTTAGATGGGAAAAAACAACAACCCAGAGAAGTCCATCATCCACAGTAAATTTCAGAAGTGAGAAAGATGCTGTGTTAACCCAGACACTCTGCTTTTCTTGCTTTTCCTTGCATCAACAGGCCATAGGCTACTGGAGCTTATCATTTCCAGTTTCCCCAGATGTTTGCTTTGGTTCATAAACTTCAGTTTGTACAGACTTCTACTACCATGATACCCTGTAAACGTAACCTTTATAAAGACCAAATGGGTACTAAATTGTAAGCACTGACTTCTTGTCAAAGGCTGAATTGATTTAAAGATACGTGCACTGGCTTATAAAAAAATGGAATGATTTGCCCTGGCTCGCTGAATTATTGATTATGATACTCTTTACTTACCTGTGGAGTGAGGCAGCAAGCCTGTGGCTCCCATTGTGTGATGAAGGCAGATATTATAGTACCTTTTACGCTCCATCTTCCCCTTTATGATTTCAGCCACTAATTGACAGCTTAATTAGGTCCAAATGTAGTGGAATAAACTATCCCAGCAGCCCAATAGGTGTCCACAGCAAGCCAGTGTAAGCTAATTCCAGGGAGGCAAAGAGACTGTGCAAGAGGTTGTACCTTCTTGACACTAAAATGGCTAAGAGGTTCTTGACTCCATATGAAAGTGGCACAATTGGAGTGCTTTTTCTAAAGGGTACCTAATCAGAAGCACTGTAATCCAGATTTTGAGACAAGACACAAGTTACTTAAACATTCCTCCACAATAAATGCCACATCCTGTAAAGTGATGATATGATTTAAACTCCAGAGGCCACTTTATCTTGAAAACGTATGGATGGGCTTTGTGTGCATTTAGGCAGGGCATCCTTCTATATTCAGCCCTGGGTTTGGAATGGAAAATGCTCCTGGTATTGGAGAGTTGACACATAACTGGTTTTGAAAGCCTGAAAGCATTCTTACATGAGGTCTTTATGACAAGGTTCCAGAAGCACAGTATTTCTGAATCACAAATGGTGGGGACAAGCAAAATACTTTTGGCCAGATTGAGCAGGGATGTTTATATGTTCTATGGGAAAAGGCCATAGCTCCATGGCAGAGCACATGCTTTGCAGCCCTAATCTCCAGATTCAGTCTCTGATACTTTTCAAAAAACATTAGATAGCAGGGCTGGGAAAGACCTCTGCTTAAGCAGGTTAGGAGGGTTTTTTTCCTGATGTTCAGCTGAAATTTGGCTTCCTGTAACTTGAGCCCATTATTGTGTATTCTGCTCTCTGGGATGATCAGGAAGAGATCCTGGCCCTCCTCTGTGTGACAACCTTTCAAGTACTTGAAGAGTGCAATCATATCTCCCCTCAGTCTTCTCTTCTCAAGGCTAAGCATGCCAGGTTCTTTCAGTCTCTCCTCATGGGGCTTTGTTTCCACTTCCTTGATCATCCTTGTTGCCTTCATCTGAACCAGTTTGTCCACATTCTTCTTAAAGTGCAGTGTCCAGAAGTGGATACAATACTCAAAATGAGGCCTAACCAGTGCCACATAGAGGGGAACCAGTGCATCACACAATTTAGAAACTACACTTCTGTTAATGCAGCCTAAAAGATAGCATTTACCTTTTTGGCAGCCACATCACACTCACATTGGCTTATATTCATCTTATGATCAACAACAATTCCAAGATCCTTCTCACATGTAGTATTGCCGAGTCAATAATCCCTGATCTAATAACTGTGCATTTGGTTTCTTTTTCCTAGGTGTAGAACTTTGCACTTATCCCTGTTAATTCATTCTGTTGTTTTCAGCTCAATGATCTTCTTGATCATCCCAGAGAGCAGGATACACAATAATGGGCTCAAGTTATAGGAAGCCAGATTTCAACTGAACGTCAGGAAAAATCTCCTAAGTGTTAGAGTGGTACAACAATGAGACCAATTACCTAGGAAGATGGTGAGCTCTCCAACACTGAAGGTATTCAAGAGGCACTAGACAGCCTCCTGTCAGGTATGCTTTAATTTGGATTCCTGCTTTGATCAAGGGGTTGGACTTGATGGCCTTGTAGGCTTCTTCCAACTCTACAGTTTTATGATATTATGAAAAATAGCAATCCTTTGAAATTCACACTTATCTAAATTTTGCGACGCAGTTCTTAAAAAATGCACATATTAGGGAAAATGTGCATGATAACCAAAATATTTTTGAAAATAAGGAACAAAATACATTATATTAGGAGAAATTGCTTGAAAAAATGTCTGCATTAGTCAAAACTGCAAGCAAAAATGAGCTTATTAGGAGAAATTTGCACAAAAATTGTGAAGAATTTTCATGAGGATTCTTTTTTAAAAAAACAAAGACACAACTTGCTGCAGAAATGTGGAGAAGATTGGAAAAATTAGAATATGGTAGAACCAATATTGACAGCTCTTTCCATCCCTCTTCACATGTTGGAACAGCCTGAGTTAAAGGAAACTGTTTTCAGACATGGGGCTTATTGCGTTAGTTTAACTGATTACAATGGTAGCACTTCTGTCCCGATTTCCAAAATTCCTTTCACACTGCAGTACCTGTTGCATTAAGAAACAGTAGATTTTTCAGCTGATATAACAGCAGTTTGCACAAATGGTTTTCACACGGCTGCAATGAATGTCTTGTTTTTGTCCCTCACCCATCATACAAATGCACACTGTAGTTCCCCACTGTGTAGAAGATCTAAGATCTCATCCTGTTACCATATAACCCTTCTCCCTTTAGCATCTCTCTCTCCCACCCACCCACCCACCCATCCACCCACCCACCCACACCCACACCCACACCCACACCCACACCCACACCCACACACACACACTCATTTGTATAGACACAGGGTTATATGTATGTGGGAAACGCTGCTGCTACTTACACCTTTGCTGGAATACCAGTACAATTTTCATCAAGCAAAAAACCTTGTGCGCCTAAAGGGCGGAAATGTACTGTATGCTGGGATGCCTGTCATGTGAGCAGCTGCACTTAGCAAAAAAACTCCTGCTATTTTCCAGGTTCCCAAGCTTGCAAACGGATTATTTCTGGTATTATTTATCACAAAAAGTACTGCTAAACTTGCACTATATTCCACTAGAATGCCAGAACTAGCTTGTACATCATGTGAAATATGAAATATCACGCTAAAATGACCAGGTAACAAATAATCAGAATAACAGAAAAAAGTGCACTGTGAAAGCAGCATCAGTGATAATCCAATAAGAAATGCAATGCAAATAGTCCTATAATTGAAAGCAACTGAGTCACACAGTCCAGAAGTTGTTATGTTTCCTTCCCCTTGTTTGGTGCCATTCACCTTTACGGAGGAACCAAAACATTCTCTGGATCTTTGAATTTATATAAACTGGAGTGATGGTCAACTGTATGCATTTGTGTACTGTGTGACAGACCCTTAGTTGTGGAGAACCTGGCTCCAGGTGAGGCCCCCAGCTTACTTATTTCTAAATTGGATATACTAGCTTGAATGGTTTGCTTGTGCCTTCAGTCAGACAATTTTATCTCATTCTTCCTCTTTCCCCAGCCAGCCAACCCCACAATGGGTTTCCTGTTTATTTGTCCTATGGGCTGCATTTAATAGACCTTAGTGCTTTTCAAGCTTATTACTGTTTAAGATTTCTTGTCTTTTTATCCTTCAAAATGCCTTGCAGACTTGCTTATTTCTCTTCTCTTGCTTATGTGTCCCTCTGCACATTCATTCCTGCCATGAAAAAGATGGCAACAGCATTTTCCTGATCCAGATATATGGCTGCAAAGGAAACTTGCCGCTATCGTGACAAAGTTCTGTAAAGCTTATACTGATATTTCCTCTTTTAAGATTCAAGATGGCAGAGCCTATTTTGAAGGCCAGCAGCTTGACACAGCAAAGTGGACTTGGTCATTTTTGTGTCTCATATCCTGATATTATACTTCATTCCTCAGAAGGTACCTTCATTATCCGTGGCATACTTCCTGGGACTTTTTGTCACCGCCATGCTCTTGAGGTGCTTCTGTTCATTTCAGTTGGAATCCAGCAGCAGAACTTCAAACTGCATTAGCTGTATTCAGACATTTGACTGAATGCATGGGCACAAAGTGTGTAGAGTGGATGTGAATGTACATGTACACGTCTCCTGACTTAAATGTAGCAGACCCTGCACCCATCATCTGAGGCCCTTCTCTGCATGCTCCCTCTGAGAAAGGTTTGGAGAGGGCCTTTTCATTTCTGCCCTCCCTCATTTATAGAATGCTCTCTCTAGTGAGGCCCATCTGACACTGGCACTGACATGTTCTTGTAGGTATTTGAGGCAATTTCCATGTCATACTTATTGCTGTATTGGTTTTTTGAGAGGTGAAAATATTGTTTAATATTAAACTTGGTGGTTGCTTTTTAATGGTGTAAGTTAACTACATAAATGTTTTTATTAAGTGACAAACTAAATAAATAACTCCCAACATCTCCACACATGTCCCCCCTGACCTTCATGTTGACTGCAAAAGTTCAGAAGTTGAGGGGATGGGCAATGCATCTAGGATGTTGGAGCAGGGCCAGTGTATGTGTCCCAATGAGTTTCTACCCTCACACATCCAACTAAATGCCTGAATAGAACTCTTATGTAGAGTTCTTGTTTAAAAAAAGCAGGGTTTTTTTTCTGTCTCTCTTACAGCCCATCATAATGAAGATGCCCATTATTGCTAACTTACAATATATGGTCAATAGTAAGATAATGCAGCCTGCATTAAGATGAGAACCAGAAATATATGGTTGGTTGAGGTAAATTTAGAAAGATGGCTGAGGTAATTTTCAGGGTTTGTTTCTTTTAATGGAAGCTTTATCGCTGAAAACAAAAGAATACTTTAGATCTGTATATTTTAATTGGTTTAAATAGTAAATTTCACGGCTATAGTTTTAGTTGATTAATTAGTCAAAAGCAAGGTTAACCGGGAAGTATTTTAGTCAACGGAGCTGAGAAATGTACCCAAACCAAAAATAGCCTCAGAATAATTTAAATTGTTTTCATTTTTTTAAATTGTGTTTTAAATTGTTTTTAAAAGATGTGTTTTAAATTTGTATATTTGTTTTTAATGTTTTTAGTTACTGTAGACCGCCCAGAGAGCTTCGGCTATGGGGTGGTATATAAGTACAATAAATAAATAAATAAATAAAATAAGGGACATTTTTGATGCTATTGTGCTTCAGGCATGTGGTCTTTACAAAAAGTGGCAAAGAAAACATATAGTGCTTTATTTTGGACAATTATTTTGTTATGCTTATTAAATTACCTGTCCCTTTAATACACAAAAGAGCTGACCACTATCAAATGAATTTGCTTATTTAGTTTGGAAGCCTAAAGTGGTGCCTATGTTTTTAAATAAATATTATACAGAATGTCTAACGCTGTGGTCACTCTAGAAAGAAGAAATAATAATATTTATAATATTTATAATAATATTAATTCATCAATCCATTGGTTACACGGTAGGTGATTAATAAACTAACAAATCTTTAATCAATGTACAGCCCTGGGATGTTATTTTATTCTTAAATCCAGAATTCACTCTTAGTTAAGGAATTTATCTGGCAGCCATTTGTTTTGCCAGTAAGTCACCTTGTTAGAATGAGAGAGGTGACCTGATTAAGGATGCTCATTTTTTTAATTGGTCTCTTCTCCTGTGCCCAGAACAGCAGCTTGATCTGTAGACATAAGTGGTGATAATGCTTATCTCCATATCTTGAAGGCCTTCACCTGCTGATTTCCGCTATTAAAGACACAGGAGTAGGCTACACTGGTGTTTTCCTAACATGTTAATAACTCAAGACCAGATTAGGTTGCAGTGTCTGGGCGGTAGAAATGGCTGCTGCTCAAAGTTAATGCTAGGAACATGAAACTGTTCAGATGTGGCATAAATAACACTGATAGGAGCAAGGAAGAAGGTTGGCTGGAAAACAGGTACACATTTGACCTGTTTTATAAGAGCTGGCAGGAGCGCAGAGATTTGCAAAGTGAGAAGCAGAGATTTTTTTAAAAAAATGAATAGAGAGATAGAGGTTATAGCTAGAGAAAGAGGAGAGAATTGCAGGGTCAGAATGATGAAAGAATGTAAGGACATGTGAGGTTATTCATTGCATTTTTGTTGGACAGGTAAATGTCAGATACCTGGGGAGAAATGCACTAGCAAGGTGTCAGGATGCAGGATTGGGGCCCTGATGTTTCAGAAGATGAGGAGAGGGAGGGGGTCATTTGGCCAGAGCCGTGTGAAGGAGAAGCAGAGGAGGGGGAGGGAATCTCAGAGATAGAAGTGTATGGCAGCAAAGAACTTGAATGTCCAACAGACACATATCCTTCCCATGAGCTTCCCACGCCTCCTCCCCCTTCGAGCTTTGAGCAGTTGGAGAAGGAGGGGGGGCAAGGGGGAATCCAACCTCCTCCTGATCCAGGGAAAAGCAAGGAGAAGCAGCCAGATGGTTTAGGCCTTGCCCCCCTGCTTTCCCCCATACCTGAATCAGAGTCCTCGGAAGGGGAGGGGCAGTGGCACCCCCTTCACCACGTACAAGGAGACAGCAAAAGAGGCAGCAAAGGAAGGGGGAGAGGAGGGGTGTGGATGAGAGCACTTTGAGGCGGAGTGAGAGAATTCGCACTCGATTGCCCCCTTCTCAAGGGGCAGGGGAAATAGTGATTCCTTGTTCTGTCAACGCTCTTCCAAGTCGCAGGTTATGTTTTGTAGCGAAACTTCATGAGAAGGCATAGTCTTTGTCTGGATATTACTTTAATAAAAACTGAATTGCTTTCACCAACTGGTCTGGTTCCTGAGTCTCAACCTGGACATGACACAAGGTGGCAGGGGATAGATCCTTCTTAAACATAATGTTGAAAAAGTGGCCGGCCAGATGTGGCAATAATGAAAAGGAATTCTTAAGATGAGAACAAGTGTTTCATAAGGTCTTGGGAACCTTAGATGTGGAAAGCAAGAACCCATCTGCAATAGTTGAAAAGAGATAATTCAGGATCTACAGAAATATTTTAGCTATAACTGGTATGTATAATGTAGGTTTTGGCCACATTGAATTGTTATAGTACAGTTAATGTTCATTGCAGAAGAACAACAGCGTTCTGAATTCAAAAAGATGGTAACATCCATGAAGACCAAAAAGGCTGTGGAAATAGCTCTGTTCTGGCCTTCAGCAGTGTTCAGTGTGAACTTGTGAGAGTAAAAGTACATAGAGGGGTGAGCATATGCATTGGCCCTGCCTCCAATGTTTTTGACACACTGGGTGCACCCACTCCACCCCTGTCCTTCACATTTTTAGTTCAAAAGTCTGAAGGGGGCCTGTAAAGAGACAGTTTCAATTCAGTGCACTTCATGAATCTACCTATGGCTTACTCAGAACTCAGCATCTCTCTAAGAATAACTAGGCACATCTCTGCGGCACTATGATGTTGACTCAACAACTATTCCCCCCCTTACACTCACTTTAAGAAAGGCTGGACAGGCACCCTGCTTGTGTGTGCCAAGTGTCACTGTTGGGAGTACATGTGCAGATGAAGACTCCACCTCAACTGTGTCTGTTGAATCTCCTGCCGCATTCACCTCCTGGCATGAGGCAAAGGTGGAGCCTCCATCACTGTCCTGTCTTCCCCTTTTGAGGCAAAAGGGCTGCCTGGTGGCAATGCAGGCACAGGGAGAGGGGAAGCATCAGCCTGGGAAACAACCGGCTGGTCAGTTTGGCTCTTTGTAGGGGTATCTGGAGCTTCTGGGGTCCAGAGCTGGGGCACCTTCTGAGTCCCACTCCCTGCTCGGTCCTTCACTAGCTTGAACATCCCACTCTAAGTCTTCTTCCTCCTCCGCTTCTTTTTCATCAGTCCACCCCCTCCAGCAGGGCTCACGACACCCCCCCTCCATGCTGAGCCTCCCCTCACCCCAGAAGCTTGGGTTTCCCAGGGTATCCTTCATGGAACTCTCTCACCAACTCTAGCAAATGGATGTCTGACACTGCCTCCCAAGATCTTTCCTCTGGTCCAAATCCCTCCAGTGGATCAAATACTGCAACTTTCCTCAGCATTGATGGGAGCTGAGGATGTGCTCCACCTCATATTCCTCTTGCCCATTGACAATTATTGGCGGCAGTGGGGTATCAGGTGCCTGGTAGGGATTCAGTGGCTCTTCTGGGGTTTTAGCAATGAATGGTGGAACACTGGGTAAATCTTCATAGAGGTGAGCAAGTGTAGATGGAACCCTATCAGGTTAATCTGTGCCTCTGTTTCGAAAGGCCCCCACCCTCCTAGCCTCTAGTTTGTGACAAGGCACACTTGTTGGCAAATCACCAGAGCTTGGAAAAGTTACTTTTTTGAACTGTAACTCCCATCAGCCCAATCCAGTGGCCATGATGGCTGGGGTTGATGGGAGTTGTAGTTTTAAAAAGTAACTTTTCCAAGCTCTGCAAATCACACATAGATAGCCATACACAATCTCCCACCTGTATCTTGGGGCCAGGCAGACGGAGCTTTAGCTCTAGCCAATTGCTCTTATAACAGCTGCTGCATTATCTGCAACTCTTGCACAAGAGTAGGGAAAGTGGGAGGGTGCAATTGGCAAAAAAGAGTCTGCTGGGTAGACACATGCCTAGAATTATTGTAGGCAAACTCAGCCAGGGACAATAACGACACCCAATTATCATGCTGATAATTGACATAACAGCAGAGATAGTGCTGCAGGGTAGCATTCACTTTGCTGTTTGCCCATCCTTCTGGGGGTGGTGTGACAAAGACAATAACAGTTCAATCTGTAGCAGCTGCAACAGTGTGTGCCAGAACAAGGGCGTGAACTGGGGGCCCCAATCCAAGACCAGGCAGATTGGGAGCCTGTGCAATGGGAAATTGTGCTGAATAAACAACTGCACAGTATCTTGGGCTGTCAGTACACCAGCACATGGAATGAAATGGGCCATCTTACTGAAGGTGTCCATGACCACCAGAACAATAGTTTTTCCCTGAGAGGTGGGTAGGTCCATGATAAAGTACAGGGTTACCATCCACCAGAATCCTTCAGGTGTAGGGAGTAGCTCCAGTAGCCCAGCCAGTCGCCCAGGGGTGAGTTTGGCTCTCATGCATGTGGGGCAAGATTGAGCATCACTCTTGACATAATGCTTTATTCTTGGCCACCAGTAATCATGTGTGACTGCCTGCAGCATTTTGAACACCCCAAAATTCCCTGGCATCATGGCATTGCCATAGAATTTTGGCTTGTATATCCCCGGGTGGCATGTGCAGGTCCTCAAAATGGTAGAGCAACACCCCTGGGAGAAGCCTGGAGTGTGGTCCTGAGGGGGGCTACTTTAGCTTTCATACCCGCTCCTGAGTGAAAGGGTCTTGTCCCTGAGCAGTACTCAGCTTCTCAATCCATGGATTGGGACAGGCCACCACCACCAACTTGTCTATGGGTATGATGTGGCATAGTGGAGGGTCAGGCCAGATTTCATGGTACTCAGGCTTTCGGGTGCATCGGCCCTGAGGTTTTGTGACTGTGGGACCTCGTTGACATGGAAATGAAACCTCATGAATAACTGGGCCCAGCGCACTTGCTGTTGGTTCAGCTTACAGGCCATTCACAATTACTCCAGCATCTCGTTGATGAGGGGAAGTGCATAGCTGTTGGGGATGGTGATCTTATTCTGCTCCCGGTAGTCATGGCAGGGGTGAAGTTCTCCACTTTTCTTTTTGACAAATAGTACAGGAGTCCTGGCAGAAGACTTTCAGGGTTGAATGAATCCTTGCCACAGGTTGACATCCAGGAAGTCTCTTAGCACAGCCATCTCTGGCTTGGACAATAAATATATGCACCCAGAGGAAACTCGAGCTTCCAGGAGCAAGCCTATGGCACAGTTATAGGGCCTATGGGGTGGCAACTGGTTAGCCTCCTTCTTGTCAAAAATGTCCTGATAATCTTGGTGCTTTCCAGGCAGGGAAGCCTCCTCAGACGCGGGTGGGGCAGCCACTGCCACTGCCACTGCTACCTCAGTAGGCTGTTAGTGCTGTTTGCAATAGTCCAACTGGAACATCACAGTTGCTTCCCCCTAAGAGATTGTAGGATCATGTTGCATCAATCATGTCATCCCCAGAACCACCGGGAATCAGGGCAGGGCAGCTAAGTAGGACAGTTGCTCTACATGCCCAGGTAGCTCGCAACCCAGTAGTTGCCTGGGTGACTGCTCCTGATGTCAGGGGCTGCCCATCTATGATTTCCACAGACTGGGGAGTCTCAAGAGTGGTGATTGGGATGCTGTGTCATTTAACAAAGTCTAAGTGCACAAATTTACTGGATGCCCCCAAATCGACCATGGCAAACACTTGGATGTGTTGGCCCAAGGGCAAGCCTAGATGTATTGGCAGGTGTAAGGCAGACTTTGTCAGGGGAGGGCTGACTTGAGTTCCCTGGCTTACAGTCAATCCCAGCTCATGGACCTCTACAAGACCTGGGATTTGGAGTTTTCCTGCAATGGGGTCTTCTCTGACTTGGACAGGCAAGCCTTTGCAGGGTGTCCCACCTTCCCACAGTAAAGACACAACACCTCTCTCCAATGCATGTCTTTCTCCACCTCACTCAGGCACTGCCACACCCCTTATCTTCATAGTGAAGGTTCCCACGGTGGGTGAGAAGCTTGTGCAAGGGAGTGGTGTGGGAGGCAAGGCTCAGGCCACCTCAGCCTTGCATTCTAGGCAATGACCTTCAAGTCTGCTGTCTATCTGCAGGCACAGCTGGGTGAGCTCTGATAAGGTGTCCGGTGGCAGGATTCATACCAGTTCACCAAGGATCTCACTGCTGAGGCTGTTATGGTATAGGTACATCAAAGCAGACTCATTTCAGACCGTCTCTTGGGCCAGGATACAAAAGGGGTTGGTATAAGTCCCAGCAGAGTTCTTGCCCTGTCGCAGGGTTCCCAACTGGCGAACCATGTTGGCCTTCCACTGGGAATCCCAAAAGATTACTGCCATGGCTTCAACAAAGTAAGCATACTGGGCTAGCACTGGGTCAATCTGAAGCAACATAGGTGTTGCCCACTGGGCAGCCTCCCCTTCCAGGAGGCTGATGATGAAGGCCACTTTCAAGGAGTTGCTGAGAAAATCTGACTGCGGCACGAGGATGTAAAGCTCATACCGAGTGATGAACATGGTGAACTGCTCTTCCCACTGTAACAGAGGGGCAGTCCCATGGGCATCTTAACATAAGGTGCAGGCACTGGCAGGGCTGGGCAGCCCTCTGCTGCAGGACTGACACTTGATTCCCAAGCTGAGTCACTTGCAGATCCATTTGAAGGGCTTGGAACTCAGCTCGGAGTTTCTGGAGTTTGGCTAGCACGGTCTCAAAGGCTCTCTGATAGTCCTCCTCTGTCCTGCTGCTCGCTTCCATCTCAGTCATGGGGCCGTCAGGTGGAGGAAGTGGTAGCTAAGTCAAATTGTCCTGCCTGAACTCGAAGAACTCAGACTCACACACAGCTGTGTTTTTTGCTTTTATTGTAGTAAGAGACAGTTTCAATTGTGTGCTTCATGAATCTACATATGGCTTACTCAGAACTTAGCATCTCTCTAGAACTAACTAGACGCAACTTCACGGTACTAAGTCATTGACTCAGGAGCTATCCCCCTTCACTTGGCTTAAGTAAGGCTGGGTGGGCACCCTGTTTGCGTGTGCCAAGTGTCACTCTTGGGAGTGCATGTGCAGGTGGAGACTGCACCTCAGCTGTGTCTTAAATCTCCTGCTGCATTCACCTCCTGGTGATGTGGGTGTAGGGAGAGGGGAAGCATCAGCCTGGGAAACAACTGGCTGGTCAGCTTGACTTTCCACAGGAGTATCTGGAGCTGTTGGGATTGAACTGTTAAAGTCCAGAGCTGGGACCTTCTGAGTCCCACTCCCCACTCAACCCTTCACCGGCTCGAACATCCCACTCTAAGTCCTCCTCCACTTCTTTCTCATCAGTCTACCCCCCTCCAGCAAGGCTTATGACACGAACCCTAATAATGCAGTTTCTGATAACAATTATTCTTATAAGCACATTCAAGCAAACATGCTTAGAAGCCCCCCGCAGACCTTTGCACTAAACACATGAAGATTGGCAATGAAGCCATCCTGCCTCATACTCAGGGGGTTACATAAGAACATAAGAACATAAGAAGAGCCTGCTGGATCAGGCCAGTGGCCCATCTAGTCCAGCATCCTGTTCTCACAGTGGCCAACCAGGTGCCTGGGGGAAGCCTGCAAGCAGGACCCGAGTGCAAGAACACTCTCCCCTCCTGAGGCTTCCGGCAACTGGTTTTCAGAAGCATGCTGCCTCTGACTAGGGTGGCAGAGCACAGCCATCACGGCTAGTAGCCATTGATAGCCCTGTCCTCCATGAATTGGTCTAATCTTCTTTTAAAGCCGTCCAAGCTGGTGGCCATTACTGCATCTTGTGGGAGCAAATTCCATAGTTTAACTATGCGCTGAGTAAAGAAGTACTTCCTTTTGTCTGTCCTGAATCTTCCAACATTCAGCTTCTTTGAATGTCCACGAGTTCTAGTATTATGAGAGAGGGAGAAGAACTTTTCTCTATCCACTTGGAATAACCACTTGGTTATTCCAAGGTAAGTGTGCTTTCCTTTTTTATTTTTAGTATAAACTAGTGTTGGGCTCCATTTCCGCAGTAATTGAATTTGCCATTGGATTATCCATTATTCCTGATATTCTCTATCTTTGCGGAGAGGATTTAGAGATCACAACTCTTCGTGCCTCTTTTCCAATTAGTTTTTCACTTGATCTTTTTTCAATCCACTTTGAAATCACTGATAGTGTGAGCATTGATTATATTACATAGTAAATTTAAAATAAGCAAGCCTCATTTTATTGCAGTGGTAAAGGTTTTTGATGAATATCTCAGGAAACTGATAGACAACAAGCAGGAAGGGGGAAGAGACTAACCTGATTATGGACAATTATTTGTCTAATTTACACTTGAAAAGGAATGTAAACAGGCAATCATTTCAGAGTTCAGAATAGAGATCAATACCAGTGGAGGAGACTCACAAATAAGTAGTGTGAGGATTCCATCTTAAGTATAAATTATTTATTTATTTATTTATTTATTTATTTGATTTGTATCCCACCCTTCCTCCCAGCAGGGTTAAAACATTATTAAAAACATATTAAACAATAAATTGTGTGAATTACTTAACATTTAGATAGTGGCTCACAACACATTTCAGTTCTCATTTATAATCTGCCCCACTTTTCTCTCTTGCTGCTCATTTGCCTCTGAGATACACACACAGAGTTCAGGATTCTCTAGAAAAGGAGATGCAACCTCTTCTGTACGTGCTTCTAGAACCAAAACTCAAACCAGTGGCAATGTAAGTAGGGATGGATGATTTCTCTTATTAAGTTCAATTATCCATATCAGTGTGCACTTTTAAAAAAAAGTCTTCATGAAAATACATCATTTTGGTGTAGATTCTCCTAATATCCCATGTTTGTATGCAATTTTGCCTAATATTCACATTTTTGCAAAATGTTTTCCCATTCCCAAAATAGCTCATTTTTGTATTCTATTTTTGCTGATATATGCATTTTATTTATTTATTATTTGATTTATATCCCACCCTTTCTCCCAGCAGGAGCCCAGGGCGGCACACTTTTTATGCACACCTTACTCTAGTGTGTGCATTTTTGTACACATTACTTGGCTAAAGAGCTGCACTGCCAAATTTAGAGATGGCTGTGCTTCAGTTCACGTGCAGTGTCACAAAGTATGAATTAGATAAGCTCTCCTCCATCCCTAATATTTGCTGATGGTGTTAGATGACTTGGTCCAGATGATAAAGTTAAAATAAGAAAGTATCAAAAGGTGGGTGAGTAAATAAAATGCAGGAAGGAAAAAGAGTGGTTGCATCTATCCCCACTGCTTGAGAACCATTAAAGGGACAAGCAGGATATCTAAGGTTACTTGAGTATTTGTCCTGATACGCACAAAGTTTGTGGGGAAGATAGACAACATCAGCTATTTACTGATCATTCTTTGTAGGGAGGTCAGACAAGGCTTCCTCAAGCAAGTGGTATTTCACACTTTCCAATTCATTTTCTTATCATATTCCTTATCACAAAAAGTCTGGGTTTTTTTGTGGGAAGTGGGTTTCTTCTGCAAGAACACCAAGTCAACTTTTTGAATTGTGCAACCATAATTTGCAGGTACGTGATTGAATCCTACTACATAAAAAATTGTGGCACCCTGAATCACCCAAGGTTGTACTCTGGCAATCTCATAACACTGCAGCATTTTTCAAAGTTTATATTTTCTCCAAAGTTTAACAATGATGATTTCCCCCTCCCCCAAATACACTGTACACTGAAGTTTGTGAGCAAGCCTGAGAAATGAATGAATAAAGTATCACTCTCATGAATTCTGCCCAGGCACAATTTTGCATCAATATCCCAAAGAATCCAAGAATATGCAGAAGTGTTTTCCTTTTGTTTTGTTGCTGCTGTCTCTGCCCCCCCCCCGGTGAAAAAAGGACACAACAGCAACAATAGAAAAACAGAGGAAAAGGAAAAGGTGGATGTCTTGGATACTTTGGGATACTGGTGCAAAATCATGCCTACATAGATTTCATGGGAGTTATGTTATTTTTCTCTATTTCATCTCATACATGTCGTATAGTAAGGAAGAAAATGTCAGCTGGGAAAATGTGCAATCTCCAAGAAAGATGTGTGAGTCTGTACAAACCAGTAAGAGATATATATTTATTGTTCAATGAAAGGATTTTATGGAAAAATCTCAAACTAATCCTGGAGTAAAAAATATTTTTCTCCCTGGAGTCATCCACTGTCCAGAGGAGAATATGTCTCTGCTTGCTCTGCCATCCTCTGAAGGGGGCACTATGGAAACCGGGAAAAGTAGGCATGTTACCTAGCAACATAATTTATTTATTTTATTTATTTTATTACATTTTTAGACCGCCCTATAGCAATAAGCTCCCAGGGCGGTGTACAGCATAATAAAACAGGTTAAAATACAAATAAATAAACCATTAGGCAACACAAACTATGAGAAAGAACAGAGGAGAACAAGTTGGCACAAAAACTGCATAGCAACCATGTGGACTCTAAATCATGGTGCCAATAATCCATGACATAGAACAAAGGCTTGGGTACTTGCAACGATACAAGTTCTACATGCAGAACAGAGGAGAAACTCAAACATTTGTTCATAATCTTGCCATGCTTTGCTACAAGAGATAGCTAAACTTCAATGAATGCAAACTTTAAACTACCTCAGCTCAAACGTGGAAAACAGGTGTTCTGATTTTTTGGAAATCAAGAAAGGATTTTTAATTATTTTGTAAAAACATAATGCACTACAGAGCAGAAACAACAATCATTCTCTAGTATCATCCCTAATTTTTCCCCTTCCAACCCCTAATTTTGTAAATGTCACTCAGTGGTTACCACTGAATGAGTACAATCTTTTGCTGAAGAAGGATAGATAGTTTTGCTCCAGAATTTAAATAGTAGGGAACTTGGGGGATGACAGGACGGGGGGGTCAGCATATACCCTTAACAAGTGGCAGAAGTAGGTTGTGTCATTGATGGTAGATTTGCCACTGAAATCTTTGCCCAGTGTGCAATCTGTGCAATCTTCTTCAAGCAAAACTTAAGAAATCCATAGGGAAAACACAAGGGTTCCAAGGAGACAGGCAACATTTGTCTCATGATTCCGCAGAATCATAGGCTGTCATTGAGTTTCATCTAATGGGCTTTTTAAGCACTTTTCATTTATTCATATAAATGAAGTAAATACATAAATCCCAAAGCATCCTGGCTGGGCTGCTCCACATCCTTGCTGTCTGTTCTCTTGTCCTTTCTGAGCATGCAAATGGCATCCTCAGGGAGGAGCCCAAGCCCGCCCACCCCAAAATCTGGAGCTGGCCCTGTTCCTGCATGCATGAAGGAGGATACCCATGTTTTGAGAAAATATTATGTGCAATCTATAAAGTCCTCAGGCAAGATAACTGAAACATTCCAAGGGAAGCTAAGGCTTTTCTTAAGACTAGCAGCAACAGTAATAGGTTTTAGGGGTCTCTGTGCAAGTTGCCTTCTGGGGTGTGTGAGTGGGGGGCATCCTGGCTGTTCCCCCTGTGTGTCAGACTGGCTGATCCAACACTGTTCTCCCACGTTTTCCTCCATGCTCCACTGCTGCTGCCTGTCTTTCTTCTCTTGGGGATCTGCTGCCCACTCCCCTTTCTACACCACCTTGGTTGCTCTTCTCAGGCCTGTGTGCTCTGCAACAAAGTGTCTGTAGCTGAAGCTCCATTTGTGTCTGCTATCTTCATTTTCTCAAATCGTAGGTGCAGCCAGAGCCTCGGCAAAGCACTGTGCTGTGCAGCGAGCCACATGCCCAACTAAATATATTTTTAAAAATATATGTGGTTGCCAACGCTGGGTGCTCATTCTGTCTGCCCCACCATTATCTTCAGCCACTGTCGGCAGTCTCCCCTGCCCCCTCAAATTACAGGGGCCTGGACTTGTGTTCCAATATGTAGCCCTACCAAAGCCAATAAAAAATAATGAAATTTCTCACACGTTAATGTGGTTTTCTCCACATCAAATGTCTATATATATGCCGAAGAGAAGAAAAGTATCACTCATTGGTTTATGGTAGGGATGGGGGAGAGATTTGATTCATTTCAAACCAAATTTATCAAATTCGCACTTTCTGAAACACGTGAGAACTGAAACACAGCCATTCTTTGAAATTTGCACTTATCCGAATTTTGCAATGCAGTTCTCCAGCCAAGCAATGTCTACAAAAATGCATATATTACGGGAAAGTATGTACAAAATGAATATACTGGTGAAAACAACATGCAAAGATGCATTCTAATAGGATAAATTGCTTGCAGAAGTGTATTTATTAGGAGGAATTCGCACTAACATTTCATTAGAATTTGTTTTTAAAAAATGCAAATTGCTGCAAAAATGTGGAGAACTGAATTTAAGATCAGAAAAAAGAAAAACTTGGAGAATTGAAATTGACATACCATCCCTAGCTTAGGTATCACTCACAGAGTAGAACAAAGAAAACTTTCTGAGCCTTGTGGACATTTGGCTGGGCATGTTGTACATCAGAACCCCCCCCAATGAAGGACAGTTGAAAGACATCAGTAGGTATGAGCAGAGGAAACTGGACTAGTGTCAAAATGGTAACAGAACAAGCACTATGCAAACAGTTCAGGGGAGGCCTTTCCATAGCCAAGGCGTCACCACTAAAAAGGCACTTTCCCCATTAAACATCCACTGAACCTCACCTAACAGTGACACCTGAAGAAGGACCTCCAAAGATCTCAGGATCTGGGTAGGTACTTGTGCAGATACATGGTCTTTTATATGCCCTAGTCCCAGGCCATGAAGAGCTATAAAGGTCTGAACACTTTGAACTGAGCCTGGAAGCAGACGGGGAAGATGGGGAAGATGGTGAAGCATTGCATGTGGTTGAATGTATTTGACTTAGGGATAGATGCCTCATCCCATTTCTGCATTAATATGTGGCTTTTTTCATAAAAAAAAATCTTCATGAAATTTGTATATAAATCTGTATTTGGATTGCATTCAACTATGTCCTACTCAGAGGAGACCCATTGAAATGAATGATCCTAAGTCAGTCATGTTTATTAACTTCAACGGGTCTGTTCTGAGTAGGACTAGCATTAAATATCACCCATTTTTCTCATGAAATACATATTCAAATATGTATGGGTTTGTAAATTGTTACTCTAAAATATAGATGTGTAAACTCATTTTAAATAGGATTTTGAGTCTTCTTTCACATAATTTGTAGAAGTGCTAAATTTGATGAATAATCATGTTCCCAGCTGTACATTAGTCTAAGCAGGTCAGGTCAGTTAACACTAAATCTGATCCCTTAAACATCTTTAATATGAGTTGTAAGTATTTGAGAGTACTTTTGGATTTCAGTAGAAAATAACAAGCCAGACCTACCACCTAGGGACATGCTGAATTTACTTTTATTTTTGCTGAGGTACATGACAAAACCACATGCTTCTTCAGTATGGAACTCCACAGCAAATAAGCCCTGACAACATTTGAGAACAGTCAGACAACAAGGAAGACCACTAGCAAAATCTAATTTTAGAGTAGAGGAGGAACATTACTAAAAAAAACTTTTCTTGCTTCATGCACAATAAATTCGAGAATTACTCTTTTCAACAGTGAAGGGACAGGTAAGGAATGATCTCAACTGCCCTAGAGTGTCTTGACTTATGATGCTGATGACTTCTTTTTACAGTGAACATTCCGTTATGAACATTATGCAGCATCTATGGCATTCTTTATACTACACCTATAGAGTCTATAGCTCTGGTTCCCAAACTTTTTCCCATGAGCCACTTAAAAATTGCTGATGGCTCTGGTGGACCACTTAATGGACCCAATCTGCACTATACATTTAAAGTAATATTATTCCACTTTAAACAGTCATGGCTTCCCCCATAGAATCCTCAGAGCTTGGAAGTAACTAGTTACAAGTAACAAATTACTTGTAATTTATTACTTTTTTGAGTAACGAGTGGGTAACTTCATTACATTTTGCTGGTAATAGAATGAGTAGTAACTTCATTACTTTTGAGGAGTAATTGTAATGTTTCCAGCATTACTTTTGCACATTACTTGGGGGAGGAGCAGGGGAAGTCTTCTGCTCCTCTGATCTGTGAATAAACATCATGTGCTTCAAATTGGGCTTCTGTGCAGTGTTGTTTTTCTTTCATGCTCTATGGCTGCTTAGGAGGCGATGAGGGAGGAGGTGGAGAGTGAGACGGGGTAGAGAAAATAATTGTTTAAAAATTGACAGGAGTGGAAGGAGAAAAGAGCTGGAGGCAATATATATATACAAAAATAAGTGTGTTGGAGTATCATCATTGCTGGGGGTGGGGTGAGGGGATGTGAGATTCTGTTATGCCATTCTGTTAATCTTATGGATAAAAAAAATTATTCTACTACCCTCTGTGTGTGTGTGTGCTTATTTTTAATGTTGTTTTAGGCTACTCATATGTGCAGCAGCCAAGGCCAGCACCTTGTAGGCAATTTTTTTAAAGGTAACTAAAATGTAATTGTAGCAATTACTTTTGAGTAAAAGTAAAGTAATCAGTTACTTTCAGAGCAATTGTAATTGTAACAGTAATTACTACTTTTGGGGGGGCATGTAACTGTAATTTATTACTTTAAAAAAGTAATCTTCCAAGCTCTGAGAATCCCGGGAACTGTAGTTAGTTAGTGCTGAGATTTGTTATCAGATCCCTGTTTCCCTCACAGTGCTACAAGTCCCACAAGTCCCTGGGAAAAGGGATTGATTATCAAACCACTCTGGGAATTGTAGCTGTGAGGGGAATAGGGGTTTCCTAACAATTGTCAGCACCCTTATCAAAATACACTGCCCTAGATTCTTTGGGGAAAGCCATGGCTGTTAGAAGTTACTGCTTTATATGTAGAGTGGAGATGGAACCAATGATTTTTCTGCCTAACGCAGCAATTGTAGTGCACAGTGCTAGATGTTCTGTGTTTTTTAATTGTACTTTAATTGCTTCTTTTATGTCTTGGATTTTATTGTATTACAATTTGCATTTCATACAATTCTTCATTTGGTTTGTTCTTACCTAGTTCAAACACAATCTAGAACTATTGACTTTTTTTGTCCTTGAAAAGCATTTTTTGGCAAACTGGTTCATTCAGAAAATAAAAGCTCCTTCCAGAATGATTCTTTGTTACCCTAGTGTGTCTATTTGAAAACAGATGTAGACAATCAGGGCAATGTGTGTTTATCCACACCTGTCCAATGACATTGTGGTGGACATATACCAAGATCATGAGGGGAGGGTTTTCAAACACATATCAAGTAATCATACCCACCCATTGGACAGCAGGATCTACAATCTATCTAGATTGAAAGTAGCATGTTGAGGATCAGCATGCATAATTCGATATTGGGAAAAAACTATTTTTTTTTGTTACAAATGGGTAAGTGTGTATGAAGTCACCACTTACGGCCCAAAACCATTTTTGTGGACCAAAACAAGAACAAGAAACACCCTTAAAAAACACTGACTTTTATTGTGGGTTTATTTATTTATTTATTAAATTTATATCCTGCACTTCCTCCTTCTTATGGAAATATATATATGCACAGATCCTCAGTGTTCTGAGTTGTGTGTGTGCCAGTGTGTGTATTTACCTAAGTAGCAGACTTTTACCCTGCATTGAGATCACTGAGACTTAAGACTTAGTGAAATAAGAAAAGCTACTTTATTTATAGAAATACATAGTAGATAGAAAGACATACCTAGTTCTAACTAACTAACTACGTTGGAGGCGTGATGACCAGACTTGGGTATTGCCCTCATGGGTCAGGAGAGAGAACAAAGACAAAGATGTCTCCTCTCTCCTCAGAGAGTGGAAGAAGAAGACGAAGGATGGGCAGGTCAACTTCCCTGAGCGTATCAGTTTACAATGGAAGGAAGTTAGGTAGAGTAGAGCACAGGTAAAGGTAGGCAAGCCTAGCCAGCTGGAGGACCCTAACTCTATCTTCCTTCTGGAATACAAACAAAAGAACCCAAACGGGAGTCGAACACTCCTCAAGATGTGGGGTCTTTTTACCTCAAGGGGTGGCACATGGTGAGAATTGAATAAGGGGCTGCCACTGCAATTATTGCTTCCTGAAACTGTGACCTCCTCTCACATGCACAATTTACATTACCTGCTGCTGAAGGCTCTTTCCCTCTTGCAGTGCATATATCCTGCAACATCTTGTCCTGCACTGGGTCCTGAAGCACAGTGCCTTAGTTAATTTGCTTCAATAGTTTCTTTTAGAACACAGATTTCAAGATGTTTTGTCTCTCAACAGACCTGATTGCACTTATCATAAAATAGATACAACTTAAAAGACTTTCAGCAGCATTTACTATCCTGGTGTGCCATTTGTGTGGGTGTGTGCCCATGCACAGTTGGGGTTGTGGAAAGAAAACAGCACTGGCATTTGTGTGCATTCACAGATGTGTGCATTCATTAGAAGGTGGAGATGCATCTACCACACACATGCAAAGATTTACCTGGGAGTGGATGGAGGGAAATGCTTGTGCACATTTCTGCACAGTGGCAATATTTTTAAAAGACATTTGCAACACTTTCCCCAGGGGCAAAATAGGAGCAGAACAGGGAGAGGTAACAGAATATAGGAACAGCTCAGGACCAGGTTACCAGAAAGGCCATCTCCTCTTGTATATACTTGTAAGATCACTTAATTATCTGGTGATATTCTATGTGCGGCACTGCAACCTACCTATCATAGACCAGTGATGCCAAAATCCACTTTTTTTTTTTGCTATTGCTCCTTTATTGTGGAATGTCTTTCCTCTGCCATACATGAAGAGGAAACATCAGTTGCTTCAGATGTTTGGTAAAGACTTATCTTTTTGCTCCGGTTTTCCCACCACACCCACAAAAAAGCCTCATGAGACGTTGCATTGAATTTAATGTTATATTTATGAAAATGTAACAACTTAGAGGAGCTGCAACAAAACTCCACCAATTAACCAAATTAGAAAGTCTAGGCAGGTGAAGATTTCAACTAATTCTGGTAGAAAAGCATCCCTTCAGACCTCTGAGCATCTTCTCCAGCCAGTAGCTGTGGCTCCCCAGCCAAGGATGGGGAATGACTCGCTCCCTCCTTGCTAGGTGTGCCTTGGGTGTGGATCCCTCATACACACCCTGGCCCTGCTGTACTCATGTTCACCCTAATGAACATGACAGGCCACAAGCGGCATCCCTCAGTTTCCCCCCAGACTTAAAGTCCTGGCAGGTCACTGAAGGGTGCCCTTATCCCAATAATGCCTCAGTATGGCTACATATTTTCCCCAGGTTCCTCACCTTCCCAGATGCAATGCCACAAGGAGGATTGAGGCGGCAGAGCAGGCATTTAAACTTTGCTCCTACCTCCACTCCATTGGCCAGGGGACATCACACGACACTCCTTATCCCTCTTCCTTCTTTGCCAAAGGGAGCGGTGAGGGCAAACCTGCTCCCACGTTAAGGTGGAAATGTTATTCCCCGACACATAAGATCAGACCCTGTTATATGTATTTGAATACCTTATTTCCCGTTTTACCTGCTTTTATATTTCTATTTTGCTGGTTTTTGGCTATATTTTCATGACACTGTTTTTTAAATAAATATTGTATACTGCTTAGAGATGTTTAATATATTAAACTGTTTATAAATGCTTTTAAATGAAATAAAATAAACTATTCCTAGTAAATGATTAGGACATCTTCTGAACTGGGGAGAGAATACGTTATGGTTGGAACAAAGGATTAAAGGGGCCAGAGCATACGGTCTTTCTCTCCCTCATCCCAGAATGTGGATAAATCCTGAGGGGGCCCTTGACATAATGTCTTCTGTGGGCTCCCTCCTGTGCTTGTGGTCTCTCTCCATTGAGGTTACCCAGGCATGGGACTACTCCAATCAGCTGCCATTTAAAATTTCCTACAATGCTTCAGAGCTCTTGATGTAGCATTACCCTAGGGCTGTGATGGAGAACCTGTGGCTCTCCGGTTGTTCTTGGACTACAGCTCCCATCAGCACTAGCCAACAAGGTCAATGGGCAGGTATGATGGAAGTTGTAGTCAGCCACATCTGGAAGGCTACAGGTTCTCATCTCTGCTCCAGGGCATTGTGAGAAATTAAAACGATGGATTGTAGTTGCTTGCTACTTGATGAGGAGGCCCCTGGGGAGATGCCACTGCAGGTGGCCCTTGCCAGGGTACTGAAGTCCCATCTGATGTTTCCTAGAGGTGATGTTGTCTCATCCTTCTAAAGCTCCAAATCTTGAGGTGGTTTTTTTTTTTTTAAAAAAATGTTGGTTATTCATAATTATCAGTGCAGAAGGTTCTTCCATGTATTTAAAAGTAATCATTGCAGTTTAAAAGTGATACCTCCAGTGGATTCCATGTGCAAAATAGAAAAAAAAACCTACAAGTCTGGTTTTATTATGGCACATTTCTTAGGAAGAAGAAAAAAACTGATGACTTTTCTTTCCCTACAGCATTTCATGAAAACAAATGTGTTTATTTTTCCTATCACAGAACCAATTTGCCATGAAAAAAAAATCACATTTATAGAGAGAATTGTTTTTTTTAGGGACACACAGTAGAGCATATAGGCATAACTTCTTATCCTCTTGGGGCAGAAACTGTAAATTAGGTTTTAACAGGCCAAATGCAAGCAATATAAATTTGTATAGAACAAGCTTTAGAAATAAGCAGAATGGCTGATTATGCACACTGTGTTTAAACTCTGTCAGCTAGCAGTGTTTGAGACTATTGTTTTTAAGCAAACATTACTACAGGATGCCATGGACAGTCCTTGAAAGTTTCAGGAATGGTTTCAAATTAACATGGTAATTGATTAGGACCAATTCTAGCTAAGGCAGAGGTCCAAACTGCACATGATGGGTAGTCCATGATTCTTTATCCAAATAGTCTGTCTATATGTCAGTCTCTTTCTCTATATGTAATGCCATATGCTCCCAAGCTTCATCTTATGTCCATGAAGGCCAGGGCCTTTAGTGTGGTGGCACCTTCCCTTTGGAATGCACTCCCAATGAACTTCAAGCAGGCACTTAACAGTATTGGTAGTTATGCCTGCTCAAGACTCAATGTTCACACAGGCTTTCCCTAAGGGAAGATCCCAATCTGATCTACTGATTTGTGATGTATTTTGAATTTGTTTGACAGATGTAATTTTATTGCTGATTTTATGATGTTTACTAACATGGTTTTTTTTTTAATGTTTGGCGCTATAGGTTTTTTTTCTTCTCAAATAAAAATAAATAGATGCAAATTCATTATCTATTTCAAATAAAGGCTGAAAGTGGGAGTGGAAGATTTTGTCTACAAAGAACTGTCGTCGTCCCCAGCTGTTTTTCTCCCAATGAGGGATAAGATAAAGGTCCTTGTCACTTTCCTCTATGAATGGGAAATCAGCTTAGGGTGATTTTGAGGGGGAGAGAAGGAAAAAGCAGAAGGATTAAGCAGTGTCTCCACCCACCCACTGGTTTTCTGCTCTGGATTTCAGTGTCTTGTAGCTGCTTTTCATTTTTTAAAAAAGTTTTCTGGAAGAACCTACTGCTTGTTTCTCCATGAGGTACCTTTTAGAAGATGCACATCCCTGGAACCTACAGGCTACTCTTTGAAGTCTTCTAAGTTTATAAATGACTGTATCAATGGCTGTGGATAATAATGCAAGCAGTTAAGTCAGAGGGTCAGCCAACTATCTCTTAACCTAACTTTGTTGGAAAGATGAAGGTGAGACCCTGTACACCATCCTGAATTCCTTGGAGGAAGGGTAGAGCAAATAAACATCCCAGGGATATACTAACATATATATACATGACTGATATCCAGCAAATTCCTAATATTTGAGTAGTATGTTTTTGAACATTTTTCATGGTCTTTATTCATGCTTGTCTGCCAGATTTTGACACATGCTGAACATGGCTCTCCAAATATGCTATCAATCCCCTAGATTAGAGAGATTTCTACTACCCAAATGATAGGTTACCTGGAAGATGTATTTCCTGGAATTTGGACAACATTGCGTTTGCCAAGATTCGGCATCAGATCGTTGATTGATGAACAAGTTGACACCATGAATGTATATCATTCATTGATGGGTTGGATAATTGCATGTTTCAGAGAGTTCTACATAACAACTCTAATTTTCTTTTATTGGCTTATTATATGGGGGTGGTATTTTGCACTATGTATTGTGGAATTTTGCCCCACATATTTATGCAACACCTGATGGTATTATTTAAGAATAAACTTTAAAAGACAAGCATGATAAGCTAATGATAAGTTGGTAAAATTCAATCAAGCAATTCAATCAATTCAAAGAGAACCTCTCAGCAGTCTGGTCTGCATCCTTGATTTGCATACGTTGACATCTTACAGGAGTATGGTATCCAGGAAGTAAAAATCTGAGGTGCAAATTTTAGGGGAAAAGACAGCCTGAAGAAACAAATTTCAGATGTATAAAATTCCCCCAACATGGAATTCACAGATTAATTTGGCTATACATCTCCATTTTGGATTTTTGTGTGTGAATTTCAAACAGGGTTGAAATCTGCCACATTAATGTATAATTCTGCAGGCTGATTTTGATTCTCCAGGTCTCTAGGATTATTAGGCAATTACAGCAATTCAAAGCAATATCACAGTTGAAAGATGTGAAATTTGGAGGATTCTACCAACCACACTGTACATTGTGGTACCAGCATCACATTGCTGTTTTTCGTCTGTGTTTCATGTGATCGTGGGGGATCATAATCGCTTCTAATTGAAATCAATAGCAAAATTCCTACTGATTTTAATGAAGCCAGATGATACTCTTAGTAGCTACTCAAAGTTAATAAGTGTTGGTGTTTCATTGGTATCATGAACTGTCCCTGAAAATTACAATAGTGCAACAAAGTAGATTCAGGAGAAGGGCTGTAACTTTGCCTTGCATGCAGAAGGTTCCACGTTCAATCCCCAGCATCTTAAAGTGGGACAGTTGCTGCCAATCAGTGTAGACAATACTGAACTGGATGGACCAATGGTCTGACTCAGTATGTTAGCTTCCTATATTCTTATGATTGGAGTTTCACCACTGCCCAAGGTGACCATAGCCTCTGCACATTCATAAATCACATTCCTGCCAAGAACTTGTCATGAAGATAATAAAAGGTCATCAATTTTGTCACCAATAATTTCTCCAAAGAATAACTCATGTTTTCTCTGTTCAGGCTTTCTGTGTAACATGCAAAGGGAGAACTCACACAACACATTATTCTCCCGTTATTATGAGTATGGTTTTTCTGCTTATTTGGCACATGTGTGAAAGAGGAGACATATAAATTCCTCCTTCACACATTATAGTAGAATTGTGAAAAAGAAGAATCATTACTTACCTGTGCTTCCTCCCTCCCTCCCTCTCTCTCACTCTGGTTACTTGTAACAAGCAGACACCTTTAAAGCCCAAACCACCCAGGAGAGGCCCATGGCTGAATCTCCCAACTTTTTAAAACTTTAAAACGGGCATATAAGAAATCAGATACTGATTGAAGTACTGGTATGGGGGGATTCCTGCCCCCTTAATGTCATTTTCTCAATATAAATAGCCTTCTAAAGCTGCTATTAACCCTGCAATAGAGATCCATAGGTAGAGTATTATATATTTAATGCATTTATGACACTGGTATCCTGCTTTTCCCCAGTGTTTTATGTCCCAGGTTGACCAAGTCCAAACCTGCTTGGCTTTAGCAAGGCAGCTGCATCATGTGACTTCTTTCCATAACCATGGTGAGATAAGATCATAAAATTTGTTTTGTTTTCCCAAAGATGATTGTTGATGATGATGATGATTGATGATGATGATTGATGATGATGATGATGATTAGTCACCCATCTGGCTGGTTGACCAGCCACTCTGGGCGACGTACAAGATAAAATACATTGAACATTAAAAATTAAAATTTAAGAACCCAACAGTAAAACTTAACCCATTCCAAAGGCCTGCCGGAAAAGCCAAGTCTTCAAAGTCTGGCGGAAGCTCATCATAGAAGGGGCATGGCGGAGATCATTTGGGAGAGAGTTCCATAGGGTGGGGGCCACTATTGAAAAGGCCCTCCCTCTGGTCCTCACCAGCCTAGCTGTTTTAACCAGTGGGATCAAGAGAAGGTCTTCTGAGGCTGATCTTGTTGAGCGGCATCCCTGCCGATGCTGGAGGCTCTCCTTCAGATAGACTGGTCCAAAACCGTATAGGGAGTTAAAGGTTAAAACCAACACCTTGAATTGGGCTCGGTAAGCAACCGGTATCCAGTGCAACTCCATTAACACTGGAGTGATAAGATCCTGCTGGCGGCTGCCTTTGATCAGACAAGCCGCTGCATTCTGTACCAGTTGCAACTTCCGGACCATTTTCAAGGGTAACCCCATGTAGAGCACATTACAGTAGTCTAGGCGAGAGGTGACCACGGCATGTACTACCGGTGGGAGCAGATGGTTGGGAACGTAGGGGTGCAGCCTCCATATCAGATGGAGTTGATACAGCGCCGCCCAGCTCACAGCCGAAACCTGAGCCTCCATGGATAGCTGGGAATCAAGGATGACACCCAGGCTGCAGACCTGGTCTTTTAGGGGCAAACAAACCCCATTAAGCACCAGGTCTATATCCCCCAACCTTCCCTTGTCTCCCACAAACAGTACCTCGGTTTTGTCTGGATTCAGTTTCAGCTTATTCCTCTCCATCCAGCCACTCACCGACTCCAGGCACTTGGAGAGGGTTTCTACAGCCAACCTTGGTGAAGATTTAAATGAGAGATAGAGCTGTGTGTCATCCGCATACTGATGACACTGCAGCCCAAATCTCCTGATGATCACCCCCAGCGGCTTAATATAGATGTTAAACAACATTGGAGAGAGGATGGAACCCTGTGACACCCCACAAGTGAGAGGCCAAGGATCCAAAACCTCCTCCTCCAATGCTACTCTTTGGTACCTACTGGAGAGGAAGGAGTGGAACCACTGCAATATAGTGCCTCCCATACCTAACCTCTCCAGGCAGTCCAAGAGGATACCGTGGTCAACAGTATCAAAAGCCGCTGAGAGATCGAGGAGGACAAGGAAGGTGCCTTCGCCCCTATCCCATGCCCTCCTCATATCATCTACCAAGGCGACCAATGCTGTTTCAGTCCCATGTCCAGGCTTGAAACCCGATTGAAATGGATCCAGATAATCTGCTTCCTCCAAGTGCGCTTGCAACTGCTTTGCCACCACCCGCTCAATTGCCTTGCCTAAGAATGGCAAGTTTGAAACTGGGCGGAAGTTATTCAAATCTTGAGGGTCCAAGGAGGACTTCTTTAAGAGTGGTTTTATTATTGCCTCCTTGAGCGCTGATGGCATTACTCCCTGTTCAAGTGAAGCATTTACCACCAGCTTGATCCCCTCGCCCAGTTTATCTTTACAGCTCATAATGAGCCATGATGGGCAAGGATCAAGTAAGCAGGTGGTTGGCTTTAAGGTTGAAAGCACCTTGTCCACTTCATCAGAAGGAAGAAGCTGGAACCTATCCCACAGCACCGGAGATTTACTAGTCACCTCTGGCTCACTCACTGTATCCACAGCGTACGGAATAGAACTTTTGATACGATCGATTTTCTCCATGAAGTGCTTTGCAAATTCATCACAGGTGACCTTATCATGTTCCATCGGTTCCGGAGCAACTGGACCGACCAGGCTCCAGACCACTTGGAACAGGCTCCTGGGACAGCACTCTGCAGATGCAATAGAGGCAGCATAAAAATCTCTTTTTGCTGCCCTTATTGCCACATGATAGGTTGCCGCTGCAGCTCTAACATGTGTTCGATCGTCATCAGAGCGAGACTTCCACCACCGGCGCTCTAGCCGTCTCACCTCCCGCATCAGAATTCACAACCGTGGGGTAAAGATGAATGAGATCCAGTTTGGTGTAGTAGTTAGAATGCTGGCCAAGAACCAGGGAGAACCAGGGTTATCTTCCCTACTCTGTCACAAATTTTACTGGGTGACTGCTAGCTCCTCTCAATCTAAACTACCTTACAAGGTTGTTGGGAAGATACAGCCATGTGCATCATCGTGAGCTCCTTTGATGAAAGGTGGAATAAACATGTAATAAAGGGGTAGATGTGGGAAGACACAAGATCAGTTCATGTGCACCTGAAGCAACGTGATTGCTGCTAAGAACATTTTTTCCATGAGACTGGAGCTGCATTTGGCTGCAGAAACATTTGGACTCTTCCTCTCTGGGTTGCAGAATAAGTATCTGCAGCAGTACCATGGACACTGAAGGGATATATGTGGGGTGAGTTATCCCATTGAATTCAAGGCATTGGTTCATGTGTCTTTACTTTTGAAACAGGAAACACCACTGGCGTTAAAAGCCACAATACATCACAGAATTAGACACACATTTAATTCATTTAAACATTTGTACACCATCCAATTATCATTATCATTATCATAGTTTATTTATATGCCACTTTTTGACCCAAAGGCCCCCAAAGTAGTGCACAGCATATTATAAAACATATTGCAAAAATACATAAAAATATACAGTAAAAATACAATGCATACAATAGATGAATCAAAACCATATTTTAAAAATAGCATGAACATTCAATCAATAATACCAATTATGTAATAAGATCTAGTACTCTGATACCCATCAGAGGTGGAAGAAATCTGCTGTTTATGTTGAGCTGTCCAAAGGCTTTCCCAAATCATCCAGCACCCCCTCATGCATCCCCAGATAGGACACCAAGTGTTGAGCTTTGAGGGATACTGATATATGCACAGAGTTGCTGCCTCTGGTTGCCCTGCCCTAAATACCATTCCAGAAGGCAAATGTTAAAAAGCAGGTAATCCTCCCCCCCTCTCATAAGAACATAAGAAGAGCCTGCTGGATCAGGCCAGTGGCCCATCTAGTCCAGCATCCTGTTCTCACAGTGGCCAACCAGGCGCCTGGGGGAAGCCCGCAAGCAGGACCCGAGTGCAAGAACACTCTCCCCTCCTGAGGCTTCCGGCAACTGGTTTTCAGAAGCATGCTGCCTCTGACTAGGGTGGCAGAGCACAGCCATCATGGCTAGTAGCCATTGATAGCCCTGTCCTCCATGAATTTGTCTAACCTTCTTTTAAAGCCATCCAAGCTGGTGGCCATTACTGCATCTTGTGGGAGCAAATTCCATAGTTTAACTATGCGCTGAGTAAAGAAGTACTTCCTTTTGTCTGTCCTGAATCTTCCAACATTCAGCTTCTTTGAATGTCCACGAGTTCTAGTATTATGAGAGAGGGAGAAGAACTTTTCTCTATCCACTTTCTCAATGCCATGCATAATTTTATAAACTTCTGTCATGTCTCCTCTGACCCGCCTTTTCTCTAAACTAAAAAGCCCCAAATGCTGCAACCTTTCCTCGTAAGGGAGTCGCTCCATCCCCTTGATCATTCTGGTTGCCCTCTTCTGAACCTTTTCCAACTCCATAATATCCTTTTTGAGATGAGGCGACCAGAACTGTACACAGTATTCCAAATGCGGCCGCACCATAGATTTATACAACGGCATTATGATATCGGCTGTTTTATTTTCAATACCTTTCCTAATTATCCCTAGCATGGAATTTGCCTTTTTCACAGCTGCTGCACACTGGGTCGACATTTTCATCGTGCTGTCCACTACAACCCCGAGGTCTCTCTCCTGGTCGGTCACCGCCAGTTCAGACCCCATGAGCGTATATGTGAAATTAAGATTTTTTGCTCCAATATGCATAATTTTACACTTGTTTATATTGAATTGCATTTGCCATTTTTCTGCCCATTCACTCAGTTTGGAGAGGTCTTTTTGGAGCTCTTCGCAATCCCTTTTTGTTTTAACAACCCTGAACAATTTAGTGTCATCAGCAAACTTGGCCACTTCACTGCTCACTCCTAATTCTAGGTCATTAATGAACAAGTTGAAAAGTACAGGTCCCAATACCGATCTTTGAGGGACTCCACTTTCTACAGCCCTCCACTGGGAGAAATGTCCGTTTATTCCTACTCTCTGCTTTCTGCTTCTTAACCAATTCCTTATCCACAAGAGGACCTCTCCTCTTATTCCATGACTGCTAAGCTTCCTCAGAAGCCTTTGGTGAGGTACCTTGTCAAACGCTTTTTGAAAGTCTAAGTACACTATGTCCACTGGATCACCTCTATCTATATGCTTGTTGACACTCTCAAAGAATTCTAATAGGTTACTGAGACAGGACTTTCCCTTGCAGAAGCCATGCTGGCTCTGCTTCAGCAAGGCTTGTTCTTCTATGTGCTTATTTAATCTAGATTTAATCATACTTTCTACCAGTTTTCCAGGGACAGAAGTTAAGCTAACTGGCCTGTAATTTCCGGGATCCCCTCTGGATCCCTTTTTGAAGATTGGCGTTACATTTGCCACTTTCCAGTCCTCAGGCACGGAGGAGGACCCGAGGGACAAGTTACATATTTTAGTTAGCAGATCAGCAATTTCACCTTTGAGTTCTTTGAGAACTCTCGGGTGGATGCCATCCGGGCCCGGTGATTTGTCAGTTTTTATATTGTCCATTAAGCTTAGAACTTCCTCTCTCGTTACCACTATTTGTCTCAGTTCCTCAGAATCCCTTCCTGCAAATGTTAGTTCAGGTTCAGGGATCTGCCCTATATCTTCCACTGTGAAGACAGATGCAAAGAATTCATTTAGCTTCTCTGCAATCTCCTTATCGTTCTTTAGTACACCTTTGACTCCCTTATCATCCAAGGGTCCAATCGTCTCCCTAGATGGTCTCCTGCTTTGAATGTATTTATAGAATTTTTTGTTGTTGGTTTTTATGTTCTTAGCAATGTGCTCCTCAAATTCTTTTTTAGCATCCCTTATTGTCTTCTTGCATTTCTTTTGCCAGAGTTTGTGTTCTTTTTTATTTTCTTCATGCGGACAAGACTCCCATTTTTTGAAGGAAGACTTTTTGCCTCTAAGAGCTTCCTTGACTTTGCTTGTTAACCATGCTGGCATCTTCTTGGCCCTGGCGGTACCTTTTCTGATCTGCGGTATGCACTCCAGTTGAGCTTCTAATATAGTGTTTTTAAACAACTTCCAAGCATTTTCGAGTGATGTGACCCTCTGGACTTTGTTTTTCAGCTTTCTTTTTACCAATCCCCTCATTTTTGTGAAGTTTCCTCTTTTGAAGTCAAATGTGACCGTGTTGGATTTTCTTGCCAATTGGCCAGTTACATGTATGTTTAATTTAATAGCACTGTGGTCACTACTCCCAATCGGTTCAACAACACTTACATCTCGCACCAGGTCCCGGTCCCCACTGAGGATTAAGTCCAGGGTTGCCGTCCCTCTGGTCGGTTCCATGACCAACTGGTCTAGGGAATAGTCATTTAGAATATCTAGAAACTTTGCTACTTTGTCATGACTGGAACACATATGCAGCCAGTCTATGTCCGGGTAGTTGAAGTCACCCATTACTACCACATTTCCTAGTTTGGATGCTTCCTCAATTTCATATCTCATCTCAAGGTCTCCCTGAGCATTTTGATCAGGGGGATGATAGATCGTTCCCAGTATTAAGTCCCTCCTGGGGCATGGTATCACCACCCACAATAATTCTGTGGAGGAGTCTGCCTCTTTTGGGGTTTCGAGCTTGCTGGATTCAATGCCTTCTTTCACGTATAGGGCGACTCCGCCACCAATACGTCCTTCCCTGTCCTTCCGATATAGTTTATATCCAGGGATAACCATATCCCACTGGTTTTCTCCATTCCACCAGGTCTCCGTTATGCTCACTATATCAATGCTCTCCTCTAAGACCAAGCACTCCAGTTCTCCCATCTTGGTTCGCAGGCTCCTAGCATTAGCGTACAGGCACTTGTAAGCAGTGTCTCTCTTCAAGTGTCTTTGGCACTTGTGGTTAGGCCTGTGGTAATTTTGCTCTTCTGAATTTATATCCTGTGCCCCTGCTCTCACAATGCCTACTTCTAGGCCTACCCCTTTTAAAATTTCATCATTTCTTTGGTTTTTATCCCAGGGGGGAGGTTTATTCCGAACCGGACCTTTCTCAGCTCCTGTCGGGTTTCCCCCCTCAGTCAGTTTAAAAGCTGCTCTGCCACCTTTTTAATTTTAAGTGCCAGCAGTCTGGTTCCATTCTGGTTCAAGTGGAGCCCGTCCCTTTTGTACAGGCCCGGCTTGTCCCAAAATGTTCCCCAGTGCCTAACAAATCCAAACCCTTCCACCCGACACCATCGTCTCATCCACGCATTGAGACTGCGAAGCTGGGCCTATCTGGCTGGTCCTGCGCGTGGAACCGGTAGCATTTCAGAGAAAGCCACCTTGGAGGTCCTGGCTTTCAGCATCCTACCTAGCAACCTAAATTTTGCTTCCAGGACCTCACGGCTACATTTCCCCATGTCGTTGGTGCCAACGTACACCACGACCACTGACTCCTTCCAAGCACTGTCTACCAAACTATCTAAACGACGGGCAATATCTGCAACCTCTCTGCCTCTCTCTGCTTTTCCAGGTCCGCCACCTTTGCCTCAAGGAAATGAAGTCATTCCCGGAGAGCCAGGAGCTCCTTGCACCGAGAGCATACCCACGACTTCTGTCCAAAAGGCAGATAGTCGTACACGCTGCAGGCGGTTCAAAACACTGGAAAGCCCCCACACCCCTGCTGGCTTCTTACCTGCATAGTTTTGTTTAAGGTTTATTACGTCAATGGGTTGGAGACTGCGGTTTAGTTGAGGTCAGGGAACAGACGGGCAGAGTGGGGGGCTGGGCAGAGTGGGGGGCCCTGCTGCCTGGGGGGCCCTGCTGCCTGGGGGGCCCTGCTGCCTGGGGGGCCCTGCTGCCTGGGGGGCCCTGCTGCCTGGGGGGCCCTGCTGCCTGGGGGGCCCTGCTGCCTGGGGGGCCCTGCTGCCTGGGGGGCCCTGCTGCCTGGGGGGCCCTGCTGCCTGGGGGGCCCTGCTGCCTGGGGGGCCCTGCTGCCTAACTCACCTTGACGCTTCATCAGCTGGGGCCTTGATGCTTCATCAGCTGGGGCTCCCTCTAGCTCGTGGAGCAGGCTCCCTCGCTAGGGTGCTCTGACTTTATATGTGTGGCTGGTTCCTCCCAGCTACTGCTGCCAGCCAATGATGTGCTACTTGAGGCTGATGGATATCAGCTGGGGCTTAACTCTTTAGTATTCTCTCAGGCTTCCTTCCTGAGCGAGGGGCGGGGCTGTTTAAGCTTTTGGCTGCTTTTAATCTCAGCAAGGGGCTGCGCCTTCCAGGCAAGTCTTTTGTGTTTGTTGTTTTCCCACCTAGAACAGCCTGACCTTTCTTTAACCTAGGGAAACAGAGCTTGTGGTTGTGTTTCAGGAAGGCTGAAGCTGCCCTTTTTAGCAAGGACTGAGCTGACTCTCTCCCTGTATGTATCGGTGGAGTTTCCTTTCCCCCCTTCTCTCTGACTGGAATTTAGCCTTGTTTACAGTGTCCCCTGAAGCTTTCCTGCTAGGGTGGTGTTGAAAACTAGCTTTCTATACGCTTCCTTCTCCTAGGATCTGTCTCCTAAGATATAGGTTCTTTCAGGATTTGGCTCCTAGCTCAGGGTGACCTTGGGCTGCCCTTATTAGTTATTGTTCTGAGCTGTTTTACTTCAATTAAATAATGGAATAAATGGGAGCTACTTACCCTCTTTTCGCTCTGCTGCTTAACTCGCCTTGATGCTTTGTCAGCTGGGGCTTTGATGCTTCGTCAGCTGGGGCTCCCTCTAGCTCATGGAGCAGGCTCCCTCGCTAGGGTGCTCTGACTTTATATGTGTGGCTGGTTCCTCCCTGCTACTGCTGCCAGCCAATGATGTGTTACTTGAGGCTGATGGCTATCAGCTGGGGCTTAACTCTTTAGTATTCTCTCAGGCTTCCTTCCTTCCTGAGTGAGGGGCGGGGCTGTTTAAGCTTTTGGCTGCTTTTAATCTAATCAACGGGCTGCGCCTTCCAGGCAAGTCTTTTGTGTTTGTTGTTTTCCCACCTAGAACAGCCTGACCTTTCTTTAACCTAGGGAAACAGAGCTTGTGGTTGTGTTTCAGGAAGGCTGAAGCTGCCCTTTTTAGCAAGGACTGAGCTGACTCTCTCCCTGTATGTATCGGTGGAGTTTCCTTTTCCCCCTTCTCTCCGACTGGAATTTAGCCTTGTTTACAGTGTCCCCTGAAGCTTTCCTGCTAGGGTGGTGTTGAAAACTAGCTTTCTATACACTTCCTTCTCCTAGGATCTGTCTCCTAAGATATAGGTTCTTTCAGGATTTGGCTCCTGGCTCAGGGTGACCTTGGGCTGCCCTTATTAGTTATTGCTCTGAGCTGTTTTACTTCAATTAAATAATGGAATTTAAGCAAGGGGACAGGCCTTCACCTTCACTCCCAAAGGGGCAATCCTGCCAGCAGCATTAACATTCTCTGAATGCTGAACAAAATGATTTGCAAGGAATACTTTTTTAAAAAATAATATATAAAAAGAGAAAACCAGCAGACAAGAATATAAAACAGCATTAAAAAACACAATTAATAATTAATGTAAAATGTCTGGGGAAATGAAAGGCTCTGGTGTTAAAAGGATCATAACGTAGGTGCCAGGTGAGCCTCTCTGGGGAGCGCATTCATAATTGGAGTGCCAACATCAAAATTGGAGAGTATCTGAAGATGACCTCAGGGTATGGGGCATATATATGGGATATCCCATCCTTTCAGTGGGTATGGATTGTGACCAATGAAGGCCCAATAAAGTGTTTGGGGGCTTTGGGGGGTATCTTGTTGCTATTGGACCATAGTTCATAGTTTGCATGCATGAGGCCCAAGTTGCTATTGTTAACATCTTCAGTTAAAGGTTCTTGAATAACAGGGCTTAGCTGGAAAGGATCTTTGTAAGTGACCAGTAGAGATTGGGGCAAATTTTGGCATTTTTGGATTTGTTACCGGATTCTGTTAGAATCCATAGATCTGGTATGTTTTTGGATCGGGTTTGACTAATGCTTGCAACTGTCAGCAACACCACGGCTAATGTAAACAGCTTTGCTCTGAGGTGCTGCAATGTCCTTTGAAGTTCTGTCTCAATGAGGTGATAACAATCGCCATTAACATCTTTCGTCAGCAGTAACCTGAAGCAAAAGGCAGAATTGACAGGTGATGATCTGCCTAATTGAAATTTAAATAGAAAACCCAAGAGACCATTGGTAGAAAGGTTCCAACAGGATTAGCAATTTTGTTAGCTATTACAAGTGGATCAGAAATAGCAAAAAAAAAGGGGGGGGGGAATGTTGCGGATTGGCACCACAAGCCAGAAAACCAAAACACAGACCAGAACCAAAGAGCAAACCCCGTCCCTAGTGAGTAGCCTCTACAATAGCAGACTCTAGATGGACCCATGGTCTGACTCAGTATGAGGCATCTGCTTATGTTTTATATCCAACTCTCACATTATAAAAAGCACACTGAATGCTGTTTCTGCATGAGGTAGCAAATCACTCATAGTGACTGAACAGCATTTAAGTTTCTGTAAAAAAAAAAAAAATCCTTGCTGGCACTTAATACCGCTATATTTTCACACTTTTATCACAAGCTGCTATGGCTTATGGAGACAATATTCACATCCCATGGGAGGCCATGCAAAATTCTGCATGATAGCTAAAGGTTTCTTTAGAGTTGCTCATTTCTCTACAGTAGTAAATTCACCAGCCAAGATATCTAACAGGAAAGACAATGGCATCAAGAGCAAAATAGCCCTGCAACAGAATTTAATGTCACAATAATTACATGGTACATCACTGGAGGCTATGCAATGATTAGCAATTCTAGAGAAGCTAATTAAGCAAGTCAAAATGGCTGTTTAAACTAGTTTAATGTGTAGGATCACATGTCTCCTGAACAACTAGGTAACATCGAAATGACTGTCTATGGAGGAATTGAAGAACAAGAAGACATTGCTAGTTTGTTCTGATCTCAGACACTGTATGGCAGAGGGCTATACATATGGAACATTCCCTGACATTAAAGGGAATGGGGAACAGGGTACCACATGTGCAACAGAGCCTCACAGTACTTTGAATCACAGGCTGTGGTGCCTGGCGACAAATCCTAGATAACAGTGCTGCCAGTGTCTGACCTGTAATACCATCTGAATCCAGTTTTCTGTGCTCTGACCCTAGACAGGCTTTTCTCTGAGCTCTCTGCCATTTGAGAAAGAAGAAGCAAAATGCTATTTTAAAATCTCCTACACTGCTGTATTTGTTGCGTATAGGCTTCACACATCATGAGGCCTCGGGGTAATGTTATTTGGAGAACAAATAAAAAAGAGCAGAATGAACAAATGCAACAAGGCAGGTCTACAGTTAGTAGCAGCAAACACACATATTAGCTTACATCAGAGGCTTAACCACCAGAAAGTGGTCTTTTAAGGCTACAATAATCTCTTGGTTTTAATTAAAGGGTTTAGGGTATTTTAATTCACCAACATGTATTTATTTAGGCTGCATTCAGACAGCAGTTTATTCAGTTTCCCCAATGATCCCTCAGCTGATAATTTTCACACTTTATTTGATCTTTGACATGATGTCAGAGTTACTTCTGGAAATTAGTGGATTATAGTGGAAGTGGAAGTTCAGCAGTCATTTCTGTGTTAATTGCTTCCAGAAGAAAACTGTTTGCAAACACATTGACCCAAATTGTGGAAGTAAAATGATGAAATTTGGGGTGGTATAGTGGCATACAGTTATTTCCCACCATGTTCATGGGGGAATCATGGGGGAACAGAAGTGCATATGTGCAGAAAGGGTGGGGAAGTAGTGGCATGTCCAATGACATTCATCGTTTTGTCACAACATGCCCACTTGTGTGAGTGAAATTTAGCACAACATGGCAGTATATCGATCAAAAAGCCACAGTTCCATGAAGCAACAGGTACTGCAGTGTGAAAGGAACATTAGAAATCAGGACAGAAGTACTACCATTATAATTAATATAATTCAGGACTACAGCCTTGGTTCAAGCTTCAGCTACCTCAGTCACATTTGAAAACACAGCATGGCTTCTCAGATGTTGGCCTAAAAAGAAACAAACAAAACTCTTTTGCACTGAGCAATTTTAATTCATCAGACCACTTTTATTTATTTTTTAAGATAGCAGATGGAAGAGAGATCTTAGGTTACGTAGCCATTATAAACTCCTGCTTATGTATTGCGTATTAACTTTTTGACATCAGCGCATTGATGTAAGAACTAGTAGACATCAAAACATTAGGAAAGTGCTGATTGTTGTTGTATTGTTATTGAAAGATGTTGCTATTGCTTTTTTTAATAATGTTAATATTTTGTTATTTAAATTTTTGTAAACTGCATTGTTCTTGTCTGATGTGTATTTTGCATTTGTATTTATTTTTTGTGAGCCACCTTGAGAGCCTTTTTGGCCAAAAGGTGACACAGAAATAAACTGTAACATAGTATAACATAACATAATTAGTAAAATTAACACAATAAACCCCATGTCTGAATGCAGCCTTAGTGAATTTATATGCTGCTTTTCTGCTGGAGCACTCAAGGCAGTCTATAATTCTAAAATGCTAAACGAAGAAATGATATAAACTATAGAGTGACAGAGTCCTGTCAGGCCAACTAGGAGCTGATGGCACAAGCTGCCTGGCTTGGCCTCCTTGCTTCTGCCTTCTTCCAGGGCACATAGGTCTCAGGTAGCCCAGGGAAGGTGAGGGGGGATTCCTCAACAAGGTGGTTTTGTCAGGAGCCAAAGGTATGTGCTCCCTGACCTGGGTTTCCTCGCTTCTGCCTTCCCTGAGGTCATACAGATTAACGTATGGCTGGTTTTTTCAACACACCACCTTTTAGGAGTTTGGTACAACTTCACAGAGTAGCTGATGACAAGCAGCAGGAGGATCTCTTTTCTTTTCGTTTTCTGAAGAGTTTTGGAGGGAGAGCTGAGAGGCCACTTTGGTCATGTCAGGAATAGGGAAGTAGTGGCCTTCCAGATGCTGCTGGATTCCAACTCCCATTAGTCCCAGACAATATGGTTAATGGTCAGGGAACATGGAAATTGGAGTGCAACAGTGTCTGCAGGGCCACAGGTTTCTCACCCCCCTGGGATACAAAGCTGGTTCTCTCTGTGGCCACGTTCACACCATACATATACAATAGTGCTATACCACTTAAACAGTCATGGTTTCACACAAAGAATCCTGAGAACTGTCATTTGTTAAGGGTACTTAGAATTGTTAGGATGTGTCTGTTGCCCTCATAGAGCTACACTTCCCATAATGGTTTAATAATCAATCCCTCTTCCCAGGAAACCCTGGGAATTGTAGCTCTGTGAGGAACAGGGGTTTTCCTAACAGCTTTCAGTAACTTAACAAACTAGAGTTCCCAGGATTCCTGGGGAGATGTCATGACTGTTAAAGTAGTATAATACTGTTTTGAATGTATGAAGCTTCATGTTTTTGCCACCAATCTTATGAGTTCAAAAGCTTCAGGGCTCGATCTGTTTCTTAGGTCTAGGAGAGGCACTGCCATACAGAAATGGTGATGAGGCAGTGTGGCTTGATTGCTGGGCTTGGATGTGAGAAACCAAGAGTTAAATTATTACTCAGCTATGGAACTGCCTGAGTGGTCTTTGGCAAGTCACTACTTGCCATCCAAATATTCATCACAGGGCTCTGGTGAGGCAAAAACACCACTCTGAGCTGCTTGTAGGAAAGACAAAAAAAAAATATTTGGCTAGGTGAAACATTGACCTGACTTGGCAGGTCCTGTAAAATAATCATGATAAGTCTGGTTTGGACCTAACGGTACCTCGCCCCCACAAGGCAAGCTTCTTGGGATCTAACAGGGCTTCAGCTACCAACCTTGTGCTCCAGCAGCACTCATATGGAGATGCCAGAAGAAGCAGTGTTTCACACATGGGGAGACTGTCATCACCATGATTTGCATAGTTATGGTGGCTGAAAAAATATATAAGGCATGGAAGGTACATGAACAGAGCTCAAGCGAAGGGGCAGATTCTAAGAAGCTATACCTTCCCATAATAGTTGCTGGCTGGAAAAGCCACCAGTAGCCTAGTGAACTCTCACATGGGCGACACCGTTAAGACAATGTATTGTGTAAATTGAGCTGAACACTTCTGTCTCCCCAGATGAACATATCAATGCATCTTGTATTGAGTTAGGCTATCCTGCCTGGAAGGGGGTCCCCAATGTCTCAGGCAGAGGACTTCCTAGCTCTGCTACTTGAGATCCCAGGCTATCTGTTGAGAGTGCGCTACAACTGCACTATGGACCCTCCACCTATAAAAAAGCTTGAAGCTTGCATTCCCTGCCAGGCAACCTTCTGGGCGGAATATGTCAGTGGTGGGCAGGGCCAGAAACAAAAGCGGGCAGAACAATTAATGTGAATCTTATCTTTATGCAGTAGACTAATTTCTACACATAGGCCTCCATATCCTACACCTAAGCATGCAAGATGCATTATCAGACTTCAAGGGCACATTCCAGGCAGGCAAAAAACAGCTTACAATATGTTCAACCCCCTTCTGCTTTGGATTCGGTAGACATGGAGCCTGAATTTCAGGATCCATTCCTAGAGAACTCACTATGGGAACAAGCACTGATTGTGCACCCTCCTGTTCCCAAGGGAAAAAAAGAAATACACAGTCTTAAAATGAGAGAGAGAGAGAGAGAGAGAGAGAGAGAGAGAGAGAGAAATAAAAATGTCTATAGACAAGATGACATTTTAGTTTTGGACAGGAATGTGTGAACTATTCTCTATGCAAAGTGCTGACATCTTTATAAGTGCACAAATGGAACCTTTTCAGAATTCTATATTCAGAATACAGACTGATTCCAAACGACAAGATTCAGAATTATAAAGTTTTTTACATTACTTCTGCCAACGTATTTTTATTCCTACTCTTATATATCAGGGCAGAGAATAGTTTCCTCTCACGATCTCTTAACATTGTATTGGGGGTTTTTTTTTGGATTTTTGTGTGTGTGTTTAATTTTCTTATATACTAACAATGTTCAAGTAACTAACAACAACAAAAATAATTCATTAATATTCCATCACGTTACTACATATTTTAAACCAATCTCTCCTTTATATATTCTTTTTTATTTCTTCTAAATAAGATTATACTACTCTAAATATAGATTGATTAACTTGATTAATTTGTCAAAATGCAAACACAATTTGGGTTGGTCGTTCACAGTTCAATCCACTTCCTGTGTAGCTTGGAAGAATGTGGTAACATGTGCCTCTGAGCATATGGTGAGTGGTGGCAAAACCTGCACTCAGGACTGCATCTCCAAAGATGGAGAATTACATTGTTGTATACTTGTTGGAGGGGAGAGGGAGAGGGGGAAGGAGGGGAAAGGGGAGGGGGAGAGAGGAAAGAAGGGGCAGGGCAGGGGCAGGAGGGAAGGGATAGGAGGAAGGAGGAGTGGGAGGCAGGTTTGATCATTTGCATGCTTATTGAGTTCAATGGGATTTACTCCTGTGTAATCATGCTTAGGATGGGTGAAACTGACCTGGAACAGGGGTATAGAGGAGTGGAAGGGTAGGGGTAGGGAAGGTGGAGGGGAGAGGGGCTAGAAGTGGTGAGTGAGTAGGGGGAGGAGACTGGGTGGTGGGCACTGGGCAAAGAGAAAGCCCCCTTCTTTTCCAAAAGTAAAACATTGTTAACAGTATCATTTTTGGGTCCCCTGTGATGCCCTTCCCTGGCTCTCCCTGTCAGGTTCCTACCTGCTCGTGGTTACTGCCTGTCTCTAGGCACCACCAGGGACTCCACCAGTCTGGACTGTCCTTTTTTATGGTTTCTCTCCCCGCTCTAGCACAGATCTCAACAGATCCCCCTGCTAGGCAGCACCACCAGTCACGTCCTATAACCAGTAGTCCCAGAGACTCTGCCTGAGTCTCTCTATCTGGTTACCTCTGTGACTGAGTGCTAAAGCTGTCCCAATCCCTTTGATTTACTCAGACTGCTTATAATTCTGGTTTGCTCTGAATACTTGTGGTGTTATTCTTCCCTTTTATACTGTCAGCCATTTTAAACATTCAGCCAATCATCCAGCATTCTACTGCCCATTCACTCCCCCTTCCTCTTTCATTCTACTTACCATGTATCTTCTAAACAAACAGCACTTACCCTATTTACACTAATACAGGATCATCACATCCCCCCATCTTTTTATTCTACAGCAGATACATGTAGTCTCCCACCCAAATTTAAACCAATGGAGATACCCCTCACAGAACTATAATTGCCAGAATTCTCTGGCAAGAGGGGCTGACAAACCACTTTGGCCACTGGAACTCTGTCAGGGGAATAGGAGTCTCCTAACAAGTCTCAGAACTCTTCACAGACTACACTTCCCAGGATTTGTTGAAGGGAAGCCATGGCTATTTAAAGTGGAATTAATTTCTAGTGTGGGTGTGGCCCCCTGATTAGCCAAGCCAAATAGCTGTTAGTCTGGCTTTAGAACACTGACAGTTGGTTCTTACTGAGCATGCCTGCACTTACCTTAGACTCCAATCTTAATTTTCTTAAATTAATTAAAAATCAGCCATGCATTTTTTAAACTTTTAAACAGCAGAAGATGAAGGCCAGAGTATAGGACAAGGTCAGTAACAAGATTATAGGTACTCTGTGAACATTGCTGTTTTTTAATGAATTACAACAGATTATGAGACCGCTGAAACAAAAAAGTTGAACAAGGTCTGGATTATTTTACTCTTGTTTTAGATTCCGAACTCTGGATTCTCTCTGAGGATTTTGTATATTGCCATGAAAACTTAAGAGGGTTGTTAAGCAAGCTTTTCTGAGTTCAGGTCTATAAGTTTTGTAAGGTTTTGTTTTGAAATGAGCTTATGGGAAGCAGCAGAATGGTATGGGGGATATTTTCAAATTAACATTGCAGATGTGAAAATCCATGCTGGCTATAGTATAAAGCCACTCTCGTGGTTGTATAATACTCACAATATATCCAACGTTATATGAGGTTCCACTTGTTATTGAACCTTATTAGCCCAGTACATCACAAGAGGTGCCCATCTTTTAATGAAGTAATTTATCTTTTTGTTGCCCCTCTCTGCTTCTGACAATATTTGTCCATTTCAACACTGAGATGTGCTCCCATAGATTTACTATCCAATTGTCAAATAAAGGGGATTAATCTTCTTCCAATGTGAAATGATTGTAAATCTGGCCATTGTTAACAAATAAATAATCATTTCCCTATCGTCTTTTAGAACCTGATGTTCTATATATCCTAAAAATACTGTTAAAGGGTTAGGGTAGAGTATAACCCATCATATTATCTATTTCAGAAAAGACTTCTGCCCAAAAGGAGTTATCTTTGCCATGACCAGAAAATATGAATTATATCTACATGTATGTTGCTATACCTCCAGCAGACATAATTACCTGTTGGGTATATTTGATTCAATCTGGCAGGGATTAAATACCATCTCAACATATGTTTGTCAAAAATTTCTTTTAACATCACACTTAACATTATATTGTTACAGATGTTTGGCATTTTATTTTTTTCAGTGTATGGCAAATGCAGGAATCTACAAACATGCCAACCAGAGCATAATGTGCAAATAAGGAGCCCATGGATTAAACCTGCTGTTTGATCCATGTATGCTAAATGCCATTTTAGTATGAGATCTGACAATGGGCAAAACTGATGTTTGCATTTTGCAAAATGCAGCTTACATATTTGAAGTGTCAGAGTGTGACATGCTCTGGAAAAAGTATGCATGCTTATTTGTCTTGAGGGTCCAAATGGACATGGTGATAAAGATCTTCATCAAGTGCCCCCATTTCTGGAAATCAGGCAGATGGCAACAATTTTTAAAAAAGTTAAATTCTCCCTCCTGTTTTAATGTGCTAGTCGTTCATTTCAGCAGCATCACGGCAGAGACACTACTCACATACTCACAGGTTTTCCTGGCTTCATTAGTGAGATGACTTAGACTGACTACCTGCAATGATTTGGACACTGACTTAAAAGGTGCCAGATGAATCAGTAGCATGACCCATGTCATGAACCTGTAATGGTCATGAGTTATTAAAAATCTAATAGCAATACTTTGGCTCCAGTAAGGGACTCTGGGAGACGGTTACAGTTGGAAAACACAAGCCTTTGCCAATTTGCAAATCTGAGTTTCACTTCCCAGCTGAAGATGGTTAGAGAAGCCTTAACAAGCTGCACCTGTTTATCTTTGCTGATTAGCAAGTGCCTGGTACCCAAGGTCATCCTTGGCCTGTACAGTTGGAAAACACAGTTGGGAGGGGGGCCTGAAGGCGTGAAAATGTGAGAAATATCGAGAAGAAAGTTACATCAGCCAATTCCTGATTGGTCAATTAATCTTGGACCGTTAGGATCCTTTTCCCTTAAGTATAGGGCTAGAGACCCATATCCTTTGTTCTCTGTTCTCTGCCTATGCTGACTGGCACCAGAGTTCCAAACCTTTCTGCCTTATGGTTCCAGGGGTTGCTTATGGGAAGGCAACCTATGTCTGGTTCCATTCCTTTATGTTGAACATCCATCTCTCTTAGGAGAGGTGCCACGCAACCAACTACCTCCTGTGTAAGTAGTTAGGTGAGTTAGTTTGTTATTTTCTTGTTGTGTGTATGAATTCTCTTGTAAGAACCTAAACCCCTGTTGGGTGAATGGTCTTAAAGGATTACTTGCTGCTATATGTTATGTGCACTTATATATCTTAATAAAGCTACTTCTATTTAACCTGGTGTGTTCAATTGAGAGAAGGGGTGGTTCTGGATTCAGTACCTTGACCAATCTCAGTCACTAACTACCAAAGAGGGTTAAGAAGTTAAAGGCTTGGATTTTAAGTGTTAAACCAGAGGTGCCTGGCAAGGAGTGTAACTGTGACTCTTGCCTTTTAGGACCTTGGTTTTATATATCTTTTGGGCTCAGAGATCCCCTGGCTCTGAGTGGCCCAGTATACAGGGGTGGTGGCAGCCTACCTTCTACCTTGCAGGGTTGTTGTGAGCGTACACAGCCTTGGCAAGGGTGAAGTAATAGCTTTTTTGGTTCCAGTCTCATTTCCCTAAGGGTGGGGGTCTGAGTCTGATGCATGAACCCAGTACCTTGAGGGTCCGGGGGTCATGACATGGCTGGCAGCGGTGAGGATCGAAGCCATTCCTGCTCTTAAGTGAACACGCTGTGTGAGATAAGTGCATTGCAGCAAATTGTAAATTTGAAAGAGACTTCTGACACAACCGTTTGTTACTTTGGATAGTAAGGTCAGTGCAGAATGTCGCAAAAGATAAAAACCAGATCTCAAAAGAATGGAGCCGAGGATGTGCACCTGGCAGACAATGCGTTGCCTAGTCAGCTTGTTCTGCTGGAGGAAGGCGCTGCTGCTCTGTCGTTTATACCTCAGCCTTCTGCGGATGACAAGGAGATCGTGTTTAAGCAAACTGAGGAAAGTGAGGAGGAAGAAGATTCTGATGGGGAAGAGCTGCCTAGAAGTATGCAGCGTTACCTAGCCAAGCAAATGAAGCTGTTGTCCCTACAGTTCAAGGCTATGAAGGAGGATCGCCGGAGTAGGGAAAGTTTTGCTCGTGAGCTGCAACAACCGCGAGGAGGAAAACCAGACCTCCATAAAAAATCTTTTCCGACCTTTCGTGAGACAGATGACATCTTTACCTTTTTTCAAGTTTTTGCTCACTCTTGTAGAGACCAAGGTGTGCTTAAAAAGTGCTGGATGAGTGCTTTACGCATTAACGCTGAAGGCGAATTGAGAGAATTGTTGAACTCTCTGCCAGTGGAGTATGCAGATAATTTTGATTACTTCTATGCTCTGGCCAGATCCCACTTTGCTTTAACAGCAGAGGACTGTTTTTGACATTTAGAGGCAGATCAAAAAAAGCCTCGGGAAAGCTTCTCAGCTTTTTCTGCGCGGATGGGCAGGAATGTGGAGCGCTGGGCAGACACGGCTGAAGCTGCAACTCGAGGGGAGGTTCTAGATCTGTTTGCTAAAGAACTGTTTTACAGACGTCTCCCTCGAGACCTGATGGCTCTGGTTAGAGACCAGCAGCCCCGTTCGCTGGCTGAAGCAGGCGTGCTAGCAGATCGTATGTTTAAAAACAGAGCTGGAGAAAAGTTTACTCTGTTTCGGAAACCTGAGAACGTTCCTGTGAAACCGCCGGGGCGAGAGATTTCAGGTATGCAGAAACCATGGCAACCGCCGAGGGAAGTGAAGGGAGGGCACGGCTACTCCAAAGTACCTTCTGCCCTGACAGAGGCTGCATTACAAAAGAAGCCCCTTGTAGAAATAACTTGCTTTAAATGTGGAAAAATCGGCCATAAGGCTAATTCCTGTTCTGAAATCTTGCCTAAGCCCAGTCCTGTTGGGAGGAAGAATCCAAGGGTTGCCCCAGTTGTGCGTGTAAGAGACTTAGAGTCACCTGGAGCAGAACCCTTTGAACTTTCTCCTTGGTCGTCAGTAGAGGGGAATGACGAAGCAGAATCGGATTTTGTACTCTCTGCCCCAGACTCCCAAGACTGCCCTGCAACTCCTTGTGGATCTGCAGTCAGAGCCCTGCCGGTGAGTGTTGTACAAATTGTGTCAGGGGACAGAGAGGGAGGAGTAAGGAACAGCTTGTTTCCAGAGAAAGACTCCCCAGGACCCCTTTCATTGGAATGTAAAGAATGGGTCCAAATGCAGTTTTCCGAACCCATATATGTTAACTGTATTAAGGTCATGGGGAGAGTAGATTCGGGCTCTGAAATTACCAGTATTGCGGAGCGGCTGGTCAAGCCGGAGCAATATGTTCCAGAGTTACAAGTGGCTGTCACAGCGTATGGACAGCAGACAGTGCAAGTGCCCGTAGCCGATGTGGTGCTTTCATACTGAGGCTGGACTGGACGCCATAGAGTTATAGTTCATTCGGATGACCATTTATGGGATGTTTTAATAGGAGTTGACCTGTTGTTCCTAAGTCATCAAGAGACTGTACGTGGAGCTGAGATAAACGTTCTTACCAGGTGTCAAACTTTGTTACAACCTATAGAAGACTGTGTGGAGAAATGGCCTCTGGATGGCGAGGAAGAGAGGGCTGCAGAGGGGAGAGCTGTGAGCCTGCCCGAACAACAGGGAAAAAACTCCTTGCAACCCAGTGTGGGGGAGACAGAGGAATGTAAATTACCGGCAGCCAGCTCTCAAGCCTTTAAGGCAGCTTTATTGAAGGATGAGAGTTTGCAAAACTGCAGGGAAGAGGCTGGGAGAAGCCCTCCTGCCTTATCAGAGACTGTGAAAGTGAGATTTTATTGGGACAAAGGCTTGCTTTATCGAGAACATGTTCCTGGGGGGAATTTCACGGACTGGCAGCCAGTCAGGCAACTAGTCGTGCCAAAACCTTTTCGCCTGGATGTATTGTGGCTGGCCCATGATGTTGTGACTGCAGGGCACCTAGGTGTGAAACGGACTTTGTTTTCTGTTACCCAACATTTTTATTGGCCCTCAGTGGCTAAGACTGTTAAAGAATATGTAAAATCCTGTGATATTTGTCAACAACTTGGATATGCGCGTGATCACCCCAAGGCACCCTTACAAGTGTCCCAGATTGTGGCAGAACCCTTTGTTCAAGTGGCTGTGGACGTGATTGGCCCTTTCAATCCGACTAAGACTGGGAGAAGATTTATTTTGACCATAATTGACTTTGCCACGAGATTTGCTGAACCTATTCCGTTGAGTTCCATCACTGCCCCAGTCATTGCTAAAACTTTGTTAGAGTTATTTTCGCGTTGGGGGTTCCCCAAGACTATTTTGTCAGACCGAGGGCTGAGTTTTGTGGCCAAGTTAACTAAAAAACTTTGGGAATTTGCTAGTATGGAACACCACATTACGACTGCTGGGCACCATTCCTCGAATGGGTTATGTGAGAGAATGAACACCACCATTAATCGAATGTTAAGGGCTTATGTGTTAGACCATCCTATAGATTGGGATGTAGCTTTACCTTTCCTGATGTTCGCCTATAGGGCTACTCCCTCTGCCAGCTTGGGCTATAGCCCCAACCAGCTAGTTTTTGGAAGGGATCTGGTGGGGCCTTTGTCATTGCTCAAGAATGAGTGGGAAGGAAGGTTGGAAGCTATGCCTGTGTCGGTAGTAACTTACCTCCACAATTTACAGAATATTCTAAGAGATGTTTTGGCTGTCGCTCATGAGAATTTGGGGGAGGCTCAACAACAGCAGAAGGCCCATTATGATGCTCAAGCTAAAGAAAGACAATTTGTTGAGGGGTCAGAAGTTTTGGTACTAAAGGCCCAAGTGGACAATAAGTTATCGGTAGCCTGGGAAGGCCCTTTGATTGTCAAGGCCCAGTTGAGTGACACCAATTATTTGCTAACTGACCCTAAATCCCATAAGAAACCTAAAGTATACCATGTGAATATGATGAAGCAATATTTTTCTAGGAAATACCTGGTTTTGACTTGCACTCCTGCTTTTGAGGTTGCTGAAGACGCTTTATCTCGTTTACCTGTTCCAGTTGACTGATATTTGACTTCTGCCTATTCCACTGACTGATTTCCCGGCTCTGATGACCTCTAGACTGTTTTTAGACCTTGTTTTATTCTTTTACGCTTTTAACATGTTTTATGGACTTTTATAAGATTTTATGGCTTATGACCTTTTTTGAACTTGGACCAGCTTTTGGATTACCCCATTTTTTATTCTATTTATTTTTTAATAAAGTCTTCTTTTCTTGGGTGTTTAGGGGTCCCTTAATTTTCTTGCTGTTATTTTGTAACTTTGTTGGATTTTTTGAATATATTTAGAAGGCATAAGTCAAGAAGTAGCTCACCTGCTTAAAATGTATTAATCCTTTCTTTTTTTTTATTGCTGTATATAGTGCAATGTCGATATATTGATGGAATTTTTGATTGTTCCCTTATCCCTGGTTGCTGTGGCGATGACGCAGAACTATCCAGAGTTCTGACATCATCTTCCTGAAAAGGGGCGTGTCATGAACCTGTAATGGTCATGAGTTATTAAAAATCTAATAGCAATACTTTGGCTCCAGTAAGGGACTCTGGGAGACGGTTACAGTTGGAAAACACAAGCCTTTGCCAATTTGCAAATCTGAGTTTCACTTCCCAGCTGAAGATGGTTAGAGAAGCCTTAACAAGCTGCACCTGTTTATCTTTGCTGATTAGCAAGTGCCTGGTACCCAAGGTCATCCTTGGCCTGTACAGTTGGAAAACACAGTTGGGAGGGGGGCCTGAAGGCGCGAAAATGTGAGAAACATCGAGAAGAAAGTTACATCAGCCAATTCCTGATTGGTCAATTAATCTTGGACCGTTAGGATCCTTTTCCCTTAAGTATAGGGCTAGAGACCCATAGCCTTTGTTCTCTGTTCTCTGCCTATGCTGACTGGCACCAGAGTTCCAAACCTTTCTGCCTTATGGTTCCAGGGGTTGCTTATGGGAAGGCAACCTATGTCTGGTTCCATTCCTTTATGTTGAACATCCATCTCTCTTAGGAGAGGTGCCACGCAACCAACTACCTCGTGTGTAAGTAGTTAGGTGAGTTAGTTTGTTATTTTCTTGTTGTGTGTATGAATTCTCTTGTAAGAACCTAAACCCCTGTTGGGTGAATGGTCTTAAAGGATTACTTGCTGCTATATGTTATGTGCACTTATATATCTTAATAAAGCTACTTCTATTTAACCTGGTGTGTTCAATTGAGAGAAGGGGTGGTTCTGGATTCAGTACCTTGACCAATCTCAGTCACTAACTACCAAAGAGGGTTAAGAAGTTAAAGGCTTGGATTTTAAGTGTTAAACCAGAGGTGCCTGGCAAGGAGTGTAACTGTGACTCTTGCCTTTTAGGACCTTGGTTTTATATATCTTTTGGGCTCAGAGATCCCCTGGCTCTGAGTGGCCCAGTATACAGGGGTGGTGGCAGCCTACCTTCTACCTTGCAGGGTTGTTGTGAGCGTACACAGCCTTGGCAAGGGTGAAGTAATAGCTTTTTTGGTTCCAGTCTCATTTCCCTAAGGGTGGGGGTCTGAGTCTGATGCATGAACCCAGTACCTTGAGGGTCTGGGGGTCATGACAACCCACATATGGACCCTGACACTGAACCCTAGTCCAGTGATTAGGGACCATTAAAATCCAAGAGCCCCAAGCCTAGACCCTCCAGGGACTGCAAATCCTGAGTTGGGTCCTGAGGAACCAGCAGGTTGCTACACAGACACACACACACACACACACACACACACACACCTTCATCCAGCCAAAAAAGAGCCATCATCACAGTTTAAGGACATATTTCAGCCTGGTAAAACCATTTGAAGACGGTGCAAAATGGGGGTAATCAGTGGTCCGAGGAAGGAGTGTTGCCCAGTGAGAGTCCAGAGGGCCAGATAGATGGGCCTGGGGGGGACACATTTGGTTCCTCAGCCTGAGATTCCTGAATTCTGCTTTAAGGTAAGTCATCCAGTGCCGGCACCAGCCCACTGTGGGTCCTTGGGCACCAGCCTGCTACAGGCCCCCAACTTCTCCCTGTGTGTGCATTCACACATGTGCCCACCACACATGCATGTACATACTCTGAGTTCTGCCACCTCATGCCTCAGCACACATACCTAACATCATCCAAGATGGCAGCGGGAGGTGTTGATGCCCTCACCACCATCTTGGATAATGGCAGGCATATGCGCTGACACACCAACATACTGACATGTGAGGTGAAGCGACTGGGAATATTTAAGTGCTCATCGGCTGAGCACACATGTGGGGCACTGTTGGCTGAGTGAGTGGAGCTCCTGCTCCACAGTCCACACCACTGTCTGGTTGCTTCCCATGATCCAATGCTGGCAGAGATTGCAGAGTGGGAGCTTCACCCTCCCAGCTGCAGGGATCCTCAGCTAGTGGCAGGGGCCCTCAGCCAGCCACAGGGCTACTCTGTAACCTGGCCACCCACTGGCACTGGACCTGAAGCCAACCCTCAACCCACCCTGAACATTTTTAAGAAATTCACCCCCACGATTTCAGGAAATTTCTCTCCCCTCCCAAAGAAAGCAAAATTTGAGCTATGCCAAAAGGTTTAGTACATCTCTAGTGCTGAGTGACTCTTTTTCCCTCTCTTGGCTTTCTGCTTCTTGATATTTGTGTGATCAAGACATGTAGTGCCTGATATGTCCCTGCTAATTAACTGCTCAATACCACTGCCTAACGTGCTTTCTGCGCACTCCACCATGGGCTTATCCTTGCCAAGATCAGACATTTTTTTTAAAAAAAACCCCATGCTTCATAAATGTATATTTTTTAACAGTCTTTCACATACCTCCTTCCATCTATTGAGATGTAATGGGCAAGGGGTCTCTTTCTGTGCATGCTTGCATTTGCCAATTTGAATATAGCCTATAGGCATCTCTCCTCTAAATTAGCTGGTGCAATGAGTGTCTGTTACTTACAGGACTGCCAAAGCCCAGTAAGGCTGCCACCACTGGAAAGCTCATTACACTGTATCAGAGAACAATGTAGCCATCCTGAAGCAAAGAGCATTACATGTACTATGAGAAGCAAAGAGCTGAAAAGGCAAAAGATAAACACAGGAAAGAAGAATGTAGGGATTTTAATTAACAGCATGGCTCAGACATCTTCGTAATGCTGACCTAATTAGACTGATACACACGTGTATGGGTTAGTTTGAAACTGACTGCAAAGATGAATGCAAACCAAACGAGCCAAGACTGGGGGATAAGACTCAAGAAGCTGTAGGATGCATCTATGGAAAGGAAGATAGGGGACCTTGACCTAAAAATTTCAAACACATTTTTCAGCAATCCTCACTAATTATTGGAAAAGATTACAGCTGCTGGGCGACATGAGGCAAGAAATCTGACATAATGTATCATTTTTTGACAGCACTGTCTTAACTGAAATATACCACCCAGAAAGGTAGGATCTGGTAGAGAATAATTGTGGGAAAATAAAGATCAGTATGGAAAACATCTCGGGGGGGGGAATAAGAATGGAATCTTTCTTTATTTCACAAGGTACTGTGTTTAAATTTATTTCAATATGTTTAAACATAAGGGGAAACACTCTCAAAGTGATCTTAAAATGAAAGGAATACGTCATTGGTAAATTCAGTAGTACTGGTTAGATTCTCGAGCTTCATTTGCACAAATTGGCACACTGACAACACAATTGTACACACACCTATTTAAAATTAAGTCTCATTGAGTTCAACGGGGCTGACTCCTGAGTCACTGGGTAAAGGAATGCAGTCTGAGAATGTCTGCTGAGAGAGTGTCCGGTCCCTGCCATCTTTAAAGGACACAGTGGTGTCAAGATCACTGGTCCCCAAACCCTGAGAACCAGCTCTTGTAAGGCAAACAACACTTGCCAACCAAAACAACTCTGAAAGGTAGCATGCTGGCACCACTCTTTCTGTCCACCGGTTTGGGACAGGAGACTCCCAAACCTTAAATTAAATGGATGTCCCTAAGTTTCCAAAGAAGCAAGAGATAAAGACCAGACTGTCTGCTTCCTGGACCCCAAGACCAAACCGTTAACCAGTAGCAGTTAGCCAAGAAGTCCAAGATGCTGGACTTAGTACCAAGGCTTACTGAAAGAACATACAACAGTAAATCTGAGGTAGCTTTGTTATAAAAATAAGTAAACAAAAATAGCAGCAAAGAACCTCGAACGCCTGTACAGTTATCAGTCTCCATTCATAATCAAAATATAACTGAGAATGATAGAGCAAGATAAAACAAAAACCCTAACTCTTTCTAGCTCTAACACATGTCAACAAACCTGAGCAAATATACGGATCTTGACCCCACCAGGAACAGAAGAATACATCACCCAAGATGTCAGCATCAGGGAAGATGTGGGGCCCTAGACAAAGGCAAAAGCTACCTTCTTATGGAAAAAGAAAAACATAGCAATAGCTAAAGGCCCTAAGGGTCAATCAGGAGGCTCCTTGAATGGAACTTTCCAGGAGTCTTTTCATGATTTGTTCGCCCAGCTAGCTGGAGCTAGTGACCTTGAGCACTGCTGCAACCAGATAACACCAGATAACATGAGCAGCTTCAGTCATGAGATCATGACTCTGCTGATGAGAATAGACTGATCCCAGCAGCAAGTTTTTACCCACAACACAGCAAGGAAGAGCCATGTCCTTAGATCAAAGAAACAGGATTTCTTGACAAGTGGAATTCTATTCCATATTATCTGGAATCCAGGCTGGAACCATGGTTTCCACAGGGGGTGGAAGCATTTCTGGAGTAGGCAGTGGCACTAATGGGAGCTTCTAACCCTGGGACTAAGAGCAGAACAGGGGAGGGATTTTCATAAAGGTTAAACCTGTTATGAGATTGCTAATGATGCATTTAGTGTTGCAGAGCTTCTGATGAAAACGAAGCACATGTTAAAATTTATGTAAATGATGAATAATGATAATTTATTTTTCTAACAGTGGTTTTTAGAATTTTGATGGTGGTGGTGGTGGTGGTAACCTGTGAATTTGCCAAACAGATTCCATTTGCTTATAGTGTTCTACACAAATAGCTTTTACAGTCTTTTCAGTCTTCAGTAGTCACTCTGGAATAATACCACAGTCTCTCCAGATCTGAGCCATTTTTCATCATGGTTTGTATCTCTATGACGACCTGTAGTTGTTTCTATATTTTTGTACCTTTTCTGCAGATTATCTGATATTATAGAGCCACAAGAGTAGCTTGTATACTATAGCCAGTGTGGATTTTTCACATTCCACAATATTAAATTGAAAATACCCCCATGCCATTCTGATGCTTCCCATAAGCTCATTTCAAAACAAAACCTTACAAATCATATAGTCCTGAAGTCAGAAAGGCTTGCTTAACAACCCTCTCAATTTTCATGGTGATACACAAAATAGTCAGAGAGACTAGAGAGTTCAAAGTCTGAAAAGAGAGAGAAAAACCCCAGAGCCCTTTTAGACTTTTTTCTCTGAGAGTTCTCATAATCTGTTGAAATTCATTAAAAATCAGCCATGTTCACAGAGTACCTGTAATCCTAATACTGACCTTGCCCCATACTCTGACCTTCATCCTCTGCAGTTTAAAAGTTTTAAAAAAATGCCTGGCTGATTTTTAATTAATTTAAGAAATTTTGGCTGGAACCCTATGATAACACGGGGCATCCTCACTAAGAACCAACTGTCAGTGTTCCTAAAGCCTCACAGCTGCTGGGCTTGGCTAATCAGAGGGCCATACCCACACCAGACTTTGATATCATGTGAGACAGTCATGGCTTCTCTGAGAGAATCCTGGGAAGTGTAGTTTGTGAAGGGTGCTGAGAGGAGACTCCTAGTCCACTGACAGAGCTCCAGTGGCCAGACTGGTTTAACAGTCAGCTTCTCTGATTGAAGGTCTGTGAGGAGAACAAGACATCTCCTAGCAACTCTCAGCACCCTTCACTAACTACACTTCCCAGACTTCTTTGAGAGAAGCCATGATTGCCATAATGAACTAAAGGACTGGTGTGGATGTGGCCAGGGACAGCTTTGGTTTAAATTTGGGTGGGAGGCTACATGTGCCTGCTGTAGAATAAAAAGGTGAGGGAAATGCTGAACAGCACTGATGCTGTTCACAATGTTTTCCTTTTGGAAAGGAAAGGGTTTTTCCCTCTGCCCAGTGCCCACCCACCCAATCTCCTACCCTCCCGCTCCCCCTCCCCTGGGTCTGTTGTGTGTGCGTGTGTGTGAGTGGCATACACAGCGTATGTCTGAGCGCCGAAGAGATATAAAGAACAAAGTCCAGTCCTTTCATTTCAGATGAGTCTTTTTACTAGCAAAGCTCAATAAGTTGAACAGACAGTTACAAACACCTTCCTTCACTAACTTTCACAACCCCCACACAAGTGCTGCTTCAGCTTCAAGGTTTTATGGCTTCTGTGCCAGCCGCTGTGACCTTGGCTGGCTCTGCCATTTTAACCCCTTTTTAGTCTTTCTGGAAAACCAGACTTTTTCTACCCTCTACAGGCTCCCATCTTTCCCAGCAAAGACGTTTATTTCTTTTACAGACATTTTTCAAACTTTCTAGTCAGTTACTTGTTTATCTTTACACAGTTTTCACGTTTCGCATCCCCAGTTTGTCTATTAGCTTGTTGTATGTTTCCTCATTCAATGGTTTCGTTAATACATCGGCCAGCATGTTCTTTGTGTTTACATATACCAGCTTTATGAATTTTTGCTGCACACACTCCCTAATGTGATGATATCTCACACTGATGTGTTTGGTACGTTTTGTGTTTGCTTCTGACATGGCTAGGCTAATACACGTTTGATTGTCTTCGTATACATGTATGGGTTTTCTGACCTCTATACATGTTTCCTCCATTAACTGATCAAACCATCGCAGCTCATTACATGCTGCTGACAGGCTTATATACTCTGCCTTTGAACTGGATATTGCAACGACATTTTGTTTCCTGCTGTACCAATCAATGACTGACCCATTATATGATATGAGCACACCAGACATCAATTGTCGGCTGGAGTGGTCACCGGCATGGTCGGAATCCACATAACATTCCAAGTTACCCTCTTTGGTTACAGACAAGGCTATTCCTTTGTTTGATGAGCCTTTAAGATATCTTAGCACTCTTTTTACCCCATTCCAGTCGTGCTCTGTGGGCTTTTCTACACTCCTGCTTAATATGCTGACGGCATTCAATATGTCTGGACGCGTAGTCTTAACTAAATACTGTAGCTTGCTCACAACAGTCCTATACTGTTCTGGATTACTGTATGCCACTTCATCTGTTTCATACTGAAAAGACACTGTCATAGGTGTCTTTACTGCATTACAATCAGTCATCCCACAGCTGGCTAACAGCTGTTGTATTTTGCCTTCCTGGTGTAATATGAAACTCCCATCATTACCACGCATTACATCTGTTCCCAGATAATGTTGTACTGGTCCTAACCGTTTGGTATCTACATATTGCTGTAAGTTGTTATAGAATACCAGTTCTTCCTCTGTGTCTGTGTGGATGTACAGAATATCATCCACGTAAACTAGACAGTACGTGGTTTTGTCTCCCTGTTGTCTAATGTAAACAAAGGAGTCAGCAATACAATGCTTAAATCCCATAGCCTCTAATGCCTCATCCAGTTTTCTGTTCCAGCAGCGCGCACTTTGTTTGAGACCATACAGTGATTTGCGCAATTTACATACCAGCTCTGGTTGCGTTTCGTACCCTGGTGGTTGAACCATATAACTCTCTTCCTCCAAGTTCCCGTGCAGGAAGGCAGTTTTAATGTCATAGTGACACACTTGCATTCCTTCCATTGCTGCTACCTTTAAGAGGAGTCTGATGGACTCATGTTTAATCACTGGGGCGAATATGGCATCATAGTCTGTTCCATATTGTTGCAAAAAACCTTTCGCAACTAAACACGCCCTGTACCTTAGCACTTCACCTGTGCTAGCTCTTTTCCGTTTGAAAACCCATTTACAGCCTGTGGCTGTCTTGCCTGGTGGAAGTGTTGCCAGTGTCCATGTTTTGTTACATTCCATGGCATCCAATTCCTCCCTCATGGCTTTCTGCCATTTGGCTTGTTCAGCTTCAGGCAGTTGCCTGATTTCATTTATGTTCATGGATTCCCTTTCCGTTGCATCTGCATCTGTCATGCCACAGTGCACAACCACAGGCAATGCTTCGTTTGGCTGCATTACCGAGGGCATCTCCCTATTGCCAGCCCTTCCTCCAACACCCTGAATGGCCTTGGCAATCCCCATGTAGATGTGGAACAGGGACTGTCTGAGCATTCCTTTTATGTGTCTTCTATTCCCTTTACTTATCTCGCAAAACCCTTTTTCAAATGTGACCACATAACCCATACTGTTCAGTTTTGCTACAGAAAGGATATTGCTATCCAAGTCAGGAACACATAAAACATCTATCATGATCGTATTAAGCACATTTACTTGCACAGTACCCCTCCCCACTACCTGCCTTACTGTACCATCAGCCAACAGAACAGCTTCCTTCGTGGGACGCATGGTTTTAAACAAGTTTGTACTTTTTACCATACTATGGGTGGCTCCCGAATCTACAACCCAGTCGGCAATTTCTTCATCCGTGTTCTTGGAACTTGCCATCTTTATCATTTGTACATATGACTGTCTATGTCCATACCTTTTGTTCATACAGTCTCTTTGTAAATGTTGTCTTGACCCACATTTATAACACGCCTTGAGTCCAAAAGCCCTCGTTTCTTTTTCACTTCTTTCAGTTCTTCTGTCATGTCTTTCGTTTGTCTCCACACGTCTTTCCCATTCCTGGATCAATTTCCCTGACACGTATTGTACTGTCAGTCCATCGTCAGGCATCGCTTTGAGAGAGCTAATTAATGGATCCCAGGAAGAGTCCAGTGATGACAACATGATATATACTTGCTGTAATGGAGAATGCATGACCTCTCTCTCCTGTAACTCTGCAAAGAACTTTTTCATTTCTAACAGATGAGTAGACATTGACACTCCCTCTGTAAGCCTCATTTGATGCAGTTTGCGCACTAAATAAATCTTACTACTTGCCGTCTTCCTGACATGCACGTCTCTCAAAGTATTCCACATTTCTCCCGCAGTTTGTTTATTTTGGATGTGCAGCAGTTGTGAGTCATCCACGGCCAGAATCAAAAACGACCTCGCTTTCTCCTCCATTCGTTTCCATGGAGCCGGCGGTGGGGCAGCCGGTGGGTCATGCTCTATGACCTGCCATACATCTTCTTTTGTCAAGAAAGCTTCCATTTGCAATCTCCAGCAAGAATAGTTCTGTTCAGTGAGGCGTTCCAAAGGCATTCCAGCAGATAATGTTACAGCCATTTCTGCAATCACGTCTCCTTGCCTTGCCAGTCTGTTTTGTCCGTATTCCTCATCAGCTCTCCACAGCTGCCCGTTCCCGACAATTTACAAGTCTTTCCTCACTTGCTTCTATGATGCACTCTGCACGCGCTCTGTGCCACTCTCTGGGCCCATAACCCTTGTTGTGTGTGCGTGTGTGTGAGTGGCATACACAGCGTATGTCTGAGCGCTGAAGAGATATAAAGAACAAAGTCTAGTCCTTTCATTTCAGTTGAGTCTTTTTACTAGCAAAGCTCAATAAGTTGAACAGACAGTTACAGACACCTTCCTTCACTAACTTTCACAACCCCCACACAAGTGCTGCTTCAGCTTCAAGGTTTTATGGCTTCTGTGCCAGCTGCTGTGACCTTGGCTGGCTCTGCCATTTTAACCCCTTTTTAGTCTTTCTGGAAAACCAGACTTTTTCTACCCTCTACAGGGTCAGTGTTGGACTAGGACCTGGGAGACCAGAGTTTGTATCCCCACACAGCCATGAAGCTCACTGGGTGACCTTGGGCCAGTCACTGCCTCTCAGCTTCAGAGGAAGGCAATGGTAAACAACCTCTGAATACCATTTACCATGAAAACTCTATTCAAAGGGTCGACATAATTTCGGTTGACTTGAAGGCAGTTCATTTCCATTTTCAAACATAATTGCAGAGAAATAAATCCCATTGAACTCAAAAAGTATGCAAATGATGGAACTAGGGTTGCCAGGCCCAGCCTCCAAGAGGTCTTCTGTATATTTAAAAGTTGTGCAGGGGAAAGGGATAATTTCACCATGTGGTTTTTCCCATTACAGTGTAGCAAGAAAACCTGTACTTGGCTGAATTTTCTCTTCTCTTAAAGATACAGAATCATTCTCAGGCCCTCTGTCTGGCAACCCTAGATCAAACCCACCCTCCCTTCTCCCTCCTATCCCCTCCATCTTGCCTCTTCCCTCCCCCTTCCTTTGCCCCTCCCTCCCCATCCCCTCCCCTTCCAATCCCCTCCTCCTCTTCCTCCTCCCCATGGTCAGTTTTACCTATGTTAAGCATGATTGCATGGCAGTAAATACCATTGAACTCTATAAGCATGCAAATGATCAAACCTGCCCTCCCTCCCCTTCCTGTGTCCCAATAGGCTCCTCCCCCTTCCCCTCCTCCCCCTTCCCCTCCTCCCCCCATGGTTAATTTTTCCTATCCTAACCATGATTAAATAGGAGTAGATCCCATTGAACTCAATAAGCATGCAAATGATCAGACCTGCTTTTCTCCTCCTTCCCCTTCCCTCTCCCTACTTCCCCCTCCCCTGCCCACTCCAGACCTCTCTCCCTCCCCCCCAGTCAGTTTTACCTATCCTAAGCATGATTACACAGGAGTAAATCGCACTGAACTGAATAAACATGCAAATGATCAAACCAGTCCTTCTCCTCCCCTCCCCCTCCTGCCTGCTCTCATCCCAGTCCTCCCCTCTGCCTTTCCTCCCCTCCCTCCTCCTCTTCCTACTCCTCCCCTCCCCATGACCTGTGGTCAGTTTCACCTATCCTAAGCATGATTCCAGGGCAGTAAATCCCACTGAGCTCAATAAGCATGCAAATGATCCATCCATTCTCAGCAAGCTTGCAAAGGATCCCATTTCTTACCTCCCAGATTAAAAAGCAGGGAAATTCACTAACAGGCAAAAAACCTTCAGGTTTAAGAATGTACCTATAGCCCACAGATATTTCTATCAAACTTTATAAAGCAGGGAAATTGGGCAGCTCTAGTGAATGCACCAGTGGAGCAGGAGAGCTGACCTCCTCTCTGAGATATTGTACTGTCCTACAAATTTGTCAAAATGAAAACACAATTTGGGTTCGTCTTTCACAGTCCAATCCACTTGCTGTGTAGCTTGGAAGAACTGGGTAACATGTGCCTCTGAGCATATGGTGAGTGGTGGCAATACCTGCAATCAGCCCAAATAATAGAAAGAAGACATGTGCTGTGCTGATCTTCTTTTAGCAGGGAGGAAGCATCATTATTAAGACAGTTGATCTAGTTTAGATGGTCACTTTAAATTTGTCTGATTTCCTTTGAAATTTTAGTGAAGTTTCTTATAGGAAATCATTTTCTTCTGTTTCTATTTCTGTGAATATGTGAAGAGTCATTCCTGAAGTAGCAACATATTGTAATCAGTTTGATTTTACATCAAACTGCAGTTTCAGATTCAACTGTTAATACACTCAAAATAGAAATAGAACATAACCAACAATTTGAAATATAAAAGACTGTCTTCACCATTATATGACATTGACCAATAAAAAGGCATTGAAATTAATAAAAATAAATTTTACACAGATTTCTAGAATGAATAATGAGGGAAATAAAATTTTCTAGTTTAGATTTTCTGTAGAATCATTAGTAACACAGGAAAGAAACAAAGTAAGAACACCAACAAACATACAAAAATATAATTCTCCATCTTTGGAGATGGCTGGTATTGCCACCACTCACCATATGCTCAGAGGCACATGTTACCAAATTCTTGCAAGCTACACAGAAAGTGGATTGGACTGTGAAAGACCAACCCAAATGGTGTTTGCATTTTGACCAATTTGTAGGGCAGTCCAATATCTCAGAGAGGAGTTCAAGTCTCCTGCTCCCCTGGTGCATTCACTAGAGCTGCCCAATATCCCTGCTTTAAAGATTGATAGAAATAGCTGTGGGCTATAAACCACAAGGTGTTTTGCCTATTAATGAATATATATATATATATATATATATATATAAATAGTTGCCCCATCAATTAACTTGAGTAACATTTGTTTATTGGCCAAACTGCATAGGTAAGCATCTTGTCTCAGTGGTAGAGTATCTCCTTGGCATGCAGCAAGGTTCTTATATTATTATTATTATTTCATTTGTTGATCACCTCTGTCTCAATGATCTCTACAATATAAAATCTTAAATCGGAAACAAAAGAAACTAAGACAGCACACCTCAAGGGCCAAAGGCCTGAGTGAAAAGGCCTCTGACGACAAGTTCAAAGTCTGAGTTGATTCATACAGGGAGGGGTGGTCCTTGAGATATTGAGGTCCTGAGCTGCATAAGACTTTATAGGTCAAAACCAACACTTCGAATTGAGCTTGGAAACTAATTGGTAGCCAGTGCAGCCATGCTATCATTGGTGTTGTATGTACTGACCAACTTACCCTGGTCAGCACTCTGGCTGCCGAATTCTGCACTAGCTGGAGTTTCTGAACCCCCCAAAAGCAGTCCCATGTATAACACACTGCAGTAATCTAACCTTGAGGTTACCAGAGGGTAAATAACCAAAGTTAGGCTATCCCTCTCCAGATATGGATGCAGCTGGACCACAAGTCAAAGCTGATGGAACGCACTCCATTCTACTGAGGCCACTTGAGCCTCAAGTGACAGTTATGGATCCAGGAGTACCCCCAAGTTACATATCTGCTCTTTCAGAGGGAGTGTCAGCCCATCCAGACTGGGCCACAACCCATCCATCTAGTGTAGAGAACCACCCACTAACAATGCCTCAGTCTTGTCTGGATTAAGCTTCAGTTTATTGGCTCTCATCCAGTCCATTACTGAGGCAAAACAATGATTTAGCACATCCCCTGCCACACCTGCAGATGGAAAGGGGAAATAGAGCTGTGTGTCATCAGCATATTGCTGACAACATACTCCAAAACTCTGGATGACCCCACTCAGCGGTTTCATGCAGATATAAAATAGCACTGGGGATAGAATAAATCCCTGCAGGACCCAGATTGAAGGTTCCACTGGGCCATATAACATTCCCCATGCACCACCCTCTGAAAACAGCTGTCCAAGTAGGACTGGAATCACTGCAAAGCAGTGCTGCCTACCTCAAACCTGGACAGCCACTCCAGAAGAATATCATGGTTGATGGTATTGAAAGCTGCTGAAAGATCAAGGAGAATTAACAGGGACACAATTCCCCTGTCTCTCCCATCATACAGGGGAGCCAAGGCAGTTTACATGCAAAAACTGGGCCTAAAACCCGATTGAAATCCCTGACATCTCCGGGCTGGGCTTGAAACCCTTGGAGAACTGCTGCCAGCCAGTGTGGGCGATACTGAGCTAGACAGACTAGCAGTCAAACTTGGTATAAGGTGGCTTCCCATGTCCCTATGTGTCAGCAGTATTTTAAAAATCATTAGCTGTTCTTGGTTGTTAAATTTACAACACAGACATAAGCCTCAGTGGAACAATTCAAGACAGTAGCACCATCTGAGCAAAATGATTATGCAATTTGAATGTGCATGCATCTGCGCCATTTTAGCAGCAGCCATAGCTTGAAGCAGCAGATTTTTGGACAAATGGAGCCAATTGTCCCACTGCTGAGAATATACAAGGGTATACAAGGGTTTGCTTTTGACATATGTAAACAGTGCACCTGTCCCTCACTAAACAAAGAACGGCTTTGGGGCCAGACTGGGTTTCAAATGAATGACCTGAAACTGAAAATATCAGGATCTTTTACATAACACGATTCTGCAGGGTAGGGGGAGAAATTCAATTCTGTTTGCATTTTAATGGGAAGCTACCTAACTCGTACTTCTCAAACCAACATGCAACCTGGAACACAGCCATCCTTCAAAATTGGCACATCTCTTCATGTTTTGATTCAGTTCTCCAAGAAAACACTGTGTACAAAAACGCATGTGTCAGGAGAAAGTGTCAATAAAATGCATACAAAATAACATACAAAATGTGTTATATTAGGGGAAATTGCTTGCATTAAAGCAATGCATTGCTTACATGAAAGCAACTGCATTAAAATGTGCTTAATAAGAGAATTGTGCAGAAAACGGCTGGTGAATTGTCATGAGGATTTTTTTTAAAATCACAAATTGTGGTGGAAATGTAAGACTAGGAAAATGAGAAATGGAGAGAAACCAAAAATGACAGATTTGCCATCCTGTCACTATCCTAGCGTCTCACAGGGCAGGTAGAACGCTGACCACAGATTTTAAAATACAAGCAGACTGAACCGTGTATGATTTTAGAATCCTAATCAAGGGCCACTTGACGTGAAAGCCTTCAGTTCAATGTAGCAGACACACTATATTTATTAGCCACAAAAGCTTGCTTAAAACATAACAGAGGAACCGAGATATTTCAAAAACCAGTTCTTAACTAGACTTTTTCCATACTGCAGGGGTTGCCAACCTTTCTGGCTCAGTGAGCACATTTCAAATTTTGAGAGTGTTGTGGACACCAGTCACAAAATGGCTGCCACAAGGGACATGGCATAACACAAAATATGTGCAATGGGGGGCACAGAAAAAGACAGCCATTGCTGCCCCCCCCCAAAAAACCCTTATATTTACCACGGGAAGTCATCTATGCTACACTGGCCCTGATTGTGGAGGTACAGCTGTTAAAGTCACAAGAACACTATTTTTCCCTGATGCCAATCCTAAACCAAGGCCTAGGCTGCCATCTATACCCACTTACCTGTGAGTTAGCCCAATTAAATGCAAAGAGAGTTATTTCTGTAGTAGACATGGATACCATTGTACTAAGTTAGCTATACAGTGAATTCTTAATGAATGCCTGGACATCAGTTCTGGCACAACAGAACATATTTGCAAGATTGCAAATTTTGCCATTTGCCATTTGGGGAGGGGATTCTTTAACAGCCACCCTCACTTATTGTGTAGTAGTATTTGCAGAAAATAATTTTTAGACAAATCCACAACAGGAAAGGTGCATTCTGCTTTCTAGGTAAAAGGTAGGGCAAACGTTAGCAATTCCAAGGACATTCATTTCACAGAAATTACTTAGAAGGGAACCTACACATTTTGCTTCATACATTTCTTTCTAGGAGGGCCAGAGACGTTTAAAAAAGAAAAAAAAGTAAGCTCATTCTCAGAGCCATGGCACCCACAAAAAGCTCTTGGGCCCAGAAACGTTGTTTGGGTGTGAAGGTCATGGCAAACCTCCCCTCTACCCTTTCTTCCTTAGAAGACATCCTGATGTTGTGAAGGCTTCTGAAAGGGCAGCACTAACATTATTGGCAAAGAGAGCTATGTCACTCATGCCCCATCCCCTACACACAATAGGGTAGGAACATGTCCTGTGGTAGCAAAAGCTTAAGACAAAGAGGAGGTCCCAAAATGAGATGCCAGAACATTATCAGAAGTGACCTCATAAATTGTGCTACGATTAGGGAGGGAGGGAGGGATCAGTTTATTTCCAGTTTGTGTCAGTTTTTTTAAAAAAATGAAATCAGTATTTTGATACATATTTATTTATCAAAATGCTTTTTAAAATGTGTATTTTATATCACTGTATACATCTCTAAATGTATTTTATCCTAAAATGCATGTTCTTATGCATTTTTATACTTTTTTGAGCCAAGAACTATATGTGTAAATTCAGAGAAGTGTGAAATCCAAAGGATTGTTTCTTTCCAATCCATGTAATTTACCAGGAGGTGCGAATCAGTCCGGTTTGCTTAAAAATGCATGAAGAACAAAATTCTCCTCCATTAATAGTAAAGCAATACATTGGTGGTGGTGATGGTAGGGGAGACAGCAAAGAAAAAGAAAGGGTATAAGGGAAGATAGGGAGAAAAGAGGAGAAAAATAGAAAAATGTGTTCTTGTTATTATTAATAATAATTATTAATAATAATATTAATAGCAGTGGTAGTAGCAGTAGTAGTAGAAGTAGTATTTAATTGACAAAGAGACCTCTAAGTAGTATAATAGACTCTTTCCTAATTTTTCAGAACAGAACTCACTGTTGCTATAGTAAACTATATGGGCATTGGGCAAGGACATTTTCCTTGAACTACAACACAGTAGCTCCATTTTGGATAGGAGATAGATATAACTACATCTTGAAAAAATTAGATTTTCATTTGTGAATCTTATGAAAAGATCTTGACTATGGATGCAGTATTGCCTCCGGATATATACTTAACAATTTGCACTATTGATATTCCCTAACAGCTACAGAGTAGATAAAGATGATATGCTTTTGTGAGACACTCTGTAAATACATAGGGGAAGGAAATCCTTTCTTCAAAGAAAATACACTCTGGATTGGCAACACATAGAAAGGATGGGCTGAGGAACAGAAGGTAGAACAGCTTGGTTCATAGCAGATCTGAGGACACATCAAAGCTCAAAGAGAATAGAAGCAGCCCCTTGATGATTTCATATGGAGTCCTACTCTTTCAAAAGTGAGCGCTCCCATTCATATAAAGTTATGGACATTTTTCTGTACAGAGGCTCCATAACTGACTGGGAGTGAGGGGGAGCTCTATCACAAAATATGTAAATCCCATTTTTATTTTTATTTTGTAAGCAGTCAACTTAGTTTGTATATTGGCACTGTTATCCTAAAAATATGGGCACACCGAATAGTAGGTGGCAGCCTTTACATAATGACAGATTGCTTGTTGATTCCAATACAAACCTAGCAGCTTTCTATCTTATCTCCATGGTACTGAAATTAGCTTTTATGATGGCATGTAAGGAGATTATTCTCGCTTTAGTCTTTGCAGTGCCCCACCTCTTCCCATTTTCCCCCCTGTTTAACCTAATAAGAACTGCCTTAGCAGTCTATGGGGACAATGCATGGATTGCTGCTCAAGCCTAAACGCTATTTCAAACATGCATGTGCATTGCTTGATTTCTTTACACTTTGTTATTCTATACTTGGTGACTTGCAGCTGAGTGCATGAATGGACTCCACTGAAAAATAATGAGGTGGATCCAGATGTAGTCATGCTTAGAGTATTGAATATGGAAATCAGTGGGACTTAAATTAGCAATGGCTAAGTCTGGATCAAGCCCATTGTTTTTAAGGTGGTATTATAGTGATGGGTAACCTGTGTCCCTGCAGATGTTGCTGTACTACAACTCCTATCATCCTTAATCATTGGCCATGGTGTCTGGGGCTGATGGGAGTTGACGTCCAATGGCATCTTCAAAGAAATAGATTTTCCATCCCTAGGAAATGGAAATTCTATCTGGGGTTTTAGATGTTTGGTAGTCTATTCACACAGGCATTTCATAATACGGTCGTGTGCTCATCACTTGATATGCTTGTGTGAACTGGGTCCATTCACATGTTCAGCTCACACTATGATGTTACTGTCATAAATAAATAAATTTGTTTGAAATAGATGTAGGTACCATGTGAACATTCTGCAATGATGCAGAAGCAGTGCTAGATGATTTCTTCCTAGAGCCTGCACATATTTTAGGAGACAATTGAAACATTTTTGAATATTTCGTTTTCATCCATATGCTGAAATGTTATTCTTGTGCCCTTCTGCTTTGGAACCGTACATTTTGCCATGATTTTAATATATTTTACTAAGTGTATTTCTTATTGATTTGTTAGACCCTGGGCAGTTTTCTCAGGAAGATCAGCTAATAAAGTTTTATAATAAATACTGTTTGTTCTCATTCTGTGACAATAATTCCATGAAAAAATAAATCAGAAAGTGAGATTGTTGTGATTCTCATTTTTCAAAAATGTCAGCCAGGTTTGGTGTCATGCAAAGTAATCATGCCCATACTATTTTTTGGAATAGAGGTGTAGGTCTCTTAAGTTCATCTAGAATGGGGGCACCAACGCAGAGCCCACAGACACCATGGAGCCCAGGAAGGCCTTCATTGGCAACTCCAGAAAAGTTCTGTGTTTTTTGTAAGTAAGCTTCTAGCCCTCCTTGAAAGAAAATTACAAAGCAAAATGTTCAGGTACCCTTCTAAGTAATTTCTGTGAAATGAACCAGCCTGGTTGCTTCCGCCTGCCCTTAGTCAATAAATGAAGTCAGAGCTATGATTGATAAGTGTGTTCTTTGTCTACCACGTAATAGGAATCCCTAGGGTCCTCCCCTTTAGTGCATTTTTCCTGCTTCTGTCTCATTTTCTAGGCCTTGGAATTGCCATAGTTTGCCCTTGATTTTTCCCTAGCAACCAGGTTGCATCTTTCTTGTGATGGATTCACAGGAATCTACCTGGATTCATCTGATAGTCCCTGTTAGTTATTTTCTGCAAATACTATACAGTTGATGTGCGTGGATGTTAAAGAATCCCCCTCCCTCAAAAAGGCAAATGTGAAAACTTTGCAAAGAAGCCTAGGTCTGTGTCCTGCTGTGCAGGAGCTAAAGATCAGATACAGCCACTTTCGTGGCTGTATAATATCCAGTAAAAATCATTGTATAGTTAATTACAGTACAATGGTATACTTGTCTATTCAGAAGAAAGTTTCCTTGTCTTTAATGGGGCTTACCCCCGGGTATGTGGGTACAGGATGGCTGGCAGCCTAGGTTTTGGTCTGGGGTTTGCACTGGGGAAAAACAAGTTCTGCCCTTAAAAGCTGCATGGCAAGCACAAATTCAGCAGGTTAAACCTTTTCTAGTATGGAAATACAGTTATGGGAAAAACATAACCACAACTTTTTGTGTTATGATATGCCCTCTATGGCAGCCATGCCACCTCCCCATGGCAGCTATTTTGTGACTAGTACCCACTAGTACTCTCTCAAAATTCAAAATGTGCCCACTGGCGACCCCCTGAATTAGAATGCTTTTTCCTTGTCTGGATGGAGGATACAGAAGGGTGTGTAAGTATACATAGAAACAGCCCTGCTATACAAAGGTAATATTTACATTCATTTCTCTGCCCACTTTTGCCTCCGGCTTCACCCACCACTGGCATGTGGCCAGAGCTTGGAAAAGTTACTTTTTTGAACTACAACTCCCATCAGCCCAATCCAGTGGCCATGCTGGCTGGGGCTGATGGGAGTTGTAGTTCAAAAAAGTAACTTTTCCAAGCTCTGCGATGTGGCCCTCAGAAGGTTGCCCAGAAGGGAATGTGTTCTTCAAGCTAAAAAGGGCTCCCTACCCCTGAACTAGATAAAATAAGTAGACAGAAGATACACAAAGACCAATATTCATACAGTTCTATTGGGGGGGGGATAAAAGCACGGCACTTGGGGACAGTGTGCTGAGGTCAAACCCTACCATTCTGGTCCTGCCTGTAGGTGGCCCACTATAGGACTGTGGTGTGTGACACTATGCACAGAGAAACCACAGATGCATCTCATCCATGGATCCTTGCAGTACCCACAGTCATCTCTCACATGATCACCACAATGGGCATTTTTTCCTAATTTACTGCAAACAAACTTAGAAGAGTTCACTTTAAATTCTCTCCCACATTGATCAATTTGTAAACTGATGAACAATTTCATGCTCCATTATTACAGAACTTTGTGTGAATTATGAAGCACTTTAAAGATCTTTAAAAAATACAAGATTAAATCACGACAAATGCAGCAGCTCATGACCAAAGAGCCAAGAAATGGGTAGAAACGTAATGGAGACTCCCCATCCGAGACAGCAGAGATTTAAGGAGGGGGGGCAGAGAAAGAGATTAGAGAAGCTTATTTTCACACATTCTCATTTCTGGAAAAAAAATGAGACCCATCTGTCAGAGAATATGGGCTTCTGAATTAAAATATTTCTAAATACAAACAAGTTTTGGGTGTATTGAATAGCTTGGAAATAGCTTGCTCATTTGTTAATCCCCTCCTATTTTTCATAGACTTCAAGCTTTCTGTCCTTCTACAAAAATACTGAAAATCCTTTCAAGTCATAAACATGGTCTGTCTCACAACCACAGTCTCTATATACAAATGAGTTGGATTAAAAAAAAAAGGAATAATTTTTCCCCATATGTATTTTATCTGCCATAGCAAAATGAAGGAACCTCTTCCATATTTTAGGATGACAGGAATAACCAATCAGATTTAGACTGCACTTTTCCAGTTTTCAACAATGGTCACAGTTAAGGCCTCGGTGAATAGCTTTGATTAATAAGATTCTCTATATTGTATCATTTCCTACACTGTACCTCATCAAAATGAATAACTTCAGAAGGCAGCTCAGAAAGAATTCCAGTTTTTAAAAGAAAAGAAAGTGCCCAGGGAGGGGGGGATGTCTTACTAACTTTTTCGAGAGATGGTAATCCAACACACCACAAGATCAGCTTTGATTTCTTTTCTTGATGATGAGTAATTGAACAAGATACAGGCCTCTATCTAGAAAGCAATGGTGGATCAAACTAGATGCAATTATAATCTTATCACACAACTAGCAGGTGTATGTTCTCAAACATTTAACAGCAGCCAGGAAGGTGCAATCCACATCTGGACTACAGCAGGGGGTGAGATGGGATTTAACCACTTGCCTTGGATTGGGGCTCTCTGCAACTGCTATTTGCCTTTCTTCTCAAGCATATTGCAGCTGTGGGGGCTCTGGTCAGGACCAGGGCAGGAGCAAAGAGTGAAATCTCACCCCCCCCTTTTGCAGTCCCAATCTGGATCACCCCTCCGCGCTGCTATTTGTTAACAACCGCTAGTTGTGTGGTGATTGTCATATTTAGTTTGGCTCTATGAACAGACCCTTGAAAGTGTAAATTTACAGACACTAAAAGCCAGGCCAGATGTGATCTTGCAACACTTCCTGAAAGATTTTATGTTTGACTGTGATGAGTCTCATAGAGCAAAAGGTGTTCCGTAACCAGTGTGGTATGGTTAGAGTGTTGGACTGGGACTTGGGAGACCTGAGTTCAAATCCCCGCTTGGCCATGAAACTCACCGGGAGACCTTGGGCCAGTTATTATATCTCTTAGCATAACTTATCTCACAGGGTTGTTGTGAGAATAAAATCAGGAGGGGAAGAGCCATGTGTGTATACCACCTTGAGCTTCTTGGAGGAAAGGTGGGATATAAATGTAATAATAAATAAATAAACAAACTACAGAACAGCTACTAAGAAAGACGCTCTGCACATGCTTGTTCAGAATCAGATACAATAATCAAAAGGGGGCTTCTATGGGGTATGAATCTAAGGCTTGATTCATAACCTTATTAATGGTAGAGTGAGGCTACTCCTACAATGCTCCACAACAAGCTTAAAGAAAACAGATCATGCAGGATAAGTCAGTGATGTGGTGCAGCAGCACTTCCAGTCCCCAGGATAGGGAATTCTGGCATGAAAAGGAACCATAGTGAGGGCCCCACCTCCATATTTTAATACCTTTCAATACTGCTGTGAGCAACCATGCCACAGTAGCTCCTATGCCACTATTTGTAATGCAGGATGGGTAATGGGTCTAGGAACTCTATGTATGCTGTCAGGAGCTCCATCATGGGCTAAACAAATAAACCAACTAAATAAACCAATCTTAAGTATCATGACAATATACAGCAAGATTATGAGCTCTAAGGTAAGAAGGGTTAATGCTATTTAGACTTTTCGATATTATTTTATTTAGAGCATAAGGCAAAAGAAGATGGTCTTAAATGCATTTTTAAAAAATCACCAGCTGCTTAAGAATGTTGTATTAATCGCTAATCTTTTATAACAGCAGGTATAGCACAGTGGGGAGGAGAGCCTGGCTGGGAGTCCAGAGTCTGAGAGTTCAAATCCCTGCTCGTGTCTCCTGGGTGTCAAGGGCCAGCTAAAGATCACCCCCACAGTGAGTGGCTCAGGGGTTACGTGCCCTGCCTCCTGTGCAGCCGTGGGCAAGCTGCATAGTCCCATGGAGCCCAGTTGCACCCCAGCTGGCAGTTGTGGACAAGGAAGGGACTGGCTTGTGCAGCTGTGGCAAGCTGAGCAGGCCCTAGCCAGCTAGGGAGGTCTAGCCTCAGTGGAAGGCAATGGTAAACCCCCTCTGAATACCACTTACCATGAAATCCCTATTCATAGGGTTGCCATAAGCTGGGATCAACTTTAAGGCAGTCCATTTCTATTTTTCAATCTTTTATATATATATGAAGTTCATTTCTCTTTAAGTTCTTACCTGTATATCAGATGCCTGTATAAAATGACTCAATGATCCAAAGTATTCCAAGTGGGGGAAGGTGTTGTTATAATCAGCTAACAAACAAACAAATTCCTATGGGCACAAGCAATGCTCTTGCTCGCAATTTTAGTAAGGAAAACGAAATTGTCCTGGGCACAGAGTCTGAGCGCACACAATGGGAGATGCACATAAGTGGCTGCTGCTGCAACCACCATTCATTGTTCTGCTGTAAGGTATGCATTCACATCCATTATTTCACTCAATACATTTCATGGGTAACACAGCAATCATATTGGAAAACATGCCAAATATCAAGAAAGAGAGGTAGTAAAGATATTTGTTTTCTTATTCAGGTGTAAATGAAAAAGCTAGAATATAACTTAGCTGGTAGGGGCTGTTAATGGCATATGATGTACTTAGGGATACCAATGATTTTTATCCAAATGGCTCCTTACCTTCATAACCTGGGCATTACTGCAGTGTGCCTCCTTCCCATATCAGATAATGTGAGTAGCAACACATAGATAACACAGGCATAGAACTAAAACATAGTGTGGGTTTCTCCATAGCATGGGCTTTTCATGTTACCCAGGTGGTGTAGAACTTAGAAATCTGCCTTATATGAAGTTGGACCATAATCCGACCATTGATCCATCTAGCTCAGTACTGTCTACAATTATTGGCAATAGCTGTCCAGGGTTTCAGATGGGAGTCTTGCCCAGCCATACCTGGAGATGTTGAGGATTGAGCTTGGGACCTTTTTTGTGCAAAGCTTGTGCTCTTGACTGGGGCCATATCCCCCCCTTCCTTCAGTGGGGCTTGAACTCCCAACTGCTGCTTCCCAGTCCCATGCCCTACACAGCAGACACTGAAAATACTCTCATAAAGGGGGAAAATAGAAAATTGGGTGAATTTGGAGGATCAAATCCAAGAAAAATATATGTATGAAGGAAGGCAAAAAAAGGGGGATCATTTTGCTTTGTTTTGGGGTTTCACTGGGTTTTGGGGGTGAACCCTGAAACAAAACATAAGGAGGAGACAGGGTCCAGATCCTTTTTAAGCATAAAAGCCACTGTACTAGCAGGATCAGAGCTCTGATCGTCACCGTGCTTCCCAGAGGTCTTCTGAGATAGGTCGAAGATGACACTTGTGGAGGTAAGGTTCTTCCTGACATTAAAGGTCCCCACTGTCAAAATGTGGAAGCAATGCTCACAATGATATCCAAGGACAACCATCATAGAGTATATTTGAACTGTGTGGATTCAAAATTCTTTACTAATTTTATATATAATTACTGTAATAATACATATATTCAGAGGAAAGAGATGTTTGTTCATCGAAAGAGTAATTTTAAAACTCCTGGTGTGTGACTGGATGCAGTTTCATCTCTGTTTCTATTTGTAGCTTCTCCATAGGAGTAATTAGCATGAGAAAGAAAGAACTATTCAGCCATCAAGCTGTTCCTCATAAATGTTTTCATTACTAGGAATAACAGTTCCCTTCTGAATAGAGGTCTTCAATGATTCTTCAGTTAAGCTGAATGCTGCAACTAACAAAAAGTTTCATTTTCATACAAGGAGGCTGGATTGCAATTTAAACTCCTTCGTTATTGATTATTATGTGTTATCAAGGCAGTTGTTCTTAAGAACAGACCAGTATTAAATCCTGCCCACTTGTTTCAATTGTCAGCACTCATATCATTGCACTTTAAATAACGTTTGCTGTGTCTTCCTGCAATTTTTTTTAAAAAAATTTTACCACTAGGAATATGCTTACTCTGGATTTATTCATACTATCAAAATAGAAATATACAAGAGGGGCGCTGCAACAAAATGTTGCAGCGTATCTCTGGTGTGTATATGTGTCTCTCACTCTGTGTTACCTGAACTTCTGTCTGAGTGAGAGGGCTGAAAAAAACAAACAAAAGTTAGCAAGATAGAAGTCCCTATTCTAACTCATGTTTTACTTCATGTGCATTTTACAAAAGTTTTATCAGCATTTAACAATGTGGTCAGTCTGCATGGAAGTCAAAGGAGCATGAGGCTTTTGCATGCAATTGAATTTTTGATTGGGCCTGGAAGGAGTCTGAGGAGGCAATTGAAGCTATTGGACTATTGGTACAATCTGACAATTATCGGGAAATTTTGACTGGGAATCCAATCCAGCCTCAGCTCCATCTCTGAACAGCCCCCCAATCTGCCATAGGAGTATATTTGTGGAGTATACTGCAGGATTGCTATATACTATCCTCTCAGCCCAACCTGCAGTATGGGGCTAGCATCATTGGACAACACTACAGGGTTGCTGTAAACCACTCTAAGTCTGAACACTCTCTTTGAGCCACAACCCTTTGTAACTGCCAATACGGAGAGCATGAACTTTGTTCACATTGGAAATTGCATGAGGAGGGGTATTTCTAAAATGTTCCACACTGAATAAGTTAGAAAGAGCAGCTTCCTGGAAGGTGGATCACTGCTACTTACTGGGAAAGAGAGGGGTGACAGCATCTGCATGGTGCAGATGCTCCTGCAAAAGCACTGGATTAGCTCTGTCGGTGTACCTACACTGCAGCAACCTCCCTGCTGCCTCACCCCTCCCTCTCCTGCTCCACAGCAACGACAGACCTGCTGGAGATCCAGCATTGCAGCCCTGTCCCACCAGTTGAGCTGCTTCTGTAATCTTGACTACATTTAAATTTTATAAGTCTCCATAGATTTCTATGGGGGGGAGCTCTCACTTCTCACCCTGGAGACATTTAAAGACAGCTTCCCAGTGTACACCAGGAAATAGGGTTGCCAGGTCAAAAGCATCCCAAACTCTGAGATTTCAGGGGTGGTCACTAGTGATGTCATGGGGCGTGTCCTATGATGTCATAGGGTGAGCCCTAGTGATGTCATTAAGACTGATACATTAAGCACCAACTAAAGTTGCTTGGAACATACCACTCAAACAAAAAAAATCTGACTCGAAATTAAGATACAAATCTTAGCTAAATGAGGGTGTTTATAGGTCCAGCTGAAGTGACAGGATCATTCCTTCTCGCCTGCTTAGGGAGCCTGGGTAAGGAACATTTAATCTAGCCTACTTGCTTTTGGCAAGAAGGGTTTAAGTGCCCTCAGGCCAGGCCTGTCACCAGAAGGCCATTGTAGGAAGAAAGCCTAGTGTTGTGGAGATGTTAGATGGGAGCACTCAGGAGTAAAGATGGATGCCCCTGAAGGTTGCAATTCTAAACACACTTACTAAGGGTCTACGCACCATAGAACTCAACAGGACTTACTTCTGAGTAGATATTGTTAGGATCAGAGCTTGGAAAATTTACTTTTTTGAACTACAACTCCCATCAGCCCAATCCAGTGGCCATGCTAGCTGGGGCTGATGGGAGTTGTAGTTCAAAAAAGTAACTTTTCCAAGCTCTGGTTAGGATTGTGCTGTTGGTAAGGCTTAACTAGGGATCCTCTGCAACAATATCCATATCCAAGCAGGGTTGGCAACCCCCTGCCTGAAATGCCCTGCCTACCTTTTCGCATAGCTGCTCCAAACCTCTTTACAAACATGACCTTTCACTGCAGAGAGAGGTTTGAGAAATGAGTAAGAGTTAAGAAGATTATCTACTCTTTCCTGCCTACCCTGTGGGCTGCTATAAACACACTTTGACAGCCAACCCAATTCCAGTGAGTAATAATTGACAGAGAGAAAACACTCATGGTTTGGTCTACCTCCATAGGCAGTAGATTGGGAACAACAGCAATTGAAGCCACACTCCCCAGTATGTGAATTTTCTTTTACCACTACAGGGCAAGAAACAAACCATCATGCAAATACCAAGGTGCATCATCAGTGGGTTTAAGGGTGTTGAGCTGACCACATGGAACCACTGTTTTTACTTCTATGGATGTAAGGGAGTAAGGTCAGAGGTAAATGAAATGTAAATAGAACAGAAGAAGAAAAGACAGTGATGATTTCCTAAATGCAATAACATACCAACCACAACAAGATTCCTATGAGTAAGGCAAAAAAACTCAGCATCCCACAACCAGTCAGGGTTCCCAACTGAAACTAAAAAAATCCTGGCAGCCAGTCAGCCAAAGTCACAGAAATCCCCATGCAGCACAACCTGACCCAGGGGCTACAGTTAACGCATAATGCTGCAGCATGATTACTGGCATGAGTGAGACTCTATTAGCTCATAATACCTCTGTTCTGAAATCTGAACTGGTTGCCGATTTGCTACCAGGCCAAGTTCAAGTTGTGCTTTCCATGTTACTGGTTCCACATAGTACTTGTTCTACTCTTGTAAGAAATTGATCCTGTAGTGTGGCAGTACCTACACTTTGGAACTCCCTGCCTATTTACATTAGGTAGGCGCTTTCATTGTACTCATTTTGGCACCTGCTAAAAACATTTTTGTTTAGGCAAGCCTACCCAGGCATGTAGATGCTATTGTGTTTTTTATCTGTTTTTAACTCATTGTTGGTTTTATAAGTTTGAATGTTTTTAAATGCCTGTCTTTAACTGTTTTTGCCAATAATTTTATTGTTTTAACAACATATATCACTTTAAGGTTTTTTACAACAAAGTGGTATTTAAATGTTGTATTGATTAATTTTATTTACAGTTATAGACCAAACTGAACATATACAAATACACAAATGCACAATATGTAAAGGAAGCATTAAACATAATTACTCTTGTGAGATACCCTCTTACTGCATATTAAAACAATAAAATTAAAATATTAAAATTAAAAAGAGAATTGTTTAATCATTACTTTTCGATAATCAATAGCTGCTGCAAAAAAGCTGGCTACTTTTATTGTGACCTGGGGGTTCCGGTCAGATAACAAATACTCTAAGTAAAATAAATCTTATCTACCTGGGATTTTTATTAAAATCGGAGTAATAAAAATAACTCTAAATTCATGGTAAAAGGAACAATAAAACACCACGTGATGAATTGTTTCCACCTCCCCCGACCCACAAGGGCACAGACGCTCCTGGAAGGGGACACTCATAAATCTGCCTTCAAGGAGGGCAGAAGGCAGGACATTAAGCTTAGCTAATGTAAAAGCCTTCCTATATTTTGGGACTGATAAATTAATTAAGTAATTTGCCGGTGCAAATGTCACCAACTTGTCCTTGAAATCTGGATAAGATGTGGCCAAGCCTACATGTTCTTGAAGTTCAATGTCCCAGATAAGTTGCTGAATAGCTGCTTTGGCCTTAGGATATCCTAGGACCAATAATGCATCGGGGGCAAAGCCCAGCCTCTGTAATTTTGCTATTAACGTCTTTTTCCACTTGGACTGGAAGGCATCTGTAAGCGTCAAAGGGGCCAATCCCACAGGGAAAAATAGCAGCTTCAGCCAATAATTTAACTTAAGCAGCCATGCTCGGGCCTCTATGGAAATTTGTCCTGCCTCTAAATGAAGAATTACTTTAGGCGTACAACTCAGCACTCCCAGGATAGCTCTCAGAAATTTGGTTTGGATCTTTTTGAATGGCACAAAATTGCTATAAACGTATAACTGAAAGCCATATAACATTTGTGCTATGAACTTGGCTACAAATACCTGAATAGCTGATGGTACGTGCTGGCCCCCTCTGGTAAAAAAGAAAGAAAGGAGTGCCTTTGTATTCCTCTGAGTGTTCATAATTGCAGTGTTAATTTGGGCATTCCAGAAACCTGAAGATTGAAATGTTACTCCAAGATATCTATATGATGTAACCTGTTCAATTATATGATCATTGATCTGCCATTTATGCCTTATTTTTTTTCTTAGTGAAGATCAATATCTTGGTTTTAGTGTAACTGATATGCAGCAGTCCCCTTTTACAATGTGAATCCAAAGCCCTTAAGAGGCGCCTCAAACCTATTGATGTTAGAGATAAAAGAACAGCGTCATCTGCATAAAGCAGATTTGACACTGGTCTAAAGGCCAATTTGGGAGGGTGGAAATTAGTGCCTACTAGATTTTCAGCCAGGGAATTGATGTAGAAGTTAAATAGGGTTGGGGCCAAAATACAGCCCTGTTTGACTCCATTAAAAGTAGATATAGGGCCAGACGTATGCCCCAGTTGGTCACATTTTACCTGCAAGCGAGTGTTTTCGTAGAGTCTGCGGATTGGTATTAGTAAGTGTCTGTCGATTGCAGAGGCCTCAAATTTTTCCCATACTCTATCCCATGGGATCAGGTCAAAAGCCGACTTAAAACCTATAAAAGCTGCATATAGGGTACCTCCTAGTGATGATATATATTTTTCAGCCTGGTGTTGGAGTATGACAGCCTGATCAACTGTAGAGCGCCCTGCCCTAAACCCAGCCTGTTCATCTCCCAGTATGTTTTTTTGTTCCATCCAATCTAAAAGCCTCTCCTGTAGGTGTCTGACATAGAACTTACTTACAATACTCAATAGACCAATTGGTCTATAGTTATCTGAGTTTGATCTATTTCCTTTTTTATATATTGAGATAATTATAGCCAGCCCCCAATCTTTGGGGATACATGCTGAGTGGTCAATACAAGTAAATAGCATTGCTAACACTGGGGCCCACCAATCAACATTTGTCTGCAGCATCACAGCAGAGATGTTGTCAGCCCCAGGGGCTTTACCTGATTTAAGTTTGGCAAATATCTGGTAATTTCAGAGATAGAGACAGGAGGCCACTCTGGGATGTTTTTTTATATAATCCCTTGTTAATTGTTGGCAGGGCTGTGGTCATGCATATATTTTACTAAAATTTAAATGTAAATAAAATACATAAACAAATTTTGAAGTCACTGAGGCCCTTGGATCTCTTTCCTTTTTTAGGCACAAATGAATCTGCCTTATAACAAATCAGTTCATTTTGGACCATCTAGCTCAGTACAGATGACATAGACTAGCACTGGCTCTCCAGGATTCCAGGCAATAGTCTCTTCCACATATTGAGTGTTGGATCTTTGCATGCAAAACATGTGCCCTACCACTGAGCTACAGCCCTGTTTTTAAAAGTATATTTTAAAATTGTTCTTTTCAGTTCACCAATGAATGCGCACCATGCAATTAAAGCACATTCAACATACATTTGAAGCACATGAATCCCATCACAGAATCATGGGAACTGTACTTTGTTAAGGGTGGTGGGAACTTTAACTGTGAGGGGGAAACTACACTTCCCAGGATTCTTTGGGGAAAGTCATCTGATTTAAATGTGTGTTGGATGTGCTTTAAATGTATTGTGTGGATCTACATTACTTCATGAACTTTTCCTGCATATAAATCATTTTATTTAAATTTTAAAATGAAAATAAGCTACAAATTTGACTATGGGCTATGCACCATCTCTCAGCCTAATCTGCCCCTTAGGGTGAAAACAACAGAAGGGGACCATGATCAACCCAAGGAAGAAGGGCATACTTAAAATGTAGAGGAAATAATAATGTACAACACTAGCGTGAAATCAGATACATATCAAGACATAGTATGAAGAAATATTTATATAAAAATGAATGTCAAAGTTTATTATTTACACAACCTGTAATGATATTTACAGAGAAATCCAATGCATATTTACTCATAAGCAAGTCCCAATGTATTCAATGGGGCTTACTCAAACAGGGAAGCATGCACAGTACTGAAATTCTGTGACAAGGAACTTCATTCACCCAATCCAAAATTCAGAATATGCCACTTCAAGCTGTTTTTCAACTGTTTTATACTTGTTTTATGGCTATTGGATGTTAAATGGCTTTATTTTTTGTTGTAAGCTGTCTTGGTTTCCAACCCTACCCCACAGAGTTGCTGGAAATATTCCATAGATACACACACTGGAGATGTAAAAAATAGTAACACCCCATATAATAGCTTATTGTCAAAACCAGTTGGTCATTGCAGAACATTTTTTTTAAAAAGTATTTGTTTCCTGCCAAATGAAAGCAGTGACACTTGTAAGCCCTGCCTAACCACTTAAGATGCAGAGGGTGAGATGAAGGTTTATAACACAATTAGGGTTGCCATGCTCAGGGCCTGAGAATGATTCTGTATCTTTAAGAGAAGAAAAAATTCAGCCAAGTGCAGGTTTTCTTGCAACACTGTAATGGGAAAACCCACAAAGTGAAATTCTCCCTTCCCCCTGCACAACTTTTAAAGATACAGAAGACCTCTTGGAGGCTGGGCCTGGCAACCAAGAGGTCTTCTGTATCTTTAAAAGTTGTGCAGGGGGAAGGGAGAATTTCATCTTGTGGTTTTTCCCATTACAGTGTTGCAAGAAAACTTGCAATTGGATGAATTTTCTCTTCTCTTAAAGACACAGAATCATTCTCAGGCCCTGAGCATGGCAACCCTATTTGGGTGCATTAACAGTGAAATCTGAAACTGCAGTCTGATGTAAGATCAGATGGATTACAATATGTGGCTACTTAAGCAATTACTCTAGCTGTTGGAAAAAACAAACTTGGCCTACTCAAGATGAATGTTTCACCCTGCTATGCTTAAACCACTCCACTTAAGGAAAGGTGGGCATGGTCAATTAAAAACATAGAGCACACCTAGAACATTGCTAGAATATATTTCACCTCCCACTGTTTTATCTTGTGTAAACTGAAGCACACCTCATGTCCATTGGAAACTATGGTGCAGAATACTTAGTGCCATTATTCCACAATTGTTTTTGAAGTTTTCTTTTTACTGTTGCAAAGTGTTCCTGTACTTCACATATTCACAGAAACAGAAGCAAAAGAGAATGATTAACTATTGAAAATGTCATTAAAATTGCAAAGTAAAGTGACTACCTGAATTATATCAACTGTTTTAACATTGTTGCTTCCTCCCTGCTAAAACAAGATCAGCACAGCACATGTCTTGTTTCTGTTATTTGGACTGATTGCCACCACTTACCATATGCTCAGAGGCACATTACCAAATTCTTCCAAACTACACAGGAAGTGGATTGGACTGTGAAAGACCAACCCAAATTGTGTTTGCCTTTTTACCAATTTGAAGGGCAGCACAATATCTCAGAGAGGCGGTCAGGAGGCTTCCCTGATACATTCACTCTAGCTGCCCAATTTGCTGGGTTTTTAAAGTTTGATAGAAATATCTGTTGGCTATAGATATGTTCTTAAACTGCAAAGGTTTTTTTTGCCTATTAGTGAATTTCTCTGCTTTTTAATCCGGGAGGTAAGAAATGGGATCCTGAGCAAGTTTTCTGAGAATGGATTGATCATTTGCATGTTTATTGATTTCAGTGGAAACTGACCACAGGGGATGAGGAGGGGAAGAGGGGGAAGTACAGGGGTAGGGGAGGAGCAGGGAGGAGAGGAAGGGCAGAGGGGATGGGAGCAGGCAGCAGGAGGAGGGGAGGAAGAGGGAAGAGGGCAGGTTCGATCATTTGCATGTTTATTGAGTTCAGTGGGATTTACTTCCATGCAATCATGCTTAGGAGAGGTAAAACTGACTATGGGAGAGGGGGGCTTGAGTGTGCAGTGAAGGAGGAAGAAGGAAAATGGGAAGGGAGGAAGAAGGGAGGGGAAGGAGGGAAAAGGCAGGTCTGATCATTTGCATGCTTACTGAGTTCAATGGGATTTACTCACATGCAGTCATGGTTAGAATACATAGAACTGACCATGGGGGAAGAGGAGGGGGAGGAAAAAGGAGAGGAAAGGAGGAAGAGAAGGGAGAGAGGAAAGAAAGGAGGGGAGGGGGAAGGAGGGGATTGGAAGGGGAGTGTGAGTGGCAATAGAAGGGGGAGGGAAGGGGCAAAAGGAAGGTGGTGGGAGGGAGGACGAGGGGTGGTCAGCTCTGATCATTTGCATGCTCATTGAGTAAAACTGACCATGGTGGAAGAGTAGGGGGAGAGGAGAGGGGTGAAGGAGGAGAAGGGGAGGAGGGGATTGGAAGGGGAAGGGGATGGGAATGCAGAGGGAGGGGCAAAGGAAGGGAGAGGGGAAGGACAAGAGAGAGGGAATAGGAGGGAGGAGGAGGGGAGGGCAGGTTTGAACATTTGAATTTGAACTTTTTGAGTTCAATGGGATTTACTCCTATGCAATCATGTTTAGGATAGGTGAAACTGACCTGGGAGAGGGACAGGATGGGGAGGAGGAGGGCAGGAAGGGGAGGGAAGGAGATTGGGTAGCAGGCACTGGGCAGAAGGGAAGCCCCTTTCCTTTCCAAAAGGAAAACATTGTGAACAGTATCATTGTTTTTCAGGTTTTTCCACACCTTTTTATTCTACAGCAGAAACATGTAGTCTCCCACCCAAATTTAAACCAAAGCTGTCCCCATGAAAATTCAGAGCAAGCGTTTCAGAGTTCAGGACTGTAAGTTTTGTAAGAGTTTGTTTTGAAATGAGCTTATCGGAAGCATCAGAATGGCATGGGGGTATTTTCAATTTAACATTGCAGAATGCAAAAACTCCATGCTGGCTATAGTATATAGCTACTCTCGTCGCTGTATCCTCAATTCCTGATGTAAGACAAACAGGAAAATGAAACTGTTCTCAGAACTTGAAATGGGGTTTAAGGGTCAACAAATCTTGTCAATCACAACTCTGACTGCACTTATTGGCTAAAAACCTGAAAGGGCAGGGATTAGAGCAGCTGGCACTAACAGAAGTTGCGGGGGGCATTTTGGTTCATATCTTTTTAACCAGACCACCTAGAAACTTATTTTTTTAAAAAAAGCTAAGAGTCCAGAGATTAGCATAACTTACCTGGAGAGGACCCCCAAAAAACCAGAGTCTCCGGGCGAATCCGGACACTTGACAACCCTACCAGGAAATGACCTATCCACAGAAGGAGATTGTTCTCTCTGCATTTTTTAATATCTATGTGCTTCTTCCTGCATCATCCTATGCTCATTTCTCTTGGAGGAGGAAAAGAAAAGACAGAAGGGGAGCAGAGGACAAAAGAGCCACAGAGACACGTGTCCACCTTCCACTTTCTTCCTTATCCCCCCTGTATTCTGTTTTAAAGTCTCCAGGGCTGCCAGGGCTAAACCCTCCTTTTCATTGGCCAGCGTCATTCTCTTCCCCTCCCCCTGCTTTTCTTTTCTAATTAACTCAACATTTCATGGCTACTGAGCAAATTCACTCTTTCTTTGACTGTTTCGGGGAAATTGTTCCCTCCCCCATAAAGATCTTTTGTATTTCTGCAAACACTGAGGTTTTCTCACACCGGCTGATATATCCCCTCTAGTGTGTGGATGATGGGTCGACACTCACCCCTTATCTTCATAATTAGAGGGGAAGACAATAGCAAGCGCTTTTTTCCAAAACAGTTATTTAAAATATGAACAGCATCTCATTATCTAACACACATTTCTTTCTAAATACACACAATTATTATTAGAGTGCTTCTAGTTCACGTATCATTTACATAACCTTTTGACAAAAATGTCAAGTTCATATTTATTCACTATTTATTTATTTATTTAATTTGTATCCTGCCCTTCCTCCCAGCAGGAGCCCAGGGCTGCAAACAAAGCACTAAAACACTTTAAAACATCATAAAAACAGATCGTAAAATACATTGAAACAAAACAGCATTAAAAACATTTTAAAAAACAACCTTAAAAAGGGTTAAAAACATTACTAAAAACATATTAAACAATTCTGACACAGATGCAGACTGGGATAGTTCTCAACTTAAAAGGCTTGTTGAAAGAGGAAAGTCTTCAAAAGGTGCCAAAAAGATAGCAGAGATGGTGCCTGCCTAATATTCAAGGGGAGGGAATTCCACAGGGTAGTTGCTGCCACACTAAAGGTCCATTTCCTATATTGTGCAGAATGAACCTCCTGATAAGATGGTATCTGCAGGAGGCCCTCACCTGCAGAGCGCAGTGATCAACTGGGCATATAAGGGGTATGACGGTCTTTCAGGTATCCTGGTCCCGAGCTGTATAGGGCTTTGTAAGCCAAAACTAGAACTTAGCCTGGTAGCAAATGGGCAGCCAGTGCAATTCTTTCAGCAGTGGGATGACATATTGGTGATACCCTGCTCCAGTGAGCAATCTCACCGCTGCATTTTGCACCAGCTGAAGCTTCCAGACCAACCTCAAGGGCAGCCCCACATAGAGTGCATTACAGTAATCCAGCCTAGAGGTTACCAGTGCGTGGACAAGAGTGGTCAGGCTATCCTGGTCCAGAAACAGCTGCAGCTGTCTCACCAGCCGAAGCTGGTAAAAGGCACTTGTAGCCACTGAGGTCACCTGTGCCTCTAGCAACAAAGATGGATCCAGGAGCACCCCCAGACTACAGACCTGCTCCTTCAGAGGGAGTACAACCCCATCCAAAGCAGGCAACTGATCAATTATCCGAACTCGGGAACCACCAACCCACAGCACCTCCATCTTGCTAGGATACAGACTCAGTTTATTGGCCCTCATCCAGTCCACCACCGAGTCCAGGCAGAGGTCCAGGGCTTGCACGGCCTCTCCCGATTCAGATGTTATGGAGAAATAGAGCTGGGTATCATCAAAATACTGCTGACACCTCGCCCCAAAGCTCCTGATGACTGCTCCCAAGGGCTTCATATAGATGTTAAACAGCATGGGGGACAAGATGGTACCCTGCGGCACTCCACAGCACAGCTGCCAGGGGGCCAAAAGACAGTCACCCAATGCTATTCTCTGAGAACGACCCTGGAGATAGGATTGGAACCACTGTAAAACAATGCCTCCAATACCCAGCTCACCAAGTCAGCCCAGAAGGATACCATGGTCAATGGTATCAAAAGCCACAGAGAGATCAAGTAAGAACAACAGGGTCACACTCCCCCTGTCCTTCTCCCGATAAAGGTCATCCATCAGGGCGACCAAGGCCAATTCAGTCCCATAACCAGGCCTGAACCCAGACTAGGATGGGTCAAGATAATCTGTTTTATCCAAGAGTACTTGCAGTTGCTGCGCCACAACCCTCTCAATCACCTTCCCTAAGAAGGGGGTATTTGCGACCTGTCGGTAGTTGTCACAAGCCAATGGGTCCAGGGTGGGCTTTTTCAGGAGCAGTCGAATCACTGCCTCTTTTAAGGTGGCTGGAACTACTCCCTCCCACAATGATGTGTTGACCACACCCTGGATACACTTGGTCAGACCCCCTCGGCAAGCTTTAATAAGCCAAGAAGGGCAAGGGTCAAGAGGACATGTTGCTGGCCGCATCATCACAAAGCACCTTGTCCACGTCATCAGGCCGCATCAACTGAAACCGTTCCCAAGAAGTTGCATATATAAATCCCCCAGGGAAACTCTCTATTCATTTGTATTGCATCTTCTTTAATTGGAAATAGTCATACAATATTGAGTTATCTGACTGCTTGATGGCAGGTAATTATCATTTTGAATGTCACTGCCTTTCATGTGGTGGTGTTGCTTAGTAGCTTCATTTGAACTCACTTGTTCAGTTGTTTTCTTTATATGTACCAGCTCACAAAAGCTACTTGTTACATTATAAGTTGCAATCATATGCACACTTATCTGGAGGTACCTCACTTTCAACGGGCTTACTTTGAATAGATATGTATAAGATTGCTCTGTTCAAATCACTGCAATTGGACTGAGCAAAGAAAAAAAAGGGGGGAAATATAATATTATGCAATATTTCACAGTATGTCCAGATAATTTATATTCAATTTGATAGCCTGCCCACTTCTCTGAAACTGATTGATCATCACTCAGCAAATTGATTAAAGATGAGGGAGGTCTGCTTTTCACAAGGGATCCAGTCCAATGCTCCTGTGCTTGCTTGCAGATTAGAACAAAACTCTTAGTCAGATTATACATTTCTGGATTTTGCAATGCATTGTCAGTGCACAAAAATGCATATTTTATTTTTAAAATATGTACATAATGTGCATCTTACTGGTGAATGCACTGAAAAGTGTACATTTGTTTTAAATATAAAGTGTGCACAAAATATGTATAATGGGACAGAAAGGGACTCCAGGGGGCAGAATGGATTTATGATTGAGTACCAATAAGAATGAACTGGGACAAAACTAGCTGCTCATCTCAGCCATAAAATAGAAGTGCCCTTAAAAAGGCAGCCATTTCTTTCGGCCAAAATCTATACTATTCCTCTGCCTTTGATGCATCTGTACTTCCCATTTGGGAAGGGCACCAGTTGCCCTCTTATGTTTCAGGCCACATTGTGGATTCAGATCACAAATCTTCTTAAATCACCCAGGCTTTTCCTCTTCAATTTAAAGTTAAATATATCTAGGCTCTTTGAGCCTAGCTGGAGAATTTTATGACTTCTGTGCTGTGACCCATGTCGACCCTTGGGGGGGGGAGAGACACATGTCGAAGTGGGCATGACTAAAGTGTATAAATGTGTGTGGCCAATTTTTTTTTTAAGGACAGATTATAGGGTTTGAAGGGGCTCACAAAAACTGTTTGAGATCAACAATATTGCCTTCAGTATCAGAAGCACTAACTATCCAAATACTAGCTGTTGGGAATCCTGAGTGGGAGCCTGCTGTGGTGCTCACATCCTGCTTGTTGGCTTACCATAGCATCTGGTTGGTCATTGTGAGAAAAGAATGCTGTCCCAGACATAGCTTTGGTCTGATCCAGCAGGGCTCTTCTTATATACTGCAATCACAAGCTGTTGCCCAAGGGAATCCCCTATTGGCACCTGTTTTGAACTTGGTTACTCTCAAGAGTATGTGGTGTAGTGGTTAGAGTGTTGGACCATGACCTGGGAGACCAGAGTTTGAATCTCTACACAGCCACGAAGCTCACTGCGTGACCTTGGGCCAGTCACTGCCTCTCAGCCTCAGAGGAAGGCAATGGTAAACCACCTCTGAATACCGCTTAACATGAGAACCCTATTCATAGGGTCACCCATAAGTTGGGATCGACTTGAAGGTAGTCCATACATACTAGAGTATGTTGAGGAGTCTGTGGTACATTGTTTTATAAGCAATGAAGTGTGTTTCAAAAGCATATGAGGGACTGCTACTCATTCCTTTCCTAAATATATCTTAGTAAAGCTGCTTGAAGTTAGTTGTACAGTTTGTATGAAGGGATGTGTCATTTCCCTAGCCATCTCTTAACCCATTGCTTTATATGATGACACGGAAGAGGAACATAGCATACATAAGGAATTAAAAAGTGGATCACATTGTATCTGAGGGCACCTACTGGTAAAATTCTATGGAGGGAATAGTAGATGCTAGGAGTTTTCCCTTTACAACCTTCCTATAGCCCTTTTCCTTTGTTGTGCAGCTGCTAATGATTACTGGATAACAAATCCAGTACTGGATAACAAATCAAGGCTTAATGATGAGGATCATTCACTTGCATTACATTAACGCCACTTTGGAGGCCTAGCAAATCTATAATGAATTTAAATGTTCTTCATTTAGCATGCATTTTCTTTTTATCAAATCAATACTTTGGAATTAAAAAAAATCCCATTCTACGTTACTTTTGTTAAGCAAACTGGCCTCAGGTCTAGTAAACCAGTGATTAAGTTCAAGGCAGCAGAAGATGCCCTGAAATCAGAGTTTCACGACTTGTGAACATAACAGTCCAACATGTCCCATCAACCATATATGGTGTACCTACTTTTGGACTGTAAAATGGAGAGGGGGAAGTATGAGGCACCTGGCTGGCTAAAATCATGCCCAGGGAGTAGCTTTTGGCATAGTGGCCCACTCCCAAGTTGTGCAGTAAAATACATGTGGGGAACAATACAATACTGGCCAGGAGTCTTGTCTGTAGTTCAGGGATGAGGAATCTGGGGACCTCCAGATGTTGTTGGATTCCAACTATCAGTTCCATCCAGGATGACAAATGGGAGTTGGAGTCCAGCAATGTCTGGAGGGCCATAGGTTCCCCATCCATGATGCAGTTGGATGTGTGTGTGTTTGTGAGACAGAGAGAGTGAGTGAGTGAGTGAGAGAGAGAGAGAGAGAGAGAGAGAAGTAATGATTATTTTAAGCAGAGGTTTAATTATGAAGCCTGAGTGAGTCAATACACATGGAAGAAGTGCTTGTGCTTGGCTTGTACACTACCCAACACTTCACAGGTGAAAGTAGGGACATTCTTGTTCAGGAATCCTTGGGTGAGGGTAATGAAAGGATCCAACTACCCAGGGGCCTGGCCCAGACAGACAGTGGTGGAGCATGAGAGGCCTTGTTGGTCAAGACCAATACAAAATAAGTGCAGGATCACTACCGCTAGACTGCCGCCACCATTGTACTGGGCAGGGGAGCTAGCTGGAGTGGGGGTGGGGGAAGTTGAGACAAGCTCTGGGCCACACTTGCAAACTCACCATCTTTATCATGCCAACCCCATCTATGACATGCATACCATTAAGGCGATATTCTAAAATTCACTTTGTAACTAAGATACACTGAGGTTCAGAGATAAGTCCCAGTCAGTAAATCTGTGGCACAACCTACAGCCAATTCTTGCTTATCATTTGTAGTTCTGCAATTGGAGATCCGCAAAAAAATATTTTGGCTGGTATATTTTGTTACTTTCATCTTGATTACATCCTACTACTTTAAAAATATATATTAAAATATTCTTTGGAATGTAAACTTTACCTTTCCTAATTTTTTGTTTTGTCTTACTCTATGCAAGACTTTGCTCATTTATTTACAATTATTTACACTTTATCTAAAACCTTTTTTTGTGCTTGCTATATATTTACACACTTTTAGATCTCCTTTTCCTTAAATTCCCCAGTTTACCTGACAACCCTCTTTTTCTTTCCTGCTCTCTTGCAGAGACTCAGACTTCTCTGGAAGTTTATTTATTTATTTATATACGGCCCCATAGCCAAAGCTCTCTGGGCAGTTTACAGTAACTAAGTTGTGTCATCTATAACCCTGGGGTCTAATTCCAGATGTGTGCAAGTATATGTTCCTCTATGTTGTTTTTAGGACACTATTTCCCAATAAAGCAACCAGATACTTGAAAGATCGTCTTGCCCCTTAAATACCCAATGAGGTGAGAGCCTCCTACAAATACCACCTTACCAGGAGGTCAGCTCCACACAACATAGGAGGTGGACCTTTAGCGTTGGTCCTTTGGAATTCCCTCCCCTTAAATATTAGAAAAGCACCATCTTTGTTGTCTTTTCAGCACCTACTGAAGACCTTCCTCTTTCCACAAGAGTTTTTAAGTAGAAACCTTACCCCAGTCTGCATCTGTGTTGGAACTGTTTTTAAGATGTTTTGAAATATTTTTTTTTAAAAAATCTGTGTTTAAGATGTATTGTGTTTAAGATGTGTTATAGATGTTTTTAGCATTTTATTATCTGTTTGCCACCCTGGGCTACTTTTGGGAGGAATGGTGGGATATACATTTAATAAATAAATAAGTTCTTTTTCATTTTACCTGCTAACTTATTTACTACAAATGCATATAGGGATGGGGGAGACATTCAATTCAGTTCACATCTAAAGCTGAATCTATCAAATTCACACCTTTCCAAATACTATGAGATTGAAACACAGCCATCCTTCAAAATTCACACTTATCTGAATTTTGTGATATAGTTCTCCAACCAAGGTTTACAAACAATCATATATTTGAGGGGAAATGTGTATAAAATGAATATATTAGTGAAAATAACATACAAAAATACATTATATTAGGAGAAATTGCTTGCAAAATGTGCACGTTAGTCAAAACTGCATACAAAAATGTGCATTTAGGGGAAATTTGCACTAAAATGAAGAATTTTCATGGGGATTTTTAAATTTAATTTTATTTAATGTTTTAATTTTTATTTAATTTTATATATTTTGTTTAATTTATTATTTAATTGGCAGATCCTTCTCTCTCTTTGTTTGCATACTACTCGTCATCAGAAGATTGGAGATTGCTGATTCATAGGGTCACCATAAGTCAAAATCAATTTGAAGGCACATAACAACAGCTTCCTCAGAAGAGCCCAAAGCAGTGTTGTAGCCTCATAGCAACCCTGCGAAGTAAGCTAGATTGAAAGACAGCCACTTGTCTAACACCAGCCGCAGAGCTTTCCAGTCAAAGCCCAACATTTTATCCATACATGCATTGCAGTGCATGTACATTGGGTATAATATTTTACCATTGAAATCACATGTGTTAGGTGTGTCAATTAATGCTATATGTTGACGCAATAATTACTAGAGTATATTTCTTATAATTACCTCTTTTTACCAATTCATCCTCTGTTTGTTTGTACTGCTTGAGTTATTTTGGTCAAGAAGGCAGCTATCAATCATGAAGCAAACAGAATGGTGTATCCCTGCACAATTATAGCTTGGTCAAATGCATCTCCATTATAATTTCCTCCAGAGAAAACCTGTCAGTTTTAACTTTAGTTCCAAGACTTCTATGAAAGATCACCTTAATTATAAGAATCTCGGCATAGCATTTATGTTGTCATTCAATATGACTGATGCATAGTACCAAGATATTGCCAATGCCAATATATATTTTCAGAAGTATATTTAATTAACTGTTTACTTCTTAGACAACCAAAATATGAAATATGCCTACAAGTGAGACATTTTTGGATGTATATCTATCAGAGACTTTGAGGCAGATCGTCAGTTCCATCATACTAATATAATACTACTCACTCCAGAAAACTAGCACAAGGTCATCACCAATTGCAGCAACTATTGAAGCTTTTATTTTTTCCTTTAACTATTTCACTTCTATAACGTTTACTAGCACCCATCTTTAGGAATTGTTCTCTCAGACCTGGTTCCTTGTTAAGTGGAGGGCAGGATAATCTGTAACAAGTGGAAGGAGAAAGCAAGAGCTTTAAGAGCTTGAATTGCTCTGGTCTATAATTTCCATGCTGAAATGACTGGTCTCCTACAGCTCCCTTCTTTGGGCAAAGCTGAGAGGTGATGATGCATGGCCTGATTCCATGCTGGACAAGATCCATGCTCTTCCTGCTGTGGATTGCAGTCCCCACCCCACCCCCAAAAAGGCTGGGTTTGAAAGGCATTTGTTGCATTGCTGTAACTTTATTTCAAAATAAGGGTAAATCCAGAACTGTCTGTGTTTTTCAGAAGGGATTCAAGATCATCCCATGAAATTTAGATTTGTGTGATTCAAGTGGATTAAAAACGTGTCACCCTAGCACAACAAATCCACTTTAAAAAAGAAATGAACTTTTGTGACTAGGAAAGTGATGGGGAAATGCATTGAAAAGTTGGAAGAACACATAATTAATGGGAAGATGTATAAACATCCCACAGGCAAATCAGGATTCCTAGTAAAACCTGGATAGAATCTAACCTCTGTATAAGCTTTGTGCAAGCAAATTATGCTCAATAAATAGATCATCCAAAGGAGCCCTAAAATTCAATTTTTTCCATGTGTAGTTCATTAGGATTTTCATATTATTCCAATTAAAAATATTACAGTCCCTCCCCACCCATCCTTCCCAGCTCCCCTACCTTCCTCTGCCCTCATGCCCCCCATTTCCTAATGTTCAGTTGTTTGGTACCTTACAGGTTCTTACGCTCAGGTAAGGGTTAGGTTAATGAGTGTCAATGTTCTGCTGGAGTCCCAGATTAACAGTTGTTGAGTTGGTAAAGTCCCTGCTTTGTATTGTGCACCCCACTTCTTCCACTTGTGGGTTTTACTCAGCAAAGAGTTCCAGAAATGTATAGCTGGGCAGCACTAGGCTCTAAACACCCAAGGCTGCCTGCAACATATACCCCCATCACAGCTATGGCCAGGCAGGCCTGAGTGGCAACCACAGACCAGCTGCATTTTGACCCATTTGTGCATGCAGACATCACCATCTGGGGCAACCAACATATAACAATAGCCAGTAATCTAGCTTTATGGAAACTGGGGCAGAGAGGGGCATCTCGTACCTCTCATGGATCATAACACAAAATAATGAATTTAAAACCTTTGCAGCACTTCAGGGGAAAAATGATTTTCTTCCTGCAGCTGCCTGAATTCTTACAACTCAAGCACAGCACAGTAGTAAAATTTGGCCCAGATGTGCTAAGTGCAACAGATACACCAGATCTCTTGCAAGCAGCACAAACCTTCACCTTCTGAAGAAAACTTTAGAAGTGCCTATATACATCATTATATGACATACTAAGCCCTGATCTAGACCCAATTCGGCACAAATATAATAAAGAATTAGAAGCCCAGCTAAAACCTGCATAATGGGAGATAAAGCCATGTGCAGTATTAAACTAGCCACCTGTCATGGCCCCTTCAGAGCACTCAGAGGAAGAGGAAGAGTTGGCAGACCCAGGAGAAGGAACTAGTGGAACCCCTGATGACACAACTCTGGCTCTTCCCCAGCTGGAGAATGTCCAGGACCTGGCTGAAGCCCCTCAATTGGATTCTGGGCATGAACAGGAGGCTCCCCTCCCCTCTGCAGAAAGGAGATGCCAGCGAGTAGCACAGCAACGAAGGAAGAGGTCGGGTCATTTAAGAACAAGCAGCTTGCAGCAGCTAAGAGACTAATTATATTCCTGGCTTAGGGAGTCTGTTATAAAAGGCAGCTCATGGCTGCAGCAGACTGCTGACTACAATGTCGGTTGTGACCCCTTGCGTGTAACACTGTTGCTAGCCTCTAGACCTTCAGACTAGACCCCTGGCTTTCTGAATTCTGCTTCCCTACCTGGACAATGCTCTTGGACACTGCTACTGGTTAGTTTGTCAAGCCTTTTTCTGCCAGCTGGCCTCCGTTATCTGCCTGGCCTTGACTAATTTATTGCCCACCTAACTGCCGGCTGCTTCGTTACTGCCCAGCCCCCAGCCCTGAAGCTGACACCACCCATGACATTAGACAGAGGTTAATCCAGCAGAAAATAGTCCTCCAGGTATACTGGATACCAGCATGCCCAGTGCAGGGGAATTATACCCACGGACAACTGCTGGAGATGCAAACAGCCACAAGCACATCTAACCTGCCTACCATGTAACTGCCCAGTAATTAAACCCTTCTGGAAGGAGCGCGCAAGTTCGACGCCCGTGGTTTCCCCACGGAACTCTTAAGGAATGAAAACATTTTCGGCCCGTCTGGTCCTCCTCTGCGTCTTCCTCCTCGGCCAAGAACTTGGTCTCCCAAGGAGAGGATGCTGTCTGGTCTTTGGATTCATGTTCAAGGAGAAGTATCGGAGAATGACTGAAGGACCCTCCCGTCCTGCCATCATCTCCCTGTTTGGGTTTGGAGAGACGGAGAGGGGGAAGAGACTGCGAGGAGCTGCGGCCGTTGACAACGCCATCGTTATTGGGGCATTGTTCTTATCGAGCTACAGGCGATGAAAAAGCGAAGCTAGGAACGGAAGGTGAAGCAGGGAAGGGGCGGGCGGCGAGGAAGAACGAACTCCGAGCGAGCAACCGGGTCTGTTTATTTCATCGCCGGTCTATTGTGCCGTGCCAGGACACGCCCGTGACTCACGAGAAAGCTTACCGGCCCACCGCCTGATCTTAGGCAGGTGGATGGGCGCGGTAGCTGTGAGGGTTCTCACCGCCGTCGCTGCTTCTGCCGTCCTACACTATCTGGCCCGTGGGGAAGAGAGGTCTATCAGACAAACCGACCCCACCCTCCACTATTGATTGTGGTGGTGTGTGGGAGGAGAACATCGCTGCTAAGGGAAGGAGAGTTGCGGCCGTTGTTGCTGTTAGATTATCGTCCTTCCCTCTGCCTGGGGCCTCTGCCTGGCACATGAGTATCTTGCGAGACCGGCCCCAGATACCCATCCAGCTCGGTCTGACCTTTACCATCTATCCCGCTTGGAGGGATGCGTAAGTTGGCTGAGGTGGCCTGGATGTCCTAGGACTGGCAGGAAGAGGAGAACATCATGCCTAGGGAAAAGGAACTTGTTGCTATTGCTGCTGGTGGATTATCATTGTCATCTCCACCACTTTTTGGGGCTGTTTTAAGGGTGGGTGTCTGCCTGAGTGGCGGAAGCTGACACTGGGGCATGTGCTACTCGCAGGGGAGTGAGGGGGAAAGGGTGGGAGGCCACTGTATACCGAGGCTGGGCGGCAGATGCTGGGGGAGAGCTAGGGGCAGGTCAGGTCGGATAAGAGGAACCAGAGAGAGATGCATAATATCTGTTCCTCGTTCCAGGCCTGCCCGGAACCAACAGATAGCTGGGGGATGCTTGACTCCATACTCTAGCCTTCGATTGCTGCTGTGCAATGCCAGGTCTGTAGCCCAAAAGACATCTCTCATCCATGATATGATATTGGATGAGGGTGCGGACCTGGCATGTATTACAGAAACCTGGCTAGATGAAGCTTCTGCTGCTATTCTGGCTGCCATGTGCCCGGCTGGGTTTTCGTATGCACAGCAGCCAAGGGTCAGTAGTCGGGGAGGGGGAGTGGCGGTTATTTATCGAAGGTCCTTGGTTCTCACCAGACCCCCTCTCTATGGGACCAAGGTGGCTGACTGCATGTACTGGAGGTTGGGCCCAAAGGGCAGTCTAGGGATTCTGCTCGTGTACCGCCCACCCCGCTGCACGACGGACTCCCTGGCCGAGGTGCTGGGGGTGGTCTCGGATGTGCGGGTGCAGTCCCCAAACCTTCTGGTATTGGGGGACTTTAACGTACATTCGGAGGCCAGTCTCACTGGGGCACCTCAGGACTTCTTGGAAACCATGGCTTCCTGGGAGCTGCACCTTATTTCAATGGGGCCCACCCATGTACCCGGTCATGCACTCGACCTTGTGTTTGTCTCGGGAGAGGAGGGGAGTGATCTGAAAATTGGGGGTACATCCATCACCCCCTTGTCATGGTCAGACCACTATCTGGTGAGGATGGACCTTTTGCTACCACAAACCCTCCGTGGGGTTGGAGGGCCCATTAAGATGGTCTGCCCCAGGCATCTGATGGATCCTGATGGGTTCCTGAATGCGCTTGGGGATACATTGGAGCAAGCACACAGCCACTCGGCTGAAGCCCTGGTGGAGGGCTGGAATGCCACGCTCACCGGGGCATTAGACCGAGTGGCTCCAAAACGCTCTCTCCCCCTGAACAGAACTCAGACAGCACCATGGTTTACCCCACAGTTGCGAACTCTGAGGTGGGAGGTGAGACGGCTAGAGCGCCGGTGGTGGAAATCACGCTCTGAGGACGATCGAACACATGTTAGAGCTGCTGCAGCAGCCTATCATGTGGCAATAAGGGCAACAAAAAAAGATTTTTATGCTGCCTCTATTGCATCTGCAGAGTGTTGTCCCAGGAGACTGTTCCAAGTGGTTTGGGCCTGGTCGGTCCAATTGCTCCAGCACCGATGGAGCATGATAAGGTCTCCTGTGACGAGTTTGCTAAACACTTTGTGGATAAAATCGATCGTATTAAAAGTGATATTCCGTACACTGTGGATACAGGGAGTGAGCCAGAGGTGACCATTGTTGCTTTGGTGGCGTGGGATCGGTTCCAGCTTCTTCCCTCTGATGAAGTGGACAAGGTGCTTTCAACCCTAAAGCCAACCACCTGCCTACTCGATCCTTGCCCTTCATGGCTCATTATGAGCTGCAAAGATAGACTGGGTGAGGCGATCAAGCTGGTGGTAAATACATCGCTTGAAGAGGGAGTAATGCCATCACTGCTCAAGGAGGCGATAATAAAACCAATCTTAGAAAAGCCCTCCTTGGACCCTCAAGATCTGAATAACTTTCGCCCAGTCTCAAATGTGCCATTCTTAGGCAAGGCGATTGAGCGGGTGGTGGCTAAACAGTTGCAAGCACACTTGGAAGAAGCGGATTATCTGGATCCATTTCAGTCGGGCTTCAGACCGGGGCATTTAAATCTTTACTGAGATTGGCTGTGGAAACCCTGTCCAAGTGTCTGGAGTCAGTGAGTGGCTGGATGGGAAGGAATAAGCTGAAGCTGAATCCTGACAAAACTGAAGTACTGTTTGTGGGAGACAAGGGAAGGTTGGGGGATACAGACCTGGTGCTTAACGGGGTATGTTTGTCCCTAAAAGACCAGGTCCGTAGCCTGGGGGTTGTTCTTGACTCCCAGCTGTCCATGGAGGCTCAAGTTTCAGCGGTGAGCCGGGCAGCTCTGTATCAACTTCATGTGATATGGAGGCTACGCCCCTACCTTCCCAACCATCTGCTCCCACCGGTGGTACATGCCCTGGTCACCACTCACCTAGACTACTGTAATGCGCTCTACGTGTGGTTACCCTTGAAAACAGTTCGGAAATTACAACTGGTACAGAATGCGGCAGCTTGTCTTATTAAAGGCAGCCGCCGGCAAGATCACATCACTCCTGTGTTGAAGGAATTGCACTGGTTACCGGTTGTTTACCGAGCCCAATTCAAGGTGTTGGTCTTAACCTTTAAAACCCTATACGGTTGTGGCCCAGTTTATCTGAAGGAGCGCCTCCAGCATCGGCAGGGATGCCGCTCAACAAGATCAGCCTCAGAAGACCTTCTCTTGATCCCACCGGTTAAAACAGCTAGACTGGTGAGGACTAGAGAGAGGGCCTTCTCAATAGTGGCCCCCACCCTGTGGAATTCTCTCCCAAATGATCTCCGCCATGCCCCGTCTATGATGAGCTTCAGCCGGACATTGAAGACCTGGCCTTTCAGGCAGGCTTTTGGGGCGGGTTAGGTTCTTACTGTTTTTTAAATTTTTTAACTGTTTTATGTACTGTTTTTACCTTGTACGTCACCCAGAGTGGCTGGACAACCAGCCAGATGGGCAACTAATAAATTTAATAATAAATAAATAATAAGTATAGGCTAGAAGTAACTTGGTTCTGGGCAAATCCCTATTAATAGGAGACACCAACATAGTAATCAACTACATCCCTTCCAGGTGGGGATTATCAAAAGGACAGAAAGGATGGTTCCACTGAGCGACGCTGACAGCAAACAAGTAGTTCAACATTGGAAAGCCCTGGCCACGCCAAGCACGGAAAACTGAATACAAGACCTTCTGCAACTAGCAGCCCATGAGGAGATCCTGCTCCATAAACTACATAAAAAATCAAACTTTATAAAATTCCATGTTAAAAAATAACAAATTTGTACTTATTTTTAAGCTTAATTATTATTATTATTATTTATTAAATTTATATACTGCCCGACTAGCAATAGCTCCCTGGGCGGTGAACATAGAAATACAATAACATAGGAAATACAGTAAATGACACAATATAATACAAAATAATACAGTCTAAAATCAATACAATAACATTTTTAAAATTAATTTGTTTATTTGTTTATTTTGAATGAACGAAAAGCACCAGATCAAAAAGAAATGCACAAGATGAGAGGGTGTCAGGGTTACAGATATTTTGCACATTTTGGGAGACAGCAGAGCACCTAATTTCTTGCTGCCATCTTTCATAGTTAAATGAACACTCTGGTTCCCATATGGCAGACCCCTAGACAAGTATATTATAGTGCATATTAGTGTGGAAAGATTAACTACCCAGGTCTCTGGTTGTTTTCCTTTGAACTCTTTCATAGATCAAATGATATCAGCTAGTTTCTCCATAAAATGAAAGAGGAGGAATGGCCAATTATTAGGAAAGGGAAGGTAATGGAAGGCTGTACAGTAGTAGCTAAATTCCTCTACCTGCATTCTGTACTTTGATTCCTGCTTGTGTGTGTCTGCAGATATGTTTGGAAGTGTAGAAGGCTGTGGAATATGTGTTAAAGAGATGCAGGATCTCAGAGTACAGCTTGTTTTAGGGCTGCCAAGCAATTTTTATTCCCATATCTCAACACTGAAATTCAATTCTTATTATTAGGTTCCTGTAATGGATATAGAGAACCATGTGTAACTGCAGTAACCATCAAACGCCCCTCAATGAGAAGTTCCCATCTTGAAATCAAAGGATGTGGTTCTATGTAGGCCCCATCTGCACTATACATTTAAAGCAGTATCTTACCACTTTAAACAACCATGGCTTCCCCCAAAGAATTCTGGGGAAACTACAGTTTATTAAGGGAAGTGAGAGTTTGTTAGGAGACTCTCTATTCCTGACATGGAGTTATAATGTGCAGAGTTCCCTGGGAAGATTGTTAAACCACTCTGGGGAAAATGTTTAGGATCAGAGTGTTTAGGATCAGAGTGTGTGAGCTTAAATAAACACCAGAAGTTCTATAAGGTTACAGTAGATAGGAAAATGGAGGGGGGAGTTCCCTAGTAAAATATTAAATTGTTTCTTCAAGTTGCCTCTTTCTTTCTTTCTTTTTTACAGAAGTGTACATTTCCAAAATGGAACTCTTGTTTTCTTTTGCTTTCATCCTAACCCCGTGAATGTTTTGCTTTTGTTTTTGATTACCCAAATGAGTGATCAGCAAACCATAGCTCCCATATGCTTCCAATGAGGTTGCTGCCTTCTTTCTGGCAAGGCATTTGTGCCCTTAACACATGCATATAGGCAGAAATCCAACAAATGAAGTTTTTTTCTCACAATATAGCACTCCAGTGATGGAGTAACTGCTGCCTGTTGGGTTTCTGCCTGCCATGCAACCGTGAAAGGCATACGAGATTTGCCAAGGAAAACAACACCACATAGAACCTTGTTGAAACTCCAGCCTGTATAACCATTTATTTGGCATGTTTTACAAAGATTGTCTGGTCACAATACAGAGATCCTGCCAATTTCTTTTAATGATCCAGGGCTGAAAGGAAATATGCAACCCATTGTTCCTCCAAACTCCTCTCTATGCTCAGCTCCTATAGCAAGGAGGATGCCTTTTTTCCCTCATAGTGGTTTGCAAAGGAGCGTGCAGTTATTTGGAAAGGAGTGTGCATCTAATAGAAGAACAGTGCAGGAAATGCAGGGGCTGCATAACCCAGGACCATGGAATGTTTAAAATGGACAGAGATGGCTCGACTTACTGTTTGGAATCTTTGTAGCAAGTGTTAAGATTCTGCCCTTTATCGTTTTTGGCTAACCTCACTTTAGAAAAAAAAAAGCAGCCCTATGTCAATAATAGGGTTGGGCAAGAATTCTGCTAAAATTGGATTTAGCAACAGATTTTTCAATGGGCCACATATTCTCTATCTTTGCAGAGCGATCCTGTTTACTCCGAACTTCAGTGGCTTTTCTCCAACTCTGTTTCCCCCTCTTGAATAGTCCCTCAAATATATTGTTATTTTATTTATTCTACTCACAGCACAGCAGTCTCTCTTTCTCTCTCTCTCTGCCACCCCCCACTACTCTAATAATCCAAACTCCAAGTGGGGAAAGCAAGCCAATTTTCATCCATATTGACTCTAAGCTTGCAGAGGAGAAGGTGGGGGGTACTGAAAGCTGGTTTCCTCTTCCCTTTCCAAAAGGAAAACAGCCAATATCTGCTTGCTAACATGAAAGCTGACCAGCCTTAGTCACTCACAGCAGAGGAGGAGAAGGTGGAAAAAGTGTTTTCCTGTATCAATATTTTCTTTCAAAATATTGATATTTTCCAAAATATTTATTGTCTTATTCAAAATATTTTCTTTCATTTATTAATATATCCTTTCAAATACTTTGAAAGGAAATATCAATATTTTGAAAGAAAATATAAATATTAATATCAATAATTTTGGAGAGGGGAAAATCCGACTGGAAAAAGCAGCAGATAGCAGACACAGAATGAACTTGAATCAATGCTGCCTGTTAGGATGATGAAATGCTTTCGAAGCTGCACCAGTTCCCATCCCATCAAAACCATGATCCTTGTGGCCAGTGGCCACTACCAATACTGCTGTGATGTGGCCCCATGACTGACCACATCCCCTTAGAAGGGGTGGGTTGATACTGGAGAACTTTATGGGACAACTGACATATCTGTCAGGATACTTCTTTCATTTATTTGAATATTTGAATAAGATGAGAATATTCTTTATTATAACTTTATTATGGTTATTATTGTTATTCTTTCAACTGTGACTCTCTTCCTACAAAAATCTTGAAGTGATTTTACAATACAATAAAACATATACAAAACAATTGCATATGTAAAGAAAATCAAGACAATTGCTGATATGAAAAACAATTTCAAATCCAGTACAGATACCAAATGGGATTTATTCGGCATATTAGACATTTCTAAAACAAATAAAATAAAAATAATAGTCATTTCACATGAGCAACTATTCCCCCACCCAGCCATCCCAGTTGCATAGCACTAAATAAGCAGTTCTGTCAACACAAGAATTTGTTTGCACAATGGAATTTCCCCCTTCTCCTCCCCCTGTGCCCCCTAAATCTGTTCTGGGGGTTCTCCTAAACCTCTAGAACATACTTGGGGAGGCCATGAGTATCAGAGGGGGGAAAGTCCCATTGTGCTAGCAGTAATCTTTGTGCTGATGGGACAAGTTACTCGAACACCACCCACAAGTTCCATTTGTTAAAGTATTGAAGTAAGCTTATGGTAGCAAGAAGGAGAGAGAATGGTCAAGAGAGAGAGCAGCGAAGGAGAAGCGGCTAAGGGATTCCACATACGGCAGGGAGGGGGCAGGTTGTGCTAAGGGTGGGTTACATCTAGCCATAGTCTCAAATCATATATTAATTTTCTTCATGCAAAGTACCAATATTGCATCATTTCCTTCCAAAGGCCCAAACTACTTCCTTTATTGAGACACATGAGTACTGCCAAATTGCATCATCAGTGCAGATAAGCCTGAATTACACCAGTTTTGAGCCTACTAGTTATTAAAACGTGTACCTGGAAGGCCCAAATGTAATGATCAACCCATTACTCCTTTTTATGCCTTCTTTTTATTCCTTTCACCCTTTAAATCCTTATTTTAAGATAATATTTTAATCAAAACAGAGCAATAAGGTTCCAGGCTATGGTCTGAAGGCACATAAGGCCAGCTCTGTGCTGAAGCTAAACAGGGTCAGGTCTGCCCAGTTCCTGGATGGGAGACCGCCTGGGAACCATATGTAAGGTGCCTTGGGTTTCAATCATGAAAAGAAAGGAGGGGTAGAAATGTAATAAATAAATAAGTGAACTATAACCTGATTTTTTAAATTTTTATATTCCCATACTAACATGGCAACAATCACAATTTACTCACGAGATTTGTGTTTTTATAAAATGCTCTGTTGCTATCCTTATTATTCAATTTTTCATATTTGTACCCATATTATCCAAAATACTTTTATAGGGAGCATAAAATGAACTCTACATTTGTGGCTGCTATTACTTAGCAGAATGCTCAAAGGATTTCATAATACAACCAGGAGGTTTGTTCAGCCACAATGGCAGGTGCTATTTTATGTGTACTTTAAAACTCATTCAGAAAGACCTTACAGAAAAAGAATGCTATATTATGAAGCATAGGCAGAAGGCAGGTATAATATAAGGTAGGGGGCTCACCACACATTCGTGGCATCCCAAGGAATAGTTGAGGAATTCTGTATTTGTGAAATCCAGTACTAAATGGACATCTCCTCAGCTCACATGCAGATCAGAACTTATACACTGAATTACATATTCCCCAATTGTTAGAAGCAGTTTTTAAAAATGTGTATTTTGAGATAAAAATAGATGAAATACTACAGCAGCTTTGTGTAATACCATATGAACAATGGTGGCTCTGTCTCACTTTCCATACTTCTGGCTAATGTGTGAAGGAAAGATGCCATCCTCAAGATAAAATGCCTGCACTGCGTACAGGGCCGGTTCTAAAGAGTGGCCAGGTGGGGCACTGGCCTGAGGGCCCCTGGAGCTACAGAGGCCCCTCAGGGGCCCCTCTGCTCCCTTTCTGCGATCTGCAGCAGGAGCCACAGATCGCAGATAGGAGGAGCTTCCGAGCCGCCCGCTTCACCTACTTTTTCTCTCTGCTGTTTTTTGCAGTGTGTGCAGGGTTGCCATCAATCAACATGACAGCCAAGGTTTCCATAAGAGGCTGAAGCCTCTGCCACCATCTTGGTTGATGGCAGCAATGGGCTCATGTGCGTGCCATCAACCAAGATGGCGGCAGAGGCTTCAGCCCCTTATGGAAACCTCGGCTGCCATCTTGATTGATGGCAACGCTGAGCGAGCAGTGTGTGCAGCTGCAAAAAACAGCAGAGAAAGGTAGATGTAGCAGGGGGATGGCGGGTGGCTCAGAAGCTCCTGTCCTGTGATCTGCGCTCCTGCTGCGGATCGCAGAATGGGAGTGGAGGTGCCCGGGACAGGCTGGTGCCCAAGGGCCCCGGCATGCCTGGAGCCAGCCCTGACTGTGTAGTAATATTCAGGCCTGTCCTTAGCATGTGCGGGGCCCAGGGCAAAAGCATAGTTGCCCCCCCCACATTCTTCCCGCCCAGAATAAGCTGGCAAGTGCTGCCTGTAAACGTGCTGCACAGATGATGAGCAGGCGGCAGGCAGCACAAGGAAGCCACTCAGGCAGGGGATTCAAACCTCCCACCTAAAATTAGCTAGCTAAGTGCTGCGCGCACACCCGCTTCACAGCTGATGAGCAGAGAGGGGAAAAACCACTCAGGCATGCAGCCGAAGAGCAGGAGATTCCCCAAGAATGGGAAGTGGGGGGCGAGATTGCACGGCTGAAGAGAAAAAACCCTGCCGCAGCCCAGCTTCTCATCACCAAGCACGCCCCCCCAAAGCGCTGAGCCTGGGGCAACTGCCCCACTTCCTGGTGCCTAGGGGCAGCTCTGGTAATATTCATTTCATAAAGAAGGGCAGCACAACTTGCAACCCAACCAAGCTGAATTCAGTCCACCAGAATAAGAAGAGCCCTGCTGGATTGTGCAAAAGGCCTCTCTAGTCCAGCATCTTGTATGCATAGTGGTCAGCCACATGCCTGTGTAAAGCATGGAAGCAGGACCTGAGTGCAACAGTGCAAAAATGCCGTGTTCCCTAAGAATGTCTAGGCAGAAATTAGATACTGTATTAGATAGGCCACGAGACTCACAGTCTTCAGAAAAACTGAAAGTGAATAAATTTATAATAAATTAATATGCAAGATCCTTATTGATTGGGAACAGCTTATTATTATTATTAATGATCATCATCACTTGATATCCAAAGGTCCCCAAGTGACTTATGCAATATCAAAACAAAAACAGATAAAACACACTCTAAAAATGTAACAGTAAATAACAACAAAACAATAGTAATAGCACCCCAATGCAGCTACAGGAAGGTTTGGCAGCATATTAAAACAAAACATCATCTAAATCCATCAAATGCTTGGGAGAAAGGGTATGTCTTACCTGGTACTGAAAAGATGTCAACGAAGGCACCAGGTAGACCTCACTGGGGAGCATATTTCACGGACAGGGAACCACAACTGAGAAGGATCTCCCCCTTGTCACCACCCTCCAAGCCTCCGGCAAAACCTATGCAGGTTTTGAGCAACCATTTTGTGAAAAGTCCCTTTTAATTTCTAATAAGAACATAGGAAGTGGTGTATTTAGGGCTTTCCATGTTCACTCAAGCTCCAAAATGCTGGGAAATTACAACTGAAAGGCCACACCTTTAACAGATACATTATTCAGGCAATACGGAAATGGCATGGTATCCTGTGTTGTGGTTAGTTCCAGCTTCAGCACTCCCTTGGGGCTGAATGGTGGTCAGTGGAAGTGTGGTGGACCTAAGTCCCAAATTTGTCTGTTGACTGGAACAGACAAATAAAGTCTACAGAACTGAACCTATCATGCAACTGAAGCAACCATTCCACATTACAAGCACCCAACTGACAAAACCATCCACATAAAATCATAAGAGTTGGAAGGAACCTTAAAAGCTGTCTAGTTTAGCCCCCTGTCACAGATGAAGCATTTTAAAGCACCTTTCCTTTTAGCCATTAAGAGAAAGAATGGACAGGATGGAGGTATTCGAAAGTGCTGTCAATATTCAGTATCCTTAGGCAACTGCCAGGACCCAAGTCCCTCAGTAGGGCCTTCAAGCACCATACTCTGTGATATGGCCAGTCTCAACCAGGGTGCAGGGCAAGACAAGGTTAAGGCTGCGCACAAGGCTGTGCTCAGGAGAACACAAAGCTGAAAGTGAACCCTTTTATAGCAGCAGCACCAGGTGCAGCCTAATTATTACCACCACTTGTGCTACAAGATGCTCCTTTACTTATATGGGACCAGCCTTCTCTAGTAATCTACTGTGGTAGAATGGAGGAGATTCAGCTCTTCCATGGAGTTCTACAGTGGAGTCCTTGGAATCAGAGGATGGCAGTGCCATATCCTTGGCCGGGGGTGAGGTGTTGACCCCACAGGTTCATTGGGTAGCAGATCTCTGGGGCTGGCCCTGCATGCCCTTCAGGTTTGGAGTCCTCATCTCCATCACCTGATGAACAGGAATCCAACTCCTGGTCTCTGACACATGGCTCAGTCTTGGAAGTGCTCACTTATTTAAAATATTCCACAGTGCCCTCGACTAATGCTACATTGGTTGCTCTGGAATATTGGAGGGCATCTAAAGTGGCAGCTGGGGCGGGTCATCAATGTAGGAAAGGTCCATTTTGCAATACCCTCTCAGCCCTGGAGCCTGCCCTGCCTATACTCCAACCATACCTGTTTGGGTGGGACAAGTGTGTATATGGATGTGTATATTCAGGTGTTGGATCAAACCATATATTATACATGTAGCAGTAAGGGGGATGCATGTGGATCTGGATTTATTTCCTCCAGATGTAATACCCTGCTGTGTAAAATAGATCAGATAGTTGCTGCAACAGAAAATAAGGAAGCACATGTAAACTTTGAGTAACGAAGGAAAGCATCCATTTAGAATGGATATTAAAGCTCTCAGAACAAGTGTTTCTTATTCCACGGTATAAGAATTTTTGGGCCCCAAAGGCAGGAGCAACAGCTCTCCTAAATGTAATTGAGTTTTTAAAGGTTTCCCTAAAGTTCAGTGTGGATTTAAGATGAAGAATTTCAAGCCCATGTGGCTATAAATAAAATATGTTCTTTAATGTTTGAAGCAAGCATATTTTTTCTTGTCAGCAGAAAAAAATGATCACCACTGGAAGAAAATGAAATATGACTGATAAGTTCAAACTAGTTTTCATCCAAGTTATGCTGTTTTATCATAAGTCAAAGCCATTATATTTCTGTGGCTTCTTGTTTTATTGGAGGTTATCTAGCACAGATTAAGCTATTTCAATTAGACTCTCTGTTTTGGAATGAGTGTTGAAGTTGAGGTTTCCTTTCAATCATTGTAATTTTCCTGCTTTGCTATCCAACGGGTAGCAACATTGAAAGTAACGTTGTGGGGCTTTTAAACACACACACACCATTATGAAATCATTTGAAATGAAGCATACAGTGTGTAAAATTAAACAAAAAAATCTGCTCAGTATATTGAAATGAACCAAGAGTTTGCAAAGTAAATAACATATGGGAAGTAATAAGTTGATACAGGTAATCCTTGTAATGCGAATTTTAAGGGAAGTCATGAATTATCAGTTACATATCTCAGCATATGAGTCCCTGACCTGAAGAACATAACTGAGCAGAAGGCATTGGACTTTACGTCAGTTATGTTTCAATGCGATGAAACTGTATTCTGAGCTCATTTTTCAACCTGATGAACCACTCTAACCTCTGTTCGCTGTCATCCATGTCTTGCCACTTTGACTATGATGCTGCTGCCCTAAGACTCATGGTCAAGTTCCTGAAGGAGCAGTCTCAGTAAGAGAGGAAGCATGTAGAACAGATCTTGAAATATAGAAACAGGAGGCTCATATTTCTGGATGGGCAGGTAAGTCTATTTCTTGTCAATTTCAAATATTTTCATTGGTAAGGCTGTTCCATTCTGTTTCCCCATTAACCTGTGGTTTATTGAACCCAAATTCATATTTAAATATTAGTCTCCATTCATTAATCAACTAAATCTTCAGTTGATGAACTTGCCGATTGAATGGATAAAGATTGCATCCCTGTATACCATGGAGTATGTAACACTGAATTCAATACAGCTTACTTCTGAGTGATGACTGCAGAAATGATACACAACATGCATTCTTTAGGTATGAAAATTGCTTTTCCATGATCTGCAGATTAAGCAAAAGTCTAATGTCAATAGATCAGTGTAATTGTGTTTACTATATAAATGCCACACTTAAAGAAGAAAAAAACTAACACAGCAGATAATGGTATGGATATCTGAGCTGCTGGAGAGGGTAACAAGCAAAATGAGACCTATGTGGAATGAAATTTGCATTCAAGTCAATGCTGCAAGAGCATAATCAAGCACTGTATGCAGCTAAATGAGTCTGTTGTCTTGCAGTAATGAATATCTACATCCATCCTAAGAGTTAATGAGGAATAAATGACTTATTATCAATGAATGGCAGTTATCTAAATAGCTGTGCAACAAAAACAGAATATTAAAGTGTGGAGCTAAAATAGATCTTAAATGATAATGAACTTACTGAGATTATTAATTATTTTGAAAGCATCTTGTAAGGTTTACTGCTTTGGGATGAATTCAGCACTCTGCTCATTCAAGCACCCTTGCCCATTTGCATGAGTTAGCAAATGGCTTTATTAACATTCCACCAGTTCCTAAAGGAAGTGTTCTAGCCTAACACACAGCAACAGTCAAAATAAGAGTCAGATAAGAGATTCGACAAAGTCCAAAAGCTGATTTCCAAAGCATCAAGGACAGCCCTTTGGGTGCCTCTGCTTTTAACAGAGGTGGGGGGGTGGCCACAGAGCAATGACAGAACACATCCTTTGCATGCAGACAATCCCAGGTTTCACCCCCTAGTGTCTCCAGTTTAAAGGATATCATATACCAAGGGTGGAAAAGACCTAGACTACAATGATAACATTTTCATATACTATATCATATATAAAAACAATTTAAACATTGACATTTTCAAAAGTAAAAACATTAGAAAACGATTTCATGTGTAAAAACAATTTCACATGCAGTATGGATGCAGGCAGCAATAAAGATATCCACTTAGAAGTATTTTTGAAAAAGGAAGGTCTTCAATAGACCTTCAATACAAAAGAAAATATAGATGGTGCCTGTCTGATAGGTACCAGAAAGGAGTTTCATTGGGTAGGTGCCACCAAACTAAAGGCCCAATTTCTCTGCAGAGTGCACTGATCAGCTGGGTCTATAAGGAGTGAGATGATCTTTTAGGTATCCTGGTCCTTTGTATACTGGTGCCGACATCTTGAACTTAGCTCTGTAGCTAATTGGCAGCCAGTGCAATTCTTTTACCATTGGCATAACATGGTAGCAATAATTTGCTCCAGTGAGCAGTCAAGCTGTATTTTGCACTAGTTGCACCTTCATATAGTGCATTGCAGTAGTCCAACCTGGAGGTTACTAGCACATGGATACCAGTGGTCAGACTATCCTGGTCCAGAAATCACTGTAGCTGTCTTATCAGCTGAAGCGGGTCAAAGGCTCTTCTAGACACTGAGACCATCTGAGCTTCAAGTTACAATTGTGGATCCTAGAGCACATCCAGACTATGTACCTGCTCATTCAGGGGGAAGACCACATCTAAAGAAGGCTATTGACTAATTACCCAGTCTCGGGAACTACCACTTATTCAAAGCACCTCAATCTCGCTTGGATTCAGATTCAGTTGGTTGATTCTCATCTACCCACCACAGAATCCAGGCACTGATCCAGGGCTTTCACAGCCTCTCCTGGTTCAGATGTTACAGAGAAATAGATCTGGGCATCATCAGCATACTGATGCCACCTCACCCCAAATTTCATCATGATCACTCCCACTGGCTTTATATAGATGTAAAATAACATTGGGGACAGGATGGTATAGTGTAGCATCCCACAGCATGCTTCTAGAGGGGCGAGATGTAATCACCCAATACTATTCTCTGAAACCAACCCTGGAGATAGGATCAGAACTGCTGTAAATAGTGCCTCCAATACTCATCTTGATATGTTGGCTCAGGAGGACACCATGGTCAATAGTATCAAAAGCCACTGAGATATCAAGTAGGAACAGTAATGGACTGTGTCTTGGGGTGGCAGCACTTACCTGATTTCTCAACAGCTGAGTAGCTGCCACTTAACGGTAGGAAGAGGGGGAGGTAGCAGAGAGATTGGTGTGGTGCAAACACATTGGCATAGCCAATCTGGCATTTCTGCCAATACATTTGCACCGTGATGACCTCCAAACTGCCTCATCCTTCTATCTCTCTCTCCCAGTAAGCAGCAGTGACTCAGCTGTCAATGAAGATACCTTCGGACTGGGGTGCTGCAATAGTTATACCAATTTATAAGAAAGGTCCACAATCAAATCCGGCTAACTACAGGCCAATAAGCCTGCTTAATACTATTAGTAAATTATATACAGCCCATCTCTATTCTAAGCTGACAACTTGGATGGATCAAAATGATATATTAGCTCCAGAACAGGCAGGTTTCCGTCCCAATCGTTCGGTATTTGATCAAGCTTTGATCTTACACCATCTAATACAAAAATATGTGAACAGACCTGATGGAGCAATATAAACTGCATTCATTGATTTAAAGAATGCTTTTGATTCAGTAGACAGAGCAAGACTGTGGACAAAATTAAACAATCTAAAGATAGATAAGAGACTGCTTATTCTGCTTCAAGAACTTCATCTTAACACCTCGCTCCAAGTAAGAACTAATAACAAGGGCTATCTGACAAACCCAATCCCAACATTTAAAGGTCTTAAGCAGGGTTGCCTCCTGGCTCCCCTACTATTTAACATCTACATTAACGACGTAGTATTTAAATTAGCCCCCACATCCTCACACTCACCTATTGTAGCAGGGACCTCAAGAAACATCCTTTTATATGCAGATGACATGGTTCTGATTTCAAAGACCGCAATAGGCTTAAAACGGCTATTGTCGCAATTATCCTCATACTGTTCTTCGGAATTGCTGAATATAAACTACCAAAAGACAAAAATAATGGCCTTTACCAAAAAAAAGATCTATGCACCGCTGGGTAATTAATGGTAACGTCATCGAACAAGTTAACTCCTTTAAATATCTAGGAATTACCTTCCAAACATCAGGAAGCTTCCAAATTCATAATAAACTTGTGATGATAAACGCAAAGAAAACTACGAAAGCACTAACAACCTTCTTCTATACTAAGGGAGGACAATCCATCTTACCAGCACTGAAAATTTTCAATGCAGACATAATTCCACAGCTTATTTTTGGATCCCAAGTGGATTCCAAGGATAATCTATTACATCTAGAAACAGTACAAAATAATTTTCTAAGAACAATTATGGCGGTTCCAAAATGTATCCTCAACTGTGTTTTAAGACTTGAATTGGGTGTGCAAACCATTGCACCTAGGGTATGGTGGGCCAGGATCAACATGTGGCTAAAACTAATGTTTGAACCGACAGGCTTAGCTTCCCTTATTCTAAATGACAATTATAAATCGATCTGGGCAAACGACATTCTAAATAGAGTCCAAAGTCTTGGCTTTTCATTTCAAGCAATTAGCGAATTAGGCCTAGTAGCTGCCGATCCAATATCAAACAGCGCCTAAGCGATATTGACGTTCAACAACAGTTAATGCTAATTAAAAAACAAAGATGTAATCTAAGCTTTTTAAAACCGATGCCATATATATCGGACCTTACAATTCCGAAATATCGAAATGCGTTCACCAGAGTGCGATTTAATGTTCTACCCTCAGCCTTGCTAGATGGAAGATATAATAATATACCTTATCAGGAGCGACTCTGTCCATGCAGATCTGGAGAGATTGAGATGAATGCTCACGTTTTGTTGCGCTGCCCGTTTTATAATGCTCAAAGATTGCATTTAATTTTTCCTCTTATAGACTCCAAGTCGCCCAGATCAGAAGCCCTTTGGTTAAATTATCTATTAGATGACCATTCACCAGAACGGACATTAATGGTGGCTAAGTACTCCCTAGTTGTAATAAACCGGAGAAAAGTTATCTAAAATAATTTTGTGCAGAATTAAGGCTCTCTGAGATTTCATATGAATTACAGTTTTATGATAAAGACACCAATAGTTATTTAAACGTGCTTGCTGTATTAAGAATAATAAGTATATTTGAAGAAATTACCTTTTATAACATAACTCATTTTATCATTTTAATTTTGTTAATAACTACCTCTGACAAGTGATACATGTATACATGTTTATATTTTTATATTGTATTCTGCTAGTTTTAAATATTTTTCTCTTTGGCTGATCCTGTGATTGTAATAAAGGATGATGATATATGGTTTAGGTAAGTGCTACAGTAGCAGAGTAAGAATGACAGGGTCATACTCCCCCTGTCCTACTCACACATTAGTCCTAGTGGTGCAGGGCCATTTTGCCCTTTTCTCATTCCAACCCTGCACCTCATAAAGGAAAAGGGGAGGGCTGCCTGCTTGAGATAGGAGGAATGTAGAGCTGCACTTCCCTTCCTCTCTGTTCTTACCTGAACAGCTGGGCCTTGATGCAGCAATTTGTCTTTTGTTACTCTCCAACCCTGCCCCTCATGACAGAAAAAGAAGAGGTAGTTGCTTCCATCAGAGAACAGGAATTTTCATATAATAATTGTAGCTGAAGGACATTCAGCATATGTAGCTTATAGTTTGAAAAGCTGCACCTGCCAAAATCTACTCATTTTCACCAATAGACCTAAAATCCTGAGGACCCCAGAGTTCTAGCAAACTGATGATTCCTCCAAAACAATAAATAGCTAGAATATACATCTAGATAAATATAGATTACAGATGGGGGAGGAATTTGGTCCACTCTTCACTGTGGATTGACCTGATCTGACATTCCTGAACATGCCTGTGGATCAATTTGCATACGTTTCTGAATTTTGCAACACTTTTTTGGTGTGCAAAAAAAGTGCACTGAAAAATAAATACTGTACATAAAACGTGTAGTAAACATGTATTTTGCTGGCGATTTATTTATTAATTAAATTTATACCCAGCTCTTCCTCCTAGAAGGAGCCTAGGGTAGCATTGAAAAGCACTTAAAAGTATATATTTTACAGAAAAGTATAAAAGTGCATAGGGCATACAACAGATTGGCATGGCATGGCATGGCATGCAATGGAATGGGGATGGGACAGAAGTGACCCATGACTGAGTGCCAGCAAGACCTAAATGGGATGGAATTAGCAGCTCAGCCCATCTCTGATGTAGATATAGATGGATGTGCTTTAATTCTCAGCTATGCTTTAATTCTCAGATACCACTGCAGGTTTCAGCATACAAATGATTTCTATTAACTGGAACACAGTCGGTGCATGTGTGGCATTGTGAAGGTCAAGCTGGGTTCAGAATTATGGTTCCCACCTTCAAAATGTTAAACTCATTTTGCAAAAGTCAGAGCCACACTTTCAGCTCAGGCGCAAGCATAAGCACAATTCACATTTGAGTAAAAATTGTTCTATGATAAAACAGGAGATGTGTCCTCCTCCACACTCTTTAGAGAAATCAGGGGTAAGATGGATGTAGAATGCTGACCAGTCTTGTGGATGAAAGAAGTTCACAACAGGGCTTCTAATATAACATATGTTTGTACCCTTTGAAGTAGCACATCAAACTGCAGCACATAGCTGAGTTCTATTGTGTAGATGTTTACAATGAAAAAAATGAATCCACTAGCCCTAGCCTTATTTCCTTTCCCATAAATGCTCTCTGCACTAATGTCCATTAGAATGAAAGGGTACCTTATTGTGCTGGTTACGGAGAATGTCATGGTCAAAGCAATCTGCAAACACAGCAGCACTTTGATTCTAACCTGAAAGTAATTTTCAATGGATGTGTTATAGTATCTCACATAAAAATTGATTTAAGTGTAAAGGCATGCTTGCTTTTAGATTCCTTTAAGTGACTGAAAGAATATTCAGAGTTGGTATGTGTATAAAATGGCTGCTGCTGTGGTTCTCAAGCCTCCTATTTTTTAGGAATCCTGTCTGCAATGATCTGTGACCTGATGAATGCCTGCACACTGCAAAGTATATTGGGACACATTCAGGGGGGCATGCAAGTATTGAAGTGAACCAAGTGGCAATACCTGCAAATATTTTCTCCAGGGGGGGGGACTTGAACAGTATGAATACATTTGCAGGAGAGGGAGGGGATTTCTAGGATTTTCTGTTGAAAAATCAAATCAAATCAGGTGTTGTGCTTCAGCACACAGCAACCGGGCTTAAAAAGACTTGTAATGCAGATTAGCACACTGTGTTTATCAACTGTTTTTTTAAAAAGTCTTTTAATGGTCATTAGCTCACAACAATGAGCTTTTAATTCCACAACTGCTTTTAAAGCCAGACATTTAAATGCATATTTTCAAACTTCATGGCAAGGATCTGTTTCTTTGTTTCCATTGTTTGTTGTAGGAGTGTAATAATGTGTGTTATTAGCATGCAGATGAGAGGAAGAGAGAGCTTAATTCACCAGCAGAGGACATGCTATGCATGCAAAGGCTGTCAGGTTCAACCTCTGGCATCTCAAAGCAGGGCTGGTAGCCATTGCCAGTCAAAGTAAACCAGTGATTGTCCACCTTGCTGATTCCTCTGGGCCTGTTTGATATCACTGATCCATGGTATCCTTCTGGAGCACCTGGCTGGAATGGGTATTGGGGAAGAGATGGAGAAGAATTTGATTCTGTCTACATTTTTAAGTCAATGGATCAAATTTGTACCTCCCAGACGAAAACATTATTGGAATTTCGTTATCCTTCAGATGTCACATGTCTGAATTTTATGGCACTTTTCTCAGCTCAGAAATGGACCAAAATGCATTTTTAAAATGTGCTTTAGGATAACATGCATTTACAAATATGTACTTTGAGATAAAATATTTTTTTAAATACTTTCCAGAATGGTAACTATGCAGCAAAATAATAAATATGTTATTCTTTAAGGTGTCACAACACTCTTTGTTGTATTTAAATATTTATTTTGTGGTGAAATATGTAAAATGCATGTGCAAATCTGCATTTTCATATGGATTTTTTTTTTAAAAAAAACCCACCACAAATGAAAGCCAAAACAGAATGGCTTTATAAATGAACTCATGCGAAATGGACATGGACCAGACAAAAAGGATCTATCAATTTCTGTACTGGGGGCACTCTGTTTCGTTAGCTCCACTCACTCTTGGGAAGAAGGACCGAGAAGATTATGCTCTTCCCCTTGGCCAGTTGCCTATTAGGTTCTTCAGTTCCTCCTTTCTGCCACACTGTTTAATAACATCTGGGCTGCAGACAGTATTAGATACAGACAATGCTCAGCTCCTTCCTTCATTAATATAGCATCGGATTTATAGAGGTGGTAGAAACAATGAATGGTTGCTTGTCAGTTGTGAAAGACTAAATGAAAAGAATAAACTGAAACTTAATCCAGGGAATACATTTGGTGGGTGGACCATTTTACCTGGATTTGGGTATGCAGCCAATCTTGCACAGGGTTGCATTCCCTCTAAAATATCTAGTTCATAGCTTGGGGTGCTCCTTGACTGGCACTTTTTTTGTAGATGCAGGTGGTGTACTGAAGAAAGGCTAGAGACACCTTTTTCCAGTTGCAACTGGTAAACCAGCTATGACCCTTCTTGATAAAGTCATACCTTGCCATTGTTATGGAAATATTTATGCAGAGATACTCAGCGTCTGAGCTGCGTGTGTGCCAGTGTGTATATTAATCTAAATAGCAGGCTTTTACCCTGCATTTAGATAACTGAGACTTAAGACTTAGTAAAATAAGAGAAGCTACTTTATAGAAATGCATAGTCAGGACTGGCGCCAGACATGCTGGGGCCCTTGAGCACCAGCTTGCCCTGGGCCCTGATGTGTGTGCACATGTGCGCTTGCACGTGTGTGCACACACACACACGCATGCATGCATGCACCTACCTGTCTCTCACAGGAAGGGAGCTTCTTCTGCACTGGCTATGTTACTCCTGTGTTTTGTGGCTGCACGGGCTGCTATGCACGCTCATCAGTGCCATCAACCAAGATGGCTGCAGAGGCTTCAGCCTCTTAGGGAAACTTCAGCAGCCATCTTGGTTAATGGCAGTCCTGCCTGCACAGCCACAAAAGACAGGAGAGATGGGCAGGTTGAGCCAGCAAATGGGCGGGTAGAAGAAGCTCTCCCTGCGATCCGCAGCAGCTACTCTGCTGTGGACCACAGAAAAGGAGTGCTACTCCTTCCCCACTGTATCGAGAGGCCCCTCAGGGGCCTTTGTGGCTCCAGGGGCCCTTGGCCAAGGCCCAACCTGGCTGCCCTTTGGGACCAGCCCTGTGCACAGTAGATAGGAAAGGCATACCTACTTCTAACTAACTAACTGACTAACTAAGTTGGAGACGCAATGCCCAGAGTTGGGTATTGCCCTCATGGCTCGGAAGAGAGAGCAAAAGACAAATGTCTCCTCTCTCTTCAGACAGTCAAAGAAGAAAACAAAAGAAGGAGTGGCAGGTCAGCTTCCCTGAGCATATCAGCTTACAACAGAAGGAAGTTAGGCAGAGAACAGAGTTTGCATCTCCACTTAAATGTATATTTTGAGAGAAAATACATTTTAAAATATTCATTTAATACAAATGTAACTGCATACTGTTTTTAAAATCACACAGTTTATTTATTTATTTAAAATACTTCTATCTCACTTTCCCCCCCAATAGTTAATTCAAGGTGGCTTACATGGTAGCACCATTATACAATAAAGAAGAAATACAATATAAAATTATGAGAAACTCAAGCATCAAATAAAACTTCAGCCATGGATACAAGCATCACTAAAATATGAGGTTTAAAAAACACTTAGAAGTCTTCTGTAACATCCAGAAGTTTTGGGATCTAACAGTCTTCCCTCAGGAAGGCATTCTATAGGGAAGGTGCCACTATCAAACTATCAAACTAAGTTCTGAGTCACACATTAATTCAGGAGATGTGATCAGGTTAGTTTGTACTGTAATTCTCAAAGATCAAACTCCTCAAGTATCTCTATGCTGAATGCAGTCCATCAACTATATGTGCTTTTGAAATGTATAAATACATCAGAAATGAATCGCAGTTAATCAGCTGAAATAAGTATGTATGGGGTGGGGTGGGGGGATAGGGAGTGCCACAGTCTAACAACTAACCAACCCTGTTTGCATTGCCATTTGAATCCTATATTCTCTTTACTACTTTGAGCACTCACCCCAAATGTTTCCCCTTTTCTGCAATGCTCTGGGTGAGCATATTTCCTGTTTAATTTTATTTGCCAATATTTATATTTATTGCTGCTGATTATCCTACCATATTATCCATATGTCCAAAACGATGAACTCTGGACGACACATTCTCTAATTTCATTAAAATCCTTAATGATGTCTTAAGTGACAATGATCTAGTTGCGGGTTTTTTTCTGCACAATTAATGCCTGGTTGAAAAAAAAGTGAAGGCCTAAGATCCTACCAAGAACTGTAACACTTGGTAAGTCATTTTTCAGCCAGGAAGATAGCTGCAAGTAGAAAATAAAATAAAAAGTAAAAAAAAGACCCTGTTGATTTGTAAGGAACTGAATATTTGTATGTGAGCTACAATGTTGGAATAATGGCATTCTGTTTATTTTAAATGTTATGCCTTGGTTAGTTACTAATTGATTTTAGAAAATTATTATTTTCCCCTTAAAGATCCTCTGAATAGGACAGGTTGAATGCTTCATGTTCTCGGTGTACAGATTTTGTAATGGAGGGGGGGGGACCCTTTAAATGAAATGTGAACTATTTATCTTTAACCTGACACCGTTTTCTATTCCTTTTTCCCCAGACAATACATACAAGCATCACTAGATTGAAGAGCTGCTATAGTAACTTTTTAAACAAAAAATCTGACACAGCTGAGAGGTAACTTCTTTCTTCTTTCCACTCTGTTATGCAAAATTTCAATCAATTAATTTTGATAAGGCATCTATGATACATCATAGTTCAAAATTCTGTACAGAGAAAAGTAAAATAATGAGATAGAATGTGTAAAGGCAACTGCAGCTAGAACATATGGAATTTAGATCCCCTGAAAAGAATGTATGTGAACTAGGGTTGAATCAAAAATTACTCTGAAGTTATCCACCCCATCTGTATGTAGGGATGGTATTAATTTTGATTTTTCTCCCATTTTTCCAATCTTAAGTTCAGTGCACATTTTTTCTAATATACACGCTTGTATGCATTTTCCCCTGTATACACATTTTTGCACAATTTCTTGAACATAATTCATTTTGTATGATGTTTTCAATAATATATGGATTTTTGAAAAGTTTTTATTGTTGCCGCAAAAACTGGAGAAATATGACTTTTGAAGGATAGCTCTGTTTCAGTATTTGTATTGTTTTAGGAAGTGAAAACTAGGTATATTCACAGTGAAATGCAAACTGAACCAAAGTTCTACTGCATTCCTACTCCTAGGCTGTAAATAATTTTTTTTTAAAAAAATCATGTATTAAGTCCCTGGTAGGCCCTGATAAGTCTGATAACCATTCTAGGGTTAACAGGTCTCCGGTATTTGCCTGGAGACTCTGGATTTTTGGGATCCTCTCTGGGTCTCCAACTGAGGCACTTTAATCTCCAGCCTCTCAGCTTTCTTTCTTTTCTTTTTTTAAAAAAAATAAGTTTCTAGGTGGTCTGCTTCAAGAGATATACACCAAAACCACAGCTTCTGTTAAATAAACTTGTAGCTGGCTGCTCTAACCCTGCCCTTTAAGATTTGTAGGCAATAAGTGAAGTCAGGGTTGTGATTTACAAGGCAGTAGCTAGACCTCATCGCAAGGCCAGAAAACTGTTGTTTTTTCCTGCTTATCTGAAAATCTCATAAATTGAATAAGTATATAGCTTTCAGTCTTGTTCTCTCTTGTGTGCAGGAGTCAAACAAGTTTAAATTTTCTGGGTTGTTGAAGAGGGCAGTGTTTTGAAAACCTTCCCATTATGAAGCTTTAATCCAGTACTTAATTTTCTGGGAGTAAAGCTCCAATGTTAATCCCACATACCTGGAGTAAACCCCAATGAATTCAATAGGATTTACTTTTGAGTAGACATGGTTAGGATTGTGCCGTACATTAATGGGACTTTTGAGTGAACATAGCAAAGAATTGTGTTTGTGTTGTAAATCTTTCTCTTCCTCTCCAATCCTATTTTTAAAATAATTAGGCAGGGCTTACTTAGGTATCAGTGCTTTTATTATGTAGGAAACTAGTACTGATTTTTTTAAAAAAATGTTCTGCAATGACCAACTTGTTTTGACAATAAACTATTATATGGGGTGTATGTATTTTTACATCTCCAGTGTGTGTGTGTGTGTGTGCATATGGAGAGAGTCTTTCCAACAACCCTTTGAGGTAGGGTCGCCAACTGGAAACCAAGGCAGTTCACAATAAGAAATAAATCCCTTTAAAATCCAATAACCATAAAAAAAGTATAAGCAGTTGCAAAACAGCTTAAAGAGGCATGATTCTGAATTTTGAGTTGGGTGAATGAAGTTCCTTGTAGCTTCAGGTTGGAGTTCTGTGCACACTTTCCTGAGTAAGCTCCATTGAATATATTGGGACTTGCTTCTGAGTAAACAAACATTGGATTGCACTATAAATATCTTTACAGGTTGTCCAAATAATAAGCATCTTTGACAGTCATGCTTATATAAATATTTCTTCATACTTTGACCCAATAAGTGTCTGATTTCACACTATGGTTGTACATGATTATTTCCTCTGCATTTTAAGTGTGCCCTTCTTTCTTGGGGTAATCATGGTTCCTCTCTGTTGTTTTCATCCTGAGGGGCAGATTAGGCTGAGAGATGGTGAGTAACCAAGCTCACACCGTAAACTTTATACAGTAGCTCATTTCCATTTTAAAAAAGTTAATTAAAACAATTTACATGCAGACAAAGTTTAGTAAATAGATCTACACAGTACATTTAAAGTACATCCAACTCACATTTAAAGCACATGACGTCCCCTAAAGAATCCTGGGAAGTGTACTTTCCCCCTCACAATTATTGTTCCCACCACCCTTAACGAACTAAAGTCCCTGTGATTCTGTGGTGAGATTCATGTGCTTCAAATGGGTGTTGAATTTGCTTTAAATGAATGCTGTGGATCTGCCCTAGGCATGATGTGCATTGCTTAGTGAATTGAAAAGAACCATTTTAAAATATACTTTTTTAAAACAGGAGGATTGTAGCTTAGTGGTAGGGCATATGCTTTGCATGCAAAGGTCCAAAATTCAATCTCTGGGAGAGACTATTGCCTGGAACCCTGGAGAGCCAATGCTAGTTAATGTCATCAGTACTGAGCTAGATGGTACAAAATGGCCCGAGTCAGTATAAGGCAGATTCGTTTGTTCCTAAAATTAGAAAGAGAAGGGCCACAGTGACTCCAAAAGATATTCATTTTTATTTTATTTTATTTACAACATTTATTTTCTGCTTTATTGTAAAAAATCTCAAAGTGATTTACAGAAGGAATTAAAACAATAAAATTATTGGCAAAAACATTTAAGACAGGTATTTAAAAACATTCAAAATAATAAAACCAACAATGAGTTAAAAACAGATTAAAAACCACAATAACTTCTACATGCCTGGATAGGCTTGCCTAAACAAAAATATATTTAGCAGGTGCTGACAAGAGTACAATGATGAAGTCTGCCTAATGTCAATAGGCAGGGAGTTCCAAAGAGTAGGTGCTGCCACACTAAAGGACTGATTTCTTACAAGAGCAAAACAAGTACTATGTGGCACCTATAACAAGAAAACCACACTTTGAACTTGGCCAGGTAGCAAATCAACAACCAGTGCACATTTCGGAGCAGAGGTATTATGTGCTGATAGGATCTCACTCATGTCAGCAATCATGCTACAGCATTCTGCACTAACTGCAGTCCCTAGGTCAGGTTGTGCTGCATGGGGATTTCTGTGAGCTTGACTGACTGGCTGTCAGGAGTTTTTTAGTTCTGTGTTTTTTTGTTAGGAATCCTGACTGGGATGCTGTGTTTTCTGTCTTACTCATAGCAATTTTGTTGTGGTTGGTATGATAGTGCATTTAGGAAATCATCACTGTCTTTTCTTTTTCTGTTTCTATTTGAATTTCATTTACCTTTAACCTCACTCCCTTACATCCATAGAAGTAAAAACCGTGGTTCCATGTGGTCAGCTCAACCTCTTAAACCCACTGATGATATACCTTGTTGGTTGCATAATAGGTTTGTTTCTTGCACAACAGTGGTAAAAGAGAATTCCCATGCTGGGCATCATGGCTGCAATTATTTTTTTGTTCCCAATCTGCTGCCTGTGAAGGTAGACCAAACCCTGTGTGTTTTCTTTCTGTCAATTACTATTCACTGTAATTGGGTTGGCTGTCAAAGTGAGTTTATAGCAGCCCACGGGGGAGACAGGAATGGGTAGAGAATCTTCTTATTCTTACTCATTTCTCAGACCTCTTTCTGAAGTGAAGGCTCAAATCTGTAAAGAAGTTTGGAGCAGCCATGTTAAAAGGTAGGGGCAGGCCATTGCAGGCAGGGGGTTGCCAACCCTGCTTGTATATTGATATCTTTGCTTAAGATTGCTAGTCAACCTTTACCAACAGCACAATCCAAACTATATCTACTCAGAAGTAAATCCTACTGAGTTCTATTGGGCTTAGTCCCCTAGTAAGTGTGTTTAGAATTGCAGCCTTCACATGCATCTATCTTTACTCCCGAGTGCTCCCATCTAACATCTCCACAACATTAGGCTCCTTTCTTTCTACAGTGACCTTTTGGTGACTGGCCTAGCCTGGGGGCACTTAAACCACTTCTTTCCAGAAGCACGTAGGCTAGATTAAATGTTCCCTACCCAGGCTCCATCTTTTAGCTAAGATTTCTTTCTTAATTTCCAGTGAGAGAAATGTTTTTGTTTGAATTGTATGCTTTAAGTAACTGTTATTGATGTTTAATGTATTATGATTAATGACATCACTCAGGCCCACCCCTGTGCCATCACTAGAGCCTTCCCCATGACATCACTCAGGCCCACCCCATGACATCACTAGGGCCCACCACTGAACTCTCAGGGTTTGGGGTGTTTCTGACGTGGAAACCCTAATTTTCACTGTAGTGGGTCATCAATTTTTCTGGCCTTGTTTGCACAATTGTAGTTCAAAATGGCTGCATGATCATGGGGGATTAAATGATGGCCACTAATTCAGGCTGCAATCTGATACATGTCTACTCAGAAGTAAGCTCCAGTGGGTACACAGGTCAGTGTGTATTGACTGCAGCCTCAGTTACTAAGGATTTTTGAAAGCACTCCTTTTGAAAATATTTAAGAATATGCCAGAACATGAAAGTTGAGGAGGCATATGCCCCTCAGCTCTCCCCCCTTTATATGTCTGTGCACTTGAAATATATTCTGCATATGTATTTTATAATTTATTTACTCCTAAAAGTATTTATATACTGCCCTTTCATAAGACATCAGGGTGGTGTACAGCAACATGACAAACCTTTAAAAGCAGTGGAGAATATAGATATAAAAGCAGAATATGTATGTGACAGAATAAAATGTCACAATGGTTATAAACAGGGAAGAGTCATGCAGTTCAAAAGCACAGCTTACTTCATGTCACATTTTGTGGTTCACTGAGCATTCACACTTCTCATATGGTTCCTTGGAAGAATTACAGAATAAAGGGTGCATGTGAATTCTTTCACAGGGTTTGCTTTTAAAAGGCTTCACTGATTGATAGTAACTGACAGTCATATGCTAAAAGGAAGTGTAAATTGATTCACTGTAATAGCCATGTCTCGAGATCCATGTCCTTGGTGAAGACAGCCAGTCATTGTCCCTAACCCTTGCAATGAATCAGGAATAAAATATGTTAATTAATTTTGCATATCATTGAACAAAGTGACAATTATACATCAGCCAAGTAGCAAAAGGTGTGCAATACCTGCAGCCTTTGGTTTGGCCCCCTAGTTCCTATGTCCTAAGAATGTAAGTGCATAAAAGCCTGTTGGATGAGGACAATGGCCAATCTAGAGCAGCATCATGTTCCCACAGTGGCAAACCAGATGCTTATGGGAAACCTGTAAGTGCAAGAGCACTCTCCCCTCCTGTGGTTTCCAGCAACTGGTAACAGAAGCTTATTGCCTCTGACCATGAAGGCTGAGCATAGCCATTATGGCTAGTAGCCACTGATAACCTGATCTCCCATGTATTTGTCTAATCCTCTTTTAAAGCCATCCAAGTGGGTGCCATCACTGCTTTCTGTGGGAGAAAATTACATAGTTTAACTATGTGCTACATGAAGTACTTTCTTGTCTCTCCTGAATCTTCCAACATTCAACTGCATTGAATATCTATGAGTTCTAGTGTTATGAGAAAGGGAGATATTCTCTGTCCACCTTCTCCATGCCATGTAACTTTATACTCTTCTATCATGTCACCTCTTACTTACCTTTTTTATCCTGCCGTAATTAAGCCTGAAGCCAAGGCCTACATCCATGTAACTGAGACAATACCCCATTATTTTTCTTGACTGTAAGATCCTTATGGCAAGGCATTGCTCTAAACTGATAAATAAATCTGGTGGTTTGCAACGTTGGGAATCTTCTAGGGGGCAGCCAAGAAAATCCCTCAGTGTAATGTGAGTAGTGAATTAGAAGTAATTGTATGGGGAAATCAGTTGGGGTGAGACCAATATAGGAAAACAAAAGTAGAGTTTTTGGTTATGCAGCAATGCACTGTGAAGTAAAGCTTGTTCCTTCTAACCAGCATTTGTGGTTCATTTCAAATCTTGCAAATATTACATGGTGTCAGAAGACTACCTAAAAACATAAAGCAGTGAAAACTGGACCAGCTAAAGCCTCCAGGAATGTTGGTGTTTGAAGGAAATGCAGCAGAGAACTGGAGAAGATGGAAGCAAGGGTTTGAATTGTACTACATTGCAAGTGGAGCAGATAAGAAAGATGAGAGACGCCAGTCAGCATTATTTCTGCATGTGGCAGGTGAAGGAGCAAGAGAGGTATTTAATACTTTCCAGTTTGATGATGATGCAGATAAAAATAAAATTCAAGTTTTGATGAATAAATTTGAAGCTCATTGTGTGCCCAGAAGAAATGTTACTTATGAAAGGCACAGGTTCTTCACTAGAATACAGAGTGAAGGAGAAAGGATAGACCAATATGTGACTGATTTGAAGCTTTCGAGTCGGACCTGTGAATTTCTGGAGCTGTGTGATTCTCTTATTAAGGATCACATAGTGTGTGGCATTCAGAAAGACAGATTGAGAGCCAAGTTACTGAGAGAGAATGATTTAATCATTGAGTGTGCAGTGCATATATGCAGGGCAGAAAAAGTGACTGCAAAACAGATGAAAGCTTTTGGGGCAACAGAAAAACAAATGGATGCCTTACAGGGCAAAAGTACCTTTGAAAAGCCAAAAGTAAGCCAGCCTCAGAGCAAATGGAGCCCTGGCACTACTACCAGCCCCCAAGAAAAGGAAATGCCACAGAGGCCTGTAGTAGCAGCAAAGGCCTGCTACAAGTGTGGTATCAGTCATCATGACATAAATGCTTGTCCTGCATATGGGAAGGAATGCAGAAGATGTGACAAACTTAATCATTTTGCTAAAATGTGTAAAACTAGAGATAGAAAACTTCAACGCAGACAGATGTTCTCAGTAGCAGATACAACTAAAAATGCTCATGATTTCTTCATTGGCACATTGAATTCTACAGCTCTGGAACATGAATGGTGTGTGGATCTCAGAAATGATCTCAAGTATGCGACCTTTAAGATTGACACAGGAGCACAGGCTAATGCAATGTCTTTAAAAACATACAAAGCCTTGCAAGCTGAACCACTTCAGCATTCAAATACCAGATTAGTAACCTACTCTGGAGAAAGACTACATGTGTCTGGTAAATGTAACCTGGATTGCAAATATAAAGATCAAAGAGCTGAGTTGGAATTTCACATAGTAGACTTTGATGCACAAGCTGTACTCGGTCTCCAGGGTGTGACTAATTTAAATTTGGTGCAAAGAGTTAATTTAATGAAAAGAGCTCCAGTAGATCAATGGGATGTTGCAGTTGAATACAAAGATGCATTTGAAGGCTTAGGTTGCTTACCAGAGAAATACGCCATCAAAATCAACCCACAGTTTCCACCTGTAATTCATGCATCTTGGAAGGTTCCAGTGGCACTAAGGGATAAAGTCGAAAAGGAACTGACTCGTATGGAGCAATTAAAAGTCATAGTTAAGGTAAAAGAACCTACAGAGTGGGTGAATTCAATTGTGGTTGTAGACAAGCCTGACCGGGACCAGATAAGAATATGTTTAGATCCAAGAGATATGAACAGAGCAATTTTAAGAGAACTTTTTCAATTGCCTACTGTAGAAGAAATTACTAGTAAGCTAGCAGAAGCAGAATTGTTTACGGTTCTTGATGCCAGTAGTGGATTCTGGCAAATTCAGCTAGATGACAACAGTTCCAGGCTATGCACATTTAATACACCTTTTGGCAGGTACTGATTCACAAGAATACCATTTGGTATCTCTTCAGCTCCTGAGGTCTATCAGAGGATGATCCAACAGACATTTGAGGGTATTGATGGGGTCACATGCTACATAGATGATATCCTGGTTTGGGGGAAGACCAAACAGGAACATGATGAGAGACTGAAGAGAGTTCTGGACAGGTGCCGAGATAGGAATCTGAAATTGAACAAAGTGAAATGCAAATTTGCCATGACTGAAATAAAATATCTAGGACACATCTTTACCAAAGAAGGACTAAAACCTGATTCATCTAAAATAGAGGCCATCACTGATATGCCCAGTCCAAGTAACAAAGCTGATCTTCAAAGATTTCTAGGAATGGTGACTTACCTAGCAAAGTTTATCCCAAATTTGGCAACAGTAACAACCCCTTTAAGACAGCTGTTGGCCCAAGATGTTGAATTTTGCTGGATGTCAGTTCATGAAAGAGCATTCACACAGTTGAAAGAACTATTAAGAAAAACTCCTGTTTTGAAATATTATAATGTGAAAGAACCTGTAACTCTGTCAGTGGACGCTAGTTCTACAGCCTTAGGTGCTGTACTGTTGCAAAGAGGTGCACCTGTTGCATATGCTTCTAAAGCAATGACTGCGGCCCAACAGAACTATGCTCAAATAGAAAAGGAAATGTTGGCAATAGTGTTTGGATGCACAAAATTCCATCAATTTCTCTATGGCAAAAAAGTGACTGTGGAAACGGACCACAAACCATTGGAGGCAATTTTCAGAAAACCTTTGCATACCACACCTCCAAGAATCCAAAGATGGCAGTTAACACTGCAGAAATATCAATTACAAGTGCACTATAAACCAGGCAAAGAATTCATCATCGCTGATACCTGTCGAGGGCATATCTTGAACAGGGTGAAGGAATAAGTTCTGAAGAAGCTGAGGTTGCTGTTAACCTCATGTTCTCTTATTTACCAATCTCCAAATCAAAACTAAAAGAATTTCAGGTGGCTACTGAAAATGATAGCATTTTGCAAATCCTGAAAAATGCCATTTTGCAGGGGTGGCCACATAGAAGAGTAGAAGTTCCAGAGTGTATACGTGTTTATTGGAATTACAGACAGGAATTAAGTGTTCATGATGGACTCATTTTTAAAAGTGACAGAATCGTAGTACCACGAGATTTGAGGAAACAGATATTGAATATTATACATGAGAGTCATCTGGGTGTTGAATTACATAAAAAGTGGGCACGAGAAGCTGTATATTGGCCAGGTATGTGTGCCCAAATTGAAGAATTGGTACTGTCATGTACCACATGTCACACCTTCAGAAATAAAAATGAAAAAGAACCAATGTTACCTCATGAAATTCCAAGAAGACCTTGGCAGAAGCTAGGAATGGACTTGTTTGAATTTCAAAGAAAGGACTATCTACTTTTGGTTGATTATTATTCAAAATATGTGGAAATATCTTTGCTTGAAGACACTACAAGTAGATCAGTAATTTTACACTGCAAATCTATATTTGCAAGACTTGGTATACCTGAAGAGGTTGTCAGTGATATTGGCCCTCAGTTTTGCTTTAGAGACTTTAAAATGTTTGCCAAAGATTGGGACTTTGTTCACACAACATCCAGTCCACTATTTCCTCAATCAAATGGAATGGCGGAAAGAGTGATCCAAACAGTAAAGAGGATTCTTAAGAAATCTAGTCTGAATAACAGAGATCCTTATCTTTGTTTATTGGATTACAGAAATACACCTACAGTAGATACAGCCTCACCTGCACAACTTTTAATGGGGAGACATTTAAGAACCAGGTTGTCTACCTCAGCACCGTTGTTACTTCCTCAGCAGGTAAAAGGTGACATGCAGACACATCTGAAGAGAAGACAAGAAAAACAAAAGCTTTACTTTGACAAAGGTTCAAAGCCTTTACCACCTTTGCAGGTTGGTAATTCTGTTAATGTTCGGCAAGATGGAGTGTGGAAACCAGTGAGAGTGACTGGACAAAACATGACTCCAAGATCATATTTGGTTCAGACTGATGATGTAGCTGTCTACAGACGGAACAGAAGATATCTTCAAAGCATTCCAAGTTGTGAACCAAAAATGGATGAGACTACTGAGACTGCAACTGCACCTCCATCAGAGGTAGACCTATCAGAGTCTCAAGACAACAAAAGTGGAACAGCTGTAGCACAAAGTGCCAGTGATATACCAGAAAAGATTTTGGACTCTGAGTTACCTGTTACTACATCAAGAGGCAGAGTGATCAGAAAACCAATTTGATATAGACAGTAGTTTCTATCTTTTTTCTTTTTTTACAAAAAGGGAGATGTAATGTGAGTAGGAACTCAAGTGAATTAGAAGTAATTGTATGGGGGAATCAGTTGGGGGTGGGACCAATATAGGAAAATGAAAGTAGAGTTTTTGGTTATGCAGCAACACACTGTAAAGTTTGTTCCTTCTAACCAGCATTTGTGGTTCATTTCAAATCTTGCAAATATTACACTCAGAGCGGTCAGAAAACCAACTGGATCCATCTGTCTCTTGGACTATCCTATTAAGACCTCCACCTTTGTGGAGTTGAGTAGCTTTCATTAGTCTAAACCTAAGCAATGGTCTGTTCATGACAAGGGAACTAATTTAACATCCCTTATCTCCTGGTACCGAACAAAAGAGCAGGTTGAGAGTATGACCTGCCATATATGTGGGGCCAGATATCAGCCATGACATGTCTGTGGTTCTCATGGCACACATGAAATCCTGAGCAACTTCCTTGTAGGTTTAAGCATGTCTGTGGTACATGTGGGGATGCTCACCCTAGTGCCTCTTGTGGCAAGGCCCGTAATCTCAGACAAGGGGGTGAGGACCAGTAACAGCAGAAGTGGGGAGCAGGGGGCAGCAGCAGGACACCACAAAGCTAGTAGCCCAATTAGATTAGCTCCACTGGGGAGGTGGCTGGATTTGTATCCGAACAGGCAAGCTACTGCATACCTGCTGGCTGGATTTACGGAAGGTTTTCGTATACCTTACTCAGGCCCACAGGGTCCTGTAACTTCCTGTACTCAGGCTTCTGTCCGCCAGCCAGATTGGCCAAAGAAATTGCTGCAGACAGAATTTCCAGCCCTTTCCTGTATCCACCTTTCTCAGGGTTGCGGATCTCACCTTTAGGTATAGTACCTAAGAAGCAGCCTGGTGAATACCGCCTCATTCACAATTTGTCCTTTCCTAGGGGCAGGTCTGTGATTGATGGCATATCTCAGGAAAATGCCTGTGAGGTGGCCGTCCTTTGATGAGGCAATGACGGTCATAAGGAAAGGTGGGCAAGGGGTTTTATTAGTGAAGTGTGACATCAAGTTGGCCTTTCTCTTGCTGCCTGTGCACCCAGACAATGTTGACCTGTTGGATTTTATGTTTCAGGGCCATTATTACATTGACAGGGCAATGCCGATAGGTTGCTCCATCTCTTGCTCTGCCTTCGAGACTTTTAATACCTTCCTGGAGTTGGTGGTTAGGGTCAATTCTGGGCTGTCCCTCACCATCCATTACTTGGATGATTTTCTGTTTGTCGGGCCTGCCGGCACCTGTTGTTGTCAGTGCCTGGTCAATGCTTTTGCTGATTTGATCTCTGAACTTAGAGTGCCACTAGCACCCAAGAAGTCTGAGGGCCTGGCTACTAGTCTCACCTTTCTGGGCATTCAGCTTGACACTGTGTCACAGTCTTCTAGAGTGCCAGAGGACAAGCTCTCTGCTTTGAGGGACAGGTTGCAGGTGGTGGTGGTGGCCAAAAAGCTCACCCTCTTGCAACTCCAGAAGTTGGTTGGGCACCTGTTTTTTGCATCCAATGTGGTAGCACCAGGCAGGTCATTTTTGGTACTCCTTTGTGATGCAATGAAGTGGGTGCATTCTCGTCTCCATAGTACATGGGTGTCCGCTAGTATACGTGCAGACTTGAGGATGTGGCTCATGCTCCTCGCGGAATTCAATGGTCTTTCTTTTTGTAGGGATGAATTGCTGTTGAAGGCTAAGCTTCAGGTGATGTTGGACGCAGGGGGTGAGCTGGGTTTTGGCATTATATGCTGCCATCAGTGGTGTTCAGAGAGGTCGCCTCACGCTTGGAGGGAGTTGGGGCTCACTGCCAGCATGACATTCCTCAATTTTTTCCCAATTGTTGCAGTTTGTTATGCGGCATGTTCCGGGTTTGCAGAGCTGCATTGCTGATGCCCTGTCTCGATTTCAGATGAAGCATTTCAAGGAGTTGGCATATAAACCGGTCCGAATGCCATCCAATTTGTGGAACCTTGGGAATTAGAGGCAGGAGCACCCATCATTTCTGCTTGGGCTTCCAGTTCTCTGAGGCCTATCATGGCTGTTGTTCTGATTTTCAGTGCTTCTGGATGGCATAGGGCTTGTCTCAGGAATGGCCCATCCCAGTGGGTCACCTCATGCAATTTATGTTATCCCTGCGGGCCAAAGACAGAACAGTTAGTACCATTGCTGGTCACTTTTCTGCATTATCTTTTGTATCCAAGGCCAGCAGCTTCTCTGAGTATACTTCAGATTTTAGGATATGGAAGATGTTAGAGGGTGGGGCACATTTGTGCCCTGTGTTTCCTGATAAGTGGAAACCTTTCACTCCTGATACTCCACTTCAGATTGCACAGGAGTTCCATTGGCTCTGTTTATCCACGTATGAGGCTACTTTATTTGTGGCCACAGACTTAACCTCCTTCTATGGCGCTTTCCGCCTGAGTGAATTCTTGGCCAGCTCTAGGCTCGACACTTCAGGTAGGGCCTTGTATGTTGGGGATTACATGCTGGCTGATGCCACGGTCCATCTGATCTTGTGGAGGTCAAAAACTGACCAGAGGGGCAAGGGGAGGCCAGTTGTCTTGGGCCGTTGCCCATTGATTACTTTATGCCCAGTTACAGCCCTAAGGGGTTGTCTTTCTGTCAGGCCAGCAGGCCAAGGTTATTTGTTCACCTACCTTGATGGGTCCTCCCTGACACAATTTCAGTTCTGGTCTGTTGTTTGGAGAGTCTTGTTGGCTTGTGGGCGAGACCCTGGAGTGTTTGGATTGCATTCCTTCTGGATTGGGGCAGCTACTGCCATGGCCCTAGTGGGCCTTCCCCTGGAAGACAATCAAGCCATAGGCAGATGACAATCTGCAGCATTCAAGGCTCATGTTCAGCTGTGATGGGTTACTTTGTTCTGACTGTTTTCTTCTTTTCTGTTCTTGCAGGTTTCAGGTGCCTACCGGACCCGGCTCATGTGGTTCTCTGTGGCCACTCTGTCCTCTTCTGGGCTCAAAAGAGGGCCAGTTCTTCTACAGTGGGGACACAGTTGCACCTTTTGGCTTGGGCTACAGTGAGGTGGGTGGCTAAATGGGAAATGTTATGGGCAGAATTTATTCTGACTGCTTTAAAAATAATGTATGTCAGCCCAGTACCACATGTTTTAGTGGTGCATTTTGGGGAGAATGACTTTGTTCAGCATTCGGGTATCAACCTGCTGCACAGGGTTACCCATGAGTTCTAATGGATTGAGAGTAGTTTTCCTGACCTGTTCATTGTGTGGTCAGAGATGCTGAAGCACAGGGTTTGGCGTGGCACTGTTCATCCTAGTAGGATTGACAGGGCTCGGTGTTGGGTGAATCGGATGGTCCAGAAAATGGTTTTGGCTATGGGGTGGGCACAGTCAGATACATTATGATTCTTCCCATTTTTTTAGGGATGCCAGGGTTCACCTTTTGGTACAGGGTTGTGATTTCTTTTTGGAGGACCTGCAGTTGGGTCTGTCTGAACTGTTTATGTGGGGTGAGAGGTGATCAAGCTGCAGCTGATTGCCTCTTGTGGCGTGGAGTTCAGGCAGGTGAGGAAGATGGGAGGTAAACAACAGGTATATTGAGGCATTATTGGGCAAAGGGCACCTTTTAGGGAACTGCCACTGCTTGCTGCTTGGGGGGACCTGGGGGGTGCCCTCATGACTTGACTTGCACATCAGGGTAAACACAAGGATGGCAGGGCCACGAGGAGGAGGTGGAGTGCACACCCAAGGCTCAGGCAGCAAGGAGGGAAGGAATTGCTTCCACATCCTTGCCTGTGGAGCCACAGCTGATGGCTGCTGACATGCCCAGGGGATGGGAAGGATTCTGCCCTACCAGATAGAGTTTAGTCCTCACCTGCCCAAGTGGTTTGAATTTGGTTTGAATTGGTTGGATCTGGTTTAATTTGCTTAATTTGCTTAATTTGCTTAATTTGCTTAATTTGACTGCAGTTCATCCAAAAGAGGTTTGTTATATTTGAATAAATATAACATTACACCAATATTATGTCTCTGAGTGTCCTTGCAGGTGTGGTGGCAAATACCCATAGTGAATTACACAATGGACTAAAGACCTCATTGCCCTGGCTAATTTGAACATATTTCATATAAACATCAATTTTGAGTGGATATCTATCCCCATGTTTAAAAAGCTGCACCTCTTGAATTTCTTCATGCTATGGCAGACACAGAAGCCCTTGAAGACAACTAGGAAATTTCAACTGGCCAAAATGCAGCAGCCAGATTACTGGCTGGGATTCCCTTTAGAACTCATGTAATCCCTGTTTCAAAACAGCTGTATTGGTTGCCAATTCATTTCCATGCCCAGTTTATTTATTTATTTATTATTTGATTTATATCCCGTCCTTCCTCCCAGCAGGAGCCCAGGGTGGCAACTTAGGTTCCAAATATCTGAAAGGCTGCCTCCTTGCCTACAGATCCTCTTGGGATGAGCCAAGAGGGCCCTTTTGGTAGTGCCGCCAGCCTCAGAAGCTCAGGTGGTAGTGGCCCAGGATATGATGATGATGATGATAATCTCTCATAACCCTACTTGGGCATCCCAGGCATCCCCAGAATTGGATCTGGGACTTTTTGTATGCAAAGCTTGTGCTCTGCTAATGAGTTATGTCCCTTCTCCATGAAGGACACTCTTCTCTAAGAAGATTATGAATGGGTAATGAATCTTTCAGGGAAGGTTGCTTGCTATTACTAATTGTCTAATTGAAGAATCCCTGATATACTGCCAAGGAACTCCAGGGCCCACCAGAAAAGTACTAGGCAGTGGCAATGGACTGGCTCCAATTAACCTTGTTTGTTTTTTAAAGCAGTGGTCAAGCGGAGCCCATGAGAGATGCATATGTAATCATTATTTTTGGTCCTAGTGCAAAACACATGACAAAAGATAGCAGACAGTATGGATCTGTCAAATTTCTCGTGGCTGTAACAAAAAAATAAAAATGGAGAGTGACACAAAGAGAATGCCAGTCTCCACAGACACTCAGTGTTGTCATCACCTCCAGCTCTGATGAAATTTCCTTAAGCAATATGACAGCTCTTTCTCACTCCCTGCTACATGGCATCTGCTCCTAAATTTTCAGAGTACTGCAGAGGGATTAAGCTTTGCAATTCTTTTTAGAGTCAAAGGAACAAGAGGCCTTCATGCACGCACACTCACATACACATGCATGCACACAGACACCTACCTAGGCAACTCAAAACGCTTTAGGAATCTATCCTTGGAAGCAATGAAAAATAGCATGGAAATGCACGACAGCAGTGACAGTGTGCTACTGCAATTTGGAAATAAAACAATAACCTGTCTGTGAGCTCCTATTTGAATGAAATTTTAAGTAGAACTATGAATCTGGCAACAGCCCATCTCCACAAGTATTAGTCATACTGATGGAGTGTTGGAACAAAGGCATGCGGAGAACACATGAACCTAGATGTTGTTGTTCAATATAATAACCATAACAAAAATTGTTGCTGGGTTGTTGTGTTAGTGATGGGCAAAACTCCCCAGGTGGATGGATAATGAATCTACCTATCTACCTACCTATCTATCTACACACATATGCATATACATGGAATTCATTCTCTGAATGTCTGTCCTTTTCTCTCTAAAACAATATGATCCTCACAAAAGAGGGACATTTCAACAGGCTTAAGGGAACTCAAGGTTTGCAGAAGTACTATTTTTTTTTAAGGGGAGAGCCCAAAACAGCTCAATAAGGATTGAACATACTCAGTGATGGAATGCTGACTATTGGAAGGGAACAGAAAAATAGGGGCAGAAGTGTGTGTGAATGAAATAGAGTATCCTGGAAGAGAGCATAGCTGGGTAGCTGTAATCCTGAAGCACCCCACATCACATTTTCTTGCAAGCTCCTTTGTTTTGCTAATTTTTAGTAATGTAATGAGAGAATCACATGATAGTAGTAGCTACACATAAATGTTCCCAGTGAAGCAACAGTTTTCTGAAACATTATTGAAGTTCTACAGGGGAAGGGAAGGGGAAAGTGTGGTCATGTTTGTGCAAATATGCCAATTGCACAGAAGAGAGAAGAATGTGTTATAGTTTGAACATCGGCCTGGCACCATGAGCACCAGCAAATCAGAAACTTACTAGGGATGGAAGGATCTGTCTGTTTCAGTTCTCTCCGTTTCTCATTCTTCCAATCTTAAATTCAATTTTGCAGCAATTTACATTTTTTTAAAAAGTCATGAAAATTCTTCAGCATTTTAATGTGAATTTCTGCTAATAAACACGTTTTTGTATGAAGTTTTGACTAATGTGCACATTTTTATATTCTAATATAATGCATTTTTGTATATTGTTTTCACTAGTATATTCACTTTGATGCACACTTTCTCCTAATATATGCATTTTAGTAAACATTGGTTGGAAAACTACATCACAAAATTTAGTTAAGTGTGAATTTGATAGATATGGCTTTAAACATGAACTGAATTTAATTTCTCCCCCATGATCCTCCCTAATACCTGTACAGATAAATGTCTCAAACATGTAACTGCACTTTTCAACGAGGCAGAAATACATCCTTATCAATGTTAACACATTTCCATCTTATCAGGAGGTCCATTTCACACAACATAGGAAGCGGACCTTTAGTGTTGTGGCAGCGACACTTTGGAATTCCCTTCCCCAAAAATATTAGACAGGCATCATCTGTGTTATCTTTTGGGTGCCTAATGAAGACCTTCCTCTTTCAATAAGTAGAAACCTTATTCCAGTTCGCATCTGTGTTGGAATTGCTTTTTAAGATATTTTTAAAGCTTTTTTTAAAAAAAAAAATACGTTTTTAAAGATGTTTTGTTTTACTATGTTTTTAAAAATGTATTGTTTTAATATGTTTTCAAGTCTGCTTTTTAAGATGTTTTAGAATGATTTTGTTTGCTGCCTTGCACTCTTACTAAGTGGCAGAGCAGGATATTATTGTTGTTGTTGTTGTTGTTGTTGTTGTTATTCTCACCTTCTCCAGAAAAAAACTGATAGATGTTCCACCTGAGCAGATCTTGAAAACATTTGCCCCAAATTCCTCTCATAGGATTCCATGGCAGCTTAGATACATGCAAAATCCACCCTAAGGAAATTCTGATAACCTTATTGAAGTTCTTTTAACTTCCCTGGATGTACCTAGAAGCATTTTATCACAGTAGGTCATCCCAAATTTGCCTCAAATTTTGTTTAGGTTAAGTTTTAGCAGCACCTCTAGAGCATTTGTTTTTATTTATTATTATTATTACATTTATATTATATTACTCAAAGTGAAATATCACCAGCAAGGAATGTATTTTTTCCTCACATGTGGACGCATGCTATCACACCCACTGGATATGTACATTCTTTACATCATGGAATACTGGCATAAATGTAGCTGCCATATATGAGGTACCCTTATGAATCTGCCTTTCATTTGTATAAACATGATGTCAGCTAGATGTCCATCTGTTTGCATAGCCAAGACTAGGGGTGCTTCCAGATTACTCGTCTATTGAGCATTCATCCTGATTTATTTGCAGAGAGATTAGATGATGTTGGCTCTATAATGAACATGAATTCTGATTTTTTTGCAGGGAGGTTAGATGGTGTTGCATCAAAACAAGTGCAATCCTACCTTTCCAATACATTTTCCCATCACTTCCCTTATCATAAAAAGTCCAATCTTTGGGGAAAGTGGGTTTTTTACACAAGACTTTTGGTGGTATGTGATTGAATCCCACCTGAAAATGGCAACAGTATGGAAGTGCCTCAGGTTTGCATAATCTTGTAGAGCCCTTACTGAGGTATGTAAGTGAACAGAGGTGTGTATAAAATAGTAGCAAAAAAGCCACAAATCTACAAATGCATGTTGTTCTTGTTCACTATTCTGTATCCAAAGGGATCATTTTAAACCTCGATATTATGAAGCTTGCAAAAGGAAAATAAAAGTATTTTTATTTATTTATTTATTATTTGATTTATATCCCACCCTTCCTCCCAGCAGGAGCCCAGAAATGACTTTCAGAGGTCATTTCCCCACAACATTTGAAGCATTTATCAATTAACATCAAATGACTCCCCAACACCACTATCCACCCTAGACTTTCATATTCACATTTCTTGGCTGATTTGCCAATCATCAGGCAGGATGTACACGACTGAATTAATAGGGAAGGGGGTAAACTGTTAAAATAAATTGATTTGGGTTTCAAAAGTTCAAATTCCTGACCTGAAGTGAATTGCAGAGCTTCACATTAGGTTACGCTCGAGTTATTTGGCACTAGGTCATGTCCGCTGTGATGTAATATGATTTGATCACAACACCACACATGAATCAGATGTCGGCATATTCATTTGCTAGCCTGATATATCTGCCACAATTTAGGGTTTGCATATTAGGAGAAAAGAGAGCAGAGAAACTCAGAAAGAACATTCAGGAATATTAATATGGATAGTCTCGTCTCTTCTAAAATATTTACTGCATTATTTAAATATTTTTCTTGCTTTTTTCCCCTTTCCATTATTCTTCAGCAAAAATACTGAAAGTATTCTCTATCACTTGCGTAAATTTAAAAAATCAACCCATTTGAAATGAAAAAAAACAAAACTGAGTAGTATCCCTGTAAACAGTTCCACTAGCTGCTAGCATAAGGACTCTTACAGACCAATGCGTCTTGCTGGAGGCCAGAGGGAGTGAAGCCGATGGATGCGGAGCTGGCGGAAGGAGCCACCACATCCAGCTGCTGCTTGGAGGCCTCTTGGAGAGGACGATGTTGGCTGCACTGGAAGGGCATTGTGGAAGGCAGCAAATGCATGTTTCCTTCTGCCACCCCTTTAGCAGATGCTGGGATGGAGGGCCATGGGAGGGAGCCAAACAGGACCTGGATATCAAGTAAGTGCCCTCCTCAACCCCTCTTCCACAATTATTTTTGGAGGTATTTTTAGTGTAAATTGGGCAAAGTGTTGCTGTACTTCACATATTCACAGAAATAGAAACAAAAGAAAATGATTTCCTATAGGAAACTTCACTAAAATTGGGAAGTAAATCAGACATATTCAAAGTGACCATCTGAACTATATCAACTGTCTGAATAAAGCTGCTTCCTCCCTGCTAAAACAAGATCAGCATAGCACATGTCTCTTTTATTTGGGCTGATTGCAGGTGTTGCCACCACTCACCATATGCTCAGAGGCACATGTTACCAAATTCTTCCAAGCTACACAGCGAGTAGATTGGACTGTGAAAGACGAACCCAATTTTTGTTTGCTTTTTTACAGATTTGTAGGACAGTCCAATATCTCAGAGAGGAGTTCAGGTCTCCTGCTCCCCTGGTGCATTCACTATAGCTGCCCAATTTCCCTGCTTTTTAAAGTTTGATAGAAATATCTGTGGGCTATAGGTACATTATTAAACCGCAAGGGCTTTTTTGCCTATTAGTGGATTTCTCTGCTTTTTAATCTGGAAGATAAGAAATGGGATCCTGTGCAAATTTGCTGAGAATGGATTGATCATTTACATGCTTATTGAGTCCAGTGGGATTTACTCCTCTGCAATCATGCTTAGGATATGTGAAACTAACCACAGGGGATGGGGAAGGGAGAAGGAGGAGGGAGGGGAGGGAGGGCAGAGGGGAGGAGAGAGATGGGAGCAGGCAGGATGGCGGATGAGAAGGACAGGTTTGATCATTTGCATGTTTATTGAGTTCAGTGGGATTTACTACCATGCAATCATACTTAGGATAGGTAAAACTGATGGGGGGGAGGGAGGGAGGGCTGGAATGGGCAGCGGAGAAGAAAGAAGGAAGAGGGGAGGGGAGGAGGAAGGGAGAGGAGAGGGGAGGGAGGGGAAAGGCAGGTCATCATTTGAATGCTTATTGAGTTCAATGGGATTTACTCTTATGCAATCACAGTTAGGATAGGTAAAACTATAGCCCATTTTTAATGCTGTTTGAATTGTTTTAAATATGTGTTTTATTGTATTTTGATATTGTCTGTTGTGAACCGCCCAGGGAGCTTCGGCTATGGGGCGGTATATAAATTTAATAAAATAAAAAATAAATAAAATAAATAAACTGACCATGGGGAGAAGGGGAAGGGGAAGGAGCTGATTGGAGCGGGCAAAGGAAGGGAGAGGGGAGGGCAGGTTTAATCATTTGAATGCTTATAGAGTTCAATCATATTTACTCCCATGCAATCGTTCTCAAGACAGATAAAATTGACCATGGGGAGGAGGAAGGAGAGGAGGAGGAGGAGGGGGAAGAGGGAGGAGGGGATTGAGAGGGGATGGGGAGGGAAGGGAAGGGCAGAGGAAGGGGAGGGAAAGGGCAAGAAGTAGGGGATAGGAGGAAGGAGAAGGAAGGGTGGGTTTGCATTTTTTCAGTGGGATATATTTCTGTGCAATCATGTTTGAAAATGGAAATGGACTGCTTTCAAGTTGATACCGACTTATGGCAACCCTATGAATAGGGTTTTCATGGTAAACGGTATTCAGAGGTGGTTTACCATTGCCTTCCTCTGAGGCTGAGAGGCAGTGACTGGCCGAAGGTCACCCAGGGAGCTTCATCGCTGTGTGGGGATTCAAACCCTGGTCTCCCAGGTCATAGTCCAACACTGACCAGGGGGAGGTGGAGGGAGGGGAGGAGGAGGGGGAGGGGAGGAGATTGGGTGGGTTGGCACTGGGTGGAGGGGAAGCCCCTTTCCTTTCCAAAAGGAAAACACTTTGAACAGTATCATTGCTTTTCAGAGTTTCCCCCACCTTTTTATTCTATAGCAGGCACATATAGCCTCCACCCAAAGTTAAACCAAAGGGCCACATCCATAGTTCACTTTGGACAGTCATGGCTTCTCTCAAAGAATCCTGGGAAGTGTAGCTAGTGAAAGGTACTGAGAGTTGCTAGAAGATGCCCTGTTCCCCTCACAGACCTTCAGAGTGGCTGACTGTTAAACCAGTCTGGCCAGTGGAATAAGAGTTTCCTCTCAGCACCCTTCACAGACTTCACTTCCCAGGATTATCTGGGGGAAACCATGACTGTCTCAAGTGAAATAAGGGTCTGGTGTGGGTGTGGCCCCTGATTAGCCAAGCCAAGCAGTCTTGTTTTTAGAACATTGACAGTTGATTCTTACTGAGCATGCCCAACACTATCATTGAGTTCAAGTCAAAATTTATTAAATTAATTAAAAATCAGCCAGGCATTTTTTTAACTGTTAAACAGCAGAAGATGAAGGTCAGAGTATGGGGCAAGGTCAGTAATAGGATTACAGGTCCTCTGTGAACATGACTGATTTTTAATGAGTTTCAACAGATTATGAGAACAGAGAAAAAATTCCATGAGGACTCTGGGGTTTTTTTGTCTCTTTTTACACTTTGAACTCTCGATTCTCTCTGACTGTTTTATGTATCATCATGAAAATTTAGAGGGTTGTTAAACAAGTGTTTCTGAGTTTAGGACTATATGTTTTGTAAGGTTTTGTTTTGAAATAAGCTTATGGGAAGCATCAGAATGGCATGTGGGTATTTTCAATGTATCATTGCAGAATGTGAAAAATCCATGCTGCCTATAGTATACAGCCACTCTCGTGGCAGTATAAAACAATAAAATGATATATATCTAACCCCCTCCAATTCTATGACACTATGAATTGATATAGGACTATGCGCCAAGTAAGGTACCCTCTGAGCCACTCCCCAGTGCAACCTTGGTGGGGCTCTCACACTGAGATTATGAAGAAGCAGATGGGTGAGCACTGGTGGAGATGGGTGTGGACAGGTTGTGGTGAGAATGATCAGTTGTAGTGGGGATGAACAGCTGTAGCAGTTGCTACTATCTTCCTTCCCCAGAATGCCCTTGGGCCTCATACATACAGGCCACAGCAGAATACCCAGAGTGGTGTCAACAAGGAGAAGACCATTGTTCTTTCCCATTCTTACCATTACACGATGAAGGAGCTGGATTGTTCACACAATTCCTCTACTCTACCATCTAATCCTTCTTATTAATAATGTGTTATAAATAATAACTCTGTTTAGAATGATAAGTAGTGCTAGCATTTAGTATGATGGGGCTGTTGACCATTGAACTGTACTGTCACTGAGTTTATTTTCCATCAAGTCTGAAAGTCTGGAAATCTGTAGCTAGAAGGAGTTATGTCTTTGCCCAGTCTGGGAACGGACAGCCAAGGCCATTGCCATGGTAGCAGCAAGATAGACTGGGAGAGTTCTAGCAGCTATCTGTGTTGAGCTGAGTCTTCTGTGTCATGTCTTTGAACTGAGAACTTCTCTCCTGGGGGGGGGGGAGCAACTCTACATGTAATCTTAAAGCCTTAAGCCATAATGTCTTGTAGTAAAGACTCTTAACCTGATCTAATGCCTCTGTGATGTTTCTTGCTCAACTTAACTCCAACATAACGTATGCTGTTTCACGCAACAATGCACACACATCAACAGGGTTATGGGCCCAGATCCACAGCGCGTTACACAGGAGTAAGTGGCTGGTCTGAACGGCAGACGGAGTTCCAGAGGGCAGCTTGATCGATTGTACCAGACAGAGGTGAGCAATATGGCTGTAAACCTGTCTGGGGGAGGCTTGCCAATGGAAAGATTGACGGAAAAGAATTATGCCAGCTGGAAGCCGAGGATGCAGGCTTTGCTGATAAAAGAGGATTTATGGGACATTATAGATGGACCCCCTCCGGCGGTACTGACCGCGGCCTGGACGCGTAGAGATCAGAAGGTGCAAGCTTTTATACTTCTGGCTCTATCAGACTCTCAACTGTTACACGTGAGAGATGTTACAAATGCCAAACAGATGTGGGATGTGTTGGAGGCCCTACATGTGCAACAGACTGCGGGATCTAAATTGTGTTTGGCAAGGAAGCTGTACCAGATGCATTTCACGGGTGAGTGTGAAATGAGTGAGCATCTCACTGAATTCAGGCGCCTATTTGCTGAGTTGCAGGATCGAGGCATGGAACACTCTGAACTTCAGAAGACCTATCTGATCCTGGCTTCACTCGATGGGACTTGGAATAATATGGTCATGGCTTTCGAAGCCATGCCTGACGGAGGTCTGAACGTTGCGTTTATTGAGGAAAAACTGTCCCAGGAATGGCAGCGGAGTCAAGAGGCGAAAAGTGCTGAGGAAAAGCAAAGAGCCAAGCTGAAAGAAGAAAGCAGCTGCAGACAGGAAAACAAGCGGGAGCAGCAGCGGCTGAAATCTTGTTATGCCTGTGGGGCTCGTGGGCATCTTCAAAGAGACTGTGCAGTCAAGCGCAACTCCAGGGAAGGAGGCTTGAAGCAGGGAAGTGTGAACTTTGTTTGTAAACAGAAGCCACAAACTTTAGCACCTGTTAACTGGATTCTTGACAGCGGTGCAAGCCATAATGTCTTGTAGTAAAGACTCTTAACCTGATCTAATGCCTCTGTGATGTTTCTTGCTCAACTTAACTCCAATGTAACGTATGGTGTTTCACGCAACAACGCACACACATCAACAGGGTTATGGGCCCAGACCGCTTCCGCTGTCAGGAGTTTGTTTTACGCTTCAGAAGACGTGCAGGACTTTGTTTCACTAGCGGATGGATCACGCAAGAATGTGGAAGCCCGAGGACTGGTGAGATTTGATAAACTTGGAATACTGTCAGATTGTTTATTTGTACCAGAATTGGCTCATAACATGTTGTCAGTCAGAAAACTGGTGAATTCTGGGTATTGTGTGACGTCTGACAGAGGGAAATGTTTTGTGCAAAGAAGAGGCAAAGTTGTCTGTCAGGGTTCATGACACAAGGGCAGTTTAAAATGACCATGGGTGTGAAGTGTGCTGATGCCTTGAGTTTAATGGGGCGGAAAGGGAATGACGGTCAGGGCTGTAAACAGACAGCCGTAAAAGGCATGCCGTCGGTATTCACTGCCCAGATGGAGGAGGTTCACAGAGAACTAGAAGAGCCATCATCATTTCAAGCAATCAGGCTAATGCCTGAGGCAGAGCAGCACAAATGGCAGCAGGCCATGCAGGAAGAATTACAAGCCATGCAAAAGAATGGCACGTGGACAGTAGTAAAGGTACCCATGGGTAAAAAGGCCATAGGTTGCAGATGGGTGTTTAAGAAGAAGAAAGCAAGTTCCGGGGAAGTACAGAGGTACAGGGCACGTTTGGTAGCCAAGGGATTCACCCAGCAACATGGAACAGATTTTGATGCTGTTTTCGCCCCGGTTGTGAAACATGAGTCTATTCGTGTTCTGATGAAACTAGCCGCGATGCAGAAGATGCACATTAATCATTATGATATTGGGACAGCATTCCTCCATGGTGATTGAAAGGAGGAGATATACATGGAGCTGCCTCCGGGTTCTGTGTCACAGGAAGGGTTTGTGTGCAAGTTACATAAGTCTATGTATGGATTGCGGCAGAGTGCACGCTGCTGGAATGAGAAATTGGACAGTGTGTTACAAAGGATGGGATTTCAAAGGTGCAAGGCAGATCCCTGTGTATATGTCCAGAGAAAAGGAACACAAACCAATATCTGTGCTGTTTATGTGGATGACATCATGTACATGTATCATGATCAGCAAGAGGAAAAGGAATTCAGGGAGCAACTGGGCAGGCAGGTGGACACAAAGAATTTGGGGCCTGTCACACACTATTTAGGCACGGATATTGTGCGTGCAGAAGATGGAAGCATAACATTGAGTCAGGAAAGTAAAATAAATCAGATCATAGAAGAATGCAACATGACAGAATGCAACGTTGTGAAGACTCCAATGGTTGTGGCTTTCCAACAGAATGTGCAGGAGACGCCCTGTACAGAACCTGAGAAGTACAGGCGCATAATAGGGAAATTGCAATATTTGGTGAAGGTGTCTCGCCCAGACATATGTAATGCAGTCAGCATTTTAAGCCGGAAGGTAGAGCATCCTTCAGAGGCTGACTGGCAGGGAATTAAAAGGGTAGTGCGTTATCTGAAAGGCATGAAGTCAAAAAGTCTGGTTTTGACAGGACCAAAGACAGGAGGTCTTGAATGTTTTGTGGATGCAGATCATGCAGGGGAGCTGAGCAGTCATAAGTCAACCTCTGGCATAGTTATGATGTGGCACGGATCTTGCATTGATTGGAGTAGCAAGAAACAGACTACGGTTGCAACATCAAGTGCAGAAGCAGAGTATGTGGCCTTATCCCAGGCCTGTAATGAGTTGCAATGGTTCACAATGCTCATGCAGGATTTAGGCATGGAGATACAACTACCAATCACTGTACATGAAGACAATCAGACCTGCATCAAGATAGCCACATCAGAAGCTCATACCAAAAGAACAAAACATATTAGTGTCAGATACTTTCACGTAAGGGATTGTGTGCAGCAGGGGTTCGTTAACCTGACATTCTGTGACACTAACAACATGGTGGCTGACATAATGACCAAGCCGTTGTGTGAGGAGAAGTTTGGAAAACTGGTAAAAAGGCTTGGAATGAGTTGAAGTTTGATTGAATAAAGTGTTAGCTAAATGTACAGAGATGTTCTGAACTGTACTGAAATGTAAACTGTATTGCAAGATGTATTGTAGAAATGTATTATTGTTGTCATGAATTACAGACATGATGGGGAAAAGGGGGAATTGTTGACCATTGAACTGTACTGTCACTGAGTTTATTTTCCATCAAGTCTGCAAGTCTGGAAATCTGTAGCTAGAAGGAGTTATGTCTTTGCCCAGTCTGGGAACGGACAGCCAAGGCCGTTGCCATGGTAGCAGCAAGATAGACTGGGAGAGTTCTAGCAGCTATCTGTGTTGAGCTGAGTCTTCTGTGTCATGTCTTTGAACTGAGAACTTCTCTCCTGGGGGGGGAGCAACTCTACATGTAATCTTAAAGCCTTAAGCCATAATGTCTTTTAGTAAAGACTCTTAACCTGATCTAATGCCTCTGTGATGTTTCTTGCTCAACTTAACTCCAATGTAACGTATGCTGTTTCACGCAACAACGCACACACATCAACAGGGGCAAATGCTGAAGCTCACAGGCTCTGAAGGACTTACTGTGGCTAATACCAGTCATCAACATTCCCCCCAAAAAAGAGAATAGGGTTGTGGTGCTCAGCCTGGTGCTCTGAAGAGAAGCTCTAGGCAAAGTAGTTGCAGCCGCTGCCATCATTTTCATTTCTCTAAAATGCCTCAACCCTCAAAAAGCTTTTGCTCAGCTCTACATGGTTCCAAACTTTGTTGTGAGCATAACCCATATATGGGATTGTACAATGACTAAGAATAGGTTAGAATTTATAATGCATTCCCACCATACATAGCCCATAGATCAATGTTCTTCAACCTTGAATCCCCAGATGTTGTTGGACTGCAGCTCCCGTCATCCTGGACCATTGACTAAACTGGCTGAGGATGATGGAAGTTGTAGTTCACCAGTATCTGGAGACTGAAAGTTGATGAGCACTGCCCTATATAATAAACTCGGCATGTCTTATAGGATCAGTTCAGCATGGCAAAAGTTGTCTATACTAAATGCATATTGTAAACTTTAGAGAATTAAAGATCTGGGTGAAAACTTTGAAATGCCATTTTGTTAATCCCAGGAATTAGGGAAGCTTTCTTATAAATTTTAGTAGCTCCAGCATTCACTTTTGACCTGAACTGCTGTCTGAATTCAGACAGATGGAAAAACAATTGATGCTATGAGCATCAACTTATTATGATCACATTCTTTCTTCCTACTCCATGCCTTCCCAATGTCACGTTGCGGCATCTGCATGGTAACTATTGTAAAATGAATATGTAAATATTTCAAATATGCTTTAAGCTTCACTCTGGCATGTTGATCCAACAGGAAGTTATTGCATGCTCTAAAAACAGAGCATTAAGCAGCCTGAATTTACTAACGTTAATCCAAACCATGGCAAGTACAGTAGCTTGAAAATTTTTCAATTAAAAACCGTTCCATCTGATATAAATTACTATTATTACATAGTGAAAGGAATGCTGGAAATACCTGCTAGCTTCTTAGATGTGTGGCTGCCCTGATTCTCACCTCACCTCCCTAAGAGTGATTTCAGAAAATTGCCTTTAGTTATTTAAAATGCTATCATGATGTGGTTTAAGAGATACAAGGAGAGCTAAATGCAAAATCTTTAAAGAACAAAACCAAACCTAGCACTGTACACTACAAGATAATACCACTTCAAGTATCTGTAGTTTGAACATGTATCACCGTTTGAAGAGTTGGGCAAGCCAAAATATATTGGCTGATATTCATTTGCACAGCCATTCTGTTTTAGAAAAGGTATCAATAACCATTTAATGGAGAGCAACTTTAGGAAGTCAAAGACTGTGGATTCCACAACCTTAGGGCCGGTATCCAACAAAGTACTTTTGCTAGAGCAGGGATTTCCACTTGAATAGTGTCTCTTCCTGCATGCTCCTGCCCCAAAACTGTTCTGGACGGTTGGGGGAAAACCAAGAACAAATGGAGGGATCAGGGAACATGTGGGGAAAAGAGAAGGAAAGGAAGTTCTGTTGTGAAGCCCAAAGTCCTTGTGCTAGTGGAATGACTTCATTGTTAACTGCCATTGTTAACCTTAACCTCTGATCACCTTTACTGGCTTCACTTAATAAGTGGTTGCAGTTCTGCTGCTCAAATGATAAAGCAATTCAATTAGATATTAACTTGGTTAAAATATGGAAGCATCACCATATTCTTTTTAAAAAAAATAACAGTATTTAAATTTAACCAATCAGGTCAGCTATCCAGCAATAAAAGCTTCTCTATTGTTATGACATAAAAAGGACACATAGAAATGTCTTAAAAGTATTTACTTATTTATTCAGATCACAGTGGAGCTCTAATTTTACATACATTGTCAAAAGGATTTAAACATAGTTTCAAAACACGGTATCAAAGTTGAAAAAAATCATTTTTACACTCAGAAGCCAGTGCAGTGACTATGTATTGCTTCTTTGCTGAAGCTACCTACCCTTCCTTGCTTTCTCCAAAAAGATGACCCTCTATGTCTTTTCTGGAAGAATGGCACAGCAGCTCGATACTTTTAACCCAAGTCACTCACAAGTAGAGATGGAGGTAAAATTGAATTCAGATTGCATTTAAAGGCAAACATATGTAATTTTCTATTTCCAAACAATATGCAAATTAGAGATGGGCAAGAATTTCAATTCAGTTTGTATTTCAAGCCAAATCTATCAAATTCACACTTTCTGAAACAATATGAGAACTGAGACAATGCCATCCTTTGAAATATGCACTTATTCGAATTTTGTGATACCGTTCGCCAACCAAATGCAAATATTAGGGGAAAGTGTGCATTAAAATGAATAAGTGAAAAAAATAACATGCAAAAATGCATCCCAGGCTATGGTCTGAAGGCACATGAGGCCACCACCTTGCTGAAGATAAGCAGGTCTGGGTCTGGTCAGTGCCTGGATGGGAGACCACCTGGGAACCTCATATATGCTGCCTTGAGTTCCATGATGAGACAAAGGCAGGGTACAAATGTAACAAATAAAATAAATAAATAAATATATGACAAGAAATGGCTTACAAAAGTGTGTACATCCATTACAACTCCTACAGAAATATGCTTATTAGGAGAAATTTGCACTAAAATACTGGGGAGTTTTCATGAAGATTTTTTTTTTAATTCAAATTGCAGCAGAAATATGGAGAACTGAATTTAAGGTTGGAAAAATGAAAAATGGAGAGAAGCAAAATGGCAGATCTTTTTGCCCCAATGCAAACCAAAACACAGCCATCTTTAGACATTTGCACTTCTCCAAATTTTGCAATGGAGTTCTACAGCCAAATAAAATGTACAAAAATGCACGCACTACAATAAAGAGTGCAAAGAAATGCATATTTAGTGAAAATAACACAAATGCATTATATTGGGGGGAAATGCTTTGCAAAATTGCATACAAACGTGTATATTAGGAGAAATTCACACTAAAATGCTGATTATTACTTTTTTTAAAAAAATTGCAAACTGATATGGGAGAATTGAACTTCAGATTGGAAAAATGAGAAACTGAGAGAAACCAAAATTGTCAGATTTGCCCATCCCTAGTCACAAGGGGAAATGAATGGCAACAGATTTTGCTTGGATGGATTTGTTTGCTTCTGCTCCCCTCTTCACTTCCAAGTTCAGTCCTGGAGTATCACTTGGGTCATCTTGTTCCACTGCCTAGCAGGGCATGCACCAAGAAGAGAGTCTTCCTTGCTTCCTACATATCTTTCCATGTGGCCTTGAATGCTGCCCTCCATAGAAGCTGGCGTGGTGAGGCAGAGCCTTCCCCCATAGCTGTGCCAACAACCCTGGGAACCATCATATTACATGGAGCTGATCCTTCGCATGTTGATTCTTTTGGGCAATACCTTGGGTTTGGGGCAATATTGTTATTACATATTTTAGGCCCATGTTTTTGTACAGAGCACTCACTGTGTGAGAGCAGTTTGCCACAGGTTTCAGTTTCTTCAAATCATTTATGTCTCCCCCCCACCTCCAACTGCCAAAACAGTCCACCTCACCAACTCATGTGCTCATTGGTAAGACACTACAGCCACCACCACAACAAAGATGATATATGCTCATATATTCCTATAGTTGTGCCCAGCAACCATAAGGAGAGGGAGAAGCCTGGATGGGGACAGGGGAATAGGCCTTCCATTCCCTGTAATAGCCTGGTACCTTGTGTCTTTGTGTACTCAGATAACAGATCTCTGTTATGCCCTATGACAATCCCTTCACAAGTAGCCACAGTGCTAGAGTAAGACTAGATTGAGTTGAATGTGTACATGGTGGAGAGAAACATCTGGGTAAGCATGTGAACTGGTTCCACCAGACTAGGATGAGAATGGGGGTGGGGGAAGGCTTGTAACGCTTGAACAGAAAATCTGTAACGCTTGAACAGAAAATCAGATTTCAACAGTGGTAGCTTTTTAAAATCCCTTTGAGACAAGTGCCCCTGCAAATATTAGATTTTTGTTTCAAATCTTCAGGTGTCTTCAAGAGCTTGGAAGTAACTCGTTAGAAATAACGAGTTACTTGTAATTTGTTACTATTTTGCATAACGAGTGGGTAACTTTGTTACATTTTGTATGTAACAGAACAAGTGGAGCTGCAAATGTAACTTTTTTGCATTACATTTGGACGTTACTGGGGGAGAAAGCAGGGGAAATCATCTGCTGTGGAGATTGGTGGAATGGTGGAGGAAAGATATGTGCCTCAAACTGGGTTTCTGCGCTGTCTAGCTCTTCCCTTGTGCTCTATGGAGGCACAAGGGAGGAAGTGGAGAGTCAGACAGCGGTGGAGGGCAAGGAGTAGTAGAAGGCAGAAGCAGCAGAATGGAAGTGAAGAGCTGTGGAGGTGAGTGTATGTGTTACCCTTTCCAGCCTACTCTCCCTGCCCCCCCGCTCATCCTGCCTCCCTCAGCCTGCTCGCCCGCCCCCTCTGCTCTTCCTGGCACCCCCTGCTTGTCCTCGCACCCCCTGCTTGTCCTCACATCTCCTGCTTGTCCTCACATCTCCTGCTTGTCCTCGCATCTCCTCTGCTTGTCCTTGCACTCCCTCCGCTTGTCCTTGCACCCTCTTTGCATCCCCTCTGCTTGTCCTTGCACCCTCTTTGCATCCCCTCTGCTTGTCCTTGCACCCTCTTTGCATCCCCTCCGCTTGTCCTTGCACCCTCTTTGCATCCCCTCCGCTTGTCTTTGCACCCCCTCCGCTTGTCCTTGCACCCTCTTTGCATCCCCTCCGCTTGTCCTTGCACCCTCTTTGCATCCCCTCCGCTTGTCCTTGCACACTCTTTGCATCTCCTCCGCTTGTCCTTGCACCCTCTCTGCATCTCCTCCGCTTGTCCTTGCACCCCTCCAGAGAGGGTGAAAATTGGGAACTGGCAAGAGACTAGGAGGTAGGTGCAGTCTCATACTTCTGTTTGTGTGTTTTGCTTCAATTATGTGCCTCTTATAGAGCGACTCTCACTAGGCAGCAAGAGATGACTACCCCAAGCAACTAATTTGGGGCACCATGAAACAAATTATTAGCTATTTTAATTTTTGGTTGTTGTATATTTACTGTCAGGAAGAGGTACTTGTGAGATTTTCTGCCTCAAATGCCAACATAACTTTTCAAGCTATGGTACTATGACCTTGACTTGGGGGCAGGGCACCATTTGCTCTTCTGCTTCAAGTAGCAAAATGTCTTGGGCTGCACCTGCTTGCAGTCATTTCACATACTGGACAACTAACATGGCTTTTTGGTGAAGGGCAACAGAGAATAAGACTGTTATCTCAAAAACAGTTGTGCTTGAGGAAAAGATGGCAAACATATGTAGAACTGAACTTTTCTGCAATAATATAGACATTTGCATAGGGTATTTTTTCTACTCATGGAATATTAAATCTTTAAGTCCTAAATCCTTTGTCATCCCCTCCCCCTTGTGCACACCCTTTACACTGTCTTTCTCCCTATGCATGTATGTCAAAATGACAACTGGTGTAGTTTGGGAATTAACAGAATGAGAGCTGAATTACAACTCAAAAAAGAACTTCCCTGCTGGTGTCTGCTACTGATATGTGGGGCATTTTGTTAGGGAGAAGTGATGAGAGGGGGTAATTTGCTGCTGAAACTTTTTATCTGCAACCCCTTCCCTGGCCACTTTTCCCTAGCTGATGGAGGTCAATAAGGAAAAACATGGGGCATTGCATTGGTAAAGTGGCAGGCATGGAAAACAGCCCCTTCCATCTATCTCCTGCTTCACCTACCCAAATGCACCCCAGCAAATGCTTTGCACATTGACAGCACACATTTAGTTGATTTTCTGGTATTTGCTGCTGAAAGTGTAGTTCCATGCTGGGTGCAGCTGGGACGTTCTGAGTTCATATCTTACCACAGCCATGAACTCGCTGGATGACCTTCTGGCCACACCCACGCCAGACATTTATGCCACTTTAAACAGTCATGACTTCCCCCAAAGAATCCTGGCAAGTGTAGTTTGTGACGGGTGCTGAGCGTTATTAGGAGACTCCTATTCTCCCGACAGAGCTCCAATGTCCAGAGTGGTTTAACAGTCAGCCCCTCTTCTCAGACAATTCTGTGGCTGGAGTTCTGTGGGGGGAATTGGCCTGTCAGGTGTGCTTTAACTTGGATTCCTGCATTGAGCAGGGGTGTGGACTCGATGACCTTAAAGGTTCCTTCCAACTCTACTATTCTATAATTTTCTGTTAGCTGAGACATCTGTCTCTCTCTCTCACACACACACTCACTCACTCACTCACACAGCCACTGAGCATTTCATAACAGAGCATGCTCAGTACTCATTTGGGCTGTTTTGGGAGTCATCCCCTTTCTGTTTTCTCTCTCACTTTTTTGTATTCTGCAACACTTGGGGTTCCCTCTTGCCCACTAATACTCCTTATTATGTGTGGTATGGATGGTGATACCATGGCTACATAAGCAACAACACTTCCAGCCTGAGCTTCAGAAATAGAGGGAATGACACTCTGACCAGTTTAAGTGGTTAGTATTTAAATCTGATTGGAAACTGTTCAGTTTGACACAAGGTGGCTATTAAGCATGACCTAAAAGCTGCAATTCGAAGCATACTTACTTGGAAGTAATTCCCATAGCAGTAAATAGGATTTACTTCTGGGAGTATAGAATCAATCCGTAAGAGTCTCCCAGTAGACACCATACATGTAAGCACATGGCTTTTCCCCAGGAATCTTGGGGACTGTAGTTTACTCCTCACAGAGCTACAATTCCCAGCACCCGTAACAAACTACAGTTCCCAGGATTCTTTTTTGGGGTGGTGGTGGAAATGTGCTTTAAATCTGTCATGTGTATGCAACTTTGGTGAGATAATAGCTGAAGGTAATCAGCCCAAAATGATAACAAATAATCAGTAGGCACTCCCAAAAGACATTCAAACAGTGGGTAAAAAAAAGTGAGAATTACAGAGGCAAACACAGAATGTAGTTAAGCAATAAAGTAATCCAAGAGAGAGGAGACACCTTTGTCTCTGCTCTCTCCCTCCTGAACCAGGAGGGCAACTCCCAAACCTGAGTGTTGCGCCTCCAAGTTAGTTAGAACTAGGTATGCCTTTCCTATCTACTATGTATTTCTATAAATAAAATAGCTTTTCTTATTTTACTAAGTCTTAAGTCTCAGTGATCTCAGTGCAGGGTAAAAGCCTGCGACTTAGGTAAACGCACACATTGGCACACACACATCTCAGACTGTTGACAATCTCTGCTAATATCTATACAAATTTACATAACATGCACCACCTGAACTCACATGATCTAGAGTTACCTTAGATCTTGCAACATTTGCAAATGAGAAGCAATAGGGTTTTATATTAGTTCTGATTGTCTATTGGGCTATCATAGCGTATGTATTTTTTGCCTTTTCTATGGCAAAAACTCCAACTTCAGTGGAATTTATGTGATATGTTCTAACCATTTGAATGTGGCTAATGAATGCTTTATTCTTTCATCAGAACTTTAGCAGTAGTACTAAAATACTAATAGAAAGGGAAAGAGAAAAAATACTTTACATACATCATTCAGCTGTATTGTTAATTATAGATATAGATATAAAGGATAAATGGCATTTTGTCAAAAGTATTTTTGCCTACATTTTATACCTCCTCCTTGGTTTTCCAAGCTTGGCATGGAATGCTTGTCATACAGAATTAATTTGAAATGCTGCATTATCATAATCATCATATTCAAAATAAAAAATAAATGTACTGCCTTCAAGTTGATTCCGACTTATGGTGACCCTATGAATAGGGTTTTCATGAGAGGCAGTGACTGGCCCAAGGTCACACAGTGAGCTTCATGGCTATGTGGGGATTTGAACTCTTCTACTACCCCCTGTGTGTGTGTGTTTAGTTTTAATATTGTTTTAGGCTACTTAGATGTGAAGCAGCCAAGGCCAGCACCTTGTAGGTATTTTTTTTTAAAAAGTAACTGAAATGTAATTGTAGTGATTACTTTTGAGAAAAAGTAAAGTAATCAGTTACTTTCAGAGCAATTGCAATTGTAACTGTAATTACTACTTTTTTGGCCAAGTAATTGTAACTGTAATTTATTACTTTTTTAAAGTAATCTTCCAAGCTCTGGTCTCTTCTACATCCCATAGAGACCTCCAATATCATTCTCTTCCACCTAGTAAATGATCTAACACCACTTCTATAAGACAACCTTGAGTTCCTCATTGTGATATAGATTTTGATTCCAGCAGTTTCTCTGAGAAATGGCTTTCATTTTTTAAAGGGTAGCAAGATAAAATCTGATTATATGATATATTTGATGGTAGTTTGAACGGCTGAGATTAATCTACAGTCTTAGTATCTTTTTAAATGTTAGATTGAATATAAGAAAGGGTAACGTGTAAGAACCTTTAACCACTGATGAATGATTTAGAAAAGATTTTTCCATTAATGGAAAAATATACTTCTCTTCATGACTTCCTGTAGATATTTTTCAATAACTTTTTTGTTCTAATAAAAGACTCCAAATCAACCAGTCAGTCAAAGTATACATTTTTAAAAAACACACAGAACTTGAATATACAACTTAGATTTGCATGTTCAAAGAAAAATTATAGAGAAACTAGCTCTTCTCTCATTTCCCATAGATGCTGGAGGCTAGTAGGTGTCACACAACAATATGCCTTAAATTTGAGAATTTAGCAGTTTTATTCATTAAACTGGCCATTAGGAATGCTTGATGGAATTTCTTTTGTGTTTCTGTTTCTGGTGATAATATGATCCTTGCAGATGGCTAAACATCCTTGAATTAATTATAATGTAAATTATCACATTAATAGAACCAGTAGCTCTACTAGGAAAAAAATGAGTAAATACATAGTTATTTTTCCTCTTGCACGAGCCTTAATTTTTCATGTCATGCAGTACTCTAATAATGTATGTAGTTTGTTACCAGCTTAGATCTGACCAAACACATCAAGGTGACAGAACTCCATTAGGCAAATGCATTCAGTAAAGTCATTTATAACCCTGAGGTATGAGGATGTACAAATTGCTATATTTAAATCTACATTAATATTATTTGCAGTGTAGTGAGTTTGTTACAGGAACATATTTCAACTGATGTTAAGTCTAATGGTCCAGTCCTTGGAGCTGCTCTGTTCAGTAGGGGGTATGCATCTCTTCGGGCCAAGCACTAATACTGAACTGGAGCAACCCACCATCCAAAGAGGTTTCCAAGGTTATTCTTTTTCTGCACACACCCTTACTGGTGTTCAGGCATCAGTGTATAAGATATGTGTAACCATTCCAAGTGCAAGCATGAGGGTGCTGAAAGAAATAATTGGTACCAGAAAACATTTATTTCTGAATAAGGGTGGCATTGTTTCTAGGCTATAACTCAGAAGCCTTTTTGGAGGCCAGAACTTAAGATGATGTAAGAATTATAAAGTGTACTTGTTGGCTATTTTGTCTCATCCCAAATACATTCTCATAACAGATACTGTGTTCTCTCTCTTCCCCCCTTCTCCAGAAACGAACATCTTTGAAAGCAGGATTTTCATCAGGGAAAGTGCCTGAGACAGATAAGTTAATACCTTCTCTCAGCAGTAAGAAGAGCCTTCCTGGATCAAACCAAAGGCCCATCTAACCCAACATCCTGTTCTCACAGTGGCCAGCCAGACACATATAAGAAGCCTGCAAGCCAAACCTGTGTTCAGTAGGAGTGTACATTTTGGCACATTTCCCTATGCTCCAAAAGTAAGGCAGCACACCATATTGTTAATATCTCACTGTTAAAAAAATAGCATATAGAACTGTTGACAGCAGGTTGGTATTTGTTCTTATGCTTTTCTGCAACTCCAGACAAGACTGAAAGGCAATCATGTTATTGTAGGAAGGTCTACACCACGAATGGGGAACATGTGGACCTCCAGGGGTTGCTAGACTCCAATTGTCACAATCCCTTGCCATTGGTCATGCTTGCTGGGGCTGACAGACATTGGAGTCCAACAACATGTGGAGAGCCTACACAGTGGCTGACTGGCCTCCTTTCATGTTGATTGGATCATAGGATGCTGGAGACATAGGGATCCTGTTCCCAAAAATCCAAGAGGTCTAAGACCTCCCAAGACCCCAGATGACTACACCCCTGCCCTTAGATAAAGGAAATGCTACTACATCCAGTACCTGCATGTCTCACCTCAGTTCAACCAGCATAAATCCACCACAGTAGAAAAGGAACTAGATACACCAATTTAAGTGAAGCCAGACTTGTCCAGCATTATATTTATATATGTCAATTGAAAAATGTGCTCTGTCGCCATCATATTGTTCTCAGAGTCTGATATTGACTCCTTATATCCTGGCACAGATCCCATTTCCATTATGGCTTGTCTTGTTTAGACAAGCAAAAGACTAGTTTCTGGCATGAATTCAAACATCTCATTAGCTTTGACGAGTTGTATCCTGTTCCTAATAAAATCTATACTTTCTAACATAGCAATCACGTCTTATGATCTATGTTTTCCTTTGGAACCTGTTCCTTTGCTGAAGTTCCCGTAAATGCTTGGTGTAAGTATGATATTGTGTTCTATCAGTAAAAAAAATGGTTTGCTGATCTATCAATATTACTTAGGTTGTGTTTTCATCCCAGGCCTCCAGGCCCTAATGCTGGTCTGCTCTTTGTCAATGTAATAAATTTATGTTGAATTCCACAGCTCTGCTGGAGTTCTACAGATGAGGATACCTATTCTGTTCTATTTCAAATTCCAATCACAGTACATAAAAAGGCAGTAAGCCCCCATTTTATTCATTGATGATTGTCCTTTTTTAAACTGCAGATTTAAAAAATAGAAATACCTTTTAAAACACCCTATGTATTATCATTATATAGATTTGTGAGCAACATCCATTGTCCCTACAACCCAAAAGGAAGATGCCAGACAACTGTTGGGATTAAAAGATCACACTTTATTTAACTACTAACAATGGTCAGCAGTGACTTAACCACTAACCTATCTCTCCCTTGTAGGCCTAACTAAGAGGAGGAAACCTGCAAGGAAAAGCTCTCCATGTGCCCTTGCTTGAGTGATACTGCCCTGGTTTCAGGCTTGAAATCAGGAAAGCTACAATCACCATTGCCAGCCCACTTCAAATGTGAGCTGAGGTGAAGGGAAGCGCTACATCCTTCCCCTGCTGGCCAGGGTTCAGGGGGAAGAACTCTCCCTGGCCCGAGTTATATTCCCTTATTCCCCTTGAGCCAGCTGACAATTAGAGTAAGGCTGGGAAGGCATAACATCACCCAGGTGCACCACTGTGTGTGCATCAGTGCCTATCCTAATCATCCTCCCATCACACAGTATCTACTTATGACCACACATGAAAGCCATGCATATGCATCACCACATCCAAAGGCAACCACACACTGTGGAGCAGGTGAGAAAAAGGTAATCCCAAAGGCCCAACATGGGATATATATATAGATATAGATATAGATATAAACCCTACTCAGCCCCATAAAAGGTGACTGGATGATCTTACACTGAAACTAACTACGGGATAGGTGGGTGGGTTTCCACAACAGCTGAAGAGGCTGCAATGGGGGTGGCTGACTTGAAGAAGCATGCTGCCTCCCCTCCTAATTGACTGCCCCCTTTCATGTGATCAGGGCCACCTCTGGTCATCTGAGGCTTCATGCCAGATAGCTGTCACCCTATTACAAAATGGAGGAACACCATTTTTGGAATTTGTGAATGTCTCCTATCTATACAGTAGTCATCTCAATATGGTCCCTTAGTGACAAAGTGATTGTTTTAGTTTAGTTTCACTTCCCATTCTGCCTGCTAGTAGTTGTTAGTTATGTTAGTTATGTTGTTAGTTATGCTCAGGCAGAAACCAGAAGAAGCCTTACTTTTGGGGTAAGGGTTGAGAATTTACCCAAAGAGTTCTCAACCCCTGTTCTGCTGCGTCTCTGCAGAATTATTTCAGATACTCTGTTTATTATATGGGGAGGGGGATCTACTTTTCAGGAATATTTGCTATGGCTACTCCCTATCACCCCTGCCCTTCAGCCGATTTCTGGTATCATTATTCACTCTGTTATGGGGTTGAGAGTTGAGATAGATGATTTCTTTGGGTCCCCTTCAAGCCTGAGACCAGTTGGGATAAGCAAGCACAAAACCTGGTCTACTGGTCAGACTAATTTCCTTTGTTATGCTAGCCTGTGTGTCAATGGACATTGAATGGTAAATCTGTGTATCTAAAGGGATGCGGCCAAGAGAGATCCTGTGGCTACTGGAACTCTCTTCAGGAGAGGGGCCCCTTCTCCCCCCACCCATTTGGGAGCCAGAGAGGCTTATGTTTTTAGTTTAGTCTGGAGAAGCTGGGAACTAGGGAAACGCACAGAGAGGTCTGCTCTCTGCACCATGGCTTTGGGGTGCCTCCCTACAAGCCTGATGAAGCTTTGAATCCCTCCATCTTAAGCTCAGGTTGTAAATAAACCATATATCATAAAGACACCGTAGCCTCTGCTGATCTTCTTTCCAAGAAAACCAAACCCTGGATAAGCGCAGGAGCCCCTGGAAGCCTCACATCACTCGGAGATTGGGGTGGTGGACAACAACGCCATAAAAGGCTCACACCCCAGTCCTGCAGGCTTCTTCAGACATATCATAGGAAGGAACCCAAGGAGCTCCCTTATTCTAGGTCAGAGTATTTGTCAATTTAGCCTAGTGTGGCTTTTCTACCGGTAGCAACTCTCTATACTCAGGCAGGGATCTTTCCCATCCATTACTATCTGATCCTTTTGACTGGAGATGCCTGGGATTGAACCTGGGATCTTCTGCCTGCAAAGCATGAGGTCTACCACTGAGCTATACCTCTATCCCCTTATTTATTATTTATTTTATTTATTGAATTTATTGAATTTATTAGTCGCCCATCTGGCTGGTTATCCAGCCACTCTGGGCGGCGTACAAAATAGACATACAAATAAATTAGATATTAAAAATCTGAAAACAATGATAATAAAATCTAGCCCACCCCAAAAGCCTTCCTGAAGAGCCAGGTCTTCAAGGCCCGGCGGAAGCTCATCATAGAAGGGGCATGGCAGAGATCATTTGTCAGAAAGAGGACCCACTCGTGCAAACAGCTGCTGTGGATATGATTTCACTGCTCCATTCATTACTGAGAGCACTTGCTAAATGATCTCTAATTACCACCCATAAACTGTTCAGTAGATATTGTCCCTGCCTCATGATCTCACCCTCAAAGCATTCATAGAATTGTGTTTAGGCTACTCAGCTTTGCCTGAGCATTTGTAGCTTCAGACTGCAATGTCTGCCTATTATTTTGACACTTGGTCCCACACCTGAGGCAACTACTTGCCACAGAGATGTAGTCAACCAAGTGTTTGGAACAAATCTCAGTGCAGTGCCAGTTGTCTCCATCCACTCTGGCAGAACTGAATAACTTTCGACAGGGCTCATACATCTATGAATCCACTAATGTCATATATGTCATTGCCTACAAGTAATACCAGCCAGGAGAGTCCCTATGCAAAATAATGAATGGTCTAAATGAATTATTAAAAACTAGAACATTCAGTAACAACTGGGAGAACACCTGATCTTTTGGTTCTATGTGCACTTACTAGGGAGTAAGGTCACATCCACACCATACATTTGAAACATATTTAAAACACATGGTTTCCTGAGAACTATGGCTTACTCTTCACACAGCTACAGTTCTCAGCATCCTTAACAAACTACAGTTTCCAGGATTCTTTGGGGGAAGTTGTGTGCTTTCAATGTGCTTAAAATATATGGTGTTGATGTGACCTATTGAAATGAGTGGAACTTACTTCTGAGTAAACATACACAGAATTGCCCTGTTAATTTGCTGCACCTCAACAAAAAAAATGCAGAAGTAAGAACCTATGGACTTGTACGTCACTCAAAAATGTGGCTTTTTCCCCTTACACAATTAAAGAACCCCACAGTGTAACCAAGTGAAGTATTTTTAAAAAATCTATCCATTTCAGAGGCATATGCTCACATCCCTCCTATCGAAAGATGGGCTAAATAAGTACACTAATTAGACTGTTTCAGACTTTTTAATGGAGGGAGAAAATATAAGTACGGGGAGAATTAACAAAATCACAAACACTAGAGGGATTTCTCCCCCATACACACTGAACTGCAGATGGCTGACATTAGGTTACAGATTGGCAAAAGGAAACACCTCTTCACACAACATATAACCAGCTTAAAGAATTCACTGCCACAAGATTTGGCAATGTGTACTAAGTTTCAAAAGGGTTTCATGGAGGTTAAGGCCCTATCTGTGCTGGACATTTAAAGCAGTATTATACAACTTGAAACAGTCACAGCTTCCTCCAAAGAATCCTGGGAACTGTCATCTGTTAAGGGTGCTGAGAGTTGCTAGGAGACCCCATTCCCCTCACAGAGCTGGAATTCTCAGTTCCCTTGGAAGAGGGATTGACTGTTAAACAATTCTGGGAACTGTAGCTCTGTGGGGGGAATAGGGGTCTCCTAACAACTCTCAGCACCCTTAACAAATTACTGTTCCCACGATTCTTTAGGGGAAGCCATGACTGTTTCAAGTAATACTGCTTTAAATGTCTAGTGCAGATGGGGACTTAATCTGCCAAGAGTTGTTTTTTTAAAAAAAAGATAGTTCAGTAGAACCTCCACATAAAGAGATCTAAATGCTGGATGCTGGGAACAAGAAAGTTCATTAGCTTGTATGCTTCTGGAAGCATCTGGCATGACACTCTTAGAAACTGAACACCAAAGCCAGCACACATTTTGCTGCTTGAGGCAGAACAGCAAATTACATACCCCTTCCCCCAAGTCAATGTTCTTAGTACCCAAGGCTGGTCAAGTTATTTAAGAAAAATCCACAAGTGCCTCTCCCTAGAAATAAAAAAATACAACTATACAAAAATTAAATAACTAACAATTTGCTACCCTTTCATGAAACCCAAAATCTGCTGTCTGAGGTAGCCACCTCACTCTGCCCAATGGGAGGCTGGCCCTGCTGGACTAGACAGATCTTGCTCTGGTCTCTTAAAGCAAATCTTTATGTGGTTAATGAAGGAATGATCTTAGAAACTCACCGGGAATATGTAGATGGAAGATTGTTTATTTCTAAAATATATCCAAGAGAAGAAATTTCATCCCAAAATCAGAGCAAGGCCTTCCAAAGTCACCTCAATTTTCAGTTGAGCATTGCTGGCAATTTAATGAGGTGCAAACCACTCCCATATCAGCAGGTATATTATCTCAAATGGACATCTTCAGGCATTCATCCTGGATTATCAAGGGCTAAAGCGAGTAGGAGTACACGTCAGCCTCTCCACCAGCATCACCAGGCAAGCTCCCTCCATTTCCTGCCTTCACTCATTTAATGTGAGTTTTTGAAAGGGGCTTGTGAATGCACTTACAAGTCTCTTGGCAGTTGGGTGAAATTAAGTGGCAGTTCAACGTTTTCTTGTCTCTAGCACACTTTTCCACCTTGGTCTAGAGTGCTGTCTTGAAATGGTCCTACCAGTCCCATTCACAGGCCATGAAGGTGAGAGAGTATTTTGGCTTATCTTAAGGGGCAACAGGCAAATTTCAAGAGGAGAGAAGAACTTCCTCCTTGCTCCTTTGCCTGGTGGCTGCCATTTTTGTTCCCCCAGAATGCACAAAGCTATGCAGTATGTAGCATTGTCTTGAGGAGCATTCTGATTGGGGGGGAATGGTGGTTCACACTGGTGACCTTAAAATGCCCATTAAAATTACCCTCCTTTCACTGGGAAACAACCATCCCCCAAGTAGCCAAAAGGAGGGTGGGAGTATTTTTTGGGAGAATTTTCAACTCGACCATAGTGATAGGTTTAGATATGGAGGACTGTGAGGCATCCTTCCCTGGCTCTCCCTGTCAGGTTCCTACCTGCTCGTGGTTACTGCCTGTCTCTAGGCACCACCAGGGACTCCACCAGTCCGGACCGCTCTCTCTTATGATTTCTCTCCCCGCTCTAGCACAGATCTCAACAGATCCCCCTGCTAGGCAACCACCAGTAACGTCCCAATACTAGTATTCCCAGAGACTCTGAATACTGGTATTGTTATTCTCTTCACCGCTGCCACCATTTGTTACAGTTCCCCTTCAGCCTTGGTCATTACCTTACCCTCCCTTCTGGTCTGTGAAACCCCAGCCAAGGATCAGACCTTTGGTAAACCAAATTAAGTATTTATTTCAGATAACAAAGCTAACAAGATTAACAAGATTTCTTCTTAAGGCACATAAGCATATGGTTTTACTCAATACTAATCCGAACTCCACCTCCCTCCTGGTAAACAACTCTCTAAACCCCACCAAGCAATCCACTCTTTCTCTTCTCCCCCCAGATTCCACAATTTACCACCTCACATTCACCCAGATTTACCTGTCATCCTTTCATTTATACTGTCAGCCATTTTAAACATTCAGCCAATCATCAAGCATTCTATTGCCCATTCACTCCCCCTCCTCTTTCACTACTTACCATGTATACTCTAAACAACCAACACTTACCATATATACACTAATATATAGGAACATCACAAGGACCCAGAGTCCAATCCCACTTACTTTAGAAGCTTCTCTCTCTCTCTCTCTCTCTCTCTCACGCACTCCCTCACTCATAACTCTTAAGATATATTTCCATCAAATATATGTTGGTTCCCCTAAAACAATACCCAGATGAGTTTTACAGCCTTTTAAATGCTTTTACATCAGGATGCACAAAATTACATCTCAGTTAGTTCTCAGCCCCTTAAGGCTCCTGAAGGCAGATCAATGAAAAAACCATAACACTACTAAGTAATGCAGATAATTGAATTATCTTTGACATACATATTGTGTGTCTGTAAAATTCACCCGTCTCATCTTAGATTGGGCTTCATCATTATGCTTCACTCAAACATTACTTTGCCATCTCTTACATCATCACATGGGGCAGGTTTCTCCAAAGAGCTGTTATAAATTAATAAAAGGTATCTCTTACTCATTGTTACATGATATCCCCAGTGACATTCTTTGACAGGCAAAGTAAATGAAGAATAATAAAAGTTAAATTACTTATTTGTAATGCTAGCTAACTAATGCTTACACGTCACAAATCCCACAAAGTGCAGTTGGGAATCATATGCACTTCCTCAATTCCTCTCCCCACCCACTGATTCATTATTTAAAATACCTATTTGTTTACCAGTGCCTATTTGACTGGTTGACATGTCACCTTAAAAAAGAAAAAGCTTTAGATGCATATATTATTTTATGTGTATAGGATTGGGTAATGGCCAGATGCTATAATTTAAAATGTGCTGGTCTTTCCATCATCCCATTAATATATTAAAATGTAAAACCAATGGGTTGTATCCAACATAATACTAAGCAAGTTGTTCTGTCAATGCAGGGATTTCTCCTTGCACACTGGAACAATCTCCCCTTCTCCTCCCCCACATACCCCCTAAATCTGTTATGGGGGATCCTCCAACCCTCCACAGCAGATTTGGGGATGATACGGGGGGGGAGTAGAGAAGGAGGGAAATCCCTTTGAGCTAGTACTAACCCTTGCACTAGAGCAATTTTTAGTTGAATACCATCCAACAGAACTAATTAATGTTCTCTTCCCCTGCATGATATGCAACAGGTGGCATTTACCCTCACCCACTTGACAGGGGAGAGACTGCACATGATGTTACCCAGGCAGGTTTGCTAGGGCAGTTCAAAAGAGATATACAATGATGAAGTGAGGTTACTTCATCCATATGTTCCCAACATAGACATCCGTCTTATCTGGAGTCAGACCATTGGTCCAGCTAGCCCAGTGTTGTCTACACTGACTGGCAGCTCTTCTTCAAGGTTTAAGGCAGGGATCTCTCCCAGGCCTATCTGGTGATGCCAGGGATTGAACCTGGGACATTCTGCATGCATGTGTGTGTAGCACGGGAGACAAATGGTGCAGCTACAATTAAGCAGATAAGCTGTCGAAACCCATGCTTTTCCTGGGGGTGATGTTGCCTAGAGTTCTTGGTGTTAAGCATATCAGTGTAGTGATTGTAAGGAACTGCTTGTCGTACTGAGGCCAAGTTTCCACCGGACCATTTTACCCAGGGGGTTGCACTATTTGACACTACCATCTGTGGGTGAAAATATGAACAAACCGGGAGCTGCCTTTTGATAAATCAGAGCACTAGTTTCTACAACCTTGCAGTGGCTCCCCAGAGTCTCAGATGGAGACCTTTACCAAGCCCGCGACCTGATATCCTTTTGACTGGTCATGCTTGGGACTGCACCTGGGACTTCCTATGTACAAAGCATGTGCTCCATCACTAGCTATGGCTCCTCCTTCTGACGTTGCACAGAGTGTTAGAGGAGAGTAGCAATTAGGATTAATGGTGTACAAAACAGCCTTGTCACAGTTCATATGGTAGAACCTTTGAAGAAGGAGAGGATGGGAGGTAAGGGACAGATAGCTGTCAAAAGCATCCTACTGGGATGAAAAGGGGATTGTGGGCTTACCCCATTAGGAAGGATTCATTTATCTCTTAGAAATTCCCATTTTTGTGCCTGCCCTGGAGCAGTGATAGCTGATCATTTCATCCCCCTTGACATTTCTTTAGGGGACTGGAATAGTGGAGGCTGAAAGGTGGACAAATTTAAGACATGCAGTATTCATTTGCGTTGCATGTGGAAATGGTAAATAGCACACTATTAATTATATGAGTTTAGAACATATGCATCTCCTCAAATCTGTCCTTTATAAAATATCAACCCCATAATGTCTGAATAATGAAATTAAGAGAAGTTGCCTTCTTATCAGCATGGTTTCTCCTGTAACTACTTAAAGCCATTAAAATTGATTAAGATTAAGAGATGGGGAGTGTGAGTTGTGTTACCTTCAGTACAAATAATTTAGTTCCTTAGATTTGATCAAATTAAACGGGGAATCAAGTTAAGCGCCAGTGGAGGAAATGAGATAGAAGCTGCTGGGTTTGAAATTTCTTTCCTCATTATTTGTCCCATTTATTTAGAACAAGATGCTTCCTGACTTATTAGCCAGAGACATTTACTCAAAGGGCAAAACTCAGCTGACACTAAATAAGAACTAAGTCTTATCAACAAATGATAATGGTCCATTAGCTGTCTACATAAATGTGCAATGACCTTTAAGTACCCTATGACATATAGGGTGGGGACAGGGGAATGATCCCTGTGTCTAGTCCTTGAAGCTCTTGTGCATGAGCACCCTTAAAATAATCAAAAGTCTTTCATTAGTTCTATTTCCCCTTTGTCCTGAACACAGGGCCCAAATTCTTAGAGCCTATCATGACAGCACTGAGCGATTCTGAGATCCCTGCTTGGTTATTCCAGTTCTGCATTCAGCATCTTTCCCAGTATTCACCCTTGCCTATGTATATATGTACTGCCTTCAAGTCGATTCCGACTTATGGAGACCCTATGAATAGGGTTTTCATGAGGCTGAGAGGCAGTGACTGGCCCAAGATCACCCAGTGAGCTTCATGGCTATATGGGGATTTGAACCCTGGTCTCCCAGGTTGTAGTCCAACACCTTAACCACTGCTACTAACAATCTCATTCTCCAGGTGTGGATCCTTTAGTGAAAACAGCACTATCCGTACACCAGGAAGGGTGAATCAGCAGGCTTGAGGGAATCCAAAGGTTTGCAGAAACACACAATATATTTTCAGGGGAAAAGAGACCCCTAAGAGGAGGAACCTAGAACTGCCCAATGAGGAATGAGCATGCTCAGTGAATAGTGGGCACAGATTACTGACTGACAGTTGGAGCAGTGGGAGGGTGAATGGAAATGCATGATGGATCACAGGGAGAATGGAATGGAGAATCCTGGAAGAGGATATGGCTGGCACTCCTAAATAGGCACACTCCACATGCAACATTGTGCAGGCCCCGCTTATAGATGGCTATTCACATTTTTCTCACTGCTCTGCTACATCAGTCTTGCATTACATTTAGGGATGTTGCTTGATTAAAGAAATCTTAGTTGGTTAGTCATGTGAGTTTTAGTTGATTAATCAATTAATTCTGCAACATTTGGCATTCCAAGCTCATCCAGCATGCTCAGTCCTCATTGGACAGTTTCTGTCTCTCCCCCCTTTTTTAGGCTTCTCCCCTCTCTGCATTATCTGCCACAGCCTCAACATTTCTTGGACCGCTTCACCTCCCACCTTCCCCCCCCCCCGCTCCCTGGTCAATTCCCAAATGTATTATCTCCCAAATGGAGATAAATTGATATCGTGTTTGAGGCATTAACAACACGTTAAAGATATGTGGCAATTAATAAGCTTCAAAAGTCTTCCCAAATACAAGCCCAGTTAATCGGTCTTGTTCTGCATAAGTAGTACAGGATTCAAACTATATATATTTAATGGATGTGGGAAGGGGAGAATGGGGGGGAAGAGAATGTCACACAGAAAAGTCTTTTGTCAGCCAGGAAAGAGCTCCAAGCTCTTCTGTTAGCACAGATGTTCATTTGGGAGAAAGGGTTTTCTTCCTACTTTAATGGCTCTAAAAATATTAGCCAATGATAAATTATTCACAAAAGGTTGTTATATACATGAGCAATCACTCATCATCATGCTCATATTTTCCCCCATTGTCATCACTCATTTCACATGAAACCCATCCAATGCTGTTTGCCTACATTAATATATAAGTTAGATCATTATGCACTTTTTAGACAATGGGTAATAAAAGATACATTTCTCCTACACAAAAAGCAATTCTTTAACAGGAGAAAAATTACCCGCAAAACCAAATACAGCCCTACTCATTATTTCTTCTTCTTCTAAATAATAACTTGGACTCCCAGCATAGTTGAAAGCAAAAGCCTATGATTTTTCTGAAAGACACGCCTTGAAAACTTGCTATAACATGGCTGTTGATCACTGTGAGAGAGTTGATGGTATTTCCTGCACAAAACCAAAGGATATTTTCGGCTCAAACCATGCCATCCAGTGATGACATGATAGGCCCACTTTTATTATTATTATTGTTATAATAATAATAATAATAATAATAATAATAATAATAATAATAATAATACTGCTTAATGCCAAAATAGGCTTCTAAGCAGTTTACAAGGATTAAAACAATCACAACTGTTTTATGGTACTTTGCACTGTGTGTTCCTGGATAGCCTGTGCAGCAACTGGTCCTCAGACTTTGAACTTAGTTGGGATTTGAAAGTTGTGGTCCATTGAAAACACTTGGTGGTGGTGATGGGGATGTGTGTGTGTTTTTCTGCTGTTTTTGAAGGATGGTCATCACTGGTGATCCATTTTCAAACTAAATTGAAGTGGTGCTGTAAACTTGTGGTGGCCCATGACTTGTCCAGAAGCAGTTGTGCATACTCTATGGATGTGCTAGAATTCAGCCCAATTCGGATTTGATACTGAATTTTCCATTAATTTGCTTATTCACTATTGCTGCGGATTGGATTTTTATGTCGTGATTTTCCACAGCTATTTTTGGAAATGTATTTTTTTTAAAAAAAATCTGTTTCTCAAATATTGACATTAATAATATGTTATCAATATTTCCTTCAATTTATCATTTCCTTCTAAATTATCAATATTTCCTTCCAAATTATCAATATTTCCTTTTAAGATATGGATATCAATATCAATATTTTTTCTGAGAGAAAACAAATAGATCGGTAAAAGCAGCTGCTTGCAGACAAAAAAAGATCTCAAATCAACACCAGTCTGTTAGGCAAACAGAATGCTTTCGTATTCACACCAGCCAACAGATCCCATCCCTAGTATATTCCAGTGAATTGCAACAGTGCTAGTGGTTTGTGGAGCGTTTGTCAATGCAATGCCCTCCAGATATTGCTGAACTACTTTTCCCATCATCTAATACCACTGGGCAGACTGGCTAGGTCTGATGAGAGTTGTAGTCCACCAACATCAGCACCACAATAGCTATTCCTGGGTTTCTGTAGAGCAGGAGGGATGATATCTCACAAGTCCTCTTCAGCAGTTGCTGCTGACCACATGAATAGGCCTGCATAAATGTGTGGGGCTAGTTCCATCCTGTGGATAATGTCCTGCATGCCAGCAACTCTCCCAAGCTGATGCAGAATTGTCTAAGCCTGATTGGGGGGGGGGCATCTTTATTGTGTGAAGGGTTTCAAAGATGGGGATGGGAAACTGTTGGAAACACTGATGTCATTAAGAGTGGACCACCTTCAAAATCAGGTGATGGTGCATTAGCTCAGGAGTGTTGCCAACTTGAACATAATTCCCAAGGGGCCAGAGCTAGCCCCAAAAGTTCCTGCAGATCCGTTCACATGTTCCTGAAGAGGGCTAAAATTGTTGGGGCTGTGGTGTCTGCCACACATGAGGAAGGGGATGACCCATCCATAGTGAAGAATTTTATGTTTTGTATACTATGAAAAGATGGGAAACCATATAAATGAATGGTGAGCATCATTCAGCTGGCAGGTAGAATTTATTATTGTGTTTGGATCCACATTCTGAGGTCTTTACACAAAAGTGCTTTTGTGGACTAAATATTTGCATAACAATGCAAGGAACCAGGCTGGGGTCTGATGATGCTAGTGCACATCCTCTAATCAGAGGCTTGATAAACATTTTTCATTTTGTTTTTGCTGTTAGGCGTAATTCCAAAACCAGAAGCTGGTGGGCCACAGTACAAGGTCATCTAATGAAGATGAATGTTTGGAACACTAATAGACAAAAGGAAGAGCTTCATGTAGCACATGGTTTAACTCTGGAACTTGCTACCAAAAGATGCAGTGATGGCCACCACTTTGGACAGCTTTAAAGGGGATTTAGACAAAGGATAAAGCTATCAATTTTTAAATTGTGTTCCAGTATTTCCACTATAGGGGGCAGTATACCTCTGCATGCCAGTTGCTAGAAATCACTAGTAGGGAGGATGGTGTTGCACTCAGAACATGCTTGAAGGCTTTCCATGGCTATCTGTTGGTCACTATGAGAACAGGATTCTGGAGCAGATGGACCCGTGGGCTGATCCAGCAGAGCTCTTGTGGCTGGTGGACTGAAATCAGCTTGGTTGGAAGTTATACACACCTTCTTTTGGAAATGAATACTACACAAAGCAGGCATTTTATATTGGGGAAGTCACAGGTCTTCCCTTCACACATTACCCAGAAGCATGAAATGTGCAACAGAGTCATCATTGATATGGACACTGATTTGTTTCTGGATTTCAGACTATTGAACAACTGAACATATAAACAAGTTGCTTCAAACAAGCAACCCATGCCACAAGCTAAAGGGAAAAATCTGATATAGAAAAAATTCCACACAGCCTAATCTGATGGCTTTTCTACATTCTGCAGCAGTAATCCACGTTTGACAAAATACACACACACAACATACACACAAACATACATTTCATCAAAGGGCAACCAATTGTGACTCTCTAACAAGTGTATTTGCCTGATGCATTTCCAAATATTTATTCATTGCATTCACACTTATTTTTTTTAGTTATGTGTTTTTTTAAGTGTACACCCAAAATTGTAATGTATGAAGAGTACCTGAGATACAAGAACCAATTAGACCCAGAATTTCTGTGACTTCTCCCATCAAATCCTCCACCCCATCCTATTTATTGGGGACTGGGAAGACTTTTTTTGAAGATCAAATTATATTATGTTTGCTTACTTCAGTATTGTAATAGATTTTCATGGTGTCCCTACACTATATCAATGCACTCTTTGTAAAAATTAATGCTTAGCAAGCTATTTACATAATAAGCCCACAGAAACAATAACTAGAGAAGAGTGAACAATTTATTTTCTAAGCATCTGGTAGAGAGAAGGCTTATCACTAATGTCTGTAGACAGATACAGATTTTTCTTCACTGTGCATTTTTATTATAGTAGTACCCAAATGTTGCCAACAGTATATTTATTTTGGGACAGGGGAAAAAATCTAATAGATAACTGACTGATTTAGTTGTCAGTTTGTAGCCATTAAGCATATTTATAGCTGGTTACAGTTTCTTTAGGCAGCATATCACTGGTGGTATTTATTGCCTTCTAGTCGAGATAGCATTTTTTGAAGAGGTAAGATGGTCTTAAGAGATAATGGAGGACAGTTTTGAACTTCACTGAATATACAATATCAAAGGTGAAAGGAAAATAAATAAGTTTTAAAAGGAGATTTCTAAAATCTTTTAAAATCTTTCAATCCTTTAATTTTGTTAGAGACTATTTTTAAGTACATGCCTTAAATTATCACCTCTGTGAGCATCACTGCTAGTTAGAGAACACCAAGAAACAGCCTTTTATTGTTACTCGGTTGCTAATTAGGAACCTGCTTTGAGCCAGTGAATATGTAATAGGGAATAGCCACCAATTGCGATGTGCAGCTCAGCTTGCTGAAATACTATCAAGGAAAACCTGCTTAACAAAGCTTGGTAAACTATCCTGATCTTCTAAAAGTAGACCAATCCCTTTTCTGTTTATATTTAGGACTGAGCAGTAGCAGGTGACAGAGCTTACCTGTCCTCCCATCACTTGTGTCTCTGTGGCTTATTATCAGAAAGGGGGGTAAAGTTGTGCGAGGTGGCTATGGTGCAAATGCACTGGCAGGAGTGCCATATTGGCTCCACCAGAGTGTTTGCACAATGCTGACCTTGCTGCTGCCTTGCCCCTTTTGGCAAGTCACAGCAATGGCGATGATGGGAGGTCAGGTAAGCAGCAGTGCCCTACTCTGCTGACTGCTACTGGACCTGACAGATATTTCATCAATCTCATCAAAACTCACTCTCTTTCTCTCTGTCTCCCCCCCCCCACACACACACACACAATGATCAAAAGTTCCACCCAAGCAAGAATGTCCATATTTTCCCTTAGGTGAAGTTTAGTGACATCTTATAAATGGCAGATCCATCCTGAGAATTTTCACTAGTCCTGTTGGAGGTCATTTGCTTTCCTCAAAATCCCTAAGATGTTTTGCCCAAAGGGATTTGTCCCCATTCTCCTTGAAACGTTGCCATGGGAAAAATTCAGTGACAACCCAAAGATTTAATGTGCTATCAAACAGGTGCAGAACTGGACTTAGCCATCTTTCTGATGCACATTAAATTCTTCAAACCTGGGTGCAATATATTTGTATGAATTGATACTTCTATGCAGTTACATTCTGTGTATTTTGAGTGGAACAAATGTCCTGCAATACCATGCAAAGACAACCAAATGACTTTCATGTCTAGATCCAGATATGAACTGTGCCTTTTCTCGCCTGTACTAAATTATCCATTGTGGCGTCCACAAGGGGATAAAAATATTTGAATGAATGGATGGATAAGTATTAGCCTGAGCCAAAAAGATGTGCGATATAATCTCAGTGCTGTTCTGGGACAGATTCAGAGATTCACACTCACGTCATGTAAGGCACTGGCCAGGCCTGTTTGGCAACACCGAAAGCTCAAACGGAGGGTGCAAATGCAAACTCACCTGTACATCCCCAGCCTTCCTCAATTGTGCAGAGTTGGCTCTCCAGTCATACAGTGGAGTCTACTAATATTTAAGCGAATGCAAGTAGAAGCCCCCTGCAGACCTTCACCATGGAACATGATGAGCACACAATGTAAGGACAGTGGGTGTGGGGCTTGTGTGCATGCCTCACCTCCATCTACACTGTCTGCATCCATGTGTTCCAATGATTGAGTACACCTACAGTATGAACTGAAATGTTGTGATTTACAATACACTTGACGATTCACTGTGATGCACACTGCAAGGAAAGATCAGTAGTGGAAGGCAAGTTGTATTTAAGGAAGCTTGTTTGCCATTACTGATTTTCTTATTTAGAAGCCCCTGAACAGTTTCCAAGTATCCTCAGGGTTGCTTGGAACACAGTTTCAAAAACAAAAACAAAACACATGATCAAACTGATTTCCTCCTCCTCCAAAGACTACTAATTTCTTGAAAGTCCTAACAAGGCAGTCTATTTTTTTTAATACCTTGCAATTAAGTCAGCGACACACAAGGAAACATAACTTCTGTCAGTTGTGAGTATGGATTGCTGAAACACGGCTTTAGGCTTTTGCTCAAACTGAGTCCCTGTGTTCTGCCTTTGGAACAGATTCCAGCAGAAAACGGCGTGTATTCCAAGTTTCCTAGATATGTTGCATATCAGGATGGGCAATATTCTTTGGCCACTGCTCTGCATAATCTGCTCTCTCTTTCTGTCTGCTTTTCCAGTCAGCTACAGCCACAGGGTCTTGGCAAAGCTCCATTGTGGCCCAGAGTCAAAATCAGATGTAGCTTGGGTACATCTGTAAACCCTAGCTGAAATCTTAACATTTTTTTTGCCATAGCTTACTGATTTGCTTCCAGCAGAAGCTATTAGTAAAAGTTCATTCCAGTTGCTGTTATTCATCGTTGCCAGCACTCTAAATTGTTTGACTTTCAAATATCAGTGATAATGGCATTTTTAATGTGATGACTTTGGTTATTTTTACTCGCCTTTTGTATTTTAAATGATAAAGGGCTCTCCAAGTCTTGTGGAACATATTAGTATTAAGGTGGCATGTATGGCATTTATCTTGCTTGACGATAAACAGGGGGACAGTGCCTCTTTGCAGTGTTTTTGATGCAATGCCACAAATCGAAATTTGAAGACGGGATAAAAGAAAGCCAGTGGCAGAGCTTTCGACACGAAGTAAACAAAATGTGAAAAAAGGCCAAGAGATTGGCTTTGAAAGTCTTTGAAGACAAACATTATCATTGCTAATAAAAGTCTACAGAAAGAGGCAGCAGCTCACATAAGTATACATTTATAAAGAGTCTGGGTTAGACTAAAAAGTGCTGATAACCTTTTAAAATAATAGAACTGAAAGACTCTGTAAAAGACATGCAGATCTTCTACTCCAGTGATCTACTCCCAGAATCCTGCAGGCTGAAACTCAATTTGTGTGCATATATCATATCTGACTATCTACACATTGAGCAGACACATTGAAATCAATGAGCTCAAGTTAGGCAGTTTATGCTAGGGATCTGGTAGAATTCTGCTCAATTCGGATTTGGTACAGAATTTTCCATTAATTCACTTATTCTCAATAGCTGAGGATCGGATTGTAATGTAGTGAATTTCTGCAGCTATTTGTGAAAATGGGCTTTTTTAAAAAAAGTCGTTGGTTGTAGAATGATTTTATTGATATTTCCTTCAAAATATCAATATTTTAATAGATATTTCCTTCAAAGTATCAATATTAATATAGATTTTTTTCCATGTGAAAAAAACCCATGGATTGGTAAAAGCAGTGGCTAGCTGATAATGAATTCAAATAATAGAATCATAGAACAGTAGAGTTGGAAGGGGCCTATAAAGCCATCAAGTCCAACCCCCTGCTCAATGTAGGAATCCAAATCAAAGCATTCCTGACAGATCGCTGTCCAGCTGCCTCTTCAATGCCTCCAGTGTCGGAGAGTCCACTACCTCTCTAGGTAATTGATTCCATTGTTATATGGCTCTAAAAGTTAGGAAGTTTCTCCTGATGTTATTGAAATCTGGCTTCCTGCAACTTGAGTCCATTCTTCCATGTCCTGCACTCTGGGATGATCGAGAAGAGATCCCATCCCTCCTCTGTGTGAGAACCTTTCATATACTTGAAGAGTGCTGTCATATCTCCCCTCAGTCTTCTCTTCTCCAGGCTAAACATGCCCAGTTCTTTCAGTCTCTCCTCATAGGGCTTTGTTTCCAGTTCCCCGATCATCCTTGTTGCCCTCCTCTGAACCTGTTCCAGTTTGCCTGCATCCTTCTTGAAGTGCAGAGACTGGAGCCGGACACAGTATTCAAGATGAGGCCTAACCAGTGCTGAATAGAGGGGAACTAATACTTCACACGATTTGGAAACTATATTTCTGTTAATGCAGCCTAATATACCATTTGCCGTTTTTGCAGCCACATCGCACTGTTGGCACATCAATGTCAGCCTCTTGGGTTGATGGAATGCTTTCAAACTGGCACTGGCCAACAGATCCCATTCCTAGTTTATGCTGAGTGCAACCTAACCAAATACTACTTTCTGATTTACATTACTAAAGTCATGTCATACTCTCATATCACATGAGTGACCAAATTATGGAAACAAGGGTGGAGCTATGCAACAGGAGCAGCCTTGGTTCTAAATGTTTCCCGCTATGTTTTATAGAATGAAATCAATGGGCTGCAAATTGGCAAGATGGTTAGTAGAAGGGTTAAGACATACTGTCTCCAAAGAACTGGAGTCATGAGAGAAAGGGAGATTGGACCTCCTGTAATGAAACCATGTTCTAAAATAAGGATGGGGTGGGGCAGAATGGCAATTGCTTTCATGTCTGACATTCTTTATTTTATTTTGTTAGATTCTCAACAAGTAACACCATCAACTAATTAACAAAAATAACCATGAGTAAATAAGAACCAAATATAAATAGTTCAAACCATACATCACAGTTAATTATGAAGCACAGTTAGCTAATGTTGCTAGATTGATAGCAGTTCTTTTCACAGTTCCTTCAGTCTATTGTACACTCTTTGTTGGCTGACTTTTTTCTTTTCCTCTTCATGCTGGGCTTCTCTCATTGACTCCTCTCCCATTGTCTTTCTGCCCTGTTGTCACAGAGAAATGAACAAATCTGTCAATTTCAGTTTCTCTCCATTTTTCATCTTTCCAATCTTAAATTTCTGCACCAGTCTGTGATTTTTTTTTAAAAAAAGGTTATCATGAAAATCATCAGTATTTTAGTGTGAATTTCTCTTAATATACACATTTTAGTATGCCATTTCCCCATATGTAATGCATTTTGTATGTTATTTTTACTAATATATGCATTTTATGGACTCTTTCCCCTAATATATGCATTTTTATATACAGTATATCGTTTGGCTGGAGAACTGAACTGTACATTTCAGAAAAGTGTGAATTTAGAAAGATATCTGCCTTTGGGTTTCTGTATTGTTTTGGGAAGTGCACATTAGGTGTGAACCAAACTGCATTTCTCCCTAATCCACATTAACCTGTGAACCATGCATGGCTCAGGCTCAATGTTGCATAAAACAGATGCTGTTTTAGCAGCAGTTAGACTGAGCCTTATATAGGAGCTGCAGCTCTGTCTCAGTAGCTAGCTCCGCCTGCACTAAGGTGCCTCTTCACTGGAAAGGGATCAGCTTTCTCCAGCAGTTGTTTACTCTGACAGAGCAGGGGCACCTTCAGTTTCACTGGGACTTCTGAAATGGTGTCTTCTGAGTCAGAGGACAACACAATCCCCATGGGCCAGAGGGGTACTATGTCCACAGGCTCTCCTTGCAGAAGTGCTTCCAGTTGATTAGGTGCTTCTGGGACTGGCCTGAGGGCAACTCCCTCCACCATTCTGGATCCCAAACGTCATCCCCTGCAAGGATGGGTGAGAATTTCAACTCATTTCACAGTTCAAGCGGAATCTACCAAATTAGTACTTTCCAAAAAATATGAGAACCAACACACAGCCATCCATCAAAAATTCTCATTTATTTGAATTTTCAATGCAGTTTAACAACCAACGAATGTGTTAAAAAATGCATGTATTAGGGAAGATATATATTTGAGTGAAAATAGCATGCAGAAACGCATTATGACGAGAAATGGCTTGCAAAAATGTGTACATTAGTCAAAACTGCCTATCACAATGTGTTTACTAGGAGAAATCTGCACTAAAATGCTGGAGAATTTTCATGACTAATTCAGTGAAGAACTGAATTTAGGACTGGAAAAATGAGAAATGAAGAGAAGCCAGAGTCATGACACCAACCAATTCCCCCCTTCCCTCCTTTTCCACAGTCCATGCCTCTCACCAATCCAATATTCTACCAGTGTCTGAGTGTACCCATAATTTCTCTCTTAATAATTGAATTGCTGTTGTTCATCCCTAAGGAGAAAAAATAAGTGCCGGAAGAATTCCTGCTCACTGACAGACCCAGAGGTCTGTGTCAGTGGCAGATGTTTGCAGCCATGCTGGGGAAGACCTGGCATGGATTCAAAGCCACCACCACCACCCCGATTGCAGCATGGCCATGCACACTGTGTTGCGCAGGGGGCAAGGCAGGATGGCTATTTCAGCCCTGCTCCACCTTCCCTTGGCCTCTTTCTGGTCTCGCGCAACACAGAGCAGGTCGTGGGTCCAGCAGCCTCCACTTCAGGTTTTGGTTTTAGGATTCCAGTTATTGGGGAGCATAGGCCCTACATGTCAGGGAATCTGAAGTCAGTAGTTGGAATGGAAACAGTGGTGCAGGAGAAAATAGATAACGAGGTAGCTGAGGGACGGGTCTTGGGTCCATTTGATTACCATCCTATGCCCACTTTAAGGGAATTCCCTTGGGCATAGTTCCTAAGACAATATCGCCTCATTCATCACCTGTCTTACCCTAGGGGACAGTCAGTGAATGATGCTATTCCCGAGCATTTGTGTTCGGTGCATTACGCTTCCCTTGACAGCACAGTTGTTATGGTTCGGCAGTTTGGCCCAGGCACTGTAAGTGTGATATTAAGTCAGCTTTCCACCTCCTGCCAGTCCAACCTTTGGATTTTAATCCATTGGGATTTTCATTTAAGAGTTTGTTTTACGTAGATCAAGCTCTGCCCATGGGATGTTCTATTTCATGTTCAGCTTTTGAATGTTGTAGTACATTCCTTGAGTGGGCTCTCAGGCAGCAGGCCTGCTGTAATGCTGTAGTGCATTATCTTGATGACTTTCATTTTGCTGGTCCTGCTGTTTCACAGCAGTGTAGTCAGCTTATGTTGGCATTTGGGAAGGTAGCGGAAGAGTTAGGGCTGTCTTTGGCCAGAGAGAAAACTGAGGGCCCTTTGCCTGTCCTTACCTTTTTGGGTATTGAGCTTGACTCAGTAGCATAGGCTTGATGTTTACTGGGTTACCAGGTTGACAACATGAAAGGTGCTAAGAAGGCTACCCTCAGGGAGCTTCAGGAATTGGTAGGGCATTTCGTGTGTAGGGTCATAGTACCTGGCAGGGCATTTTTGGGTAGGATTTGTGACCTGATGAAGGGCCTCAATAGGCCTTATCATCGGGTTAGAATTACCAGGGACATGAGGGATGATTTGCTATTTTGGTCACAATTTTTGGATCAGTTTAATGGGGGTTTTTTGGCGTAGGGATTTATTATTGGAAGCTGAGTTGCAAATTCACTCTTTCGCCTCTGGGTCTTTAAGGTTTGGGGTTATTTTTTGGGATAGCTGGTGTGTGGAGACATGGCTGGTGGCCTGGGCTGAGACTGGCATCACTAGGGATTTGACCTTTTTGGAGTTTTTTCCCACAGTGGTTGTGGTACATCCTTGAGCAGCTGATCTGGCTAACTCCATGGTGCATTTTTGGTGTGATAAACAGGCCACAGTGCACATTATCAACTCTCTTACTTCTAGGAATGCTAGAGTGATGGTTTTGGTACATGCTTTTGTAACTTAAAATTATTTTTCTTGCTTGCCATACTCCTGGTCTGGTCAATGGCATGGCTGATGCCCTCTCTCACCATCAGATGGGAAAAAATGAAGGAAAATCAACCAGTGCCTGAACCAGTTCCCAATGTGCTCTTCAGCCAATTCAGGAGGAGGAGGAGGAGGAACATGTTATTTGTTATCTAATTTAGAGAATTGTTATTTAATTTTGAGAATTGTATTATTTTATTGATGTATTATGTTCTATTGATGTATTGTTATGTTCATTTTCTTTTGTAAGCCGCCTTGAGGGCCTTTTGGCCGTAAGGCGGGGTATAAATTTAATAAATAAATAAAAATAAATAAATAAGATGTCACATTTTGGGGAGTTTGCCCCTTTGGTTCTACCAGAGCTGATGTAGGTGGCACAATGGGAACTTGATAGTTTGAAGCTGAGAAGGCCATACTGTTGTCCCTTGCTACCAGTACTAGAAACTCCTATATAAGAGCAGGTAGGGAGTTTGACAGTTTTTGTTTATGCAGGGGGTATTCACTCCTTTGGCCTATCCCAGTGGATTGGTTGGTGGAATTTTGTGTGGTTCTTCACCAGCAGGGAGTTTTGGTGAAGACCATTAGGGGTAAGTAAGCGGGGATTGGATTTTTGGCCAAGGTCAGGGGAATACCTAACTTCTCAGGTGATTTTAGGATAAGGAAGATCCTTGAGGGGTGGACCCAGGTGCATCCTCCTGCACCAGATACCGGTTGCCCTATTTTGCCTACTATTTTGTCGGGCCTTCATCGACTTTGGGTGGTTTGATATAGTCCCAGCTATGAGGCAGTTTTATTTCATGCAGTTGCTGTTATAGTGTTTTGGGGGGCTTTTCACATGGGATAGTTGCTTCCCTTGTCTAGAAATGACAGGTTCGGTTGGGCTTTGGAGGTGATGTGATGTGATGGTGAGCGGCAGCTATGCCTGCATTCGGCTGCGCAAGTCAAAGACTAACCAGAGAGGGTGAGGAGCTTATCACTTTGACCTCTTCCGCTGTTGATGGGCTGTGTTCATTCCAGGTATTAGGTTTGTTTTTGTGCCTTAGGGGTAAGTCTGGGGTTTTGTTGTTTTGCCACCAGGATGGTCACCCTTTGACTAGGTTTCAGTTTTGGTCCATCACCAGACGGGCCTTGTCATGTTTGGGTCTGGATCCTGGGCTGTTTGGTGCACATTCTTTCAGGACTGGTGTGGCCTCTACAGTAGCTACCTTAGGATTTGGGAGTACAGTGATACAGGCAGTGGGGTGCTTGCGATCGGGTGCTTTCCATGCTTATGTCAGGCCAATCAAGGGCCCACATTGACCATTGCACTAAGGAGTGTGTTGTTAATTGTTGTTTCTGATTTAATAGGTTGAAGGGTGCTGGAGAGAGTCAAGGTACTCATTTGTAGCCACAGCATGGTGTTCTGGGCCAAGAGGAGGGTGTCACAGACCAGGCATGGAATCCAGTTGGGGCTCAGCCATTGCACTTCAGTCCAGTGGCTGGGTAGGCATGGCATGCTGTGGGAATGCCTCCTACCAACGCTTTTTGATGCTTCATTGGTGCAGCACCCTCTACAGGTTTTGGTTATCCATTTGGGAGGCAATGACCTGGGAATGTTGAAGGGGAAAGGCCTTATCATTCAGGGTTGCCTGGACTTTGAGGCTATACATGGAAGGTGGCCTGTGACCATGATTGTTTGGTCCAATATCCTCCCCACAAGGATTTGGAGGGTAGGGATTGACCCCAGGAGCCTGGACAAGGCTTGTAAGAAAGTAAATAGGGAGGTCCAGCTTGCCCTTGCTGATATGGAGGGTGAGGTGATACATCATCTGGAAGTGAAGTGTGGCAAGGCTGATCTTTACTGGCCAGGCGCTGGTCATATGTCTGACTTGGGTAATGATCTGTTTCTGACTGATCTGCAAGATTGCCCTGAATGTAATTATTGGCAGCAGGTGGTGAAAGAGGGACTAAGGTGATGTTTGTCATCTTTTGTGGTAGTTATGTGTGGGAATATCACAGGGTAGGGTTTGGTGAGCACCCTTAGGGACCCTTTAAGGTGATAGGTGGAATCTGAGGCTTGCCTTCCAGGTTGTGTGGCCTGTTCACAGGATAAGGCTCACCTTTGGGGCTATCCTGTAACACCCACTCAGAGTTGTGTGGCCTGAGGGGTGGTGGATCAGGAAGGCCTCCTTAACCACCCTGTGGGGATGGGGCCCAGCTTGTACCACCCCGTTTTCCATGGCAGGGTGTCCTCGCCCATTTGTGTAAGAGTTCAGTCCCACACTTTTCTGTGCAGATCATTTGTTATACAACTAAGCACTTAATTGGCTTTATTTAAATATATGTGGCCCTTGATTTACCCACCCCTCATCTTGTCTTGCCTCTTCATTTCCCAGCTATGGGCTGCAATGTTAGTTTCATGTCAAAAGTATAGCCCTCTTAACATATCCTAGCTCCTGTGTAGAGCAACATGGGAACAGGGTTCAATAGCACTCAATTGCTCTGATCCCGATATTAGGTACATTGAGAAGTCCCACCCCCTTGGAAATTACATGTATGGTGTGAATTGGGGTTCCAGGTCATGTGGAAGCTTTCAGATGTACACCTGCACACATGAAGGCTCTCTGTCTTCAGACATTTGTGCTGTATGCATGATTGCCATGGGTAGGGGCTTCTTAATGTGTGATGTCAGGGGCAGGGTTACTCTAGGTCACCCCTCTCCCGTGTTGCTGTACACAGGAGTTAGAATGTCTGAAGAGGACTGAGGAGTGGATTAAATTAATAATAATAAAAATCTCTCTTACTCATTACAAACTAAGTAAAAGTTACAGGGATAAAGGTGCTGAACTAGTAAATTGGGTTCCTTTGGGAGGAAATGTGGGATACTAAACAAACAAAAAACAAAAATTCTAAACAGTGGCAACAAATTATTAATTAATTCATTTTTTAAAAAAAAACACCATCAGCTCCTAAGCCAAACAAGACTCCCAGCCAATATCTTACAAAGAAGAGTAATCCCTGTCCACATTTACAGTCTAAAAGACATGACACAAGAAGGAAAGCAAATTGAAGGGAGTAGGGAAACCTGCAAACGTAGGCACTAATTCTTTGTTTCAAAGTTCTTAGAAGGACCATCTGGAATGAAAATAGAGTTGAAGGAGAGGAGACAAAAGTAGCACAGCTTCCCTTTTCTTCCTCCCTTGGCTACAGCCTGATGTAAGGGCTGTTTCCAGGTGACAGCTGAAGGAGGGAGGAACTGGATGGAACTGAGTTATCAGCAGAACTGTTTGTGGCTCTGTTTCCTTTGACTCCCTCTGCTACAGCCTGGTGGAATTTACAAACCTGTTATCTGAAAACATATTCAGCATCACCAGAGATGACCCTTGAGATAACTTTCATATCAGTGTTTCAGTTCTGCTGACAGTGATTATGCAATCAAATCTCCTGCAGGTATAGCCAGACATCTTATGCCCCCCCTTATGATGTGTGGCTGCTTGAGTAGTGTGCAGTCTTCAAAGGAAAGGTGAACATAAGCAACAAAATTCAGGCAAATGTGCAAAAGAAGTACAGAAGACCTGGAGATGTAGAGATCAGATCGTTCATGAGGGTTATTCTCTTGAATGTCAAGGAATGGACATTCTGATCTAATTATAAACCCCAGGCAACAGAAAGAAGTTTAACTGAGCTTCGTTTTTGACCTGTCAGTAAAGAAACAGTGAAAAGGAGGAGGAAAATATTTAGACAAATGAATGCAGTGGAGTCATTGTGAGAAAAATGAGGAAAATATTGCTGGCTAGGAAAGACTTGTTCATTAAGATAACCCAGTGGTTTTCAAACTGTGTTCCTTCAGTGGAAACTAGGGGCTAGGGACATAAGAAAGCATCCATTTCTTTCCTGACTCATGTACATCTCATGCAGCACTGTTTCCATTCTGTTACAGTTCAGCTTCAGACAAAAACTATGTTAGTCAAGTGTCCACTGTTGCAGAATTGTATGCAATGAATCATGTTATCATTACATTATTCCACACCATTCATTTCAGTGCAAAGGAAACAGAATGCAGATGAGGGAGGGAAGGTTACGTACTGACTGAGAACTGAAAACAACAACAGTGAATGCCAATAATATTTGCTGAATTGATTTCTGTTCTGGAAATGGGACAAACAACAAACATTGGCAATTTCTGCTCCTGTTTCCGTTTCCATCAGAATACTACAACATCCCTGCCTGTGGTTCTATGGAGGGTATTCAATAAGATACAAAAATGTTGGCCATTGAAAGATAGGCCTTTACTGCAATGTGCTGTTGCAGTGTTCTCTGGGGTATGTGCTAGAGCACACTGCTGAAGCCCACTGGGCTTGGCCAGCATTCCATGTGAACTGACAGAGCACACTAGTACATTTCCCAGCATTTTCTGCAATGGTTCCACAGAATGCTGGAATTCCTCCAAAGTCATGTCAGTGTCTGAAAGCAGCAAGCTTGAAAACCATTGAGGTAAATCCATCTGTCCTATATAAGCCTTACAGCACAAGCCTATCCATTTGTTCTCAGAAGTCACACTGTGTTCAGTGGGGCTTATTCCCCAATAAATGAGTTTAGAATTGCAGCCTTAGTCAGGCTAATAGCCAATGAAAATACTGTTAGTGATTACATCACATTAGCTGATGTATTATGAAATGAGCATTCTGGGGCATATTGACTGCTGAGTTGGTATCAAGACCCAACCCACAATGCTGCACTAACCAGATGGTACTAATGGTATTGTTGTGTGGTATAAAGCTGAGGAGAAAGATGTGACAAGGATAATACAGAGGATGATGAGTCACTTGCATGGTATGAAAAAAGTGTTCCACTGATATGGATATGGCATCAACGTGAAATATTACGCTCACAGAACTTTGGTATTATCTATCACACCCAAATGCAGTACATCTCAATGGAAATGTATACAGTAAGCAGCTAGTCCTCAAGGAGTGAACAATTTCCATGCTGGATTTTTTATGCTGCCATGTTTTTTAATGATATTTTTAATATCGTATTTTATCTTTGTATGTTTGTGAGCCACCCAGAGAACTATATTATTGGACTGACAAGTTAAATGCCATAAATTAAACAAATAATTGTGTATTAAATCCTGCTCCTCTTTTAGCTTTCTTTTCCTCCAGGAATTGAGGGTAGCATTCAATGGAAGGCCTAACCCTCTCCACCACGGCTTCTGCAAGTTTTGGAAGTCTAGGCAATGGGGTAAGGGCTCACACAACAGAGGGACCTCCAAACCCTGCTGTGCGCTGGTGACATGTATACAATAGGGCCCTAACTTTAGAGTTGGCTAAAAAAGTAATTTTCACATTTATCTGGAAAATAAATTTTACCTAAGCTCCATTCCACACTGAGATGGGAGGTGGGCACTCACACATCATATACAGTTCTGAACCAGGGTATTATTAGACATTGAGACTGAAATTATTAACATTGAGTTCTCCTTTCCCATCCAAGCGTTCACCAGCACTTTGCAAATGTGATTAAATGTTGTTATGTGCTTTATCTATTGATGCTCACTGGAGCATCAGGCCCTCAGGCAGCACTAATTCACAGTGATGCAGCTACTGTTTGAGGTGCATACACTGTGAATAGGGGGTTGCGAAACCCATTACTCTCTTTTCAGTTTAAGAAAACAAAAAAGAAAAGAGAAAGCATAAACGTTTTCCATGCTTACTAAACAAGATATCACAGGACAATCTATTTCTGACAGTCTAATTCTTTGCTCTGGTGTGCTAAGACTGCAGTCTATTAGGCTAACATCTCCTAGTTCTGTAGCATCAGCTGTCATCATTGGTTCACCAGCACCCCATCTAAGCCCTTGCATCATGGCACAGCCATAGAGCAGAAGCACAGTGAGAGAGGAAGGAGATGGAGGACATTTCATAGCATAATTCATAGAATCATAGAACAGTGGAAGGGGCCTATAAGGCCATCAAGTGCAACCCCTGCTCAATGTAGGAATCCAAAAGCATACCCAGCAGGTGGGTGTCCAGCTGCCTCTTGAATGCCTCTAGTGTTGGAGAGCCCATCACCTCCCTAATTCCCCCTATTTCCTGTGTTCAGGTGTGAATGCCACTGCTGCCATAGCCAAAACAGTGCCCCACACAAGGTACAAGATATGAGAAAACAAGCCCTATTTTTTTGGAGGGTGATAAAAAAAAGTCCAGTGAAGACTGAGTAAGTCCAGTGGCCATAAAATGCTGACTATAGGGGGAGGGGGACTTGAAAACAGGGAACAGGAGCACTCATTAGAACATAAGAACCTGCTGGAACAGCCCAATGGCCCTTCTAGTCCAGCTTCCTGTTCCCAAAGTGGGCAACCAGATGCCTATGGGGGGCCTAAGAGAAGGACCTGAGTGCAACAGCACTTTCCCCACTTGTGATTCCCAACACCTGGCATTCAGAGGTATACTGCCTCCAACAGTGGAGGGTGGATTGTGGAGTGAATTATATAAGCATTGTGGATTCTGTGATCTACTTTGGAATTTTGGCAAAACTTTTCCAGCCAAAACAAAATGGAGGGGAAATGGCTTGTTCTGCCCATCCCTAATCTCATCTAATTCACCCATCCAGACATTATTGGAGTGGCACAGACAGGACTGAGCCAGAAGAATGTGGCTCCCACACTACTACGGTAACTACATCTCCCATCAAACCCACCCAGCACAGTCAATAGTCAAGGTGGATGTGATCAATCAATCAATCAATCAATCAATTATTTATTATGGTCCAGACCAGCACTATAAAATATTAAAACAATAAAACATATCAATATTATACAGAGAAAGAAAGAAACAGCTGCAACATAAGATAATACGGCACTAATGGTGTTGGGTAAGGTGGATGTGAGCTGTAATCCAACAGCATCTGGAGGGTTCCCCACCCCTGTAATAGAGTCTAAAGCTTTGAACCTGCTGTTCAAACCATGACATTCGTTTCTTAGAGGGAACTTATTTGGAAGACTTGAGAACAGAAAATGGTGCAAAACTCCTCTGTAGCACTTCCCTATCAGAAATGGGAAGGAAAACAGAGTGACTGAATAAGTGAGATACAAGAGCAAACATGCAAATTATGATTTAAACTTTGTCATGTTAATCAAATAGGGCAGAAGCATATTATGCTGCTAGATGAAGTTGCAACCTTTCATTAGATAGCTTGATTTCCTTGAGATCTGGACGGATAAAACTGAAATAATGACAACCAATGTTTTTCCTGCTTCTGAAAGAGATCAAAGACAGCCGACCTGGAGTTTATTGTACTTGGCACCTTAATAAAAATGCCGAATACCTACATGATTGAATCATTCTCTGATTTCCATTAGTTTTGTATCTATTAAAATTAGCAATTCATATCCCCAGCCAGACAAAATATCTAGAAAATGAGACAGAAGACTATAAACATGACATTGAGAAATTAAGAGGAAGAACATATTAGAGAGCAGTATCTGTGCATCACTAAAGTTAATACTGTGTCAAGAAGTCCCTTCTGGGACAGGCAGAGGATTTTCCAGTGGGTACTAAGAGGATTGTGGGAATGGCCCTAAGTGGTGATTCCTATCAAGCACAAAATATCAGTGTGTCCTGGGCATAGTGGTTTTGTGTTCTGGGGATGCAATGGTGATGGGGAAGAAGGTGGTTCACATTTATTAGATTATATTGCTCGTTGTGTGTTCTTATGGCCTGTCCTTCCTCCCCATAAAATACACAGTAAAAAAATAGTTAAAATATCAACATAATTCATATATTTCACAATAACTCTTTTAACTGTTAGGTTCCTATCCAGTTATGTTCCAAATGCCTGGCTGCACCCAGGATGGAGTTCCATCAATGTAGAGCCACTACTGAGAAGACTCTGCCCCATATCACTGCCACCATATCACTGCCACTGGAACCATGTCCAGTGATGGGATTATGGGCAAGCCTTCTGCAGCTGAATTTAAAGTATGAGTCATGAAGTACTGGGGCGGAAAGCTCCTTTAAATACTTGGGTCCCAAGTTGTACAGGGCTTTGTAAACCAGTATCAACTTCCTAAACCTCCTAAATTCAGCCTTGTGGTTAACAGTTTTAAGGATCGGTGTAATTAGGGTAGCCAAGTCAGAAGCATCCCAAACCCTGAGATTTTAGGGGCGTGCCCTAGTGCTGTCATGGGGGCATGCCCTAGTGATACATTAAGCATCAACCACAGTTACTTGGAGCATACCACTCAAACAAAATAAAATCTCTGTTTGGAAATTAAAATAGAAATCTTAGCTAAATCAGAGTGTTCCCAGGTCCTGCTGAAGTGACGGGATCATTCCTTTTCATGTGCTTAGATAGCCTGGGTAAGGAACATTTAATCTAGCCTATCTGATTCTGAAAAGAAGGGTTTAAGTGGCCTCAGGCCAGGCCAGCCACCAGAAGGCCATTGTAGGAAAAAATCCTAGTGTTGTGGAGATGTTAGATGGGAGCACTCAGGAGTAAAGATGGATGCCCCTGAAGGCTGCAATTCTAAACACACTTACTAAGGGACTAGGCCCATAGGACACAACAAGACTTACTTCTGAGTAGATATTGTTAGGATTGTGCTGTTGGTAAGGCATGGCTATGATCCCCTGCAATGATATCCATATCAAAGCAGGGTTGGCAACCTCCTGCCTGACTTTGGCTGCTCCAAACCTCTTTACAGACTTGACCACTGCAGAGAGAGGGTTGAGAAATGAGTAAGAGTTAAGAAGATTCTCTCCTCTTTCTACCTACTCTGTAGGCTGCTATAAACTTACTTTAACAGCCAACCTAATACCAGTGAGCAATAATTGACAGAGAGAAAACACACATGTTTTGGTCTATCTTCACAGGCTGTAGCTTAGGAACAACAGCAATTGAAGCCACACTTCACAGCATGTGAATTCTCTTTTACCACTATTAGGCAAAAAACAAACCATCATGCAAATAACAAGGTGCATCATCAGTGGATTTAAGGGGGTTTAACTTACCACATGGAAGCACTGTTGTTGCCAGTACTGCCCCTAGGCACTGGGAAGCAGGGCAGTTGCCCTGGGCCCCGCGCTTTGGGGGGCCCTGTGCTTGGCCATCTGCCACCAAGATTTGGCATGAAGGCAATAATGTGATGGACATGACCCTGTCACCGCCCCCAGCCAAGGTGGGGTGGGGAGGCACCTGACTCACTGCTCACATGACTCGGCCAGCACAGATTAATTCTGACTGCAGGCAGCACTGTTGCACACGAACCGACGGGGATGCAATGGAAAGCAACACAATGCAAGGCATGTTTGCATGCAAGCGAGAAAGCAAATGAGGGGAAGGTGAGAGATGCACTCCAGGAGAAAGGAGAGTGGGGGAGCCGGCCGGCTGGCCCTTTTTTGGCATTGAATTGCAGTCAAGACGGCGTGTTTACAAGTTAGGGGTTGTAAAGGAGAATCACCACTCTCAACCTGGAACACTTGGAGCAGGTTTTCTTAAAAAATAATTTAAAAAAGAGACTGCCTTTGAGTGTGTGCAGAGTGCCTTCCACCGGAGTAAAAGCAGCCTCCCTCCCGCACACATATCTGGTGGGGGAGGGGGAGCTCTCTAGAAGTCACACCCTCTGTAACCGAAAGCCATTCTGTCTACCTTAAAAAGTGTATTGGGAGGCTGTGTCATCACACAGCAAAGGCAAGGCCGTCTGCACATGATCAAGGGCTATTTTTACCCTGGGCAGTTCCACATCTGACGTGACAAAAAACAAACATACTTGGTACAGTACAGTTTGCCACTGAGAATCCTGGATCTCTCAGGAGCACCTTTTCACATATTAAGGAAACCCAGGTTTGCCACTGAGTATATACTTGACAGGGAATTGCAGCCAATAATCTCCACTCTGAGGAGTGTGCCTGAATCAGACTCATTTACTTCATTCCAGTGTTACACTTTTAGGTGTATACGTTACACCAAAAAAAAAAGGTTACGTTTTTTGTTGAAATGGCTGGCCTAAATCAGGGATGCAGGATACCTAGTGCCCTCCAGATGTTGTTGGAATACAAATCTCATGAGCCCCAGCCAGCATGGTCAATGGCCAGGAATGATGGGAATTGTAGTCCAGCAATATTTGGAGGTCCACAGGTTCCCCATCCCTGTTCCAAAGCCTTCCTGCCTGCCTCTGTTCTGTGTGCTCCTCTCCTCGGTGTTTCTCTTGCCAACCCACCTTGTGCTTTTGCCAAGCACACGCATCCTCCTCCTGCGACTGCCTTGAGTCTCTGCAGGCACTATGAAAAAGCTTCAGCACTTGTTCGCTCACTTTTATTCCTCGGCCTACAGCGGGAATTTCCCAGTGCTTTCAGAACAAAACTAGAAGCACCTTATTCCCATCAGCTCTGGGAACAGATGTCCGGAATCTCCTGGAGGGAGTGGAGGACCCAGTGTCGACAACTAAAATGTAAGTACTACTGCATCTCCTTTTTTTCTTAATTCATTTTTTGTTTACGTTGTGATAATTTCATTTTAATTTCATAGATCTATCTATAATTTATTATTATTATTTTAGATATTTATTTTTTTATTAATTTTTATTCAAATTTTCAAAAACAAAAAAACAAACAAAAAAACACAAAACAAAAACAATTATACAAAAAATAAAATAAAATGTTGACTTCCGATTTGTCGCAGATCAAACATAGGTCTACATAAATAACAATCCTGTCTCTAAAATTATATTACAAAATCACTTTCCTCCAGTAGTTATCTTAATTAATCATCGAATCTCATAAACATTACTTTAATCTTTCCACAAAAAGTCCAAAAGAGATTTCAATTCTTTGAGAGATATATCTTTCAATTTTTCTCCAAATAAACATGTCGCTTAATCCATCTGATTCAAATCTGTTAGGTCCAATAATTTCAGTAGCCATTCCTCCACTATCTATATTAATTCCATCTTCCATCTTCAATAATCCTGTTAAGTCCAGTAATTTCAGTAGCCATTCTTCCATTATCAGTATCCCATAATAATCTTGTTATCATAGCCATAATCCAAATAAACATATCAATTAATCCATCTCGTCAAATCTATTAAGTCCAATAATTTCCATAACCATTCTTCCATTATCAATATTAATTCCATCTTCCATCTTCAATAGTCCTGTTAAATCCAGTGGTTTCAGTATCCATTCATCCATTATCAGTATCTCATGATGATCTTGCTGTCATAACCATAGTCATATAACAAGAGTCTGATGGGAATTTCCCCCTTCACAAATACGTCCTTGCCATTAAATCTGAATATGTTGCTGAAATATTGTTGTAAAGTCACTTCTCTGCTCTTCTTTTTTACAAAATGCACTGGCTCATCTCTTAAGAGTTTTTCCATTGTCATATATTTGTAATTAATTCCATAGATTTTTTCTGTGTCAAGCTCCATCACATCATTCCAGTCAAGAAAATTATCCAAGACGTTGATAACTTTATCACTAATATCTTCATTAGTTTCTTCAGAGACAACGTTGAATTCCAAACAGTAAACTTTATTTCTAACATCCGTAAACTCCAGATCTTTTTAGATATTTTAGATATTTATAATGAATGCAAGTCGAGATCGAGATAAAAACAGAAAATACGAAAGTGGTGCTCATGGGGGGGGGCAACTATGCTTTTGCCCCGGGCCCTGCACATGCTAAGAGCGGGCCTGGTTGTTGCTTCTATGGATGTAAGGGAGTAAGGTCAGAGGTAAATGAAATGCAAATAGAAAGAAAAAAAAAGACAGCGAAGATTTCCTAAATGCAATATCATACCAACCACAACAAGATTCCTATGAGTAAGACAGAAAACTTAGCATCCCACAACCAGTCAGGGTTCCTAACCAAAACTAAATAAATCAGTCAGTCAGCTAGTCAGCCAAAGTCACAGAAATCCCTATGCAGAGGCTGGAGTTAGTGCAGAATGCTGTGGCACAATTGCTGACATGAGTGAGACCCTATCAGCACATAATACCTCTGCTGTGAAATCTGTACTGGTTACTGATTTGCTACTATGCCAAGTTCAAGGTGTGTTTTCCATGTCACGGGTTCCACATAGGACTTATTCTGCTCTTGTAAGAAATCTATCCTTTAGTGTGGCAATACTTATACTTTGGAACTCGCTGTCTATTGACATTAGGTAAACACCTTCATTGTACTCTTTTCAGCACCTGATAAAAACATTTTTGTTTAGGCAAGCCTACCCAGGCATCTAGTAGCTATTATGTTTTTATCTGTTTTTAACTCAGTTTTAACAGTTTTTTCCCAATAATTTTATTGTTTTAATTTCTTCTATAAACCACTTTGAGGGTGTTTTTTTTTTACAATAAAGCAGTATATAAATGTTGTAAATAAAAATACATAGATAAATGTTGGACTCACTGTGGCCTTTGGGTCTCTTTTCTCTTTTATACCGAATCAGGCCACTTGGTACCATGTAGCTCAGTACTGATGACATGGACTGGCATTGCCTCTCCAGGATTCCAGGCAACAATCTCTTCCAGAGACTGAATTTTGGACCTTTGCATGCAAAGCATATGCCCTACCACTCAGCTACAGCCCTATTTAAACAAGTATCTTTTAAAATTGTTCTTTTCAGTTCACTAATGAATGCAAAACATACTAGGCCAGATCCACACTATGCATTTAAAGCACATTCAACTTACATTTGAAGCACATGAATCCCACAAACCTGGGAAGTGTAGTTTGTTAAGGGTGGTGGGAACTACAACTGTGAGGGAGAAACTGCACTTCCCAGGATTCCAGGATTCTTTGGGGGAAGTCATGCACCTTACATACAAGTTGGATGTGTTTTAAATGTATTATGTGAATTTGCATTACTTTATGAACTTTTCCTGCATATAAATCATTTTAATTAAATTTTAAAATGGAAATAAGCTACAAAGTTTACAGGGTGACCATGGGCTATGCACCATCTCTTGGCCTAATCTGCCCATCAGGGTGAAAACAACAAAGGGGGACCATGACCACCCTAGGAAGAAGGCCATGTGACATCCTTCCCCAGCACCACCTGTGAAGCTCTCACTTTGTGGCTACCAGCAGACAGGAACGTCAGCTTTATTCTTACCCTTTACAGCACTAGCACTGATCTCAAAAGATCCTCCTGCTAGGCAGCACCACCCGACACTCTGTAACCCTTTTAGCCAATAGACTGTGCCTAGTCTCTGCCTGGCTATTCTGATACCTTGTGTCAAAGGGTATAGGTAATTTGTAACCCCCCCTGCAGCCCCTTGACTCTGAAGCATACAGCCCTGGGTTTCTCTGTGGGACTGGATACACTTTCCTCCGATCTGCCTCTGCCACCATTTGATACAACTGTTCAGCCTTGGTTACTTGCTATTCCCCCTGGTTTGTGTTTCCCAGCTGAAGGAATCAGGCTTTTGTTTAACCAAGAAATATTTGTTAAGAATTAGAAATAACAAGATTACTTAAGGAATGTTTCACAAGCGTATGGTTTCATCTATATTCTGTTATGTACTTGACTTCTTACTAATTGCCTCAGAACTCTGACTCACTCTCAACAACAACCTCCAAACACCACCTCACAGCCACCACCTCAATTCACCACCGAACCTCTACCCAGATTCAACTGTCATTCTTCCATTTATACTCCCAGCCATGCTCAGATGGTGGATGCTTATCCTGTTCTAGATGGGGTTACACTCCCCTTGAAGGAACAGGTTCGTAGTTTGGGGGTCCTATTTGACCCTTCCTTGTCGCTCGAGGCTCAAGTGGCCTCGGTGGCACGGAATGCGTTTTACCACCTTCGCTTAGTAGCCCAACTACGCCCCTATCTGGACAGTGATGATCTCGCCTCGGTTGTTCACACTCTGGTAACGTCTAGACTGGATTACTGTAATGCACTCTACGTAGGGCTGCCCTTGAAGACTGTTCGGAAACTTCAGCTAGTGCAAAATGCGGCTGCCAGGCTGTTGACAAGGACCAATCGGTCTGCGCATATAACACCTGTCCTGGCTCGCTTGCACTGGCTACCTATTTGTTTCCGAGCTAGATTCAAGGTGCTGGTGTTGACCTATAAAGCCTTACACGCTGTGGGACCACAATACCTTGTGGAACGCCTCTCCCGCTATGAACCTACCCGTTCACTTCGTTCTGTATCTAAGGCCCTCCTCCGGTTACCAACTCACCAGGATGCCCGGAGGACTGTTACTACATCTAGGTCCTTTTCTGTGGTGGCCCCCAAATTGTGGAACAGCTTACCGGAGGAAATACGCCTGGCGCCTACGGTTCTTTCTTTTAGGCGCCAGGTTAAGACCTGGCTGTACTCCCAGGCATTTTAATGTTTAATGCATTATGTTTAATGTTTTTAGTTTAATGTGTTCCTCTGTTACTGATTTTATTCTATATTGTATTTTAATCCTGTTTTGTACACCGCCCAGAGAGCTATTAGCTATGGGCGGTCTAGAAATGATAAATAAATAAATAAATAAATAAATAAATAAATAAAATAAACGCTCAGCCAATCATTCAGCATTCTACTGCTCATGTACTCCCCCTCCTCTTTCACTCCACTTACCATATATCTTCTATATAACCAGCACTTACCATATTTACAATATAAGCAGGAACATCACAGGCCACACTTAAAATGTAGAGGAAATAATAATTTATAAATATTTATTTATTTTTTATTCATATCCTCCTGCTGGGACGAAGGGCAGGATATAAATCAAATAATAAATAAATAAATAGTGTGAAATCAGATACAAATCAAGACATAGTATGAAGAAATATTTATATTAGGGTTGCCAGGCTCAGGGCCTGGGACTGATCCTGTATCTTTAGGAGAAGAGAAAGTCAGCCAAGTGCAGGTGTTCTTGCAACACTATAATGGGAAAAACCACAAGGTGGAATTGTTCCTTCTCCCTGCACAACTTTTAAAGATACAAAAGACCTCTTGGTTGCCAGGCCTAACCATGAATATAAGCATGAATGTCAAAGAAGTTTACTATTTGCACAACCTGTAAAGATATTTATAGTGCAATCCTATGCATGTTTACCCAGAAGCAAGTCCCAATGTATTCAATGGGACTTACTCAGACAGGGAAGCATGCACAGGACTGCAATTCAATGATAAGAAACTTCACTTTTATGGTTATTGGATATTAAATGGCTTTCTTTCTTGTTGTGAGCTGTCTTGGTTTCTAACCCTTGGCTTCACAGGGTTGTTGGAAATATTCTATACACACACAAACCAGAGATGTAGAAATACATACACTTCATATAATAGGTTATTGTCAAAACCAGTTAGCCATTACAGCACATTTTTCTAAAAAAAATAAGTACTTTTTTTCCAGCCATAATACCAGTGACACCTAAGTAAGCCCTGCCTAACTGCTTCAAAAAAGGATCAGAGGGGGGGGATAAAGATTAACAACACAATCCTTTCTATGTTCACTCAAAGGTCCCATTGATTTTCAGCACAATCCTAATCATGTCTACTCAAAAGTAAGTCCTACTGAATTCAATGGGGTTAACTCCCAGGTGTGTGAATTAGCATTGCAGCTTTACTCCCATAAAAGCTTCATATTGGAAAAGTTTTCAAAACAGGTTATGAATAAGACAAATAAACTGCCCTCTTCAACAGTCCAATAAAACTTAAACTTGTTTGACTCCATAATTAGAAAAGCATAACACTGCAGCACGTACACATTTTAAAACTTCTGTTCAAAATTATTTGAAAGATAAAAGTACATGCCATTTTTGCAAGTAATTAATTAAATCCTACATATACACTTTTATGCCTACCATTATCCTGCTGTGATCTTGTTACAGTGCAATTCTATGCATGTTTACTCAGAAGCAAGTCCCAATCCTGTACAGAGTAAGTACTCTTTATGATGCTGAAAACTATATATTTACTGAATTCCTGATATGAGACAAACAGGAAAAGGAAACTGTTCTCAGAACTTGAAATGGAGTTTAGGTATTGCCAGGGAGGGGGTGTCAACAAATCTTTTCAATCACAACCCTGACTTCACTTATTGGCTAAAAACCTGAAAGGGCAGGAATTACATCAGCCAGTACTAACAGAAGTTGTGGGTGGAGCCTGACATTTTGGTTTATATCTTTTGAGCCAGATCACCTCGAAACTTCATTTAAAAAGAAAGAAAGAAAGAGAGAAGAGAAGAGAAGAGAAGTAAGTAAGTAAGTAAGTAAAGGCTAAGAGTTTGCAGATTAATGTGACTCTCCTGGAGACTTGGAGAGGACCCCCCAAAACCGGAGTAAAACCTAGGTGTAATGCAATCCCATCTCACTGCCTCTCATCACAGCCTGGCAAGTGCAGCATGTTGACCATCTCCAAGGGCAGCCACACATATTGTGTATTGCAGTAGTCCAATTGGAGCATGGATTACTGAAGCCAGGATATCCTGAGCATAGCTGGTGAACCAACTGGAGCTGGGCATAGGCACTTGTCACCACTGAAGCCACTTCCACCTTCAGTGACAGCTTAAAAGAGAGGCATTTGTAGAACAGCAAAATAACTTTAGAAAAAAATCCAAGGGGGTAAAAAACCTCCTCAGAACAGCTCAATAAGAGCTGTGTGTGATCACTGGTCAAAGTTGGCTTACTCCGTGATGAAGAGGAAAATAGAAAACCAGAAAGGGAGGAATGGAATGGAGTAAGTATCCTGGAAAGGGGTGTGGCTGACTGGCTGGAACGTTGAACAAGGACAGTCCACACAATATTTTGTTGCAGATCCCACTTGAAACTGTTCTCATGGTTTCTGCATCACTTGTAAGTAGGATCTTCAAGGCAAACAATAGTCTAGAATAGAAACAGTAGAATCTTGGGAACGGTAGCTTGTTAAGGGCACTGAGAGTTGTTAGGAAAGCCCTATTCTTCTTACAGAGATACAATTGCCAGAATTCCCCGGGAAGAGTGACTGACTGTTAAACCACTCTAGAAAGTATAGCTTTGTGATGGGAATAGGGACCTCTTAACTCTCACCACCCTTAAAAACTACCGCTCCCATATTTCTTAAAGAATTGAAACCTCTCTTTGACTTTTTGTGGAAAGAATAAAGTAATGTTTATGAGATTTGATGATTAAGTAAGATAACTACTGGAGGAAAGTGATTTTATAATATGACTTAAGAGACAGGATTGTTATATATTATAGACTTATAACTGATTTGATCTTTGACAAATGGGAAGTCAATATTTTACTCTTTATTTTTTATTTTTGTTTTTTTTTCTTTTTTTCTTTTTGTTTAACTATTTTTGATTTTGTTTTTTGTCTTTGAATGTTTTATGATTTTGTCTTGTATGTTTTATGAAAATCTGAATAAAAATTATTGAAAAAAAAAAAAAAAAAACTACCGCTCCCAGGATACTTTGGAGGAAGCCATGATTGTTTCAAGCGGTATGATACTGCTTTAAATGTATTGTACAGATGGGGCCATAGTCATCAATAGCTCAAAGTCATCATCTGCTAAATGTGTGCATATTTTTTTTTTATTTATCAGGCAACATTTAAACTATTATAGAACAAAATTTTCCACATGTGGATCTTTCATTGCCAAAATGGCACAGCCCACATACAAGAGGTGGTGGGTATCAGCAGGCTTGGGGAAACTCCAAGATTTACAGAAGTACAAAGAATCTTTAGGAGGGAACCCCCTCACAAACACACAAAGTAGATAACGTCAAAGCAGCCAAATGAGGTCTGAGCGTGCTCACTGGTGACAGAATCCTGGCTTGGTGGTTGTAAGAAATGGAAAACAAATGGGGAAGGGTAATAGAATGGAGTATCCTGAAAAAGGGTCAGAAACCTTAATAGGAGCATTCCATACTGCAACATTTTCTTGCAGGTCCCACTTGTTCTCTATTTTAATAGCAAACTTCCAAGCAACTCTATGCATTTAAAAGGTACTGCAATATTCATGAACTGGAACTGAAAATTGAACATATAGTCAGAATAAATCATTGTGATACCTGTCCCTAAAGTGCTTAATTATGTATTTAATTGCTTAAAGTACTGTTAACCCACTCTAAGACCATTTGAAGTAAGGAATTCTGATGGTGGGATGAAAGATGTCCATGCTCATTTTTATTCTACTTTGTCATAGGTTATTTAGGATTTTTTTGTGCCATGGTGTGAATGCATAATTGATCAGTTTAAAACATTTTGAAAATATATATTTAGCATCTAAATATCAAAGATCCTCACACACACACACACACACACACACACCATATGTAGATATGATAATTCCAAACTTAGCCAAGTCTGATTTTAACTGAAACTTCATAAGAAATTGCATTTCCCTTTGATACAAGATTTCAGTTACCATGAAAGCTTCAGGGGTAAATTGAAGGGTATTGAAAAGAGAGGACCCTGAAGTATTCCAGTGCTCTTGGCCATGATTATCAAAGGGTTTTCTTTTTTCTGTTACCATCAGCCACAGAAAAGTCAGTTTCAAGTTCCATTAATACAGGAGTCCTTTATCAGTACAAGTCAACAACTAACACTTCCACTGCCTTCTGTTGCCTTCCATGGCTTCAGTTTGAGTCCCATGGTAGCATGGATTTTCTTTATAGTACAGTGTGGTCTTTGATCCAAGAAGATTAATTCTGCATAGGTGTTGGAAAATAAACATACCTCATTATCTCTGCCTTTTCCCAACGTGGATGATAACACTATGGAATGCAGAGGAGGACTTACAGCAGGGGTGGGGCACCTAATTAGATGCCTCCAGGAAGATAATGACTGAAGACAAAGCATCATATATTTATAGGAATCCAATATCAGTAAAAGCCAGCTCCTTTATTGAGACAGACTGTCCTTTTGTCCAATGGTGAAAGAAGCTCTTTAAATAACAACAACAATAATAAACCCTAGCAGTCTTGTTAACCTATGAGAAATGTATTTAGATCCTAGTTCCCCTCCCTCCTAATAACTCTGAACTAACATTACAAAAAGTCTGGCCACTTCAGACCTGTCATAAACTTGGCTGGAAGGTAGGTGTTTAGAGACAATACAGTGGCTAACTGTCTATTCTAGGAAAACAGTGGCAGGGGAGGGCAAGAAATCCCAGATGCTCTAGGTGGTACTGTTGAACTATATTAGGATACGGGGGTTGTAATAGCCCCCAATCTAGTATCAGCTACATTGACCTTTTTATTATTTTTTTGTTTTAAAGAAGACTGATGTAGCAGACACATTAGGTGAGTAATAGAAGTAATACAGCAAGAATGTCCAGAGGGCTACCAGCTGCTGAGAAAATGATTTGGCTTATATGATGATGTATATAGATTTTTTTTAAAAAAAATATTTTTATTCTATTCTGTTGTTACGTGCCTCCCCAATCTTCGAGCGGTGAGAGTTCCGGGGTCCCTGCACTCCTTCAGGGTTTGGTTTCCTTTGGGAAGAAGATCAGCGGAGACTGAGGTGTCTTTATGAAATATGGTTTGTTTATTTACACACATTCCAACCTGAGCTTAGGATGGAGGGGGTTCAAGGCATCAGCAGTCCAATATCCAACTTTTCCATCTGGGTTGCAGGAGGCATCCTAAAGCCATGGTGCAGAGGGAAAGCCTCTCTGCCTGCCTCCAGTCACCAACCTTTCTCTAGACACTCTAAAAGCACTCTAAGCACAAACTTCTGCTAGCCACCAGGAGGGGGGGAGCTCTCCTGATGTGTTTCAGTGACAAAAGGGTCTTCCTGGCCCATTCACCAGTTGCTGGGCAACTGATAAACCCATTATCCTACCTGGCCACTCTATTAGCTTAACAAAGGAGAGACTCATCTGACCAGCAGAGCAAATTCCTCATTCCAAAGCACAGGATTCCAAATCAGAAGCTGGAAAGGGGACCCACAGGGATCATTCATTCCAACCCCCATGCTCATAACACTATCTTATTTTTTTCCTCTCTCTTATTTACTAGTGCCATATGTGATGTGTAATATTGACTGATTCCAAGCTGGGGGGGGCAGGGGTGGTAGTGGATTCTGATATATTTTTCTCTTCTGTTGTTTTTATTTTTCATAATACAAATTGGGGGGAGAATGTAGGGAGGGCCTTGCTAAAATAGGAGCCCTCTGATCTTAGGAAGATCATTGGTCCATCTAGCCCAAAAAAGACTATTCTGACTGACAACATGATCCAAAGTCTCAAAAAAGATAGCTTTACCAAACTTGTTATCTGAAATCATTGAACTGGAGATTGCAGGGAATGAACCTGGGAACAAAAAAATGCCCCCACTAGGGATGGAGGAAGAATCCATTTAAAATGGATTCATACATGGAATTTGTGATTCCAACCCAAATGAACTTTGATCGCACTGGATTTGCTCATGCACTGTCAGATCGTGGTTATTTTTTCCCATAAGCCCAACTAATAATATGTAAAATTATATGCAAAAATGCATAGATAGATGTAATAAAAGAGTCAAGCCCCATGCTGTACTATATTTCTGCAGTATTATACAGCCACAAGAGTGGCTGTATACTATAGCCAGAGTGGATTTTTTACATTCCGCAATGTTAAATTGAAAATACCCCCATGCCATTCTGATGCTTCCCATCAGCTTATTTCAGAACAAAACCTTACAAAACTTATAGTCCTGAACTCAGAAACACTTGCTTAACAACCCTCTCCATTTTATTGGATATATAAAAAACAGTCAGATAGAATCAAGAGTTCAAAGTCTAAAAAGAGAGGAAAAAACCCAGAGCCCTTTCGAAATTTTTTCTCTGATAGTTCTCATAATCTGATGAAATTCATTGAATGAATGAATGAATGAATGAATGAATTAGTTTGGTCGTAGACCAGCAAAAGCAATACAAAACAATTCACTTGTAAAATAAATATTTACAAAATACAGTCTCAATTTACAAAACTGTAACGTTAAAACTAGTTGTCAATAAAAACTAGTGGGATGTTTTAAAATCTTTGACTAAAACCCTCCTACGAGCAATGGCGGCTGCACAAAATTTCTCCACCATGTCTGTGACCCCAGGGCAACGATTGGCAAGTATTCCAGGAGAGAAGGTTGAGCTGGGCTTTGGGAGTAGTGCTGGATTTCCTATAGTGCCGAGGGAGAGGGGAAAGGCAGCCTGATGTTAGTCTGATTGAAGGATTGCCTTGTCAGCTTAGTTCTATGATCTGATTGAGCTCTCCAGTCAAATCCACGTAGACAGCACCAGTTTGCGCTGGGTTTTTTGACAAACTTTGTTTTTTTGTTGTCCAGCGTGCTCAGGTGGGGCGATGAAGGTGTAGGGCCCAGTTTCTCGGGACCCAGGAATCTGGATTGTAGCCAGTCAGATCCAGACTGTAAGGGTCTGGTCAGATGGTTTGGTGAATATTCCTTTAGGGGCCTTGAGCACCCTGTCGCAGTGTCAATCGGCTTTGTTGTTAGCGGTCCTAGGATAGTAGGGGCCTCAGCGCAAAGAAGAATCCCCATATGCCGTTTAGGCTGGCCAGTCAAAAAGTCCGATTTCTTAGGTGCTGGTGTCATTGAAGGGCATGGTGATTTCAAATCTCACTCCAGAGGCTTCCTGGCGTTGTCCTGCATGGAATGAATGAGTGTGTCTCTTAAGAGAGTGAGTCTGGAGGTTATTTCTTCCTGAGACTGTACAAGTAGTAATAAGAATGAGTCTAGGAGGTCTTTTTCTTCCAGAAGTTGAACTGATTTGAAATCATAGAGAGAATTGGAGAGCATACATTTTGAGCCGAGTCCGAGGCTCGGGGAGCTTTGGGTAGCCTGGGGATTGTCTGGATGAAGAGGCGAATTACTCAAGATGTTATTTTCAGAGAAATACATGTTGTGGAACAGGTCGAATCAATGACTCTCGAATAATCTAGATATTAAAATTCCGGCGTGGAGAAATTTGTCTTTTTCTTTGTAGAGGAGTTGTACAGATGCCCAGGTCCGAAAGGTTATCACGGCTCAGGTGTACCGGTGATTGTTAAATAGATATTCGACATCAATGATGTTGGTGATAGTGCCACACCGGGGGGCGATCTTTTTTGCCAGGTGAAGGAAATGAGCTTTATGGTGAACAAAGGACCAGGCACCTGGAAGCTTCAGAAAATTAGAAAGGATTAGACTTTGGCAGCTGAGAGTCAGTTTCCAAGCCTGGCTGGTTATGGGGTTTGGAGTAAATCTGGGCTTAATTTGGTCCTTAAGCTGGAAGGCAGAGCCCGAATCAATAGTGTGTTGCCTTTGGTCCTGAGGTCCAACTGGTGAGTGTATGGAGGCTGCTTTTTGTTCTGGAAGGGCCGGGGAGGGCTGGCAGGTATTTATTTTGGCAGCTGAGGGATAGGATAAGGGGGGATCTGGCTCTGCTGTGTGTTTGTAGGCATGCTCCATGTTAAGAAGTTGTGTGGCCTTTCCCTTCTGGGAAGTTTTGAATAGAACCTGTTTTGATTTTTCGAGGAGGTCGAAGAGCCTATTGAAATTCAGTCCCTTGATGTTTGTGGCTGCTTTCAGTCTTTCCCCCTTTGGTTTGATGTTTTTGCTCTTTTTCTGGGTAATGAGTTTGCATTTTCCTTTTCCACGATGTGGCTTTGGTGGATTCGTTGGTGCTCTTTCTGCCACTGGTGCAATGGATGTTACTTGAAGGGGCCGAAAAGAGGAGATGCCTTCATTGCTGGATCTTTCGCTTTGTTTGTGGAATTCGGCTATGACCACCAGCAGATCGTAGCATTCTGAGAGAATTTTTATTTATTTAAGCAAGTTCAGTTATGAGCAGCGCTGACACGTTCTCCGTTTTGGGAGGGGTTCGTTTGTCCTGGAGTGATGGCCAGGAAAATTTGTCATAGGGAGGGGAAGAAAGGGAATTGGAGATCTGGTTGTTCGTAATATATCCAGGCATTATAGGACTCAAGAGGCATTCCTGGAGTGCTGAGGGGTTTCCTTGCGATTCAAGATAGGTGATGTGGTTACTTATGGGTTGTTTTGAGGCATTTTTTTCTGGATCAGTCTGGTTCTCAGGGAGGTTAGATGCCAGGAGGACTGCTTGCGTGAGTTCTGTTGCAAGGTCTAACCCGGGGGGACAATTCTTCTGGGTGAAGAGCAAGACTGCACCTGGTGTAATCCACGGACCAATCAAGGTTGGTGGGGGCTTCGATTTCTACATCGTTGGCCTTGCCTACAGCGTTCAAGATAGGGAGAGAGAGTTGACCACTGCCTCCTCCAGGCATCTCTTTTGGTGAGAAGTAGGAATATATTTTTGTTTGTTTTCCCTTGTTTTTCTTAGGTGAGGCAGTGGGGGGAGAATAGAAACCCCCATCATCTTACTTGTGAAGCTGGTAAGGACCATATTGTATCCAAGGGGAGACCTAGACTCATTTGTTGTAATGACTGGGTGTAGAAAAAGCCTCCAAGTTAGTTCTGAGGCATGAGTTATGAGGCGAAGTCGTTGTTACACCTGAATGGGTGATTTATGCTTATTTCTCTTAGGGGGTTATCTCACCATGAGGGGGAGGGAGGGAGCAGCTCAGCAGTTCTCTTGGTGTTTTCCTGATTTTCTCCTCTCTAGCTGATTCACTGTCAGCCTTTCTTGTTCCAGTAAATGGACAAGCAGTGGGGGCTGTTTCAGATAATTTACAGTCTCATAACAAGGCCAGGGCTCACCTTAGTTAGAAAGGAAAACTCAGCAGCACTCAGGAGCCATTTTGGATGCAGCCAGCTGTGTCACCACCATCTTGGGGAAGATCATTGAAATTCATTAAAAATCAACCATGTTCACAGAGTACTTGTCATCCTAATACTGACTTTGCCCTATACTCTGAATTTCATCTTCCGCAGTTTAAAAGTTAAAAAAAATGCCTGGCCAATTTTTAATTAATTTAAGAAATTTTGCATTGAACTGAATGATGGTGTTGGGCATGCTCAGTAAGAATAAACTGCCAGTATTCTAAAAGCCAGACTTACAGCTACTTGTCTTGGCTAATCAGGAGTCACACTCATACCAGAATTTGATTTCACTTGAGAGAGTCATGGCTTCTGCCAAAGAATCCTGGGAAGTGTAGTTTGTGAAGGGTGCAGGGAGGAGACTCCTATTCCACTGACAGAGATCCAGTGGCCAGACTGGTTTATCAGTCAGCCACTCTGATTGAAGGTCTGTGAGGGGAACAGGGTGTCTCCTAGCAACTCACAGCATCCTTCACTAACTACACTTCTCAGGATTCTTTGAGAGAAGCCATGACTGTGCAAAGTGAAATAAAGGCCTGGTGTAGATGTGGCCAGGGACAGCTTTGGTTTAAATTTGGGTGGGAGACTACATGTGCCTGCTGCAGACTAAAACAGTGAGGGAAACACTGAAAAGCAATGATACTGTTCACAAAGTTTTCCTTTTGGAAAGGAAGGGGTTTTCCCTCTGCTCAGTGCCCACCCAATCTCCTCCCTTCCCCTCCTCCTCCACTCACTGCCCCTCCCCCTGGTCAGTGTTAGACTATGACCTGGGAGACCAAGGATCAAATCCCCACACACCCATGAAGTTCACTGGGTGACCTTGGGCCAGTCACTGCCTCTCAGCCTCATAGGAAGGCAATGGTAAAACCATCTCTGAATACAGTTTACCATGAAAACCCTATTCAAAGGGTCACCATAAATTCGGTCGACTTGAAGGCAGTCCATTTCCATTTTCAAACATGATTGCACAGAAATAAATCCCATTGAACTCAAAAAGTATGCAAATGATCAAACCCACCCTCCCTTCTCTTTCCTCCTACCCCCTCCTTCTTGCCCCTTCCCTCCTCCCTCCTTTGCTCCTCCCTCCCCATTCCCATCCCCTTCCAATCTCCGCCTCCCCTTTCCCCCTCCTCCCCTTCCTCCTCCGCATGGTCAGTTTTACCTATCTTAAGCATGATAGCATGGCAGTAAATACCACTGAACTCTATAAGCATGCAAATGATCAAATCTGCCCTCCCCTCCCCTTCCTTTGCCCCTCCAATCGGCTCCTTCCCCTTCCCCCTCCTCCAACCCCATGGTCAGTTTACCTATCCTATCCATGATTGCATAGGAGTAGATCCCATTGAACTCAATAAGCATGCAAATGATCAGACCTGCTTTTCTCCTCCTTCCCCTTCCCTCTTCCTTCTTCCTCCTCCCCAGCCCACTCCAGCCCTCCCCCTTCCCCGTTCAGTTTATTTGTTTGTTTGTTTGTTTAGTCCATTGATATACTGATTATATTTAAATCAAACTCTAAGGGGTGTACAATAAATCCAAACATCTTAAAAGGACAACTACAAAAAACAATAAAATATAGTTAACTGAACAAAACATCCTCTTTAGTATCAACATAATATAAACATTTCATATAGAACTAAGTACAAGAAATACAAGAAAAATTACAATATACATATTAGACTAAACAGAAAATTCCCTACATTTCAAGGGAAAACATGTTAAAACAAGCTTATTTTAAAACATAATAAATTAAACAAATCAGATTTTTAATAGCGGTATAATAAAAAAAAACCAGTTAAAACAGCCTATCCTTTATCCTTTACCTATCCTAAGCATGATTGCACAGGAGTAAATCCCACTGAACTCAACAAACATGCAAATCATCGAACCTGTCCTCCTCCCCTCCCCATCCTCTCTGCTCCCATCCCCCTCCTCCCCTCTGCCCTTCCTCCCCTCCCTCCTCCTCCTCCTCCTCCTCCCTTCCCCATCCCCTGTGGTCACTTTCACCTCTCCTAAGCATGATTGAAGGGGAGTAAATCCCACTGAAATGCAATAAGCATGCAAATGATCAAACCATTCTCAGCAAACTTTCACAGGATCCCATTTCTTACCTCCCGGACTACAAAGCAGAGAAATACACTAATAGGCAAAAAACCTTGGGTTTAAGAACGTACCTATAGCCAACAGATATTTCTATCAAACTTTAAAAAACAGAGAAATCGGGCAGCTATAGTGAATAAACAGGGGAGCAGGAGACCTGACCTCCTCTCTGAGATATTGTACTGCCCTACAGATTTGTCAAAATGCAAACACCATTTGGGTTGGTCTTTCACAGTCCAATTCACTTGCTGTGTAGCTTGGAAGAATTGGGTAACATGTGCCTCTGAGCATATGGTGAGTGGTGGCAACACCTGCAATCAGCCCAAAGAATAGAAAGAAGACATGTGCTGTGCTGATCTTGTTTTAGCAGGGAGGAAGCAACATTATTAAGACAATTGATATGGTTCAGATGGTCACTTTAAATGTCTGATTTCCTTTGAAATTTTAGTGAAATTTCCTATAGGAAATCATTTTCCTATGTTTCTATTTCTGTGAATATGTGAAGTACAGCAACACTTTGCAAAATTTACGCTAAAAAAATCTCCAAAAATAAGTGTGGGATAATGGCACTATTCTGCAGAATAGTCTCCAGTGGACCTCAGGAGTGTCTCAGTTTGCACAAGATAAAACAGTGGGAGGTGAAATATATTCTAGCAAAATTCTAGGTGTGCTCTATGTTTTTATTTGACCATGCCCACCTTGCCTTAAATGAAGTGGTTTAAACATAGCAAGCTGAAAACATGCATCTTGGGCAGGCTAAGTTTGTTTTTTTCAAACAGCTAGAGTCATTCCTGAAGTAGCAACATATTGTAATCAGTCTGACTGCAGTTTCCGGTCAACATTTAATGCACCCAAAATAGAAATAGAACATAACCTCCTGTTTGAAATACAAAAGGCTGTCTTCACCATCATATGACATTGACCCATAAAAAGGCTTTGAAATTAATAAAAATAAATTTGACACAGATTTCTAGGGTAAATAATGAAGGGAATAAAATTTTCTAGATTAGATTCTCTGTAGAAACATTAGTGACACAGGAAAGAAGAAAAGTAAAAGGAACACCAACAAACATACAAAAATATAATTCTCTATCTTTGGAGATGGCAGGTGTTGCCACCACTCACCATATGCTCAGAGAGACACGTTACTAAATTCTTCCAAGCTGCGCAGCAAGTGGCTTGGACTGTAAAAGACCAATCCAAATGGTGTTTGCTTTTTGACAAATTTGTAGGGCAGTACAATATCTCAGAGAGGAGGTCAGGTCTCCTGCTCCCCTGGTTCATTCACTATAGCTGCCCAATTTCCCTGTTTGTTACAGTTTAATAGAAATATCTGTAGGCTATAGGTACATTCTTAAACCACAAGGTTTTTTGCCTATTAGTGAATAATTGTATGTTTATATTAATACATATATGCATTTTATATTGTTATATGCATTTTGAAGGTATCTGTTTATGTGCTCGTTACTTTAGTAAACCTGGAGTTTATATGAGCATAGTATGCTTATAATATTATATGTATAAGCCATATAATATGTAAGAAAAGTTGAAATGTTTATTTATTTATTTTATTATTAGATTTCTATCTTTCCCTTCCTCCCAGCAGAAGCCCACGGCAGCAAACGAAAGCACTAAAAACACTTTAAAACATCTTAAAAACAGACTTTAAAATATATTAAAATAAAACATCTTTAAAAAAAAATTTAAAAGCTTTAAAAACATTTTTTTAAAAAAAGGTTTAAAAGCACATTAAAAAGCAATTCCAACACAGACACAGACTTGGATAAGGTCTCAACTTAAAGGGCTTGTTGAGAGAGGAAGGTCTTCAGTGGGCACCAAAAAGATAACAGAGATGGCACCTGTCTAATATTTAAGGGGAGGGAATTCCACAGGGTAGGTGCCACAACACAAAAGGTTTGTTTCCTATGTTGTGCAGAACAATGATGGTCCTCCTGATAAAATGGTATGTGCAGGAGGCCCTCACATGCAGAGAGCAGTGATCAACTGGGTATATAAGGAATAAGATGGTCTTACAGGTATCCTGGTCCCAAGCTGTATAGGGCTCTGTACACCAAAACTAGAACCTTAAACTTAGCCTGGTAGCTAATAGGTAGGCAGTGCAATTCCTTCAGCAGCGGGATGACATGTTGGTGATACCCTGCCTCAGTGAGCAGTCTCAACACTGCAGCTTCCAGACCAATCTCAAGTATAGTTCCACATAGAGCACATTTCATTAATCCAGCCTGGAGGATTTCAGTGCATGGACAACAGTGATCAGGCTATCCCGGTCCAGAAACAGCCACAGCTGTCTTACCAGCCAAAGCTGGTAAAAGGCACTCCTAGCCACTGAGATCACCTGGGCCTCTAGTGAGAAGGATGGATCCAGGAGTACCCCCAGACTATGGACTTGCTCTTTCACTCTTTCAGAGGAAGGACACCCCCATCCAAAGCAGGCAGTTGACCAATTATCTGTACTAAGGAACCACCAGCGCACAGCATCTCCATCTTGCTAGGATTCAGACTCAGTTTATTGGCCCTCATCCAGCCCACCACCAAGTCCAGACAGCGGTACAGGGCTTGCATGGCCTCTCCCGACTCAGATGTTATACAGAAATAGAGCTGGGTATCATCAGCGTACTGCTGACACCTCACCCCAAATCTCCTGCTGACCACTCCCAAAGGTTTCATATAGATGTTAAACCACATGGGCAATAAGACAATCACCCAATGTTATTCTCTGAAAATGACCTTGGAGAGGACTTCCGGGAAGGGTGACTTAGCCTGTGCCTGCTTTTGAGACGGGCTCCTGCCTCAAAAGAAGCTTATTCAGATATATCAGTCAGTTTTTTCTTTTTTTTTTGACTGATTAAACTTCTCCCGGGTAGGGAGAAACGAAGAGATTAACCTCAAAGCCTATTTTTGTTGGGACGACCAGATCTCATTAATTTATGGGACGAGGTCCAGCCGACGAAGGTGGGACGGATTTTTAACAGCAAGCTCTATCTGATAAAGCGAACGTTCACCTTATCTTCTAAGAGAGAACGCACTAACAGGCAAGCACCCTTCTTTCTATATTTTTCTTTTACCTGACTTAAATTGTTGCTGTTTAAAAGAGATTTGCCAGATTGATCAGTTTTTGACATCTCACTGGGGAGCCATAACTTCTCTCTGCTACGCACTAATTAATAGCTTATCTCTGTTTTTGTTGCAAAAAGCTGTCCTGGATTTGCATTCTAAAGATATACACAGAAGAGGGATTTCTATTCCAGATTTTTATTTTGAAAAATATTATACTGTTTTGAGACTACTCTCTTTTTGGTCTATTTTATTTTGACGAATCTGTTTCTTGACGATTGCCATTAATTGTTTCGATCCTGGGAACTGCATTTTGTTTACTTAACTATTGGAGAGATAAGGCTGTCTGCTCTGTTTATACTGTGATGTCACCAAGTTTGGAGTATTAACCCAATTGTTGCTGAAATAAGAAGTGGTTTTCCTATATTTTTCTTTTAAAATGGCAATTAAGAAAGTGGCTGAAAATCTGGAAATAACTATGTTTCAGAAAATAATGGATGAGATTGAGATAATGAAAATTGAATTGAGTAAAATGAAGCAGGAGATTAAAGATATAAGGGTCCCTGTGAGAGAGGTGACCCTGGAAGGGGTCCCTGTGAGAGAGGAGACCCCGGAGATTGGAACAGGGGTCCCTGTGAGAGAGGTGACCCTGGAGACTGGAATAGGGGTCCCTGTGAGAGAGGAGATCCCGGAGATTGGAACCAACGTGGAACAGGAACAAGATTTGGAGTCTATGGACTTTAGAAATAAAATCTATTGTTTGGAACTCAATGTTATCTCTGAAGAAATGAATGAAGATTCTAGAGATAAAGTTATCAATGGCATGGATAATCTTCTGGACTGGAATGATGTGATGGAGCCCAATATAGAGAAAATCTATGGAATTAACTGCAGCCATGTGACAATGGAAAAACTTTTAAGAGATGACCCAGTGTATTTTGAAAAAAAGAACAGAGATATGATTTTACAGCAGTATTTCAGCAACCTATTCAGAATGGATGGCAAGAAAATATTTGGGATAGAGGTAATCCCCATCAGACTCTTACTATATGACTATGGCTTTGACAGCAAGATTATTATGGAATACTGATAATGGAAGATTGGATATTGAAATTACTGGACTTAACAAGACTACTGAAGATGGAAGATAGAAAATGGAACTAATAGAGATAATAGAACAATGGCTACTGAAATTATTGAACCTAACAGATTCTGATGTGATGGATTAATTGAAATGTTTATTTTGACTATGGTTATGACAATAAGATTATCATAATTAGTAATGAGATGGATTAATCGATATGCTTATCTGGAAAAAAAAATTGATAGATATATTTCTTAAAGAATTGAAACCTCTCTTTGACTTTTTGTGGAAAGAATAAAGTAATGTTTATGAGATTTGATGATTAAGTAAGATAACTACTGGAGGAAAGTGATTTTATAATATGACTTAAGAGACAGGATTGTTATATATTATAGACTTATAACTGATTTGATCTTTGACAAATGGGAAGTCAATATTTTACTCTTTATTTTTTATTTTTGTTTTTTTTTTCTTTTTTTCTTTTTGTTTAACTATTTTTGATTTTGTTTTTTGTCTTTGAATGTTTTATGATTTTGTCTTGTATGTTTTATGAAAATCTGAATAAAAATTATTGAAAAAAAAAAAGAAAATGACCTTGGAGATAGGATCAGAACCCCTGTAAAACAGTGCCTCCAATACCCATGTCACCAAGTCAGCCCAGAAGGACACCATGGTCAATGGTATCAAAAGCAGCTGACAGATCAAGTAAGAATAACAGGGTCACACTTCCCGTCTTTCTCCCAATAAAGGTCATCCATCAGGGCGACCCAGGCCAATTCAGTCCCATAACCAGGCCTGAACCCAGACTGGAATGGGTCAAGATAATGTTTCATCCGAGGGTACTAGCTGTGCCACAACCCTCTCAATCACCTTCCCTAAGAAGGGGGTATTTGCGACCGAGTGATAGTTGTCACAAATCAATGGGTCCAGGGTAGGCTTTTTCAGCAGCAGTTGGATCACTGTCTCTTTCAGGGTGACTGGAACTACTCTCTGCCACAACAACGTGTTGACCACACGCTGGATCCACTCAACCAACCCCCTTGGGAAGCTTTAATAAGCCAAGAAGGGCAAGGGTCGAAAGGACACATTGCTGGCAGCATCAATGCAAGCACCTTGTCCATGTCATCAGGCTGCATCAACTGACACTGTTCCCAAGAAGTTGCAGCAGACGTTGCACCAGACACCTCACTGGGGACTACAGTAGATGTGGATGGGGCATAAAGGTTGCTACAGGGGTGAGCAACTTTACCTTCAAAGTGCCTTGCAACCAATTCACAGTGGGCCTCTGAAGGGTCTAAAACTCCATTTCTTGGAGTTGATATCAACAGACCCCTGACAATACACAAAAACTCCACTGGACAGCTACTTGAAGATGCAATGGTGGCAGAGCAGTGGTCCTTCTTTACCACTCTCACTGCCACACAGTAGGCACAGTTATATTTTATTTGTGCCCTATCAGCCTCACAGCACATCTTCCGCCACTTGTGCTCTAACTGTTGTCCAGCCTGTTTCATTGCCCTTAGCTCACTGGTGTACCAAGGTGCAAACCAGGTTCCACAATGCTGAAGAGGGCACTCAGGGGCAACCATGTCAAGAGCCCGACACTGCTCACTGTTCCACATCATGACAAGGGCTTCAGCAGGGTCATCTGCTCTATCTACTGGGAACTCCTCCAAGTCATTCAGGAATCCTATGGATTCCATTAGTCTCCGGGGAGGGGGGACATCTTAATCTGTCCACCATCCCTGCAGGTGAGGATTGGAGCCATAAGTCTAAACTTCACCAGGAAGTGGTCTGACCATGACATCTATTAAAAATGTTTAATAGAATCAGGGGGTTGCTTCTCATCTAGATTCAGGAACAAGGTAGGAACTATTTAAAAAAAATGCGGAGAAGCTTGATGTAGATTTTCAGAAAATTCCATCCCTAGTCCTCATACGTAGCAATTAGCATTAGGAAAAAGCTTCCATTGTGACCATGGGAGCCCTTTTCTCCTAACACTAATTGCTGTAAAAGCAGGTGTGTGGTGGCTGTGATCATTGTTATCTGGCAGGCATAATTCATGGCAGGCTGAGTGCACAGAGTTTGATAGTTTACATGATGCAGACTTAATGACGCTTAATGTGCTACCACAACAAACCTTAGATCTGGCCTTAGGAGATTTTTTTAAAAAAATATGATGAACATGTACAGTTTTATCATTTTATTTTTATTTATTTGAAACATTTTTCTACCACGCTTCATACAAAGCTGAAGATGGATAATAACAGCAAAAGACAACCTAACAAAACAATACATTAGAACACAATTGAACCAGTCCTGTCAGAAACCTTAGGACAATCAGATGCATATTATGTCCTTCTACTCCTCTCTGATCAAAATATTTACACTACTAGCAGTGTTGCCAAATTTTGTGCTGCAGTGATTAAAATTCGCCACGAACTGACTCTAGCCATCTCGTAACTCCTGTCCTTTGCTGGGATCTCATAATTATGTCTTTGACAACTCTATGTTATAATATTGCTTTAATATAACATAACATGATTTTATTCTACAATGTTTATGTTTTTAACAACCTTATTTGATTTTATTCTATCCTGTTTTATTGTATTCTACCTTTGTGTATATTGGGATAATTCCCCCCACAGACAGACAGACAGACAGACAGACAGACAGACAGACACACACACACACACACACACACACACACACAGAGAGAGAGAGAGAGAGAGAGAGAGAGATTCATGAATGAATAAATGCATTTTTAGGAGGTACTATTGAGTTAGGGCCTCATTCTGAGATTTAATAGCCAGGCAGGTGTGTATAGATTAAGATGTCCCTTCAGATAACCAGATCCCAAGTTGTTTAGTTGTCAACAAAAACTTAAACTTGTATCTGTAAGCATGTTGGAAGCCAGTGCTGCTCTTTGATTAATTGCATCACATTTGCAGTAGACTGCTTCAGGTAGCAGCTGTCAACTGCTGTATTTTGCACAAGCTGCAGCTTCCAGACCAGCCTTTAAGGGCAGTCCCACATAAAGTGCATTACAGTGATCCAGTCTTGAGGTTACAAAACACAAGGATCATTGTGGCCAGGCTATCCCTGTTCATGAACAGTTGTAACAGCCACTGTGGCCATTTGGGCTTCCGGGGACATTGATGAATCTCGAAGTACCTTCAGACTAGTTACCTGTTCCTTAAGGGAGAGTGCAACCCCGTCCAGATTAGGCTACTTGCCTAATTCCTGGACCTAGGAACTGCCTACCTATAGGACCTCTTCTCTTCCCAGCATTCAGTTTCAGCTTATTGATTCTCATACAGCTCACCATTGTATCCAGGCACTTGTTCAGGGCTTGCATGGCTAGAGAAACAGAAATATTTTAATAATATTTTAGCAAATGTTGCTGACTAAACATTAACAGTAATTATATTTTAAAAGACAACTGGTCTTTTCAAACACAGTGGAGAGAACAGTGCTAACCTATGAAGTCAGGCAGATAAATAATGCATATGAAAGATGCAGAAATACTTTTTTTTTCATAGCTGGTAAAATATAATTAAAGGTTAATCATGTAGAAAAAATCTTTCCCATCATTTTAAAGTGTTTTTGCAATACTTTTTATCACCTTATTTACATTTACTGTATCAGTCTTTAACAAGACAGCAAAATGGAAGCTTCCAAGTTCTCCAACTTCAATTAAAACTTTACAACATGAAAGAGGAAGCAAGGGTGAACAACAGTAGTTATTTCCTGAAGAAAGAGGAAAACGTACCTCCTGAGTCTTAAAGGAAATAGCTACAGCCGCTTGACTACTAAATAAATAATATTCACAGATTCTTTCAGATACCATAGCACAGAAAGACACCTATTTTCTGTCAGTAGTCAACCTTGGAATCTTATTTTCATTGCCAGTCCTGGAACAGTAGACTATATAAAGCAGTGGTAGCCAACATGGCTCCCCCCCATGTTAACGGACCTCAAGTTCCATCATCTTTCACTGTTGATCATGCTGGTTGGGGATAATGGGAGTTGAAGTCCAACAACAAGTGGATGGCATCAGGCTGGCTACCCCAATATAAAGAGTAGATGAAAAGGTCTTTGGGCAGGTGCAGAGTGCATTAGTTTTCCCACGAGGAAACTACAGAGCTTCCACACAACAGAGATAGGGCAAAAAGAAGGAAGCAGACAGAAATGAGCCCTGGCGTCTCCTTTTCTAGAAATTAAGCAGTGACTTTCATCCAAGCTCTTTCATGGGGCAGTCAATATAGGTGTTTAGTTAGCTGTAGATTGTTAGTCCTTGGCAGCCAATTCTGAAGATAGAGGTCACTGGTACACCATTTTGAAGAACTGCTGTCCTTGACCATTTAAGATGTGGTTGTTGTGTGTACTACAGTGATGGGAAACTTGTAGCTCTCCAGATGTTTTTAGACTCCAGCTCCTATCAACCCCAGCCAACATGGCAAATAGTCAGGAATGATGGGGTTTTTAGTCCAGCAACATCTGGAGGGCCACACATTTCTCCCCTCTCTGATGTATTATATGGCAAATCTCAACACCCTTAAAATTTATTTAGAACATGGCTCCTATTTGAAAATAACCCCAATAATTTCACCAGCTCTGTGGCAGTTGATGAGTTATGAAAATAAAGAAATATATTTATTTTCTGTGTGTGCTGGGAGTTTCATTCTGTTTCCTGACTCCTAGCTGAGCAGACCAAAGGAAGCTGTCTCAGCTGATGCAGAGGATATACAAGTGAGCCAGCTCTCAGAGAGCGAGTGAACACAGTGAGCAAATGGGGAGAGCTAAAAGGAGTTTGGCAGTGGAGGTGTGATGAGGAAAAGGAAAAGATGTGAGCAACCTTGAGTAACCCCAGGAGGCTGTCAATTCTGAGTCACCATGTGCTTAGCTAGGTACGTGGAAAGGCTGAAGGGCTCCAGAGCAGCTTAAATGGAAGGGGTGTGTTCTGATAGCTGTTAATTGAAGGAACATGGCCTGATAACTACTGAATGCAACTATCAGCAGCTGTAGGTGCTGGGAGTTTCATTCTGTTCCCTGGTTCCTAACCAAGCAGAGCAAAAGAAGCTGTCTCAGCTGGTTCAGAGGATATTCAAGTGAGCCAACTCTCAGAAAGAGAGAGAGAACAGGGAGAGCTAACAGGAGTTTGGCAGCAGAGTTTGACAAGGGAAGATCAAGGCAGAGATCCCTAAAAACTTTTATTATTGTAGTGCACATTATGGACCACTACGATTCTCTTGTTAACTTTCAAGGAGGACAGGACAAAGCACAAGCCATTTCAATACAAGTTGGCTGATAGAAACAAAAGGTAATAGAGACTATGGGTATAAAGGACACTCCAGTGGTGATGACCTGTAAGGTCTCTGCAATGTTTGTTTTCTTGCCTGAGAATGACATGATGTACACATGCAACAGGTGCAAGCTAGTTGAGGTGGAAGAAAAAATGAGAGGCCTGGAGCTGTGAGTGGCCACATTCAAGAGTCTAAGAGAAGATGAAGAGTTCTTAGACAGTGTGGGAACAACAGCAGCAAAGAGAAATACAGGAACTGGCAGGACAACAGCAACTTGAAGCAGAAGAGGAGATGTTGAGGAAAGGAACAACAAAGTGGAGGAAACTCCGTGGAAAATGGTGACAGAGGCAGAAGTGCTAGAAGACACTCTGCACTGAGAAAACTATGGAACCGCTTTCAGGTACTTGAGGATGACAGTGGAGGACAGCCTGCAGAGGAACCACTCCTTGCAACAACAAGAAGAGAAGAATAGTAGTAGTAGTAGTAGTAGTAGTAGTAGTAGTGGAAGAATCCCTACTGTGTGGGATTGAAACCCAAGTAGGCCAAGAAGACCCATGGACTTGCCAGGTATGCTGTCTTCCTGGAGGATGGATTAAATATGTGACTGAAGTGTTAGCAATACTTATAAAGTCCACTGACACATATACCTTTCTTCTCATCCATTTGGGAACAAATGATACTGCCAAACAAAGCTATGAAGAAATCGTGTCAGACTTTGAAGCTCTGGGAAGGAAACTGACAGATTTTGAGTCCCAGATAGTTTTCTCATCCATCCTTCCAGTACTTAGAAGAGGAGTAGAAAGGGAAAGAAAAAATACTTCTACCCAATTAGAAAACATACACACAATTGGGTAGAAGCCTATCAATGTGCAAAGGCAGATGTCATCACAGTAGCAAAGAAATTAATAAGGGACTTTATACCTAGATTTGGCAAACCCCTTTCATTGGACTCTGACAGAGGTACACATTTTACATCAGAAGTAATGAAGGAAGTTTGTAAAGCTTTAGGACTCTAGCAGAAATTTCACACCACCATATCATCCTGCCTCCAGTGGGAAAGTAGAGAGGCACAACAGAATTTTGAAGGGGAAATTAAGGAAAATTTGTGAGGAAACAGGACTAAAATGGCCAGATACTCTCCCCGTTGCCCTAATGAGTATGAAGTCAATTTGCAACTGGGAAACTGGACTTTCACCACATGAAGTACTGATGGAGTGGCCCATGAGGCTCCCAACCACCCCTTTGGTTCCACCATATTGTCAGGACTTGATCATGCTAGATGAAATGATGCTCCAATATTGAATGGCATTGTTAATCTGTGTGTAACAGGTTTCTGCAGCTTTGTCCCAGCCTGCTCAGGAATCTTGCCATAACCTAGAAATTGGTGAGTGGGTCTACATCAAGGTCCACATGAGGAGGAGTCCACCAAAATGCCTGTGGGATGACCCTTTCCAGTCATTTTAACAACCTATACCTCAGTGAAGGTCCAAGGCCAAGATTCGTGGGTCCACACATCCCATTACAAAAAAGTACATCCTCCCCTGGAACCCAGACAGATGAGAAAAACAGACCAGACAGAGTCACAACAGTGCAAAGTGCAAGAAACAATTGCTGATCCAGCAACCCAGGGTCATAATAACACCCTTTCTGCAAATCCAGTGGTAAGCCAGGCAATCACTGGTGCACAGAATCTCCCTGAGGGCCCAGCCCCTCATGACCTGAGATCAGGGATGAGATCTCAGGAGATTGACCACCAGACAATCTGTCCCTCCTACCATCAATACAACCTGAGACCTCAAAAGAAGCAGTGAACAGTCACTTCCTGAGGCCTAACAAGTCCTTTTGGCCTTCATCAAGTGGAGCAGAAGGTTGCCTATGGGGAAGGAGCTCTGGAGCTGCTATTGAGAGGACTGGGCAGGTCAGGTAAAAGTTCTTGTGGTTGCTGTACAATATAATTTGAGGATGACAGACTGAATTGCAGGGATGAAGCAATCGTCCACTCTGCAATAATGGCTGCTGCCATCAATATGGTCCATATGTGTTACCATGTTCTTGTTGTTAATTTTGAATTTCCATGATAGTCTGATGTTTTTCTGGTATTCACAAATCCAGTGAATTGCCACACAGTAAACTCCACTGCATGGGTTTGGGTGGCTCGAGAGGCCGGGTCAATGGCCCAGGACTCAATGAGTGAACAGGCTCAAGTGAGTAGGGAACAAGAAATAGAAAACATGGGAACTCCACATTATAAGGGAAATGCATATCTTCAAATGAATATTAAATATGCACATGTGTTAAATAAAGCAGATTGTTGGATATACACCCATGCATCTCTTAACAACAGGGATGGGTATAACTTGAATGCCTAGACCTTTTGATAGACAGGACATCTGTGATGATATAAAAGGTAGAAAGAGTAAGCAAGGAAGAATGGATTTGTATTGGGCCTTGTGTGAATATTCAATAGAAGGGTTTGAATGTCATTATTTCACTAAACCCAAGGATCCACAAGTGATAGCATCACCCATGAAATTGTCAAATGAAAGGAACGGTTTGTATCACACAGAGCTAAGGTAAAAAAGAATTTGGGAAACAGCATGTGTGAATATTCTGTTGAAGTCAGATGTGTTGCTGGTATCCCCTATCAGAAGGAGGGTACAAGAACACTCCAGTTTAGTCTAAAGGCTAATGTTAAAGATCCAGATAGCTATGTCTTTCATACATTCCATAATATGTTCCATACATACATCATATACACAGATTGTACACCTTGAATGGCACTTATTTCATTTGTGGGAAAACTGCATATAAATGGCTACCTGCGGGGTGGAAGGGATCATGCTATCTTGGATATATAGTACTTACTATGTTATACACCCCTAAAATTCCCCAATGGGGTACAATAAGAAATCACAGAGATTGGCCAACCTGGAGGGTTATGGTTGAAGATATGTTTGGATTTTTCTTTCCAAATATTGGAGTGCCATATGCTTTACATGAAATTAAAAAATTATCCAGTATTATTGAAGCTACTGCAAACAATACTTCAGATGCTCTTAAAGCAATAAATGCTGAAATTGTAGCCATGAGAACTATTATTCTCCAAAATTGGATGGCGACTGATTTCATTTTGGCAGAGAAAGGAGAGAATTGGGCAGTGGTGAAAACCCACTGTTGTGTATACATCCCAGATAACTCTACCGAAATCCAAAATTTGACAACCATATTGGGGAAGAGGGCTGTGAAGCACATGAGGCTATAAGAAGAATTCCCTACATGAACCTGCCCAAGACTTGAGATCTTTAGGTGAGGCCCTTCTTGTGTTCCCTACACCTTCACAAGCACATTTGATGCGGACACGAGATAGGGCCTTTTCGGTGGTCGTCCCTAGGTTGTGGAACTCCCTCCCGAGTGAGGTACGATCAGCTCCCTCCTTGCCGTCTTTTTGGCGACAAGTAAAGACTGTTTTATTTCAGTGGGCATTTGGGACAGAGAACGACCAGGATTAATGTTTCATAGGCTTGGTGATCATATTATATGATTTTATTATTTTAAATTGTTCGCTGTTTTAACTTTTATTTTATAGTTTTTAATTTTCCCTTATAGTTTAATTCTTTTTTAATTATATACTCTGTATGTTTTAATGATGTTGTTTTTAGTTGTAAGCCGCTCTGAGTCCTATTGGAAAAGGGCGGGGTAAAAATAAAGTTTTATTATTATATTATTATAAGAGCAGAGTGGAACTGGGGTTTGGGATGGTGGCTATCAAACATTATGGGATCAATGGGAGCCACCATTGTGTATGTAATGATTCTGCTTTTTTAAAAATATTCCTTACAATGTATGCCCTCTGGTTGTGTCTAAAATGCTTTTAAGGAAAATAAGCCAAACAGTGAAACACCAAGAAAATACAGAAAAGCAAATGGCGGTAGCTTCTTCTGGGGCCCTACAAACCTCCAGTGAAATTGACAGTGAGAGTGAAGATCAGGAACCTTTTGTAGGGTCCAAATTAATTCTTAGGTCAGATGTAACAGGCGAATCCAGTCATGGTGAGGCTTGAAAGCCTCAGAGAAGGAGAATTGTGGAAGGATACGGGCCTTGATCCTTCCTCTAATGACCCTAACCCTTGATATGCTTTAAAATGCTTCTTATATTTGTTACATTTTTTAGAGTTGCAAGCTGGAAGATAGAAAAAAGTGGGTAGGGTTGCACAAAATGCTTTGTGTTCTCAGAGATGGGAGAGTTGAAAAAAGGGAAAACATTAATAACAGATGGAGATGTTTATAACTTATACTGAGTCATCAAATTTGCAGGAAAGTACTGGAAATATGGTCACATATATGCTGACCCATCTATTTGTTAGGCCACTCCTGATGTATAACTTTGCTACCAAATATGGTATTATAATTGCTTATGCTTGTCATCAGTATAAAAACTGTATGTAATCACATCTGAAGCAGAGAGACAATCCTGAGTGATCAAGCAGCTTTTAACTAGGAATGCTCTCCTGATGGCCATCAGTATATTTCCACAATAAACTACTGTCCACATAGCACTTTCTGCAAAACTGAGTGTGAAGAGTTTTTCCTTCAACACTGTTGAGCAGTATGATAATGGAACCAATTACCTAGGGAGATGGTGGGTTCTTCAATGCTAGAGGCATCCAAGAAGCAGCTTGACAGCCATCTGGCAGGAATGCTTTATATTGGATTCCTCCAATGAGCAGGGGGTGGACTAAATGGCCTTATAGGCCCCTTCCAACTCTACTATTCTATTATTCTACTTACAGCAGCAGAAGCATAACTTTGGCAGCACCAGAGAAATGGGGGGCTGTGGAATCATTGTCATAAACACCCCAAACAACCCTGAGTAAAAATCCTACAAAAATTAGATGGACACTGCCCCACATATAAAGGATTGTCACACCTACTTCACATCTCATGTGGCTCTATTAATGCATTACTTTGTCAGCATGGTAGGTCCCCCCCCCATGTTTCTGCACAAAATACCACATTACAGAGGTAATACACAAGTGATACACAAGCTAGTGGGGCATAATGGTTAGAATGTTGGACTAGGACCTAGGAAAGCAGAGTTCAACTCCCATTCAGCCATGAAGATTTCTGGTGACCTTGGTCTAGTCACAGTTCAGCCTGACCTACCACACGGGGTGGTTGTGAGGATAAAATGGAGAGGGGGGGGAAGCCATGTATGCCACATTGAGCTCCTTGGTGGAAAGGTGGGATGCAAATCTCATAATACAATAAATGAATGGATGAATAAATAAATGTGAGTAACCCAGATTGCATGGTCACTTCCAGGACTAGCACAAGATATTGTGCCACATGAGGAGGGAGACTCTGCCACCCCCACTACTACTTTTCTCCTTCCCGCCTTTCCTATCACTCCTTTTTTTATTTTCCCTGCTTTTAAAATATTTTGCTGTTGCTAATGTGGCAGCCCCCCTCTAGGATCCACACCTTAACATGGTGAGGGGGTTTGAGAGTGTTGAAGAAGCTGAGAGCAATGCTGTCAGGAGTGTAGACAAAGAGGCTAGACTCCTAGCAGGAGCACCCAAGGCTGAATGGTCAAAGCTGAGATACCAGATTAAGATGCATCCAAACTCAGAGGAAGGCAATGGTAAACCACCTCTGAATAGCTCTTACCATGAAAACCCTATGAACAGAGCATCCAAAATGCAACACAAGATAGTGCTGGAAGATGAGACCCCCAGGTCAGAAGGCACTCACTGAGCTACTGGGGAAGAACAAAGGACAAGTAGCGCTGTGACTAATGATGCAGCTGGGTCAAAGCCAAAAGGAAGCCCAGAGGCTGATGTGCACAGATGCGAAAGGAGAGTCCGGAGTTGTACAACGCACACAATAGGAACATGGAATGTGAGAAGCATGAACCAGGGAAAGTTAGAAATTGTCAAACAAGAAATGTAACATATCAACATTACACTACTTGGCGTGAGTGAATTAAAATGCACGGGAATGGGACATTTTCAATCAGGCAACTACAAAATATTTTATGCAGGAAATGAGAAATTAAGAAGAAATGGGGTTGCTTTAACAGTGAGAAGTGATGTAGCAAAAGCAATTAGGAGCTACAACACAAAGTCTGAGTGAGTGATATCAATGAGATTAAATGGAAAACCTATTAACATAACCATCATCCAAGTCTACACACCAGCGCCAAATGCAAAAGAGGAATTGGAGAGATTTTACGCAGAAGAGCAGAAAGAAATTGATCACCCACCTAAACAAGATGTGCTGATAATCATGGGGGACTGGAATGCAAAAGTAGGGAACAGAGAGAAACTAGTGGAGAAATGGGGCTTAGGAGACAGAAATGAAGCAGGAGACATTGAATTCTGTGAAGCCAATAATTTGTTTCTTGTGAACACATTTTTTGAGCAACTGAAAAGACAACTGTACACGTGGACATCACTAAATGGTCAATATAGGAATCAAATTGATTATATAATTGGTAGCAGAAGATGGAGAAGTTCCATACTTTCTGCAAAAACAAGACTAGGAGCAGAGTGCGGTACAGATCATGAACTGGTCGTATTGAAAATCAGAGTAAAGCTAAAGAAGAACAAAGCAATCATAATGCCAAAATGCAATTTAAATAACATCCCAGAAGAATATAAAGATCAAATAAGAAACAAGTTTGAGGCTTTAAACTTAGGTGACAGAGAACCAGAAGAACTATGGAGCGAAGTCAGAGACATTATCAGGAAGAATGCAAAAAGACAATACCTCTAGGTAAAAAGAGAGAAAGACCTCAATGGATGACTGAAGAAACTCTTAAATGGTTAAAGAGAGAAGGAAAGCAAAAGCAAAAGGAGACAGAAACATGGTCAGAATCCTAAATGCAACAATACAGTGACTAGTATGTAGGGACAAAGAGACCCTTTACAACAGTTATTGTATAGAAATAGAAGAGGGCAACAAAAAGGGTAGAACAAGAGCCCTATTCCAAAATATTAGAGAAATGAAAGGGAGATTCAAACCAAGACTAGGGATATTGAATAATCAACAGGGGAACACACTGACTGACCAAGATGAAATAAAAGGAAGATGGAAGCAATACACTGAAGAACTCTATAAAAGAGATGCCAGGATGACAGACTCATTCATGGAGGAACAGTATGATGAAGAACCAGAAATTCTAGAATGAGAGGTGAAAGCAGCTCTTAAAATACTTGGAAGAAACAAAGCACTAGGAACAGATGGCATACCAATAGAGTTGATACAAGCTACTGAGACGGAATCTGTCCAAATTTTGACTAAAATCTGTCAAGAAATATGGAAAACTAAACAATGGCTCACGGATTGGAAGCGTTCAATATACATCCCAATTCCAAAAAAAGGGGATCCCAGGGAATGCAGTAATTATCGAACTATTGCCTTAATATCCCATACAAGTAAAGTAATGCTCAAGATTTTACAACAAAGGCTCTTACCACATATGGAGCAAGAAATGCCAGACATCCAAGCTGGATTTAGAAAAGGAAGAGGCACCAGAGATCATATCGCAAACATACGTTGGATAATGGAATGGACCAAGGAATTTCAGAAGAAAATCACCCTGTGCTTTACAGATTACAGCAAAGCCTTTGACTGTGTAGATCAGCCTTTCCCAACCAGTGTGCCTCCAGAAAAATTCCCATTTTTCCTGACCATTGGCAATGCTTGCTGAGGCTGATGGGAGTTGTGGTCCAACAACATCTGGAGGCACACTGGTTGGGAAAGGCTGGTGTAGATCATGAAAAACTATGGAATGCTTTAAAAGAAATGGGGGTGCCACAGCATCTGTTTGTCCTGATGCACAACCTATACTCTGGACAAGAGGTTACTGTAAGGACAGAATATGGAGAAACCAATTGGTTCCCCATCGAAAAGGGTGTGAGACGGGTGTATTTTGTCACCCTATTTATTTAAACTATATGCAGAACATATCATATAGAAAGCACAATTGGACCAAGATGGAGGTGTGAAAATTGGAGGGGAAGATATTAATAATTTCAGATATGCAGACGATACCATACTACTAGCAGAAACCAGTAATGATTTAAAATGAATGCTGATGAAAGTTAAAGAGGAAAGGAGAAAAGCAGGTCTACAGCTGAACATCAAAAAGACTAAAGTAGAATCATAGAATAGTAGAGTTGAAAGGGGCCTATAAGGCCATCAAGTGCAACCCCCTGCTCAATGAAGGAATCCAAATCAAAGCATTCCCGACAGATGGCTGTCCAGCTGCCTCTTGAATGCCTCCAGTATCGGAGAGCCCTCTACCTCTCTAGGTAATTGATTCCATTGTTGTAAGGCTCTAACAGTTAGGACGTTTTTCCTGATGTCCAGTCGAAATCTGGCTTCCTGCGACTTGAGCCCATTATTCCGTGTCCTGCACTCTGGGACGACCGAGAAGAGATCCTGGCCCTCCCATATGTGACAACCTTTCATGTACTTGAAGAGTGCTATCATATCGCCCCTCAGTGTTCTCTTCTCCAGGCTAAATGTGCCCAGTTCTTTCAGTCTGTCCTCATAGGGCTTGGTTTCCAGTCCCCTGATCATCCTTGTTGCCCTCCTCTGAAACTGTTCCAGTTTGTCTGCATCCTTCTTGAAGTGCGGAGACCAGAACTGGATGCAGTATTGAAGATGAGGCCTAATCGGTGCTGAATAGAGGGGAACTAATACTTCACACAATTTGGAAACTATACTTCTGTTAATGCAGCCTATTATAGCATTTGCCTTTTTTGCAGCCACATTGCACTGTTGGCTCATACAATCATAGAATAGTAGAGTTGGAAAGGGCCTATGAGGCCATCAAGTCCAACCCCCAGTGCAATGCAAGAATCATATTCAACTTGTGATCAACGACAATTCCAAGCTGCTTCTCACATGTCGTATGGCTGAGCCAAGTATCTCCCATCTTATAACTGCATTTGATTTCTTTTTCCTAATGTCAAACTTTGCATTTATCCCTGTTGAATTTCATTCTGTTGTTTTCAGCCCAATGCTCCAGCCTATCAAGGTCCCTTTGAATTTTGGTTCTGTCTTCCATGATACTAGCTGTGCCTCCCAATTATGTATCATCTCCAAATTTGATAAGCATGCTTTGTACCTCCTCATCCAGGTTGTTAATAAAAATGTTAAAGAGCACTGGGCCCAGAACTGAGCCCTGGGGTACCCCACTCGTTACTTCTGCCCAGTTTGAGAAGGAACCATTGATAAGCGCTCTTTGAGTACAATTCTGGAGCCAACTGTGGATCCACCTGATAGTTGTTCCATCCAGCCCACATTCAGCTAGCTTGCTAATCAGAATATCATGGGGCACTTTGTCAAAAGCTTTGCTGATGTCGAGGTGTATTATGTCCTCAGCATTCTCACAGTCTACAAGGGAGGTTACCCGATCAAAAAATGAGATAAGACTAGTTTGGCAGGATTTGTCCTTCATAAATCCATGTTTAAAAACAGTATATTAGAAGCTCAACTGGAGTGCATACCGCAGATCAGAAAAGGCACCGCCAGGGCCAAGAAGATGCCAGCATGGTTAACGAGCAAAGTCAAGGAAGCTCTTAGAGGCAAAAAGTCTTCCTTCAGAAAATGGAAGTCTTGTCCGAATGAAGAAAATAAAAAAGAACACAAACTCTGGCAAAAGAAATGCAAGAAGACAATAAGGGATGCTAAAAAAGAATTTGAGGAGCACATTGCTAAGAACATAAAAACCACCAACAACAAATTCTATAAATACATTCAAAGCAGGAGACCATCTAGGGAGGCGATTGGACCCTTGGATGATAAGGGAGTCAAAGGTGTACTAAAGAACGATAAGGAGATTGCAGAGAAGCTAAATGAATTCTTTGCATCTGTCTTCACAGTGGAAGATATAGGGCAGATCCCTGAACCTGAACTAACATTTGCAGGAAGGGATTCTGAGGAACTGAGACAAATAGTGGTAACGAGAGAGGAAGTTCTAGGCTTAATGGACAATATAAAAACTGACAAATCACTGGGCCCAGATGACATCCACCCAAGAGTTCTCAAAGAACTCAAATGTTGAATTGCTGATCTGCTAACTAAAATATATAACTTGACCCTCGGGTCATCCTCTGTGCCTGAGGACTGGAAAGTGGCAAATGTAACGCCAATATTCAAAAAGGGATCCAAGGGGGATCCCGGAAATTACAGGCCAGTTAGCTTAACTTCTGTCCCTGGAAAACTGGTAGAAAGTATGATTAAAGCTAGATTAACTAAGTACATAGAAGAACAAGCCTTGCTGAAGCAGAGCCAGCATGGCTTCTGCAGTCCTGTCTCAGTAACCTATTAGAATTCTTTGAGAGTGTCAACAAGCATATAGATAGAGGTGATCCAGTGGACATAGTGTACGTAGACTTTCAAAAAGCGTTTGACAAGGTACCTCATCAAAGACTTCTGATGAAGCTTAGCAGTCATGGAATAAGAGGAGAGGTCCTCTTGTGGATAAGGAATTGGTTAAGAAGCAGAAAGCAGAGAGTAGGAATAAACGGACAGTTCTCCCAATGGAGGGCTGTAGAAAGTGGAGTCCCACAAGGATCGGTATTGGGACCTGTACTTTTCAACTTGTTCATTAATTGCCTAGAATTAGAAGTGAGCAGTGAAGTGGCCAAGTTTGCTGATGACACGAAATTGTTCAGGGTTGTTAAAACAAAAAGGGATTGCGAAGAGCTCCAAAAAGACCTCTCCAAACTGAGTGAATGGGTGGAAAAATGGCAAATGCAATTCAATATAAACAAGTGTAAAATTATGCATATTGGAGCAAAAATTCTGAATTTCACATATACGCTCTTGGGGTCTGAACTGGTGGTGACCGACCAGGAGAGAGACCTCGGGGTTGTAGTGGACAGCATGATGAAAATGTCGACCCAGTGTGTGGCAGCTGTGAAAAAGGCAAATTCCATGCTAGGGATAATTAGGAAAGGTATTGAAAATAAAACAGCCGATATCATAATGTCGTTGTATAAATCTATGGTGCGGCCGCATTTGGAATACTGTGTACAGTTCTGGTCGCCTCATCTCAAAAAGGATATTATAGAGTTGGAAAAGGTTCAGAAGAGGGCAACCAGAGTGATCAAGGGGAAGGAGCGACTCCCTTACGAGGAAAGGTTGCAGCATTTGGGGCTTTTTAGTTTAGAGAAAAGGCGGGTCAGAGGAGACATGATAGAAGTGTATAAAATTATGCATGGGATTGAGAAGGTGGATAGAGAAAAGTTTTTCTCCCTCTCTCATAATACTAGAACTCATGGACATTCAAAGAAGCTGAATGTTGGAAGATTCAGGTCAGACAAATGGAAGTACTTCTTTACTCAGCACATAGTTAAACTATGGAATTTGCTCCCACAAGATGCAGTAATGGCCACCAGCTTGGATGGCTTTAAAAGAAGATTAGACAAATTCATGGAGGACAGGGCTATCAATGGCTACTGGCCATGATGGCTGTGCTCTGCCACCCTAGTCAGAGGCAGCATGCTTCTGAAAACCTGTTGCCGGAAGCCTCAGGAGGGGAGAGTGTTCTTGCCCTCGGGTCCTGCTTGCGGGCTTCCCCCAGGCACCTGGTTGGCCACTGTGAGAACAGGATGCTGGACTAGATGGGCCACTGACCTGATCTAGCAGGTTCTTCTTATGTTCTTATGTTGGCTCCTAGTAATCACGGCATTGCTTTCAAGGTGCTTACAGATTGACTGCTTTATAGTCTGCTCCAGAGTTTTTCCAGGTAATTGATGTTAGGCTGACTGGTCTGTAGTTCCCCGGATCCTCCTTTTTGCCTTTTTTGAAGATAGGGACAACATTAGCTCTCCTCCAGTCATGCAGCACTTCACCGGTCCTCCATGATTTCGCAAAGATAATAGACAGTGGTTCTGAGAGTTCTTCATCCAGTTATTTCAATACTCTAGGATGCAGTTTATCGGGCCCTGCCAATTTGAACTTGTTCAAAGTGATTAGGTATTACTTGACTATTTGTCTATCCATCTGAAGCTCCAATCCTGCCCCTTCTACTTCATATTTCCCGGGATGGTCACAGATCCTTTTTTGCAAGAAGACTGAGCCAAAGTAGCAATTGAGCACTTCTGCCTTTTCTTTGTCATCTGTTATCATTTTGCCATCCTCATTGAGTAGCTGTGTCACTGTTCCTTTTCTCTGTGTTTTACTAAGGACATACATAAAGAAAGCTTTTTTGTTGCTTTTAGCATCTTTTGCTAACCTCAGCTCATTCTCAGCTTTAGCCTTCCTGACACCATCCCTGCAATTCCATAACACCTGCCTGTACTCTTCCTTTGTGGCCTGGCCTTCTTTCCACTTCCTGTATGTGTCCCTTTTTTGTTTTCAGGTCATCTCTAAGCTTTTTGTGAAGCCATATTGGCTTCTTCTGTTTTATTCCCTTTTTTCCTTCTGGAATTGCTTGCCATTGTGCTCTTCTCACAGCAATACCAGTGATCTCAAACAGAAGTATGGTACTGGTATGGAACAAAACCAGGACCATCACTTTCATTAGGCAAGCTGAAGCAATTGTGTGAGGTGGCAGTGATGGGAGCAGTGCTAAGTTTGCTTGCTTTACACTAAAGTAAGTTTCAATTTTCAACTAAATTTGAAAGAGAATTTCCATCCCCCTTCCCTCAATATACACAACTGATCATTCTGGTCTGCAGGAAAGGGCCTTCTTCAGATACCATCTCATCAGTTGATCCATCCCCTAGGAAACAGACTTTTAGTGTGGTGACACCTACCCTTTGGGGAGTCCTTCCCAATACATATCTGACAGGAACATCTTCATTGTATTTTCTGCACCTACTGAAGACTTTCCTTGTAAATGGACATCTTTTCCCCAGTCTGTATCTGTATGGAATTTAAAATTGTTTTTTAAGTATGAAAGTGTTTTTTTTATGGAAGTGCTTTAAATTGTTTATATTTACATCTTTGTAATTGTTTTTATATGTGAAAATGTGGGATTGTTTTTTATTGCTGATATTTGTATTGTGAAATGATTTTGAGATTTTTATGGGAAGTGATTCATAAATGGAATAAGATAATTTAAAAGTAGCAGCAGTGCACACACCCTCCTGGGCCTCCTCATCCAAAATGCCTCCATGAGGAAGAATCTTCTTCCTCAGAATTAGGCAGAGAAGGAGGAGAGAGATCACCAGGAGAAGGCAGAGAGACCATCGGCATTGCTGCCACATTGTTGTCGTTATGTGCCTTCAAGTCGACTACAACTTATAGCCACCCTATGAATCAGCGACCTCCAAGAGCATCTGTCGTGAACCACCCTGTCCAGATCTTGTAAGTTCAGGTCTGTGGGTTCCATTATGGAATCAATCCATTGCTTGTTTGGCCTTCCCCTTTTTCTACTCCCTTCTGTTTTCCCCAGGATTATTGTCTTTTCTAGTGAATCATGCCTTCCCATGATGTGGCCAAAGCATGATAATCTCAGTTTCAACATTTTAGCTTCTAGTGACAGTTCTGGTTTAATTTGTTCTAACACCCAATTATTTCTCTTTTTTGCAGTCCATGGTATGCGCAAAGCTCTCCTCCAACACCACATTTATCCACTTTTTTCACTGTCCAACTTTCACGTCCATACATAGAGATTGGGAATACCATGGTCTGAATCATCCTGACTTTAGTGTTCAGTGATACATCTTTGCATTTGAGGACCTTTTCTAGTTCTTTCACAGCTGCCCTCCCCAGTCCTAGCCTTCTTCTGATTTCTTGACTATTGTCTCCATTGTGGTTAATGACTGTGCCAAGGTACTGATAATCCTTGACAAGTTCAATGTCCTCATTGTCAACTTTAAAGTTACATAAATCTTCTGTTGACATTACTGTTGTCATTACTATTCTGTTTCCTGACTCCTAACAGAGCAGAGCAGAGCAGAGGGAGCTATCTCAGTTGGTCTATAAGCAAGCAAGCCAGCTTTCACAGAGCGAGCAAACAGAAAAAGAAAACAGGGAGAGCAAACAGGAATTTGACAAAGTAGCTGTAGTGAGGAAAGGAAAAAGGCCAAGAGGGCACTGAAGCCATATGCTCTGAAGCTGTGTGCGTAGTATGAGAAGATCACCTGCTGTCAAAATGATGGATGGTGAACCCTGACCCTAACCTCCCTCTGACCTCCTCTCCCCTGCCCTAGCCCCCAGCCCTTACCCCAGCCCCCAGCCCCCCTTCCAAATCACATCACCAGTCCCAGCCCCTGTCTGTTGACCTAGGGGCTATAATTTATGGCCCCTGACCTTCCCCTCCCCTCCCAAAGGGGTCCATTTTTAACCCTCCCCCTCCCCAAGGACTCACTGTAGCTATGGCAACCAGTAGACCATGGATATGAACCAATCAGGAGAGGGGGAGGTCAGAGCAGGCAATTTTGCATGTCTGGGCATGTTCTGAGCCTTGAAAACATTCTGAGTTCTGAACATGGAAGCAGCCAGCACTCCTATGAGTCCGGAGGAATTAACTAAGCAGCGAACTGTAGATATGGAAGCAGCCTGCACTTCTAAGAGTCCTGAGGAATTAACCAAACAGCTACCGGTAGAGGTCCCTAACCCTCAAAAGTACTATATTAGCACAAGTTCTGATGAAGATGATGGTTTTCCACATGCTAAATTGCTAAAAGAGGGAGTGATTGAGGTCAACAAAAGATGGATCAGCATGTTGGAGATGATTGCCTCTGATAACGCTGTAATGCCGGTAAGCTTTTATTTGGGAAGTAAATGATTGGGGAGGTGTAAAAATAAAAGTTGCAAAAATCTTAAAGCATGTCCTTAATTTTCTTGGGAGCTACAGCAATTGAAAACTCTGCTGAAGTTTATCCACCACCATCAGCTGTCTGGAAATTGGAAAAAATAGGAAGCATTCAAATGCAGGTTTGTGGTGTCATTATTACCATGATGTAGTATAAAGCCAAAGAAAGGTCTGTGTATGATTTTTTCTAAATTATTATTATTATTATTATTTTAAGATTCTGCAGATCTGACCTCAAACCAGCCCAGCCACCTCATCCTTGGATCCATACTGTGCATTCAAGCAGGTGAAATGGACAATATGTTACCAAGAAAACGTAGGGGGACAATGAAAGGCATTGTCAGGGCAGCTGTTTATGCCATTTTAAAGCACTGTTTAAGGCAACACATGCAGGAGTCCTGCCTCGGCTGTGTCATTGATGCCCCAGGGCAAACCTCCCACGAGTGTCTTTTCTGGACACAAAGTGACCTCTCTGGGAAGTTATGTTTTATTAGTAGCAAAATCTGCTTTAAAAATGTATTCCATGTTGTTATCTTAACAACCTACAGCTTGAATTGTGTTGTTCTAACACATGAAACTGTTAATGAGGTTTTAAATCTTGTCACTGAGGTATCTAGATCCCAGAAGGCTGTAAAAACTGTTAATGAGATCCTGAAGAGCACTGATCAGTCACTTTTAAAACATGTTGAAAGTGTCATCAGAAATAGGGGGTATAGAAGTTTTTTCAGCTCTCAAGTTTAGAGAACGAAATCTGTCCTCTCTAGAAAATTGAGAATGTGTGCTCCATGTTGTTATCTTAACAGCTTGAATTGTCTTGTTCTAACACTAAGACTAAGGATGTTAAATTGTTGAACAATAAAGTTTTTTGTATGAAAACTCAGTGTGTTTAAATTCTGTTTAAAAACATGGGAATCATAGTTTAAACGGAAAACAGCCTGCCAAAATGATTGATGAGCCCCTCCATGCCCTTCCCCAACCCCACAACCCTTCATCTCCCAGCCCACAAAGCCATACAGTGATATCCAAGCCTAAGACTGCATTGCTTTTTCATTAATTTTGAATAGAAAACAATAAAATACATAGGTTCCCATCAATACCCCACCCCAAGCACCCATCCCTCTGAAACCTCAAGCTATGATTGTCAATAAAGCTCTAATGAACTAGGCTGACAGTTAGTCACTTCACTGCCAAAAGAAAATAAACTTTTTGTTTAAAGCCATGCAGTCATAACCTAACTAAAAATATAGATGCACATAGAAGATGCAACATACCAGCTTAAACTTGTCATGCAGTTATCCTGAGTGGAAAGTTAGAAATTCCAAAAGCATCGTAGAAAGCAGAAAAATTTCCATGCCAGCTCTGTAAACGTTTTGGGAACAAACAAAAAAAATCCTCCACCACATGGCCAAGGGGAAAAACCCTAATGCTAATCCATAGAGAAAAAAAATTCCAAGTCAGCTCTGCAAAAGTTTTGGGAACAAAAGGGCTCAACCACATGGTCAAGGGGAAAAAGTTTTGCTGTAATCCTCAGGTTGTAAGATCAGCATGTGAAAATAATTTCCAAAGTCTTTCATACAGCTCTGAACAAAGGAGATGTGGACAACCAATCAACATGAAGGGAAATAATTAAATAAATTCCATACTTTAAGCCAATAGGGGAGCTTAGACCTGCATACATAATGTCCATGAGGGTAGCTGTGTTCAAGCACAGCCAATCAGCATGAATGGATATAATTAAATAAATTCCATACCTTGAGCCAATAGGGGAGCTTAGACCTGCATACATAATGTTCTAACTTTATGTCCACGAGGGCAGCTGTGTTCAAGCACATCCATTTCCCCCAGTTTTCATAGCGGAGGTGAGTAACTTTCTGCATGTTCCTGATAGCTGTTATTATTTTTTTTAAAAAAAAGCTGGGAGGCCCACTAAAAAACAATTTGTTTTGATTTTCTAGGGAAGACCAGGGTATAAGGGAATGATGGATAGCTCCTTAGAAGGTATGAAACTTATTTTAATAAATGCTAGGCCCTGCTGTTGACAAATAAGCTAATTTTTTTTAAAAAGTTATTTATCGGTATTGCAGGAGTATCTTTATCAGGATTAATGGCCTGTCAATCACAAGAACCATTTTTAGAAGGTTAGAAAATAAAAACAGTTTTAAAAATGTATTTTATGTAAACTAGCTCTGTAACTCCTGTCAAAACTGAGTGATGTCCCCTCCTTGCTAGATGCTAAATGTGAAACAGATGTGAGAAATGCCATGCATTATATCTTAGCTGAAAAAATGCAAACTTTTAAAATTTTATTTAAAAGTAAGAAAATTAACAATCAGCTGTGTAAAAACAGTATCTCTCAATTTAAAATGTATTTCTTAAACAGTTTCTTTCAATTTTAAATTGTATTTCTTTGAGGAAACCTTTATTTAAGAGAACTAGCTTCACAATCACCACCTGCTGTCAAAATGACTGATGACCCCACAGCTGCTACAAGCAGAGTTAGAAGCAAAGATTATTAAAACCAGATGTTGCACTTAGGCTGTGTGTTATTGTAGCCAGCAATGTATATTCCTTTTGGAAAATAGGAATTGCTTTCTTTTTTAAATTTACAGATTACTTTTCAGCTTCCTTTCCAGCATCTAATCAGCTAAATATATGTGATCTATTAGAAGGTAATTAAGTAATGTATGACTTTGTCCCAGTGCCTGTTTGCATGTAAGACAGTTAGAACACCCCCCTTTGCCTGAAACTGATCGCTTTAAACAGAAGCCATGCAAATAAAATGTAAAGAGTCCTTTTGAATTTTCTGTACCTTTTATTTCATAGTTAAATTTTAAACAGGGAATATTAACCACAGCTTAGGGTGATAATTCTTGAAAACCTGGAATATTCTGGTCACAACATCAGGGGTTTGAAATGTTGTTGCAAAGCCACAGTCCTGAAATAAAGATAGATAGCAGTTATTGTTATGACTGAAGACAGTTAATGTTCTCAAACCTAAGAGCAATATATTTTTGTCATACTTACCCAGCCACCATTTTCCAAGATCCATTCTGATTTTGCACTCAGGATGTGATCAGTCAAATTGTGAACAAATTCATCCATCTCAGTAGGAGTCAGTGTGCGTGCGCGCGTGCGCGTGCGCCCTAAAGTTACATGTGGCTATTTCCCCCATTATTTTAATACTCCTGAGAACTGGAATTATGTAGGGACCATGCCGAGTCGAGGACTATGGTGTACATCAGATGTTGCCCAAAGAAAGGGAGAAAATTTTAGCGTGGTATGAGAAAAACAAATCAAACACGTTTGACATACAGAAAGAGCTGGCATTTTATTGCAAGCAAGATGTAGCCATTCTGGTACAGGGATGCACCAGGTACAGACATGTAATCATGGAAATGACAAAGGAGAGGAGAGAAGTAAAGAGGGGGAAGAAGTGTGTGACTAAATGGCTTGCTTTAGATCCATTCCAATACCTTACTCTGGCTAGGGTGAGTCTGGCCATGTACAGGTTTAAGTTTCTGAAGGAGAATACCATAGCCATCCCCAGCCTGACAACTATCACAAACAGCTCAAGAGATTCTCTACCCCTTCAATCCAGTGGCTCTCATACATATAGCATAAATAAAATATTCAGATTCAGCATGCCTTGAAGGTTGGTGAATTCCAGGCCGAGACTTATTTTCTCGATGGTTATGCTATCCTAAATAATAAGAAAATGGCCTTTGAATTTAACTGATGTTTTTGGCACGGATGTGTCCTGTGTTATTCTCCAGAAAACAGGAATCCTCTGTTGGGTAAATCTTATGAGTCTCTTTACACCTCTACAGAGAAAAAAGCTGCTGAACTGAAAGTCAGGAGCATTTGGGAGCATGGATGGAAGCAGATGCCGAAACAGATGAGGAAATTAAAAAAAATTCTCGTTGCAGCACAGTTTCCTGAGCCTCTAGAACCTAGAGACACTCTCTATGGCAGATGGACTAATGCTATCACTCCTTACTATAAGCCAAACATGGATGAGCAGATACATTATTATGATTTTTGCAGTTTATATCTCTTTGTATTAAAATGAAAAGCCTTCCCGTATTGCATCTGCAGGTAATCTACGAGAACTTTGAACCCCTCTCTAATTATTTTGGGATTGCAAAGGTAAAAGTGTAGCCCCCCAGAGGTCTTTTCTTCCCAGTGCTGCCTGTCAAGATGAATGGAAAACTCATGTTTCCCCTGTGTGCAGCTTGTGCAAAAGCACAGTTGGAAACATGCACCCATTCTGATGAGGAAAGGGCTCTGGTAGGAATGTGGTGTACAGTGAAGCTAAAAGTTGCTGTAGAGAAGGGATACAGGGTGGTAGAAATCTATGGAGTGTGGTATTTTGAAAGGACATCTACTGGTCTGTTTTCAGACTATATAGACATGCACCTTCATCAGAAACAGGAGGCATCAGGGTATCCCGAGTGGTGTGTCAGTGGAGATGACAAACAGAAATACGTAGAGGAGTTTCTCAAAAAAGAGGGAGTGATCTTGCGGCACGACCTGATCTCTGAAAACAAAGCCAAGCGAAATATTGCCAAACTATTTTTGAATTCTCTGTGGGGGAAATTTGCTCAGAAATCCGATCTGCCTATGCTTTTGAGGTTTCAGTGTGTGAATTTATTGATGATGAAGCTGCATGTGTGACTTGGAAGCACTCAAAAGATCGTATGGTGGTCTCAGGGGGTAAGAACATGTTCATAGCCTGTTTTACAACTGCTTATGCTCGTCTGGAGCTCTACCGCTTGCTAGACAAGCTGCAAGAGTGCTGCCTGTATCATGACACAGACTCTGTGATATTTGTGAGTTGGAAAGGACAATGGAACCCACCTCTAGGTGATTTTTTAGGCGAACTCACAAGCAAGGTCCCTAACGGACAATATATCACAGACTATGTGTCAGCAGGACCTAAATCATATGGTTACAAGCTGTCCGGAGGGACTGCGTGCCTGAAGGTCAAAGGGATAACCTTGACAGTGGATAACTGTACAAAAATTAATTTCAACAGTCTGAAAGACTTAGTTTTTGCCTATGTCCCAGACAGGGAAGAGGGGGCAGAGCGCGAGATAGTAGTGCATAAGCAGGGTATTTTTTGAAACAAACGGCGCTGGACTCTTGAAACAAAAACTCTCAAGAAAACACAAAGTTGTGTATGACAAAAAGCTAATTACCCAAGGATTTAAAACCATTCCTTATGGATTTTAAGTCATGGATACAAGATGGCACCATCTGTTCTCAGCCATTTCAGCAGGACCTAGTAACTATGGGAAAAAATTTTTTTGTATAAAAAGCATGTTGGACAATGCTCATACTGTACTTTCATCAGCTCCTGATAATATTCTAAATTTGTGAAGGGCTTGCCTGAGAAATTTGATGATGACAATTTACTACCTCCTAATAAAACAAATTATGTTATTATTGATGATTTGATGAATTGTGCATCACAGGATCAAGAAGTGGAAAAAGCTTTTACTCAGTATGTACATCATAGAAAACTGAGTATTTTTTTTTCATTACACACAATATTTTCTGCAAGGGAAAAAGCAACCGCACCATTAGCCTAAATGCTAAATATATGGTGCTGTTCAAGAATCCCAGAGGTAAATTACAGATTGTAACTTTAGCATGGCAGATGTATCCCAGAATTGCTCAGTTCTTCATGGAGGCCTTTGCAGATGCTACACAAAAACCTTACGGTTACTTGGTTGTAGATTTAAATGCCTCCACACCTGAACCATACAGATTAAGAGCTGGGCTTTTACCTCCAGACTGGCCTGTGGTATACACCATGAAAAAACCATGTAACATGGTTACAAAAGGTGGTGACTTCATCTCCCTGCATTCTGTTGAGCTGCCTACCCGACTAGTCAACATGTCCAGTCATATAAAAAGAAACCTCCCCCTATTAATTCTTCTTATTAAGGCCCCTCCACATCAGAGGAAAGCTATTTTATGTGCAGCATCAGATGAGCTCATAGAGGCGATTTGCGAGATAGCTCTGCACACTTTAGAAGGCAATGTTCCCCTGACTCCCCAGCAGGTGTGTATATTAAGGAAAAAGTGCACCCTTATCAAAAGCCTAAGCAACAAGAGAGTATCGCTAAGAAGGAAGAAACAATTAGTGAAGCAGTCAGGGGGGTATCTTGCGCTGTTATTGAGTATCACCATCCCCATAATAACTGGACTTTTAGCTAAACAGTGATGGAATATACTGAAAAGATATATCTGGTTCCTAGCCATCAGTTAGGGCAATTGAAAGGAACCCCTCCTAAGGAGGAAAACATCAGGAAAGCTGCCATCAACACCCTCGATACTGAAATGCTGGGGATTCTTCACAGGACCGACTTGGCAGAATTTGAAAAAGTCAAACTTTATGATGCTCTTCTTCAAAGGTATCTCATTCATGTAAGACATAGGGAGGTGGAGAAAGAAAAACTAAACCTGAGTCTGCCCCAGACCTCTGCAGAAGCCTCTGTAAATTCTGATGTGCTCGTTCAGAAAGTACTGGACAATCTTCCTGACAGATATAGGAATCATGCAAGGGTGCTGTTAAACAAAATGTTGCAGAACAAAAGTGTTTCTTCCTGGAATGAAAAAGGTGCTTTTGTGTATAAGGGTGATGCTATAGACGGCTCAAACACGTTGGACTTGATTAAGGGAATCACTCAAACCCAGGCCCTATCCACCAAACATATCGCTAAAGGCTGGGATGCTTTTCTGGCTGCCCTAGCAGAACTAAACATACCTACATCTGTTGTGGGCAATCCTATCAATAGAGAAGCTTTAGACAACCTAAAGAACCCCCTATCTCTTCCAAAGAAAGCATGGCTTCTAGTATCTCTGATGTATATTTTATAAAGCAATAATTTTTTTCAAAAGTGTACTTAACCTTGTATACTGTCTGTGATTGATTGTTTTACAGGTATAAAAGAAAAAAACAACACTGTAAATTATTTAAGCCCCTAGGGGTGCTTTATTGGTAAACACGTCTATGAAAATCATTGCAGGATATACAGCTTTGGGTTGGATGAAACACAACTGAGGAAGCCCTGGCCATGTGTCTCTTGTTGTTTACAATTTCTTCCACCATCCGGTCATTTCTCTCTAAATCATGAGAATACAATTCTTGAACCTGTTTAAATGTTAGACCAAAATGTTTTCTACAACGCTGCTGTAGAAAAAACACGCAATGGTAGCCACAGGAGTCAGAGTCTGGGGTTTGTAATTGTCTGGGTTGAAACGCAATCCTGTAGGCATTTTTTCTTAGAAATTTCATAATGGCCTTGGGGATCCTCGGGTGGTCTGGATGATGACCATAGGAATCAAAATATTCTCCACTCTTATCTTCTGCCAGGTAGATGGCTAGCCAGTGTTCTCCAGGTAAGTTATGTGGATGGGTATTGACTACTAACCTCGCAGGTCTTTGTAGTAATCTCTGTTTGGGGAGTTTGTCGCAGGGAAACACACTATAGCAAGTCTTCCGCTTGTAGGGGTTTGAAGAGAGGATGTGGGTTAACTGTATGCTGTCCATGTTTACATATAGTCATACAAAACATTTCTTGTATGATTCATCTCTATCACGTTGTCAAAAACTCCATATACTATCATGTTGACTGTGGCTGGAAGAGCCCTTGCAAATTGAACTTCTGCTCTCAGATTCCCTGTTTTGGTCAAAGAATAGTGCTCCCCACATTCAAAAGCAAAAACAGTGTGGCCTCTTGCGAAATCCTCAAGTTTAATTAACAGAGCCCTATCTTTCATGTGCTTGCCGGATGTCTGCACCAGACTCATGTATTCTCGAACGCAGTTTCTTGTTTCAAATTCAGGCTGAAGAGGTTTTGTGGGGATTTGGAAACCGTCGACATACAGTGATACAAAACTGATGTCATAATGCTTAAAGTTGAAGGGGTTTTTATTGTAAACCCCACTGAAGGAACCGTTATCGACCAGCCCTATAACCACTTGCTTGGGTAGCTGACCCAAAAACAGATTCTCCTGATTGCTGACACAGCTTCCTTGGGGGATACTAAACACTTTCATGCTGACACAATCCACAGGGTATTTGGCGTTGGATGTCAACAATGCTTCTGCATGTCCTAACCGGACTCACCTTCTTTACAAAAAGTGAGGCCGACACAATTTGTAATTTGTATCAGCTGTTTGCTTCATCTGCCATCAAACAGAAAGCGTCTTTGTTGCGTGTCAATTTATTTTTCACATCCACTCCATTCAGAAGCAATTTTTCTGGAAAAAAGAGATCAGCATGGAGATGACCTAGGTGGTCTATTTTTTGGCTTTCTGCTGTCAGAGCGGCCCTTCTAACAAAGCCTAAATTTTCCCCATCCAGGGTTGCCACCTCATGATGTCCGGCTGTGTCTTTGTCAAATAACCCTGCAGAAAATTGTGTGGCTAGGGTGTCTTCGCTGTAATTCAGCACAGATTCTATGAAGGCTCTATAATGGTAGCAGTTGTTGCTCTGACTGATGAGTCGGTCTCCCGGAGTCACATCCAATTGGCTAAAGATGGATGCCAATGGATAATTCACCAGACCCACATTAGCACCTCTGGTTAGGTTTGTTCCATCCTGATTTGCAATTTTGCAACTCACGTATAGCAATGTATTGTTTAAGTCCACATAATCTTCACCATTTCCAGCAATGTAAAATTCTAGCGGTGCAGTTTCCGTCAGCGCTGCCAAGGGTGGCACTTCGATAAATAGGCTTCTCTCAATACAGGTCTGCATAGGTCCAATCTGGAATAGATCTAATTCAGATTTAGTGCATCCCTCAGAACTGCCATGGATGAAAGCCATGATGGCTTAAAATATCTCTCCTTTTTGAGCTGGTGCTGTACGCCTCTTCTTTCTTGTGGCTTTCTGCTTCTGAGGTTTTTTCCTCATCAGTGATGTTCTTTTAAAAGGTCTGGGTGGACCTGTTAATTGTACCCATTATGCTTTTCTTTTGGGGGGTTTTCTCTTTTTAATACACATCAGCCCTGATTCCTCTTGTGGATTAACTCTTTTCAAAACTGCCTGAGTAACCTGGCCAAGCACAGCAATATTCCAAACAGCTGTCTTAGTGTGTGGCTTAAGAATCTCTAGACCTCTTCTCAATAGTGGCATGGCTCTTTGAAAAAGGCTCCTGAATATTCCCCCTATTCCTGCCCCATACATAACTGGGGCGCCATGGTAACCCCAAAGAGCATTTCCTGCTTGGGCCTGTAATAATTCCAGTAAAGGGTTGGGTCTCCATAAGTTTTCAGTATCACCATTTTTTAAACCAACAGAGCTCTGCCCGGGCGAAAGTGTAGCTTCACAATCACCTTTCCATAACAAAATGACACATTTTTGTTCTGGTCCATCTTTCTCTCAACATTAATGGTGTCAATATGATGCTTACTCACAGGAATGTAGTGTGGTTTGTCATAAACAATGTTGACACAGTGGTTATTCTGACCACGCACCAGTACAGACCACAATATGGGCACATAGAAGTCCCCAACTATCTGATGCTCTACAATGTCTGTGTATACGTACAGCATGTTGAACCCTCCTGTAATGTCTGCTGTATAGGGCATCTGTAGCGCTAGGGTGTTGGGTATCAACCCTAATAGGTAGGCTAGTTCTTTGCTGGCTTTAATAGCGTAACCAGCCTCTGCTTTAAGGCTAACCTTTCTAGTCACTTGGTCATAGTGAAGGACTGCAATGGGGCGTTCGCTGCTCTGGTTTTGTATAATGTTGTTCATGTTTTCCAGCAGTTCAGGGATGTTTGAGTAATAGCCACATCGCAGATGGCTGGACAATACTTTTCCTCCACTAGAAATTTCAAAGCGGCCATCAGATGTTATATTGTTCCTGGTGCGTGGGTACTGTATCTAATCTAACCCAACTTCCCAAACTCCTGGTAGGTCCAGAGGCCTTGCTAGGTGAATTGTAAAGGCTGAGCTCGTGTTCTGTGGGAAAACAGTCATACAGGCATTGCTAGGTAGGGTAATGTAAGAACTACTAAATTCCATTCTTCTTGGTAGGTTCACAAAGATCACAAGCAAGTACCCAACTGTTGAACTTACTGGGCCAGCCTAATCATTTCAATAGATGAGACTTCCTCCTATCTCTGCCTTTTGTTGATAATTTTTTTTAATCCTATACACATTGTCCTGATTGGCATTAACCTTCTGCAATTCTTCAGAATAGAAGGAACCAACTACCAGCTCCCCAGCATAATCTTGTAACAGGAAGATGGATCTCCCACCTCTTCTGATGACCTGATCCACTATAAACAGTTCTGTGGTGAAATTTTTTTCGTAGCCCTTGACAAATACCCCTTTGCTTTTAGAAATCCTCACATGGTCACCTTTACTGAATAGCTGTGGTACAGCTTTTCTGTAAATGTAATCTCCATACATTGTTTTCCATACTGCCAAGGCATTAGAATGGATAATATCAACAGGCCTTGCTCTGATAGTTCTGTGAAAGCTGTGATTATAACTTTTTATGAGATGTGGCAGGACATCAATATAACTATAGGTGTTATTAGCTGTAAAATACCTCCACATTTTTTATTTCAAAGTTCTGTTAAATCTTTCAATGATGGCTGCTTTTACTTCATTATTGATGACAAAGTGGTGAACTCAGTGCTGTTTTAACAAACCGCTTACGGCTCTGTTTAGAAATTATTTGCCATGATCCGTTCGGAGCTTTTTGGGCTTTCTTCCACTCTGATTGAATATGACATTAAAAGCCTTAGAGACCGATTTGCCTGTCTTGTCTTTTAAAGGCAATGCCCATGCATACTTAGACAGGATATCTATGACTGATAAAATGTACCTATAGTTCTTGTTGTGCTTACAGAATTGCTGCATATCTACTAGGTCAGCCTGCCATTGGGCATCAATATCCGACACAATAGTCTTGTTTCTTTTAAGTCAGATTCTGACCAGTTTATGCAGCGTGTAAGCATCCTGGTCTGAAAGCCATGTCAAAACATGTTTCCTTCTTAGTGTATTACTCTGCTTTTTTGCCTCCTGAAATAGAGGATTCACACCCCGAAAGCTCCCGACCTCCCCGGGTGAGTAATATATGTTTTTTAGAATTTCTTCATGCTCATCCATATTGCTGTTTGATACAAGTATGGACACAGAGTATTAAAACAAACAATTTTTATTGGTACAGAAACCTTCTGCTTTCAGGGTTCAGGCTGAGGACAGACACATGAAATGCAGCAAATATTAACAGTTGGTGAACTTTTGATGTGTGGATTTTCATAATCACCATCAGGCTGCACATCTTCCTGTAGAAAACAAAGAAGGCACTTTTTTTTTTAGCAATGAGGCTGCACCATACTGGAAAACAACACGCTATTGTTGGGAAACGCTACTCAGAAACACTTACCTGGGGTCCCCCATGCTCCATGCCTTCAATTAATTCTTCTGGCGGCACATTTTCTTTATCGTCCAATTCCTCCGAGGGTTGAAAAAGGAACCTCCATCCACAAACTCTACAGGTTTCATGAGTTCTTCTTCAGCTTTTGCGATGTTCATATTCAGATTACATCCGCAATCACACTCTAAGAGCTCATCACCAACTGAGATAGCTCCCTCTGCTCTGCTCTGTTAGGAGTCAGGAAACAGAATAGTAATAATAACAGTAATGACAACAGAAGATTTATGTAACTTTAAAGTTGACAATGAGGACATTGAACTTGTCAAGGATTATCAGTACCTTGGCACAGTCATTAACCACAATGGAGACAATAGTCAAGAAATCAGAAGAAGGCTAGGACTGGGGAGGGCAGCTGTGAGAGAACTAGAAAAGGTCCTCAAATGCAAAGATGTATCACTGAACACTAAAGTCAGGATGATTCAGACCATGGTATTCCCAATCTCTATGTATGGACGTGAAAGTTGGACAGTGAAAAAAGTGGATAAATGTGGTGTTGGAGGAGAGCTTTGTGCATACCATGGACTGCAAAAAAGAGAAATAATTGGGTGTTAGAACAAATTAAACCAGAACTGTCACTAGAAGCTATAATGATGAAACTGAGATTATCATGCTTTGGCCACATCATGGGAAGGCATGATTCACTAGAAAAGACAATAATCCTGGGGAAAACAGAAGGGAGTAGAAAAAGGGGAAGGCCAAACAAGCAATGGATTGATTCCATAATGGAACCCACAGACCTGAACTTACAAGATCTGGACAGGGTAGTTCACGACAGATGCTCTTGGAGGTCGCTGATTCATAGGGTGGCTATAAGTTGTAGTCGACTTGAAGGCACATAACGACAACAATGTGGCAGCAATGCCGATGGTCTCTCTGCCTTCTCCTGGTGATCTCTCTCCTCCTTCTCTGCCTAATTCTGAGGAAGAAGATTCTTCCTCATGGAGGCATTCTGGATGAGGAGGCCCAGGAGGGTGTGTGCACTGCTGCTACTTTTAAATTATCTTATTCCATTTATGACTCACTTCCCGTAAAATATCTCAAAATCATTTCACAATACAAACATCAGCAATAAAAAACAATCCCACATTTTCACACATAAAAACAATTACAAAGATGTAAATATAAACAATTAAAAGCACTTCCATAAATAAAAAAAATTAAAAACACTTTCATACTTAAAAAACAATTTTAAATTCCATACAGATACAGACTGGGGAAAAGATGTCCATTTACAAGGAAGGTCTTCAGTAGGTGCAGAAAAGACAATGAAGATGTTCCTGTCAGATATGTATTGGGAAGGACTCCCAAAGGGTAGGTGTCACCACACTAAAAGTCTGTTTCCTACATCATAGGGGATGGATCAACTGATGAGATGGTATCTGAAGGAGGCCCTTTCCCGCAGAGCACAATGATCAGTTGTGTATATTGAGGGAAGGGGGATGAAAATTATCTTTCAAGTTTAGTTGAAAACTGAAACTTACTTTAGTGTGAAGCAAGCAAACCTAGCACTGCTCCCATCACTGCCACCTCAGACAATTGCTTCAGTTTGCCTAATGAAAGTGATGGTCCTGGTTTTGTTCCATACCAGTACCATACCTCTATTTGAGACCACTGGTATTGCTGTGAGGACAACCTGCATGTTTACCACTTCCATATGTTATTGTTGCAATATGGAAATATGGGGGGGTTGGAAGGGGTTGCCAAGGTAAGGGATGCATTGGCCCTATGCTGTATCTAAATGTTTTATAAAATTGTTCAGAAGACTTTACAGATGAAAGAAGAAATTTAAATGAAAATTGTCACAACAGCTAAGGTGTTAGTCACTCTGTACCTCAGCATAAATTTATTGTACTATGTAAAGTCAACTCCAGTTCATGAAAGCTTATGCTGTAACAAGTGTTAATATTTAAGGCACTGCAAGATACTTTATTTATTTTATTTATTATTTATTTATTAAACTTGTATACTGCACCATACCCCCCACCCCACCCTGGAGTTGTAATTTACAGGGATCTGATTATTGAACACAGTTGCATGATTATTAAGGCTGTCTGCAAGCTTCACTATTGGGAAAACACTGCGAGTACATCCCAACTGCATAGCCAACATTGGCCTCAACAATTAAATGAATGGGACAGCGCAATCCTGCTTCTGCAGGACTCCTAGAGTCCTCCACTGCATACTAGACCAGTGTTGTTCAACCTTAGGTCCTCAAATGTTGGGCTATAACTCCCATCATCCCTGACCATTGGTTAACCTGGCTGAGGATGATGGGGGAAATAGTCCCAACAACATCTGGGGAACTGAGGTTGAAGAACATTGCACTAGACCAACTGTGTTGGGGAGTCACTATCATTAGGAAGACACACACTTTTGATGGAAGTTCTGTAGAAGTGATTTACTCAGACATCGACTTTAAATAACAGATAATTGATTTCTTTGCTTAATGGTGCTCCAAGTCTGCTTAGTAAAGGAAGGCTTGTCTGCTGAATTACTCAACCTCTGGTCTGCTGAAAGAGCTATCTTGTTAGATTCATTGACGTTAGATGTTACCATGCGTGGAAGTCTTGTATTCTACAGAGCTCAGATACTTTTAGACCATCCTTTTTTTGTTGTTGGTTTCTTCAATAATTGATTACATCTATATTATACAATGACAAATGCAACGCCTTGAACCAAAATGCAGTGTATGCTGACAGGATGTGAAAACCAAAAATCTAGACATTGCTGAATAATACCTTTTTCCTTCTGCCAACTCCATTTATCATGCCAATGTTAAAGTTAAGGAATGGATTAAAACATAACTTTAAAAGCAAAGACACACTACTAGAGCCTGGCCCAATCATCAATCAGAGCTGGGACTGTATTTGCTTTGCAATAACAGATTCATCTCAGGAAGCAGAACTATCTTGGACAATTCTTCCACATGACATATGAGAAGTAAATTCCTTCTAGAGAGCTTTGTTGTGTTCTGAGCCATTATTATGATATTCATCCCCAAATTCCAGATTTAATTTGCTTCTCATTATCCTTAAGGAAGCCACACAACTGGCAATTTTTAATAAATGAAACTCATGGCCCAGGTCAGTTTATTTGCTCCCAAACAAAGATGTCCAATTTCAGCATAATCTTCTAGATATTCAAAAATTGAAAGCATTTTCTTTTTAAGTTGTAGTTTCAAGTATAAAAAAGTAGCAGGCTTGCTCCTAGCTTTACTCAGGAATTCTAAGAAACCAAAAAAAAAATCAATGCAATTTTGAAATCAGTGGATAAAAATCAGCACAGTTTTGAAAAGTTCAGACCACCATATTGATTGAAAATGACATTCAACTATATCCAAACATGGATGAAAAGCTGCTCCTTGATCTCAGGAACCATCTTGCAAAAAGTGGTTACACTATCTTAAAGGGTGTACAAATGCAGAGCAAACAAACACATTTCCAAAATATATAGTAGATATGGAGATTACACAGCACATGATATCCTGGACCCCTTGCAACCATCATATGTTGGCTAGATTTTTTTGTTAATTATAGACAGGTCGAAGCTACCAATGGGAGGCAGACATAAACAGGATAGTGCTATTACCACATGACTTGGTTGTTCTGGTTATGGGTCTCAGTTCAACTATCTCCTCCCGTGCTTGTTACAAGTGGTGATAGGCAAGGTCCCTTTGGCTCAATTTGGAATCAGGCTTGCAATTCCGAGCATCATCAGAGAATGGTATATATATATTACAGGGTTCTAACCAGGCTTACACTTTTTGTGTGTACATGCTTCCTTTCTGGGGCACAAACATGTTTTCACAATGCTGCTTGGGAACTGTAGTGCATTGGCAAAGGAAAACTGCACATTTGTCCATGCAATCTACAGTTTTTTTCTATGTACATCATGAACAATGTCACCTTATTCCAGGGGTCTCCAACATGGTGCCGACGGGCGCACATGTGCCCATAGTCACCATCCCTGGCACCCAAAGTCCTCCCACACACACTGTGATTAGGCTTGAAAGAAACATTGTATTGTAATCAATAGAATAGGTTATGGTGTGCTTGGTTGTGGTGTGTTTGTGTGTGGTGCCCATAACAGTTTCTCCAGTTTGCAAATGTGCCTATAGACTAAGAAAGGTTGCTGATCCCTGTCTTACTCCATGATTGGCTGCTGCTCCATGTTTACAAACACAGAAGACATGGAGGAAAGCATCGACTTCCCAGGAGGATCCCTACGCCTGTGCAGCCTCTGAGACGAGCTCCGTCTTGGATGAAACTTATTCAGTTTAAATTCAGTCAGAAGGCTCTTTTCTGACTGGGAATAATTTCTTCCGGTTAAAGAAGAAACGTGAGATTTCCCACATAGCTTTGTTTTGATTGTTGGAGTCTGGAATTCGTCAGAATTGTCTGTCTTCCAGCAGCTCAGACAGAGCGAGGATTTATATGCTAGCTCAGCTGGATAAGTGACCCATTTTTTTTATACGGATTAACAGGCAAACATCCTCCTGTCTACATTCATCATTTTCTTATCTATACAGCTAAAGAGATTTGTCAAAGTAACAGCAATTGAGATAACCTAGGTGAGGTAAGACTTTCCTTTTTTTATTCACGGAACTAAGGGGGAAGAAAATATAAATAGCTTATCTTTTTTTTATTATTGCAAAAAGCTGACATGGAAAATAGCATTTTAAAGATTATAACGGACGAGAGATTTCTGATTGGGAGAGATAAGAAATCTTTTTGATGTATGGCTGGGACTATTTTTTCTGATCTACTTTTTTTTTTTACGAATCTGCTCATTCTGTCTGCTACTAGCTATTTCGACGCTGTGAACTAAAGCCATTCTTACACTTCCGGGCAGATAAGAGATAAGGGCTGTCTAGCGTGTGACGTTAGTTTGTTGGAAAGATTAACTCCTTTGTAACTGGTTAAAGAAATAAGCTGCTCTTTGTTTGGGACATTGAAAATTGAAGGAGTTTTGTTCCTTTGGCTTTAAGAATGACAATTAAGAAGATCATGGATGTACAAGAAGGGACTTTATCTCTAGACATGTTTCAGAAAATAATGAATGGGATTAACTCAATAAAACAAGAACTGAGAAACAATAGACAAGCGTGGAGAATTGAATTTCACAAAATGAGACAGGAGCTGAAAGAAACTCAGGATTCTATGAGAAAGGAGAATAAAGATAGATCTGGAAAACAAAAAAAGGATGAAAGAGAAATTAAAGGCAAGGTTCAAACTATGGAGATTGGCTTAATTATGGACATGAAAAAAGATTTGGATTTCCTGGCTGTGATGGATCCTGGAGACAAATATTACAGTTTGGAATTCAGCACTGTCCCTGAAGGAATTGAAGAGATTGGAGATAAAGATATTATCGGTTCAAAAAAATTTTTGGACTGGAAGGATTTGATGGAACTTGAAATGGAGAAAGTTAACAGAATTAATCCCTGTTTTGTGTCAATGGAAAAACCTTCAAGAGATGTACTAGTGTATCATGTGGAAAAGAGGAACAGAGATGCGGCTTTGCAACAATACTTCAGTGATACGTTTGGATTTGATGGTAAGAAAATATCTGTGATGGAGGAAATTCCTATCAGACTTTTATTATATGACTATGACAGCAAGATTTTTAGGTGCGTAAAGATGGAAGATGGAAGATGGACCCAATATGGATAATGACAGAAGAGCGATTTAAAATTACTGGACTTAGTAGATTTGATGAGTTGGATTAATTGACATGTTTATTTAGAAAAAAATTGATTGACATATATCTCAAGGATTGGAAACTTCTCTTTGACTTTTTGTGGAAGATTAAAATGATATGATGTTAATGAGATTTGAAACCAACTAAGATAACCGTTGGAGGAAGGTGATTTTATAATCTATTAAGAGATAGGTTTGTTATATATTATAGATTTATAGCTGAACTATGACAAATCGGAAGTCAATATTCTTTCTTTTATATATATATATATATATATATATTTCTTTTTGTATTGTACTAGTTATTGATTTGTGTTGTTTTCTTTTTGTATTGTTTTGGTTTTGAAAATTGGAATAAAAATTAATTGAAAAAAAAAGACATGGAGGAAACAGCAGAAATTCTGGTGGCAATGGTTGGGGCATCAGCAGCACTATTGCTCATATATGAACAAGATATTTTTAAAACCATCAGGGAGCTAAGATGACTCAGTTTCCTGCTATTCCCACAAGATTGCTCATTTTAGTTCACATGTATCTGCACACTATTGTTTCTATGGCAACACCAACATTACTTTTTAACTTTAAAATTGATTAGTTTGTTTTTCAAGAGACCAGCTTCTCCTCCCTCAAAAATACTTGGATGCATGAATTTTGTTAAAGGTCACATTTACATGATGTACGCCTGTTGGATGTAAGTGACTTTTTTTGAACTTGGAAATTCCCAGGCCAATTGATTGCTTGGGAGCCAAGGCATTGTTCTGTAAATTACATTTTCATTTTAAAAACTTCTAGTCAAAAGTTCAGCCATCAACAACAGTTTCATCAGAAGTGGGGAGTTAAAATAATCAACTTCTGATCGTGTTATCAACACCAGCTGCTGACATGAGCGCCTAGTCTGATTATTGCACATCATACAGGTGCAAAATTGGCACACACACTCATAATAATTTTGTTTCACATTATGAAAATAGGAAGAGTGTTAGGGCAAGGAAGCTTTATGTAGAATACATTCAGATATTACACCTAGGAGAAATTTGTATTTTGAACCCATTATTTCCAGACTGGTGGCATCGCTAGTCAGAATTTCTTTTTGGCTCTATACTAAGCCACTTTTCTGATACCTATCTGTTGCCACTATTCATTTAGTAGTGCTGGGTAACTATTTCTCATTTCCAAGAGGCTTAAAATGTAACATCTCTCAAGGTACCATTCTACTAGCAGATGTCAGCAGTTATCATAGATCACCACCATCCATATGCATATCATACACATCTAATGTGTTCCTTGTCCTGCGAGATGTGCTCGTTTGGATTCTACCCTGGAAGAATGCTCAAATGGTACAGATAAACAGAAGCCCTGGAACTTTATGAAGAATAGTGGGTGATGCAGTGGGACAGGGACTTCTTTGCAGTGGTACCACAGCTGTGGAATTCCCTCTCTAGGGAGCTCCTTCCTTCTTAGCTTTTAGACACTCTCTTTGGAGGGTTTTTTGGTTGTTCCTGTTCCATTTTTGCTCCTGTGATAATTGTTGCTGCTATTTATTTTTTACAGAGCACTTTAACAGTTGTCAAATTTTACATGAATTATGATATTGTATTGTTTCAGTATATCTTGTCTGCTGCCCTAAAGACTTTGGACGGTGTCCAGCTAATGCACTCTGAAGGATTGCCACTCATGCAATGGCACTTGGCCCCTGCTCCCCCTCTGTGCACCTTCCCCAAATCTGCTCTGAGGGATGGGGAAACCTTTGGAACAAATTTAAGGGGTGCCTGGTGGAAAGAGAGTGGGGAAGTCCTGATGTGCTAGCAGTAATCCTCACACTGACAAGATCCTGACTTAGCTCTACATTGGATACCACCCTCTGAGTTACACCTTTCTTAAAAAAAAACATTTTATTTAATAAAATTAAATAGACAACAATGCATGAGATATTTCCAGAAATTTTCCACAACTCTATCTTTTTAAAAAAATTATACACTTCCATAGCACCATAATTTCCATTATTACTTCAGTAATTGAATGTTACGATTACAGTGGCTGTTTGTTATAATAATCATAACTTATTCTCTAAATCATTTCCAGGACTTCCTTTTCAATAATACTGAATATATTGATTATGCCAACACTGTAATAAGTTCCTCCCCCTTTTAGTTGCATGAATAGTTACAAATATTTGACAAGAGAGAGAGAGAGAATGAGATGCTGGGAGGGAGCAGCAGCTGACATGAAGCTCTCGGAAAACTGCATGCTTAAGAGGTTTGAAGATATGGAGTTATGACAAGAACTCAGGTCTCAGCCACAGCTACCCTCTTTCCATCTTGCCTTTGAGGATGCTTTAGTAAACTGGATGAGAAATACAACAACCTTTAAATTCATTTGGCCCAAGCTGACCCACAGCCCAATGATCTCAGTGTTCAATTTCAGTAATTCCCTCTTACACAGGCTCTAAAGCATGTTTCCACAATGGCTTGAAACTTGCTGAGAATGTGACAACCCAGTAGCAAAATGGTTAACGTGAAGAGTGAAAGAGAAGATAGTATTATTATTATTTATTAAATTTATATACCGCCCGACTAGCATAGCTCTCTGGGCGGTGAACAACAAATCAATACAAAATACAATAAAATCCAATAAAAACGAACCACAAAATATAGAGAATGGGAGATCTAAAAACAATTACAATACAGTTTAAAACAGAATTAAGTTAGATTAAAAGCCCTGGAAAAGAGGAAGGTTTTAACCTGGCGCCGAAAAGACAACAGCGTCGGCGCCAGGCATACCTCATCGGGTAGACTGTTCCACAGTTCAGGGGCCACCACCGAGAAGGCCCTAGTTCTTGTAACCACCCTCCGAGCCTCCCTGTGGGTCGGAGCTCGGAGGAGGGCCTTCGATGAAGAGCGCAGTGTACGGGCAGCTTCGTATTGGGAGAGGCATTCCAACAGGTATTGTGGTCCCGCGCCATAGTGATGAATAAAGGTAGGGTGCACAACCACAATTCCATGATTAAGGCTTTTTGGAGGGCTGTGGGGATGCTATGTTGTACTGTGTTATAAGTGCTTCCTTTCTTGTCTGCTTGCTGGATTTTGTGGAGATGCATGTTTGTGTTTTCTGTGTGCCATTGTTTTCCAAGACGTTTGTGTTTCTGAAGCATGCAAAGAATGCATAGAATACAGGGCCTTTCAATCCATATGGAAAGTTCAAAATGTTTCCCGTCATGAAGTTATCATTATGCATATATGATGCCCATCGGTCATGCTAAATAGTACCAAATGCTTTAATGCTGAACAGCACTGAATACAGAAATATCCAAGGATCAACCTGTTTTGGACATCTCCATCATAATCAAGGTTGTGCTGTTAAAAAAGTAATTCCATAGGAATCAAAGAATATAAAGATTACAAAATCTGCTTTCAGAGTTCACAAGTTTGGCATCATCAATTGAAGGCATATTGCTAGCAACAGGGACACAGTTTACTTATCTCCAACAAAATGCTAGCTGTTCATCTTTCAAAATCCCATCTCACTACTTTTATTCCTTCCAAGGCTTTGTCCAAATGCATTTGATTCATGATACGAATTCATCAGCTGTTATCAAAGGACATGCAGAATGTCCTTCAGCCACCTTGTAGACCAGTTTTTCTCAAGCATCAGCTACATTTTCATGACTGGTGATGAGAAAAATATGTTTTGAATTCCTTTCACCTTTATTGCTGCTTTACTCATAAGAAGAGAAAAACTTGAGCTGCTTTCTCCTACATTTCTGGTCCCAGCCAAGAGGATAAGATTTACATTTCTCCAAACGCAGATTACCTTCTGTTCCCATATGAAGAGAGCACACATCCCCTTCTCTTTGTATGAGACATGGAATGAGAGGGAGAGGAAATCCAAGTCACTCATGTTATTTCTCTCCTGGCTGTCTGGAGCATCCTAAGCTGCTCTTCATTTTGGACTGTGTTAGTCCCATTGGGTTGCCTAACTTCTGTGGGGGTGGAAGGAACCTAGCAGGGGTGGGCTATCAGAGTATGATGGATCCAAATGATGGATCCTGACTGGTCTGGGGGAGTGGGAATAGTCACCTCAGCTGGTGAGTCTGTTAAAGCCCTGGTCAATTTCTGGAATGACTTGGGAAGTTGATTTGATCATTCCTGAGCATTCCCTCCTGCATGGTGGAGACAGATTCCTTATTTTCCCAAGGAACTGGAGGTGGTAAAACAGCAGGGTCAATGAATGTAGTGAAGGTGGAAGAAAAATCAGGCAAGTCTGACCAAGCACAGGTCCATATTAGGGCCTACTTTATAGGCGTGATGGTATCAAAGAAATCTTACTTTATGAAAATGGTTGTGTGCCATTCAAAGTTCTCCAGCGGAGCAGTTCTCAGTTAATGTTCTGTTACATCAAGAATCTTGTATGGGGAAGGAGTGCTCTGTGGTCTGCTGTGACTTTTGATAGACACTGTGCAGATAAAATCATTCATGTCCACTAAAATATGGACCCAGGGCCTGCAGGAGAAAGAAAGCAAGCATCGCCCCAAGGGAAGGAGAGGCTGCTGCTGCTGTGCTGCTGCTGCTACTGTGGGACCACCATCTCCACCACCCTTCCCTGAGGGACTTCTGCCTGGCAGGACCAGGCCCCAGGTACCCAGCCAGCCAGGACTGATTCTTACCACCTGTCCCTCTTTGGAGGGATACATAAGCCGGCTGGCTGAGGTGGCCTGGGAGACCCAGGGCCTGCAGGAGGAAGAAAGCATCGCCCCAAGGGAAAGAGAGGCTGCTGCTGCTGTGCTGCTGCTGCTGCTGCTGCTGTGCTGCTGCTGCTGCTGCTGCTGCTGCTGCTACTGTGGGACCACCATCTCCACCACCCTTCCCTGAGGGACTTCTGCCTGGCAGGACCAGGCCCCAGGTACCCAGCCAGCCAGGACTGATTCTTACCACCTGTCCCTCTTTGGAGGGATACATAAGCCGGCTGGCTGAGGTGGCCTGGGAGACCCAGGGCCTGCAGGAGAAAGAAAGCATCGCCCCAAGGGAAGGAGAGGCTGCTGCTGCTGTGCTGCTCCTTTCTTTTTCTTTTCTGTGTGTGTGTGTGTGTGTGTGTGTGTGTGTGTGTGTGTGTGTTTATATGCTGTATATATGGCTGTATATATAGCTGTTTTTATACGTTTAATTGTTGTATATTTTAGTTGTATTATGTGCTTCGGAGAGAGTTTTATCCATCAGGTGGGGAGACTTGAGGGGGCCCCAATTGCCGTAGTGACAGGCAAAGGAAGGTATGGCGCTGTGAGAAGGACGTGCCAGGTAAGGGGAACGCGGTCCAGACATGTTGTGGCTGTGCCTTGTTCCGGTCCTTCCCACACCCGCAAGGGCGTTGGTAGTCCTATCAGCCAACTCTCAGATCTCCAGTTGCTGTTATTAAATGCCAGATCGGTATATAATAAAACCTCCCTCGTCCACGATTTGATTGTGGATGAGCCAGCCGATCTGGCATGTATAACCGAGACCTGGGTGGGTGAGCAGGGAGGAGTTGGTCTCTCTCAGCTCTGCCCACCGGGGTACTTGGTTCAGCATCATGGTAGATCTGAGGGTCGGGGAGGTGGGGTTGCTGTCGTCTATAAGAGTTCCATCTCACTCACCAAGCACCATGTTCATTCAGTTACTGGCCTGGAGTGTTTGCACCTTGTGTTGGGCCAGAGGGACAGGCTGGTAATCCTTTTGGTGTACTGCCCACCTTGCTGCCCAATGGCTTCCCTAACTGAGCTGGCGGAAGTGGTCTCGGATATATTGTTGAGGTCCCCCAGACTAATAGTACTGGGGGATTTCAACATTCATGCCGAGACCACTTTGTCTGGCGCGGCTCAGGACTTCATGGCTTCCATGACAGCCATGGGGCTGTCTCAATATGTTAGTGGTCCAACACATGTATCGGGGCACACTCTAGACCTTGTTTTTGCTACTGAGCATGGGGAAAGTGATCTGGATGTGGGGAGTTTTACAACACTCCCTTTGTCATGGACAGACCACTGCTTGCTGAAGTTTAGACTTTCAGTAACCTCTTCCCTCTGCAAGGGTGGGGGACTTATTAAAATGGTCCGCCCCCGGAGACTAATGGATCCTGAAGGTTTTCAAAGGGCTCTGGGGGATTTTCCGGCTGATAGGACTGGCGCTCCTGCTGAAGCCCTGGTCGCTCTGTGGAATACGGAGATGACCCGGGCTGTAAACACGATCGCTCCTGCACGCCCTCTCCTGTGTAGAGCTCATACAGCTCCATGGTATACTCCGGAGCAGAGAGCGATGAAGCAAGATAGGAGGCGGCTTGAGCGGAAATGGAGACGAACTCCCGACGGATACAATTATGCGCTGGTTAGTGCTTCGACTAAGCTCTATGTAGGAGCAGTGAAGGCAGCTAAAAAACATCATTTTGCTGCCACTATTAAATCATCTCTTTGCCGCCCAGCGGAGCTCTTTTGAGTTGTCCGGGGGCTTCTCCATTCAAACCCTCCAGACACGGTGGAATCATCGGAGGCCCGCTGTAATCAGTTTGCCGATCACTTCCAGAATAAGATCTCATGTATCCGCCGGGACCTAGACTCTCAAGTTATAGCAGTAGATCCTAGTGAGATGTCCGGAGCACAGTCTTGTCCTGTTTTGTTGGATGAGCTTCAGTTGGTTCAACTCGAGGACGTGGACAAGGTGCTTGGACAGGTACGTGCAACCACTTCGGTACTGGATCCTTGCCCCTCCTGGCTGATAAAAACTAGTAGGAATGGAACAGGTAGCTGGGCCAAGGAAGTGATAAATGCCTCTTTACGAGAGGGAGTGGTCCCGGGCTGTCTGAAAGAGGCAGTGGTGAGACCACTCCTGAAAAAGCCTTCCTTGGACCCAGACAATTTTAACAGCTACAGGCCAGTGGCGAATGTTCCATTCCTGGGCAAGGTCTTGGAACGGGTGGTTGCTGGCCAGCTCCAGGCACTATTGGATGAAACTGATTATCTAGATCCATTTCAATCGGGTTTTAGGCCCGGTTTTGGCACTGAGACAGCCTTGGTCGCCCTGTACGATGACCTATGTCGGGAAAGAGACAGAGGGAGTGTAACTCTGTTGATTCTCCTTGATCTCTCAGCGGCTTTTGATACCATCGACCATGGTATCCTTCTGGAGAGGCTCGCGGAGTTGGGAGTTGGAGGTACTGCTTGGCAGTGGTTCCGCTCCTACTTGGCGGGTCGTCTCCAGAAGGTAGTGCTTGGGGAACATTGCTCGACACCGCGGGCTCTCCAATATGGGGTCCCGCAGGGGTCAGTTTTGTCCCCCCTGCTTTTTAATATCTACATGAAGCCGTTGGGAGAGGTCATCAGGAGTTTTGGAGTGCGTTGTCATCAGTATGCTGATGACACACAGCTCTACTTCTCCTTTTCATCTTCTTCAGGTGAGGCTGTCGATTTGCTGAACCGTTGCCTGGCCTCGACAATGGACTGGATGAGAGTTAACAAACTGAAGCTCAATCCAGACAAGACTGAGATGCTGTTGGTGGATGGGTTCTCTGATCGGATGGTGGATATATACCCTGTCCTGGACGGGGTTACACTCCCCCTAAAGGACCGGGTTCGTAGTCTGGGAGTCTTTTTAGACTCTTCCCTCTCACTTGAGGCTCAAGTAGCCTCGGTGGTTAGGAATGCGTTTTACCAACTTCGGTTGGTAGCCCAGCTACGTCCCTATTTGAGTAAAGAGGACCTTACATCAGTGGTACATGCTCTGGTAACCTCACGTTTGGATTACTGTAATGCGCTTTACGTAGGGCTACCTTTGAAGACAGTTCGGAAGCTACAACTAGTGCAAAATGCGGCGGCCAGATTGCTGACAAGGACCAAGCGGTCCGAGCATATAACACCTGTTCTGGCCAGCTTGCACTGGTTGCCAATATGTTTCCGGGCTAGATTCAAAGTGTTGGTATTAACCTATAAAGCCTTATACGGTGCGGGACCACGATACCTTGCGGAACGCCTCTTCCGATATGAACCGGCCCGTGCACTACGTTCTGCTACGAAGGCCCTCCTCCGGGTTCCAACTCACAGGGAGGCCCGGAGGGTGATGACAAGATCTAGGGCCTTCTCAGTGGTGGCCCCCGAACTATGGAACAGTCTCCCTGAGGAAGTACGCCTGGCGCCGACTCTGCTCTCCTTCCGGCGCCAGGTCAAAACCTTCCTATTCTCTGAAGCATTTTAAATTACACTGATTTAATTTTAAAAATGTTTATTGTGTTGGATTGTTGCTTGTATTTTAGTATTGTTTTGTTATTTATTGTATTTTTATGCTGTTTTATGTTCACCGCCCAGAGAGCTATTGCTAGTCGGGCGGTATATAAATTTAATAAATAAATAAATAAATAAATATTGGAGATTCCAGTGAGGTACCTTTGCTACCTGATTTTCCTGTTGTTTTGGATACTTTTAAGTTTGTGCAACCCAAGGATATAGACAAGATCCTTGGAAGCATGGGGTTGACCACTTGCATGATTGACCCTTCCCCACCCTGGCGTATTAAAGCTGCTAGAGGATGTTCAACTAAGTGGGTTAGGAGTGTGGTGATGTTCCTTAGAAGAGGGTAGAGGTCCAGTCAGCCTTAATATGGCTCTGTAAAACCTTTAGTGAAGAAACATTTTTTGGATCATTGAATAATACCCTGCCAGCCTCAAACGTTCCACTCCTGGGTAAGGTGTTTGAGAGTGTGATGGTGAATAAGTTTTATGGGTTTGGGGATGCAATATATTATCTAGATTCATTTCAATCTGGCTTCAGGTCAGCTTTTCAGACTGAGACAGTTGGTCACCCTAGTGGGAGGCCTATGCTCATAACTGGACAAGGGAAGTGGGCAGGGGAAGTCTGTTATTGTTGGTTTTGCTGAACCTCTTAGCACCATGGTATCCTTCTGGATTGTCTAGAATGGGTGGGTTTTGCAGACACTTTTGCAGTGCTCTGTTAATTCCAGCAGAGATGTTTCCAGAAGTTATTGCTGGGGAATTTTCAAGATGGAGGTGCTGGGGAATTCTACAGCAGTTGCACTGATCATTTACTCATTTCTCAACACAATTCAAAGTGGTGTTTATCTCCTTTAAATCCTAAATGGCATGGGCCTGGGATACCTAAGGGTTTGTCCCCTCCCACAGCAACCTGCCCAGTCTCTAAGATATGCTCCTGGTGGAAGCTCTTCTTCATATCCCAAGGGTGCCCGAGACATGGCTAGCTGGGACACAGGAGAGGGCCTTCTATGTGGCAGAACCTAAATTTTGGAATGTCCTGCCTTAGGAGGTCTGCTCTGTTCCCTTTCTCTTTGCTTTCTGATCCACAGCCAAGAGAAATTCTGGGAGGCATTGATTTGTCAGTCTGATGTTCTTTAGCAGATGACCTCCTCGGGTTCAATACAGTGCATTTCTTTCTCTCTCTTGTAAGGATTGACAAATCTGTCAATATTGGTTCTTTTAGTTTCTCATTTTTCCAAACTTCTCCACAACGTTGCAAAAAAACCCTGTTTTTTTAAAAAAAACTCATGAAAATTTGTCAGCATTTTAGTGCGAATTTCTTCTAATAAACATTTTCTGCATGCAGTTTTGACTAATATACACATTTCTGCAAGCAATTTCCCTTGATATAATGCATTTTTGTATCTTATTTTCATGAACATATGCATTTTAATGGACATTTCCTCTTTGTACATATTGTATGTATGTATAACTTTATTGCTTAGCCATAGGCCATAGGCCATCGCACAGCAGATAACACATGCAGCATTTCAGTACACAAGTTACAGTTAAAATTAAATTAAAATTCATTTGTTGGATACATACCAACTAAAACCTGAAAGTCACAACAGACAGTTGTGCTTCCCAGCTAAAGGCCCACTGTTAAATGATTAAAACCCTGTTAACACTTACAGAGTGTTACCATAGGGCATCTCCCTGACAGTTTATCACATGATTGGAGATGTATTTCTCACGTAGCTTTCGGGCTGCGAGTGCAAAAAGGGCAACCCTATATGTTACAAAAATGTCTAAATCAGACATAAGATAAGAGATGGTTTGGAGAATCTGATCCGGGCACAAACAGGCCAACAAACAATTCAAATATTTAGCTCGGGGACAGGAGTATAAAGGGCAGAACAGTAGATAATGAGGCAGATCTTCAACCTCCGAGACACCACATATGCAAAGACGCTGGGACCAAGGGGTCTGTGTGTAACGACCATCCAGCACAGCATTTGGCATAGTTTGGAAACGAAGCACTGTAAATGTTTGATCTTTGTACATATTGTTTGGTTGGAGAACTGCATTGCAAAATTCGGAAAAATGCAAATTTCAAAGAATACCTATGTTTTGGATTGCATATTGGTGTGAAAAGTGCAAATGAGGTAGTTTCTCATTAAAATGCAAACAAAATCAAATTTCTCCTCCATCTCTACTCTCTTGCATTGCTAACTTTTGTTAGATGCTTTTGTTTTACAATTGCTGCAAGCTTGTAAGTGTTGAATATACAGTGGAAGGGTGGGATGTACAGTTTTTCTAAATAATAATTAAAACTATATTTATCCAGGGCCAGCTGAAGGCAATGAGAAAGTACAAACAGCTTCTTGGGAAGGCCAAATTAAGGAAGTGTTGTTGAGCTAATTAAACAAACCCTCAATGGGACAAAAAGAGAGCAAGTGTCTAGTTTTCACTCTACTCTTTTGAAGATGGAGGGTCTGAGCTGTGTCCCCACCACATCATTTTCCTCACTGCATCATATTTCCTTTGCTCTCCAGTCACTTGCATGGGTCAGAGAAAGAAGGCTGCTACTGAGAATATCCTCAAGGGAGGACACAGAACCGCACTGCTTACAACACTATGCTAGGGGAAGAGGGAGAATTCATTTATGCATCAGGAAGCAAAATAGCTTGAGAAACTGCCCTAGTTTTATGCTGTATATTTTGTCTACCACTCCCCACACCTCCCCAGAGCTCTTCTCACACCTGATGAAGTAGGCCACTGCCTATAATAGCACAGACAACAAATAATGTAGTTTAGTCTCAAAGGTGCTGCAGCATTTCTGCACCTAAGTGTTATACCCAGCCTTTACTGACATAAACACTGTAATTTCCAGAACAGGCCTTTGGCAAATTAATTTGGAAGATTCATTTGCATCAGGCTGTTCCTCACATTCAGATAGAATACAGTTGCTTGTTGCCTTGTGATAACCTTATAATGTGTAAATGCTCAAAAATATTGTGCCAAGACCTACCACTTTCCCTTGATGACTATTAACGGCCACTATCATAAAAGTTAATTTATTTCTGTTGGCTACAATCCAGACAGCAGCTGCAGGCACTCACAGAGACCAAGGCATGTGTAACTTTTCAGCAGGTGCAGTTGGTTAAGGAAAAATCTTGTCACAAATCACAAGGAAATCAAAGAGAAGAGGAGGCAGCACAGCAGCTTCCAGAGTTGCCCCTGACATTGTTGGTACTGCTTTTATTAATTATTATTATTATTATACATAGTGTTATGAGTACATATCACACTTTGCAGAACACAAGAGGAGAGGTCCTGCCCAAAGAGCCGCTTATCTAAAAGCCTTGTCTTATCCCACTTCTAATTTTTAATATGTGAATGTGCGTCATATTTCTGAGGTATATATACTCATGGGCATGGGTAATTATGATTGCACCCAAGGATCTCTGCAGGGATAATTGTGGGTGGGTTGTTACTAGCCTGATTATTTGCACACACTCTCTCCCTTACACACACACATGCACACGCACACTTACGTGGTGCAAAAAGCCCCAAGAGCCACGTGGATCAGGGTTGTGTCTGGGTAAGTGATGTTCTGCATTTCATAAGGCTTCACCATGCATTGCCCCCTCACACAATTCTAAACTTGGGGGCTTGCTTCTGCCCCCCCATTCTTTCCTGTCATTGTTGGGGGCTGAATGTCTGCAGCTAGGAGACTTCTCTACTCAAGTAGGCTCCCTGCACAATTTAGCATCCAGATCTTCCAGCATTTTAAATTGTACAGGGATTCTAAATGGGTAGAGAAGGATCCCCACTTGAGAAGTTCCTTTCCCAATGCGTGAAGGTGATGAAGCCAGTGATGGGGATTCAGCAAAGGGGGAGAGGGTGGAGAGGCTTGTCCCTGCTTTCCCCTTCATTGCATGAGTCTTGAATGCTTGATGACTGCTATAGTATTATACATTTTTAACTAACCTATAAGAAACAGTTTTAAACTGTGCATTTAATAATACAGCTGTTAAAAAACATCACATTTTAAAAAAGGATGTGGTAAAATGTATTTGCTTGCATACCCAGGAAAGCCAACTCAAGAGACATAAAATGCAGTGACGGTCACAATTTCATTAACCGTAGACTTTAGACAGTCCTGGCACACTCATTTCTAATTTGAGGATTCAAAGAGGTCAAGACCTTCTGTCTTTTTCTGTCTTCTTCCTTGTTCAAAACCACCATGGATTGAAGTCCATCACCGGTCACTTGACTGATGTAAGCCAGTCACTGTGAAGGTGAGTAGAGGGGGCACCTATTTGTGCACTCTGTACTACTGTCCAGCATTCAACAAAGTGCACTCCTGAGGTTCCATGAGCATCAGACCAAGCAAACTCCCCAAGCTGTTCAGTAGTGGGAGGTGATTGGTCAAAGCCCCCCACACCCCATAGTCCTCAGGGCATTTACCAATGACATTGAAGTTAATTGCTTCCTTGCCAGACTAAATGTCATACTGAAACAATATGAAGCTATACAGCTGAATTTAATAAACCCAACCCAAGATGATCCAGTGAAGGAGCAGTGTGCAGTAGGTGGACAGAGGTGTCCTTTTGGTCAGTCAAAGAAAACCCCCAAAAATCCCACTCAGCCCCCAAAGGGTGACTGCTCAATAGATGCATGGAAGGGATACTGCACAGGAATAAAGAGAAAGTCTATTAGGTGGAATTATGGATTCAGAAGCAGTATTTGCTGCTCAAGTAATTGTGAAAAATCTTATTGTTGCATGTGACCTTTGGATTTGAACTCTAAGGCTTGTTTAGCTGAAACAAAATATCAGCTTCAGTGAGGTTCCAGGCAGCATATCTCTTCATCATGAACTCATTCGGGGGTAAGAGTGACAAGCTCAGTGTTATGGTGCTCTAGAGGACACCTCACCCCAGAGTCCCTCAAATGTGGCACTGCCTCTAGATATTCTGAAACCCTGCTACCTCGGATCCCAGAGACTGAAGGTTAGACCTTCTTGGGCATAAAGTATGAGTTGCCCTTTCATGGAGATTCTTCATTTAGATTCCGGACAGGTATCTGCTTGTCTGGGAGATGCCAAGTCTTGTGTTATGACAATTGACTGGAATGAGTAACCTGTTCAGTCCCCATCCCACATGATGTTTCTGATAACCTTCTTGATATAATTCTCTGTAATTGCATGATGGCATCTAACACTCCAAGAACTGAAGTAACTATTACTAATTAAAGCAGGGGTAGCCAAAATGGTGTCCCCAGATATTGCCAGACTACCAACTCCCATCATCCTTGAACATTAGCCATGCTGGCTAGGCTGATTTATTTGTATTTTTAAAAGAATTGTATACCATTTAATTGTTGAAGCCTCTATGGGATTTATATAGAACATAAAATATAGTCATTAAAATTATCAGTGGAAGACAGAAATTAAAAACAAATTGACCTAATTTCCCCCCGAAGTATACATAAAATCAGTAGTTAAATAAATTATGTCCTACTAAAATGCATATCAACCTTACATATTTGACAAAAAATATAACAAAAAATTAGCAGGTACTGAACACAATATAGCAAAGGTGCCTGGCTAACATAAATGGACAGGGAGTTCCAGAGTGTAGGTGCTGTGGCACTAAAAGATTAACTACTTACAAGGGCAAAAGAGACATTGTGTGTCGCTCGTAAAAGTGTAAGTTCTGCACTGGGAGTTGCAGTCCAGCAACATCTAGATGGAACCACCCTAGCTTCCCCCAAATTAAAGATATTAGCCCTAGACAATTTCATAATGAATTTATGTATGCAGTATATCATTATAGAGTTTAAATTAATGTTGGTTCTAAGGTTATCCACTAATAGACAAAAAAAAACCTTGTGGTTTAAGAATGTAACTATAGCCTACAGATATTTCTATCAAACTTTAAAAAACAGAGAAATCGGGCAGCTATAGTGAATAAACAGGGGAGCAGGAGACCTGACCTCCTCTCTGAGATATTGTACTGCCCTACAAATTTGTAAAAATGCAAACACTGTTTGGGTTGGTCTTTAACAGTCCAATCATTTCCTGTGTAGCTTGGGAGAATTTGGTTACATGTGCCTCTGAACATATGGTGAGTGGTGGCAACACCTGCCATCTCCAAACATGGAGAATTTCATTTTGTGTGCTTGTTGGTGTTCTTCGTACTTTACTTCTTTCCTGTGTCACTACTGTTTCTATAGAGAATCTAACCTACAAAATTTTATTTCTCTCATTATTCATCCGAGAAATCTGCGTCAATTTTTTTATTAATTTCAAAGCCTTTTTATTGGTCAATGTCATATTATGGTGAAGAGAGCCTTTTGTGTTTTAAACTGGAGGTTATGCTGTATTTCTATTTGGGGTGCATTAACAGTTGACTCTGAAACAGCAGTTTGATGTAAAATCAGACTGATTACAATATGTTGCTACTTCAGGAATGACTCTAGCTGTTTGAAAAAAACAAACTTAGCCTGCCCAAGATGCATGTTTTCAGCTTGCTATGTTTAAACCACTTCATTTAAGGCAAGGTGGGCATGGTCAAATAAAAACATAGAGCACACCTAGAATTTTGCTAGAATATATTTCACCCCCACTTGTTTTATCTTGTGCAAACTGAGATACTCCTCATGTCCACTGGAAACTATTCTGCAGAATAGTCAGTGCCATTATCCCACAATTGTTTTTTGGGTTTTTTTCATGTTGCAAAAGTGTTGCTGTATTTCACATTTTCACAGAAACTGTAGCAAAAGAGAATGATTTACTATAGGAAACTTCACTAAAAATTGCAAAGTAAACCAAACATATTTAAAGTGATTCTCTGAACTATATCAAGTGTTTTAATATTGTTGTTTCCTCCCTGCTAATACAAGATCAGCACAGCACATGGCTAGCTTCTGTTATTTGGGCTGATTGCAGGTGTTGGCACCACTTACCATATGCTCAGAGGCACATGTTCTTCCAAGCTACATGGGAAGTGGATTGGAATGTGAAAGACCAACCCAAATGGTGTTTGCATTTTTACAAATTTGTAGGGCAGTAGAATATCTCAGAGAGGGGGTGAGGGGAGGATGAAGAAGAAAGAGGGGAGGGGAGGAAGAAGGGAGGAGGAAGAGAGAGGAGAAGGGAAGGAGGAGAAAGGCAGGTCTGATCATATGAATGCTTAATAAGTTCAGTAGGATTTACTCCCATACAATCATGCTTAAGATAGGTAAAATTGACAATGGGGGAGGAGGACGGGGAAGGGGATTGGAGGGGGAGGTGGAAGGAGGGGAGGGTGAAGGGGGCAAGAAAAAGTGGATAGGAGACGGGAGGAGGGTAGCTTTGATCATCTGCATGCTTTTTGAGTTCAATGAGATTTACTCCTGTGCAATCATAATTAGGATAGGTGAAACTGACCTGGTGGAGGGGCAATGAGGGGAGGAGGAAGACAGGAAGGGGAGGTAGGAAGGGGGAGGGGAGGGGAGAGGGAGGGAGGGGAGGGGGAGGGGAAGGGTGGAGATTGGGTGGGTGGGCACTGGACAGAGGGGAAGCCCCTTTCTTTTCCAAAAGAAACCATTGCAAACAGAATCACTGCTTTTCAGCATTTCCCCCACCTTTTTATTCTACAGTAGGCACATGTAGTCTTCCACCCAAATTTAAACCAAAGCTGTCAGTGGCCACATCCACACCAGACCATGATTTCACTTTTGACAGCCATGGCTTCTCCCAAAGAATCCTGGAAAGTGTAGTTAGTGAAAGGTGCTGAGAGTTGCTAGGAGATACCCTGTTTCACTCATAGAGCTTCAGTCAGTGCAACTGACTGTTAAACCACTCTGGCCACTGGAGCTCTGTCAAGGGAATAGGAATCTCCTCTCAGCCCCCTTCAAAAACTACACTTCCAAGAATTCTTTCGGGGAAACCATGACTGTCTCAAGTGAAATTAAAGTATGGTGTGGGTGTGGTCTGTGATGTTCCTGCTCGTATTGTAAATATGGTAAGTGCTGGTTATATAGAATTAATTTCAGCAAATTATGAGAGCTGTGACAGAAAAAAATCCAAATGGAGTGACACCACACACTGACAGCACTATATCAATAACATACAAACCGCTGCCCATCAATGCCACAGACATGCTGTTCCTAACAGCAGACTGGGTCTCATTCAGGTTGCTGCTTCCCACCCAAGACTCTCACCCAAGGATGGGTAGAACTTCACATACCCCTCAATGGTATACCTCCCTTTCACCAAAGAGTGCCCTTGGGCAATTCATCCCACACAATACGGCAACCTCATCACAGAGCTGAGCTTCCTTGGCCTCAGCAGTACTGGTTTTGCAGCTCTCTGGCTGGATGGCAATCATCTGCAAAAGTTGATTCAGCTCACTTTCTCCACAGCTGTGCCCTAGGAAGAGGATTCTGAGGCTATCAGGGAGCAAGGTGGACAGCTGTTGATATATCTCCCCCACCCCATCCCTTGCTACTTAATACCTAATCTAGAAGTTTTAAAGTCAGCATCTTCCTGGGGCTTCCCAAGGGAAATATATTCATCTCTTAATTTAAATCTCAAATATTAGTTGGCATATATGTATGTGTGTATGTGTGTATCTATCTATCTAAAATATTAGTTGCCATATATGTATGTGTTATATATATATATATATATATATATATATATAGCCTGCTTCCAGTGTTGACACAACTTTTGGTTAGACTAAACTTTTACCGTCGTGCTTCTTTCTATCATTTCATCTCGTTGCTTGTTATATGGAAAGCAAGACTGACAAGTGGTGTCTCATAAATCAGCCAACTTTGTGTACCTGTTCCCCCATGCACTCTGCACCATTGGCAGACAGCTCCAGTCCTACAGAAAATGAGAAATGATTTTGACTTATTTTCAGCTAGGAAAAGCACAGCTAATTTATACTGTGGTGACATGTGTTCCTGAGAAATTACATGACTGCATTCCAGTAGATAGACATAACTTGTCACTTCAGCTGCCATGCAGACCTAAACTAGAGTGACACGCCAGCTTGACATAAATACTGAATTGTGTTTGACTGATGTGTACCTGTATATCCTTTCCCTAATGAAAAGTGGCAAACAGCCACTGCGAAGGTTGTTTAGGGTTCAGTAAGTTTTTGAGTAGGAGGGAGTTAAAGGCGAGTGGTGTAAACTCTGCACTTAACTTTTGGAACAACCCAATGTTAGATGTACAGCCAGCTCTATTATATATCTTTGTACCCGCCAGGGATTGCAGTGGACCCTGGTATTTTAGGACAAGGTTTTACTTCAGATTATACAACTATCTCTCAAGGTCTCCACTATTCAGGTAAATTGGCTGCTGGGTAGAGATATTGATTTAAAGCAAGAGCCACACTCCCTTCTGGCAATGGTAGGTGGGGCCAGGGCAAGTGGGCAGAACAATAAATGTGAATGTTACTTTTGTACATTAAGCTGCCTTCTTTGCACTTACATTTCCTTCTCTATCCTCCATCCAGGCATGCAAGAGACATTATCAGAGTTCAATGACACCTTCCAGCCAGGTTAAAAAACAAGAACACTCAAGAAGGGTGCAAAGCAGAGCTGGTGAGGGATGTGACTTAAGAGGGTGTATGGCCTCGAGAGAGTCCCAAGGGCCAGATAGAGAGGCTTGGAGGATCTTATAGTTTTACCTGTCAGCCAATCAGGTTATTAATTTCATGGTAAGGGTGCCTGACTGATCTTCAATAGGATATTTTACAGCAACCTGTTCCACATTAGTACTCTGTACCCAGTAGGCGACAGACATATAGGATGGATGTATTCACAGTTCTAAGCAATATTGAACTCACACATACATTCACATATAAACCTATAAACCTGATACCTATTCACTAATAAGCAAAAAAAACCCCTTGCAATTTAAGAATGTACCTATAGCCCACAGATATTTCTATCAAACTTTAAAAAGCAGGGAAATTGGGCAGCTATAGTGAATGCACCAGGGGAGCAGGAGACCTGACCTCCTCTCTGAGATATTGTACTGCCCTACAAATTTATCAAAATGCAAATGTAGTTTGGATTGGTCTTTCACAGTCCAATCCATTCCTTGTGTATCTTGGAAGAATTTAGTAACATGCCTCTGAGCATATGGTGAGTGGTGCCAACACATGCCATCTACAAAGACTGAGAATTACATTTCAAAGCCTTTTTATTGGTCAATGTCATATGATGGTGAATATAGGCTTTTGTGTTTCAAACTGGAGGTTATGTTTTATTTCTATTTGGGGTGCATTAAAAGTTGAATCTGAAACTTTAGTTTGATGTAAAATTAGACTGATTACAATATGTTGTTCCTCAAGCAATGACTGTAGCTGCTGGGGAAAAAACAAACTTGACCTGCCCAAGATGCATGTTTTCAGCCTGCTATGCTTAAACCACTCCACTTAAGGAAAGGTGGGCATGGTCAATTAAAAACATAGAGCACACCTAGAATTTAACTAGAACATATTTCATCCTCCACTGTTCTATCTTGTGCAAACTGGGACACTCCTGATGTCCACTGGAAACTATTCTGCAGAATAGTCAGTGCCATTACTCCACATTTTTTTGGAGTTTTTTCACATTGCAAAGTGCTGCTATACTTCACATATTCACTGAAACTGAAGCAAAGGAGAATGATTTACTATAGGAAACTTCATTAAAATTGCAAAATAAATCAAACATATTTAAAGTGATTCTCTGAACTATATCAAGTGTCTTAATATTGTTGCTTCCTCCCTGCTAATACAAGATCAGCACAGCACATGTCTTATTTCTGTTATTTCAGCTGATTGCAGCTATTGCCACCACTCACATGTTACCAAATTCTTTCAAGCTACATGGGAAGTGGATTGGACTGTGAAAGACCAACCCAAATTGTGTTTGCATTTTTTCAAATTTGTAGGGCAGTACAATATCTCAGACAGGAGGTCAGGTCTCCTGCTCCCCTGGTGTATTCACTATAGCTGCCAAATTTCCCTGATTTTTAATGTTTGATAGAAATAACTGTTGGCTATAGCTATGTTCTTAAACTGCAAGGTGTTTTTTCCCCCTATTAATGAATTTCTCTGCTTTTTAATACAGGAGGTAAGAAATGGGATCCCGTGCAAGTTTGCTGAGAATGGTTTGATTATTTGCATGCTTATGGAGTTCAATGGGATTTACTCCCCTGCAATCATTCTTAGGAGAGGTGAAACTGACCACAGGGGATGGGGGGGAGGAAGGGCAGAGGGGATGGGAGCAGGCTGGAGGGGAGGCGAGGAGGTGGGCAGGTTTGATCATTTGTATGCTTATTGAGTTCAGTGGGATTTACTTCTGTGCAATCATGCATAGTATATGTAAAACTGACCATGTGGGGGAAGAAGGAGAAGAGGCAGGGAGGGCTGGAGTGGGCAGGAGAGGAGGAAGAAGGAAAAGGGGAAGGGAGGAAGAAAGGAGGAGGAAGGGAGAAGAGAGGGGAAAGAGGGGAAAGGCAGGTCTGATCATTTGCATGCTTATGGAGTTCAATGGGATTTACTCCCGTGCACTTATGGTTAGGAGAGGTAAAATTGACCATGGGAGAGGGGGAGAAGATGTGGAAGGGGAGAGGAGAGGGAAGGAGGAAGGGAAGGGAGAGGGGAGCAGAAGAAGGAGGAGGTGAAGGAGGTGATTGGAAAGGGAGGGGGAGGCATGAAGAAAGGGGGAGGGAAGGGGCAAAATGGAGGTAATAGGAGGGAGAAAGAGGGGACGGCAGGTTTGATCAGTTGCATGCTTGTTGAGATCAGTGGGATTTACTTCCATGCAATCATGCTTAAGATAGGTAAAACTGACCATGGGGAGGAGGTGGGGGAGGGGAATGAGGAGGAGAGGACTAGAAGGGGAGGAAGGGGCAAAGGAAAAGGGAGGAAGGTGGCAAAGGGGAGGAGATAGGAGGTAGGAGGATGGGAGGGTAGGTTTGATCATTTGTATGCTTTTTGAATTCCATGGGATTTACTCCTGTGCAATCATGCTAAGGATAGGTGAAAGTGACCTGGGGAGGGGAAGGGAGGGGGAGGAGAGGAGATTGGATGGGTGGGCAGGCTCTGGGTAGGGGGGGAAGCCCCTTTACTTTCCAAAGGGAAAACACTGTGAACAGTATCATTCTTTTTCAGCATTTCCCCCAACTTTTTATTCTACAACAGGCACATGTAGTCTCCCATCCAAATTTATACTAAAGCTATCACTGGCCACATCTGCACCAGACCATTATTTCACTTTAGACAGTCATGGCTTCTCCCAAAGAATCCTGGGAAGTGTAGTTCATGAAGAGTGATGAGAATTGTTAGGAGACACCCTGTTCCCCTTACAGAGCTACAATCAGATTGGCTGACTGCTAAACCAGTCTGGCCACTGGAGCTCTGTCAGGGGAATAGGAGTCTCCTCTCAGCATCCTTCACAAAGGAAACTTCCCAGGATCCTTTGGGGGAAGCCATGACTGTCTCAAGTGAAACCAAAGTCTGGTGTGGGTGTGGCCCCCTGATTAGGCAAGCTAATCCACTATGAGTCTGGCTTTTACAACACTGTCAGTTGGTTCTTACTGAGCATGCCCAAGCATATCATTGACTTTAATTTTAAATTTCTTAAATTAATTAAAAATCAGCCAGACTTTTTGTTTACTTTTACACTTCAGAAGATGAGGGTTAGAGTATGGGGAACGCTCAGTAATATGATTACAGATACTCTGTGAACATGGCTAATTTTTAATTAATTTCAACAAATTATGACAATTCTGACAGAAAAAAGTCCAACAGGGGTCTTTTTCTCTCTCTCTTTTTACATTTTGGATTCTCTCTGACCATTTTGGGTATCACCATGAAAATTTAGAGGGTTGTTAAGCATGCGTTTCTGAGTTCAGGTCTATAGATTTTGTAAGTTTTTGTTTTGAAATGAGATTATGGGAAGCATCAGAATGGCATGGGAGGTATTTTCAATTTAACATTGCAGAATGCGAAAAATTCATGCTGGCTATAGTATACAGCCACTCTCATCCCTGTATAATAACAAATGGTTTACCATTCCACACAGACAGCATTAAAACTCCTAACTGGGTGATCAGTCCATCTAGGTAGGTAAGAATCTGACCAAACCAGATGCTGTTGTAGTTAGACGTGATGGATCCTCTCTCTGATGGGTTTGGTGTGATGTTCATCTTTCTGCTACTGTCACTGGTCACAATATAGATTTTGCTCCATCTTCTCAGCCCCAGCCATTACCTTCATTATCCTTGTCTTCCGGCACCCCAACTGTGTCCTATAGTTTATATAACTAATGCCCTAATGTGTTTTGGCTATTTTTGCATGTTGTTCAACACTTCTACATAAACATGTTTACCACTGTTCTCTATTACTACCCAACCCGCTCCCTATCAGCTGTCTCTTATGTTATGCTTCATCCATCCCAACTATTTCATCATCCTAATTTAATGCCCTTCCCTAGACTTTCCCCAAGCTGGTATTTTATCCGATAGACAATTATTTAGAGGTCTGATCAAAGAGCATATTCTAGGGTTTCAAGCTCCCCTAATATCATGCATATGAAGCATCACAAGGTAACAAGGGCCAGTTGTCTTATGACTGCAACAGCATATTCAGTGCAGCATTAATTTTCCTTCATAAGAATACATGCCCTTTGTGACCCCAAGCCACTGAAAATCAAACTTTCTCTGGCATGCCTAGCCTACTCCTACTCCTTCTCATCCCCATCATAGGTTAGGTCTTGGCAATGCTAAAGTGCAGCAGAATGGCAGGGACTGATATATTGAGATATATTGCTTACTTATTCTAAGCCAAATATCTCAAGTCAAAACTATGACCCTGACATGCAATGGCACTCCTTTTTCATTCTGCAAAAAGCAAACACAAACACAAAAGATAGAAACTTCTGACCACACAGTTTGAGTCAATAAGTGGCTTTATCTTTAGCTTAGCTTTTTCCTCTCCAGGAAACTCACTCAACATGGGTAGAAAACATGCAAGCCCAGAATAAATCAAGGAATCTTTGTCCAAGAGCCTTTAAAGAATTGTTCTATTGTTCAAGGCATGTACAGGAACGTAAAAGATCTCAACATTTTTCTTCTAGCTAGCCCATATAGAAGAGCCACATTGGCTGCTTTTGCCTAGAGTTCATGTAGAGGAGCTCACCATGTGGACACCATGCATAAGCTCTATACCATTGTCAGAAATCCCTGCTGGGTTCTAGAAGGAGCATGGATGGGAACTCTCCATGTGATGGGGCAATCTGCTGCATGGAGCAGCTACAATTCATAGGCTGTTTGAGCAGGTGACATTCACATGAAGGCTATCATTTGTGAGTTTCTCTTGCATGTATAGCAGGGATGGGGAATTTCATCTCTGAGAGCCCAATGTGGCTTTCCAAGCTTTTCATTCTGGCCCTTTGGCTCACCCCAGGCAATACACCCTCCTGAGTCACACCCCCTCACCAGCTCTACTTTGCATACTCCTGGAGTGTTTTTGCCCTGGTGGAATTTCCTCTTGAACTCTGACAATGATACTTGCTTGCCTGGATGGTGGATAGAGAGGGGTGTGTGTAGAAACTAGACTATTTTGCAAAGGTAAAATTCACATTCATTTCTCTGCCTGCTTTGCCTCCAGCCCTGCCCACCAATGGCATATGGCCCCTGGAAGATTATCCAGAAGGGAATATGTCCCTTGGGCTGAAGAAGGTATAGCATAATCCTGATGTAGAGCATAACAATCACCAAACTGATGTCAGCATGGCACACAGAAGTAACAGGAGCTTAAAAGAAATATGGATGGGGTAGAGGAGAACCCTGGGTAGACAGCTTTGACACCCTGAACCAATTTTGGAACAGTTGATAGAAGTGTAGATATGAGGCTCAAAGAAATTCAGCAGTTCGGGTTTCTTCAATTCTGCCTACTCCCTCAATATCATACCCAATATTTCCCTGAGAGGTTTCACTAGTGTTATGTTTGCTTCCTTCAACATTCCTCAGGTGTTTTGCCTGAGCAGAAACCTCTAAATTCCCTTCCAGAGTTTGCTTTATGTAACCCCTGGGGAAAATATAGGGATAATCCATGATAACTGTTGCTAGACTTGCATCTTTTTTTCACTTCATCGAAATCCCATGGATATTTCACCCAAGCGGGAACCTTCAAACTTGTCTCCAGCATAGCTCTATTCTTCAATTTACGACGTTTGTGGAAACTGGAGCCTTTTAAATCCCTATAACTGCAAAAAGTGGCACCATCAGTTGCCAAAGCTTATAACAAATGACACAAAAACAAACAAACAAAAACCAATCACCATATATCCTAAGTTCATATCCTATGTCTGGCCAGTGGTTTATTTTGAAACATTTGCTTGGCCCAGGCACATACCCTTCCATGTGTCTCTCAAAATGCACGGTTGATTGATAATAGCTCCCCTTTCACTGCTTTAGCAATTTAGAAGTGCAAAGCTTCTCAGAGTCAAAAACCTCAGTGGGGAAATAATTCAATATATTAAGGCAGTGTTCTGCCTCTGCCAGCTATAGCATATTGCTTGCTGCTTTGGTGATAGCAGTCCACCAGGGCAGAGCATCAAGGACAGTCAATTTTAGACAAGACAGCTGGTAACAATTTTTACCTGTTCTGCTACAAGCACCTGAGTCTGTCAGCTGAGACCCGTTACTCTTGTCTTCTGTAAGTGAAATCCAAATCATGGGCTTTAAAGCTCTTGGTCGCCATGAGCTCCATGGCTGTGTTCTCTCTTTAGCAGCTTAACACACCCACATATGCACTCTGTCATTGAGAGTGTTAATCAGATACTTTGTGGGTCACACTATTAATGTTCTCACCCTTGAGTCATTCTTAGAGGTGTTAGTTGATTCATAAAGCAATCAGAGGAACGAGAGCTGAATAGGATATATGACTAATATATCTTAAATCAGTCAGATATACAGGTGCGCTTGGCCTTGTTTCAGATATAGTCGCTTCTCAGGACTAGTGTATATTTGAAGGCAACCTCTCTCTACTAAGCTCACAACTGGGAAACTGCTCCTACAGTGATGCGATTTGTACGAACCAGTGCTGCTTATACATGGGAGAGGGACTGTATATATGGCCACTGTGATCTGCTCAATCATGGTAGCCCTCTTCTGAGCTGACAGTTATATAAATGACAGCTATGTTCACTCTCTTTCCTGTTTTGTCTGAAATGGGCCAATAACTCTTTTGAAATATCCATGTTTTTTGCTCAATAAGAGGCAAGCTATGGGCTAATGATGAGTCATCCAGTGATACACATGCAGAAGATGGCCAGGATTTTTTATTTTTTTAAAAAAGAGGACAGGATTCCTGCACCTTCCTCAGATGCATTTTAGGACCAGAATGACCTAGACTGGTGCGTGGGTAGGGGATAGCTGCCTTTCACCATTTTTCTGAAGCAGCAAACCTGCTTTAAAAAAAGAAAGGAGGGGGGAAAGATCCAAAGAGAGAGAGAAGCTGATGCAGCTGATTCAAGAACTGTTAAAACTGTAATTCATTCATCCCAGGAATGATGTTTTCAGCCTACTTCTGAATGTTTATAAACTGCCTCTGCATTTTTGCAGGCCAAAAATGGTCACTGAAGGTCAGAGGTATCTGGGGTCTCAGGGGTTCTTAGACCCTTTACCTTTTTGGGAGCAGGGTCGCAGTAGGGTTCCTGTGTCACCAGTATCCTGTGAGGCAATCAGTGTGAAAGGGGAGCATGTTAGCCACTGAGCAGAGTCTTCTAACATGCTTCCTTGTCCTTTCCTGGTGACTGGAGCCAATCAGAGTGAAAGGAGGTGAGTCAGCCACTAAGAAGACTCTTCTCAGTAGGTAACACTCTCCCCTTTCATGTTGACTGGCTCCTCTGTTGTTGTGAGGAAGGCATTTTACAAGGATCTCATTCTCAACTCGGAAGCTAACATAAAGGGACCCTGCACTTCTGAATTTGCCATTACGCTACTGGCAAAGGTGTGGGGGTGGGGCTCTAAAAGTGCGGAGGTACTCTCTGATCAGCTCTATTCCTGCTTTTCCTGCTCCTGGATGGCAAGGCAAGATGAATTCTCTCTTTTGCTTATGATAAGACAAGTCTGAAGTCTTGAGGCAAATTTAGCAAGACAACTGAATTTTCTCCAGAAATTACAAATATTCACTTCAGCATTAAGCTTATCAAATGAAGGATTGTGTCTGGCTCTATCTATTGTGAAATGTGGATGCTATATAAAGGGTCTATATTTGTCTATATGTCTATATTTGCTTCCCTGAACTTCTGACCTTGTTCATTGTACCTCCCCCACTGTTCCTGGGAACACAAGTTATAAGTTCCTAATAGCATGGAGGTTTCAGGGTCAGGATAGACAGGAGAAATTATTCACCAGAGTTGTCCTAAAAGAGCTTTCTGCAGTGAACAGATGAGGAGAAAGACTAAGAATTACAAATCTGATACTTCCCCTGATTTTCCTACAGATAGAAATGAATTCTTCCTATAAAATGGTACTTGGCTGTGTTAAATTTTCCAGCTGCTCAATGTATTATACAAAGCTGAGCTGAGAAAGTTTAACAGAGCTCCAGTGCACAGGTGGGTCTGTATGAGTTCAGCAGGGTGTGGCTCTGCACACAGATGTTGCCACTTACATTTCCAGACCCATTTAGAAATGGTAGCAAGGTGACAAAGTGAAGATAGACTTCAGGCTTACAGTATCTACTTTGTGTTTTTCTAGAACAGCCAAGGTGGTGCCCTGAAGATGTTTTGGACTATAACTCCCATAATCCACAGCTAGCATGGCAAATGGTTAGGGATGCTGTAGTCTATTAACATGTGGAAGGCTTTACATCAGTTAGCCCTGTACACTAGCTGAAGGTACTCCCAGTAGAGCCAGGTGCAAAAGACATACAATTAGTTGTTGTTGTTTTAAGTGGTGCACCTGCTGAACACAGGGATTTGTTTTAAGTACCAGAAAAGAGCTGAGTTCACAATCCTTCCAAACAAAAATCCATTTCTGGTAACCCTACTTCTTCATTTCAGCAGTCTAACTGGGCATGTGGGTCATTTTGTTGTTGCTATTTAAAACAATTGGGAATCAGAAACCATTCCTGATCTACTGTGACTTGTCAAAAAGATCTACCTTCAGATAGGGATGGGAGAGAAATTTGATTCCATTTGCATTTAAAGCTGAATCTGTCAAATTTGCACTTTCTGAAACAATACGGGAACCAAAACACAGCCATCCTTTGAAATTCACACTTGCCCATTTTGTTTCAATAAAGTTCTTGAATCAAACATTGTTTACAAAAATGTATTTACTAGGGGAAAATGTGCCATAGAAGCTATGGGTAAGACACTGCATGTTACATGTTGTCCTTGCTGTTGTCATCACCTGCCATGCAGATTGGTAGGGCACCACCTGGGTGGATGATGACCAGGGCTTGTGTGTGTGTGTGTGCATGTGTGTGTGAGCAACAGTATTCACCAGTACAGAGTACTGGCACCTCTTTTCTCCTGCCCATGGTAATCATTTTGTGTTGGAACCCATGGAACTTTTATTAAGGTATGAGTACTGGCACCTATTTTGTTTTTAAACAGAAAAAAGGCACTGATTATGGCAATAGCAAGCAAGGCATACAGACCTCAAAGATGTAGACTTAGGTAGAATCTTGTTGGACTCCCAACTCCCATCAGTTCCAGCCTGCATAGCCAATGGGCAGGCATGATGGAAGCTGCAGTCCAACATCTGGAGAGCCACAGGTCTCCCATACCTTAAGAATATTATATGCTGTGTGAGGTAATCAATCCCTAAGAAAGCCCCGTGAAGAGATACTTTGGAAAAGGGGCACTTACAAAAACTGACTTTGCTTTATAACTATCTTATGATCCCAAGTGAGTTACAAAGAACTCAATTATCTTCCATGCTATATCCTTAACAGGTTGGGTCAGATCAATGATATCATTTTATACGGTCTTTCTAGTTTCCAATGAGCGACAAGAAAAAAGGATTGTACTGTATTATATTTAACATACATAAAGGATAGTGCTTATATAGATTAAACAGTGCTACTGAAACTTGGTATTATAGAGATTCTGTTAGCATGGCTAAATATGCCTGCTGAAGACTTCTAGACAAATGGGGAAGTGGGGGGAATTACCCCCTGATACTTTCATACTGTATCCAATGTATTATTTAGCTATTATACCTAATTGAATCATGATCTGGTTATAGGAAAAAAGAGCAATGAGTTGGATCCTGCCACAGAAGGAGCATTGATTTTTGTCCTTTCCTCCTGCAGCCCCTGGCATCACCTCCGCACTTTCCTATAGGGCCCTGTCATGCTCCAGATTTTTTTTAGAAATACAGGAGTCTGCCGGGCAAAGGCACCTGGGATCTAACCTGTTGAACTTACCATGTTTTTCCAAGTTTATTACATATAGCTAATGTGCTCTTCCTCAGCAATGCTATCCAATGCCTAACTGAAGACAGACCAATTATGGTATGCTCATATTAGCTAGTATTTGTATAATTTATTATAATATCATGAGTAATTGTGTATGCAGTTTGAACAGTCTGATGCTGACACTGTGCCCTTACATGTGCTGCAAGTTCCACATTTGTTAGCACCTGCAATAATTCTATATTCCAAAAGAGATATTTATGTACATGTAAGGACATCATGCATACAACACAGGCATTGTCACTGCATTTCTCACAAACCCTTTTAAAAAGCAAGCAATGGCTTGCCTTTTCATTGGTTTTAAGAGCCATGACAGCAGGAACTATGGAGAAAACTCCCTTTCCTACATTTACATTGGATTCCAGACTAATGATGGATCTCCATACAATAATACTAAAATACATACTAATCCCAAAGGCTGTGGACACTCCCCTGATTTGATTCAGAGCCCCAATCCAGTGCTTCAGAGGGCCCCAAATCTGACCCAGATCCAGGGTCCAAACCAAATTGTGGGCTTTGCACAGTCTTTACTCAAGGTTTAAATCCCTGATTAAACACGTAGTTGGGAGAGGGGAAAGAAGGAGATGCAAGCAGGCCACCTTCATGTGTCTCCTACTTCCCCCTCTACTTGCCACCTGACTTTCCCCCTGTTTTGACAACCCTGGATTGCTCCAGGGAACCCAGTCCAATCTGGAGTGATCCAAGGCTGCCTCAACTCGATTTTGCTAACTCCCATGTCAACTTGAATTGGCCTGATTTGGTTTGGGATTCAGCTGAAGCCAGTGCACAACTCTACTAAATACCATGATTTGTTGACAAATGTTTTAGTCGTACACCAGATATGGGTATCCCTCCAGATGTTGTTGATGGACTACAACTCCCATCATCCCTGACCATTCACTATGATGGCTGGAGCTTCTGGGTGGTTGAGTCTGGAGGGTCATAGGTTCCCCATCCCTATTTTTGGTATTCCTCTTAGTGCTCTACTTTTCTATTTGTGGGGGATTTTTTATATTTAAAAATGTAACCCTCCTCCACCGGTAGGCTGGACTTGAACTGTCCAACAACACCCATAATGCATGATTATCCTAATAATAATATTGATGCATGCCAGAACACCATATATCTTTATCATATATCATTAGCATATAGGATCCTTTAATATCTATAAGCTATATGTAGAACCTGAAAAAAATGCACCAGGGTATCTGAGGAAAATAAATATAACATTCACCTTTACTCACTCCTTTCAGGGGCACGTATTGCGGTGGAAGGTTCAATATTAAGCTTGATGGCATGTGTCGTTGATGGATTACAGTAAACTTTTTTTTGGATCGAGCATCACTTTGAAAAAGAGATTTTCCTCATGCAAGCAGTTATAAAATGGAAAGTGATTGTGGGAAATGGATTTGTGGCAATGACTACAATTAAACACTGCAGAAATCACAGGCTTTTAGGGACTCCTCACAGCAAAGTTATTAGTTGAAATTACATGGCAGTGTCAACAGTTTCTTACCTATTGCAAATATTTGATTCAAAATAATTCAAGCCCTGCAGCAAGAGATTTAAACCAAACCCTGGCAGCAAAACTATAGAAGGTAAATAAAATACTGCTATGTTGTAACTTACTATAATATAACTTTTGATGGGAAGTATTTTTTCCTAAAGCCATAGTTAACCATTTGAAATAATCCCTATTGAGGCATACATTTGACAGATGTTTTAAGACCCTCTGATACTACAGCCAACATCCCAGGTATTCAGTTGTAGATCTGTGAACCCTGGAGATTACATTCCCAAAATACATCTGTTTTGTGAATCCAGATTATGGATTATTGCTGGGCAACTCATGGACACATGTGTTGAACCTAATTGCTTGTCTTGGTGTTCTGTAATGGCAGGGCTGGTGGCAGGCATGACTAGGCCCTTGGGCACCAGTCTGCCCTGGGTCTGCATCACCATAAGGCCAAATACCCCCACCTGACACAGGCAGCATGGGGCTTAAATAAGTCTGCCCACCCCACCTACCTGTTGTATCAGTGCATCCATGCACATGTGCTGTGCACTGTGCACCTGCCATCAACCAAGATGGTAGCAGAAGCATCAACACCTTAGGGATGCCCCTACCTCCATCTTGGATGATGGCAGATCTACATGCACAGTGTACAGGCATTCATGCTGATGCACTGATGCAACAGGTAGGTAAAGTGAGTGGGCTTTTTAAAGCCCCACACCACCTGTATTGGGGGGGTGGGGCCAATGGGAGCTCCTGCTTTGCAATCCATGGCAGTGTCAGGTTGCTGAGTCTTGCAACCTGACACTGTCATGGATTATCAAGTGGGACTTCACTATCCCATCCTAAGGAGGAGTCCCTTAGTGCCCCTTCTGGGTTTCAGGGGCCTTCAGCCAGGGCTCAACCTGGTTGCCCACTGGCATCAGCCCTACATAATAGTAAGATTGTTTACAGCAGATAAGGATGGTATTCAGGTTTAGAAGATTTGAAAATTTGGAATGTTGATGGGGCTTTCTATCCCTTGAACATTTTGCCACTATCTGCTTGCTGTTCCTCATTGCCAGTTGCTACCTTCCTTTAGATTCCCTGTTCACGTGCACATATAAAAAGGTACTGGTACATAAACAAAGAATGATTTCCAATTCTATTTAGCCATGGTGTCCATATTTATTTATGCATATATGACTCTAGCTGGCAATGATGTCAAGAACAGGAGGCAGCAGGAGAGGTTTAAATGGGAAGAGTGATAGGAAGCAATCTGTGCATCAAAACATCTGAACATGCTTCCTGGTCCTGTTCATGTGTACAAGCTCAACACACCAGAATAGAACCTATTAAAAAACAATTGCAGCTCAGTACTAGGGATGGGCAAGAAATTCAATTCAGTTCACATTTCAAGCCAAATCTACCAAATTCACACTCTTCAAAGCAATGTGAGAACTGAAACACAGTCATCCTTCGAAATTTGCACTTATTCAAATTTTGCAATGCAGTTCGCCAACCACACATTGTTTACAAAAATGCATATGTTAAATGAAAGTGTGCATAAAATGAATATGAGTGAAAAACATACAAAAATACATTATAATATATGCATTATATTATGTGTACATTAATCAAAATTGTCTACAACAATGTGTTTATTAGGATCATTTTGCATTAAAATACTGGAGAATGTTCATGAGGATTTTTTTTAAAAAATAGGAAATTGCTGCAGAAATGTGGGGAACTGAATATAAGATTGGAAAAATGAGAAACTGAGAGAACCGACATTGACATCTTTCCATCTCTATTTAGTACACAATAGCTCTAGCATGACTGCTATACCTGCTGGTTTAACTCTTGAGATCGTATTTCAATCAATAGGTGTTGATTGCATTCAAATGGCTTCATCTAGAACACCATTTTACAAGGATGGTTGCATTTTCAATACAAGCCAGAAATAAGTTAGTTGTATTCTTGCAACTCAGTCCTATGCACAGTGGCTTGGAAGCAAGTCCATTTAAAATTATTGGGACATGAATAGGAGCAAGCTAAAAGGCTGCATTTTGTGGGTACTGTTACCGAGAAGGGTAGCTCAAGGAAATGATGTCAGTGAAACCTGTCTCTGAGTAAACATGGTTAGGATTGGGCTGGAATGAGACTTAGATGCAATTAGCTTATGCTGGATCAGACCCAATATCATCACACATACGATGGCTTTCTTCTGAAAAATATCTCACGTCTATTCCAAGTCCCTGCATATTCAAAAGTGATGCCCAAAGTCTTTTTTTTCTGAAAAAAAGTAATGCAATTCAATTCAGTTTGTACTCAAAAGTCCAAGGAGGGCTGTATCTTTCAGTATTTAGTGTTAGATTAATGGAGAGGAAGACAGGCAGTGAAATCTTGCAGAAATAACATTTCTCGCAGCTGGAAGCTTCTATTTCCCATTTCCACGTACTCTGAACAGTAGGTAATATATTTCTTGAGGACGGCAACATTGCAGGGCAGGGTGACCAAAAATCACCTATCATCCCACATCTGTACAAGGATGCCCCTTTTAGCCGAAACACCATCAGCAAATTGTAATGCACAGCAGGAAGTTAAAGGATTTGGGGGAAGAAAAAACAACATATACCAATGTGCTTTGATGTTCTCCTCAGCATGATAGCACATCAGCAGCTGTCCAGCCATTGTGAAATACAGCAATATAAAAAAATAATTCTGAAGACAGACAAGTTTTAACCAATTCTCAGATCTGAGCTCTGCAAATACCAAGTTGGACTTTGAGCCTTTCTAAGGGTAGATTCCTGGACATCTAAGGGTGGATTGCCAACCCACACCTGGAAGAAGTGTGTCATTGGTGAGGGGAGAAATTCAGTTCAGTTCACATTTAAAGGTGAACCGACCTAATTTGAACTTTCCAAAACATTATGTGAACTGAAACATAGCCATTCTTCATAATTCACACTTCTCCAGTTTTTGCAGTGAGATTCTCCAGTCCAGTAATCTGTACAAAAGTGCATATACTAGGATAAAGTGTGCATACAAATACATATATTCATGAAAATGGCATGAAGAAAAGCTTTATATTGGGGGCAATTGCTCTGCAAAAAAAAAAAATTCTGGAGAAATTCATCCCAAAATGCTGATTAATTTTTTGAACAAAAATTTGCAAACTGATGTGGAAACAGGGAGAATTGAACTTAAGATTGGAAAAAAGAAACTCAGAGAAACAAAAGTGGACAGATTTGCCCATCCCTAGTCATTGGTGCCTTGTGCATGCTCCAGGTTGAGCTGTAAAGTTATATAAATGAAGTCAAATAAATTGGCCATTTGATTTGAGAACGGGAAGTGTCCCCCCACCCCTCTTTTCTTCTGTGGTATGAGAGCTGGTTTGACATAGACAGTTTCAGAGCCTGGTGGCTCTTTGCAACCTGCATTTTCACCATATTAATGGGTTGTACCAATTAGCTGATGCTACCTAGTTCTTCCTAGTAGCATTTTATTATCCCCTAGTTTATTGTATGAACTTACAAGATCTGATTCACGACAGATGCTCTTGGAGGTCACTGATTCATAGGGTTGCCATAAGTTGTAATCGACTTGAAGGCATATAACAACAACAACAAGTAGTTTATTGTAGCATTTTTATTGACAGATTTTAAACATTGTTTGGTTGCCATTTGAAATTATTGCATTTAGGAACCTAGAAAGCTACTTTATGCCATATCTGACCATTGTACATTACAGTACATTAGCCACAACCCTTCCCCATTTTTATATGATGTTTTGTTTGGTTGGTTTTGTATGATGTTGTCAGCTGCTTTGGAGGGGAATACAGGACACAAATAAATGATGGTGATATACTATTTCAGTCCATTATGCATGAGGCCATCTTTAAAAATAGTCTGGAAAGTGCAGCTTGTTCAAAACAGGGGCACAAGACTATTAACTGGGACTGGCATTTTGATCATTTTATGCCACTACTTGATCAGTTGCACTGGCTCCCAGTCCATTCCCAGGCTCAGTTTAGAGTACTGCTTTGAACCTATAAAACCTGAAATGGCTTGGGACCAGATTGCTTTGTGGATTGCCTCTTCCTGCACATGCCAACCTAAGCCTTAAGATCACTTTGAGAAGGCCCTGATTAGGGTGTCATTGCCAAGTGTGGCACAGTGGCTAGAGTGCTTGGCTTGGAGTGGGGGGACCTAGGTTCAAACCTCCACTTAGCCATGAAGTTAGATGGGTCACCTTGTAACTATCTCTCATCTTAATCTACCCCACAGGGTTGTTGTGAGGAGTGCATTGGTGGAGGGAAGGCATGTAAGCCACCTCAAGCTCCTTAGAAGAAAGATGTAAGTGAAATAAATAAATAAATAAAAATGTGAGGCTAGTGGCTACCAAGGAGAAGGCCTTTGGCACGAGGCTCACCTTGTGCTCTCTCCGTGGTCTTTTTGGTGGCAGGTGAAAACATTTTGATTTATCCAAGGTGGCTTTTTTTAAAAAACAACAACTGAGTTTTAAACTAATCTCGTTATGGCTTCTTGTGCCTTTAATCCAAGCTGTCAACTGCTATCTTTATTATAAGGAAAGATTTCTGCTGTTTCTCTGTCTGATTGCTTATTGTTGATTTTAATTATTGGGTATTGCATGTTTAAGTATGTCTTGCTGTCTTGTTTGTAAGCCACCTAGGGAATGCTTGTTGTTGTCGGAATACTGTGGAGGGCCTGATCTCAGGAATGTGCTTCAGTGAATATGATTGGGGGGTAGTCTTTAGCTTTTCCTTGTTTCTACATCAGAAAAACCCTGTTCATGCTTTAAATTGCAAACCAAATTGTTTAAGTTCTGATGTTTTGCTCCCCCAGGCATTGAAAAATGGCATGCGTACCATCTTAACTTATGGCAGCTAATCACACTGCCATCCATCTGGCCAGTTTAAATTTCCCTATTTTAAAAGCATGATATTGCCATTTTCCAAATCCTGCTGAAATGTTTTCAGGTTTTTAGGAAGCGAGAATGCGGCCATTTGACTTTGCCCAATGGATGGCATCCCAACATTATTGCAGGCGGCTAGAATTCCAAAGATTGAATCAGACTGCTGGGAAAAGTCTGTGTTTTTTCTCTCTCTCGGCATCAAAGCAGAAGTGAATTGTGAGTGCAAGTGATACCAGCTATCAAAGGCAGACAAAGATAAATCCAGTCTGGGAAGGCTTCTCTGGGCCACTGCCAATGAAGATGGGAGCAAATGTGTCCTTAATTGAGTTTTCAGCAGCTTACACAGCTGAGGTGCCTTTCTGCAGCAAGAACTGTTTGCTTCCCTCCTGCGTTCTGACTCCTGGCAATGCCAGATGATAAGGAAATACCATTTTAATATTTCCCCTAAGAAGAGGAAACGGCTAACCGGCTGAGGCTATGGACACAAACAAACTGTCTGATCAGCTCATGCTAAATCTGTAATCCAATTTTGCTGGGAAAGATGGCCTACTGAGGACTAATACTTTTGACATGGATCCTTGCTCATGTATGTATTCATTTTTATAGCAGCATACAGGGAGGGTCGTACCAATGACTTCCCCCATTTGAGCACTTGCATTAAAAAAGGCGGGAGGGACTGGATTGTTAGTACAGGTGCTGAGATTACAAACAACATAGTTGCCGTGCTTTCCAGATTTAAAAGTGTACTCTTTACTCTTGTCATACCTAAGGGTGAGTTTATACAAAGGCAGCATCAAGTGGCACTTCCTTGCTGCATCATCATCACCAAAGGCCTTTATAGAATTGGTGGTTGTTTTATAAAAATGGGACGATCATTATTGGAAGAAGTGCTAAAGTAGTAGCTAGGGGACATTCCAGTCCATTGATCTTTATGGGCCCAAATTAAATCTTTTCTTTCAACTCCTGCCGTACGTGAAAGTGCTACTTGTCCTTTGATTCAATTTGAGGGAGAATTAGTAGTTAGCCCTGTAGTTATGAAGGTCTGGTGTCCAATACTTGTACATGGATATTTACACCAATTGATAAATCAAGTGCTTTTTCTTAAAACATTCTCAGAGCGGGATTTTAATATTGATCTAGACTATGAGACTTGGGTTGCATTCAGACATGGGGCTTATTGCATTAGTTTTATGGATTATAACTGTAGTGCTTCTGTCCTGATTTCTAAAAATTCCTTTCATACTGCAGTACCAGGAATTGTGGCTTTCCAAATGTATACTGCCATGTTGTGCTAAATGTCTTTCACACAGCTGCAACGAATGACTTGTTTCCATCGCTCACCCATAATACACAGGCACACTATAGTTACTCCATAATTTACTCCATGAGTGCATCTCGTCACACCTCCATGTGACCCATCTTCAATTTGCTTCTGACACTTTTGTTGTGGGGGGGGGACTCCTTGCACCTATGCTGGAATACACTGGAGTACCAGCACAATTTTCATGAGGTAAAAAAAAAGTGGGAAAATGACTCCTGCAATTTACTAGATTTTAGGGCTTGCAAACAAGAATATTTCTGGAACCATTTAGCATGAAAACAAGCACTAAACTTCTTCTATATTTCACTAGATTTCCAGAACTTCTGTGTCAAGTGAAAGACAACATGAGGTAAGGAACAATCAGGGAAATGGATTAAATTGCTGTCTGAAAGCACCCTCAGAATGTGATTCAATTCAGACCCTCCTATAAATCAATCTCAGCTAGTATTAGAAAGGCCACTCAAAAATTAACTAATTGCTGGTACATGACACCCAGGAGCTTGTCATACATTTCTTCTAGGGCTTCCCCTATGTGTTGGAAGGGAAGGGAAATTGCCATCTCCATTTGTGATGGGATTGACATAATGTTAAAGCATTTTGGACTCAGGACTTTCAAGAAATTAGTTCAATAACCAGTCAATAGGTTCACCCCTTAGCTCTTTTAGAATAGTGTACTCAAACAGTTAAAGTAGCACGAGGACAAACGAGAAAAAGATACTTTCACAACTGTATGGCATGATTTTATTGTTTTTGTTAATAATGGTGAACATGGTTGTTCTCCTCTAATGGCATACATTCATCTTTGGGCTTCATAGCTGGACTTCATAGTTGGAACGTGGCAAAGAATGTTGGTCTGCCTTTTTTCTGTATAATGATATGGAATAAGATTGCCTATATACAGTATGTCTAATCATACTATATTGCTATGTGAGTACAATTGTTTATTTCCACAGCTGTTTCCCAATAAACCATGAATTTGTCTTTGGGTGATGGGGATTAAAAAAACTTTTTTTTCTGGATGACGTTATATGATTTATATCTGAAAATTGTAATATTTATTTTATTTAAAAATAATAAAGAAGTATATTAAAAACATCACCATTACAGATCCATCAGTGTATGTGGCTCCTGGCAAGGCTTAAACATAAGAACATAAGAAGAGCCTGCTGGATCAGGCCAGTGGCCCATCTAGTCCAGCATCCTGTTCTCACAGTGGCCAACCAGGTGCCTGGGGGAAGCCCACAAGCAGGACCCGAGTGCAAGAACATTCTCCCCTCCTGAGGCTTCCGGCAACTGGTTTTCAGAAGCATGCTGCCTCTGACTAGGGTGGCAGAGCACAGCCATCATGGCTAGTAGCCATTGATAGCCCTGTCCTCCATGAATTTGTCTAATCTTCTTTTAAAGCCATCCAAGCTGGTGGCCATTACTGCATCTTGTGGGAGCAAATTCCATAGTTTAACTATGCGCTGAGTAAAGAAGTACTTCCTTTTGTCTGTCCTGAATCTTCCAACATTCAGCTTCTTTGAATGTCCACGAGTTCTAGTATTATGAGAGAGGGAGAAGAACTTTTCTCTATCCACTTTCTCAATGCCATGCATAATTTTATACACTTCTATCATGTCTCCTCTGACCCGCCTTTTCTCTAAACTAAAAAGCCCCAAATGCTGCAACCTTTCCTCATAAGGGAGTCGCTCCATCCCCTTGATCATTCTGGTTGCCCTCTTCTGAACCTTTTCCAACTCTAGAATATCCTTTTTGAGATGAGGCGACCAGAACTGTACACAGTATTCCAAATGCGGCCGCACCATAGATTTATACAACGGCATTATGATATCGGCTGTTTTATTTTCAATACCTTTCCTAATTATCGCTAGCATGGAATTTGCCTTTTTCACAGCTGCCGCACACTGGGTCGACATTTTCATCGTGCTGTCCACTACAACCCCGAGGTCTCTCTCCTGGTCGGTCACCGCCAGTTCAGACCCCATGAGCGTATATGTGAAATTAAGATTTTTTGCTCCAATATGCATAATTTTACACTTGTTTATATTGAATTGCATTTGCCATTTTTCTGCCCATTCACTCAGTTTGGAGAGGTCTTTTTGGAGCTCTTCGCAATCCCTTTTTGTTTTAACAACCCTGAACAATTTAGTGTCGTCAGCAAACTTGGCCACTTCACTGCTCACTCCTAATTCTAGGTCATTAATGAACAAGTTGAAAAGTACAGGTCCCAATACCGATCCTTGAGGGACTCCACTTTCTACAGCCCTCCATTGGGAGAACTGTCCGTTGATTCCTACTCTCTGCTTTCTGCTTCTTAACCAATTTCTTATCCACAAGAGAACCTCTCCTCTTATTCCATGACTGCTAAGCTTCCTCAGAAGCCTTTGGTGAGGTACCTTGTCAAACGTTTTTTGAAAGTCTAAGTACACTATGTCCACTGGATCACCTCTATCTATATGCTTGTTGACACTCTCAAAGAATTCTAATAGGTTACTGAGACAGGACTTTCCCTTGCATAAATTTCTGTCATAGACAGAAATGGATAGGTCCCTGACCCCAAAGTGTTAAAAGTCTAAAACAGGTGCTAAAGCAAAACAACAGCAAGAGGCAAGAATAAGGAAGGATGAATATGATGAAATGCAGCTATATGTCATTGAAACTTGTTTGCTAAAATAGTAAAACAAAAGTACCCTTTTACCACTGTTGCTACAATTACTACATGCAGTGGTCCTGCTGATCACTGATAACACTACATGTGAATGGAACGTTGTAATCGGGTGCACATGAAACACTTCCATAAATAAGTACTTTAACTGTGACTACCATCACAACGTGGAGACTACTTAAAATGGTATTTCAGAAACTAGTGATGTAGAAAAGAGGCAAGGTGTATGATGCAGCCTACAAAGTACAACTACTGACTGTTATATTATGAATTGATGCTGAAGAAAAATAAATACCCTAAAAGCTTCTGAATGTTGTGAGTCACAAACTGTGAATGAAATGAGCACTTTGCCTTTGGCACAATGAACATCTTTCTCTTTCTTTTAAAAATTCTTTCAAAAGATGAAAGCTGCTTCAGTTTGGCATAGTATTTTCCTCCTAAATCCTGATTAGATGTCAATTAATGCAATGAAAAGAGGATCCATTTTGATGTGGAATAGCTTCACATTGATCTGTTCAGAATTAAATCTCAGTTTTCTCTCTACTTGTTTAAAACAATCTTTTCAGAAGGATGGGCATATATCTGTATATATGCCATACACAGACTCAGTGCCTATAACAGACCAGGTAAGACTTTAAGAGCTCATGTGTCCTCCCTGCTGCATAAAGATGGAACGTTAGAAAGTTGCATTCCACAATCCAAAGCCCTCTGTGCCCTGTAATGCACATGAGCCACATTCCTTAGAACTGCTTTAGGCATGCTTGAAGGCTTCTGCACGCCAAGCCTTGGAACAACAGATCCTTTGTGTCATATGTCAAAAGGCTTTAAAAAATATTTCAGGTTAGGTTTCAGCAGTGGTTTGATCTGCAATTTGAGGGGCTGTTTTTCAGGACTTTCATGTCCACAATTCCTGCTGCTGGGCATGGGCACAGCTAGCTATTGGTCGTCCATGATGTTCCTGTGCCCGCAGATTGTGACAGTGTTCCCAATGAGGGGGGAGGGGAAATATGTTATAGTTCCTTTTCTGTATTATTTGAAAATAAAAAAAACTAAAAATAAATAATAAAAATAAAAATAAAAAACAAATGCCCAGTCCAGTATTGAGACAGTCTAGTCAAGGGGAAGGGGGCAAGTAGGACCGGCCAGGAAGCTTTCCAGCTATGTCTCCCAGATACTGCCAGCAGTAATTAGCAGCCTGACCAAAGGCATGCTGCTCTTCAGTTGAGCAACACCAACCAGGTTTTTTGTCAGCCTCTTCTTCCAGGTGCAACTAACCCTTGCAGATGAAGCAGCAGGGATGGGCAGGTGGACCTAAACGAAGGGGGAAACAGGAGGGCAGAGAAAAGCTTTAATCCACCTGTGCTGCACAGCAACAACCACTGAAGACAAGATAGGAGAAAACGATGGAGCCGAAAGCTTGCAAGACCATAGCCATTGATGAAGACCTCTTGTATCAGAAGCAGAGCTTGGAAAAGTTACTTTTTTGAACTACAACTCCCATCAGCCCAATCCAGTGGCCATGCTGGCTGGGGCTGATGGGAGCTGTAGTTCAAAAAAGTAACTTTTCCAAGCTCTGATTCAGAAGCCACAGCACACAGCAAGGTGGCAGCAATTTTCAGATAGGTATTATAGGCAAGGAAGACCACATAAGAACAAAAGAAGAGCCTGCTAGATGAGGCCAGTGGCTCATCTGTTCTCACAGTGGCCAACAAGATACCCATGGGAAGCCTGCAAGCAGGACCTGAGCATAAGAGCACTCTCCCCTCTTGTAGCTTCCAGCAACTTGTAATCAGCAGCATGCTGCCTCTGACTATGGAGGCAGAGCATAGCCATCAGGGTTAGCAGCCACTGACAACTAGGACAGATGGATCCTTGTAAATCAAATTCATGGCACTTCTGCAGCTTTGCAATTTGAGTCTGTTCTGTCCCATTTATGACTTTTTTTCTGAACAAACACACCCCAAACAAAAGCCATTACATATGGTGACAAGGTGATCTAAGGCCCAAAGCCTGCCTTTTATTTTTATTTTCTTAGTAACAGCTGCTTGGAGCAGCCAGAAAGTGTATGGCAAAAATGGGGCTGCGTATAGCCATAACATCGGCTTGTACCTACACCCAGAATGAAAAGGTGAGACACTTGCCATTGGGTTCAGAGGGCCACAACTATTAGCTATCAAGGAAACAAGCAAGACATACTAAATCAGGGGTGGCTAACCCCTGGCCTGGGCCCCCACTGTGGCCCCTGAACAATTTGTGGCCCTATGTTGGCAGTGCTGGGAAACAAAAATAAAGTACACACAGTGCTAGGGTAGATGAAGAAGTGTAACCCTCTCCACCCATCCCAGCACCCTCATAGGGATGCAGATCACCCCCTCTGCTCAGCACCACTGGCATGCGGCATCCTGGAGGTTTGGCCAAGACTACATGCAACCTTCAGGTCACAGAAGGTTAGCCACCTCTGCACTAAATTGTGTGGGGATATTGGTTAAGGCAGGAGTGGCTTGCAAACTTACACACACATGCACACAGTGAGTGAGTGAGTGAGTGAGTGAGAGAGAGAGAGAGAGAGAGAGAGAGAGAGACTGAATGATATAAAGGCTTATTCTGCTCACCCCCGCTAGCAAGTGGGAATGGCTGTAACTCAAGGTGCCTTGCATGCAGAAGGTTCCCAGGTTCATTCCCCAGCATCTCCAAATAGAGCTGAAAGAGATCCCTGTCTTGAAACCCTGGACAGCACTGCCAATCAGTGTAGAGAATATTCAGATAGATGGACCAAAGGTCTGATTTGGTATAAGACAGCTTTCTGTGTTCCGACTTGGTGTCACTTGCTTTAAATAAAAAAAGGAAATGTGACCATCCTTTGTTACACTATATTAAGTTTCTTCTGTCTATGTAAGCATTTATTTATTTATTTTCACCCTGATTTACTTTTCCTTATGTTAAATCCTAAGAAAAATCATGTGTATTGTATTTTCTCATCGAGTCTCATCTAATCTAGGATGGTGGCATACAGGAGCACTTTGATCAGACAGCTTTGCTTATATAAAAGTTAGAGTAGCAGAATGAAATCTTACATAAAACCCTGTAAACTTTGCTGAGAAAGATTACTGTAGAGTTTTAGATGGACTCATCCATTGATCCCCCAGTCTTCCAGAATGCCCTCAGTCATTGCAGCCCTGTCCATCCCAGACTTTCTACTATGCTATTATACATAGGAGAACCCAGGGAAGACTAAGGTCTTGATCAACAACTGGTTTTATGACAGGGTTACTCTGAGGAAGGGATATAGAATGGTGGGCCATAGTGTTTCCATCCGCCTAACTGAGGACTTGGAACAAGTTCCATTGCTATAGTGACTATTCCCTCTACGCATCTCTCTGGCCTCTAGTTTGGCAACTAGAGAATGGTGTTGGTGCTCCTGAGGGAGACAGATTTGGCACCAGGGTCTCCAGTTGCTGATTAGCTGTCAGATAAACAAGGGTATGGTGTATCTGTGTGCCTGTATGAAACCATAGACATTTACACTCTGTTCTCTGCATGGGGGCACAACAATCAACGTGCTCATTCACTTTTCCCCACTGTCTTCCACTTTACCTTGATTGTTTTAGAATTACAGAGAGTTAAGAAGCTGGTTTCTAATAGCAACCGTTGTTAAAGAGAAGCTGATTAGTTACAGATTTAAACTTGAGTTACCACTGTCTTCCCCTTAATCTATGAGATAATTGTATACCTGTCTATCAAGAAAAAGGCTTCGCCTTTTTATCCCATTCTCCCACCTCCTGTTCTGTTTTGAGGAAGAGCCTCAGCTGTACAGAGGTGAGGTTTCAATGGTACCCAAGGCAGATCCCATGGAGGGCTTAGGCATACCCCACCATAAGCACAAAGGTTGTTCTCAGCAGTTGTCATCCTCAGGATGAGTCTTAAATAGAAGCTTCAACTCTATCTGTTGCTAATTCTGCCTTCAGTGACAGGAGCCTTTTCAGATAAAGGAAACCAGCTTGCTTTAGCAGTTGTTGACTTTGAAGGAACATGGGAGACTGTGGTTCCAGTTGGGCTTCTGAGTGGAACCCTCTGAGTCAGAGAAGCACAATACAGTATTCTCAGGCCAGAGGGCTACTGGCACAATTGGCTCCTTTTGCCCAAGTGTTTCTAACTGATTTTACATCTGGTCCTGCCCTGAGGTCAGTTTCCTCTTCCACTCTGAGGGCTCATCCAGACGACTGCAAAATGTGTGACATGCCCGCTATGTGTGTTCATTATTTTTTGGTCATCCAAATGACGTCTTGTGCTGTTATGCATTTTTGCGGGTTAAATCAGCTCCTTGCAAGACTGTCAAAAATGCGATTTGCTGTTTAAAATCGGGAATCATCCGCTGTGCCTTCAGGAGTTAGGATGCAATACCGCAGACTTTACAGCTGATGGGCGGTTCTTGGGCATTTCCCCTTGCCCCTTCTCCTCATTCCAGCCAATCACGTATCTGCACTTTTGAGCATGTGCAAGAATAAGCCCGGGAAAATTTAACCAATCATCGCAATGGTGGGGTGTTGGGGGGGTCTGCAACTACTGCACAGATGCATTTTATTTTTTGCCAGCCTGCAAACTGGGCGGCTGCTCTGGGTGAGATCTGCAATGCACAGCAAGCAAGAAAGGGGAAGTGGTCAGTTTCAGCCTGCCTCCGGAAAGCTTTGTCAATTTCATTGTACTTGCTGGGGTTTTTGCTTCAAATCAGAAAAGCATACATTCCTTTAAGTGTAATATCGCAAATACAAACAAGAGAAGGGCTTCTAGTCGGTTTCAAGCCTGCTGCAGAAAGCTTTGTCAATTTCATTCTCCATGGGAAGAAAAGGGAGAAATACAAACAAGGCAGGCGTGAAACCGACCAGCAGCCTTTCCTTCAGAGGCAAGAACTCATTTACAGCCATATTGTGCTTCATTGCAAAGGGGGAGAGGAGCATATGTAATTTTTTTGCTGACCAATTGGTTGATAGGGGGAGGTTTTAGAGGCGGAGCTTGGAAAAAGCAAAAAGAATGTAGGGGTCTTACCGCTGCGGGTGCGGGTGCAAAAAAGCATTTTTTTAATTGGGAAAGAGCGAACTAAAAGGCAAAGTGAGGACTATCAGATGACAAACCGAATATGGAAACCGTGGATTATCCCGCTCCGTTTGGATAAGCCCTGAATCATCAGCTTAATCCTCTGAGGAACTGGAGTCTGACCACCAGGGTCATGACACATACACACACTCATCTTGAGATGTTCTTCAAACATATTCCCACCCTTTTGAACAGAAACGATTATGAAACACAGAAGATGCAGAGAGGCAGAGCATCTTATCCTCCTAAGGAGGTTTGCCAGCCTTTTTATAGTTTGCTGTTAGGATTGCAATGTGCCCTAATTCTGGACACCTTGATTTGAAGGGCTGTCTGCTGTCTGCTCTAAAGGTAACCGCAAGAAGGGAGAGAAGAAGCCTTGAAGCACCTTGACTACAGACTGAGCAAACACAGAGACTGCTTTCTCACAGCCTTTCTCACAGCATACACACAAACTAGCACATGAAATTTTATGCCCATCTGTATTCTCATTTGCCCTCTTTTTAATGATGCATTCCCTCTTTCTCTGGTGATTCATCTGTCATAACCCCTGCTCATATGTTTTAACATCAGTTTGTCAACAGATAATATTTGTAGGTTATCCTCATGTAGTGAAAAGACTCACCTTCTTATTTCCACAGATCAAGCTGCAAAGGAGCAAGTTAGATCAGAGTGAAGCTATTTTTATGTGCTCAGTTTGTAACCCTAAATCCCTAAGGTGCCACCACTAATTTAGACTCCATCAGTATAAAGGTGAAATTAAGTTTTTGTTCCATTGTGTATTACTATTCACTTACACTGAATCCCTAATATCTATTAAAAAAACAAAACATTTTAATGTCCCCTCCTCTGCCTAATGCAGCAACTATGGGCTCATCCAAACGGAGAGGGATAATCCATGTTTTCCATATCCGGTTCGTCACCTGACAGTCCTCACTTTGCCTGTTTGTTCGCTCTTTCCCAATTAAAAAAACGCTGTTTTTGTGCCTGCACATGCAGCAGGAGGACCGTACTTCTTCTCGCTTTTTCCCAGCTCTGCCCATAACACTTCCCCCATCAGCCAATTGTTCCGCAAAATATGACGTATGCTCCTCTCCCCTTTGCAACGAAGCACAATATCGCACATGTGCTTGACCATAACAGCACAAAAGTTTGAATTTCCTGTGGGTGTAATAGAGTTCCTTTCCACTGGTCACTCTGGAGCAGCGGGGTGTGTGTGCTTATATGCCAATAATTCCTGTATTTTTGTGTGCTTGTATTTGCGATATAATGCAAAAATGTATGTATGTGTTTTTGCCTTTATGCATAGTAAACATTCTGGAGATAGACAGGGCTGGCAAGTCTCAATCATCAGAGAGAGCAGAAGGCTCCAGGCAAAATTGAAATCCTGGCCTGGAGCCAGGGGGTCCTAGCCAAAGGATGCTGAATGCACCCTGGAGAGGGGGAAGGGGTGCCTGGGCACCTGGCATCCCTTCCTTCTCCATCGCCTGCTGCCCCTTTTGCTTGGCGCCTTGCCTGGCAGCACCCCCTGCCAGCTGCTGCCTGGCTGCCTGAATTCTCCTCCCCTTTTTGCCACTCTGGCTGGCTTCTCTCTGATCCACACCTGGGCTTCCAGGGTGCTCTAGCCCATGACTTCGCCATACAAGCAGCTGGAGTGAAGGGGCGGCAAAAATGATCTCCAGCTCTCCCAAGGAGGGGGCCAAGGGCTCCAGAGGCTTTGCGGGGGATGGGGCATCCCTCCGAGAGCCCTCACCACTCCCATCTCCCCCTCCCCCTCCTCCCCAACTGCCAGGCTTGCACTGCAACCGCCTGCTTCCTTCCTTTGCTCTCTCTCTCTCTGCTCCAGCTGCTCCACGTTAAGCAGCCATTCCCCCCCTTCGCCAAGCCGCCGATCAGCTGGGCTGACAGCTGAGCCATCAGAGCACCCCACAGCTGATTCAGCAGCCCCCTTCCCTCGCCACTCAGCTCTCCCACAGGCTGGCGAACATAGCTTTAAGCAGCCTGTGGGAAAGAGGCTTCTGCAAGGAAAGGGGCTGCCTGGGAGCCTCCCTGGGGGTGGCCTGGCATCACTGCCTGCTCTCTCCCCAGCTGGCCCTCTCCACCAGCGACCCCTTCCTCCGCTCTCCTTCCAGAGCCTCCTTAAATGGTTGCGGGTGGCCATCTAGCAAACCACTTGTATGCCAATAATTCCTGTGGGTTTGTTGGTTGTATTTGCAATATTTCGCAAAACCAACTGTATGCTTTTCTGCGTTTATGCATACTAACATTTCTGGAGATACACAAGGCTGGCAATTCCACTTATTTCTCCAGAACAGCTCCTCCCCATTCTCTCTCTCTCTCTCTCTGCCTGCCTCTCGCTCTCTGTGTAGGCGGTGGCGGCAGCATAAGGGAAGAGCCACCATGAGCTGGCTAAAGATTAATGGCTGTTGAGCGTCTGCGCAAATGCATTTTTTTGCATCTGCGCAGTAGAAATTGCCAAGGCCTCCCCAACACCACACCATTGCTCTGATTGGTTCCATTTTCCCAGGCTTTTCCCAGACATTCATGCACATGCGCAAAAGTGGAAATACATGATAGGCTGGGGATGCGGCAAGGGGTATGGGGAAATGCCCAATGACCGCCCACAGAATGCCTCCTGCTCTAAAGTCTGCGGTATTGCGTCCGAGCCCCTAATGTTGCAGCGGATAATTACCAATTTAAAAAATCAAATCACATTTTTTGCGGTAATGCCAAAGCGGATTTAACCACATGAAAATGCACAAAAGTGCGCAATGTCATATGGACGACCAAACAATAATGAATACACAAAGCAATCATGCGATCATTATACAGTCATCTGGATGAGCCCTATGTTAGGTCTGCTAATTAAATATAAAGAAAGAACCTGATTCAAACACACTAAATCTGCATTTGCAGAACTTATTTTCCTAAGCATCAAAGTGTAACTCCTGAAAACCAGCTAGAAACTTCAGTCGTTCCTTGTATTTATCTTGCGTACAAAAACAGTGCTTCCTACAGTACTTGACTGCAGGGTTGGTTGGGTGATAATTGGAGCATTTATGGTTTTAACTAACTTCCTAACCTTTTAGTGAATGTTCAATTAAATTTTATTGTGCAGCAGCTATCATGCTATAAAGTTCTCCTTGTGGGATATTAAACAGCCATAGTTTAATTTGCAACTGTCAGACATCAAAATTACAGCTATACCAATGTTTCCCAAAGTTTTGATACCTGGGGTGCATATAATTATACATAGGATCTAGATTTAGTCATGCCCACTGAAATCAATGGACTTAAGTTAGGGCCAGTGGTTGGCATTGTTGGACACTTGCCAAGGCCCACATTACAGCACTTGGTCCACTGCTGACTCCCAGAGCCCCCTAGACCTGTCTCTTCCCCTTGCTATTGTTACCTTCTCCAGGCATGTGAGCAGAGACAAGATCACAGAGAAAAAGCAGCAGCTTCCAGTGTGCCTTGCCTTCTTTTCGTTAAGCATGTGGATTGACTCCAGAGAGAAAGGGCAAGTGGGCATGCAATTGGTATAATCTAAAACTGGTCTGATGACAGAAGAAAGGCTCACTCAGGGAGGGGGGTCATTGAGGATATTTTGGCTTAAGCCCCTTCCCCACTGCAATCTGGAACCGTCCTTGATTTTTCTTAGCAGCACGATTCACTATGGACAGATCCACATCATACATTTAAAGTACATCCAATGTACATTTAAAGTTCATAATCACCCCCAGAGAATCCTGGGAACTATGGTTTTCTCCTCACAGTACTACAAATTCCCAGTACCCTTAACAAACTACAGTTTCCATTATTCTTTGGGGAATGTCGTGTGTTTTAAATGTGCATTGGATGTGCTTTAAATGTATGTTGTGTGGACCTGCCCACTCAAAGATAAATTTGCAGTCTAGGCTCGCGGGGGGGATGTGTTTTATGGGGAATGGTGGTGCTTCTGGAAATGGCTTAGATTACCTGCAGACACCAACAGGATCACTAACCTGACAATTCAATTCAGTCTAAATCATCAAGTATTATTTTTAAATGCCTAGCATTCACATTTTTGCAAGGAATGTCTCCTAATATAATGCATTTTGTATGTTATTTTCACTCTCATTTTCATTTTATGCACATTTCCCCCTAACAGATGCATTTTTGTAAACGTCTGGTTGGTGAACTGCATTGCAAAATTGGGATAACTGCGAATTTTGAAAGAGGGTTGTGTTTTGTTTTTTCTCATATTGTTTCAGAAAGTGTGCATTTGAAAGATTTGGCTTTAAGTGCAAACTGAATCAAATTTCTTCCCCATCCCTGCCCCCTTCATACTTTTTCCTCTTGTGTTCAGGTTGAATGCCTAAACAGAACTTAAGAAATTCCTGAAAGAGGACAAAAAGCAGAGCTTTCCCTCCCTCAGCTATGGATGTTGTAATCTCAGTGTCTATAAGTGAAGAGAGAGTATAGTTTTAGACAGGTAAAAAACTATATCTGCCCATACTTTGAGGGGAGGGGCTGCCTGTCTTTCTGGGGATCTGATGTGGGAGCAATGAACTTGGGCTGTCTGTTGGCATATTTAAGCTTCCATGCTCAACCTGTATATTTATAAATAAAACACAAATGTTACAAAAGACCATAAGCCTCCAGTGACTTACTTCCAAAAGCAACCAAATCTGGATAAATGCTGCATGCGCTCCTGGAACTTCTCACTGATCAGAGCACTAGGGATATGACATGACAACTTGGATAAAGATCACTGATATCTTTGAGAGAGTCTCAGTTGGTGGTTCCCCATGGCTCAGATGCGTGGTTTGTAACTAACAGAAGCAGTGCATTCAGTTGTGGGCCATGCCTGTGGAGCTTCCTCCCAACTGAGAGTAGATAGGCACCCTGTTTGCTGAACTTCAAGTGCATGACTCAGAATTTCTTGTTCAGGCATTGAAATGTAATGTTTGGTTTTATTATTTTTTATTATTTTATTTTCTGTATGGTTTTTTTATGTACACTGCTTAGAAATGCTAATGATCAAGTGATATATAAATGTTGTAAATAAATATAATAAGTAGTTTATAAGAAAGCCCAACAGGGCCAATGGAATTATTGTCAAAATGTGTGGCTAGCTAATTACTCATTGACAAAATAACATCTATAGACTACCCATAAACATTTTATTTATGTTCCTAAAAATCTTTTTTAAAAAACAAGATTTTATTTAGCCTCTAAACTGAGGGATTTACAATGGCTTATTTATCCCTTTCAGAACTGTGTGACCTAATCACAAGAAACCACTATAGTTCAATAAAGTAGAAGGAAGCAGAGTGCTTTCTCAAATTCAGTAAGTTCCTTAGCCAGCAGTAAACTTGAGCATGCCTTGGAGCATTGGCTTAATGAAATACGATGACAGTTTAACGTCGAAATAAAAGTTCTGTTACACATATATCCTTTATCGCTTGCATTCTGCTGCGTAAGAAAATGCTCTGCCAGTATATAAAGTGAGCTGTGTCATTCTGTTAAAGAATTACAGCCTTGGCTTTTTGCAAACTGGGATTTGATAATTGAGAACTGATCAAGTATTAGGGGCAAAAATCTTGGAATAATAGGATGGATTTTTTTCCAAAGAAAATGTCACTGAATAATATAGCTACCATCCAACAAATCCAGAACCATAATGAGAATAAATAGTATTTATTGGGTGGTGCATCCAGAGATTTTCTTTCTCCAGATGAAGGGAACCTTTGGATGCAACCCATTGTATTATTAAATATATCCCACCCTTCAATACAATTTATTCTACTATTTTTATCAAAATAGTCCTTCACGGTGCTCAGAGCTACAAACATAGTTCTTTCCTTTCCCATTTTTATCATCACACCAACCCTGTGAGGTAGGTTAGGTGGAGTGATGTGATATAGTTACCAACCCAAGGTTACCCAGGGAGCTTCATGGCTCATCAGCGATTTGCTTCCAGAATCCTCCAGTTCACCACACTCTAATCATCATCCCACACTGGCTCTGAGTTCTCTAGATGGCCTTTATAATAAGGTCTAGAGATGCAAGTGTCACTTTGTATCTCAAGTCTCAGACAAAGAAAATTTGAAGAGGCAATGTGATATGGCAGTGACTGGTGTATGACAGTCTTAGATACATATTGCCACAATGGGGTAGTTCACTGGATGGTCTTGGATGGCTCCATTATCTTTCTGCCTAGCCTACCCCATAAGGTTGCTGTGAGATGAATCACATGTATGCTTTGATCCTTGGACAGCGTGGGTTTAGATAAATATAATTGAATACGCATGACTCAGTGTTGGAACATCTAAAAATCTGGGGAAATGCAGAAGACAATAAGGCTTCTCTGATTACAGGATTTGACTGGATGTAAATTTCTAGAGCAGTCCAATTGCACACACTGCAGTTTGCTGTTGGTCCACCTTTACTCCTCCCAAAATTCCCCATGAGATTCCCCAGAGGGCATGGGATTTTCCAGCTATGCTCAGCTAAAAATGGATTGGTCCATATTTTACATTTGTATGTAAAATATGTTTTATTGGAATGTGTTATTCATACAACTTCCAAAACAGGAATGCACAATTTGTGACTCACCAAGGCAAATGCCATGTATGTGGTCCATCAATGTACTTGTCACCCACCTAGCCAGCCATTGCAATTCCAGGCAGGCAGCAGACACAAATGATTTATGAGCCCCTGGCAGCCTATCATAAATAGCTGGTTGGCTGCATTTAGCTTGGTGGATCACATCAAAAGATGTGTTCTATAAGGAGAATCTTAAGAGACTGATTCCTTTAGGTAGTTTTTTAAGGTTGTATCCCTGCTTTCAACTTCAGACAGGACCCCAAAGCACAATTGCAAGTTAAAAACACAATACTTTTACACTTACCCCACATTTTCATGTGGAGAGATGTTCCAGGGGTTCAGTGCTTCATTTCCATTAAAAAGAGGGCACTGGTGTTTTGTAATACAAATGTACTGGTTGAGCATAGGTGGAGGCACCACTTACACAGTCTGACAGCCAAATCAATTGCCCCAATAGAGAGAGGCAGCTTCTCCTGCACTCCAAATGCTTCCAGAGCTTACAGCTTAGCTCTCAGTTTCTGTTTCAGTATGCCTTCCAAAGAATATTTCTATCATTTTCCATTCATAGCTAGCTTGCCCCCTCTCACTGGCTGAGGAAACAAACTGAAAGTAAGGATGAGATGGAAGAATGGGGCGACTTTGGGAGGTTCAGGACATTTTAATGCTAGCTCCTAGACTTGTGTCCCAGAAAGAACTGGTACCCAAAGCAAAGTAAGCAGAACTAGGCTTGTATGCTCTGCAAAGCAAGCCTCAGACAACATTCTGTCAACTTTGTTTTGCTCTATCTGTCTGAGAAGCAACACCCCTCCCCTACTTGCCTTTAAAAAAAAAAAGCCTGAGAGGGAACCCTTGACCTGAACTGGAATCTCTAACTCTTCAATGTTTGTGCTAGGTGCAACTTCTGAGACACATTCCAGCATATTAGTAAACAACATTAATCATTTTTTGGGGGGGCAATAAGCTACATTAGCCCCTCAATGGTGATTATTTCTTAAACGACATGCTTTGAAACGTATTTTAGCTTTCAGGGTTATTGTCCTCTGTGATAAAGACTCCCCCTTTTTTCCTGAAATAGTTTCCAATTTTTCTACCATAAATATGTGAGGACCCCTCCAGAAAAAAGTAAACAACGTTCTGAACCAATCTGGTAATGTGTGCTACACCTGACATCTGTTATGTAAGACCACCCATCCACCTCTTTGATACCTTTTATTTTAGGTTTTCCTCTTAAAGTAAAGTTAATAATCTGGACAGAGGGAACATCAGTTTTTGTAGTTCTAGGGAAACATCTGGTGGGGACAGAAGTGAATAATGGAAAATAAGCCCCAGTGGATTTTTGGTTATTGCTGTTGAGTGAAAGTCATGGATAAGTCACTGCCTTTTGGAACAGATGACAGTGGTGCACTTTCAAGGGGGAAAAAGGGATACTGGTACCTCAAGGTACCACTGGATGGTACAGATACACAGAACTGACCAGGCATTAGGGATAGTGCAGATAGATATTATATATAAATACTCAGTAACATTCACCATATACCTCAGATGGCATAGATTTTAACTCAATATTTTATTAATAATTTAGAACATTGACAGTCTAAGAAATGGTGATAATCCAATCAAAGCTATTTACTTACATTTTTATTTAAAGGCTATCCTGTAGCTCTCTGGAGCCCTCTTCAGGTGTTATGATTAAAAGTTAGCAAGGGTTGCCTAGGTGCAGGACTTGGGGAGTGTGGTTGAAAGAGGAGTAGTAGATTAGACGTTAAGCAAACACATGAGAAGGACAGAAAGACAAGCACACTAGTTTTGCCTCCTCCATCACTGTTCCATGTACCCTCCATGATTAAGGGGGAGATTTTCTGAAATGGAGAACCTCCTGATTTTACAGGGTTCAGAAATGCTTAAGAGCTTCTATGAGTACATCAGGCACCCCACTTTAGATTATCGCTCTCCCACTTGTGGAGGGTGGTCAGAACCAAAATAGGGAGTAGCTAGTGCCGAGCCTCAAATGTTTACTTAACTCTAACCTGGAATGCCTGAAGAGGGATTGGGTTGTTCAGAGAATTTTTAAAAAAGTAATTGCTTAAAATTTCTTACATTTTTATCTGAAAAGAAACCCCATATTTGGATTGAATTTTGGTGGTAACTCCTAACAGAAATAATTTTTGGTTTTATAATTTGTACATTATAAACATAAATAATATAAGAATCCCTTATAACATCATCAGCAGCATTATGGTCATCATCATAGTCTGAGCACCTAGCTGGTGAAGTAATAATACCCAGAGATCATTGTTGTTGTTATGTGCCTTCAAGTTGATTATGACTTATGGCGACCCTATGGATCAGTGACTTCGAATAGCAGCTGTCCTTTGAAACAAAACAATACAAAAAACCTTCAACTGATAAAACGTAGTATTTGTTCTTCACTTGGAGGCCTAAGTGATCCTAAGAATTCAGGGCAGACAAAAGAAAGCACTTCACAGAGTGTATGGTTAAACTATGGAATTTGCCCTCACAGGAGGCAGTGATGTCCAACAACTTGGATGGCTTTAAGAGAGGGTAAGACAAATTCATGGAGGATAAGGCTATCAGTGGTTACTAGCTATGATGGCTATGCATTGCATCCATGGCCAGAGGCAGCATGCTACCAAATACTAGTTGCTAGAAACCACAGGAGGGGAGAGTGCTCTTTTGCTAAGGTCCTTCTTCTGGGCTTCCTATGGCCACTGTGAGAACAATATTCTAGATCAGATGGGCCACTGGCCTGATCCAGCAGGCTCTTCTTATGTTCTCATCCTTGTGAGGGGGGAAAATGAAATAAAATTTAAAGTGTTATTAGGCTTTGTGGAAACTGGAGCCTTTGTCCTTGCCTGGTTGTGGGTTCAGAATTTGTCAGCTTCCAAAAATAACAAAACAAACAAACACACACAGAAAAGAAATTGAGACAAAGTAGAAGGAAAGCAGAATGTATTTTTTTTGTGTTATGTCTTTTCATGATAGAAAAAAGTGTTACCACACACTTTGTGGCACACACAGAACTCCTGCCATGCCAAGCAAGCCACAGGATCTTTTAGCCAGTGCAGCCTTAACTCATAAGAGCACATTCACAATGTGCTTGGCTCACTGTTGGAAAAATGATGGAATGGATGTAAATTAAGTCGTAAAAGAAAAATGGCTGACAGTAGGGAACCAGTACAGCTGAAGTTAATTGAAGGACAGAGATGAGCAACAAATTTGCAGTGCTTTTGAGCTTGTCTAGCATGGCAGTTTATTGCATCCAAGAAGCACAGTGACAAAGTGAAGGAGATTTAGTACATATCTCACCTATCACATTGGCAAAATTTCTTAGAGGTGGTATCAGATTCGGCCTCTGCTGCTTGGAATGGAAGCAGATATACTTGTGCTGTACTGAAAATTTCTCCCATTTCCCCATGACCATTCTGTATCACTTAAGTAGGAAAGAAATTTCATTTAAAAGTATCAAATGAGAGGGGGGGAAATCAGTAAAATTAACATGGGTGGAGTGCAGGGCTTTTGCCATGCTTATCTTACTTTTGAGGTGGCTGAGGGTGTTTTTGAATGTTCTTTCTTCCATTCTACAAATCATCGCTCTGGTGGTCTGCTTTCTGCAGGTTTCCTGGGTGCCTGCGCTTCAACTAAAACCCAGAGGAAGTCATCATGAGGTAATTCCTCTCATGGGACTTTTTCACATTAGACAGCTCAGGAAGTCAGGAAGATTGAAGAGTGCTGGAGAAATGTTTACTGAAAATGCACCCACCTACCCACCCACCACCACCCCCTCCACCCCCATGGCCATCTCACAAAGGAAACTGAAAGCTCTGCCCCAACCAGAATTCTCAAGAACTTCTAAAATTCCTTGGGAATGAGGCAGAGAAATGGAGGCCTTTTTTTGCAGGGGAAGAAAACTTTTGAGAAACTGGAGGACAGATTTTGGCACAGCACTAAAATATTCCCATTATTAGCCATTCTGATGATACTACTACAGCACTATGAATCTTTCTTAATGGTCAGACCAGGGTCTCTATCCCATCTCGGAGAACTTTTCTTTATAAGGAAGGATTTAGTGAACCTAATTCAATACCTGTTAACATGTCTGGAATAGATCCCCTTTGAGTTGGTTAGTGTTCACCTTACTCTGAGAACATGCATGCAGAGGCACTCACACACTCATCCTTGGACTCAAGCACACAGAGTAACCAAGAGAACCACAAAGGAAAATCCACAATAATTTTAAGATGGAAAGAGGAAAACAAATGAACTCTTATTAGTTAACGAAGGCTCTGCAGTACTATCAGGTAATGCAAGCTGCTGTTTGTTTACAAGAGTCCAGTTGACGTTTACTCTCGTCTGTTTTGTTCAATATGACACTGGGTTGCCAATGGGGGCAGCCATCTTTCCCTCTGAAGAATGACCCTGACAATGATGATTGGGGTTGCTGTCCAAAACATCTCGAGGCCACCACATTGGGGAATAATGTGTTAAACCCTAAGAAATGTATCTGTGACTAGATTATCCCTAATGTTATTGGGAAGATTCATATTTACTTAAATGGACCATAAAAGGGATTGCAACCATCCCCATACTATAATCTCTCCACAAATTGTAGATTATTTTGACGCATATAAAAAAGAGGAATTTTAAATTTCATTTCTAGCACTTTTTCACATCAAAATGTAAACATCTCTACAGGAAAATAATATGTTTGGGTTTCTTTGCCTTTGTCTTTGCTTCAAATCTTGCATGGTGATCTCCATCAAGCAAGCTTCACTTATCTGAATAATGAAAACACAAAGATTCTACTCTAGCTTGCCGCAGTTTAAGACAAAATACTATCAATCATATCAGTGCACAAGATTCTCCCAATGGATAATACAATTGTTTCTGCTGACTGGTTAGGCGATTCCCCCCCCCCCAAAAAAAATTGAAATAAAAGCAAAGCAATGAGCTTTGGGGGGATATTTTAGACAAAGTGCAAAAAATGTTTTTTTCAGTAGGAGAGTTGAAAACATTTTTACAGCTAACTCTCTTCTCGCTGCAAACAGCAGACTTGAGAGGCCACAGTTCAGATCAGGCCAATGACAGAGGCAAAGCGTTAAGGCCCCTCTCCTAAATCGGCTTGCTGCTCCACCCCTCAGCTATTTTTTTTTTACACACACACACAGGGTCAAACAACATGAATAACGTCACGTTTACTTTGACCCTTCCATTCTGCTGTAATGAAGATGTGGTAGAAAGGATGGTATAAAGCAAGGACTCTACTCTCTGGTTCATGCCACGCTCATGTGTATTCATAAGTTGATTTTGCAGTAGCAGCCCATGAGATGGCATGGAGCTGCAGAGCCACCCTCCAGACACTGCTGTAACTGCAGCTTATCTGAATGAGGCAAGGGCAAGGCTGGGTTTTCATAGGTGCACTGTAGAGACACCTTCGGGCTCCCGTCAGGGCACAAATGCAGCCCAACTTCACAACCACCCCACCCCAGTTCTGTCCACATAAACTGCAGTAATGCCAGTATTGGGAGAGTGGCTAAGGAACGCTGCTCCACCACATGGATGCTACTGTCCCATTCTATCCCATTTCCACATTCAACTTCATTTAAAAAAAAAACTTCACAAATATTTGTAATTAAATATGCATTTTTGAATGCATGTTGTCACAAAATATGCATTTTTTCCAAAATATACATTTCTAAGCCTATTTTGCCCCTCAGTGTACCTTTTAAAATATGTCTCTCTCGAAACCTGCATTTTAAAATTGCATTCTGATACCGTATTGAGCATCACAGCACTTGGAGAAGTGTGAAATCCAAAGATAGGTTTGTTCCAATCTGCATACTAGTTGGAGAGGTATGGATCAGTTAGTTTGCACTGGTATTTGCAAAGGACTAATTCCTCAAGCATCCCTAACTGCCATCCTTAATTCAACACCTGGATTGGCCTTGGAGAATATCTAAGGCCCTGCCCTCAGGAAGCAGATTCCTGACCCAATCAAAATAAAAACAGTGAGAATCTTCAAGAATCATAATTGCCCCTTGTTCACATACAGCTTGCATGTATCCTCTGTTGACCAACTCAAGTCCATCTATCCTTCCCCCTAACTAAACTCTAATTCAAACATTTATGCCACTCTTCTGTAAACCCTATTTAACACAGCAACTTGCCTTGTAACTAGAAAATCTCTAGTTCAAATCCTGCCTCCCTAGGGTTGCCATATTGCCCGGTTAGCCAGGTTTTACCCGGATTCTTTGCATGCCACCTGGCACCCGGCTAGCCCTTTAGGTGGCCCGGATTCTCACCTTTAATTAAAAAAAAAAATTAAGTTTCTAGGTGGTCCGGTTCTGGAGATATACAGAAAAACGTCAGCCGCCCCCCCGACTGTTAAATCTTTCTTTAAACAGTACTGTATACAGTACTATAGCACTTCATAGCTTTAACCCCGCCCATTCAGCATTGCAGCCAATCAGTGAAGCCAGAATTGTGTTTCAGTTTCATTGACCTGAGGCAGTGTCTAGAAAACAAAATGGTGGTCCCCCCCCCCGTTTATCTGAAAATCTCATAAATTGGGTAAGTATATACATTTCAGTTTCTTTTCCTCTTGTGTGCAGGAGTCAGATCTTGGGCAGTGTTTTGAAAACCTTCCCAATACTTGCTTTTTGTAAAAGCAATGCTAATCCCATATGTTGCTTATCACTTGAGGTTGCATATCTGTCCCTGTTTGAGTAGGCCCCACTGAATACACTGGGACTTGCTTCTGAATAAATAAACCTAGGATTGCACTATAAATATCTTTACAGTTTGTGTAAATAATAAATGTATTTGATAGTCATGCTTATATACATATTTCTTCATTTATCATATTTTTGGTTTTTGGTTAGGAATCCTGACTGGTTGTGAGAGGCTTAGTTTTCTGCCTTACTCATAGGAATCTTGTGGTTGGTATGGTATTACATTTAGGAAAGTGATACTGCCTTTTGTGTTGTTGTTTTTCCTATTTGCATTTCACTTATCTTTAACCTCACTCCGTTACAGCCATAGAAGCAACAGCAGCATATGCAAGATAATTAACTCCCATTAGTGATAAGAGCAAGAATTTATAATTATTATTTCAATTAAAACAAGAGGCTTATCAATACTTTGAAGAGGACCAGATATTTATTTTCTTTCTGAGCCCAGGACTGGGTCTTTCATGATGCCCGGGGAGCAGGAGAGTAGTCGATAAGACAGACATCCTGGCATTGGTAATCAAATTAGCAAGGTATGTGTGGGGTTGTTGCATACTTCCAGGCCCAATTTCATTTTGAGTATGGAGGTGGAACCTGTGTAGATGTGGTTGATCAAAGGGAGAAGAAATTTAGACTTAAGCAAAGGTCTGCTTTTATAAAACCTAAGAAACATACAGATACTTTGAATGTCTGAGTGCCTGCACCAGTGGAATACTGGAGGAACTTGTAAAACTTGCTGCAACAGTATTTAGAACTGAGCATGTGGTGTGAAAGACTCCTTTTCCTAACGTTTTGGCTTCTTGTTTTTCTCCACCCACCACATCTTTGAAATATATCGTATATGGTTAACCGTACTGCTGCCCTGACTTACTTTATGTTTGTTGCTATTTTGTGTTTTTATTATGTTTTTATATCGATTGTGTATTTTTATTGTTTTTATTATATTTGTAAGCTGTGCTGAGCTCTGTTTTTAACAGCAGAAGAGCAGGATATAAATCCTCTTAATCAATCAGTAAATACTCCATAGTGTTGGAAACTAGAGTCTAGGCATTTAGGGCTGAAAATGTTGCTTTTAAAAAAAAGATTTCTCACATCTTTCCCCAGTTTTTGGTGGTAATTCCTAGGCACAAAAACAAAACAACTGGACAATCCAAATATTAATATGCAAATAATATGCAAATAATTTACATAATATGCAAATAATTTGCATAATATGCAAATTAGCCTGCCTGGATTTGTGGAACTGGAATATGGCAACCCTATGCCTCCCCCATGAACTCGATAGGTAGGCTTAAGGAACTGGAATTACTATTTTCTTCGCCTCAGTCCAACATTGGCAATATAAGACAATAATACTGACCTACTTTACAGTATTTATTTTGGGAGGGGGCATAGTTTCATGGAACTATACATGTGTTCAATCTCTAAACTCTCCAGTCAAAAGGGTGAGATAGCAGATGATGAGAAAACTTTTGCCTGAGAATCTGGAGATCCTTTGGCGGTCAGAATGGACAATATTAGGCTACATGGATAAACAGCCTCACCTGGTCGAAGGCACTTTTGGTGTCCCAGGACTGTTACAAAGATTACTGAGATAATGGGTGGTGTTCAACTTAAGTCCAACTCAGAGCAGACCCATTGAAATTAGCAAAGCTAAGTGAGCCATGTATATTAACTTCAGTGAGTGTACTCTGAGTAGGGCTAGCACTGAATACCACTCAATCCACATGCAGGGTTGTTTTGAACTATTTAAAGCACCATACACATGCTAAATCTTGGCTTTCATTTCCAAAATTAGCTGTTCTTAATTGTATTGTTTTATTGATTGCACTTTTATAATGGCTAACAAGCAGACTGCACCTGCTGCTCTTACTATATAAGGGCTCAGCGTCATTGTTCTTGTCTGGAGATGCTTCAGATGTCTGTGTTTCCCAGAGCACAGCCATACGTCCAGCCTGAACCTCACTGTGTCTGACACCCTTATCATGTCACAGAGCAGGACAAACACAATTAATAAGAAGAATCAAGATGGGGATGGAAGGAGAACTCAAATGGTAAATGAATGCAATTCTCATGCAGGAAAATGCACAGAAGGAATGAATAGATGTAATTGGTTGCAACCAGTGGTGGTTTTGCACTAGTGCAGCCTTTCCCAACTAGTGGGCCACCAGATGTTGTTGGACCACAATTCCCATCTTTCCTGACCATTGGCAATGCTGGCTGAGGCTGATGGGAGTTGTGGTCCAACAACATCTGGTGGCCCACTAGTTGGGAAAGGCTGCACTAGTGCAAAGGACTCCCATTCATCCAAGATGGGGCTCTTGATGCTCACTAATCAGCTGCAATTTATGGTAGTTCTCCATGTTGTGTCCAATGCTATTTTGGTTTGTGTCCCTATCTTCAGGAGCAGTTGAGGCGGGGCTGCATTGGGGAAGAAGGATTGATAAAGATTGGTTGCCCCACTTTATGTGAGTGGAAGCACTCTCCGCTGGCTAAAAGCCACTCTTGGACATGACTTGTTGAGTTTGAGAGCAAGCAAGCTGTGTTTTTCTTTTTGTAATATATAATAGTAATACAAAAAGAACAGTATGTGCACCTGCAAAAGTAGGGTTTAAGTATAGGTATGCTAAACAGCCTATTAGATCAATCAATTCCATCCTCCTACCAGCATGAGCTTATTCTTTGCTGAACATCTTCAAAACACATTGTGCAGCAAATTACTCTACTGATGGGAACTCCATCACTGTTGTAAATCTTTTCCATAAACCAATTGAATCTATTATTTAGAAGTATTTTCTATGTGTAGAAAGCCGCCGTTGTTTGCTTTTCACTCTTCTAGCAATTGCATTTATGAGTGACCTGCCATTATTTGGACATAAAATCACAGTAAAGCTAGTGTTAGCAACAATTTCCATTGCTTTTCACATAGGCTATAACTAGAAAAGACAGGATCATTAAAATCTAGATTTAAAAATTAAGGTAGTATAACTAATAATTTATCCCCACCCTTAACTATAACTTAAAGCAATAGTCCCTAAATCTTTTAAGTAGTGATCTTGTCCTATCCTTTTGATAATGGATGTGAAAATATCATGCAAAATACAAGTAAATGTGTATATGCTATTGGTTTGCCATTCATTCAACTTGGGATGACAGGAGGAGTGCACACGGACCAAGGCACTGATACCAGTTTTCAAAGGTATTTATTAAGTCACTAATAGGCAAAAACCTTGCAGTTTAAGAATGCACCTATAGCCCACAGATATTTTTATCAAACTTTAAAAGGCAGGGAAACTGGACAGCTATAGTGAATGCACCAGGGGAGCAGGAGACCTGACCTCCTCTCTGAGATATTGTACTGCCCTACTAATTCGTAAAAATGCAAACTCACCATATGGTCACAGGCACATGTTACTATATTCTTCCAAACTACACAGGAAGTGGATTGGATTGTGAAAGACCAACCCAAATTGTGTTTGCATGCTCGGTTTGTCTGCGCACACCTCCCAGAGGAAGGGGAGAAATAAGTGATATGTTTGGTGCTTCCCAGAGCAGTCCACACTGCACCCTTTTATTGCAATTGCCACTTGCTGAGAATTCTGTTTTTCTTTTGTGCTTTTCAAGATTTCAGAGATATTTTGTTTTATAAAGGAGCATTCAAGAAGCATAGCTGATTTGTTGCATTATGTTTTGACCCAGTGAAGATCTCGCCTTATTTGTAATCTAAGGGTGGCATTCAAGTAAAGCCTACTCACAGTAAGCCCATCAAAACTAAAGAACCCAAGTTAGTAATGTCTACTAATTTCAATGGGTCTACTTTGAGTAGGATTAACATTGACTATCACCTTAAAAATCAATGTCCTGCAATATTTAGATGCTATTTTTCTCCATACAGAGTTACAAGCTAAAGTTAATTTACTTAGAATGTAAGCCATTTTTATCCATTGCTATGTAAGGGAGAAAGCCTTCAGGGTCTTTGGGCCCAGGACACCAAGAGCTGTCAGTTTCCCTGTAAGGAGCAAAGAGGAGGATGCTATAAGAGTAAGGAGCTAACTACAGCTCACTAGACTGAATTCATCTCAGTTGCATGAATGTTTTTTTTTTTTTTTAGAAAAAGCAAGTAGAAATCAGGACTGCGGAGGGCTAAGAGAGTTTAACCCTCTCCTCCCACCATGGTTTTGACAAATACTGTCCCTCTGAAGCAGTTATGTGTATTGCAATTGGATCTTTAATTGACATCAATGGAAGCTCCCCTCATGATGCAAAGATGAGCCTGCAGATGGGGTGGTTTTTGTTTGTTTGTTACTATATTTCTAGACTGCTTTTCATCTGTCAAGACCACAAGGCTGTTTTTGTATTCTGTTAATCATAAGTTTGAGTTTAAGAAGTTTGTCCTGCACAGGGCCTAGTAGCTGAAGGGAAGAGCTGGGAGAAAAGGAGAGGAGAGACTAGGCCAGGAATGTGTCTGGGTGTGATTAATAAAGTTGTCCTCAAGAATCCATAATATCTATGTCTCATGGATAAAAGAGGGTAGATACTAAAGTGTTTTATACTTTTCATATTAAAACAACAACAAACAATCATAAAATAATAATTAAACCAGTTAATACAACCAAACAATTAAACAACAATTACAAGAATATTTTGGCTGCAGAGCATTTCAATTTCACCTGGACTCATCAAACAACTCAATATCTCTCCCAAAGGCATGGGAGGAAAAATAAGTCAATAACAGAACCCCATTCATAAAGGCGTCACATGCATTTCCAATGGAAGGGAGTTTCATAAATGGGGTGCCACTACTGAGAAGGCTCTATGCAACATCAACACACAATGGGCCAAGCCCAGTGGTGGAACAAGAGTGGCTTACCTGGTAGATTTTAGGGCCCACGCACATTGGTATAGGGAGAGGTGCTCCTTCAAGTATGTGGATTCCAGATCATTGAGGGCTTTATAAGTTAACATCAGTACCTTGACTTTGTTCCTGTAGCATACAGGCAACCAGTGCCATATAGGCAACTCAGAAAATTGGATATACCATGCAGCATTCTAGAAGCTGGATTCTGCACTGGTTGTAGCTTCTACACTATATTCAAGGGTAGTCAAAATTACAATAATCTAATTGGGAGGTTGCCAAGCCATGGGTTACTATGGCTAGGCCAGTAGGAATGGGTGCAGATGGTAACAGGCATTCCTAGTCACTGGAGTCACCTGGGCTTCTAGTGACAGTGCTGGATGTGATGTTCCTCTATTAGTGTATATATGGTAAGTGCTGTTTGTATAGGAGATACATGGTAAGTGGAATGAAAGAGGAGGGGGGAGTGAATGGGCAGTAGAATGCTGGATGATTGGCTGAATGTTTAAAATGGCTGACAGTATAAATGGAAGGATGTCAGGTAAATCTGGGTGGATGTGAGGTGGAAGGTGGATGTGAGGTGGAAGGTGGATGTGAGGTGGACGTTAGAGGGTTGTTTTGGTGGGTTTTTGGAGAGGAGATTGTGTGGAGAGTTGGAGTTCGGATTAATACTAAGACCAGTACCTCAGGAATAGATGAAACCATATGCTTAAGTGCCTTTATAAAGAAATCTTGTTATCTTTGTTATTTAATAAATATATTTGGTTTACCAAAGGCCTGATCCTTGGCTGGGGTTTCACAGACCAGAAGGGAGGGTAAGGTAAATACCAAGGCTGAAGAGTGACAAATGGTGGCAGCGGGGAAGGGAAGAATAACACCACAAGTATTCAGAGAAAACCAGAATTATCTGCATTGATACAAAGGGAGTGGGACAGCTTAAGCACTCAGTCACAGAGGTAACCTGATAGAGAGACTCAGGCAGAGTCTCTGGGAATACTGGTTATAGGACGTGGCTGGTGGTGCTGCCTAGCAGGGGGATCTGTTGAGATCTGTGCTAGAGTGGGGAGAGAAACCATAAAAAAGGACAGTCCAGACTGGTGGAGTCCCTGGGGGTGCCTAGTGACAGGCAGTAACCACGAGCAGGTAGTAACCTGACAGGGAGAGCCAGGGAAGGACCGCCACATGTGGTGGCAGTAGTGGTGGGATACGAACAAAGGAGACTACGTCACAGGTGTTGGCTGTAGCAGTGAGATACGAATACTAGAGAATCCCTGACAGTGGTGTGGCAAACAGAAATAACAAAACAAGATTACTTGTGAGAGTGACTGGCAGAGAGTGTGTGGCAAAGAGTGAGTGACCATGGCTGAATATATAAAAATGAAAAGAGAAGAGCTGGTGGAGAAGTGCATAACATTCAATTTACCTCACGAGGGTAAAGGGGTAGATGAATTGAGGGTAGCACTTATAGGATTTGCAACTGCCCAGCAAAAATAACCTGTCAGGGAAGTGACCCCAGAAGGATACTCAAGCAATCCCGCTTATATAGAGTACTTGAGAGAGAAGTTAAGATGGGAGCATGAGTTGGAAACTGAGAGATTGAGGAGGGAGGCTGATGAGAAAGATAAACAGCGAGAGTTAGAAACTGAGAAGTTGAGGAGGGAGGCTGAGGAAAAAGACAAGCAGAGGGTCTTTGAAATGGAAGAGAAGGAAAAACAGAGGAGTTGGAAACTGAGAGATTGAGGATGGAAGGTGCAGAGAAGGAAAAACAGAGGGAGTTGGAATTTGAGAGAATGAGAGTGGATGCTGAATTACAGGTGGAAAAGTTAAAGTTTGAAAGGGAGAGGTTTCATTCTGATGAAACAAGAAAGGACAGAAATGAAACAAAAATAAAAGTTACACCAAAAGACTTTGCAGTGTTTGAGCGTGGACAAGATCCACAGATTTACCTCAGCACTTTTGAAAAAGCAGCTCAATTGTGGGGGCTACCAGAGGATAAATATATGCAATATTTATCAAACCTGATTAAAGGGGAATTGGCTGAGGTATACCAATATTTCCCCTCAGACAAGCCCGTCACCTATGCTGAGTTTAAAGAGGCAGTATACAAAAGGTTCAGACTGGGACCTGACTACTTTAGAAAATTATTCCAAAATTGTCAGATCCAAGCAGGGAGGTCTTTTGTTGAACTGGGAGCTAAGTTGATGGATATATTTGGAAAGTGGATGAGTAGTGCCAAAGCTCAGTCAGTGGAAGAGGTGAAAAGCCTCATGATACTGGATCAATTATTCCATCAGTTACCACCAGAAATAAGGCTCCTGGTCAAAGACCGTTCCCCTACATCGGTGCAGGAGGCCGCAGAGATGGCGGATCACTTTGCCTCCAACAGAACTGGCTGGGTGGGGAAAACATCAAGAGAGTTTAAACCCAGACCATATAATGGTGGCAGAAAGAATGTGGTGCCACAGCGAGTGAGTCCTCCAATAAAATCTGAAGGGCACAGGACACCCCAGAGTGGATCTGTGTACCCTAAAAATGAGGAGAAATTATGCTACAAATGTGGTAGACCGGGGCACCTACGTTTTCAATGTGAGGTTGCCAACCCCATTAGTAATTCTGCTCAGGCAAGGGCAGTAAAAATAGAACCAAAAGATTTAACCACAAAAAAGGTTCAGTTCTGCCAGATAAACTGGACAGAAATAACAGACCTTGATTCAAGTCTGAGAGAGGAAGTGAGTGTACAAGGGGCAACTTATTGGGCATTGCTTGACACTGGTGCCGCTCAGACGTTACTGAGGCCAGATTTAATAAAATCTGAAGAAATATTACCTCAGGAAACGGTGAATATCCAAGGAGTGAGGGGTCAACCAGAAAGCTTGCCTGTGGCCCTGGTAAAAATGGTGTGGAGAGGCCGAGAGGGCAGATATAAAGTAGGCATTAATGCCCAACAACAAGAACCAGTGATACTGGGAAGAGATGTTATGGGGGCACAAGGGAAAATATATGTGGTGACCAGACAGCAAGTTGGCAGAGAAACAGAAGCCATGTTAAGGGGGGCTGAAGGAAACAGGGTGAAATCTGTTTGCGAGCCTCAGGTCACCATAGCTACCCTTGGCAGGCCTGCTGAAGGAGACAAACTGTATCAAATGGTCTCTGGGGAAGAGACAGAGCATTTCAGAGAAGAACTGAATAAGGATACCAGTTTGAATCAAATAAAGGAGCAAGCCCTGACCCAACAGATTCCTTTCACTGACAAACTGAGGAATCAAGTTGTGTGTGAGAATGGGATTTTATATAGACTGTGGATGCCTGCTGAGAGAAAGGATGAATGTGAACCAGTGAAGCAATTGATAGTACCTAGCAAATACAGAACCAGATTGCTAGAGGTAGCCCACGATGTCCCATGTGCAGGACAACTGGGAATAAAAAAGACCAAGAGGAGATTGGCTGCACACTATTATTGGTCAAACATCTCCAAAGATGTAAAACAACATTGTCTATCTTGTGGTATATGCCAAAAGGTGGGAAAAAGTGGAGTAAAGACTAAGGCACCCTTAAAGCCCTTTCCTATAATTGGACAACCCTTTTATAGAGTGGGAGTAGATTTGGTGGGCCCTTTTTCCAAACCTACAAGGCATGGCAAGAAATATCTAGTGGTGGTGGTGGATTTTGCCACCAGGTACCCAGATGTGGAAGCATTAAGATCCGTAGAAGCCCCTGTAGTGGCAGAGGCTTTGTTAAAAATCTTTATGAGGCTGGGTTTCCCTCATGAAGTGCTGATGGATCAAGGCAGTGTATTCATGGGAGAAGTGATGCAATGTATGTGGAAATGTTGTGGTCTAAAACATCTAAAGACCACTATTTACCATCCCTCCACTAATGGGCTAACAGACAGATTCAATGGAGTTTTGAAGGGCATGATAAGAAGCTATGTTCAAGATCACCCACAAGACTGGGATGAACGTTTGGGATGCTTCTTATTTGCATACAGAGAAGTCCCTCAGGAGTCAACAGGCTTCTCACCCTTTGAACTCATGTTCACTAGAAAAGTGAGGGGACCTTTGGAACTGTTAAAAAATTCATGGGAAGGAACCCTGGGAGAGTACAAAACATCTGTAGTAGATTTTGTATTGGAATTCCGCAATAAATTAACATCAATGATGGAAGTTGTGAAAGAGAATCTAAGTCAAGCTCAGCAGAAGCAAAGTTACTGGTATGACAGAACAGCCAGGGAACGTGTGTATGATGTGGGAGATATGGTTATGGCATTCATACCCAGGAAACATGACAAATTACAGGCTAACTGGGAAGGACCATATACCATAAGAGAAAGGATTGACACAGTGACGTATGTAATCACCACAGTATTAGAGGCATTAAGAAAAGCTGGCCTCACAATAAAAGCTAAGAAATGCCAATTTGGGCTAAAGGAAGTAATCTATTTAGGACATAAGGTAGGGAGTGGGAAAATCACCCCCTTATGGAGCAAGGTGGAGGCAATACAAGCGTGGCCTATCCCCTTAACCAAAAAGCAAGTTAGGGCATTTCTAGGTATGGCTGGTTTTTATAGGAAGTTTGTGAGAAATTTTGGGGAAATCGCAACCCCCTTGCATGAATTGACAAAGAAAAAGTGTTCTGAGCATGTGGTATGGACGGATGAATGTCAGAAGGCTTTTGATCTGCTGAGGCAAGCCTTGTGCCAAGGACCCATATTAATAGCACCAGACTATGAGAAACCATTCATCGTGGCTACAGATGAGTCAGACCTCGTGCTGGGAGTCGTCTTGCTGCAGGAGAGAGAAGGCACCAGACATCCAGTGGCGTATCTGAGTCGCAAGCTAACGCCGAGGGAGAAAAACTATTCGTCGGTCCAAAAGGAGTGCCTAGCGGTCGTGTGGGGACTGAACAAGTTGCGCCCATACATGTGGGGACGAAGATTCACGGTAACAACGAATCATCAGGCCTTGTTATGGTTGCAGACTATGAAAAACCATAACACTATGCTGCAGAGGTGGTCCTGGGCCCTACAAGACTATCAAGTGGACTTCCAGTTCATAAAAGGCAAGGACAATGTACTGGCCGATGGACTTTCCAGGCAAGTGGCTGGGACTGCAGTGACGTGACCCAGACGAAGGAACAAAAAAAAGACATTTTCCCCATAGAGACTTGTTATATTGTTAACGCGACGTATAAATCCTGGAACAGGAATAATAGTCTGCCGTTGTTTTAAGGGGGGGGAAATGTGATGTTCCTCTATTAGTGTATATATGGTAAGTGCTGTTTGTATAGGAGATACATGGTAAGTGGAATGAAAGAGGAGGGGGGAGTGAATGGGCAGTAGAATGCTGGATGATTGGCCGAATGTTTAAAATGGCTGACAGTATAAATGGAAGGATGTCAGGTAAATCTGGGTGGATGTCAGGTGGAAGGTGGATGTGAGGTGGAAGGTGGATGTGAGGTGGACATTAGAGGGTTGTTTTGGTGGGTTTTTGGAGAGGAGATTGTGTGGAGAGTTGGAGTTCGGATTAATACTAAGACCAGTACCTCAGGAATAGATGAAACCATATGCTTAAGTGCCTTTATAAAGAAATCTTGTTATCTTTGTTATTTAATAAATATATTTGGTTTACCAAAGGCCTGATCCTTGGCTGGGGTTTCACAGACCAGAAGGGAGGGTAAGATAAATACCAAGGCTGAAGAGTGACAAATGGTGGCAGTGGGGAAGGGAAGAATAACACCACAAGTATTGAGAGCAAACCAGAATTATCTGCATTGATACAAAGGGAGTGGGACAGCTTAAGCACTCAGTCACAGAGGTAACCTGATAGAGAGACTCAGGCAGAGTCTCTGGGAATACTGGTTATAGGACGTGACTGGTGGTGCTGCCTAGCAGGGGGATCTGTTGAGATCTGTGCTAGAGCGGGGAGAGAAACCATAAAAAGGACAGTCCAGACTGGTGGAGTCCCTGGTGGTGCCTAGTGACAGGCAGTAACCACGAGCAGGTAGAACCTGACAGGGAGAGCCAGGGAAGGGTGTCACACTGGACTGAGGAATATCTCCCCCAAGCAACACACTAGCTCCTTTACTGAAGTGTGACACCACAGACAACAGGCCATACATCCAATTTCTGAACCCAAGAACCTCCCATGTATAGCGCCTCCATCCTATCAAGATTCAATCTCAGTATATTGACCCTTATCCAGCCCGTTATCACCTCTAGGCACTCGTCCAACATTTGCATGGTTTCACCTTATTAATTTTATTTATTTATTATTTGATTTATATCCTGCCCTTCCTCCCAGCAGAAGCCCTGTTAAGATGTTATAAGAAATAGGCGGCAGGCATGGGGATCACAACTAGGGAGAAAGAGGTAGACTCCTGCCCCACAGTTCCAACCTTATTTGCACTTCTAAAAACATTAGAGCAATTCAAAGACACAAACTTAGCATTATGAGTAGTTTGGCCCCAAGACAAAACCAGACCAATCCTTGGGAATCAGTCTTGGATGGCTGTACCCTGAGATAAACCCTACTGATACTCAACATTCTTGTGCTTTACTTTGCCTCCTAAGAAGTTGTCATATATCAGAAAGCAAACCATTTCATAATATATTGGGAGTGATAACAGCTAATAACCACAGACAATAATAGATTAGAAATCAGCCTATGTGGACCAGTGACTTTCTGTTATTGTGGCCATAATGTCTATAGTGTTGTATTCAACAGCATTTCTGCCCTCATAGACCTCTTCAATAAATTGTTTTCCATCTCTACGCCCCCCATAAAATACGCTAGTGCACACTTCATTCTATAGACACAGTAGGTCATCACTGATAATGCTATCAATGATATATTCTATGGAATAATACTGTGGTGGGGAAAATCCCAGTAGCGAGGCCTAGGAATACAGGAATGGCAATACCTGAGAAAAGATATGTTCAAGGGAGATTTTATTATGCGAATGCACAAGAGGGCAAAATTAATGTTCCTCAATCAACCTTCATTTACATTTCTTAACTTAAAATTCACAAACTTAATATTCATGTAAATTTTAATTAGTTTCCAAGTCAGATAAAAGTGGAAAAGACAATCCCTGCACACTTCTAATGAACCAGCATGTTGTTCAAATAACTCAGCAAGATTAGCTAACTCTGCCAGAATTTAGAATAATTCATGCATTGCTGGTAGACTTTCCAGAATGTTCAGAGTATTTCCACAAATACTAGTGCCCTAATTATCTAATTAAATAGGATAGGCACTCCAATTATAAATCTTACATTTGCCCTAGGAGCACAATTTCTTTTTCCTTTTTTTTCGAAGAAACTTTAGCCTGGTTTTATACCTTTGACTCTTGCATTGGAGGGTCCCAAAACGATTAGCTTTACTTGGTAATTAAGCCTTACAGGGTGATTTTGGCCTTCATTAAAGGTTTTAACTCTGATATTTAGTGCAGGCACTATGCGCTGGCAGAAAGGCTAAATAAGAGTTTGCATAGGTTCAGCAAAGCACACACCATTCCAGAATACTGACTGTTCTCTCCTGAGTAAATTAATACAGCAGCAGTGCCTCTATATTAATACTAATTTAAGACTTCCTGTGATTAGAGGTGACCCTACCATGGGACAAGTGAGACAGCCATCACAGATGTCAGATGCTGAGGGGCAGGGAGGATAGAGTTGTGCTTGCTGCATGGTTTCCCTTGCATGCTTCACACTAGCCTGCTGTCCTCAAGTGCAGTGGAGGATGCTGCCCCATTGCCAGGGCCAAAGCAAGATTCAGTTGCCAGGGTGGTAGGCTTTTGAACAGGGAGAAGTGCCATCTTGTCCTCCTCAGGCAGCAAAATGTTTTGAACTGTCCCTGCGTGTGATTCTGCTTATGTAGTCGAAACCTCACTGTCCCTGCACAAGTGAAAGATATCTATATCATACCAACACTCATATACATATCAAAGAGCCATTGTCTGGACAAGTCGCTTTCTGGTTCACAATGAGAAGATATTTTTGCATGTCTCCAGGGACAGCACTCAGAGCTCCTCTTAGATATCAATGGAGAAATCCAAGATGTTAATGTAGCTGAAATTGGGAAGCCTATCCATCCCACCCCCATGAAACTCCAAATGGCAGCAGCGAAGAAAAAAGGTTTCTGTCCTTTGCAACTCAGCTTTTGCTTAGTGTGAAATATTTTCTTTATTTAAAAAAAAAATGATAATGCAAATTCCAAAGTTAATGCAGTCCTCCAAATTCCAGCTTGGAAGGGGAGAGACACACTGAGTAATGCAGGTCAGGCTCTGAGTGGCTTAAATACCTTGCAGTGTTGTGTGGAGGTATTAGATATCTATTTCAGGCAGGAAAGTACACTGCCCTCCAATGTTATCCATCGTTTTATGCCCCCACATTGCAGATTGGGCTGAGAGAATCAACCAAATTTGGATTTCACTCAAAAATCTCCACAGATGTCTCAGGTTGCAGTAAAGGCCATTCTATTTAAATTGTCCACAGACCTCCTCCTATGGCAAATCAATTGCATTCAGAATACTAATGCATACTTACTGCATGTTTACATGTTCAAAAATTGGGGGAGGGGATAAAATAATGAAAGAAAAATAAATTTCACACGCAAGAAGGATTCAAGTGAAATCAGGGACTCTTCAATGCTAAATTTTCTTTTTGTTTGTCTCAGCCCTCCTTAGCTTTGGGCTGAGGTAACACACTTTGTTTCAGAGCCCCACTTGTGTGTGTGTGTTACTTCCTTTAAGTGATATTATCCATTATATAAAAAAAAGTCCATTTCATTATGTGAAACTAGGTAGTGTCATGAAACTTTGTTAAATAACTGAACAGGATTTCAGTCCATTGCATGAAAAGGAGACCATGTTTCTCCACTTAATGTATCTCTTTTAGTCAGACATAACTTTGGTATGTAGCCGAAGGCAACTTTTAGAAAATGCAGCAAGTGTATTGCGGTTCTTACTTCAGCAGCTCAGAGACTCCCAGGAAACTGGAGGCCTGAACCCAGATCAAGTTACAGAGTTCCTCACGCCTTCTACGTGTTTACTGCTAACAGCATGAAAAAATAGATGAGTGAACTGTCCCCAGTCTGATGTGGAAATAGTTTCTTTAAAAAACCGCTAGACTGTTTACCTAGATGTTTGATATCAGTTGGTTTATCACCATATCTGCTGTTCAAAGATTTCTTGTAACAGGGCCTGAGGATGCTTACTCTGCTTAACTGAGTCATCCCTAAAATCGCCAATTCCCATTCCACTTTTCTTAAGGCCCAATCCAAATCCATTTTTACCAAGCATGAACTTTTGGGGAACTGGAATCTGATCCAAACTATACAACCCGATATCTGCCTTCATAGTTTAGTGTATACTGGAGCTTGGTGTTAGTTCTGGAAATAATAATAATAATAATAATTTAATTTGTGTGTCGCCTATCTGGCCTATGGCCACTCTAGGCGACGTACAATTCAATTGCAAAATGCATCACAATAAAATACAAATAAAATACAATATAACAGTAAAATAAGTGCTTTACAAACCATGGAAGTGCAGTTTCTCATATGACTTACAATAAACAGCAGACTTCCTCTGGTGCTCTCCAGATGTTTTGGATTATAACTCCCATCAGTCCCAGTGAACATGGTCAATATTCAGAGGGATGGGATGTGTAGTCTAAAACAACTGGAGGACATCAGGTTGGGGAGGGCTGATCTACAGACCTTGGTTCTGATCCCTGTGATGGCTGACTCTAGACAGATATCAGACTGTAAGTTAACAATCCAAAACTTCCATACTGGACTACTTGTAAGTGTCATCACAAACAATGCAGATTGCAATTTTTGTGAAATATGTTTTCTTGCATTTTACTAGTTCAATTGTTAACATATTCATCTTTAGTGCCTGTGCACCCACAGCAACAAGTGTTAATGATTAGCCTGGTCAAACTGCTATAATATTAGCAAAATACTAACTTATGTTTATCAGTTATTATCTGCTCCAAAAACCCCCTGTATTATATTTTCAAGCAATACATTGAATGCTAACTCTTTTACATAAGAAGATGTGGCCACATAAGCCTGATTATTGCTCTTCTAGCAATTATGTTTTAGAAATCCATAGTAAATCAAAATATATTTGCTTTGCTCTATCTGCAGCTGATAGACTTTTTCAAAACACATTGCAGGGAGAAAATGATTTTCTTTACCTGATTTTATACACTTTAATTTCCAATGGCACTAACACTCTCATTTATATTTATAATGTTACAAAATGTACCATCTGTCATGCTAGCTGTGGGAGGCCAGATTACAATACAGATAATATGATTCATTTTTAATAGAAATCACTACTGGTTAATTATAATGCGAAGTGTCTCTTGGAAATGGAGCAATTATTTCACTGGTATTTTTGAGGCTGGCAAGTCAGACAGACCCATACTTGCCTTTGTCATCTTTAGTTTTGCTGAAAATGCCACAATATGATACAAAATTAGCTTTTGCCTGCTCTTTGCAAACACAGTTTTTGATTTCTTGAAGTGAGTGGTAATTTCCATGTAAACCATTCACACTTGGGTGACTTCATTGGCTTTCTGGTACTCTTCCTGTGCAGATGGATCTCAAATCTAAGCAGTCAGTCATGAACCATTCCCTTTTCACCAATCTTTGTTTCTTCATAGTTTCATTGATCTCTCTCATTTATTAACTGCTGCCTCTCTTTTGGCAAAATATTACAAGAGAACAATTATCCCCTTGTGTTTTGCTCATTTTGCCATCCTACTAACTTTCTCATTGGTACCACTGCAAGCACTGGAGAATGATTGTTAGCATGCATAGACAGAAATGTTGCAAACTGGGGGTGGAGAGCAAAAACATGCTCCCCTGGTACTGAAGCTCCTTAGAACACCTGTTTTGTTGGTCTTGTTTTTGCATGGAATCCCCACAACAAAGCAATGTAGTAAGGAGGTGGCAGAAAGCAGCAGCACCTTCTGGAGAGCACATTCCCAAGACCACTTGGCCACAAACAACAACAACAGGCTGCCTGGAAGGGATGGCAAAGAAATTTGATAATTCAATTTCATTTGCATGTTTATGAGAAACTACCAATACATTAACCAAAACACAAGATTCCTTTAAAATGTGCACATCTTTTTTCGCTAACCAATGTGTACAAAAATGCACGTATAAATGAAGATAACATAAAAATGCATTATATTCGAGAAAAACGCTTGACAAAGTGTGTATATTAGCTAAAACTGCATACAAACTGTAGGAGAGATTCACACTGAAAAGCTGATGGATTTTTGATGAAGATTTGTTTTTAAAAACTCAAATTGTTGCAGCAATGTGGAGAACTGAATTTAAGACTGGAAAAATTGGAAACTGAGATAAAATGAATGGACAGATCCATCAATCCCTAATGCCAGGTGGCTGCATTTGGGTAAGAATGAGCCTAGGCTCCCACTGGGCTTGTGTGCTTCTCTCCATCCTTCACTTCTGGGGTAGTTACAAGGAGACTGGAAGCTTCTGTTTTAGATTAAACACAGTTTAGTGTGTTGTGCTTTCACTGATAATAGTAAAAAAGATTAAAGTTTGTCTGGGCTTAGATCACATAGGAAACTGCAGTTAATCAAAAACAGAAACAAAAGCTTCTCCTTGTGGCCAGAGTGGAAGAGGGGGGAGCAGATGAACCCAGGGGCTGGGTATACTGATTCTTGTAATTCTAAACTATGGGTTAGCATTATGTCTGAACCAGCACAGTATGTGTCTCATCTTTCTTTGTGCTTCTCTTGATGAAGCAGGAGGCATCACAGAAGATTACTTATGGATCTATTTACTTATTTGCCTCTAGCTTTCTTATCTGTTTTGTTTACAACCATTCATTTTCATGGCCTGTTAGGCATGTGGATGAGCAATCCAGAGATGAACTTGAAATCCCTGCCATCATTCATAGGAATACAACTTGCAACAGTTCTGTTTCTTTGCCTGGGAGAACAGCTGATCACTGCAGGCAAATGCCAAATAAAGCACTTACCAGCAGATGGTGCTTCAGGAAGAACCAGTCCCTTTCATTAACTGTCACTCATTTGTCACATATCACTTTCACATTTTCCCCAGGCAGCCCCATTTGGCAAATGAAAACAAAAATTAACTATCTTACTGCTGTCCAGAACTCAGGGATCTGTATGCCTGGCAATAATATGCACTGCTACATGTCCAATGTGAGCAACATTCCAAAATCCTCCTGTAGTCTCATAGTACCACTACTACTATTGAAGATCTTCTTGCTTGGGGCCGTCCTGAATAATCAAGATCCTTCCCTCAACACAGTGGCAGTTTACCAAAAATAATGGGCTGCTGGTAGAAGAGATGCTGGGTCTTCTGCTGTGATAGCAGTGATAAATGAGGGAACAACATGGCCATGAAATCATGGCAATGGAACATAGCTTCTGACACTGCCCTAGCAAGAAGCCACTGGGGAGGGAGGGCAGGAAATAGGAGGATGCAAGGCTTGCCTGCAGATACTAAAAGCAGGCAAGCCAAGGCTAAGGATAAGTCCATAGTGGATCATGGTGAACTCTTGCCGTACAGAGAGAAAGGTTTGTTTGTTTATGTTCTTACATTTGCATCCCATTGTTCTTTCATCATGGGACCCAAGGTGGTGAACATGTGGTTCCCAAGTGGTCAACGTTTCAGACACTAATCAGACCCAGACCTGCTTAACTTCAGCAAGGTAGTGGCCTCTATAAATTCAAACCAAATCCTGGGAAGTTAAAACAAAACATGGAAGAACACTAGAGGGTACATGGGAGGAGAAGGAAATGTGAGCCCACAGCTTGTTCCCAGACTCCTAACCATGGTTACAGGATCAGGAATGTTCCATGTGCAGCAGCCCTTAATTGTAGCATGAGGTTTTATATGGCAGAGCTCACTTCTACAGATGCACCTACCAAGAAGTGGTTTTAAACAAACTTGCATCTTCATTTATTTTTACATTTTTATCTTGTTTTTGGTTGGGGTGGCTTCTAAAAATGTTACTACGCAGATGGGTAGAAAAAGACAGTGGAGAAGTGATATGCATGGTGACAGTTTTACCTTGGTTCCTCGTTTGCTCCCTGTATTTACTGTCACCAACTAAGCAATCCAAACTGTGGCTGGGCAGTGATGATGAAACAGCATAGCCACAGCCCAATCACTCACACTGGCCAGTGTAGAAGGAGGGTAGTGGTGGCAAAAGCCTGCTCCAGACTATACCAACCTAGAGCTGAAGCAGTGATCAGGCCCAATGCCATCAAGTGACAGCAGTGGGGCCAGCTGAAAATCTAGTGAATCTTGGCCCAGCTCAGCCCTTTCTCTTCCCACAACACCCCATTTTTGGACATTCCGTGGACTACCACTATCAGGAAGCCTATCAGTGGTAGTTCCACTTGCCCGTAATTTCAGTGTGCAGAACATGGACCTTTGCACTGTTATGAAATTGTTCTGAGTTTGTATTGTACCCCAAGTCATGTCACTCTCTCTGCTGGTCCCTTTACTTCCAAACCCAGCCAATCTGCCTTGCTGGTCATCACAGTACCATCTAAGGATAGGACTAGCTGTTATCGGACATGAATAACAGTAACCAAAACCAGCAATCTCCTGGCACCTTCTTCTCTTTCCCCTAGCAACTTCTAGTAATACAAAATGTGGGATGCAATGCCAGAACACCCTAAATTTGGGGAAGGACTGTAGGTCAGTGTTAGCGCATCTGTTTTGCATACAAAAGGTTCCAGGTTCAATCCCTGGCATCTCCAGGTAGCTCTGGGAAAAGCTCCTGTCTCAAACCCTACAAAGCTGTTGCTAGTCAGTGCAGACAGCAATGAACTAGATGGACCAATGGTCTGATTCAGCAGCTTCCTATGTTCCTAAATTTCCACACCCTCACAAGAGGTAGTCAATGAAATGGAACAGGCTTAGCAAAGTGCATAGCATGGTGACATCATATCATATTTTTTACATTACTAAACATTACCAGGAGAGAAAAGAAGAGGAGGAAAATCTCTGGAGATACAGGGGCTTGTTTTTTTTGCAGCAGCCACTCATCCCACATAATGTCTAGTGTAGGGATGAGGCAGACAGTAGGGATGAGGCAGACATTTGATTCAGTTCACATTTCAAGGTGAACTTACCTAATTGGCAATTTTCCAAAACAATATACAAACAGAAATACACAAACCTTTGAAATTCACATTTCTCTAAATTTTGCAATGTGGGTCTCCAGCCAAGCAATCTGTACAAAAATGCATGAAAATGGAAATGGAGAGCTGGTATAGCACAGTGGGGAGGAAAACCTGGCTGGGAGTCCAGAGTCTGTGAGTTCAAATCCCCACTCGTGTCTCCTGGGTGTCAAGGGCCAGCTAAAGATCACCCCCACAGTTAGTGGCTCAGGGGTTACGTGCCCTGCCACCTGTGCAGCCATGGGCAAGCTGCAGAGTCCCAAGGAGCCCAGTTGCCCCCTAGCTGGCAGCTGCCGACAAGGAAGTGGCTGGCTTGTGCAGATGTAGCAAGCTGAGCAGGCCCTCGCCAGCTGGGGAGGACTAGCCTCAGAGGGAGGCAATGGTAAACCCCCTCTGAATGCCACTTACCGTGAAAACCCTATTTATAGGGTAGCCATAAGTCAGAATCGACTAGTAAAAAATGGAAATGGACTGCCTTAAAGTCGATTCCAACTTATGGTGACCATGGGGTTTTCATGGTAAGCGGTATTCGGAGGGGGTTTACCATTGCCTTCCTCTGAGGCTGAGAGGCAGTGACTGGCCCAAGGTCACCCAGTGAGCTTCATGGCTGTGTGAGGAGTTGAACCCTGGTCTCCCAGGTTGTAGTCCAGCACCTTAACCACTACACGACACTGGCTCTCTACATGTTAGAGTAAAGCATTCATCAAATTTCATGTATTAGTGAAAATAACATACGAACATGCATTATATTAGGGGAAACTGCTTTGCAAAAATGAGTCTATTAGACAAAATTGCACACAAATGTGTGTATATTAAGAGAAACGGGCTACTGAATTTTCATGAGGACTTTTTTTAAAAAAAAATCACAAACTGATGTAGAAATGTGAAGAATCTAATTTAAAATTGGAAAGAAAATGAGAAACTGAGAGAAACTGAAACGGATACATTTGCCCATCCCCAGTCTAGTACCAGCTTTAATTGATGTGATGCCAGAGAGCAATTAAAACTTGGGAATCGCAGCTTTAATTGCTTTTAAAAATTTATTTATTTATATCCCACCTTTCCTCCCAGAAGGAGCCTAGGAAGGTAAACAAAAACACTAAAAACACTCTAAAACATCTGAAAACCAGACTTTAAAATACATTAAATCAAATCATCTTTAAAAACATTTTAAAAAAGCTTTAAAAACTTCTTAAAAAGCAATTCTAGCGCAGACTGGGACAAGGGCTCTACTTAAAAGGTTTGTTGAAAGCGGAAGGTCTTCAGTAGGCGCCGAAAAGATAACAGAGATGGTACCTGTCTAATATTTAAGGGGAAGGAATTCCACAGGGTTGGTGCTGCCCCACCAAAGGTCCATTTCCTATGTTGTGTGGAATGAACCTTCTGATAAGATGGTATCTGCAGGAGGCCCTCACTTGCAGAGCACAGTGATTGACTGGGTATAAAAAGGGTAAGTCAATCTTTCAAATGATAATAATAATTATCTTTCATATACCAAATTACAACAAATTACTTGCAATGAATCCACAATGTACCCTCTGATCAAAGGTCAGATTTTAAATAAGACACACACCAAACTTTTGTTATTTGCAAAGCAGAGGCAGTTGCTTCTGAAACTTGAGGGTATATGGCGGGGGGGAGAGACATGTTCTGACTTGAAACACTTCAGAATTCATAATTTAAAACCATGTTTAGATTGGCATAGCCCTTCTTTGCTTCTCACTTGCCCAATAATTTTCTTGGTAAAACTCCCTTCCGCAGTACTGGTAACCAAGCCATTATCATTAGTATCACAACTGAGCTCTATGCTTTCGCTACTTATAATGCAATTAACAGGTGAGCTTTGTGAGGACATGCCAATTCATTCTCCTCTTTTCTGTCTTCTCCCATTCCTACCCACTTGCTTAAGAACATTTTTCACCCTCAAAGGACCTTTTTTTTAAAAAAAGAGAGAAACATTGGGAGAAGTGGCATGATTGTCTAAATTAGTCATTAATGGCATCACAACATTTTGCTAAGGCAATATCTCTTACCCAAAGAAATCAAAATGCCAGCTTTATAAGAGTGTACTGCTCTATATGGTAAATACCAGCTCCCAAGGATATTTATTTTACATTGATCTTGTGCTCTTGTATAGTATGACCCTTTAAGGCTTTCAACCAGCCAGCATTTTACACATCTGACAAGTAAAACCATCTTCTGTCTGGTACTGGATTCTTCAAAGCCAGGATTCTGCCAAGATCTGTCCACAATAACCCATTCAGTCCTATCTTGTCCTCTGACCCACAACTGCTATCCTGGTTCCACCCTAAACATTTTTATTCTTTCATGCTTCCTGAATAAACATTCTCATTTTATCTCTGTCTTCTTGGCTGTACCCCAGTCCCAGGCAGAAACTCCAGAATGTTTCAAATCAAAAGCTACCAATCCTGATCTTTAGACTTTGGGAATGGAGGTATTACCCAGCCCTCAAAAAGAACACTCCCCTAGCAATATTGCAGAACTCAATTAGATCTACATTCTTCACATAAAACCTTTTTAGAAGCTCAGCTCTCCTTCCTTCCTGACAGATCACTATAAAAATCTTCAATTATGGTCTTTACAACATACTCCTAAGTGCTGAGCCAATTGGTGAAAAGACTGAATTGGTGAATCTGCTTTTCATTTTCTAAATCTTAAGTTCGGTGGTTCACATTTCCACATCAATTTATGATTTTTTTTAAAAAAAAACTGCATTAAAATTCAACATTTTAATTAATCATTTTACAGTGAATTTCTCCCAATTTTAATAATATAATATGTATAAGGTAAATTTTAATACAATTTTTGTATTAAAATTTACCTAATATACATATTATATTAGCAAATATAATTAGCAAAGCTATTTTTCCTAATATAATGCATTTTTTATGTTATGTTCACTAATAGATGTATTATATGCATACTTTACCCTAATATATGATTTTTATAGGCATTCCTTCGCTGGAGAATTGCACTGAAACATTTGGAGAAGTGTGAATTTTGAAGGATGGATATGTTTCAGTTTGCATATTCTTTCAGAAAATATAAATTAGGTAGGTTCACCTTTAAATGTGCACTGAATTAGAATTTCTCTCCCATCCTTACCCCAAAGTACCATCACCACCGCCACCATCATCAAGAAGTTTATTGTACTAGCCATTGGCATTGACAATGTTTAAAATAAACTCCAAAAAATTCCAATAGATGAACAATAAAACAAAGGTAAACAGAAAATTAAAATGCAGTATGATTATATAACAACTTTTAACGAAATAGAATGAAACCCAGTTTAAACTAAAATTAAACTGAGCACCCTCTTAAAACTCTCAGAGATAGCCTGCTGCATTAGCTATTCACTAATACCAGAGCTTGGAAAAGTTATTTTTTTTGAACTACAACTCCCATCAGCCCAATCCAGTAGCCATGCTGGCTGGGGCTCATGGGAGTTGTAGTTTAAAAAAGTAACTTTTCCAAGCTCTGACTAATATCAAACTGCCTTCAAGTCGACCGGACTTATGGTGACCCTTTGAATAGGGTTTTCATGGTAAATGGCATTCAGAGGGGTTTTTACCATTGCCTTCCTCTGAGGCTGAGAGGCAGTGACTGGCCCAAGGTCACCCAATGAGTTTCATGGCTGTGTGGGGATTTGAAACCTGGTCTTCAAGGTCATAGTCCAACACTGACCCAGGGGAGGGGCAGGGAGGAGAGGAGGAGTTGGAGGGGGAGGAGGAGGAGAGGAGATTGGGTGGGTTGGCACTGGGCAGAGGGGAAGCCCCTTCCCTTTCCAAAAGGAAAATATTGTGAACAATATCATTGCTTTTCAGCATTTCCTCCCACCTTTTTATTCTACAGCAGGCACATGTAGCTTCCCACCCAAATTTAAACCAAAGCTGTCCCTGGCAATATCCACACCAGGCCTTTATTTCGCTTTGGACAGCCATGGCTTCTCTCAAAGTATCCTGGGAAGTTTAGTTAGTGAAGGGTGCTGTGAATTGCTAGAAGACGCCCTGTTCCCCTCACAGACCTTCAGTCAGAGTGGCTGACTATTAAACCACTCTGGCCACTGGAGCTCTCTCAGTGGAACAGGAGTCTCCTCTCAGCACCCTTCACAAACTACACTTCCCAGGATTCTCTGAGGGAAGCCATGACTGTCCCAAGTGAAATCAAAGTCTGTTGTGGGTGTGGACCCTTGATTAGATGAGCCAAGCAGCTGTGAGTCTGGCTTTTAGAATGCTGACAGTTGGTTCTTACTGAGCATGCCCAACGTTATCATAGGGTTCCAGCCAAATTTTCTTAAATTAATTAAAAATCAGCCAGGCATTTTTTGAACTTTTAAACTGCAGAAGATGAAGGTCAGAGTATGGGGCAAGGTCAGTAATAGGATTACAGATACTCTGTGAACACAGCTGATTTTTAATGAATTTCAACAGATTATGAGAACTGTGACAGAAAAAAGTCCAAAAGGGCTCTGGGTTTTTTTTTCTTTCTTTTTAGACTGAACTCTCTATTCTCTCTGACTGTTTTGTGTATCACTATGAAAATTGAGAGAGTTGTTAAGCAAGCATTTCTGAGTTCAGGACTATAAGTTTTGTAAGGTTTTGTTTTGAAATTAGCTTATGTGAAGCATCAGAATGGCATGGAATAGGGTTGCCATATTCCAGTTCCACAAATCCGGGCAGGCTAATTTGCATATCATGCAAATTATTTCATATTATTTGCATATTATGGAAATTATTTGCATATTAATATTTGGATTGTCCAGTTGTTTTGTTTTTGTGCCTAGTAATCACCACCAAAACCTGGGGAAAGACGTGAGAAATCTTTTTTTTAAAAGCAACATTTTCAACCTTAAATGCCTAGACTCTAGTTTCCAACACTATGGAATACTGATTGATTGATTAAGAGGATTTATATTCTGCCCTTCTGCTGTTAAAAACAGAGCTCAGCACAGCTTACAAATATAATAAAAACAATAAAAATACACAATCCATATAAAAACATAATAAAAACACAAAATAGCAACAAACATAAAGTAAGTCAGGGCAGCAGTAGGGTTAACCATTACATATACGATATATTTCAAAGATGTGGTGGGTGGAGAAAAACAATAAGCCAAAATGTTAGGAAAAGGAGTCACACCACATGCTCAGTTCTAAATACTGTTGCAGCAAGTTTTACAAGTTCCTCCAGTATTCCACTGGTGCAGGCACTCAGACATTCAAAGTATCTGTATGTTTCTTAGGTTTTATAAAAGCAGACCTTTGCTTAACTCAAAATTTCTTCTCCCCTTGAACAACCACATTCACACAGGTTCCACCTCCCTACTCAAAATGAAATTGGGCCTGGAAGTATGCAACAACCCCACACATACCTTGCTAATTTGATTACCAATGCCAGGATGTCTGTCTTATCAACTACTCTCCTACTCCCTGCCCCTCCCCCGGCATCATGAAAGACCCAGTCCTGGCCTCAGAAAGAAAATAAATATTGGGTCCTCATCAAAGTACTGATAAGCATCTTGTTTTAATTAAAATAATAATTGTAAATTCTTGCTCTTATTACTAAAATTACTAAAATATTTAAAGTACATAAAAACGGCAAGGGAAGATATTGGGGAAATATGAAATAAATACAAATAAAAAGGGGGGGAGGTGAAGAGACCTTAAATGTGTAATAAAATCATCATCAACAACAACAGCAATAACAAAAAGCAAACCAGGAATATCACTGGTTGATTTTAAAAGTATTTGGCTGACACTTAATGTTAAACAAATACCCACTGCCAGGAGTGAGCCAGCCCAAGTGTCCACCTAGGGCAGGCAGGACTCACCCTCCTCCTCTGTGTTCTTCAGCAGCCTCTGCCCGCTGCCCTCATGCAATGGTCATGCTTTTTTCCAGGCATGGAGAAAAACTGAGGCTGCTTTGCCGCCAAGGGGAAAGAGCCGTGTGTGTGCATGCACCTCTCAGCAACTACCCTGCCAGCACGTCTGCCTATCAGTCCCTATGCAAAGGCATTGCAATGAGGTTTTCTAATCTAGACACTGCCTCAGGTCAATCAAACTGAAACACAACCCTGGCTTCACTGATTGGCTGCAATCCTGAACGGGCAGGGTTAAAGCTATGAAGTGCTACAGTACTGTTTAAAGAAAGATTTAACAGTCAGGGGGGCTGACTTTTTAATGTATATCTCGAGAACTGGACTACCTAGAAACTTAATTTTTAAATAAATTACAGCTAAGAATCTGGGCCACCTAAGGGGCTAAATGGGTGCCGGGTGGCATGCAAAGAATCCGGGTGAAACTCAGCTAACTGGGTAATATGGCAACCCTAGCATGGAGTGTATTTTCAATTTAACATTGCGGAATGTGAAAAATCCACGCTAGCCATAGTATACAGCCACTCTTGTGGCTGCATAATTTCTGTTCGGCGTTTCTTTGCCGCTAAAGTATAGCATGCTATTCTGTATGTTAAAAATGGGTAAACATCTTCTAAAACAGTGGTTCTACTTGAAAATTATTGGGGGTTTTGTTGGACCACTTAATATTTTTTCTGCCTGTGGTAGCAGTTGTAATCTGCTGTGCTAGATGCTGAAATTTTAGTGCTTCTTTTATTTCTCATATTGCATTTTATTGTATTACAATTTGACTTCCATGTAATTGTTGGCCCATGGAGTCAGTCATTTTTTTAAAATGTGGTCACTATGCAATGGATTCCCGTGAAGCTGCCCTTTGGGGTTTCCACTTGAGAACCCTAGTATATGTTGATTTTAAAAAAGTAGAAAGAAACCAGTGCTTGATGAGCAGGCAGGGGGGGACTCGGGAACAGTTGTATGAATCCAGCAGTGCCCTGTATATCAAGCCAATATTTGATATGTTTTGAGGTGGATATAATCCCCTTTGTTAATCCCTTTAAACTTGTAAAGTGGAAGGAGTGCTACTCAAAACATGACATCAAAGGGAAAGCCTGATGTAAAAAATGTTGTAAATATTTTTTCTATCTATGGCTCCACATAAAACCATTTTAAATGACTCATTTATGCAGGGATCGATTTTCAGGTGACTGGCAAATGATTATATCATTCTTTGTAGTTATTAAAGAGCAAAATGAAAGCCTGCCAGACTCTTGGCAGTCTTAGCATAAGAACAAAATGAGTGATAGTGGAAGAAGAATAGTTTAACTTTTCCTTATAACACATAATTCTCATTGTTGGTTATAACTATATAGAAGGGTCGTGAGGGGGAGGGCTTATCTTCTGGAAGCCTTAATACACTATTACACTATTATGTTGTCTTAATAGTGTCTTAACTACAAATTTTGTAAATCAGTTGATAACCCTTATATTTACTCAACATAATGTTCAGACCTGTAGTTTAACCCCATCACATGATGTGTGTCCCAGTAGTGGCATCCATGCTGCTTCCCAGGAGGGTAAGCCAGTTGTGCGGCTTTCAGCCAGAGTATTCCAGAATGAAGGCCTTTGACATGTGAGGAGACATGCCAGTTTTGCAGAGGTATGCAAGAGCACCAATCAAGGCAAGGAGGAAGAGGCCCCTCAACTTTGCTGTGGTGCAGTTGTTTGGTGGGCAAGGAGACTTTATCAATATGTGGAACTAAGTGAGAGAGAGTCAGGAAATCAGACAGGAGGAGAAAGTTGGTGACACAGAGAAAAGACACAAACTGACGGAACACACCCTCAACCAGGAAGTGACTCAGTACTCGGAGCAAGGAGTTAAAAGAGGAGTAAAGCAAGGCAGGAGAAAACACTTTTATTATGTATAAAGACTTCAATTTTATGTAACTCTGGACTCTTCATTAACAGCAAACATTTTTAGTTACGGGAACAAATAAAGAGGATAAGTTGATCTGGAGAGAGAGAGAGAGCTGGCCAAGTGTGTATGTGAAACTGCACTGGTTTGGAGACAACTTTGACAAATAATTTGAAATAATCAACAATCAATCAGTCAACATAAAGGAGCTGACTATCCAATCCATCCAGCAACATGGCTGTCCCGTGAGCCTCAGAAAGTTGTCACGGACCATCAAGAAACAGTGAGATGGAACTCCCATAATTTACATAGGAATTGTAACTTGGCAACAACATAAGACCATGCCATGTTACACTTATATGCAAGGGAAGCTAGTTGTGATGTTAATTATAGAAACAGGTATACTGCCTACTGATCTCCTCACAAAACATCTCTGTTTCTTTAACCTTTCCTTACAAGTAAACTAAAACATTAAAATAATTTCATGGAGACTTGTAAGGAATATTTATCAAAAATGAGAGGACACATTTTCAGACTTCGCTTCACAATAACCCTTCCTCCCCTTACCATGGGGGACACACAGGGGTGGGTAGCCTGTCTAGTTATCAAGCAGGGATGTTTTCTAGTTTGGAATCTCACCAGCAGAACTGCCTGCCTGAATGTTTGGTAAAAAACTGAACCCCCTCCAGTCACTAATTACCCCCTGCCTGCAATATTAAAGATGTGTTTTTCTTAGGAGAGAACTAACAGAAGAGGAAAGGTCATTTGTGACCTATTTCAAGAGTGAAGCCTGTTGGAAATGTGGGATAACATATAGGTTGTTTGTTGTCTCAGGGTACCATCATTGAAGGATGTTACTGTAATCGAGTCTACAGCTCCTTTCATACAAATCTTTAGTAAACACTATACTCTTACCATATATGGAGCAAGAAATGCCAGATGTCCAAGCTGGATTTAGAAAGGGAAGAGGCACCAGAGATCATATCGCAAACATACGTTGGATAATGGAACGGACCAAGGAATTTCAGAAGAAAATCACCCTGTGCTTTATAGATTACAGCAAAGCCTTTGACTGTGTAGATCATGAAAAACTATGGAATGCTATAAAAGAAATGGGGGTACCACAGCATCTGATTGTCCTGATGCACAACCAATACTCTGGGCAAGAGGCTACTGTAAGGACAGAATATGGAGAAACCAATTGGTTCCCAATTGGAAAGGGTGTGAGAGTATCACCTTATTTGTTTAATCTATATGCAGAACATATTGTTGTGCACCTCCCCAATCTCTGAGCAGTGAGATTTCAGGGGTCCCTGCACTCCTCCAGGGTTTGGTTTCCTTTGGGAAGAAGGTCAATGGTGTCTTTATGAAATATGGTTTGTTTATTTACACACATTCCAACCTGAGCTTCAGATGGAGGGGTTCAATGCATCAGCAGTCAAATATCCAGTTTTTCCATCAGAGCTACAAGAGGCATCCTATAGCCATGATGCAGAGAGCCAGCCTCTCTACCTGCCCCCAGTCTCCAAGCATTCTCTAGACCCAACTAAAACTACAAGCCTCTCCTGGGCTCCAGGGGGGGGGGATGCTTTCCTGAAGAGTTTCAATGACAAAAGGGTCTTCTTGGCCCATTCACCGTTGCTGGGCAACTGATAGGCCCATTATCTTACCTGGCCACTCTATTTGTTTAACAAAGGAGAGACTCATTTGACCAGCAGAGAGAGTTTCTTTACCCCCAGGAGCAAGTCTTCAAATCAAAGGTTGGAAGGGGATTCACAGGGATCATCCATTCTAACCCCCATGCTCATAACAATATTATATGAAAAGCAGGATTGGACCAAGATGGAGGTGTGAAAATTGGAGAAATATCAATAAAATAAGATATGCAGACAATACCATACTACTAGCAGAAACCAGTAATGATTTGAAACAAATGCTGATGAAAGTTAAAGAGGAAAGCACAAAAGCAGGACTACAGCTGAACGCCAAAAAGACTAAAGTAATGACAACAGAAGATTTATGCAAATTTAAAGTTGACAGTGAGGACATTGAACTTGTCAAGGATTATCAATACCTCTGCACAGTCATTAACCACAATGGAGACAATAGTCAAGAAATCAGAAGAAGGCTAGGACTGGGGAGGGCAGCTATGAGAGAACTAGAAAAGGTCCTCAAATGCAAATATGTATCACTGAATGCTAAAGTCAGGATCATTCAGACCAAGGTATTCCCGATCTCTATGTATGGATGTGAAAGTTGGACAGTGAAAAAAGCAGATAAGAGAAAAAGAAACTCATTTGAAATGTGGTGTTGGAGGAGAGCTTTGCGCATACCATAGACTGCAAAAAAGACAAATAATTGGGTATTAGAACAAATTAAACCAGAACTGTCACTAGAAGCTAAAATGATGAAACTGAGGTTATCCTACTTTGGACACATCATGAGAAGACAGGATTCACTAGAAAAGACAATAATCCTGGGGAAAACAGAAGGGAGTAGAAAAAGAGGAAGGCCAAACAAAAGATGGAATTATTCCATCAAGGAAGCCACAGACCTGAACTTACAAGATCTGAACAGGGTGGTTCATGACAGATGCTCTTGGAGGTAACTGATTCATAGGATTGCCATAAGTTGTAATCGACTTGAAGGCACATAAAAACAACAACATACTTTTAAATGAGGAATCAAATAAATGTATTAACATGTGATATTTCCACCAAAAAAATATTTCTTCAACTTGTGCTCATCAGAACCGCTGAAGATAAGGGCACCACTACCTTTGATTGGATTGAATATTGTTGTTTATGTATGTGCGTGGAGTAGGTAGTTGGCCAGGGTGAGAGCAGGGTGAATGTGGATGCTGAGCGAAAATCTTGGGTGAGAGCCAGGTATTTTTTTTTAAGTGGCATTCTAAGCAAGGTGAGAGCCCTGCTGAGCTGTGTGAAAGTTGGGAATGGTGCATTATGAATTGTTATTAATTGATCCCCCCCCTTTGACAATAGATCTGTGGGTTGGGTCTTAGACATTTTAATATTGAGTGTTGGTTGATTTATTTGTTTTCAAATATGCTGCTGGTGGGATATAAATCAAATAATAAATAAATAAATAGTAATTTAATGAGTGAGTGGTTGTAGGGCTGTATGGGTGGTGGAATGTATGATATGTGTGGTTGGGCATGAGGGTGTTAGAGTGAATGACATGCAATAAGGTAGTTGGTTGAAAGTATGGTAGGTGTGTAAGATTGTGTATGATGTGATAATGATAAAGTGCATTTTTTGAGATTCGATTGTAAATGTGGGGCCCAATTCTAGTATGTGCCTGGGAGGATAGCACAGAGGGGAGGATGTGAGGGGTGCCCCATACTGATGATTGAGGAGAGGGGAAGACATGACTGTGGGATAATTGTGGGTTAAGGGCTTGTAGATCACCTTAGTAACAGGTCTTCTAAAAGCTGCTTAAGACTCCAAGGGAAGGTTGAGTTCCCATACTTTTCATAGCAGTTGCAACTTGGCAACCATATTCATAATATTATTAGTTTTACCATACATGAGAGAGCTGTGGGTCAAAATACCCATTACACACAAACGTAATGCAAAGCCCCAAATTTGTTGTTAAGAAAAGGCTCCCTCAGAAGGTTGTAAGTTTTGTACAGAGGGGAGGGGGACTGCTTAAGTTTTTTGCCACCAGAGAGGTTGTGCTCAAATCCCTCCCCCATCTATTTTACCCCCATGTGGTTACATATTGCAATTTAGCCCAAGTAACTCTTCTTCTCAAACTCAGAGCCTCCTCAGGTGACATTTATGAAAAAAATGCATGCATTGTTGCATGTGTTTTTGTTTAGTTTGCATCCCCATTTTTGTGCTTACTTCCACCACTATATTAAGCACACTATGTGTGACTCATTTCCCCACTCCTATTTCCACAGCACTATTTGCTTTAATGCATTTCCTCAAAGATTTATCCCAAAGTAACTCTGCTGGATTAATTTTCACTTGGTACAGAATCTATTGCTTTATTGCCTGACACCAGCCTTTTAGATACTATTGCACCACAATTTAATGTTATGTAAGGAAGAAAGCACAGTAGTTCTGCAGATGGGAGATTTGCCACCATGTCTTCTCTTACTAAACAGTGAGGCATTGATTACTTTTAAGCACTTATCCAGCAAGACAAAGGAAGCAAATTGTTTCAAAGGGTGCTATAAAGATGGCAAGCTTAATTAATAAAACAAATTCAAAGAATCTGAATTAGCATTTGTTTGCTTCCCAGCATATATATAAACTGCATGTACTACAAAGCCATCAGCCTTCCATTTATCTTCAGAGTAACCCAAATGAATACTTCTTTCAAACCGAAATGCAGCAAACTAATCTGTCAGACAAATAAGAACCATAGTTAGATCGTTGATACAAGACAGATAACCTCAAACTACAAGATGTTAAGTTACGTGGAAACCAATTTGATATTCCTTGTATTCAAAGCCTTTAAATGATTGTTGCAATTTGAGGACACTCATTTGACTTCTTGCTCCCATTTAAAATGTATTAGATCCAATTGTGATGACTAAAGGTAAAAGTCATTAATTTTAAGTGGAAGCCCAGACCCTATAATCAGGGGGTTAATTGCCTTGGTTTTATTTGTCCTCCATCCTTCAAATATTCTCTGGTATTGACATTTTTCAAATTTAAGTTAAAAGTTTTTTAGAACCTCAAATTAATTCATTGTGAAAGTCATCAGCACTAACTTATTCAAGCTCTTCAAACTAGCCATTACCTACTAACCCTGAACTATTAACAAGTATTTTAAGAGCAAAGTTTATTCAAAGTGCAGCAAGTATTTTAAAGCAAAAAGCGTATGAAAAAATAAAAGACAGACATTAAACATCTCCATAGCTATCCCAAAACACTAGAGGCCTGCTTATAAAGGGTTAAGAGAAGAGGAGTTGAATTTCCATATGCTGTCATTCATTTGGAAATTCAGGTTTTGCTCAAGAGCCCCAGTGCATTTTTTCTTTCTTTGACACACCTATTCCTTTGCTGTGTAATCCTATGCATGTATACTCATAAGCCATGGTGGCTGGTGCCCTTTGAAAATGGTAGAGTGAAAGATAAGGAGGTCAACAGTAGGTGGAGCCAGAGTCAATGACAGGTGTGACTAAGTACTTCTAGCTCTGTCCCCATCCTCCTACCTGTTGTGTTCTGCAAGGGCAACACTGAGACTAAGAAGGCGATGCGGTGGCGTGTTTAACCCTAAACCAACAGAGGCAAGGGGAGGGATTGCTCCATACCCTACTGGGGAGATGGTTGCACCTCCCTGTGATATGGGGAGGGGAGAAGCAGAGGGAGATGCTGCCTCCCTTGCTGGATTTCACAGCCTTTTGCGATGCAGTCATACCCATCAGAAAGAATTTGGGGTGCCCGTATCATCTGTGTTTTTCGCCCTGCTTGGTGGACGAGGACGATGGCTAGACTATTCTCAACGGAACAGGAGGCAGCTGGTGGTGGCGCTGCTCGTTTTTTTGAGGAAGGCGGCTTGACTTATTTTCCAACGACGAAGCTGCACTAGAGAAGGAGTGACTCTGTAGTAGTTTTTGTCTTATATGGGTGTGTGGGGGGCGTGTATGGTCTGAGTGTGTGTGTATGTGTGGGCTTACAATATGTGCCTGGGAGAGAGGAGCCAAAGACGATTGGGAGGATTTCCGGGGGGCCCAATTCATGTAGTGACGGGTAGAGGGAGATATGATGTTGTGCGGACGACTTGCCAGGTGAGGGGAACGCGGCCCAGACAGTTAACAGCTGTGCCGTGTTCCGGTCCTCCACGCACCCACAGGTTTGTTGGTTGCCCTATCAGCCAGCTCTCAGATCTCTGGATGCTACTCTTAAATGCCAGATCAGTTCACAACAAGATCTCTTTCATCCACGATTTAATTGTGGATGAGGCGGCCAATCTGGCATGTATATCCGAGACCTGGGTGGGTGAGCAGGGTGGGGTTAGTCTCTCCCAGCTATGCCCACCTGGGTATTTGGTTCAGCATCAGGGTAGATCTGAGGGCTGGGGAGGGGGGGTTGCTGTGGTCTATAGGAGTTCCATCTCTCTCTCCAAGCACCCTGTCCATTTGGTTACTGGTCTGGAGTGTTTGCACCTTGTGTTGGGTCAGGGGGACAGATTGGGGATTCTGCTGGTGTACTGCCCACCCCGCTGCCCAACAGACTCCCTAACTGAGCTGACAGAGGTAGTCTCGGATGTATTGTTGAGATCCCCTAGACTTTTGGTGCTGGGGGATGTCAACATCCATGCCGAGGCCACCTTATCTGGGGTGGCTCAGGACTTCATGGTCTCTATGACAACCATGGGGCTGTCCCAATACGCTATCGGCCCAACACATGTGGCAGGGCATACTCTAGACCTGATTTTTGCAACAGGACAGGGTGACGGTGATCTGAAGGTAGGGAGTCTTACATCAGCCCATTTGTCATGGACAGATCACCGCTTGTTGAAGTTTAGATTTACAGCGGCTTCTCCGCTCTGCAGGGGTGGGGGACCTGTTAAGATGGTCCGCCCCCGGAGACTAATGAATCTGGATGGTTTTCAAAAGGCTCTGGGGAGTTTTCCGGCTGATAAGGCTGGCGCTCCTGTCGAAACCCTGGTCGAATTGTGGAATACTGAAATGACCCGGGCAGCTGACATGATCGCTCCTGAGCGCCCTCTCCTGGGTAGAGCCCATACAGCTGCATGGTACACTCCAGAGCTGAGAGCGATGAAACAGTATAGGAGACGGCTTGAGTGCAGATGGAGACGAACTCCTGATGGATGCAATTTCGCACTGGTAAGTGCCTATACCAAGCTGTATTTAGGGGCAGTGCGGGTAGCGAAAAAACAATATTTTGTTGCCAACATGCAATCTTCTATCTGCCGGCCGGCGGAGCTTTTTAAAATTGTCCGAGGTCTGTTACATTCTGGCCCTAAGGACATGATAGATCCATCTGAAGCCCATTGTAATGAATTTGCTAGGCACTTCCAGGATAAAATCTCTTGCATCCATCAGGACTTGGACTCCAATGTTATAGCAGTGGAACTAAATGAGGTATCCGGAGCACAGTCTGGTCATGATTTGTTGGATGAGTTTCAATTGGTACAGCTTGAGGACGTTGACAAGGTGCTTGGACAGGTGCGTGCAACCACTTCTACATTGGACCCTTGCCCCTCTTGGCTGATAAAAGCTAGCGGGGTTGGAACTGCCGGCTGGGCCAGGGAAGTGATTAATGCCTCATTGCAAGAGGGAGTGGTCCCTGGCTGCCTGAAGGCGGCGGTAGTGAGACCACTTCTGAAGAAATCTTCCCTGGACCCAGAAAATCTTAACAATTACAGGCCAGTAGCGAATGTTCCATTCTTGGGCAAGGTCCTGGAAAGAGTGGTTGCGGACCAGCTCCAGACGCTCTTGGATGAGACCAATTATCTAAATCCATTTCAATTGGGTTTCAGGCCCGGTTTTGGCACGGAGATGGCCTTGGTCGCTCTGTATGATGACCTTTGTCGGGAGAAAGACAGGGGGAGTGTAACTCTGTTGATCCTCCTTGATCTCTCAGCGGCTTTTGATACCATCGACCATGGTATCCTCCTGGGGAGACTCGCTGATCTGGGAGTTGGAGGTACTGCTTGGCAGTGGTTCTGCTCCTACTTGGCGGGTCGCCTCCAGAAGGTAGTGCTTGGGGAGTTTTGCTCGGCACCCTGGGCCCTCCAATACGGAGTCGCACAGGGGTCAGTACTATCCCCCATGCTTTTTAACATCTACATGAAGCTGCTGGGTGCCGTCATCAGGAGTTTTGGAGTGCACTGCCACCAGTATGCTGATGACACGCAGCTCTACTTCTCCTGTTCATCTTTTTCAGGTGAGGCTGTCAAGGTGCTGAACCGATGCCTGGCTGCAGTAATGGACTGGATGAGAGCGAATAAATTGAGGCTCAATCCAGACAAGACTGAGATGCTGTTAGTAGGTGGTTCCCCTGACCAGATGGTGGATGTTCAAACTGTCCTGGATGAGGTTGCACTCCCCCAGAAGGAGCAGGTCCGTAGTTTGGGAGTTCTTTTAGAACCATCCCTGTCACTAGAGGCGCAGGTAGCCTCGGTGGCAAGGAGTGCTTTCTATCAACTTCGGTTGGTGGCCCAACTACGCCCCTATCTGGACAGGGAAAACCTTGCTTCAGTTGTCCATGCACTGGTAACCTCTAAATTGGACTACTGCAATGCACTCTACGTGGTGCTGCCTTTGAAGACGGTTCAGAAGCTACAGCTCGTGCAAAATGCAGCGGCCATACTGTTAACAGGGACTCGGAGGTCCGAACATATAACACCGATTCTGGCCTGCTTGCACTGGCTGCCTATATGCTTCCGGGCTCGATTCAAGGTGCTGGTTTTAACTTATAAAGCCTTACACGGCTTGGGACCACAATACCTGATGGAACGCCTCTCCCTATATGAACCTACCCGTACGCTGCGTTCAACATCAAAGGCCCTCCTTCGGGGGCCTACTCAGAGAGAAGCCCGGAAGGTGACAACGAGAAAATGGGCTTTCTCAGTGGTGGCTCCCGAATTATGGAATTCTCTCCCTGATGAGGTACGCCTGGCGCCAACATTGTTATGCTTTCGGTGCCAGGTAAAAACCTTCCTCTTCTCCCAGGCATTTTAATATGTTAATATTTAATATTTAACATCTTAATATTTAACCAATTTAATACTTTTTAATATTTAATATTTTAGTGTTGAGTTTTTGTAGCTGCTTATGTGTTTAATTATGTTTAGGTTTCTGGTATAATTACTTTATTTTTAAGTTGTTTAACATATATTTTAATTGTATATTGGATGTTTATGTTGTGAACCGCCCAGAGAGCTTCGGCTATGGGGCAGTATATAAATCTAATTAATAAATAATAAATAATAAATAAATAATAAGGAGGAAACTGACAGGCAGTGTCTTGCCCAGGAGTGGCTGTAGATAAGAAGGCAGGTGGGTGAGGGCTGGCTGAGTGCACACTGAAGTTGGTGAGGCAGTGGCCCACTCACCCTAATGGATCAGCCTCCACTGCTCAAACGTAATCCCAAATTCAATGTGATTTATTGCCAAGTGTGGACAAGTAAACCTAAAATTAGTAATTAATTACAGGTATATATAAAAAAACAAGAAACAAGAATAAAAGTACAGTGAAAAAAAGCACTTGTTTGGCTTCCTGTTCCGTTGTTCTTTTATTCAAGACTAGTAGGCCCAGGACAATGTTTCAGCTTCACTTGAGACATCTCAAACCACCTTCTACATATTCTGTTCCATTGGGTTAGGGCTGCCCGCTCTGAGGTGGCCCCACATCCCACCACTATGTACCCCAACTGTTGTGGCACAATGGTGGTTGAAATCCTTTCTGGCTCTTCTCTCCCCTAGTCTACCTCCTGTGTTGAAATGTATCCTCATCACCCTGCTACCCATTGCTTCTGTTTTCACCTATAACCAAAGCACACAAAGGGGATGTTAACTAAGCTCAGCAGCCGCATGATGAATAATAAAGTGAGATGAAGAGGGACCTACAACAAAATGATGCAGCATGGACTGCTCTTGTTCAGTGTGCCACCTAGCCAGTCATGCCTTTCTTTTCAGGACAGTTAATCCCATATCCCTCCCACTTCCCATTTTCTGGCTCCACCCCCCAATACTGCCAATGAGCATGCTTAGTCCTCATTGGACTGTTTTGGGAGATTTGTCCCATTGGTTTTTTCCCCCTAAATATTTTTCATACATCTGCAAAGCTTAGTGTTCCGCTAAACTAGGGGTGGGGAACCTGCTTCAGCCAGAGGGCCACATTTTCCTGTGGGGGACCTTCTAGGGACCACATGCCAGTGGTGGGCAGGGCCAGAGGCAAAACTGGACAAAACAGCGGATGCAACTCTTATCTTTGTACAGTAGACTATAGTCTAACCATGCAAAAGCTAGAGGTTTTATATCACACCTCCATCCACGTGAGCAAGAGGCAGCTCATGACATATTCCAGCCAGGCAAAAGTACTCATAGAAGGTGTGGAGCAGGGATAGTGAGGGGGATGGCCTGGGAATAGTCCTCTCAAGGGCCAGATAATGACACCTACAGAATCACATCTGGTCCTGGAACTGAGATTCCTCACACCTGCCCTAAACTTACTGATACCTCCTCTCTTATGTGTGGATGGTGGTGTTATGGCTGTATAAGGATCCATACTCAGAACATGGTTTCACCTTAATATATAGGATAACTTTATCAGATCATACCCCAACTGCACACATACCCCAACATCGTTTCTCTAGGCCAGCCATTCCCAACCAGTGTACCTCCCAATGTTGTTGGACCATAATTCCCATCTTTCCTGACCATTGGCAATGCTGGCTGAGGCTGATTGGAGTTGTGGTCCAACAACATCTGGAGGCACACTGGTTGGGAAAGGCTGCTTTAGGCCCAGTGCAGACTTGTGGCACAGCTCCACTTCCCCTTTCTCTATCACTTCTCTGTTTTGAGAACCTGACAACAAAGGCCTTATGTGGTTTGGATTTGGTGGGGAGAGAGTAGAATGGAGTATTTATTGGTGTCCTATAGAGTCTTTTAGTTCCCTTAGTTTAAGTTCCTTAATATTTCTGATTTTGTGTTTATAGCCACACATTAGAATATTACACACACATATAGTAATTATTACAGAAGTGACAAATGCTCAATGAACGAACACTGTTCCCTGTCTCTGGGATCTAATGTCAGTTATTTGGTGCACTCTGAAGACCAGAGGCTTAAGTCATTTACTCATATTTGTTCCTAGGCCTACACATCCCATCAGCAACACTGGCTTCCATTGACCCTGGGATCTCATGCCCCTATTGACTCCTCCTGCCTACATGAAGCAAATGCTAGCAGGAGCTAAGGTACTCTGGGACTTGTAGTTGTTGAGAGGGCATGCCTCATTGGGTGACACATTTCACTGTTTCTCAAACAAAAGAAATGAGTTTCCTGTAGAAGTACTTTACAACCCCCTGCATACTCCTCCTCTTCCCAAAATGTTTTGGCTATTGGTGGTAGTGCTAGGGAGTGAGAGGGCCTTTCCTCTTTGTCCTTCTCACAGCAAAAGGCACACTTGTATCAAAGGAACAAAGCACCCACTTTCTCTCAGCACAGCCTAACCATTTCTGTCTTGGTTATGCTTCCTTTTGCTTTGGGAGAGAGAGAGCCTTTTCCACCTCACTCCACATTCAACATGAACCTGACTGAGCAAACTCCTCTGTTGTCTCATAGCAAGATATGATGTTCAATTTGGACAATCTCTCTCTCATAAAAAAGGAAAGAATATCTTAGAAATCAAACATACACACACAAACTTTCCCACTGGTTTTGTGAGAACGGGAGAAACACAGCCCAGTGCTAACATCAGCAGCAGTGCAGTTGCAGACTAATAATTTTTCAGCTGTACCTGATCATCACTCTTTCCAAATGAAATGAATGTTCCCACCAAAAAACACCATGCTAGTGCATTTCATTAGCCATAATCAACATGTCTTGCTTTTGCTGATTTATTGTGCCTTTTTTGTCCCCTCTCTGCAAATGCTGCATATAATGTTTGCTGCCAGGGACAGTATTACAGATTTCAGTGGAGGAAGCAATGATTTATCTCTTTTTCTCAGTAGTTGTACCATTCAAGTGGTGGGAGAAGTGGGGATTCAATGGCCAACTTTGGATTGTAAGAATCCTTCAGGAATCACGGCCTTGGAACTTTGATGAACACACTCAGTCATAGTTACTGCAGAGGAGGCCTGTTGAGTATTCTTCCAACAGGAAGTTCAGGATATCAGCTTATCTTCATACATTCACCTTAAAGAAATTGCCGTGCACACCTCTGTATTACCTTATGTACTTTCTCTTTTTAAAGCTCCAATACCTAGCTTCCTCCTAAATTCCTTTTATGGTCTCACCATCCTGGGTCACCGCTGGGGAAACAGGCCCAGACTCTTTTTCTGCTTGGTCTTCTTGGCCTTTTTGTTTTGTCACTGGCAAATACACTGAGGAAGAGGTACCTGAAGCCTGGTTCTCTCCCGCCTGATGTACTGGTAGGGGAGGCAAGAGTGTCCCAAGCAACCGGCGTCAGCTGTGCAACATCATCCCCAGACCACCTAGCTTTACAACTGCTCAGGCCAGGCACGCTGGTGTGGGGAAGCTGGTGGTGCCAGCCACTGCCGGCCTCTCACAAGAATATATATTCAAGATGAAAGAATAACAAAAAGTATATTTCAAGGACATATGTTTTGAATATGTTATCTTTTGTACTTTGCTACTGTAGCAGGGATGTACACATATGTCAATTTCAGTTTCCCATAGTTTTACATTTTTCATCTTAAATTCAGTTCACCACATCTCTGCAGGAGTGTGTGATTATTATTCTTTAAAAAAGTCCTCACCAAAATTCACCAGCATTTTAGTTCACATCTCTTCTAATGTATACATTAAATGTATGCAATTTGCCTAATACAATTTATGTGTTATCTTCACAAGTATATGTATTTTTGTATGCACTTTTGTACACGTTTCAATGGAGAAATACGCTGTGAAATTTGGAGACGTGTGAAATTTGAAGGATAGCTGTGTTTTGATTTGTGTATTGTTTTGGGAAGTACAAATTAGGTTAAGTTCCCATTATAATACAGAATGAATTGAATTTCTCCTTTATCCCTACACTATACCAGTGTTATCAACAAAGGCTGCATTCCTCTACTCCCCCCCAAGCACACACACTTTGTATGTGTCTTATCTATTTATGTTTTGGAAAAAGATATTTGTGTATTTGGCATTTTTACCTCCTGGATAGGTCTAATTAATTGTTTATGACAGCAATTACTCTGTGTGAAACACTTCCTTTCTCTGAGATACTGGAGATTCTGCGGAAAAAATGATGTGATCTGATTAGCGTGTGGTGCCAAAAAATTCTCCCATTTTTTCCAACTATACTCCGTTAATTAATGAGAAAAGTAATTGCATTTATAAATTATCAGGGGAGGGATTATGGTAAAATTCTCATGGAGTTTTTGTTACCCTTACCTCACTATTAAGTTGCCAAGGGGTTCTGTGAGTGGCCTTTCATGCTACAAATCATGTCTCTGGTGGTGTGCAATCTGCATTTTCCCCTGGTGCCACAGCTTCCTGAAAACTTTATGATGTCCTCAGCTAAGCTTTCCTATAAGCACAGGAAAGTGAAGAGTCTAAAAGCAGAGCTGGCACCAGGAATGACTGGGCCCTTGAGCCTGCATGCCCCACCTACCTTTCCTGTTGTCTTGAATGCTGTGCACGCTGTGCGCACATGGCAGCCATCAACCAAGATGGTGGCTGAGGCTTCCCTAAGGGGCTGATGCCCCCACCGCCATCATGGTTGTTGGTACGCATGTGTGCTATACTACACGAGCCCATGCCTGCCATCAACCAAGGTAGTGGAAGAAAACCAGCCCCTTAGGGAAGCCTCAGGTGTCATCTTGGTTGATGGCAGGTCTGTGTGTGCAGCGTGCACAGCATTCAAGACAACAGGAAAGGTAGGTGGAAAGTTATGGGCAAGTGCTGTGGGCCTGCAGTCTGTATGGGGGGGCTGGGACTTCCCTCTCTGCAATATGTGGCAGGATCAGAAGTCAACACTGCTGCAGATTGCAGAATAGGAGCACTACCCTCCCAGGCTAAGGAGGGCCCCTTTAGGGGCCCCTCTGGGCCACAAAAGCCCTTGGCCAGGTCCTGACCTGGCCATCCTCTGGCTTCAGCCCTGGCTAAAAGGCATGACTTCCCTTAAAAACAAAATCAATGAGAACATGGTCTCAGGCATTTGCAGAGCTTGGAAAAGTTACTGTTTTGAACTACAACTCCCATGAGCCCAATCCAGTGGCCATGCTGGCTGGGGCTGATGGGAGTTGTAGTTCAAAAAAGTAACTTTTCCAAGCTCTGGTTTGATGCATTAGTTGTAGCCCAGGGGAACATGTCATGACATAACTTCTCCTATGGTGTTCTTCACATCAGAAAGCATTAGCATGAGGGAAAGCCAATGAGCACTTGAGTACTGTAATCTGTTTTTGAAACAAAAAACCACACATACACCATTCTTGGTCTGAGGCAGAAACATGGAACATGAAAGATTCTTATACAGGGTAATAATATTATTATGGGATTTGGGGGTGAGATGGATGATTTCTATGAATCGCTAGCCTCTGATTTGGGATCTGCAAAGGAAGAAACCTGCTCCACTGGTCAAATCCATTTTCTTGGCATAAGCTAATAGTTTACCCAAGTTAGCCTGTGAGTTAATGGCTTATTGAGTGGTCAATCTGCATATACAAAGGGGTCTTGCCAGGAGAGATCCTGTGGTTATTGGAACTCTTTCAGGAGAGGAGCCCTCTGCCCCCATTACCTAAAGCCAAGGAGAGGCTTCTGTGTTTTTTATTCTAGGCTCTGGAGAAGCTGGGAACTAGGGAGACAGAGAGGCTTGCTTGCTCTCTGGACCCCCAAAGCTATGGACAATGGGGAGAAAGATGTGATGAACTGATAATGCTGTGAACCCTTCCATCTTAAGCTAGGTTGGAGTGTGTGTAAATAAATAAAAAAAATTCCTAAAAGACACCAAAGTCTCCTCTGACCTTCTTTCCAAGGAAACCAAACCCTGGATAAGCACAGGAACCCTTGGAAGTCTCGCACCACACAGAGATTGTGGTGGCATGGAACAATATTTTGAGAAATTGGAGGGAAGGTTTTGGCTCAGCACTAGATGCAATACAAAGACAGGATAGTTGCTGTCCCCCCTCCACGCCCTCCTCCAGCTCAGTGATACCTTGCTTGCTTCTCCACAATTACCTAGCAAGTGCTGACAAGTTCCATACAACTATTGTTGAAAATCTAGAATTTTTGAGGAATAGTGGGTTACTAAGGCAAACCAAAGAATTTCTCATTAATTCTTTAGTTTTCTCAATGTTCCAAAAAGTGTGAATCTACAAAGCCACACATGTTTCCCTCTTTCCTTGCAGGAAATCTGTTCCAACCCTTTGATCATGTTAATTGCCCTTGTCTGTATCTTTTTCCAGCCCAGAGGTCTTATGCTCCAACATCTCAGCATTAGTAAACAAATGTGAGTGTTTTGATTTCATTTGCATTTCAATATGATTACTGCACACAGGCCCAAAGTAAATATCCCCTTCTTTATTATCTGCTTGGCCATGAGTTTATGCTGTCTGCTTTCGTTAAACTTAATCTGTTCACTTTCATATGGCTTATTACCCACAGTTAAGCCAGTAAGTTAAAAAAAGACAAAAAGGGAAACCAAACTTAAACACACATACTTTAAAATTAGCATATCAGAAAATACTATGTGACATTTCAATTTATTCTATGTCAGGACCCTTCCTTTGTATAACCATTACTGTGTCTAACCTCTGCTCAGTTCCATGCTGTTTGGGGCAGTAAAAAGCCTCATCAGTTTGTCTTCCTTTTTGAATCTAAAGGGCAAGAACCCTTCAGGAAGAAACACATTTGCTTATAACCACAATGCTTGCTTACCATCACAGCATATATGAGAAAAGTGCTGATGCTTCAAGTCTATTTACAGCACGCTTTACAATCCACCTAGCTGAACACAGTCCACAAGCTACAATTTGTGGCCTCCCACATGTGGTAAAACCACCCCACCTTCCTTATGCAATAACAGACGAGTGGCAAAATAGAAAATTGGACAGAGATATTACACCCCTAGTGTGCTGTCCTACATGGCTGGTGGGTTGTGTTTTGCTCAGTGGGTCAAGATCCATAGGCCTATCTCAGGTGATTACCACTTAGGTAACTGCAGGCAAATGCTACCAACACCATTATTTCCAGCAACCTGCTCTTTAAATACGGCATGATAGATAGAGAGCAATGACTTTCATTTTGCTGAAGCAATCTTGAAACAAATAGCTCCCAGGTTGCTTATTCTGTGCCCTGGCCCTGAGAGTCTCTGAACACAATTGATGGCATGGGAGCTTTTTATTTCTCCCGCCAAATGTTAGAGATTAATTAAGCTGATGTATGATATGGAAGTGGTGTCATTCTAACCATAGTATACAATACCACAAAAATATGCACTAATACGTTGAGCTTATAAGGGAAAGTGTAATACTACAAGCATACCTCTAACAGTACTATAAGAATTATATGTATTTAAAAACAAGCAAACCAATAATGCAGATTCTTTGGGCAGTATCCAAATAACCCATTCCATCAGCACAAGGATTTCCACTTATGCAGTGGAACTTTGCCCCCTTGTACTGTTGGCATGAGGCCTAGTAGTTTTCCATCAAGTCTGCAAAACTGTAACTAGGGGGAGTTTTGTCTTAGCCCAGTCTGGGAATGGACTGCCAAGGCCATTGCTGTGGTAACCATCTGATAGACTGGGAAAGTTCTAACAGAGTCTGTAAGTTGTGTCTTCTGATTTATGCCTCTGATCTGTGAGGCTGGTCTTCTGAATATTGCCTCTGAACTGAGAGGTTGTCTTTTGTGTTTACCTTTGGAGAGAGATGTACCAGAGGGGGGGATGACTGAAGAAACTCTACATGTATTTACTCTTAAGCCTTAAGCCATAATGTCTTAATAAAAGACTCTTAACATGCTCTAATGCTCTGAAGAAGTTTCTTGCTCAACTTAACTCCAACATAATGTATGCTGTTTCACGCAACAACGCACACACGTCAACAGGGGTTATGGGCCCAGATCCACAGCGCATTACACGGGAGTAAGTTGCTGGTCTGAATGGCAGACGGAGTTCCAGAGAGGGCAGCTTGATTGATTGAACCAGACGGAGGTGAGCAACATGGCTGTAAACCTGTCTGGGGGAGGCTTGCCGATGGAACGGCTTAATGAAAAGAATTATGGCAGCTGGAAGCCGAGGATGCGGGCTTTGCTGATAATAGAGGATTTATGGGACATTATAGATGAACCACCCCCAGCGGTATTGACCACGGCCTGGAAGCGTCGAGACCAGAGGGCGCAGGCATTTATAATCTTGGCTCTATCGGATTCTCAACTGATGTGTGTGAGAGATGAGCCATCGGCAAAACAGATGTGGGACGCGTTGCAGGATTTGTCCCAGGAATGGCAGCGGAGGCAGGAGGCGAAAAGAGCCGAGTCGATGGAAGCTGTCAGGAGGCAACAGGTGAAAAATGCCGTGCCGAAGGATAATAAACAGGAGCAGCAACAGAGGCTGAAGGCTTGTTTTATTTGCGGAGATCGACGGCATCTACAGCGGGAATGTCCAGTCAAGCACAACTCCAGGGACGGAGGCTTGAAGCAGGGAAGTGTGAACTTTGTTTGTAAACAGAAGTCTCAAGATTTACGACCTATTGACTGGCTGCTTGACAGCGGGGCAAGCCATATATTAATCAAAGACAGAAGTTTGTTTTACACTTCAGAAAAAGTGCACCTGGCAGATGGATCACGGAAATCTGTGGAAGCTAAAGGTCTGGTGAAGTTTGACAAGCTTGGAATAATGTCAGAATGTTTGTTTGTTCCGGAATTGGCTCATAATATTTTATCAGTTAGAAAACTGGTGAGTTGTAATTATTCAATTTTGTTTCACAAAGATCAATGTTTTGTAATGAGGGGAGATCAAGTGTGCATGCAGGGAAGCCTGAATGATTCACAGTTTGTAATAAAGAGCAGTCAAGCAGGGTGTGCTGTGTTAAATGCTGAGGCACAGGTACATCAGGGCTGCGTCCATGAATGGCATCAAAGGCTGGGGCATGCAAACCTTGACACGATAAAGAAAACCCCTTTGCACAGTGAAAACATGCGTTTAAAGGATTGTGGACAGTTAATGGATTGTGATGCATGTAATAAAGCTAAAATGACTATTGCACCAATAAACCGGGAGGCTGAGAGAACCACAACAGCTCCCTACCAGCTAGTTCATGTTGATTTATCAGGGCCAATAAATGCTTCACGAGGAGGTGCGAAATTCTTCATGGTACTGGTAGATGATTTTTCAAGATTTTGTCATGTTTTTCTGTTAAAGCATAAAAGTGAAGCTGAGCAGAAGCTGAAACTGTTCATTAAGAGAATCGAAACTCAACACGGCGTCACGGTGGGGGCTATACGCTCGGACCAAGGTGGGGAATTCACAAATAAGGCATTGAGTGACTTTCTGGAGAGTAAGGGAATAAACCAGAATTTCACTGCTCCATTTAGCCCGTTTTCCAATGGAACTGCTGAGAGAAAAAATAGGGTGCTGCAGGAAGCAATGAGAGCCATGCTGATGGATTGCAGTTTAGGAAATTCTTTCTGGGCAGAAGCAATTCTTTATGCGAATTACATTCACAACAGGGTATTACACAGTGCTATTGGAATGTCTCCTTATGAGAAACCTACTGGCAGAAAGCCTAAAATAGAACACATTCAAAAATTCGGGGCAAGGTGCTGGATCCACATTCCACAGGGAAAAAGGAGGGGCAAGCTTGCGCCCAGAGCACAGCAAGGTTTTGTTTTGGGATTTCAGAATGCATATTTCAGAGTTTGGTGTCCAGAAACACAGCAGTTAATTCTGAGCAGAAGCATTAAAGTCTCAGAAAAGCCTTGGGATCAAAGGCAGACAGTTATTCTTACAGGAACAGATGACACACAAACACGAACACAATCACAGACATTTAAGCCAAACCTTGACATTAAAGTGGAAGGTACACAAATTCCTCTCAGAGATGCATTAAATGAGCTCATTTGTGGGAAACGCAGATCAAAGAAACGAAAAGCTGAGGAAATGGAAGATCTTGGGCACGCGGTGCCAAGCACAAGCACAAGTACAAGCACAAATGGGGGGGCAGAGAGAGCCGAAGCTCTGGTTCCTTTAAGACGCTCTACAAGAGCAAATTTAGGCAAACCGCCTGAAAGATTTACCGTGGGATTAATAACAAGTCCTGGAATGAATAAAGTTGTAGAAATGGATCCTGAGACACTTTATTTGACATGTGTTCAACCAAAGTTTGAGTGAATGAAGTTTTGAACTGTACTGAGATGTAATTTTGAACTGTACTGAACTGAAAAGGTATGATGCAATGTACTGAAATGTATTGCAAGAGGTATTGTAGAAATGTATTACTGTATGACTATGTATTGTGGAGATGTATTGTTGAGATTTTTTTGTAATTGACAGACATGATGGGAAAAAGGGGGGCTTGTTGGCATGAGGCCTAGTAGTTTTCCATCAAGTCTGCAAAACTGTAACTAGGGGGAGTTTTGTCTTAGCCCAGTCTGGGAACGGACTGCCAAGGCCGTTGCTGTGGTAACCATCTGATAGACTGGGAAAGTTCTAACAGAGTCTGTAAGTTGTGTCTTCTGATTTATGCCTCTGATCTGTGAGGCTGGTCTTCTGAATATTGCCTCTGAACTGAGAGGTTGTCTTTTGTGTTTACCTTTGGAGAGAGATGTACCAGAGGGGGGGATGACTGAAGAAACTCTACATGTATTTACTCTTAAGCCTTAAGCCATAATGTCTTAATAAAAGACTCTTAACATGCTCTAATGCTCTGAAGAAGTTTCTTGCTCAACTTAACTCCAACGTAATGTATGCTGTTTCACGCAACAACGCACACACGTCAACATGTACATGCCCCACATCCTCCCCGGATCTGCTCTAGAGGGTTGAGAGAAACACCAGAGCAAATTTAGGGGGCACACAAGAGAAGGAGCTGGGTGGGAGCTCCATTGTGTGGGTGGAGGTTCCCATGTTGGATGAGAAACGTGTGCAAGACAGGGGTGTGGGAGGCAAGCCTAGGCCCCCTCAGCCTTGCATTCTAGGCAATAACCCTCAAGTCTGCAGTTTATCTGCAGGCACCACTGGATGAGCTCTGATAAGGTCTCCATTGGTAGGGTTCACACCAATTCATTGAGGATCTTGTTACTGAGGCTGTTATGTTATAGGTACATCAAAGTGGGCACATTCCAGTCTGTCTCTTGGGCCAAGATACAAAAGGTATTGGCTTTCCATTGGGGTCCCCGAAAGATTTCCACCATGGCCTAAACAAAGTTATCATAATAGGCTAGAATGGGGTTGTTACCAACTGAGCAGCCTCCCTTCCAGGAGGCTGATGAAAAGGCCACTTTCAAGGAGTCATTGGGAAAATCCAACTGCCGCACACAGATATAATGCTCACACTGAGCGATGAATGTGGTAAATTGCTCCTTATTCCCACTGTAATGGAGGGGCAGCCCCACGGGCATCTTAACATGAGGCGCAGGCACTGGCAGGGCTGGGGCAGCCCCCTGCTGCAGAATTGACATTTGATTGCCAAGCTGAGTCATATGCAGGTGCAAGGTCTGATTCTGCATTTGGAGGGTCTGGGTCTCGGCTTGGAGTTTCTGGAGTTTGGTTAGTACAGTCTTGAAGGCTCTCTGAGAGTCTTCCCCTTTCCCGCTGCTCATTTCCATCTCAGTCATGGGGTCATCGGGTGGTGGTGGTGGTGGCTGAGTCAAACTGTCCTGCCTGAACTAGAAGAACTCAGACTCAGACATGTCTGTGGTTTGCTCTTTTATTGTAGTAAGAGACAGTTTCAATTCAGTGCACTTCATGAATCTACCTACAGCTTACTCAGAACTCAGCATCTCTCTAGGACTAACTAGGCACAACTTTGCGGCACTGAGATGTTGACTCAGCAACTACTCCTCTCCTCACTCAGCGTAGATAAGGCTTGGTGGGCACCCTGCTTGTGTGTGCCAACCGTCACTGTTGGGAATGCGTGCACAGGTGAAGTCTCCACCTCAATTGTGTCTGTTGAATCTCCCGGTGCATTCTCCTCCTGGTGCAAGGCAAAGGTGGAGCCTCCTCATGGAGCTGGCACTGTGGGCACAGGGAGAGGGGAAGCATCAGGCTGGGAAGCAACTGGCTGGTCAGATTGACTCTCCACAGGGGTATCTGGAGCTGCTGGGGTTGAACTGTCCAAGTCCAGAGCTGGGGTGCCTTCTGAGTCCCATTCCCCACTCAGTCCTTCACTGGCTCAAACATCCCATTATATGTTGTGAGCCAAGTAGGGAGGGGGCGGATAGATGAGGGTGAAATAGAAGACGAGGACTTGGGCTGAGAACTTGGGGAGACGGCAGAAAATGGGATGGACTCTTAGGGTGCCCCAGCCCCTGTCTTGGACTACTCAGCCCTCTCAGCTCCTGACTCCTCTGTGGAAATGCCACCTGGCACATCTGACACTCTCCAACTGGCCACCCACCACTGCCAGAGATTCAACCTTGCATGTCCGATGTTTCTCAGCCGAGCACTGCCCAGCTTCCCCCTCCCGAACTGACATCTAGCAGCCCCTCTTTATCAAAGGGGGAATCTGAGATCAAGCCACCTTTGCCCCACACTTGGAGGAGTTTGACGCAGGAAGTTCAACAGACTAAGGTGAGGAGGAGCCTTTGTTTGTACACAAGATCCAAGTCTACTTAAGTGGACTCGGGGAACCCAGGTGCTGAGTCAACATCTTAGAGTTACAAGGTCATGCTCAGTCAGAGTTAGAGCAGTGCAAAGTTCCTAGAAAGAATAGTTAGGTTAATGAGACGAACTGCTTTGGATATATCTATTACTTTAATAAAAAAAGAAAAAGCCACAGCTGAGTCTGAGCCCAGTTTCCTTGACTTCAGGTAGGACACTCTAAGTCCTCCTCCTGTGCTTTGTTCTCTTCTGTCCAACCCCTCCCAGCAGGGCTCATGACAATTAGATCCTCCATTGCTCACCATGGAAGAAAGTAAGAGATCGTCTGTCATTCAATCTCAAGTTAGCAAAGGGAGGACCCAGATTAGTCAGTTTCAGGCTCAGAGGAAAACAGCACAACTTACAGTGTGTGCGCTCTCTCTCTCTCGCTCTCGCTCTCTCTCTCTCTCACACACACACACACAGAGGGAGAGATCTGGCTGCCTGACTCTTTGGTATGTTTGGCTCTCCCTCCCTTCCCTATCAGTTGTTAGGTAGGAAAATAGAGGCTTTGCCTGATGCTGAATCAACTGCAAGATCAATGCCACATTACAGTACTACAGCTTGCTCCTCTCCCCCACCCCTTCCCCCTATCAGCCCAAGGAAGCTCAGTTAAAAACCTCCTCATTTAAACTCTGTATCTTCATGGAATTGTTTGAATAATACGCAAAATAGCTTTTAAGTGGAAATTTTATTCATTGACCATTTGATTTTATGCTTGATTGCAAAATAGTAGTTAAAAACAAACAATGTGATACAGTTACAGAAGCCAGAAGGAGGAAGTACCCCACTTTAGTACCAGAAGCAGGAATGAACTGTGAGGAAGAAAGAGGAGGTGTGGACAGAGGGCAGATCCAACTTCAGTACTGGAAATGCAACTGGCTATTGGAGGGAAGGAGACAGGGGGCTTGGCATATGACCACCTATTGCAGGAAAGTCTGCAGCATTGCATCCAAGTGCACAGACATTAATGCGATTATTGATACATGAAAACATGTTGGTTTTCCGGTGGTATTTCTAATGTGGATTTGTGAATGCAAAAATCCATACTAGCTTGCAACCTCATATGGATGATGGTGAATTAATGTGGACACAAAGCAATAACATTATGCACGGGTCCTCAGTCTCTCCTGGATCTGTGCTGGGACAACACTTACATATAGGCCTACTTTGGGCAGCTCTCGTTTCAGCTCTGTTAGTTCCAGTTCCCATCCTAGTTTCACTTACTGCTATCAATTGGTCTGCTCGGGTTTACTGCCCCTCCGCCATCAGTACACCCATAATATAGACCATTGAAATGTAATGTTGGGGTCCTGAGTGCCAGGTGCTAATGTCAGACATTGCAGATAATACAATGTAGATAGATTGTCCAAGAGCATAACTTTCATATAAGATACCTACTTAACTTTGACATTCAGTTGTGAGATGCATGAATGAATTTGGTTGGAATAATAAAAGTTTTGGGTGATCACAGTTTCAATAATAGAAGAGTAGGCATCCTCCCATAGTATGAGATAGGCAGAATTGAAAATTAATGAGGCTTCATTTATATATGGAGGTCTGAGTAATGAGAAAGTTTTTGTTGAGCTTGCCAATGCTCTCACTTAATTTGGCAATTGTGTTTCCTTTTAGGAGACTTTTTTTGTTCCTTCTGCCCCATCTTTGTTGGTTAACTGAATGTATTAGGTTGCCACAGAGAAATAGTATAGGATATATTCAGCCAGCTCATAAGAGGGAATAATTCATAACCAATTGAACCAATGGAGTTCCAGACTTGATGTTCGTACATAATTCTCAACAGAGGGATAAAGATTATCTGTTATGTTGCCAAGAGGTTTTAATCAAATTGTTTACGGTAACTTATGCAACAAAAAATAGAAACTGTCAACAAGTTAAAATATTTTAAAATGACCTTTGACAAGCAGATTTTAGGAACCCAATGTGATTATTATTCTCTTACATTTCCAGATTTCAACCAAAAAGAACATTTTGAAGGAGTAATAAATATAATGGCTTATGCTTTCAGCTGCATACAATTCACAGTTATGTCTGTGCCTCTTATACTTTTCTTTAAAAGTATATAATTTATTGCTGATATGGCTCAAAATATAACACCAATAAGGCTCAATATATAACTGAAACAACTCTAAGAGGAACAACAAAAATTAAGAGTTTCTTATAGTGTGAGTTTTAAAGTGGAACACAACTTTAAAAACATGCATGTGTCCCTTGTGTTTGATGCTTAGTCTCAGGGCTGGTAGTCTGGAGGCGAACAGGTACTGACCAAACAGGTAGTTGAGCTGGGAAGCAGGTAAATGGTACAGTCAGTGTGAAAGCAGCTCCGACTAAGGAGCCTGGTCACAGGCAGAAGTTTAATAGGATGATGAAATTATGTCTGACCCCAGCTGAGCTGAAAGCTGCTATATCACCCTCAAGCCCAATTGTGGGACTGCCACACAGCAAAGAGCAAGCTTGCAGTTCCCCCTCTCACCAACTCTTATAGAGTATATGGTGCCGAGAACCTGATTTGAGACCTCCTTACCATGTTGTATACACAGGCAAGCACAGGTGGTGGAACCTATAAATACGGTCCATTTCTGGAGACTTATGTGATCTGATGGATTCCTGAATGCTCTGGGATTTTTTTCCAGCAGCCAGTGCTGGCAATTCTACAAAGGTCCTAGTTTCACAATGGAACAGCCAGAGCTTGGAAAAGTTACTTTTTTGAACTACAACTCCCATCAGCCCAATCCAGTGGCCATGCTGGCTGGGGCTGATGGGAGTTGTAGTTCAAAAAAGTAAATTTTCCAAGCTCTGGGAACAGTGAGGCGGGGTGGGGGGTATCAACACAATTGCATCCAGGAGTTCTCTCTAGCACTGTGGGACTTTAGTGGCCCCCTGGTTCATTGAGGAGCTCAGGGAAATGAAGCAGGTCTGGAGACGGTAGTGCAAGTTGTGCAATTCTCAGTGTGAGAGGGACCAAACACGTGTAAGAGCATGCAATTATGCCTACTGTGTGGTAGTGAAGTCAGAGAATGCCTACTCTGCTGTCTCCACTGAGTCAAGTAACAGTCCAGTTGAGCTTTTCTGAGTGATATGAGTGATGCTTTCATTTACCTTTGTTAACCTAGTCTTGAAGTCCTTGAAAGCCTGCTGCAATAATGTTGCAAGATTCTCTGAAGACAAAAATCACTCATTTGCATGCAGACTTGAGTGCAGTTCTTGATACAGTGACTGTATCTGATATACCATCTTGTCCAATTCTGTAGGGATCAGTTTCACTTACAGAAGCCTGAACATAAGGACAATATGCTTGCAGCTGTGAGGCCTACTACACAGTCTCTTGACCTGTGCCAATCCTGGCTGGTTCATGACAGACATGGAGGATTGGCTGGTTGGATTCAGAATGTGGTGAATGTTTCATTGTGGGATGGGGCGATCCATGTTGCCTTGATGGAGATGGTGGGGCAGCCACTCGTGGGGGGAAAAACCACCCTGGAACCAGACGTTTATGCCAAATACAGCATGGTCATTAATACTAAATGCCAAATACAGCCTGGTCACTAATACACCTTTTGGGGGCTTTCAGTGTGTCTGCCCATTCTTAGAACAGCATTCCTGTCAAGATACAATAGGTTTGGGGCACTCCTGCTTGCTGGATGAGTTCCATAAAGTAGTATTGAGTGACTGTGCCTTGGGCTCCTAGCATTTGATGTGTGGGTTGCCACGGGCACAGTTTTGTCCTCACTTTTATTTAGTATCTATGTAAAGCTGCTGGGGGAGGTTATTAGGAGATTTGGGGCAAGGTGTCACCAGTATGCTGATGATACCCAGGTCTGTTTCTCTCTAACTTCTAAATTAGGAGAGGCCATGCATGTCCTAAACTGGTTCCTAGATGCAGTTCTGGACTGGATGACAACTAATAAACTGCAAATCCTGAAAGATGGAGACCTGCTTGATGGAGATCTGGTTGATTCCCATGTCTGGGAATTGGGTTGTGTACCAGCTCTATATGGGGTTGCACTCCCTCTGAAGGAGGAGGTGTGTAGTTTTGTGTAGCTGCTAGATCCAATGCTGTCACTGGAGGCCCAGGTAATCCCAATGGCTAGAGCACCCATTACCAACTCTGGCTGCTATGCCAACTATAACCATTCCTGTATCGGGATAGCTTTGCCGTGGTGGTCCATACATTGACAACCTTACCATTAAACTATTGTAGTGTGCTGTATGGGGGCTAACTTCGTTCTCAAGCTGCAGCTAGTGCAAAATGCAGCTGCTAAGGGTGCTTAGTGAGACACCCAACTTTACACACACTACACCACTGTTGAAAGATCTGCACCAGCTGCCTATTAGCTACTGAGCCAAGTTCAAAGTTTTGCTGTTGACAGTTAAAATCTTAAATAATTTGATACTAGGATACCTAGCAGATCACATCCCCTATTACAGGCCAAGCTGATCTTTAAGATCTTCCGAAGAAACCCTGATGGTCATTCCACAACTAGCAGATTGTCACTTGGTGACAACATGGAAGTGGATTTTTTCAGTGATAGCACTAGGGTTGCCAGGCTCAGGGCCTGAGAATGATTCCGTATCTTTAAGAGAAGAGAAAACTCAGCCAAGTGCAGGTTTTCTTGCAATACTGTAATGGGAAAAACCACAAAGTGAAATTCTCCCTTCCCCCTGCACAACTTTTAAAGATACAGAAGACCTCTTGGAGGCTGGGCCTGGCAACCAAGAGGTCTTCTGTATCTTTAAAAGTTGTGCAGGGGGAAGGGAAAATTCCACCTTATAGTTTTTCCCATTACAGTGTTGCAAGAAAACCTGCACTTGGCTGAATGTTCTCTTCTATTAAAGATACGGAATCATTCTCAGGCCCTTAGCCTGGCAACCCTAGATAGCACCCACCTTCTAGAATGTCCTTATGATAGTTCATGAGGCAGAAAGAGAAAATAACCTTTAAATGCCTCTTAAAAACTTAAACAGTTAGTCAAGCTTTCCTGGACTTTGTCATCTCATTTTGTATATGGCTCAGTTTTATTTGTGATACACAGCTGCATTTTGATTTTATCTAGTTTTAGGGATTTTTTATTGAATCTTGTCACATATCTATTGTTTTTAACTAAACTGCCTAGAGATTCACACTATGCATATATAGAAAACACCATAAGAATTATCCCTTATGGTTGTAAAGACAATTTTGTGATGGTGGTAGAGAAGTGTTTCAATGACAATAATACAAAATCACAAAACGACTACCAACTACCTCAAGCGTGCTGCTTCCCACTTTTACACAGTAGCCATAGGAACCAGTACTTGAAATATGTAGCTGTATCTGTAACCCTTCCCTCCTTTTAATCCCTATTTTGTTTGCTATTGATTTTGAATTAAGCTAATTAGCATATGGGTAAGATGCACTTCTGCATAACACACATGTTATTCTTGATGAGCAGGGTATATCAATGACATGGCAATGGTAATGTACATTATTTATTCTGTCACCTTCTGGGATCATTACATTATTAGAACAGGAGTTCACAAAAGATGGTGCACATAGGAAAGATCAAAGACAATTAAAGCAGAATCTCAGCTAGAATATGTGAAACGTGTTCGAGAGTTTTTCTGTTTAAAGAAGCCAAGAGGTAGCCAGGAGAAGGAGCAAGCCAAATTTGCTTAAAAAAAATAGACACATTCAGTAAACAGAGAATGGTGGGCATGTCTTTAATGAAAAACACCACTATTGGAGGGGTGTTGTTGTCATAATATAGTCTTGTGCCTTTACTAATCACTACAGCAGGGGTATGGAACCTTGGGTCTCCAGATCAATTATGCCATCATGGGGTTCCAATTTTGCCTGTGAGGCCATGTTTCCCAAACCACTCCAGCCCATTGACATCACTAGTGACAGCTGATAGGCAGGAGGACAAGATTAAATCCTGCATTGGCTGTGCAATCCTGTTCCCAGCAGAAAACAAGATTGCACAGCCAAAGCAACAGGATCTAATCGCTGCTCATCAACTGAGCAGTGATTAAAGTCCTGTGCAACAGCACCCTTTGAAGCAGCTCTCTCGCATGTTACTTCAAAGAATTTTTTTGCAAAGGTTTAAAACAGCTCCTGCACTCCTATTTGCTGAAACAGGAGAGCTGGAGCTGTCTTAAAGCATTTTGAAAGTATCCTCCTGCCTCTTTAAGTTCCTGATCTCTGAGAGGTAAAAGGGAAGCACGGAGAGACTTGGAAAATACTTTTGCAATTCCCTTCCCCTTTAAGTCTCCAAACTTGGAGAATTGAAAAGGAAGCATAGGGAGACTTGGAAAAGGCTTTTGCAAGTATTTCCCTTTTCTCTTTAAGTCCATAATTTTAGAGCCTTAAGAGCAGCACAAGGAATTTTGACAGGTGGGTGACCTGAGACAGATCCTGATAAAGATCTGGCCAATGGAGCCAAAAAGGTCTCCCACCCTTGCACTTCAGTATATAAAGATTCCTGCTTGAGGAAATATTAATATGTCTGTGACAAGGCAGACCTGAGGTAAACTGTAGTGAAGCAATGGAATATCCACAAACAATCTAACTGAAGAAGGAAATATATAAAACAAATATTGACATACAATGTAAACAATGTAAATGTCAATTTACATGAAGAAGGGGAAACACATACACATTAAAATTGACTGGAGGGTTGTATCCTATTGGCAGGAAGGTAAAAGTCAGAAGCAAGACAAACATTTTAGGCACAAATTTGCATTAAGTCTGCACACTAATATATATATGCATATTCAAATTTAGAATGACTAGAATTTATATTTTACAGACAAGTCAATTAATTTCACTTCCAAATCACCCCAAATATTTTTCAATTCATTTTACCTTGTCCCAGATCACCTGAATCACTTCAATTAATGTACCAATTACCCCAAAATAATTTTCTACCCAGATGATCTAGTTTCTACTCAAAAATCAATTTCTCTTCATTATCCCTAGTAATTAATAATCCCAAAATTGCCCTCCTAAATTAAATTAAAAATATATAGGATGCACATGGTGATAACCTTTGAGTGGTGTGGATGGGGGGATTCTTACTATGAGATGAGGTGGCTAATCATGATCTTTTTTCTTAAAACTTCCTTAAACCAAAAGGTAAGCAGGCTACAGAGATGCCATTTCTCCATGCCCTGTATGATAAAGTTAAAGTACAAGTGCTCCTGGAAAGAAGGAAAGTGATGCTACGTTCACTTTCTTCCCAGGAACATTGTACATAAAAAGAAATAGCTTCCCTTAGAGGGCAAGTCACTTATTTTTTGATGCAAACTCCCAAATGAAAATAACTTCTCTCCTCTCTTGTTCACATTATGATCCAGTATAACTATTGGCAACTGGCACAGCACAACTCTATGATCGATTCCTTTCAAACAGACAGGAAAACACATATTGCTAGATCAGCACCATTCCATAACTACTGTTCTGTAGGGCAGGGGTAACCAATATGATGCCCTCCGATGTTGCTGGCTATGATGCCCATCATCCCTAACCATTTTGGCATGCAGGCTGGGTCTGATGGGATTTGGAATCCAGTAACATCTTGAAGGCACCATATTGGCTATTCCTGCTATACAATACAAATAAATAAATATCATTTCAGTTAAGGATGGCCATTTCTCACCTATGAATGAATTTCATCAACTGCATTTCCACATGTTCTCAGTGTCACTTCTGAAAGCATTCTTGCTGCTTTCTAGTAGTGAATCTTAGAGGGTCCTCAAAGGAACTACTCGTTTCAGAGAATTTGCTCTGGTGGTGTACCCTGACTGGAATTCACTCCTTGATTACATAAGTAATATCCCAAATCTGTGATTAGTGCATTGACTCAGCAGGTCTAGCAGAAGAGAAAGCAGATGTTTCTGCATATCCATAGAGAAGGATCTGTTGAGAAACAATACATCAGTTAAGGTAAGAACAATGCTTAGCATTCAAGTCAAACAAATTGTCATGTTCTGAAAGACCATAGGTTATATCACTGGGGAGGGGGGGAATACAGCAGAATCCACATCAACATGAGCAAGTCATAAACATATGATGTTGCCAGTGTGTTTCATCTGATAATGTGAATCAACAGCAGAATATGTTTGGGAGTGGCACATGGAAGGGTTGGCCTGCAGCCATCAACACCAACCATAATTTCCCTCATATCACATTGCATGATATGAATGGTTAAAAAAATAGAGTATATGACAGCATTGTATCTTATGTGAAATAACTCTTGATAACGTGATGAGCACTAATTAGATTGGATCCAATAGCTTGCTGGTCTCTGCTTTAAATGGTGAACAATGATGAAAACTAATTAGAGCAGATGGATGCACAGTAACAGAGCAAAAATGATATGTAAAACCTACCCAGACAACTTTGAGAAGGTTTCAAGGGTTATCTAATTCAAATTCTTTTGTGATCACAAGATATGCTATGGATTATCCCAGATAGATGCTCATTCAACATCATATATTTGCTAGCTAGTTTCTAAAGCTGCTACCAGCCAAATATTATGCATGTATTTGATCTAACTTGTGTCCATCAATTTCTCATTTAAACAACATTTTTTATTACTCCAGGCTTTTGTTCCTTGAGTACCTGTGTTGTTTTTTTATGTGAATTTCAGAAAACAATTGAAAACTGATGCTAGTTTATGATCAGTGAAGGCTAGTCCATTAGGGTGAATGGGGCCCTGTCCCACCAATTTCAGTCTTCCCTCAGCCAGCCCTCATCTCCCTGCCTTCTTACTTCAAACCAGTCCAGGGGGTAGCACTGATTCTCACCTTCCTCTTCCATAGTCTCAGTGTTGCCTTTGTAAAATTCAGGGATGAGGATAAAGACTAGGTATGTGTGAGATTTCTGCTGAATTCAAATTGTACACTCAATTTTTCAGTGGTTCTCCATCTTTGTGGAGTGATACTCTTTGCTCTGAAGTTCAGCACCTTTCCCCCGACATCAGATTTTTCCTCTTAAGTATTCCCTCAAATGTATGGATCTTTTATTGATTTTACTCAGAGCACAACAGTACAACTCTCTCTCTCTCTCTCTCTCAACCTCCCTCCACTCGAATAATCCAAGCTCCAAGTGGATGAAAATAAGCAAATTCTCACCTATGTTAAGGACTGAGGGTTTGCCAAGGAGGAGGTGGGAGTGCACGGACACTGAAAGCTGCTTTCCCCTTTTCCTTTCCAAAAGGAAAACAGCCAGTCTCTGTTAACCTGAACACTGACCAGCCTCAGTCACACTGGAGGAGGAGGTGTTAATGTCACTTTCCCTTATCAAACTTTTCTTTCAAATTATAATATTTTCTTTCAAAATATAAATATTTTCTATCAAAATATTGATATTTTTCTGTCAAAATACTATTTTGAAAGAAAATATTGATGTTAATATCCATATTTTGGGGGAGGGAAAAATTGGACTGGTCAAAGTGGCAGATATCGGACAAAGAACAAACTCAAATTTATACAGCCTGTTAGGTAAACTGTATGCTTTCGAAGTGACACTAGCCAATGGATCCCATCCCTAATAAAGACAAAAGTAGAATTAGTTGGCTGTGCCTATCATGGGCACTCTCTGCATTTCACCCTACTACTACCCATGGTCACCAGCCACCACTGTTAAAGACACTTCTTTGTAGCTGTGAACATATAAGTAATAATGCATGATAGTAATCAAGTGCCAACTGATTTGTTTTGTTTCCTGATTTTTTAAAAAACAAACTTTTATATTGAATTTTGTGGCTACATTAGCATAATCAAATAGCTCATGAGTTTAAAAAACTCCAACTCTGGGTTCTTTCAACGAGTGATTTTCCACCAATTTTTCTCCCTCTGAAACATCCTGAGAATTACAGCTATGACCTGAAAAACGGTTTCTGAAATACCTCTGGTGCATACATTAATTTCTCCCTGCAATCCCAGCCCATGTAATGCCTGTGTAAAGCAGACCTACTTGTTGTAGACTTTTGAAGACTACCAGTCATGTGATCTATGCTCCTAATCATCTGTTTTGTACCAAAACTAATAGGTGTAAACCCACAAGTGTTAATGTAATTGTAACAAATGTTTATGCATTTATACTGAAAATTTCACATATACTGTCATATATTCCAAGGAGTTGTTTTTTTAAATAAAATGGCTGTCTCCATTAAAAGTGCATTAAAATGAATGAGGGTAAAAATTATGTTCAGTGAGCAATTAGGCTGATTTAAGTGTACTTGACAAAACTCTAGGACAAGAAATAATAATGAAGCTGCAAGTCAGTGTGCTGTTGCATAGATATAACAGCTTTGAACAGACACTAAAGTACAGACAGAAAACTATACACAGTTAAAGGAACAGCTTCATATTACTAATTATGCTGTGTACTGCTAATAAATTTTTGTGATAATAGCACTCGTACTATTGAAGAGAAAAAAGTAAGTTGTTTTAAGTGGCAGCTTTACATTAATATCCTTGAGACATGGTAGTATTACATATTCGAGTGGAGTACCTGATTTTTAATGAACTGATTAAGTACGTAAAAGCAATTATTATACAGCATAATGAAACAATATGCACTTGTAAAATGTTATTACCACAAAATAGTTATAAATGGAGCTTCTGTTACCATCACACTGTTAATTATGCAATGCATTAATGCTTATTTTGCTCAAATAAACCAGTAGCCCCTTAGAAATACTGATCAGTTACACTATTAATTATGTGAATCAAGATATACGCTATTATAATAAACTGCAAAATTATGTTACATTGAGAAGAGTTTCAGAACTGCTTCAGCCAGCATGGATTTTTCACATTCTACCATGTGAAATTGAAAATGCACCCATGCCATTCTGCTGCTTCCCATAAGCTAATTTCAAAACAAAACCTTACACTCCTCAAATCAGAAACACTTGCTTAACAACCCTCTGTGTTTTCATGGCAATACACAAAACACTCAGAGAGAATCCAGACTTTAGAGTCTGAAACATGAGTAAAAAAATCCAGATCTCTCTTGGACTTTTTCCTGTCAGTGGTCTACTAATTTGTTAAAATTAATTACATATCAGCCATGTTCATAGAGTAACTAATCCTATTACTAACCTTGCCACATACTCTGACCTTCACCTTCTGCAATTTAAAAGTTAAAAAATGCATGGTTGATTAATTTAAGAAAATTAACATTGGAGTCTATTATAGCATTGGCATGCTCACTAAGAACCAACTGTCAGTGTTCTAAAAGCCAGACTAATATCTGTTTGGCTTAGCTAATCAGGGGGGTACATCCATACCAGACATTTATTCCATTTCCCCCAAAGAATCCTGGGAAGTACAGTTTGTGAAGGGTGCAGAGAGTTATTAGGAGACACCAGTTACTCTGACAGAGCTCCAGTGGCCAGAGTGTTTTAACAGTCAGCCTCTCTTCCAAGAGAATTCTGGGGATTGTAGCACTGTGAGTAGAATAGGGCATCTCCTAACAACTCTGAGCACTGTTCACAATAGGGTTGTCAGGTCAGAAGCATCCAATCTCTGAGATTTCAGGGATGGGCCCTAGTTATGTAATGGGGTGGGCCTTAGTGATGTCACAGGGCAGGCCCTAGTGATGTCATTAAGCATGATACATTAAGCATCAACTACAGTTGCTTGGAGCATACAATTCGAACAAAACATTTCTCTGACTGGAAATTGAGCTAGAAACTTAGCTAGAAGATGGTGTTCCCAGGTTAAGCTGAAGTGACTGAATCATTCCTTCTCACCTGCTTAGGGAGCCTGGGTAGGGACCATTTAATCTAGCCTACTTGCTTCTGGAAAGAAGTGTTTAAGTGCCCTCAGGCCAGGCCAGTCACCAGAAGGCCACTGTAGGAAAAAAGGAGGCTAGTGTTGTGGAGATGTTAGATGGGAGCACACTCAGGAATAAACATGGATGGCCCTGAAGGCTGCAATTCTAAACACACTAAGGAACTAAGTCCAATAGAACACAATAGGACTTACTATTGAGTAGATATGGTTTGGATTGTGCTTTTGGTGAAGCTTGAATAAGGATCTTCTATCCATATCCAAATAGGGTTGGCAACCCCCTGCCTGGAATGCCCTGCCCCTTCCTTTTAACATGGCAGCTCCAAACTTTGTTACAGTTTTAACCATTCACTTCAGAAAGAGGTTTGTGAAATGAGTAAGAGTAAGAAGATTCTCTCCCCTTTCCAGCCTACTCTGTGGGCTGCAATAAATTCACTTTGACAGCCAAAACAATTACAGTGAGTAATAATCGACAGACAGAAAACACGCATGGTTTGGTCTAACTTCACAGGCATTAGCTTGGGAACAAGAGCAGTTGAAGCCACACTTTCCAGTATGTGAATTCTACTTTACCACTATTGGGCAAGAAACAAACCATCATGCAAACAAGGTGCATCATCAGTGAGTTTAAGGGGGATGAGCTGAGCATACGGAACCACTGTTGTTGCTTCTGTGGACGTAAGGGAGTGAGGTTAAAGTAAATGAAATGCAACTAGAGAAATAAAAAGAAAAGGCAGTGATGATTTCCTAAATGGAATAGCACACCAATCACAACAAGATGCCTATGAGTAAGGCAGAAAATTCAGTGTCCCACAACCAATCAGCATTCCTGAGCAAAACCCAAAACTAAAAAAACCTGGAAGCTAGTCAGCCAAGGTCACAGGAATCCCTTGCAGCATAATCTGACCCAGGGGCTGTAAGAAAGTGCAGAATGCTTTGGCACAATTGCTGACATGAGTGAGACCCTATCACCAGTGGCGTCACTAGGGGGTGCAGGGGGTGCAGACCGCACCAGGTGACACCATCAGACAGGGGTGATTCTCAGCTTTAATTAAAAAAAAGTTTCTAGGTGGTCCGGTTCTCGAGATATACATAAAAACATCACCCCCCGTTAAAACTTTTTTTAAACTACTGTATAGCACTTCAGAGCTTTAACCCCGCCCGTTCAGGATTGCAGCCAATCAGTGAAGTGTTTGTTTGACCTATGGCAGTGTCTAGTAAACCTCATTGCAAGGCCAGAAAATGGTGGTTCCCCCCCCCCCCGTTTATCTGAAAATCTCATAAATTGGGTAAGTATATACATTTCAGTTTTTTCCCCTCTTGTGTGTAGGAGTCAGATCCTGGGCAGTATTTTGAAAACCTTCCCAATACTTGCTTTTGTGGGGGCAAAAGCATTGCTAATCCCATATCTCCAGAGTAAATCCCATTGAATTCAATAGGATTTACTTTTGAGTAGACATGGTTATGAATGTGCTGAAAATCAATTGGAGTGAACGTAAAAAAGAATTGTGTTTGTGTTCTCTTTCTGCCCCCTCCTCCAGTCCTATTTTAAAGCAAGTAGGCAGGGCTTACTTAGGTATTACAGTTTTTATTCTGTAGGAAACTAATACTGATTTTTTAAAAAACTAATACTGATTTTTCTGTAATGACCAACTGGTTTGACAATAAACTATTATATGGGCTGTATGTATTTATATATCTGCAGTTTGTGTGTGTAGTCTTTCCAACAACCCTGTGAGGTAGGGTTGGAAACCAAGGCAGCTCACAACAAGAAATAAAGCCATTTAAAATCCAATAACCATAAAGCAAGAATAAACAGTTGGAAAACAGCCTAAAGAGGCATGATTCTGAATTTTGGGTTGGGTGAATGAAGTTTATTTATTTATTATTTGATTTATATCCCGCCCTTCCTCCCAGTAGGAGCCCAGGGCAGCAAACAAAAGCACTAAAGGCACTTTAAAACATCATAAAAACAGACTTTAAAATATATTAAAACATCTTTGAAAATATTTTTAGAAGCTTTAAAAAAAATCTTTTTTTAAAAAAAGAAAAGGCTTAAAAACATATTAAAAAGCAATTCCAACACAGACTCAGACTGGGATAAGGTCTCAACTTAAAAGAACAAGTTGAAAGAACAAGTTCCTTATCACTTGAGGCTGTACTTCTCTGCACACTTCCCAGTTTGGGTAAGCCCCATTGAATACATTGGGACTTGCTTCTGAGTAAACAAACATCGGATTGCACTGTAAATATATTTACAGATTGTGTAATTCATAAACATATTTGAGAGTCATGTTTATATAAATATTTCTTCATACTGTGTCCCAATAAGTATTTGATTTTACACTATGATTGTAGATGATTTTTTCCTCTACATTTTAAGTGTCCCCTTCTTCCTCGGGGTGGCCATGGTTCTCCATTGTTTTCATTCTGAGGGGAGGATGGACTGAGAGATGGTGAGTAGCACATTTAAGGTCTCTTCACCTCCCCCCCCTTTTTTATTTGTATTTATTTTATATTTCTCCAATATCTTCCCCTGGCTGTTTTTATGTATTTTAAATATTTTTAGATTAAATAAATAGGAAATCATAATTGTGAACCTCCCTAAAAGCAATTTACCTATCCTTGTTTTGGCAAAGTGATGGTGTGAAGGCATGCTGGTAGAACAAGAGACCATGTTTGAGGCATGTTATAAGGTGTTTGAGGACTTTGTCACACATTACTTTTTGAGACCTGTAGATTCATGTTGGAAAGAACACATGCACGTATTGAATGGTGGCTTGGGTGCTGTTTTTTCAGTCTACGCTGCATGCGTAGCGAAGGTGATACATCATCTGGCAGCTAGCTTCATAACGTGAGAATGAAAAACATTTGGATCACCATTCACTTGTTTAGTTTTCTCACTATTGAGACCACTTCATATATTACTTTTTCATACACAGACATTTAATCTTTGTATAGGAAAAAGTATTTTGTAAAATATGAAGGACAGTGGCTGCCCAGTCAGTATAACCACTGTACAAGATCTACTCAGCCACTGTAATTACCTTTTTGTTTTGAGTGCCCTTTTGTCTGGGTCTTGGTTCAGGTGTGTATCCAACTTTGATGTGCTTATGGAAGGGGTGTGCTAGTAGTGCCCCCCCAAGTGTGGAGGCTTGGACAAACATTGTGTTATGGAAAACCAAAGTCTGTGTGAAAGTACATATTTGGGAATGCCATCAGTGTAATCCTAAACACACAATAAATAATATTGAACTTGCATGTCACAAAATATATTACGGTCATGTCCATAAGCACCAGGAGGGTAGTCGCCCAGGGGATCTTAGTCCCTCTGCTTTTTGGGGAGCAGGGTCCCTATGTCTCCAAGCATCCTACAGTCAGCATGAAAAGAGAGTATGTTAGTCACTGAGAAGAGTCTTCTAATATGCTTCCTTGCCTTTCCTGCTGATTGGAGGCAATCAGAGTGAAAGGAGGTGAGTCAGCCACTGAGAAGACTTTTCTCAGTTGCTAACGCTCTCCACTTACATGCTGATTGGCTCCTAGAGATGTTTGTTGTGAGAGAATGCATTAACAAAGATCTCATCCCAGAGCAAAAAAGGGTGTATGTGGCTGCAACTATCATGAAGGGACTCTGCACTTCTGAATTTTCTACTAAACAACTGATAAATACCTATGTAACTTTGTGTCTGGAGACTTATTATTAAGAATCACTTTCCATAATTGTAAGGAGGTATGTCCACACGCATGCATCCCAGGCACCTGAATGAGGGGTGAGAGCAGCATAGGGACATAAGCAGATGTCTTATACCAGGGGTTCCCAAACTTTTCTTCTACATAGACCACATGAAAATTGCTGAGGGTCTGAAAGTATCTGAATATTTACTATGGGCATATGCAAGATAATTAACTCCCATTAGTGATAACAGCAAGAATTTGGGTTGTGCATATGATATTGTAATTTAAAGGTGTAATTTTAATTTTGCTAGTTGTTTATGTCACTGCTATTGCCATGACATTCAGTGATATATGGGAATTACGATTTACGAGTAACATTAGTACAAAAAAATTAATAAGTATTGTGTATGGTCTGGTACGGGAGGAGGTCCATGGGGGTGACACCATGAGTTACCGCACCGGGTGACACCAACCCTAGTGACACCACTGCCTATCACCACATAATATCTCTCCTTTGAAATATGCACTGGTTGCTGCTTTCCTGCCAGGGCAAGTTCAAGGTATTTTTCCATGTTACAGGTGCCACATAACACTCTTCTTAGAAATCAGTCCTTTAATGTGGCAGCACCTATATGTTGAAACTCCCTGCCTTTTTACATTAGGCAGACACTTTCATTATACTCTTTTTGACACCTCTTAACAATGTAGAGGCTATTGTGTTTTTTATCTGTTTTTAACTCATTGTTGGTTTTATTATTTTGAATGTTTTTAAATACCTGTCTTTCACTCTTTTTGCCAAGAATGTTATTGTTTTACTTCCTTCTGTAAACTGCTTTGAGGCTTTTTACAATGAAACAGCATATAAATATGGTAAATAACATACATAAATAAATTTGAGAGTCACTGTGGTCTCTGGGTCTCTTTTCACTCTTAGGAACAAAGGCATTTGCCTTATACTGACTCTGACCATTTGGCATCATCTAGCTCAGTACTGATTGTTGGAATAAGCAGACTTGCATGTTCCCCCTGTAAAAAAGGGAGATGTTCCTTCTAACTAATATTTGGAGAATACCTCTATGTATATATATACAGTGATGTAACTTCCTAAAGGGTGGGGTTACCTGGCTTTCTCTTCCTTTGTTCTTTCTGAGGGGATTAAGATTCCTGCATATTCTCCATTATTGAGTTTAACCTCTAGCAGAGGCAGCATGACAGATGCTCTTCCTGAAAGCATCATCCCCAAAGACTAAATGGACTCCTGTTTTTTCATCTAAGCTAGAGCCTATGTTTCCTGAACATATGAAAGGTTGTGAGTAAACATTTTTAATCTCTTTTTACATAAGAAGACTCTGTCTGTGAGTTATTTGACTAACTAGTATGTCTGAGGGAAAGGTGGGCTGGTTTATTCTCAAACTCCGCTGTTGTTACTAAATACTTCTGCTGGAAAATAGGACTAAACAATGTTCCTAATTTTCACTGGTTTTTAAAAAGAAAAAAACCAACCACTGATAACATGGACTAGCATTGGCTCTCCAGGATTCCAGACAACAGTCTTTTCCAGAGATTGAATTTTGGACTTCTGCATGCAAAACATATGCCCTACCACTGAGCTGCAGCCCTTCCCCTATTTAAAAAGGTCTCTTTTAAAATTCTTCATTTCAATTCACTAATGAACAGAGCTTGGGAAAGTTACTTTATTGAACTACAGCTCCCATCAGCCCCAGCCAGCATGGCCACTGGATTGGGCTGATGGGAGTTGTAGTTCAAAAAAGCAACTTTTCCAAGCTCTGCTAGTGAATGCACAGCATACCTAGAGCAGATCCACACCATGCATTGAAAGCACATTCAGAATGCATTTAAGCACATGAATCCCACCACACAATCAAGGGAACTGTAGTTGGTTAAGGGTGGTGAAGCTATAACTGTGAGGGGGAAACTACGCTTCACAGATTTCCTTAGGGAAAGTCATGTGCTTTAAATGCGAGTTGAATGTGCTTCAAATGTATTGTGTGGATCTACTTAATAAATTTTGTCTGCATGTAAATAGTTTTAATTCTTTTTTAAAATGGAAATGGGCTATAAAGTTTGCTGGGAGACCATGCGCTACTCACCATCTCTTGGCCTAATCTGCCCCTCAGGATGAAAACAACAGAGCAGAACCATGAACACCCGAAGGAAGAAGGTCACACTTAAAATGTAGAGGAAGTGATACTGTACACCCATAGTGTGAAATCAAATACTTATTAGGTCATATATAAAGAAATATTTATTTAATCATGACTGTCAAATATGTTTATTATTTACACAACCTGTCAAGATATTTCTAGTGCAATCCTATGCATGTTTACTCAGAAGGAAGTCCCAATGTATTCAATGGGGCTTACTCAAACAGGGAAGAGTGCACAGACCTTCAACCTCAAATGATAAGGAACTTCACTCATCCAACACAAAATTCAGAAACATGCTACTTTAAGCTCTTTTGCAACTATTTTATACTTGTTTTTATGGTTGTTGGATTTTAGAGGGATTTATTTCTTGTGAGATGCCTTGGTTTCCAGTCAGCAGTCCTGCCTTACATGAATGTTGGAAAGACTTCATATACACACACACTGGAGATGTAAAATACATATACCCCATATAATAGTTCATTGTCAAAACCAGATGGTTATTGCAGAACATTTAAAAAAATAAAATCAGTATTAATTTCCTATGTAATAACAGCACCCAAGTAAGCCCTTTAAAAATAGGATTGGACAGGGGAAAATTTACGACGACGTAATCACAATCCTTTGTTATGTTCACTCAAATGTCCATTAATTCACAGCACAATCCTAACCATGTCTACTCAAAAGTAAGTCCTATTGAATTCAACAGAGTTTAATCCCAGTATTTGGGATTACCTTGCAGCTTTACTCCCAGAAAAGTGAATGTTGGATTAAAGCTTCATATTTGAAAGGTTTTCAAAACACTGCCCTCTGTAACAGCCCAGGAAAATTTAAACTGTTTGACTCCACATAATTAGACAAGCATAACACTTTTTAATGTCATTTAGATCTCCTGCAGACAAGAGAGAAAGAGACTTTTGCTATTGGTGAAAGCTATAAATTTACCCAGTTTATCAGATTTCCAACAAGAAAGAAAAAACAACCATTTTCTGGCCTTGCAATGGTTCTAGTTGTTGCCTGGAGACCAAAAAAACCCTTGTCAATCATGACCCTGACTTCACTTGTTGGCTACAAACATGAAAGGGTGATGTTAGAGCAGCCAGCTATGACTTCATTTAACAGAAGTTGGGGGGAGGCAGCTGCTGATATTTTCATATATATCTCTTGAACCAGACCACCTAGAAACTTTTTTTAAAAATGGAAGCTGAGTCTCCAGAGATGGAGGTGACTCACCTGGAGACCCAAAGACCCGCAAAATCCAGAGTCTCCAGGTGAAAACTGGAGACCTGACAACCCTACTTCACAAACTACAATTCCCAGGATTATTTGCGGGAAGCCATGACTGTTTAAAGTGGAAAAATGTCTGGTTTGGATGTAGCCAGGGGCAGCTTTGGTTTAAATTTGGGTGAAAGACTTCATGTGTGTGCTATAGAATAAAAAGGTGGGGAACACCCACCTCCAAATAATGATATTGTTAATGTTTTCCTTTTGGAAAAGAAAGGGCTTTCCCTCTGCTCAGCACCTACCTATGGAATCTCCTCACCTCCCTCCCCTATTCCTCCCTTTCTTCCCTCCACCTTCCTTGCTACCTCTACCTTTCCTTCCCTTCTCTCCCCCTCCCCCTCCTCTCCCCTCCCTGCCCTTCCACTAGGTCAGTTACACCTATCCTAAGCATGATTGCACAGGAGTAAATCCCACTGAACTCAATAAGCATGCAAATGATCAAACCTGCCATTCTCCTTCTCCCTTCCCTGTCCATCCCTGCCCATTCTTCCCCTTCCCTCCTCCTCCTCCTCCTTTCCCTCCCTCCATCTCTCCCCTCCCCTCCTCCCCTCCCCCCTTCCATACTCCTCGCCTCCCCACTCTAGATTTCCTTCCCTCCCCCCATGGCCAGTTTCACTATCCAAAGCATGATTTCATGGGAGTAAATTCCATTGAACTCAATAAGCATGCAAATGATTGATCCATTCTCAGGAAACGTATAAAGGATCCCATTTCTTATCTCCCAGATTAAAAAGCAGAGAAATTCACTAACGGGGGGGGGGGACCTTTCAATTTAAGAATGTACCTATAGCTAACAGATATTTCTATCAAATTTTTAAAAGCAGGAAAATTGGGCAGCTATAGTGAATGCACCAGGGGAGCAGGAGACCTGACCTCCTCTCGGAGATATTGTACTGCCCTACAAATATGTAAAAATGCAAATACAATTTGGGTTGGTCTTTCACAGTCCAATCCATTTCCTGTGTAGCTTGGAAGAATTTGGTGACATGTGCCTCTGAAGATATGGTGAATGGTGGCAACACCTGCAATCTGGGCTGCATCTCCAAAGATAATTGTTGGTGTTCTTTTTACTTTGCTTCTTTCCTGTGTTACTACTGTTTCTAAAGAGAATATAAGCTAAAAAATTATGTTTCTCTCATTATTCATCCTCGAAATCTGTGTCAAATGTATTTTTATTAATTTCAAAGGCTTTTAATTGGTCAGTAGTGAGGACGGTGAAGATAGCCTTTTGTGTTTCAAACTGGAGATTGCATTCTATTTCTATTTAGGGTTCATTAACAGCTGAATCTGGAACTCCAGCTTTGCTGTACAATTAGACTGATTATGATATGTGGCTACTTAAGCTATGAATCTAGCTGTTGGAAAAACTTGGCCTGCCCAAGATCATAGAATCATAGAATAGTAGACTTGGAAAGGGCCTACAAGGCCATTGAGTCCACCCCCTGCTCAATGCAGGAATCCAAATCAAAGCATTCCCGACAGATCACTGTCCAGCTGCCTCTTGAATGCCTCCAGTGTCGGACAACCCACTACCTCTCTAGGTAATTGGTTCCATTGTCGTATGGCTCTAACAGTTAGGACGTTTTTCCTGATGTCCAGTCGAAATCTGGCTTCCTGCAACTTGAGCCCATTATTCCTTGTCCTGCACTCTGGGATGATCGAGAAGAGATCCTGGCCCTCCTCTATGTGACAACCTTTCATGTACTTGAAGAGTGCTATCCTATCTCCCCTCAGTCTTCTCTTCTCCAGGCTAAACATGCCCAGTTCTTTCAGTCTCTCCTCATAGGGCTTTGTTTCCAGTTCCCTGATCATCTTTGTTGCCCTCCTCTGAACCTATTTCAGTTTGTCTGCATCCTTCTTGATGTGAGGAGAACAGAACTGGATGCAGTATTCCAGATGAGGCCTAATCAGTGCTGAATAGAGGGGAACTAGTACTTCACGCGATTTGGAAACTATACTTCTGTTAATGCACCCTAATATAGCATTTGCCTTTTTTGCAGCCACATCACACTGTTGGCTCATATTCAGCTTGTGATCAATGAATGAATGAAGTTTATTACGGTCACATGACCAGCATATCCAAGAGCATTTTACAATCAATATAAAAATATAAAATCTTAATTTACAAATTCCATCATTCAATATAAAAAAGACATCCCCCCTTTAATATTCAGCAACATCTCATATAATCAATTAAACTTGACTTTAGGTCACAGGGACCACTAAATGATTGTCTGTGATAAATGTTCTAGGGTTATCTTAATTCCTTTTTATTTAAAAAATTAGTAGTGAGTGTTAGTTTTAGATCTTCTCTCTGATATAGCTGCTAGAGTAAATTTTGCTACTGCTAATGTTGTCTCGGCGTTATAATCTCCTAATAAATAATTCAATTGGGCGGATTCAGATTTTAGAGCATATGGTGCTAAGAGTGGCAAGATTAGTTGTAGTCTCTTTTGGTCGTAAAAAGAGCACCTTAAGAGCACATGGGCATTCGATTCCACCTCCCTTTTTCCACAGGGGCAGAGTCGTTCTGCATATGGTATTTTGTTGTATCGGCCCTCAAGTAGGGCAGAGGGAAGAATATTCAATCTAACTAAAGTAAAAGCTTTCCTATATTTAGCCGTACACAGGTTTGATAAATATGACATTGGTATAAAGAAGTTTACATTATGTCTATATCTTTTTGCTTGTGCGATATGATGTTGATGATCAATATCTCTTAATCGTTGTTTTACATTTAAGTGGGCAGATTCTATTCCCATCTGCATAATAGATTGCATGGAGAAACCTAGGTATTGTAATTTATTTTGAATTAAAATGTTCCAAGTTGATTTAAAATTGTCATTAAGGATGAGTGGAGCTAATCCTTGTGGTTCTAGAGCCAGTTTTAACCAATAATTAATTCTCAGTGTCCAAATAATTGACTCTATTGATTGTAGACCTGTTTCAAGTCGGATTACACAATTTGGGACACAGGATGGTATTGCCATACTTGTTCGTATGAAAGAGGTCATAACGGCTTCTTGGTCATTAAATTTATCCTCTGTTACTTGCATGCCATAGGTTGGTTGAGGGATAATTTTCGCTTTGAACACTTTAATGGCAGGAACAATCAGTTGTCCATTAGAGTAATAGAAAGATATCAGCGACTTTGATGTTTTTCTTGCATTCAACAATATCGATTTTATATGATGGCGATGGCTACCTGAAGATTGGAAGGTAAAGCCTAAATATTTAAATGATTTAACCTGCTCTATTGGCTTACCATCTAGTAGCCACTGATGTTTCAATCTTTTTTTACTAAATACCATTACCTTAGTTTTTTTATAATTTATCTCTAAGACCTCAGTATGGCAGTATTGGGCTAATCCTCCTAATAACCTCTTTAATCCAACTGATGTTCTTGATAACAGAGCCAGATCATCTGCATATAAAAGGGCATTTCTAGGGGTATTGGCCAGCATTGGCGAATGGATAGCATAAAGAGCTAGGTTCTTTATAACATCATTAATGTATCTTTTGGGCAAAGGAAAGTATCTACATTATTCTATGCAGATGATATGGTTTTACTTTCTCTGGCCCCTATTGGCCTGAGAAGGATGATAAAAAGATTACAGGAACTCTGCATAGGTTGAATATAAATTATAAGAAGACAAAAATCATGGTTTTTGGTAAAAGGCCTGCAAGTCATCGATGGTCGGCGGCAAACCAGCAATTAGAACAGTGTAGAATATTTAAATATTTGGGGGTGACCTTTTCGGACACCCTGTCTTGGAAATTTCATGTCCAATCTATCAAACAATCAGCGATAAAAATGGTGGGGGCAATTTTAAAATTTTATCGCTCAGATGGGGGCAATCTGATTTCTCCAGCCCTAAAAATATTTGAGGCGAAAGCAATCTCGCAGGTTTTATATGCTGCACCAATCTGGGGGTGGGAAGCTACAACAATCGTAGCTTTAGAGACTATTCAGACAAATTTCCTCAGGCGCTTGTTGTTTCTTCCCCCAGGAACTCCTGCATCTATGCTCCGGGCGGAGACTGGAACTGCTCCATTATGTGCTCACATACACCTAGCTCTTTTGAGATTTGTGAGGACTCTTGCATTTAAACAAGGCAAGGATCTATTAAACTGTTGCTTAGGCCATCCTTTTCCAAATAAAATTTGGGTTAATAGAATAGATGAATTATTGCATTGATACCATCTCACCAACTCAGCAATTTTATAACATAGGGTCAAATAAAATGCTCAGAGAGGTTATTTTTAATCATTGTAAATATTTAGATCGACTTACCTTACTTAGCACTCGTGTAGCCCCTTGGTATTGGAGATTTAAAACCGACTCTACTTGTGCTCATTATCTCTTGCAGCCATTGCGTATTAATTTAAGACATGCTTTTACGGCTTTTCGCTTTTTTACGATCCCTAATGCTGATAGATCGGGCAGAATGACCAATGTTCCTAAAAACCAGAGAAAGTGTGTCTGTGATTCTAATGAGGAGGATCTCTCGCATGTTTTGCTTTACTGCCCTATCTATCAGAGTCTTAGGCTGCACCTTTTGCAGAATTGGCTGGATACAGATGGGATGTTATCGGATGCTGATAAAATAGTTTTTTTAATGTCAGACAAAAATTTTCAAGTAACTTCTAAGGTAGCTTTATTTGCTCTAGCAGCTCAGAAATTGAGAACAAAATTTATTTCAGGATTATCTTCTAAGCAAAATAAATAAATTATTACACATTTTTATGAAAAAGTGATCTTTATTAATTCACATGCTTGAATAATTTTAAAGTTGTTACTGTAGAAATATTGTATACTTGTATACTTGTGTTGGCCTATGGCCCTGCAATAAAGATTTGTAATTAATGTATAGGTTAAATAACAAGGGCGATAAAATACATCCTTGTCTCACCCCTTTAGTAGTTAATATGGGGTTAGTTAGATGACCTTGAGTGTTACATCTAACTTGGAGCATTGTATTTCTATATAGACCTTGCATCAATGACATTAAACGTCTATCCAATCCTAGGTTGTAAAACTTAGACCACAGCCAAGCTCTAGATATCGAGTCAAATGCAGCTTTCAGATCTATATACGCTACATAAAGAAAACCTCCCTTCCTCTGTGCATATTTAGAAATAATATGTTGCAATACTAATATATGATCTATTACAGATCTTTTTGGGTGAAAACCTGCCTGTTCTGGGGCCAATAAATCTACCTGCTCTAACCATGCAATTAATTTGTTATGTGAGCCGCATATATTTTGCTTATTACATTTAAAAGACTTATTGGTCTATAATTTGTTGGATCTGACCTAGAGCCTTTTTTAAAAATGGGGATAACCGTTGCCATTCCCCAGTCTTCCGGAATGGTCATAGTAGAATCAATGTGTGAGAATAATGCTGCCAACACCGGTGCCCACCAGTTAGCATTTGCTTTAAATACTTCTGGGGGGACATTGTCTGGGCCGGGGGCTTTGTTAGATTTAAGGTTACCAATCAAACTTAAAATTTCCTCACATGTTACTGGTGGCCATTCTGGTAGATCATTTAAAATTGTATACTCATAAATTCCTATATCAGCTGATCCATTAAACAAATTACCATAATACTTTTCCCAAGCTTTAGAGGTAATATTACAGTTAGGATAGGAATATGATTTTGGCCAATAATATGTAATCAAGCGCCAGAAAAGGTTCAAATTTTTTAGCTTTGCTGCATTCTGGAGGCGAAGCCAAATTTCAGTTCTTTCAGCTCCTTTTTTTATTTTTAATTACTTGTTTGTATTTTTTCTTTATTAAGCCATATTTTAGCAGGGCTTCTTGAGAGCCTGACAACCTATACAATTGGTAAGTTTCCCTTAATTGTTTTTTGATCTTAATACAGTCCTAATCAAACCATGATTTTGATTTCTGTAATCCCTCTTTCGGAGTTTTGTTGGAATACTCATATAGTGTCGATTGTAGAAGCATAATTAATTTCTGAAATTTATTCAAAGAATCTGCTGAATAGGGATAGATATCTTGTTTTAGAGACTTGACCTCTGGTGTTATATAAACTCTATTAATTTGTTCTTCTATTTTGGGAATCCATCTGATTCTAGCTGAATGCATAAGGATATCCTCATCTGGGAATGATTTTTTGTTTAAATGTATAGATTTCTTCATGCAATTTAATACTATACTAATTGGGAAATGATCACTCTCCGTACAGCTAATAACAGCATAGTTAGATATCATAAAGAACAATTCATTTGAAATAAAACCTAAATCAATAAGGGATGTTCCTGAGTGAGAAACAAAAGTGAATTCACCCTCTAAATCTCCCGGGGATCGGCCGTTCAATAAGGTGAGATTTAGTTTAGATGTTAGTTTAGTTATGAGAAGACCCGCATAATTTATTCCCGAATCTTTCGAGCATCTTGGAGGGAAGTTCATGTTCTCCTCAGAAATTAAATGCTGCTGTGAATATTTAGAATATAATGCTTCATCAGAGGAGCCTCGCCTCGCATTGAAATCTCCTAATAATATAACCGGAATATCCGGATAAGTTGTTATCAAATTAGTGAGAAATGATTCCAGCTTAACAAAATAATTACTAATAATATCTTTAGAACGACCCGGGGGTAAATAAACATTGATAAAAATTATTGAAAAATGAGGGAATTCTAGCATTAAAGCAATAGCCAGATCTTGGAGTGAATTCAATAATTTGATATTAGCTGTTAAGGAGGTCGAGACCGATATAGAAATCCCCCCCATGGGTCGCCCTCCCTTTAAACTAACAGAGGCTTGGATGTCAAATGTTGAGTATCCTTCCATATGTAATTTATCTTTATGCCAAGTTTCTTGGAACAGGATTATGTCAAAGGAATGTAAGAATGATTTAAGGTCACAGTCTTTTACTTTGCTCTGCCATCCCGCAATGTTCCATGAGATTATTTTAAGTTGATCTGATGGAGAGGATGTTTGCAGTCAATGAGGTGAGTAATGAGAAGTGTGATTTCTGTCGAGTTGTTTCCTATTGGAGTGAGTGTTCAAGGAAGAGGCATTTAATTTTTTCTTCTCATCTTGTTCATAGGACTTTAGTAGAGGATTAGAGTCCACAAAATCTTCAATGTCATTCATAGGAGTCATTTGTACTTTTTGACTATATGATGACTCTGATTCCTGTATTTCATTTGAAGTAATTGTATGTGTTATTATCATTGTTTCCTCAATAGCTACAATTAAAGCTCTGGGGCGGGCAATCATCTTTTCACATTCCTTTGTATCTTGCTCAGTGCATAGATCAACAAGCATCTGTTCTTCTGGTACAATTGATGAAACTAAAGAGTTTTCAGCCAATTCGTACTTATCTATATTAACTTGTATTTGTCCTATGGAATTTTCCGTAGGATCCTGTGTCTCATTTGAACTTGTAATCGATAATGTCTTTATATTAGTTTGCATAGAACCTGTTTCGTTAGATGTAATATAAGTTGGCAATTTCAATGGAGGTGCAACATTCTCAAATAGTCTTGATACCTGGATATTTTGGGAAAGAAGGGATGATCTTTTATCATATATTAAGTTCGCAATAGCAGGGCTTCGGAAGGTAATCACTTCTCTAGCCTTTCTGTAGTTATGGAATAAATATTGAATCGATAGGATTCCGTCTATATCTAGAGGTCCTGATTCAGAAGCTTTAATTATTTTCCAGAGATGAAGCCTTCGTTGGGGCAAACTTAATAATCCTCTAGGTTTTGGATAATTTATGAACACTAACGAGCTCGTGTTTAAAACTAATTCCCATGTTTTCTCTTTTGGGTCTAATTTCTCAGTGGGTAGAGTCCCAGGAGTGGCGGTATGGTCAGAGATCCGATCCATCCTAGACACATCCTCTAGGTCCTCGGCTAATTTCTCCTCAACAGTTCCTTCCTTGATGCCGATGGGATTAGGAGGGGTAGCATTTAGTATAGGTAAGTTTTGTTCAAGATCAGATTTGCAACTGCATTTCTTACGCTTCCTATTCCTTCTTTTCTTTCTCGGTTGTTGCTGTGAGGTGTCTAGGAGCGTATACAATTTCTTAAAATTCAATGAAGTATGATCTTTTACTTTGGTGTTCTTAATGTTCTTACTTTTCTTACCTCTAAGTACCTTCTGATTCTTTGTTTTATTTTCCTTTATTAATAATGCAGAGTTTATCCGAGTTGTTTGCGAAAACTGAGATTTCATGATCGGTTTTTTATCTCCGCTAGTATTGGAGCTTTTCGTATTTGTAATTAATTCCGTTAAAATTGTCAGCAAAGGGATAGCTTCTTCTATAAATTTGGAGATTTGTGATAGAGAAGCTGTAACCATTAATGGCCAGGTCCCCTCTTTTGTACTTTTATCATCGAGTATCTGAATCTCTGTTTCCCCCCCATTATCTATTGATGTTTCTATATGTAGATCTTCATCTTCCTGTATATTCCAAGGTTCTATATTCGAAAGTTCCATAGAGTTCAAGTTATCCAGCCCGAGGTTTTCGCCTATTTTAAGTTCCTGATTAATTACCGACTGCTGTGCAATCATGTCTCTTAAGGGGGACTTTATCGAATCAAGTAATTCCTCCTCCTGCGATGATTCTAAAGTAGGCATAGAACTACTTGTACTGATGCTTGCATCATCATATTCAGGGCACGATAAAAAACCTGCTAACTCTCCTTCTGTCTGTAATTCAAAGGCTATGCTTTCTCTTGGCACATTCACTTTACTTAGAAAGGGAAGGAGGCGTTCATTAGTTAACTTGATCTCTTCCAAGTTAGCAGGGGATTCAAGCTCCTTCGGCATGGAGGAATTAACCTCTGGTTCTTTTACCTTATAATACTGTGTGATCTTAGGTTGTTTTCTTGTTGGCAATCTGGAATTGTTTCTAGATGAATCCATTTCAGGGTAGAGAGTAATGCCCAGCTCTTTGTATGAATGTCTTGTTAACACCATTGCTGCTAATCCCGTCTTTACTCTAGAGTATATCTATAAGAAATCACTTATCTTTCCTGGAGAGTAAGCTTGGACCTTGATTTAAAATATGCCAAATAGGGTTAGAATTGTAGTAAAAAGCTTGTTTTTCTTTCTGCTCAGAGCGTTCGTTCACTCTCCCAATTATTTATGTTCTTATCAGTGGGAGTTAGTTGCAACATGAGGTTGAAAGGCAGACTTTCAGAATGTTAAATACTGATAGTTGTCTTCTGTAAATACCAATTTAGAATGGGAAATACAAGGGGGTTTGTTTGTTGCATGACTTGTTCAGTGCATAAAAACCCATTATTCTTCTCTCCAACTTATAGATGACCTCATAAACCAGCTTAATACTATTTCAGTTCTTCAGTACTTCAAAGAGAAAGTTCTTAAAGAAAGTATAAAACATAAATACAGAGCCTTGTTGTTCAGCATCCTCCCTCACGAACAGCCCTGTGATCAATGACAATTCCAAGATCCTTCTCACATGTCGTACTGCTGAGCCAAGTATTCCCCATCTTATAACTGTGCATTTGGTTACTTTTTCCTAAGTGTAGAACTTTGCATTTATCCCTGTTGAATTTCATTCTGTTGTTTTCAGCCCAATGCTCTAGCCTATCAAGGTCCCTTTGAATTCTGTTGCTGTTTTCCACTGTATTAGCTATGCCCCCCAATTTTGTATCATCTGCTGATTTGATAAGCATGCTTTGTACCTCCTCATCCAAGTCATTAATAAAAATGTTAAAGAGCACTGGGCCCAGGTCCGAGCCCGGTCGTACCCCACTCATTACTTCCGCCCAGTTTGAGGAGGAACCATTGATAAGCACTCTTGAGTACGATTCTGGAGCCAACTGTGGATCCATCTAATAGTTGTTCCATCCAGCCCACATTGAGCTATCTTGCTAATCAGAATATCATGGGGCACTTTTTCAAAAGCTTTGCTGAAGTCGAGATATATTATGTCCACAGCATTCCTACAGTCTACAAGGGAGGTTACCCGATCAAAAAATGAGATGAGATTAGTTTGGCAGGATTTGTTCTTCATAAATCCATGTTGGCTTCTAGTAATCACTGCATTGCTTTCAAGGTGCTTACAGATTGACTGCTTTATAATCTGCTCCAGAATTTTTCCAGGGATTGATGTTATGCTGACTGGTCTGTAGTTTCCTGGTTCCTCCTTGCCCTTTTTGAAGATAGGGACAACATTAGCCCTCCTCCAGTCATGCAGCACTTCACCGGTCCTCCGTGATTTTGCAAAGATAATAGAGAGAGGTTCTGAGAGTTCTTCACCCAGTTCCTTCAATACTTTAGGATGCAGTTTATCAGGCGCTGCCGATTTGAACTTGTTCAAAGTGATTAGGTATTCCTTGACCATTTGTCTATCAATCTCAAGGTCCAATCCTGACCCTTCTACTTCATGTTTCCCTGGAGGGTCATAGGGCCTTTTTTGGGATAGGAGACTGAGCCAAAGTAGGAATTGAGCACTTCTGCCTTTTCTTTGTCATCTGTTATCATTTTGCTATCCTCATTGAATAGCTGTGCCATCATTTCTTTTCTCTGTGTTTTACTATGGACATACCTGAAGAAAGCTTTTTTGTTGCTTTTAGCACCCCTCACTAGCCTCAGGTCATTCTCAGCTTTTGCCTTCCTGACACCATCCCTGCAATTCCGTGATACCTGCCTGTACTCTTCCTTTGTGGCCTGGCCTTCTTTCCACTCCCTGTATGTGTCCTTTTTTGTTTTCAGGTCATCTCTAAGCTTTTTGTGAAGCCACATTGGCTTCTTCTGCTGTTTCCCCCCTTTTTTCCTTGTTGGAATTGCTTGCCATTGAGCTTTTAGAATTTCTTTTTTTTAGAAACTCCCACCCATCTTCAACTCCTTTTCTCATTAGGATGGCTGGCCATGGAACTGTACTTACAATTGTTCTGAGATTATTAAAATCAGCTTTCCTGAAGTCCAGGTTGCATGTATGGCTACTCTCAGCTTTTGCTTCTGTTAAAATCAAGAATTCAAGTATGGTGTGGTCACTTTCCCCCAGAGTTCCCGTAACTGCCACTTCATCCACCAAATCATCTCTTTTGGTTAGAATCAAATCCAGGATAGCTGATCTTCTGGTTGCTTCCTCCACTTTCTGTAGGAGGAAGATATCTGCAACTCAAGTCAGAAATTTATTGGAGGGGCCGTGTTTGGCAGAATTTGTTTCCCAGCAGATATCGTAATAACTGAAATCCTCCATTACTACTAAATCATGCCTCCTCGAAGCATTGGCAATTTGGTTTTCAAAAGTTACATTCTCATCTTCTCCTTGATTGGGTGGTCGGTAGTAGACTCCAAACACCACATTCCTTTTGTTACTTGCCCCATTAATTTTAATCCAGATACTCTCTGTGGAGCTACCAAACTCATCTTCCTGTATTTCTGTGCAGGGATATATATATTTTAACATATAGTGCAACTCCACCTCCCTTTTTATTCCTTCTGTTCTTCTTGAACAAGTTGTATCCTTCAATTGCTGTATTCCAGTCATGGGAGTCATCCCACCAAGTTTCAGTTATACCTATCAAGTTGTAATTACCCTCCTGTATTAAGAGTTCAAGTTCGTCCTGCTTGTTTCCCATGGTCTGCGCATTAGTATACAGACATCAAAGACCACATGATTTATGGCTTGGCTTCCTTACTACATTTTTCTGAGGGCTGTTCCTGGGCCCTATTAGAGCTGATCTCTTTGGTCCTGCTACTGTGCATAAGCCTTCATCAGTCGTTACCACCAGGTTTACGTCTCCTTCCCCTTTAGGATTCAATTTAAAGCCATCCTGATGAACTTCTCCATGCTGTGGCCAAACACATTCTTCCCAGTCCTTGTGAGATGCAACCCATCACTTGCCAGCAGTCCATCTTCCAGGAACCATAGCCCATGGTCCCAGAATCCAAATCTCTCATGTCTGCACCACCTTCATAGCCATTCATTCACACAGAGTATTTTTCTTTCCCTTTCTACTCCTCTTCTAAGTACTGGAAGGATGGATGAAGATGCATGTGTTCAGCTTGCTGTGCTTAAACCAGACCACTTAAGGAAATGTAGATATGGTCAATTAAAAACATACAGCACACTTATATATTTGCCTCCCACTGTTTTATCTTGTGCAAAGTGAGACCCTCCTCATGTCCACTGGAGACTATTCTGTAGAATAGTCACTGTCATTCCACAATTGTTTTTGGAGTTTTTTTAGTGTAAATTATGCAAAATGTTACTGTTCTTTTCTGTCACTAAAATTGCAAAATAAATCAAATATATTTAAAATGAATATCTGAACTACATCAACTGTCTTAATATTGTTGCTTGCTTCCTGCTAAAACAAGATCAGCACAGTGCAGCACATGTCTTGTTATTTGGCTGATCGCAGGTATTCCCATCACTCATCATTTACTCAGAGGCACATGATACCAAATTCTTCTAAACTACACATCAAGTGGATTGGACTGTGAAATACCAACCCAAATTGTTTTTGCATTTTTATAAATTTGTAGGACAGTGCAATATCTCAGAGAGGAGGTCAGGTCTCCTGCTCCCCTGGTGCATTCACTATAGCTGCCCAATTTCCCTGCTTTTTAAAGTTTGATAGAAATATCTGTTGGCTATACTTACGTTCTTAAACTATAATGGTGTGGGGTTTTTGGCCTATTAGTGAATTCTCTCTCATTTCCTTCAGTATGTATAATGCTGACCTCCCTATGAAAGTGAATGGGAAAAGAGAAGTGCAGTGAAACAGCTTTGGCAACACATCACAATCCCCACACCTACAAACTTTAGGATAGTTCTTTATATTGTTCAGGCAGGAGATCCTGTGCATGTGGAGAGAAAGTGGGTGTACATGCCTACCTTCACCACATATAGACTATCAGATGTGATGTGGCCAATGTGCGCTTTCACCTCTGTGAACATTTGCTAAGATAGTGTGATCTTCCCCTTCCTTTTTCATGGGGAAAAGATTGCACAAATCAGATGGGCATGCATATGTACAGCTGTGAAGACAATGCTGTTCCTCCATCCCGAGCTTGACTTTTTTTCTAGCTCTGCTGTGCCCTCCCTCCCTAATGCAATGTGGGCTTCACTAGCCACCCTATTTTTCTTGTTCTGCTGTGCCTTCCCCCCAATGCAATGTGGGCTTCACTAGTCACCTGTTTCAAGGCCTGAGTGGGATTTGGGGGGGGAGTGGAACTCCTTGATTGGGATTTTGGACCCCTCTTTTCACCTGCTCTACACTGCTGGGAATAATGCTGATTGACGTTCTGGGAGTAGTGTGGTTTGTGTGTTTGGCATTTAGTGGGGTAGATAAGGAAGTTAAGAACATAACCATCAGGTACATGGCAGAGCTTGGAAAAGTTACTTTTTTGAACTACAACTCCCATCAGCCCCAGCCAGCATGGCTACTGGATTGGGCTAATGAAAGTTGTAGTTCAAAAAAGTAACTTTTCCAAGCTCTGGTACATGGAGGCATTGTTGGGTTAAGGTACCCTTTAGACACCAGTCATTGTCTTTGACATGGTGGGTCTTTGAGGGATGCCTTTTAGGCCTGGCATACACATTTAGGTGAATGATGGGCAGCAGGGTCTGGGTATGCATGCTAGGTTCACATACCCAAGGCTCATTTTATTTATTTATTTATTTATTTATTTATTTATTATTTGATTAATATCTTACCCTTCCTCCCAGCAGGAGCCTAGGGCGGCAAAGCCCAGGGCATTTAGCAAAGAGGGAGTAATTTTCTCCCAATCCTTGGCTGAAGAGTTACAGACTATGGCTGTCAAGATGCCCAGGGGACTGCAGGGATGCTTCCTTACAAGAATTTCTCATCGTGGTGGACCAGAAAGGCAGCAAAATCCCAAGTTATACAATAACTATAATTTTAAAAGTCCTTTCTATAAAGAGTAACTCTGTTTCCTTGCACTTTGCATAAACAAGCATACCATACATATTTTCCCCCTAAGCTTGGCAGAGAAACAAAATGAGTTGAGCATTCATATTATTCTTCAAAGACAGTTCTCAGCAAAGTCCCATTATACTTGGGATATGCAGAACCCCCTCCCCTAGAAGATAAACAACACCCGGATGAATGCTTATTTTGGTATTTCCATTATGATTTATAAATCCCCCTTTCTCTCTCAACCTTGCACATATTTATTCAATTTGGGAAATGATCCTGGGTCCATAATTGCCAGAGCTAAAAAATCCTTCATGGGTCAAAGGACATTTACAACCAATATGCTGAATTTGGAAAACAGATAATACACCTGTAATGATGTTTATTCCAATATTGTGCTGGGTAAAGTGAACTATGTGCAAAAGCCTTTGTGATGAACAGAAGACATTTCAAGTATTTCTTGGAGAAGATAAATATATTCTAACTCCGAGGGGCAAAAAGGCTATGGAGTTTGACACCAAGATGCCTGAGATTGAGTTAACATTGCAAAGGAAAACTGATTATTTTCATAACAGAAACATTTGAAAACTAATATCTGTGAGAAGTCGCCACTCAATTAAATTTTAAAATAGTCTTTCCAAAAGGTAGATCGTTTCTGCTCTTTATCAACTTGTCATTTCAAAATTCTTGTATACTTTGTCTTCATTTATTGCTTGCTACCGATTACCCCAGTTCATTGCAAGTTGAGCTCTTCCGAGTGGCAATTTCATTTGCAACTTTTTCAGATAGTCCAGGTTGGTCTACTTTCATGCTGAAAGCTAGGAGTTTCTAGGACAGTCTGTATTATGGACAAGTGGGTGATGACCCCCTAACATACACCTTAAAGACCTTCAAAACTTTATCAGTTACATCCAGTACTTTCTTTTGTGCAGGACAAGACACAGATAAAGCACTCTTTAACACTAACAGGCCCCATCTACAGCATGAAGTACTTTCTTTTGTCTGTCCTGAATCTTCTAACATTCACCTTCATTGGATGTCCAAATGTTATGTCCAAAAGTTATGAGAGAAGGAGAAAAACTTCTCTGTGTCCACTTTCTCCATTCCATGCATAATTTTATACACTTCTATCATGTCATCTCTTACTTGCCTTTTCTCTAAATGAAAAAGCCTCTAATACTGCAACCTTTCTTCATGGGGGAGTTGCTCCATCCCCTTGATCATTTTGGTTGCCCTTTTCTGAACCTTTTCAAGCTCTATAATGTTCTTTTTGAGGTGAGATCAGAGCTGTACACAAATGTGGCTGCACCATAAAGTTGTAGAATTGCATTATATTGGCAGTTTTGTTTTCAATACTTTTCCTAATGATCCCTAGCATGGAATTTGCCTTTTTCACAGCCAGTGCACACTGGGTCAATATCTTCATCGAGCTATCGACTACAACCCCAAGGTCTCATTCCTGATCAACTCACCACCACCTCAGACCCCAGGAGTGTATATGTGAAATTAATATATTTTACTCCAATATGCTTACCTTTACACTTGTTTAAATTGAATTGCACTTGCCATTTTGCCCATTCACTTAGTTTGGAGAGGTCCTTTTGTAACTCTTCACAATCCCTTTTTGGTTTAACAACCCTGAACAATTTAGTATCCTCAGCAAACATGGCCATCTCACCGCTGCTCACGTCTAACTCCAGATCATTTATGAACAAGTTGAAAAGCATAGATCCCAGTAACAATCCTTGGGGGACTTCACTTTCTACATCCCTCCATTGGGAGAACAGTCAATTTATTTCTACTTTCTGGTTTCTATTTCCTAGCCAATTCCCGATCCATGAGAGGGCCTCTCCTCTTATTCTATGACTGCTAGGAGTCTTTGGTGAGGTACCTTGTCAAAAGTTTTTTGAAAGTCCAAGTACACTATGTCCACTGGATCAACTCTATCAATATGCTTGTTGTCACTCTCAAATAACTCCAATAGGTTAATGAAACAAGACTTACCCTTGCAGAAGTCATGCTGGTTCTGCTTCTATATGCTTGGTTATTTTATCTTTAACAATAATTTCTACTAGTTTTCCCAGGGCAGACATTAAGCTCACCTGCCTGAAATTTCCGGGATGCCCCCTGGATCTTCTTTTAAAGATTGACATTACATTGGCAACTTTCCAGTCCTCAAGTGTTAGCAAGACTCCTATGTAGATAGGTGTTTCATATTCACATGTTCTAGGAGTTTTGTGAATTAGGATCTTTAGACATTGCCAATAGTGTGTCTTGGCAGATTTACTGGGTAACTTAACTCACACAGGTCTTAAACATGGGGATATTTATTGAGCATTAGAGGTGGGGTTTGAGATGCATGGTGCTGATCTGCATGCATTTTGATAGTCTGTTGTTTCTTTACTAGTCCATCCTTTTTTTTTTCTACTTTCTCTGGCACTTGCTGATTCAATCTGCTGTGTGTGTTCTTGGGTGATTCAATCCGCAGGGGGTTTTTTGGGTTGCAAAAATTACATACAGTAGGGCCCCACTTTACGGCATTCTGCTTTCCAGCGATCCACTGATGCGGCAGCTTTCAATCAGTGGTAATTCCCCGTTTTAAAGCCGATTTTGCCTTTTGCGGCCTTTTGCGGCCTTTTTGCGTGACACAACCCATTAAAGTCAATGGGTTCTGCTTTACGGTGATTTCCGCTTTACGGCTGGGGCCTGGTCCCTAACCCGCTGTATAAGCGGGGCCCTACTGTAATTGTTTTGTAGATACTTGTGTAAATGACAGCATTCCACGTAGGTTTTTGGTGGCAGAAAAAAACATTGCATAAAGTTTAGGTTGCTTTATGATCTGGTTTAAACAATGGATTCCTGGTTTATTTAAATCATTTAAAAAATCTCACACTTAGACAGAGCACCAGGAGCTGCACCAGTGATTGAGCATCAGCAAGGGTCTCACTAGGGACAGCAACAGAAAGTTAAAAAGCACAGTCTGAAAGAGTGTGGGAGAGGCACAGGCAGGCAGATGGTGGCAGCACCCCACCCCACCACACCACACAGACGCTGTCTGCCACCGTCAGTCACACAGTGACACACACACACACACATGCATTTAGCACAGAGAGAGTGAAAATGAGAGAGAGAGAGCCCTTGGTTAGCTCAGGACAGCAGCAATGAAGGGGGCGGGGGCAGGGTGAGGTGGATAGTATAGGTCAGTCTCATCATCGTAATGTTTCCCATGCAAGAGATTCAGAATGCTCTAAGATATCTTGTTTGAAAAAAGACATTGCAGGATGATTCGACAATTAACATTGAAGACATATATAGCCAAATGTGTTTTTTTGCATTATATTGCGATAATAGCAAAAAAAAATTGTAATATGTAATGGACAAATGGAAATCCTGTGGTTGACACGACATCTTAATTACAAAAAAAATACATAGAATAGGGGGAGGAATTTTTAAAAAAAATTCTTGCTGATTGCAGTCACGGCTGCAAAATCCATGCTGATCGTAGCTGATCGGTGCTACTCTGAAGGGATAGTGAACCAACAAATTCAGTTGGGATCCAGTACCAGGTTCAATTTTGTCAGATATTCTCCCCCATCCCTATAGAGCACACACACAAAATATATACATTTAACACTCCAATGGGGAATAGCTCAGCAACAAAACATATGTATTAGCATCAGTGGGGGTGGTTCAGTAACAATGTGTGTGAGAGAATTAGCTAAATAAACCTAATCATAACTAAATTCACATACGAAGGAGCAAACACACAATATATAAGAGGAGATGGGGGGCTGAGTTCAGCACAACTGAGGAAGACACACTAGCCTGCCCTTTCTCTCTCTCCAGGCTCACTTTGTAGACTAGTCCTCAGTCATGTGCACCTGGACAGGCAGGACCAGAACATGGCTTCTGAAACACAACACAGTAAAAGACAGGCAGAGGGAGCAGATGTGGAGGTTACAATTCATAGGGAAAGGACCTCCAGAAGACAGGATAGAGAGCAAGATATACCTTTCCCAGCCCCAGTAGTCAATCTGGAAGTGGAATTGGAGCATGTGACATCCTTCCCTGGTTCTCCCTGTCAGGTTCCCACCTGCTTGTGGCTACTGCCTTTCACTGGGCACCACCAGGGACACCACCAGTCAGAACCGTCCTTTATATGATTTCTCACTCTGTTCTAGCACAGATCTCACTAGATCCCACTGCTAGGCAGCACCACCAGTCACTTCCTGTAACCAATACTCCCAGAGACCTTGCCTCAATCTCTCTATAGCTTGTTACTTTGTGACTGTGTGCCTATGCTGTTCCCAACCCCCTTGTATCTTTATATATAAAGCATACAACTCTGGGTTGCTCTGGATACTTGACTTATTACAATATCTCCCTTTCCGCTGCCACCATTAGATACAGTTTCTGTTCAGCCTTGGTAATTACCTTGCCCTCCCTTCTAGTCTGTATATTCCCCAAGCCAAGGATCAGGCCTTTGGTAAACCAAATAAGTATTTATTTACTAATAACAGGAAATAACAAGATTACTTTAGGAATGTTTCACAAGCGTATGGTTTCATATATGGTCACTCTTTATGTTTCTGTTCATATATATACTCTTTAAATATCAGCCAAATACAATCCAAACTTCCCTCAGAACTCTGCCAACCAACCCTCACCAAACGACCTCACTCCAACCAATTCAACAACTTCTCCTTAACCGACTCAACCCCTCATCACTCACAAACCTCCATTTATACCTTCAGCCAGCCAGCCACTCAGCCAATCATCATCCCGCATACTTCAGCTTCTCATCCATGTACTCCCCCTTTCTCTCTCAGTCAATTACCATACATCACCTAATAGACCTGCACTTACCATATTTACAGATGCTTAACCTACAGGAACATCATAGAGCACGTTGAAACTCCTGGGTCAGGCAGAGAAACAGCAAATATAACAGGCAGGCCCTGAAATGGCTTCTTAGATCTCTGCTTTGGCTAGCAATGGTCCAGGAGAAAACAGGAAAAGTAGTGGAGTCCTGAAAAAGGCTTTTGAAGCAGCTTCAGCTTCAGCAACCAGGTTCTGTTTCAGCAGACAGGGGTCCAGAAATAGTGCATAAAAAGCAGGGAAGTCAGACCCCTGGGTTCTGGCTGGCTAAGTGATTCAGCAGGTGATTTTAGGTATTCAGAAGAGTAGAGCTGGGTAACCAGAACCCAGCACAGTGATTCACCAGGTGATTTCCTAGTAGGACTGAGCAACCAGAGCTCCAGAACCCAGAACAGCTCTAGGAATCCAGTTTGTATACCTTTCTGGACAAAGGCTTCAAAGGAGAATGCAGAATTGATTGGACCAGGCAGGTGTCCTTCCTTAATTTCCATACCTATTATGAGTTGTATGGTCAGGGTGAAGACTGGTGGTGGCATTCATTTTTTAGCTAGCTTGATAAGACTAGAACAACGGTCTCCCCTCCTGAGGGCCAAACTTTTACAGTTGCTTTTGAGATTGCATTGAGTGGATTGCCAAAGGCCATGCATGTCCTGTGCATATGACTGGCAACAGCCTCTCAGTTGAGATGATAGCCTTAACTCTTTCGACTACTTTTTCCATTGGGTCTCAAGCAGCTGCTTTGCAAAGTGAACCAAACTGAAGCCATTTTAAAAATCATATAGGCCATGTTGGAGTGAAGTGTCTTTCAGGTTTATAGGCTCTTAGCCAGCCTGCCAATGCAGGTATTCAGGCAGATCTGATGGACAAGTAACATATTTTTGTTAGAAGATCACCAATTTCACGTTCAAGTTCATTGAGAACTCTCTGGTGGATGCCATCTGGACCTGATGATTTGTCAATTTTTATTTCATCTATTAGCCTTGAACTTCATATCTCATCACCACTATTTGTCTCAGTTAGTTCAGGCACAGGGATATGCCCTATATTCTCCACTTTGAAGACAGCTGTAAATAATTCATTTAGCTTCTCTGCAGCCTCTTTATCCTTTTTTTGCACACCTTTGACTCCCATGTCATCCAAGGGTCCAAAAACCTCCATAGACGATCTCCTACTTTGAATGAATTTAAAGATTTTTTGTTTTTGTTTTTATGTTTTTAGCAATGTGCTCCTCAAATTCTTTTTTATCATCCCTTTTTGACTTCTTGCCATTCTTTTGCCAGAATTTTTGTTCCTTTTTATTCTCCTCATTCGGACAAGACTTTCATTTTTTGAAGGGAGCCTTCCTGCCTCTAATAGCTTCCTTGATTCTACTCATTCTCATGCTCTTGGCCCTGGTGATACCTTTCCTGATCTGCAATATACACTCCAGTTGAGCTGTTATTATTCTGCTTTTAAACAGCTCCCAAGATTTTGGAGTGACTTGATCCTCTTGACTTTGCCTTTCAACTTTCTTTTTACCAGTCCCCTCATTTTTGGGAAGTTCCCTCTTTTGAAGCCAAAAGTGTCTGTGTTGGATTTTCTTGAAAATTGGCCATTTACTTGTATATTTAATTTAATTTAATTTAAAAGCACTATGGTCACAATTTCCAATCAGTTCAACAGCACTTACATCTTGCACCAGGTTCTGGGCACAACTTAAGATTAAGTCCAGAGTTGCTGCCCCTCTGGTTGGTTCCATGACCAACTGTTCAACGACACAGTCATCTAGGTTATCTTAATTTTATCTCTTTGTTATGACTGGAACACAAATGTAATCAGATTATGTCAGGGTAGTTGCGGTCACCCATTACTACAAAATCACCTCATGTGGATTCTTCCTGGATTTCATTTTTCATCTCGAGCTCTCCCTGAGCATTTTGATCAGAGGGACAATAGAATGCCCCCAGTACTAAATTACTCTTGGGTAATTTAGGTAATGTGAAGCTATCTGTAACACTGCCTTTGGCATTCTGGTTTATTTGTTTTTGTTTTTGATAAAGCAGAGCAATGTAGGCTTTCTTTAAAGATTTAAGTGAAGCTTTTACCTTTTTTTAAAAAAACTCCTCTGCTGCTAAGCTTTAACAAAAAAAATCAAAAGCTCTGCAATATTTGGACAGACTTGTGTCTTGCAAAGCCCATGGATCAAGAGAAATATATGGCACAGAAACAGTGACAGTGCAACACAAAGCTTTGTGGAGACTGTGGACAGATTCAGGATGGTTTAGTCACATCAAACTTTGACTCAGGGGAAGACTTGAAAATATCTTCTATTTGCCTCATTTTTTGACCAAACACAGAGCTGATTACTGGGCAGACTAGTGTTCTCCATAAGATGATATGTAAATCCCTATGTTCCTTGGTAGAGTCATAAATATTTACAGTTAAAATACTGACTTGGAACCATTTCAGAAACCAGGTAGTTCCTAGTGACAAAATAGAGGTCATTCAGATGGATGAGTGAGTGACAACTGTGGTGAGTAGCCAATCACTGGTACTCAATGCCAAGCCATAATATAAGTGGGTAAGCTATTGTGTTGTTTGAATGTTGGAGACTGAGGAAGATGTTTCCACCCACCCCTAGATCATTTTTATTAGTACAAAAGGACAGATTTTCAATGAAGTACAAAAGAGTTTAAAAGACTCTGAAAGAATTATAGATGGTATTTAAACGACACACAAACCAAAACACAAGAAAAAGAAACAAGAAAATAGTAGCATAGTTCAACAAACTGAGTGGGTTACATTACAAAGCAAAATATTTTATCAGAAAATACTACACCATAGACACTTATAATTTAATAACATTCTATATTATAACTATTCACAAGAATGTGCAATCAAGCCATGCTGCAGCAATTCCTAGCTGCTACTTGATATTCACTAATGGGGGGGGACTATGCGGTTTATGTATGTACTTGCAAAGTAAATCAAACACATTTAAAGTGACTATCTGAACTGCTATCAGCTGTCTTAATATTATTGTTTCCTCCCTGCTAAAACAAGATCAGCACAGCAAATGCCTTGTTTCTGTTATTTGGGCTGATTGCAGGTGTTGACACCACTCACCATATGCTCAGAGGCACATGTCACCAAATTCTTCCAAGCTGCACAGCAAGTGGATTGGACTGTTAAAGACCAATCCAAATTGTGTTTGCAGTTTGACAAATTTGTAGGGCAATGCAATATCTCCGAGAGGAGGTCAGGTCTCCTGCTCCCCAGGTGCATTCACTATAGCTGCACAATTTCCCTGCTTTTTAAAATTTGATAGAAATATCTGTTGGCTATAGGCCCATTTTTAAACCTCAAAGGTTTGGGTTTTTTGTATTTCTTTTGCCTATTGCTTTTTAATCTGATAGGTAAGAAATGGGATCCTGTGCTAGGTTGCTGAGAATGGATTGATTACTTGCATGCTTTTTGAGTTCAGTGGGATTTACTCCTGTGCAATCATGCTTAAGATAAGTGAAACTGACCATGGGCAAGGAGAAAAAGAGGGACGGGGGGCTGGAGTGTGCAGGAGAGGAGGAATAAGGAAGGGAGAAGGGGAGGATGAAAGGAGGACAAGGAGATCAGAGAAAGGAAGGAGGGGGGAAAAGAAGGGAAAGGCAGGCCTGATCATATGCATGCTTATTGACTTCAGTGGGGTTTTCTCTTGTGCAATCATGCTTAGGATAGGTAAGAACATAAGAACATAAGAAGAGCCTGCTGGATCAGGTCAGTGGCCCATCTAGTCCAGCATCCTGTTCTCACAGTGGCCAACCAGGTGCCTGGGGGAAGCCCGCAAGCAGGACCCGAGTGCAAGAACACTCTCCCCTCCTGAGGCTTCCGGCAACTGGTTTTCAGAAGCATGCTGCCTCTGACTAGGGTGGCAGAGCACAGCCATCATGGCTAGTAGCCGCTGATAGCCCTGTCCTCCATGAATTTGTCTAATCTTCTTTTAAAGCCATCCAAGCTGGTGGCCATTACTGCATCTTGTGGGAGCAAATTCCATAGTTTAACTATGCACTGAGTAAAGAAGTACTTCCTTTGGTCTGTCCTGAATCTTCCAACATTCAGCTTCTTTGAATGTCCACGAGTTCTAGTATTATGAGAGAGGGAGAAGAACTTTTCTCTATCCACTTTCTCAATGCCATGCATAATTTTATACACTTCTATCATGTCTCCTCTGACCCGCCTTTTCTCTAAACTAAAAAGCCCCAAATGCTGCAACCTTTCCTCATAAGGGAGTCGCTCCATCCCCTTGATCATTCTGGTTGCCCTCTTCTGTACCTTTTCCAACTCTAGAATATCCTTTTTGAGATGAGGCGACCAGAACTGTACACAGTATTCCAAATGCGGCCGCACCATAGATTTATACAATGGCATTATGATATTGGCTGTTTTATTTTCAATACCTTTCCTAATTATCGCTAGCATGGAATTTGCCTTTTTCACAGCTGCCGCACACTGGGTCGACATTTTCATCGTGCTGTCCACTACAACCCCGAGGTCTCTCTCCTGGTCGGTCACCGCCAGTTCAGACCCCATGAGCGTATATGTGAAATTCAGATTTTTTGCTCCAATATGCATAATTTTACACTTGTTTATATTGAATTGCATTTGCCATTTTTCTGCCCATTCACTCAGTTTGGAGAGGTCTTTTTGGAGCTCTTCGCAATCCCTTTTTGTTTTAACAACCCTGAACAATTTAGTGTCATCAGCAAACTTGGCCACTTGACTGCTCACTCCTAATTCTAGGTCATTAATGAACAAGTTGAAAAGTACAGGTCCCAATACCGATCCTTGAGGGACTCCACTTTCTACAGCCCTCCATTGGGAGAACTGTCCGTTGATTCCTACTCTCTGCTTTCTGCTTCTTAACTAATTTCTTATCCACAAGAGGACCTCTCCTCTTATTCCATGACTGCTAAGCTTCCTCAGAAGCCTTTGGTGAGGTACCTTGTCAAACGCTTTTTGGAAGTCTAAGTACACTATGTCCACTGGATCACCTCTATCTATATGCTTGTTGACACTCTCAAAGAATTCTAAGAGGTTACTGAGACAGGACTTTCCCTTGCAGAAGCCATGCTGGCTCTGCTTCAGCAAGGCTTGTTCTTCTATGTGCTTAGTTAATCTAGCTTTAATCATACTTTCTACCAGTTTTCCAGGGACAGAAGTTAAGCTAACTGGCCTGTAATTTCCGGGATCCCCTCTGGATCCCTTTTTGAAGATTGGCGTTACATTTGCCACTTTCCAGTCCTCAGGCACGGAGGAGGACCTGAGGGACAAGTTACATATTTTAGTTAGCAGATCAGCAATTTCACCTTTGAGTTCTTTGAGAACTCTCGGGTGGATGCCATCCGGGCCCGGTGATTTGTCAGTTTTTATATTGTCCATTAAGCTTAGAACTTCCTCTCTCGTTACCACTATTTATCTCAGTTCCTCAGAATCCCTTCCTGCTAATGTTAGTTCAGGTTCAGGGATCTGCCCTATATCTTCCACTGTGAAGACAGATGCAAAGAATTCATTTAGCTTCTCTGCAATCTCCTTATCGTTCTTTAGTACACCTTTGACTCCCTTATCATCCAAGGATCCAATTGTCTCCCTAGATGGTCTCCTGCTTTGAATGTATTTATAGAATTTTTTGTTGTTGGTTTTTATGTTCTTAGCAATGTGCTCCTCAAATTCTTTTTTAGCATCCCTTATTGTCTTCTTGCATTTCTTTTGCCAGAGTTTGTGTTCTTTTTTATTTTCTTCAATTGAACAAGACTTCCATTTTTTGAAGGAAGACTTTTTGCCTCTAAGAGCTTCCTTGACTTTGCTCGTTAACCATGCTGGCATCTTCTTGGCCCTGGCGGTACCTTTTCTGATCTGCGGTATGCACTCCAGTTGAGCTTCTAATAGAGTGTTTTTAAACAACTTCCAAGCATTTTCGAGTGATGTGACCCTCTGGACTTTGTTTTTCAGCTTTCTTTTTACCAATCCCCTCATTTTTGTGAAGTTTCCTCTTTTGAAGTCAAATGTGACTGTGTTGGATTTTCTTGCCAATTGGCCAGTTACATGTATGTTTAATTTAATGGCACTGTGGTTACTGCTCCCAATCGGTTCAACAACACTTACATCTTGCACCAGGTCCCGGTCCCCACTGAGGATTAAGTCCAGGGTTGCCATCCCTCTGGTCGGTTCCATGACCAACTGGTCTAGGGAATAGTCATTTAGAATATCTAGAAACTTTGCTTCTTTGTCATGACTGGAACATGGTAAAAGTAACCATGGGGGAGCAGGAGGAGAGGGAAAGAGGAAGGGATGGGAGAGGGAAGACAATAAGGGGGAAGGGGGAGGGGCTGAGAGGGAAGAGAAGTGAAGGAAGGGGGAGGGGATAGGAGGGAGGAGAAGGGGAGGGCAGGTTTGATCATTTGCATGCTTTATGAGTTCAATGGGATTTGCTCCTGTACAATCATGCTTAGGATAGGTGAAGCTAACTTGGGGGAGGGGCAGGGAGGGGGAGGGAGAAAGAAGGGGAGGAAGGGTAGAGGTAGGGAGGAAGGTGGAAGGGAGGGGGAGGGGAGGGGAGGAGATTGGATGGGTGGGCACTGAGCAGAGGGAAAGCCCCTTACCTTTCCAAAAGGAAACATTGTGAACAGTATCATTGCTTTTCAGGGTTTTCTCGAACTTTTTATTCTACAGTAGACACATGTAGTCTCCCACCCAAATTTAAACCAAAACAGTCACTGGCCACTTTGTTTCACTTTGGACAATCATGGCTTCCCCAAAAGAATCCTGGGAAGTGTAGTTTATGAAAGTTGCTGAAAGTTGCTAGGAGATGCCCTATTCCCCTCACAGAGCTGCAATCCTAAAAGAGGGGCTGACTTAAACCACTTTGGCCACTGGAGCTTTATCAGGGGAATAGGAGTCTCCTAACCAGAGCTTGGAAAAGTTACTTTTTTGAACTACAACTCCCATCAGCCCAATCCAGTGGCCATGCTGGCTGGGGCTGATGGGAGTTGTAGTTCAAAAAAGTAATTTTTCCAAGCTCTGCTCCTAACAACTCTCAGCACTCTTCACTATACTTCCCAGGATTCTTTGGGGGAAGCCATGACTGTCTAAAGTGAAATAAGTGTCTGGTGTGGATGTGACCCCCTGAATATCCAAGCCAAAAAGCGGTGAGTCTAGCTTTTAGAACACTGACAGTTGGTTCTTACTGAGCATGCCCGTGCTTATCATTGACCCCAATGATAAATTTCTTAAATTAATTAAAAATCAGTCAGTCATTTTTTTTAAAAAAAACTTTTAAACTGCAGAATATGAAGGTCAGAGTAAGGGGCAAGGTCAGTAATAGGATTACAGGCTGATTTTTGATTAATTTCAACAAGTTAGGAGAACACTGATGGAAAAAAGTCCAACAGGGGTCTGGATTTTTTTCTCTTGTTTTACAATTTAAACTCTCAATTTTCTCTGAGTGTTTTGTGTCTCGCCATGAAAACTTAGAGGGTAGTTAAGCAAGTATTTCTGAGTTCAGGATTATAAGTTTTGTAAGTTTTTGTTTTGAAATTAGCTTATGGGAAGCAGCAGAATGGCATGGGGGTATTTTCAGTTTAACATTGCTGAATGCAAAACATTGAATGCAAATGGAGACCCAGTGCCTGCAGGAGGAAGAGACCATCGCCGAAGGGAAGGAGAGGCCGCCTGTGCTGCTGCTGCTGCTGCTGCTGCTGCTGCTGCTGCTGCTGCTGTGGGACCACCACCTCCACCACCCTTCCCTGAGGGACTTCTGCCTGGCAGGACCAGGCCCCAGGTACCCAGCCAGCCAGGACTGATTCTTACCACCTGTCCCTCTCTGGAGGGATACATAAGCCGGCTGGCTGAGGTGGCCTGGGAGACCCAGTGCCTGCAGGAGGAAGAGGCCATCGCCCAAGGGAAGGAGAGGCGGCGGCGGCGGCGGCGGCGGCGGCGGCGGCGGCTGCTGCTGCTGCTGCTGCTGCTGCTGCTGCTGCTCTTGCTGCTTTCTTTCTGGGTGCTTATATGAATGCATGTTGTGAGTGAGTGTGTATTTTATGTATTTGAGTTTTTTGTATTTTTCTTTTTGTATTTATAGTTTATAATGTGCCTGGGGAAGAGATCTTTCCATCTAGCGGGGAGACATGAGGGGGCCCCAATTGCCGTAGTGACGGGCAGAGGGAGGTATGGTGTTATGAGAAGGATGTGCCAGGTAAGGGGAATGCGGCCCAGACATGTTGTGGCTGTGCCTTGTTCCGGTCCTTCTCATACCCGCAGGGTTGTTGGTTGTCCTCTCAGCCAACTCTCAGATCTCCAGCTGCTGCTTTTTAATACCAGATCGGTTCATAATAAAAAAACCCTCGTCCATGATTTGATTATGGACGAGGCAGCCGATCTGGCATGCATAACCGAGACCTGGGTGGGCGAACAGGGAGGAGTTAGTCTCTCCCAGATCTGCCCACCGGGGTATTTGGTTCAGCATCAGGGTAGATCTGAGGGTCGGTGAGGTGGGGTTGCTGTGGTCTATAAGAGTTCCATCTCACTCACCAAGCACCATGTCCATACAACTACTGGTCTGCAATGTTTGCACCTTGTGTTGGGCCAGAGGGACAGACTAGGAATCCTTTTGGTGTACCGCCCACCTTGCTGCCCAGTGGCTTCCTTAACTGAGTTGACGGAAGTGGTCTCGAAGGTATTGTTGAGATCCCCTAGACTATTAGTACTGGGGGATGTCAACATTCATGCCGAGGCTACTTTGTCTGGGGTGGCTCAGGACTTCATGGACTCCATGACAACCATGGGGCTGTCCCAATATGTTAGTGGCCCAACACATATATCAGGGCGATACACTCAACCTTATTTTTGTTACTGGACATGGGGATAGTGATCTGGATGTGGGGAGTTTTACATCTCTCCCTTTGTCATGGACAGATCACTGCTTGCTGAAGTTTAGACTTTCAGCGACCTTTTCCCTCTGCAAGGGTGGGGGACCTATTAAATTGGTCCGCCCCCAGAGACTAATGAATCCTGAAGGTTTTCAAAGGGCTCTGGGGGATTTTCCGGCTGATAGGACCGGCGCTCCTGTTGAAGCCCTGGTTAATCTGTGGAATGTGGAGATGGCCCGGGCTGTCGACACGATCGCTCCTGCGCGCCCTCTCCTTTGCAGAGCTCATTCAGCTCCTTGGTATACTCCAGAGTTGAGGGCAATGAAGCAAGATAGGAGGCGGCTTGAGCGGAGATGGAGACGAACTCCTGATGAATGCAACTATACGCTGGTTTGTGCTTTCACCAAGCGGTATATAGGAGCGGTGAGGGTGGCGAAAAAACAATATTTCGCCGCCACTATTAAGGCATCTCTCTCCCGCCCAGCAGAGCTTTTTAGAGTTGTCCGAGGGCTACTCCATCTAGGCCTTCAGGACACTGTAGATACTTCGGTGGCCCACTGCAATGAGTTTGCTGAGCACTTCCAGCATAAGATCTTACGCATTCATCGGGACCTAGACTCTCATTTTATAGCAGTTAACCCTAGTGAGGTGTCTGGTGCACAGTCTTATCATGTTTTGTTGGATGAGTTTCAGTCGGTTCAGTTCGAGGACGTGGACAGGTACGTGCAACCACTTCGGTACTAGATCCTTGCCCCTCTTGGCTAATAAAAACTGGCAAGGAGGGAACAGTTGGCTGGGCCAGGGAAGTGATAAATGACTCCTTGCGAGAGGGAGTGGTCCCTGGCTGTCTGAAGGAGGCAGCAGTGAGACCACTCCTGAAAAAGCCTTCCCTGGACCCAGAGGATTTCAGCAGCTACAGACCAGTGGCAAATGTTCCATATCTCGGCAAGATCTTGGAACGAGTGGTTGCTGACCAGCTCCAGGCGCTATTGGATGAAACCGATTATCTAGATCCATTTCAATCGGGTTTCAGGCCCGGTTTCGGCACTGAGACTGCCTTGGTCGCCCTGTTTGATGATCTATGTCGGGAGAGAGACAGAGGGAGTGTAACTCTGTTGATTCTCCTTGATCTCTCAGTCGCTTTTGATACCATCGACCATGGTATCCTTCTGGAGAGGCTTGCGGAGTTGGGAGTTGGAGGCACTGCGTGGCAGTGGTTCCGCTCCTACTTGGCGGGCCGTCTCCAGAAGATAGTGCTTTGGGAACATTGCTCGACACTGTGGGTACTCCAATGTGGGGTCCCGCAGGGTTCGGTTTTGTCTCCCATGCTTTTTAACATCTATATGAAGCCGTTGGGTGCGGTCATCAGGAGTTTTGGAGTGCGTTGTCACCAGTACGCTGATGACACGCAGCTCTACTTCTCCTTTTCATCTTCCTCAGGTGAGGCGGTCAATGTGCTGAACCATTGCCTGGACGCGACAATGGACTGGATGAGAACTAACAAACTGAGGCTCAATCCTGATAAGACTGAGATGCTGTTGGTGGATGGTTTTTCCAATCAGATGGTGGATACATATCCTGTCCTGGATGGGGTTACACTCCCCCTAAATGAACAGGTTCGTAGTCTGGGAGTCGTTCTAGACTCTTCCCTGTCACTTGAGGCTCATGTAGCCTCTGTGGCATGGAATGCGTTCTACCAACTTCGATTGGTAGCCCAGCTACTCAGCCTACCTGAGTAAGGAGGATCTTATATCAGTAGTACATGCTCTGGTAACCTCACATTTGGATTACTGTAATGCGCTCTACGTAGGGCTGCCTCTGAAGACGGTTCGGAAGCTATAGCTGGTGCAAAATGCGGCGGCCAGACTGCTAACAAGAACGAAGAGGTCTGACCATATAACACCTGTTTTGGCCCGCTTGCACTGGCTTCCAATACGCTTCCGGGCCAAATTCAAAGTGTTGGTATTAACCTATAAAGCCTTATACGGCGCGGGACCTCAATATCTGTTGGAACGCCTCTCCCGCTATGAACCGGCTCGTACACTACGGTCTGCTACGAAGGCCCTCCTCCGGGTCCCGACTCATAGGGAGGCCCGGAGGGCAGTGACAAGATCAAGGGCTTGGGTTTCTGAGGAACTAAGACAAATAGTGGTAACGAGAGAGGAAGTTCTAAGCTTAATGGACAATATAAAAACTGACAAATCACCGGGCCCGGATGGCATCCACCCGAGAGTTCTCAAAGAACTCAAAGGTGAAATTGCTGATCTGCTAACTAAAATATGTAACTTGTCCCTCGGGTCCTCCTCCGTGCCTGAGGACTGGAAAGTGGCAAATGTAACACCAATCTTCAAAAAGGGATCCAGAGGGGATCCCGGAAATTACAGGCCAGTTAGCTTAACTTCTGTCCCTGGAAAACTGGTAGAAAGTATGATTAAAGCTAGATTAACTAAGCACATAGAAGAACAAGCCTTGCTGAAGCAGAGCCAGCATGGCTTCTGCAAGGGAAAGTCCTGTCTCAGTAACCTATTAGAATTCTTTGAGAGTGTCAGCAAGCATATAGATAGAGGTGATCCAGTGGACATAGTGTACTTAGACTTTCAAAAAGTGTTTGACAAGGTACCTCACCAAAGGCTTCTGAGGAAGCTTAGCAGTCATGGAATAAGAGGAGAGGTCCTCTTGTGGATAAGGAATTGGTTAAGAAGCAGAAAGCAGAGAGTAGGAATAAACAGACAGTTCTCCCAATGGAGGGCTGTAGAAAGTGGAGTCCCTCAAGGATCGGTATTGGGACCTGTACTTTTCAACTTGTTCATTAATGACCTAGAATTAGGAGTGAGCAGTGAAGTGGCCAAGTTTGCTGACGACACTAAATTGTTCAGGGTTGTTAAAACAAAAAGGGATTGCGAAGAGCTCCAAAAAGACCTCTCCAAACTGAGTGAATGGGCGGAAAAATGGCAAATGCAATTCAATATAAACAAGTGTAAAATTATGCATATTGGAGCAAAAAATCTGAATTTCACATATACGCTCATGGGGTCTGAACTGGCGGTGACCGACCAGGAGAGAGACCTCGGGGTTGTAGTGGACAGCACGATGAAAATGTCGACCCAGTGTGCGGCAGCTGTGAAAAAGGCAAATTCCATGCTAGCGATAATTAGGAAAGGTATTGAAAATAAAACAGCCAATATCATAATGCCGTTGTATAAATCTATGGTGCGGCCGCATTTGGAATACTGTGTACAGTTCTGGTCGCCTCATCTCAAAAAGGATATTATAGAGTTGGAAAAGGTTCAGAAGAGGGCAACCAGAATGATCAAGGGGATGGAGCGACTCCCTTACGAGGAAAGGTTGCAGCATTTGGGGCTTTTTAGTTTAGAGAAAAGGCGGGTCAGAGGAGACATGATAGAAGTGTATAAAATTATGCATGGCATTGAGAAAGTGGATAGAGAAAAGTTCTTCTCCCTCTCTCATAATACTAGAACTCGTGGACATTCAAAGAAGCTGAATGTTGGAAGATTCAGGACAGACAAAAGGAAGTACTTCTTTACTCAGCGCATAGTTAAACTATGGAATTTGCTCCCACAAGATGCAGTAATGGCCACCAGCTTGGATGGCTTTAAAAGAAGATTAGACAAATTCATGGAGGACAGGGCTATCAGCGGCTACTAGCCATGATGGCTGTGCTGTGCCACCCTAGTCAGAGGCAGCATGCTTCTGAAAACCAGTTGCCGGAAGCCTCAGGAGGGGAGAGTGTTCTTGCACTCGGGTCCTGCTTGCGGGCTTCCCCCAGGCACCTGGTTGGCCACTGTGAGAACAGGATGCTGGACTAGATGGGCCACTGGCCTGATCCAGCAGGCTCTTCTTATGTTTTTATGTTCTTAAGGGCCTTCACAGTGGTGGCCCCCGAACTATGGAATAGTCTCCCCGAGGAGGTTCGCCTGGCGCCGACACTATCATCCTTTCGGCGCCAGGTTAAAACCTTTCTCTACTCCGAGGCATTTTAATTTTTTGTTAATGATTGTAATTTGATTTTAGCCTTTGCTGTTTTTAGACTGTGAAATTTGATTTTAGACTGACGTTTTGTATTATATTGTATTTTATTGTATCTATGTTCACCGCCCAGAGAGCTATTGCTAGTCGGGCGGTATATAAGTTTTAAAAATAATAAAAATAATAAAATAAATAAATAAATAAAACTCTCTTGGCTGTATAATAATAACAGGTTCCCAGTCAATTAGCACCAGAGCTTGGAAAAGTTTTTTTAACTACAACTCCCATCAGCCCAATCCAGTTGCCATACTGGCTGGGGCTGATGGGAGTTGTAGTTTTAAAAAGTAACTTTTCCAAGCAGCACTTTATATTCCTCTTGCAGTTTCATCATCAGTATTAATTTTATGATCTCCAACTCTTCCCATATTTACCTAATCATATTTACCCTGGGCTTGTAATGGAAAGAAGGGTGGGGTATACATTATCATTATCATTATTATTATTATTATTATTAATCAGTTCAATTTTAGCTGGTTTTCTGTTGTCTTTTTCATGTTAAGCATATAGTATCTGTCCTATTGTGAGTATATATAATATTTGTATTTGATACATACTATACTATACCTTACATTCAGCCACCATTCCTCAAAAAGCTTCTGCTTTGAGAAGGGATGTGCAGCTCTGTCAAATTGTTTCTCTCATATTCTTATTTTTTCAGTCTTAAATGAAGAACTCCGCATTTTATTTATTTATTCAAGTTATAATGAGTTTCCATCATTTTGCTTTTTTAAAAAATAACAGTCCCCATGAAAATGTATCCGCATTTTTGTACAAATTTCTCCTAATCATATTTTATGCAGTTTGGCATATTTTTGCAAAGCATTTTCACCTAATATAATGCATTTTTGTATGTTATTTTCACTAATATATTCATTTTATTTACACTTTACCCTAGTATATCCATTTTTGTACACAATTCTTGCAGAGCTTGGAAAAGTTACTTTTTTGAACTACAACTCCCATCAGCCCAATCCAGTGGCCATGCTGGCTGGGGCTGATGGGAGTTGTAGTTTAAAAAAGTAACTTTTCCAAGCTCTGATTCTTAGCTACAGAACTGCACTGAAACATTTGGAGAATTGTGAATTTCAAAGGACTGCAGTGGTTTGCTTCATGTGTTGTTTTGGAAGGTGCAAATTAGGTACGTTTGCCTTTGAATGTGAACTGAATCAGATTTCTCCCCTATCCCTTGCTTTGGGGCATTTCCACAAAAGCTGGAATTTACTATTGAATTTGCAAAAGACCTCTGCTTCATGACAGTTGCTATAATCACAAAATGTTACTACTGCCTCTTTGGCTACAATCAGAGATATTAATTCTCTGGTATATAATTTGGAATGAAGACTTGTGGATATGTAAATGATATGCCACATGTTGGCTGGAGAAACTTAACTAATAAAGTAAGTAAGATATTCAAGAGGAATAAAATGAAGAGTATTCAGAACATGTCTATTTTTATCAGCCACCAAAAGATCCAAACAGGATGACAATAGAACTCGTAGCATAGTTTTCTTTTTGAAAGATTAAAATGAGATGTAAAAAAAACCCACCATGGCAACAAATATGCAATCTCTTCAGCAGGAAAAAATACCCATCTGTTGATTAACTTTTGATATAAAGCAGAGCTCATAACAAATCGACACTGAATATATTTGGCTTCCACTTCAGCTTATTATATAACATACATATGAGTTTGAGCAGTGTTTATTAGACTGTGTTCCAGGGAACTCTGAAGTTCCATTGTAACTTATCAAGAGTGCCAAGATCAGGTGAATAATAGTCTTCTTCAGATTAATGTAATGGAGGACTCTTGACCTGTTTTTTTCTTTGGTTCTTCTGAGGGGATCAAGTCAAACTATCTAATTTGCATCGCATTTTGGGAATCAGCCCCTTTGTGACCTCTACCTTGCTTGTGACTTGAATTGTAAGAACAAATTTCCTGACTCCAGACATTAAAGTGGTGGTATCTGTACAGCAGTAAGGAAGATTTAATATTAACAGATCCCTTTAGGATAACCCTCTTTCCAAATGAACAATGGGACTGTCCAAACTCCAGCTAAAGACTCTTCAGGCATAGACATCTTTATCTGGACTTTGAGTCTTGATTGCCTTCAGGATCATGTATATTCTTGCCCCTCTTTTCCCTACAGCAAATGGTAACAAATGTTATGCTCATTCTTCAGGTTTCTGGGTAGAGTTGGGATATCTTTACTCTCTTTTAGATCAAGTGTATGAATGCATTAGTTATAATTTCTGCCGATGTACAATCTGTAGCCTGTACGCTATATCTGTTTCTTTTCCTTGTATAACCCCCTCTTTTTTGTTGTTTAGATCTTCATGTGTGTCCTTTATTTGGTATAAGGGTTGAGGTATACACACATTTAGAACAACACACAGTTTTAACCATGCAAAAGGTTTCACTACTTACTTAAGGATATTCTGAGGTTCTCATGTGGAGTGGACCCATATGAGGATTATCACATGCAACATTATTCATTGACTGCAGTAAACACATGTGACAGGAGGAAGCTGGGATGAATATGCCAACCCCAACCCCCTGTCACCATTTCTATCCACTTCCAGTTTGTGAAACATTGCTGTCTGAAGTGAAATGGAAATGGCCTTCAAGTCGATCCCGACTTATAGCGACCCTACGAATAGGGTTTTCATGGTAAGCAGTATTCAGAGGTGGTTTTACCATTGCTTTCCTCTGAGGCTGAGAGGCAGTGACTGGCCCAAAGTCACCCAGTGAGCTTCATGGCTATGTGGGGATTCGAACCCTGATCTCCCAGGTCGTAGTCCAGCACCTTAACCACTACACCACACTGGTGTCTTTTTTTTAATCTGTGGAGGCTCTCTCGGCATTTTAGAATCCTGATCGGGTAATAAAACATGAAGAGGAACTGGAAGAGAACCTATCTGATAATTAGATAAGCCCAGGGAGTAAGGTTCCATCTTTACCACACAATATTACACAAATTGAATATGATGGCTCCAAACAATCACAATGGGAAGAGCAATCCAAGTCATGGGAAACCAGCTGGAAGGGGAACCAGCAGAGGAGGAGCATCAGGAAGCTCCACGGCATCCACTTGCCTTTTGAGAACTGCCGAGCTGGCTCATCGCCAGCTCAGTCGGGAGTCACGCACGGGGGCCGGGAGGTAAAAGCCAACTCTGATGATTGCTTCTACTGAGGAGTAAGCACTCCCCATTTACCACCATTTGTTTTAAATTTAAATAATTTTATTAATTTTCAGAAAAATAAATCATACATCCATTGAGAGTAAGGGATAAACAGCATATATGTAAAATAAGATTTCCTGCACTTAATATACAAACAAATAATCAGTTATTATTTGGTCACCTTTGTAAATTCCATAAATTTTGAAAAGCCTTGGGAACCTTATTTTTACTGTCTGCAACATTAGTATATGTAATAAAGCTCCCTCACTCTGCCACAAAAGAATTTTTTACATTTCTGTCCTTTCATCATCTTTAGCTTCTGTGATAATTTCTCTGTTAAGGCTAATTGCCAGACTTTACTATGCCACAACGAAATAGATATACCTTACAGATCCTTCCAAAATCATGCTATTAATAACCGGGCTGCAACTAAAAGAAACCTAATCAATTATTTATCCTTAAGGGTCTGGTTTCTGTTCAAAAATAGATTTAACAGGGCTAATTCTGGAGTTATATGTATCACCTGCTTTGTGATTTTTTCTATTTCTGTGAACACCGAGTCCCTATATTCAGCCACCTTAACACAGGTCCACTACATGTGGGAGAAATATATTTTCTCTGAGCATCCTCTCCGGCATGGAGGGGAGATAGTTTTATTAATATGGGACAATTTGACTGGGGTAAGATACCATTTTTGTACCACTTTTAACATTAGTTCCTTTGTGGCCACTGATATTGAATGGTATGGACATTTAGTCCACATAGTTGTCCATGTTGCTTCTTCCGTCTCTATATTCCATTCCATTCCCCACATTCTCCTCAAACCATCTGGGGAGCCCATATCTCTGTATAGAAGAAGTGTGTAGATATGAGACACCAATCCTTTGCCTGAGTCATCTACAGACTACACTTCCAATGGTGTAAAGTCTCTCAGAGCCTGTCTTTTAATATCAGGTCACCTTATAAAATTCCTAACCTAATACCAAGAGAGCCAGGAGACTTGATTATTTCTGAGATGTGTTTGCCAATATTTTCTAGGCAAGGGGTTTGCATCCGTATAAAATTCTTTAAGCCTATATAGCTATACCTGCTTAACAGTACCTTCTCAAAAACTATTATGAGGCTTACCAACTGAGACATTTACTTACTTTTAACATTTCACGGAGCTCATACTGGGTCCAAATTGAACATTCTCTCTTGAAAGATATTCACCCAGCAGTCTTCCCATTTATTAAGAATGATATTACATTGGATTTTATCAAGTGGAAGTCTACTTCCTGGGCAATGATACGGGTATGGAAAAGATATAAGGAAAAGCTTATGCCAGGGATATCTCTCTTTTTCCCCTTGGGGGGACATCCAGATTTTGCAGTGGAGGATAAGCAGTTTCATATGGAAGTGCATTGACCACTATTGTAATTATTTACCTACGCCAAACTTTTTCCTGGCAGAAATTTTGGGCAGATTGGGACCCGCAGGAGTGCTCCGACGGGGAGTTGAATATAGTGGGAGTCCTCTCCCCTCGGCTCCACCTCTATGCCTCCAAAATGCCCCATTTTGGGGCCTTCCACCAGCTCTCCATCTCCCAGGCTGGGCTTCCCCAATAAACCCCCAGTTCAGCTGGCAGGGTCCCAGCAGTGGCATAGCTCAGCAGGATGAGGGGCTTCTGCCAGCAGAGACCAGCAGGGCCGGGACCTTGCCAGCTAAGCTGGAGTTCTGGCACATCCAACTCCCCCCAGCCCAGCACAAATACAAGTTGGATTTTGCCCTAAGGTCTTATCCTCAAATAAAAATGGAGAAGTTTCAAAAGGGAGATGCTTGGTTTATATCAGTGGGTCAAATATAGTGAAATCATAAATGCAGCTTTCCATGCAGATTTCCCCCCAACGTTCATAGAATCATAGAATAGTAGAGTTGGAAGGGGTCTACAAGGACATCAAGTCCAACCCCCTGCTCAATGCAGGAATCCAAATCAAAGCATTCCCAACAGATGGCTGTGCAACTGCCTCTTGAATGCCTCCCGTGTTGGAAAGCAGTGGCATCACTAGCCGGAGTGTGGGGGGGTGCGGACCTCCGGTGCGCGCCCCCCCAGGGGCATGGGCATGGTGGCTGGGGTTGCGTGCGTGCGCCTGCGGACGTGCACTTGAGGCCAGCCACCCTGTCTATGCCCCTGGGAGGACGCGCGCCGGAGGGGCACCCAGCCGCAGAAGGCCTGGGAATGCCGGAAAGCTTCCCTCGCCCCGCCGACGCTGCTCCCGCTCTCGTCTGCCCACCCGCCTCCGAGGAGGAGTCGGTGCAGACTTGCCGGGCAACGGCACGGGGTGGGGTGGCTCTGGGTGTCACCCCCCTCATGGTGACACCCAGGTGCAGGCCGTACCCTCTGCACCCTGGTAGGGATGCCCCTGTTGGAAAGCCCACTACCTCTCTAGGTAAATGGTTCCATTTGGCTCTAACAGTTTGAATTTTTTTCCTGATGTTCAGTCGAAATCTGGCTTCCTGCAACTTGAGCCCATTATTCTGTGTCCTGCACTCTGGGACGAGCAATAAGAGATCCCGGCCCTCCTCTGTGTGACAACATTTCATGTACTTGAAGAGCGCTATCATATCTCCCCTCAGTCTTCTGTTCTCCAGGCTAAACATGCCCAGTTCTTTCAGTCTCTCCTCATAGAGCTTTGTTTCCAGTCCGCTGATCATCTTTGTTGCCCTCCTCTGAACCTATTTCAGTTTGTCTGCATCCTTCTTGATGTGCAGAGACCAGAACTGGATGCAGTATTCAAGATGAGGCCTAACCAGTGCTGAATAGAAGGGAACTAATACTTCATGCGATTTGGAAACTATACATCTGTTAATGCAGCCTAATATGGCATTTGCCTTTTTGTTGGCTTATATTCAGCTTCTGATCAATGACAATTCCTAGATCCTTCTCACATGTTGTATTGCTGAGCCAAGTATTCCCCATTTTATAACTGTGCATTTGGTTTCTTTTTCCTAAGTGTAGAACTCTGCATTTATCCCTGTTGAATTTTATTATGTTGTTTTCAGCCCAATGCTCCAGCCTATCAAGGCCCATTTAAATTTTGTTTCTGTCTTCCACGATACTAGCTGTGCCCCCCAATTTTGTATCATCTGCAAATTTGATAAGCATGCTCTGTACCTCCTCATCTAAGTCGTTAATAAAAAATGTTGAAGAGCACTGGGCCCAGGACCAAGCCCTTTGTACCCCACTCGTTACTTCCACCCAGTTTGAGAAGGAACCATTGATAAGCACTCTTTGAGTACAATTCTGAAGCCAACTGTGGATCCACCTGATAGTTGTTCCATCCAGCCCACATTTAGCTAGCCTGCTAATCAGAATATCATGGGACATTTTGTCAAACGCTTTGCTGAATTTGAGATATATTATAGCCACAGCATTCCCACAGTCTACCAGGGAGGGTATCCAATAAAAAATGAGATAAGATTAGTTTGGCAGGATTTGTTCCTCATAAATCCATGTTGCCTCCTAGTAATCTTTAAGAAAAAAATATTTATTGTAGAAAAAAGTGTTTGTTGGTAATGTTTCTGGAATTGGAAAAGAAAGATGGCAAAGTGCCCTCAATCTTTTATGGCCGTACAGCTGGAACTCTTGCAAAGACAATGACCCCTTTCAGGGCAAACTGTGGGATACTCATGCATCACTAGTCTTAATTAGCCAATTTCTGGTTGTAAAAGATTTAGAAGAAACATTTGGTGAGATATGAAGTGAAGGCATTGCCACAGACTTTTTAGACAATGGCTTGAAATTCAGACAGAACATAAGCTGCTAATAAAGTACAAAAGCTGGCTATAAAACCTCAGGAATACGTTTTGATTGAAGAAGCTTCAAGAAATGTTAGTTAAAGACTTCAGAAATACTGTGGGTTTTTTTGTTTTGTTTTGTTTTGAATGGCCAGTGCTCAGTAGAACAACTTGAAAGTTGCAAAGAGGATATATGGTCTTGTTGGTGTCAGTTGACTTATTTGTATTTTTATTGATTGATTTATTATTTGACTTATATCCCACCCTTCCTCCCAGCAGGAGCCCATTTGACATAACTCAAAGTGTGAAGATATATTAAAGCCACTTGTAGCATGGAACGTTAGGTGAAACTTTTGCCAAAAGCAATTAAGAACTATAAAATAGGGAAGGACAGAAATCACAAGACTGACGGTTTTCTGCAGCTACACATTTTTGGAAAGCACAAATAAATGCACACTTGCTTTCCATGCACTACATAAATTATTTATTTAGAATGCTTACAGCTTGCTTTTCAGCACTGCTGTCACAATTAAGAAGTCATCATTTTCTTAAAAAAAAGAATCATAATTATCACAAAACCTGACACAGCAGAACAATAAATAAGATGAAATATCAGCCTGAAACCCCAGACACTTAAAAGACCAGGCCTGTGTGGCCAGGATAGGCTCTAACCAAGATATGGCTGACGGGCCCCTGCTGCTGGGGCTGGGCAGGTGTAGCACCCTCTCCAAATCCATGCTAGCATCAGATTGCAGAACATGTTCCCTATAATATGATGCTGGCATGGATTGTGGAGTGGGAGCCAACCTCCCAGGCACCCTCCCCCCACACTGTTGGTGTGGGCTGGCCATGCCACTTCCCATGTTGTGGCATCACCATGTCAGTGTTCTGTGCACACATGATTGCCATCGCCCAAGATGGCAGCAGGGGTGTTAACACCCCCCCATCTTGGGTGATAGCAGGCATGCCCACACAGCACACTAATGCATTGATGCATCCAGGCCTATTTAAGGCAGTGACGGCAGTAGTGCCACCACATTGCTGCAGCTGCCACCTTCGAGAACTTGCTGCAATCTGGTGCCCAAGAGTTTGCTGCAGTCTGGTGTTAGCCCTGTAAAACACACAGGGGAAAAATGAATATTTTCACCTGAAGAGGAAAAGAAAAAAAGAAAGTACCTGATGCACCTCATGATGGAGGAAATTCTAGACAGTCGCTTGCCATAACAGAACAGGCCACAACAACCAAGCCTCTTAACCAGCCTTAAACAGTGTTGCTAACACAACCACTTTTGGATGTGCAACAGAACCTCCTCTCCTTATGTACCCTCATGTGTATCCTACATGTGTTCTGGGTTTTCTGCCAACCCTCCATAGCAGATTAAGGGGGGGGTACGGGGAGAGGAGAGGAGTGGGAAATTCTGTTGTGCAGCCAAAAGTGCTTGCACTAGCAGAACTGTTTAGTTGGCTGTTGCCCCCATCTCTCATTGTCACCCACCTCCATCCCAGAAGTTGTCATTGGCCTGAGTATCCCTACATCTTGTAAACGAACAAACATTTTCATGTCTTCATCAGCTGAAAAATGACACAAGGAACTCCATGACCGGCTAAGGGTGTTTAAGGGGCTTGGTTGTCATGGCCTTTCAAAGAAAGTTGTCTGAATCTCTTCCTCTGATGAGAGCTATGAACAGGTTTGCTAGCTCTCAGAATGTCCAGTTTTAACAGTATGTACATTAACAGTATTTATCTCCATTTTATAATTCATGCATTTAATATGCATAGCTAGCATTGTGTTGCACTGTAAAAGGTGTTTGCATCAATGGGCAAAAACAAACAAACCCTAAACAATATACATATCAGAAAGAAAGGGCACACAGCCTGCACAAGGACTGCACAAGCCTCCCCACAGTGTCCTGCACAATAGCCTTAACTTTGTGTTATGACATGAGATAGTGCAGTTTGATAGTTATTAATTGAACACATTCAAAGTTGAACAAATAATTCAACTGATCTGTGGTTGGAAAGTATGTGGATATATTCAGAAGTCATTTAACTGCAATATCTTGGTGTTTGCCTTTTGCAACACTAAGGCCCCATCTAGACTACAACTTTAAAGGAGTATCATACTACTTTAAACAGTCATGGCTTCCCCCATAGAACTGTGAGAACTGTAGATTGTTCAGGGTGCTCAGAATTGTTGGGAGACCCCTATTGCCCTCACAGAGCTACAATTCCCAGTGTGGTTTAACAGTCAGTCCCTCTTTCCAGGGAATTCTGGGAACTGTAGCTTTGTGCGGGGAGTAAGCATATCCTAACACCTCTCATCACCCTTAACAGTTCCCAGAATTCTTTGGCAGAAAGCCATGATTCTTTAAAGTGGTAGGACACTGCTTAAATGGGGCCTAGGCTCATGCAGTCTATCCGAATAGAAAGTATCTGCTTTAATTTCAGTTTCCATGATTCTCCCAACTGCAGGCAGGTGTCCTTTCTAAATAACTTTAATCCTGGAGTGTGTACTACTAACAAAACCAACATTATGTTCCATACAACCTTCCGTTTAGGCTCTGGTGTAAAATCATTAGCCACTTACACTTTTGTAGCATGAGCCTGGCTTTAAAGAAGGATTAATCTTATGTGTGGAAATGTTTCTCAATGACCAACAAGCCAAGTGGTCCAGGAAAGTGTCAAATTATACCTAAACACATAACTACTAGGGTTGGGCCAGATTACAGGTAATAGATAATCGTTGTCCTATGATTGGTTAATGTATGTGTTATGCAATCATTAGACAGAATTGAAAATTAGATATGCCATTGAACTGATCTGCTATTGCAAGTTCTTAGCAACACTGCTCTCTTTAAAATTAACAGCAGTTACCAGCATGAAAAAAATCCCTGCTCAGTTGCCTAAAAATGTTGTTATTGGTCCTTTCCAGGGTAGAGAATTGCAAACTATAGAATCTAAGGGTACCCTAGGAAATGCAAATTTTAACCCCATTATTTCCAGAAATATTTTCATTTCAAGAGCCAATATGCTGTTTTCACAATAGAGTTCTGAATTGGTACTACACAGCTGAGGTTATTATCTGCAATAGACTCAACTGTGTATCATGTTCCCCATTCAAAAGTACAGACATCCCTCTAAGCAGTATAATGGAAGTCTAGTTGGTTGTTGCACATCACATGTACAACTGGTTAACTGTGAAGTCACATTCCTCCAGTTTACAAATACAGTAATATTTTGAAATTTGCTGCCTGTTCATCAAATTGATCTGTAACAGCAAATACAGTTTTCACATCAGGAACAGAAAGTCAAGGATATTCACTGTGATCCTTAGTCTCAGCTAATCTTTGCTTGACATCTATAGTTACTTACAAGTGAAGTTAATATCACCTTGATAACATCCACATAATACCATCCTAATACTTGGACGTGAAACAGAGGCATCAGGGTTGCTTTATTGGGGGCAGGAACAGGTGTCCAAATGGCATTCTGCCTTGAGGTTGTGATTATTTTCCAGACAAATTACATTCAAGTATTAGACCAGCTCATAGCTCTGTCTGTCACAGAGGCAGAATGAGATTAGGAGAGAAGTGTCTCAAGAGCAGCGTATGTGTCTATGTTTTGATTGAATTGGGGTGGGGGGAGAATGAAGCAATAATAATCTTCCTGGTTCTTTCTCTTTTTATGAGACATTTTGGAGGAGCAAGAAAAGCCCCACACACTCTAATTAAATTTTATTTATCTGATTTTTATTCTACCCTTCCTCTAAGGAGTCTGGAGCAACAAGGTCAATCCCATTTAAAACTAACAACCTTGTGAGGGTTCCTATGCTCAATGACATTCATGGTTGCGCAAGGAATTGAACCCAGATCTCTATGATCCAAGACCAATGCTCTATCTATTTCACCACTCTGGCCCTGAGCCCAGTTTCCCAACCAACTGTAGGTTTTCAGAAGAATGGAATGAAAAGTCCTAACATTGAACATTTATTATTAGGAAGTATTGGTATTGGAACTTTACACCAGCATGGTAAAAAGCTATGTGCAGAACAAGTAGTGTTAGACTCAGCTTCTAATTCTTTTAAAGCCATCATGAGGACCAGTTTAACTAAAACTTGACCTGGAAATATAATGATAATGCCAGTCCCACTATAAAGTGGGGCAAGTTTAGCCCACTTAAATTGTAAGGAAGTCTCAAGAGATTTCCATTGGCTGTTCTGGCCAACCACTGAGGGTTGGAGGCAGCTGGATATTTAAGCCAGTTCCACCCACATCTCGGCTTTCTTTTTGCAGCACTTGCCCATCACCCTAGGCAGTGTAGACTTTGTGGAGCTAAGTAGGAATTGGGGGCAGGGCAACCTGAATTGGCTTTTGAGCTCCCCTCTTTTGCTTGCTCCACACTGTCTGGAATTCTAATTGTCTTTTGGGCAGTGTTTTTTCATTGACTGCTATTTATTATTTTATTTTATTTATTTATTTTATTCAGCTTATATCCCGCCCAACTAGCAAACAGCTCTCTGGGCGGCAAACATAGAAACATATACATATACATTTTACTTGGTTGGCATTTAGTGTGGGCAAGTGAGTGGATTTTAAGAATGTCAAGGATAAGCAATCTAAGGCATTGGAGGTTAAGGACACTCTCCAATAATCTTCCATTGTGGCCCAGCTTAGCAAGTTCTTGGTTGGTGCACTTTTGGCCTAGCGTGTGCACCCTAGCGAACACTGGACAACATGGGTATAGTGCACATGCTAGATATACATCCCCAAGATTCCATAGGCAGGGGATGGAATATTTTGCTTCCCATTCTCTGATTTGGTACTGGGGACTGCTGGTATGAACATGACCAGAGAATTGGAGAGATGCAACCCTGTCAGTCTTAGCCAGATTCCAACCTGCTTGCACTTTCAGAATTTGATTGAATTGACTATGTATCTTTTATTTGTTATATAATAAATATAACATCTCTATCCAATACTGTGTCTCTCAAGTCTTCTTTCTAGGTGTGTGGACAAATAAATACCCTTTTCTTTATTAAAACTAAGAACATAAGAAAATCCCGCTGGATCAGGCCAATGGCCCATCTAATTCAGCATCCTGTTCTCACAGTGGCCAACCAGATGCATATGGGAAGCCTGCAAACAGGACCTGAGTGCAAGAATACTCTCCTCTCCTGTGGTTTCCAGCAATTCATGTTCAGGAGCATGCTGCCTCTGACCATGGGGTCACAGCATTGCCATCATGGCTAGTAGCCATGGACAGCCTTATCCTCCATGTGTCCTCCTAAACCTCATTTCAAGCCATCCACGTTGGTGACCACCACTACCTCCTATAGGAACAAATTCCATAGTTTAACTATGCCACTGTTTGAAGAAGTACTTTTCCCCTTTGTCCTGCATCTTTCAACATTCAGCTTCATAGGATGTCCATGAATTCTATCACCATGAGAGAGGGAGAAAAACCTCTCTCTATCCACTTTCTCCATACCATGCATAATTTTATACACTTCTCTTACGTTACCTCTTACTCATCGTCTCTCTAAACTAAAGAGCCCCAATACTGCAACCTTTCCTGACAGGGGAGTTGCCCATCTCCTTAATCATTTTGGTTGCTCTTTTCTGAATCTCAGGTGGGAAGATCCCTTCATGCCATCCAGCATGGGTGCATTTTTGAACCTTGGGGGGTGGGGGGAAACCACACAGAAGATGATGGCTGTGGACACAATCTTTCCAGGTGTACAGTGTCACCGCTTCCAGGAGATCCATTATCAGGAGAGTGAGGGGTTACAAGAAGCTTGCATCTGACACTGGGATATTTCCTATCAGTGTCTGAAACCATGGAGGCATAACAAATTGGAGGTGCTGGACTTGCCTGTCCTGGAGCAGTTCCTGACCATTGAGCCCAAGGAAATGGAGAACTGGGTCAGTGAATGAGGGCAGAGAGTAACTTGCTGCCAAGTGTTGTTCCTGAGAAAATGTTTACAACTCAGTCAGCCAGAGCACAAGACTAAGGCAGGAAGAGCAGATGCTGGGGCTATTCAAGAAGGTTTATTTCCTTGAAGCAGAGTGTTGAAGAAGACACCTCACTGGGCAGTGGAGTGAGACTAGTGAGACGTGCCAAGTTCTCCCCTCTTTAAGCTGGAGTGGAACCAACTGATATACAGTTCAGGGCCCCATGTCCTTCACTGAGGTTGCTGTGTACTTCACCAAGAGATAGTTTAGTCTGCTGGATCTGGGCCAAAGCCTGGAAAATCATACTGATGAATTACAGGAATGCCATCTTTCTGGATCTCAGAGTCCCAAACCTGACCTCATCTTTTGGCTGGAGGAAGAATAATCGCTGTTTGTCCAGGTTCAGCTCCTCCTCACCTCCAGAATACCCCATTTTGGGGACTTCTGCTGGCTGCTGCCAGTTGGCGTTCAGCTGCTGGCACTTCCTCCCACTTGCACTTTTGGCACACAGAAGGGGGAGGGCTGCGCCAAACAGAGTGACACTTGCATCACTCCACCAGTGGTGGCTGTCAAGAGTCCAGCTTAGCTGGGAGAGCCAGGTGGAAGAAATGTTCTTTTCTATTCCTTAAAAGGATTTCATGGTAAGCGTAATTCTGAGGGGGTTTACCATTGCCTCCCTCTGAGGCTAATCCTCCCCAACTGGCTAGGGCCTGCTCAGCTTGCCACAGCTGCACAAGCCAGCCCTTTCCTTGTCCACAACTGCCACCTGGGGGGCGACTGGGCTCCTTGGGACTATGCAGCTTGCCCACAGCTGCACAGATGGCAGGGCATATAACCCCTGAGCCACTCACTGTGGGGGTGATCTTTAGCTGGCCCTTGACACCCAGGAGACACGAGCGGGGATTTGAACTCACAGACTCTGGACTCCCAGCCAGGCTCTCCTCCCCACTGTGCTATACCTGCTGTAGCCTAATTATAAACAGAACAAAATACTAATTAAAACATGAGGAAATAAAAAACTTATTCAGACATCTAAGTGAGAACATAGAAGTGCATGTTGTAAAGGTTGTATTCTATGCTGCTGTTTATCCTAAACCTTAACACAAAGAGACAGCAGTCATTTTAATCAGCATTATTTCATTAACTCATGGATAGTCTGTGGTGGTCCTGATCCAGTCTTTGCACTGAGTCCTCATTCCCTTACTGTCTTTCATGAGGTTCTAGTCCTGGAGTGAATAAATATTACCCAAAACTCTGACAACCCAATTTCTATGCATGACTTTTAATTGGATCTAGCAATCCTGCCCTTTACTCAGCTGTTGAGTCCTGTTAGGCAGCTGATAGAATTTACAGGGCCTAGCAACAGAGACACACACAGAGAGAGAATCCTGATGGCAGGTTTGAGACAACCTATGGTAAAGGATTCTCTTTTCCCCACCCTCCAGCACCACCCAGGTGGCTGGAAAATGGAAATTGACTGCCTTCAAGTCAATTCCAATTTATGGCAACCCTACGAATAGGGCTTTCATGGTAAGCAGTATTCAGAGGGGGTTTACCATTGCCTTCCTCTGAGGCTGAGAGGCAGTGACTGGCCCAAGGTCACTCAGTGAGCTTCATGGCTGTGTGGGGATTCGAACCCTGGTCTCCCAGGTAGTAGTCCAACACCTTAACCACTACACCACACTGGCTACCCCAAGGAAATTAAGATAAATAAAGCTGCTTCAGACTTTCTGAGCAGTAGTTCTCTGAGTACTGGCCTGAATACTGCCATAATCCTTGCAGCCTGCAGCCTGTTCTCCCATCCCACCACAACCCCATAAACTTACTAGGGCAGTGGCAGGGATGGTGGCTGCAGTGCTCAGCCTGGTGCAATCTACAGAATGACAGAGTGAATCACCCAAGAATGAATCTAGATCCCAAATACATTGTGGGGTAATAAAGGTGGCAGCTGCAGCTGCTTCTCTTGGCACTTCCCTGGTGAACAGTGAGCTGAGAAATTTATGTTATTTTATTTTAAAAAGAGATAACAGTGTCAGTCTCAGTAGGCCCTTCAAAGCCTATAGACTTTGGCATTTGCCCCATCAGATTGGGTGATGATGCCAGAGCCTGCCTTGCATCTTGTTGGATTTAAGCATTTTTTGTAAAAACAAACAAAGATAGCTATGCACTTAGTACAGCATTCTAAAAACACTTCATACCAAAAACCTCTCCGTTCAGAAAGCTGCAACACAAGAAAATACATAAATACACCCCCTTTGAAAAGTTAGATTGCAGCATAACAAAAACACTCTCAGTTGCAATTTAGCTAGTAATCATTTGTTCCTTTTAAAAAGTCGTACTTTGTATCTGATGTTGCCAGTTTTGCAACTTGTGGATTTTAATTGGCTGTCGTTCATTCACCACCATCATCCTATACCTCAGTTGCTCCTAACAGTGCCCGACTACTGATACTACACAAAGGAGTTCCATGAGGGAGTGCTGCCATTTGGAGCATGAGTATCTGGCCTTGGTCATAGGGATGTGTGCGAAAGGGTGCCTCAAGCTTCCTCCTTGAATTTGGCACTGTAGATCCTAAGCCCTGTAAAAACCGTGCCAGCTTCAAGCATTCATGTCAAAATCTTAAGCTTTATACTTAGTACAGCATGCTAGAAATAATCTGTTCAGGTTGTACTGGTCGCAGCATGACAATCAAGAGTTTACTCTCCCATACAAGGCTATTGCTTCAGACAGCAGATTATTATGGGCCACAACATGTGCACTGGCTTCAAATTTTGCTCTGCATAGATTTTTTTTTTCATTTTGCTAGCAGCATGAAAAACAAACTTTGGCAATCAGCTAGATGGCATGTGCTCAGACTGAGGAGAGGGAGGGGGCTGACTGTGCACTATTTTCATAGTCATCACCTGAGTAATTCTGATAACATTTTAAAATCAAATTATTTAAAACATATAGATAGTTCCAAGAGAACAAATCAGCTTCCTAATGGTTCTTATCGCAGAGATGATTTGCATACGTACAGCTAGTCAGAAAATGGTTATAATATGTATAGACAAGAACAAGATTGGGTCGCCGTTCAATAGCAATAGATAATAGTAAAAAGTCATTTTTGTAAAGGATGAATGCACACAAGAACACAGTGTTATACATATTGCAAAAATGCTGAAGCCAGAGTAGTTGACTGTCACAGCAGGTGTCACCCTTGGACATGATGGTTACAATACAATGTAATGTAAGTTGTAGCTGCAGTATGTATATCTGCCACTATATGAGATGTCGATCCATACAATTTATAGGAAGAAAGCTCTGCAGAATATTCTTAGCCATGCATAGCAATATGAACTGGAAAAAACTGGTGATGTGTTTTTGCTGATATGTTTCTAATAGCTTAACTTCCTTCCATAATGGATACTATTACTGTTATTTCAGATTAGATTTTTCAAGTAGCCATGGACACCATGCAGGAAGAAGGGAGGCTGAATAAAAATGCCCCCACCCAGAGGTGTAGTCATCCAGGATTGCAGGGGGGTCTTAGACCACTTACTTTTTGGGAGCATGGTCCCAGCTAGTTCCCTATCTACAAGCAATTAATGTGAAAGGGGAACTTGTCTGCTACTGAGAAGAGTCCTTGTCCTTTTGTGCAGATTGGAGCCAATCAGAATGAAAGGAGGTGAGTCAATCACTGAGAAGACTCTTCTCAGTAGCTAACACAAAGCCTCCCCTTTCATGCTGATTGGCTCCTAGGAACATCTGTTGTAGTGGAGTGTGGACGTAGATATGACAGAGAGCAGGAGAGACAAAGGAAAGTGGCAAAGGGAATGTGGCTGTGTGGGGGCATGGTGTGACTGTCATGAAAGGACCCTGCACTTCTGAATTCTATACTTCTATATCTCTGGACAGGTTTCTCATTTTACACTCTGAGTGAGTAGGAGTGGTCAAATCTGTCAATTATGGTGTCTTATTTTTCCAATCTTAACTTCCATTCTCCACATACCTGCGTCAGTTTTTTTTATCATAAAAAGTACATTTCACTACACTTCTGTTACTATGCACATTTTTATAAGCATTTTTCCCTAACATAACACATTTTTGCGGACACTTTCCCCTTATATAATGTGTTTTTGTACATTATTTTTCACTACTATGTGCATTTTAATGTTCACTTGTCTTTAATACACGCATTTTTGTACACGTTATACGAACAACTGCATCACAATTTATTTCTTTTTTTAAAAAGGGTGAATTTCAAAGGATAGCTAGTTTTTGGTTATATCATTTCAAAAAGTGCATTATGTAGTTTTGTGTTAAAATGTGATGAACCAAATTGAATTTCTCTCCATTCCTGTGAGTGACTATTGTTTTCTATAATTAATTGGCTCCCTGTACAGGGTTCATGTACTGAAGGCACAAATCCCTCTACTTCATATTTTGGAGGGAAGAGGTAGCCCTGGGCCTCATACATAGAAGGACACACCAATGTAGTTGTTGAAAGGGCTTGTTGTTGATATTATTATTATTATTATTATTATTCACACTTTACCCTAAGATTCCAGGGCAGGTCACAATTTAAAATACAAAATTGTAAACAGTTTAAAATGAATTGCAACCACAAGAATAGGATGACTCATACAAGTCATCTCAAGTATCAAAGCCAGGGTAAAGAGGTGCATCTTTAGCATATGTGAGGAAGGAGTTCCACAACATAGGTGCTGCTACAGAGAATGCCCGTCCCAGGCCACCACCACCTAGATCTTCTGATGCCAGAGGAACTACCAAGAGGGCCTCCTCTGCTGATCTTAACAGCTGAGAGGATCTGTAGAAGTGGAGGAAGTCTTTCAGATGTTTGGGAAATAAGTTGTTTAAGGCTTCAAACACAAATGTGAGCACTTTGAATTGGGCCTGGAAATGAACTGGCAACCAATGCAACTGTATTAAAACTGTGGTTATATGAGTTCTAAAGGGAACCCCAATCAGTAATCTGGCCACTGCAAAACTAGCACTTGAACCATAAGTCTGTTTCATCCTGTTTGTGCATTAAATGGCAATATATACACCAAAATGTCAGCTGCCGCCCTCCCCCCTGCAACTTCTGTGAAATGATATCTTAGCTGGCTGCTCTAACCTCTCCCTTTCAGGTTTGTAGCCAATAAGTGAAGTCAAGGTCGTGCCTAAATCTCACTGCAACACCAGAAATGGTTGTTTTCCCCCTGTTTATCTGAAAAACTGATAAATTGAGTAAGTATATAACTTTCAGGGGGGGTTTCTCTTATGTGCAGGAGAGCAATGTTTTGAAAACCTTTCCAGTATGAAGAAATTGATCCTTTACTGTGGGAGCATCTATACTTTGGAGCTCTCTGCCTATTGACATTAAGTAGGCACCTTCATTGTACTTTTTTCAGCACCTGTTAAAAACCTTTTTTGTCTAAACAAGTCTACCTAGGCACGTAGAAGCTATTATGCTTTTTATCCTTTTTTAACTTGCTGTTGGTTTTATTATTTTGAATGTTTTTAAATAACTGTTTTTAACTGTTTTTGCCAATAATTTCATTAATTCCTTCTGTAAACAGCTTTGAGGGTTTTTACAATAAAGTGGTATATAAATATTGTAAATAAAATACATAAATAACTTTCAGAGTCACTGTGGCCCTTGGGTCTCTTTCTTCTTTTAGGAGCAAAGGAATCTGCCTTATACCAACTCAGGCCATTTGGTATCATCTAGCTCAGTACTGATGACATGGACTACAATTGGCTATCTAGGATTCCAGGCAATAGTCTTTTCCAGAGATTGGAAAGTATCTTTTAAAATTTTACTTTTAAATTCACTAATGAATGCACAGCATACCTAGGGCAGATCCACATCATTCATTTAAATCCTATTCAACATATATTTGAAGCACATGAATCCCACCACAGAATCATGGGAACTGCAGTTAGTTAAGGGTGGTGGGAACTATAACTGTGAGGGGGAAACTACAAGCCCTAGGATTCTTTGTGGGAAGTCATGCACTTTAAATGTGTGTTGTATGTGCTTTAAATGTATTGTGTGGATCTGCATTACTTCATAAACTTTTCCTGCATATAAATAATTTTAATTAATTTTTAAAGTGGGAATGAGCTACATAGTTTACTGGGTGACCATGGGCTACTCACCATCTCTCAGCCTAATCTGCCTCTCAGGATGAAAACAACAAAGGGGACCATGACCACCCCAAGCAAGAAGGGCACACTTAAAATGAAACTGAAATAATAATGTACAACCATAGTGTGAAATCAGATACATATCGAGGCATTTGTTGTTGTTACATGCCTTCAAGTTGATTACAACTTGTGACAACCCTATGAATCTTTTGGATGTATTCATAGGGTTTTCATGGTAAGAGGTATTCAGAGGTGGTTTACCATTGCCTTCCTCTATGATTAAATATTTATATAAGCATGAATCTCAAAGATGTTTATTATTTATACAACCTGTAAAGATATTTATAGTGCAATTCTATGTTTGTTTACTCAGAAGTAAGTCCCAATGTATTCAATAGAGCTTACTCAAAACAGGGAAGTGTGCACATGACTACAACCTCAAGTGATAAGGAACTTCACTCACCCAACCCAAAATTCAGAATGATGGCACTTTAAGTTGTTTTGCAACTGTTTTATATTTGTTCTATGGTTATTGGATTTAAAATGGCTTTATTTGTTGTTGTGAGCAGCCTTGGTTTCCAACCCTACCTCACAGGGTTGTTGGAAAGATTCCATATATACACACACTGGAGATGTAAAAATACATACATCCCATATAATAATTTATTGTCAAAACCAGTTGGTCATTGCAGAACATTTTTTAAAAAAAATTAAATCAGTATTAGTTTCCTACAAAATAAAAGCAGTTACACCTAGGTAAGTCCTCCGTAATTGCTTAAAAATAGAATTGAGGGAGAGAGAAAGATTTACAACACCAACCCAATTCTTTGTTATGTTCACTCAAACGTCCCATTGATTTATAGCACAATCATAGCCATGTCTACTTAAAAGTAAGCCTTACTGAATTCAATGGGGTTTACACCCAGTATGTGGGATTAGCATTGCAGATTTACTCCCCAACAGTGAGTATAGGATTAAACTTTCATATTGGGAAGGTTTTCAAAACAGCCTATGAATTAGACAAATAAACTGCGCTCTTCAGCAGCCCAGGAAAATTTAAACTTGTTTGACTTCTTATAATTACAAAAGTATAATACATTTTAATGGCATAATAAACTGCAGCATGTACACTTTTCCAAATTTCTGTTCAAAAATTATTTGAAAGATAAAATGTATAATATGATATTTTTTGCAAGTAACTATAAAACCCCCTGCATGTACAGTTTTATTATAATCATAGCTGAAATTGTTTACTGTGCAGGCCTACCAAATTCCTGCTGTGATTTTCATTCGAGATTTCCTTCTATATTATTGTAGAGAGAAAGGGAATCTTACTGCTGCTGAAAGCTATACACTCACTTAGCTTCTGATGTGCAGACAAGCAGGAACAAGAAACCATTTTTAGCACTTGAAATGGATTCTAACTATTGCCTGGAAGCCAGCAAATCTCTCATCAATCACAACCCTGACTTCACCTATTGGCTAAAAAACTGAAACGGTGGGGATTAGAGCAGCCAACTTCTAACAGAAATTGTGTGTGTGGGGTGACATTTTGATGTATATATCTTGAACCAGACCACCTAGAAACTAAAAGTCCAGGGATTGGGGTGACTCACCCAGAGACCCAGAGAGGACCTGCAAAAACTAAAGTGTCTGGGTGAAGACTGGAGACCTAGCAATCCTGATCCAACACAACATGGTTTCCAGTTTTTGCTTTTTACAAACAGCTCCCTTCAACTTCTTAAAATTATTGCTTTTAACTTTTAGAGTTGCCTTTTTCTTGTTTTAATGGTCATATTTCTGAATGGATTTCTCCTTTCCTCCACCACTTCGATAGATATTAAAAAATCATTTCTAGATTTCTCAGTGGGGGCAAATGGCAGTTCTTCAGCTAGAATCCTAGGTTGAGTCTGCAAACCATTTCCCTGTGTTAAGACGACAAGGGAGAGAAAACAGATGTTTATTTTTCATGCACTTTTAAATATTTTGTTCCGTCTTAATCTATGCTGTTACCAGTTCTTCCAAGACCAATAAAGAATGCTTGGAAATAGTTTGACATTTATGCATTTCCCTTTTGACATTATCAGGGTTAATTAAGTGATAACCTCCCCAGCAGTGGAAATTGTATGAGGCGATAATGTCACCTAGGATCATAATAGAAGCTGTATGGGCAAGTGCTTACTGCAGTGTGAAATATGTTCGGTGCCTATTATGAAACAATTTTTGAAAGAGAAAAAGGGAAACAGAAAGCTAATATTATGAATAACTTTGGGTTGGTGAACTGCCAAGTGAGAGAGTCAAGCAATATAGTTTTATACATTTTTCCCATCAAGAACTGTGCAAACACTGGGAAGTTTCTTTGAGAAGCTTGGGATAACTTGTGACACTTTAATTTGTGCTATGGGGCCCTTACATATATGGAATAATGAAGATGTGCTATCAGAAGAAAAGTGTGAGCATGCAGATCTAGCCTTAATCAAAATAAATATGGGCTTTTCACATGGAGATCTTGTAACTTCCCAAAGATATTTAAAAATACATATTAATCAACATGAGACCTACTCAAACCTCCATATTTATACTGTACAAGGGGAAGGGAAGGGGTTTTTATTTGGTGGCCCTGCAGCCTGATCTCCATTCTTTCAGTGAAAAGTCTCAAATGGGCCTCTATATAAGTACAGAGGTATACTTGTAGGCTCTTGATGCTATTGAAATTCCTTTGTACTCAGAACTTCCAATCACTTGAAGAGCCCATATGTGTGTGTAGCAATATCCACATAGAAAACACCTTCAGATCTTCTGTTAAACATCTGGAGGTGAAAGAGCACAGTTAGCAGGCTCAGTCTCTCTCCCCCTGTAATACCAAATGCCTAGCTTTTCCCAAGCACAAGACTAATAAGTTCGGCATTTCAAAAGGATCCTGAACATTGCTCGTGGTCAAGAAATAAAAGCAAAGAGATTTACATTTAGGCCATAAAATACTAAAACGAACTACATAGCTAGCAGTCTGTGCCTCACTCCCCTGTTTTACACTCTCCTCTGGCTGGAAGCCTCCCTACAGCCCACTGGAGATTCTTGCCTGAGAGGGGATGAGTCTACAATCTTCTTGATGTTATTTCTTGATGGTACTTTGGGGCTATGTTAGCCCCCTGTGGGCTTAATCTTGATGGTATCTTGGGGCTTCTTCAGACCCTGAAGGCTTCATCTTCCTGATCCCATACTTATACCCACAAAACCCTGGGAGGCGCACCTTGCATCTATTAGATCAATATCTATCCATCATCCAGGTAGCTGGTTCCCGCTCAGGTGATGTCTCCTGATCCTGTCCTCATGACCTTGAGATTGATAGACAAATGGTCAAGGAATACCTAATCACTTTGAATGAGTTCAGATTGGCAGGGCCCGATAAACTTCATCCTAGAGTATTAAAGAACTGGCTGAAGAACTCTCAGAACTGCTGTCTATTATCTTTGTGAAATCATGGAGGACTGGTGAAGTGCCAGATGACTGGAGGAGAGCTAATCTTGTCACTGTCTTCAAAAAGTGCAAGAAGGAGGATCCAGGGAACTACAGATCAGTCAGCCTAACATCAATCCCTGGAAAAATTCTGGAGCAGATTATAAAGCAGTCAATCTGTAAGCACCTTGAAAGCAATGCAGTGATTACTAGGAGCCAACATGGATTTATGAAGAACAAATCCTGCCAAACTAATCTCATCTCATTTTTTGATCGGGTAACCTCCCTGGTAGACTGTGGGAATGCTGTGAAAATAATATAACTTGACTTCAGCAAAGCTTTTGAAAAAGTGCCCCATGATATTCTGATTAGCAAGCTAGCTAAGTGTGGGCTGGATGGAACAACTATTAGATGGATCCACAGTTGGCTCCAGAATCATACTCAAAGAGTGCTTATCAATGCTTTCTTTTCAAACTGGGCAGAAGTAATGAGTGGGGTATGACAGGGCTCGGACCTGGGCCCAGTGTTCTTTAACATTTTAATTAACGACTTGGATGAGGAGGTACAAAGCATGCTTATCAAATCAGCAGATGATACAAAATTGGGGGGCATAGCTAATACAGTGGAAAACAGCAACAGAATTCAAAGGGACCTTGATAGGCTAGAGCATTGGGCTGAAAACAACAGAATGAAATTCAACAGGGATAAATGCAAAGTTCTACACTTAGGAAAAAGTAACCAAATGCACAGTTATAAGATGGGGGATACTTGGCTCAGCAGTACGACATGTGAGAAGGATCTTGGAATTGTCGTTGATCACAAGCTGAATATGAGCCAACAGTGTGATGTGGCTGCAAAAAAGGCAAATGCTATATTAGGCTGCATTAACAGAAGTATAGTTTCCAAATCATGTGAAGTACTAGTTCCCCTCTATTCAGCACTGGTTAGGCCTCATCTTGAATACTGCGTCCAGTTCTGGTCTCTGCACTTCAAGAAGGATGCAGAGAAACTGGAACAGGTTCAGAGGAGGTCAACAAAGATGACCAGGGAACTGGAAACACAGCCCTATGAGGAGAGACTGAAAGAACTGGGTATGTTTAGCCTGGAGAAGAGAAGACTGAGGAGAGATATGGTAGCACTCTTCAAGTACACGAAAGGTTGTCACATAGAGGAGTGCTGGGATCTCTTCTCGATTGTCCCAGAGTGCAGGACAAGGAATAATGGGCTCAAGTTGCAGGAAGCCAGATTTCGACTGGACATCAGGAAAAACATCCTAAGTGTTAGAGCCATACGACAATGTAGCCAATTACCTAGAGAGGTAGTGGGTTGTCCGACACTGGAAGCATTTAAGAGGCAGCTGGACAGCCATCTGTCGGGAATGCTTTGATTTGGATTCCTGCATTGAGCAGGAGGTTGGACTTGATGGCCTTGTAGGCCCCTTCCAACTCTTCTATTCTATGATTCTATGACAACTATAGCTTGAGAATGCAGCTGCATTCTCAAGGTTGACTGCTTGTTTTGATTATCAGTCTGTTTACATTAGCCAAGTAAGAACACTCATAAGCCAATTAGCTCATCATCCCTTCAAAGTCTGAGAAAGCTATAAACAATCCCACTTGACAGAGCAGAAGTGTAGGACAAACTGCATTCTTTTGATTAACTGAATACCTCTTCTCACAGGCTGTTTCTGAGTACAGGGAGAGTTGAAACTTTTGTTCCAGCTTCTTCTAAATAACATTACAAAGCCTGTGCTTTGAGCTCTCTAAACTGCAATACATTACAATGTGCAAAGCAATAAGCACCCAATACAATAGGGATATGAGACATGAATTAGGAAACAAAGGCCATGCACATGCCTTTCCTAAGCTCCTCAATTTATGCACATGCCGTTCCTAAACTCCTTAATCTAGAATTCATCTGCAAATTGGCAATACACCCCCTCTGTAAGTTCACATGGGGAAGGTCTACATAGGGTTATGGTTTCTAGGATAAGCAACATGAAGAATTCCAGGTGAAGCACCAGAGCTCTACAAATGGGAGTAAGTGTGGTTCTCAGTGGCTGAGTGCTCAGTAGCGATAGAATGCTGCCTGGGTAATTGGGCTAAAATGGAACATTGAGGGGTGGGGGATGGAATGGAGTGTTTGGAATACTGAACAGCAGCACACTATGCTGCAACATTCTATTGCAGGTCTCAGTTGCTGGTTCTAATCCTGAGAGCTCTTGGATGCACTGCTGAGTTGTTTTTTTAGTTGCTCCCCTGTGCCACCTTGGAAGTGGTGCATCTATTACACTTTCCCTCCCTAGTCATGAGTTTCAGAAGTCAGTACCAATGTGCCATATGGAAATTGGCAATGAGAAAATAATATAAAAAGTTCCTGCCATGCACAGAGATGATATTGTGTACTTTAGCTATGGTGTAACATTTACTGCTGCAAACTTTATACAATTGTGACATCATTGTATAATGAAGTGTGGAACAGAAATTTTAGTAACACTGTGCACCTCTGTTATAAGAACCCATCTCAGAATCCAACTAGATGATGGAGATATGTGGTTGCATCTGCAGTCTCTTTGCACTTTTACACACAACAGTCATAGGGTCTTTCTTCTCACACTGTTTTCCTGATAAAACTCCCTCTGCTTCCAAAGATGCTATTTGCCCTATTAGGGGAAAATGCATGCATACATGTGCATTGCTTCAGGACAGGGTTGTTAATCAGGAAAATGGTGTGAGGGGGAAAGGCATGACATCCCCCCCTCGCCACACCACATTCTCAGACTAGATCAGGATTCCTTATGGCTTTGGTTTAGAAAAGGTAACAGAGTGCAAAGTTGCATTCATGTGCTGTTGCATCTAGTTAGGCCCTCAAACTAGCTTTTACCCCCTGTTTCATTTCTGTTTTGGTATTCATCAAGACTGCTTTCCTTCATGTACCCACTCATGGAACACTTTGATTCCTCATACTTGCATCACATAGGAACCATAAATTAATAACCGGTGATGATGATTTTGTGATGCAACAAAAAGGGTATACAAAAATGCATATATCAGGGGAAAGTGTACATTTTTTAAAAAAAAAACACAACCATATTGGCAGCCAGCGAGTTGTAGAAATTTCAGAGAACTAGGAAATTCAAAGGATATCTGCATTTTGGTTTGCCTGTTGTTTCAGGAAGTGCAAATTTGGTACGTTCTCATTAAAGTATGAACTGAACCACTTTTCTCCCCAGTCTCCGAACATCCATGATAAGTGGCCATCCAGCCTTTGTTTAAAAGTCTATAACAAAGGAGAGTCCACCATCTTCTGAGGAAGTCTGTTTCATTGTTGAACAGCTCAAGCTATCAGGAAGTTCTCCCTATCTTTAGTCTAAATCTTATTTCTTGGCATTTGAACCCATTGCTTTCAGGTCCTACCCTCTGGAGCAACTAAAAATACATTAGCTCTATCATCTATGTGATAGTACTTCACATATTTGAAGGTGGTTATCATATTGTCCCCTCTGCAAGCTAAACATCATATTCTCTTTGTTCTATCTTTCCTCATAGAACTTGGTCTCCAGGCTCCTCGCAATCTCTGTCACCCTCCTCTTGGCATGTTCCAGTTTGTCAATATCCTTTGTAAACTCATATGACCAGAACTGAACATAATATTTAAGGTGAGGTCTGAGGAAAATAGAATAGATTGGTACCACCAATTTCCACAAAGTGAACACTACACTTTGATGTGATCTAAAATTGCATTAGCGTTCACTCACGCATGCACAGACACACAGACACAGAAAGCATTGCACTGCTGACTGGGGATGGAAAGACCTGTCAATTTTGCTACTCTTAGGTTCTCATTTTTCCAACCTTAAATTCAGTTCTCCACAGTTCTGCAGCAATTTGAGATTTTTTTTAAAAAAAATATCCTCATGAAAATTTCCAGCATTTTAGTGTGAACTTCTCATAATAAACACATTTTTGTAGATAGTTTTGACTAATGTACACATTTTTGCAAGCAATTTCTCATCATATAATGCATTTTTGTATGCTATTTTCACTAGTGTATTTGTTTTTATGGACATCTTCTCCTAACATATGCATTTTTGTAAACATTGCTTGGCAAACTGCACTGCAAAAAATTGAATAAGTGAGAATTTCGAAGGATGGCTGGGTTTCAGTTCTCATATTGTTTTGGAAAGCATGGATTTGATAGATTCACCTTGAATTGAAAACTTTAACAAATTTCTCACCCATCCCCACTGTTGACTAATGTTTACTTTGTGGTCTTCTAAAACCCCTAGATCCTTTTCACATGTACTGCAGTTAAGCCAAACATCACCCAACCTGTATCTCTGCAGCTGATTAATTCTACCTAAATTATGTTTATCTCTGTTGAAATTCATTTTGTTGATTTTGGCTGAGCTCGTCAACCTGTCAAGATCATGCTAAATCCTGCTTCTGCCTTCTAAGGTATTAGCTATTTCACCTTGGTGTCATCTGCAAATCTGATGAGCATTCTCTCCAGTCTTTCATCCAAGTCATTTATAAAGATGTTAAACACTGGGCCCAGGACAGAACCTTGTGCTTCCCCCACATGTCACTTCTTTCTAAGCTGATACAGAGCTGTTTCTGAGTGCTCTTCTTATATGATCCATCAATCGGCTTCAAATCCATCTACCAGTAGCATTATCTAGTTTATGGGCTTCCCAGCAAGACAATTGTGGGGGAACCATATCAACACTGAATACATTCAACCTCAAACTTAACAATAGTTTAGGAATAGCTGACTACAGGTCTATAGGTTGAATTATGTTGCCCTGCAGCCTAAACAATACTTTCCATAAGAAGAGAGAAAAACTAATTTGGTCTACTTTTCTCCCTCATTTTGCCTCTTCGTTAATTATGCTTTACGGGTAGAATGTTGATGCCTCTGAAATGAAAGGTGCTATTTCACCCACAACCCCACCCCAAAAAAGAGGCAGATACAAGTGCTAGGGAGTGTTTGTACCTTGTGTTGGGTCAGCAGGACAGATTGGGGATTCTTTTGGTGTACCGTCCACCTTGCTGCCCAACAAACTCCCTAGCTGAGCTGATGGAGGTGGTCTCAGTTGTACTGTTGAGATCCCCCAGACTGTTGGTCCTGGGGGATGTCAACATCCATGTCAAGGCCACCTTATCCGGGACAGCTCAGGATTTCATGGTCTCCATGACAACCATGGTACTGTCCCAATATGCCATTGGCCCATGTAGCAGGGCATACACTGGACTTGGTTTTTGCAACTGGACATGGAGATGGTGATCTGAATGTCGGGGCCTTACATCAGTCCCTCTGTCATGGACAGATCACTGCTTGCTGAAGTTTAGACTTGCAGCAGCCTTTCCCCTCTGCAAGGGTGGGGGACCTATTAAGTTGGTCCACCCCAGAGACTAATGGATCCAGATGGTTTCCAAAGGGCTCTGGGGAGTTTTCCGGCTGATAGGGCTGGCGCTCCTGTTGAAACCCTGGTTGAACTGTGGAATACAGAAATGACCTGGGTGGTTGACATGATTGCTCCTGAGCACCCTCTCCTGTGTAGAGCTTGTATGGCTCCATGGTATACCCCAGAGCTGAGAGTGATGAAACAATATAGGAGACGCCTTGAGTGCAAATGGAGACAAGCTCCTGGTGGATGCAAATACACACTGGTAAGTGCCTATGGTAAGCTGTATTTAGGGGCAGTGAGGGCTGCAAAAAAATTTTTTTTCCTGCCACTATCAAATCATCAATCTGCCACCAGCAGAGCTCTTCAGAATTGTCCAGAGGCTATTAAATGCTGCCCCCAAGGACATGGTAGAACCATCTAAGGCCCACTGTAATGAATTTCCTAGGCACTTCCAGGATAAAATCTTTAGCATCCACCAGGACTTAGACTCCAGTGTTACAGCAGGTGAATCAAGTTAAGTATCCAGAGCACAACCTTGTCCTGATTTGTTGGGTGAGTTTCAGTTGGTACAGCTTGAGGATGTTGAGAAGGTGCTTGGACAGGTTCGTGCAATCACTTCTGTGCTGGATCCTTGCCCTTCTTGGCTAATAAAAGCTAGCAGGGATGGAATAGACAGCTGGGCCAGGGAAGTGATCAATGCCACTCTGTGACAGGGGGTGGTCCCTGACTGCCTGAAAGAGGCGGTAGTGAGACCACTCCTGAAGAGATCCTCCCTGGACCCAGAAAGTCTTAATAACTATAAGCTGGTAGTAAATGTTCCATTCCTGGGCAAGATTCTTGAACGAGTGGTGGCAGGCCAGCTCCAGACACTCTTGGCTGAGAACGATTATCTGGATCCATTTCAGTTGGGTTTCAGCCCTGGTTTTGGCCTGGAAACAGCCTTGGTCACCCTGTATGATGACCTCTGTCAGGAGAGAAACAGGGAGAGTATGACTCTGTTGATTCTTCTTGATCTCTCAACGGCTTTCAATACCATCAACAATGGTATCCTTCTGGGAAGACTGGCTGAGTTGAGAGTGGGAGGGACTGCATGGTGATGGTTCTGCTCCTACTTGGCAGGTAAATTCCAGAAGGTGGTGTTTGGGGAACATTGCTCGGCCCCGTGGATTCTCCAGTATGGGGTTCCACAGGGGTTAGTTCTCTCCCCCATGCTGTTCAACATGAAACTGTTGGGTGTGGTCATACAGAGTTTTGGAATGCATTGCCATCAGTATGCTAATGACACGCAGCTCTATTTCTCCTTCTCATCCTCTTCAGGTGAGGTTGTCAATGTGCTAAACCAGTGCCTGGCTGCAACAATGGACTGGATGAGGGCTAAAAAACTGAGGCACAATTCAAACAAGACTGAGGGCTAATCCAGATGACTGCAAAATGTGTGACACACCCGCTATGTGTGTTCATTATTTTTCAGTCATCCAAATGACGTCTCATGCTGTTACACATTTTCATGGGTTAAATCCTCTCCTTGCAATACCGGCAAAAATGCGATTTGCTGTTTAAAATCGGAAATCATCTGCTGTGCCTTCAAGAGTTAGGATGCAATACTGTGGACTTTACAGCTAATGGGCGGTTCTTGGGCATTTCCCCTTGCCCCTTCTCCTCATTCCAGCCAATCACATATCTGCACTTTTGCGCATGTGCGAGAATAAGCCCAGGAAAATTGAACCAATCATCGCAATGGTGGGGTGTTGGGGGGGTCTGCAACTACTGCGCAGATGCATTTTATTTTTTGCCAGCCTGCAAACTGGGCAACCACTCTGAGTGAGATCTGCAATGCACAGCAAGCAAGAAAGGGGGGTCGGTTTCAGCCTGCCTCCGGAAAGCTTTGTCAATTTCATTGTAATTGCTGGGGGTTTTGCTTCAAATCAGAAAAGTATACATTTGTTTAAGTGTAATATTGCAAATACAAACAAGAAAAGGGCTGCTGGTCAGTTTCAAGCCTGCTGTGGAAAGCTATGTCAATTTCATTCTCCATGGGAAGGAAAGGGAGAAGGAGGGGGGTGACACGTTTCTTGCATTTTTGGAGAAATAAGTGCAATTGCCAGCGTGTGTATCTCCTTAAATATCAATAAAGGCAGAAAAGCATACATTTGTTTAAGTTTAATATTGCAAATACAAACAAAAAAAGGGCTGCTGGTCGGTTTCAAGCCTGCTCTGGAAAGCTTTGTCAATTTCATTCTCTGTGGGAAGGAAAGGGAGAAGGATGGGGTGACACGTTTCTTGCTTTTTTGGAGAAATAAGTGCAATTGGCAGCATGTGTATCTCCTTAAATATCAATAAAGGCAGAAAAGCATACATTCATTTAAGCATAATATCGCAAATACAAACAAGTCAGGTGTGAAACCGACCAGCAGCCTTTCCTTCCAAGGTGAGAACTCCTTTACAGCCATATCGTGCTTGGTTGCAAAGGGGGAGAGGAGCATACGTAATTTTTTAGCTGACCAATTGGTTGATAGGGGGAGGTTTTAGAGGCGGAGCTTGGAAAAAGTGAAAAGAATGTAGGGGTCTTAGCACTGCATTTGCTGGTGCAAAAAAGTGGTTTTTTTAATTGGGAAAGAGCAAACTAAAAGGCGAAGTGAGGACTATCAGATGACAAACCAAATATGGAAACCATGGATTATCCCACTCCATTTGGATAAGCCCTGAGATACTGCTAGTGGGTGGTTCATCTGACCGGATGGTGGATGTCCAAACTGTCCTGGATGGGGTCGCACTCCCCTTGAAGGAGCAGGTTTGTAGCTTGGGGGTTCTCCTAGAACCATCTATGTCACTTGAGGCTCAGGTAGCCTCGGTGGCACAGAGTGCCTTCTACCAACTTCGGTTAGTGTCCCAGCTATGCACCTATCTGGACAGGGATAACCTGGCTTCAGTTGTCCATGCTCTGGTAACCTCCAAATTAGATTACTGCAATGCACTCTACATAGGGCTGCCTTTGAAGATGGTTCAGAAACTGCAACTTGTGCAAAATGTAGCTGCCAGATTGGGAACAGGAACCAGATGGTTCAAACATATAAAAACTATTCTGGCCCACTGGCATTGGCTGCCTGTATGTTTCTGAGCTCGATTCAAAGTGCTGGTTTTAACCTATAAAGCCTTACATGGCTTGGGACCACAATACCTCATGGAACACCTCTCCTGACACGAACCCACCCATACACTACGCACAGCATCAAAGGTCCTCCTCAGGTGCCTACTCTGAGGGAAGCTGGGAGTCTGGCAAAAAGGGAGAGGGCCTTCTCAGTGGAGGCCCCCAAATTATGGAATGATTTAGTTGATGAGGTGCCCCTGGCTCTCTGACGTCCTTCCCTGGTTCTCCCTGTCAGGTTCCCACCTGCTTGTGGCTACTGCCTTTCACTAGGCACCACCAGGGACACCACCAGTCAGCACCATCCTTTATATGGTTTCTCACTCTGCTCTAACACACATCTGACTAGTTCCCACTGCTAAGCAGCACCACCAGTCACTTTCTGTAACCCAAACTCCCAGAGACTTTGCCTAAGTCTCTCTATAGCTTGTTACTTTGTGACTGTGTGCCTATGCTGTTCCCAACCCCCTTGTATCTTTATATTTAAAGCATACAACTCTGGGTTGCTCTGGATACATGACTTGTTACAATCTCTCCCTTCACCGCTGCCACCATTAGATACAGTTTCTGTTCAGCCTTGGTAATTACCTTGCCCTCCCTTCTGGTCTGTATATTCCCCCAGCCAAGAATCAGGCCTTTGGTAAACCAAATAAGTATTTATTGAATATCAGAAATAACAAGATTACTTTAGGAATGTTTCATAAGCATATGGTTTCATCTATATTCTGTTAGGTACTTGACTTTTTACTAATTGCCTCAGAACTCTGACTCACTCTCAACACCACCACCTCCAAACCTCTAACCTCTCTCTCAACCTCTCAAACACCACCTCTCAATTCACCACCTCCCAGATTCAACTGTCATTCTTCCATTTATACTCCCAGCCATTCAAACAGCCAATCATCCAGCATTCTACTCCTCATGTACTTCCCCCTCCTCTTTCACTCCACTTACCATATGTCTTCTATATAAACAGCACTTACCATATTTACAATATAAGCAGGAACATCACAGGCTCCAACACTGTTATATTTTCAGCGCCAAGTCAAGACTTTCCTCTTATTCCGGGCATTTTTAATGGCATTTAAATAGCACATTTTTAACTTGCCTATCAGTTTTTATGGGTTTTAATTTGGTACAGTTTTAAATTTGTATACTTGTTTTTAATGTTTTTAATTGTTGTAAACTGCCCAGAGAGCTTCGGCTATGAGGCAGTATGTAAATGCAATAAATAAATAAATAATAAATAGGGTAAACCCGGGTTACAAAATTCTGGAATTCATAAACTGTGACCTGGCTGCAGCAACCCTGACAGTTGAGCGGGGACCAGACAAGGCAAAGGTAGTGTGCTAGCTCCTCGTCACCTGATAGATGAGCATCACCCTACTCTGGGTGGGGACATTGTAAGCCCCACTCCCACACAGCCAACCACGTCTTTGTTGAGGGGAGGCCACGAATTTGTTCTACCCACCCAAGCCCCAAGATTTTGGCCATGTGCTTCACAGGAACCCCTTTCTCTGCTACAAGGACCCAAAGCCCATTAGGGCAAGTCCCACTTCACCATAAAGGTACCTCAGCACTCCCACTGATGCTTATCAAACTGGACTAATCCCTTCACTGTCCCGGTGCCATGATCAATCTATTTAAGCAATAGCCAATTTCAGAAACCCCCAGGAGGGTTAGTGACAAATCCTGTTAGCTAATACAGCTATCAGGAGAAAAAAAATCATACCTTGCATCCTCCTGGAGCAGGAGGGTGGGTGCCATGAGAAGGATGAAGAGGCCATCTGAGGGGTGGAGAGGCCTGTAAAGCATCCCAAAGCAACATATGTTGCAACACCAGTGCTAGTCTTATTTTCCTTCCATTTGAGGGCAGGCATAGTGCCCCCCACCCCACTTGTCTGTGATGAGCATGAGGGAACAGGAAGAGAGGTAATGAGACAAAAAGGTGACTGAAAATATACAGCAACCCTATAAGATGATCAACCAACCAGTTTGGGAGAAGGGTTAGAGAAGTGCCTTAGCAGCTGAAAGCAGATGCTTACTGCAGGAAGATAGGGTGAAGAGAATGGGGGGGGAGTCAGAGAATTGGGAGGGGGGAGAGAGAGAGACAGAGAGAGAGAGGCTTAAAACATTTTCCCCCGGTGGAAATTATTTGAATTAAATTATATTCAGAAAACTCCATATAAAGAAGTTATAGTGTTGTTTGCTCCAGCCTCTTGCAGTCACTGGACATTTCAGATACAATCCTTCATCCATCCTTGATATGGCAGATGCAGAAAAGGTCCACTGCACTAAAAAGAAAGAATGGCTAGCCTCTTTGAGCCTCTTACTCTTGTGTGAAGCAATCCTTTGTCCTATTTTAAGCCTTTTGCTTTTTAACTAAAGGAGTTCCCTATGCTTAAACTCATAGAATAGTAGAGTTGGAAGGGACCTTTAAGGCCATCAAGTCCAACCCCCTGCTCAATGTAGGAATCCAAATTAAAGCACATCTGACAGTTGGCTGTCCAGGTGCCTCTTGAAGGCCTCCAGTGTTGGAGAGCCTACCACTTCCCTAGGTAATTGGTTATACAGTCGTATCGCTCTAACAGGTTGGAAGTTTTTTCCTGATGTTCACCTCAGATCTGGCTTCTTGAGACCATTATCCTGTGCCCTGCACTCTGGGATGATTGAGGAGACATCCTGACCCTCCTTTGTGTGACAATCTTTCAAGTACTCCCGTTAGTTTTCTCTTCTCAAGACTAAACATGCCCAGTTCTCTCCTCTACTTTCCGCCATGCAATCCTTGAGATTATATTTATTGTTTCTTAAGCACCTAAAAAATAATCTGATGTTCACTCATTCTTTTAAAGAAGAGCACTGTCTCACACTCTCCCTCCCTCCCACTTTCCTTCAAATCCTCCTGAATAATCATATTTTCTTTGAAGACTTTGGCCTCATCCCCAACTGAAAGGAGGCCTAAAATATGAGTAATTAACTTGCTCACATCCATCCTGTGAATGAGCCTTTATCCACCCCAAAAAACTCCACCCCTCACTGTGTTCCTTGGTCTGTATGCTCTTATATGGCAGTTCTTCCCCACCTTTCAACTCCGCCCCCCCTCCATTGAGGCCAAACAAAGCCAGCTGAAAGAGACAGCAAGAGACCGCAGTGCAAATTAATAGGCAATATCATAAGCTACAATGCCAAAACATTTTAATGCTAACAAATGTTCCCCAAAAATACAGTGAATAGTTCTGGCACATCACAAGATTTCTGTGAAGAAGGAACACAGTGGTAAAGTGTTGCATTCAAAAGGTCCCTGGTATTATATTCTGTTACAGGTGCTGTGTAGAAAAAAGTAGACACTCTGTGACAGTTGAGTAACAAATAACACTTTGCATTGTTTGGTTCATCTTACATAGCTCTATTGTCACTACCACCAACTACTTATTTACTTATTTATTATTTGATTTATATCTCACCCTTCCTCCCAGTAAGAGCCCAGGGTGGCAAACTCACTAAAAATGTTTTAAAATAGCATAAAAACAGGCTTTAAAATATATTACAACAAAACTTTAAAAACATTTTTAAAAGCTCTAAAACCATGTTTAAAAAGAGGTTTAAAAACATCTATTTTTTAAAAAAGAAGGGTTAAAAACATATTAAAAAGCAATTCCAGCACAGACGCAGATTGGGATAAGGTCTCTACTTAAAAGGCTTGTTGAAAGATGAAGGTCTTTAGTAGGCGCCAAAAAGATAACAGAGATGGAGCCTGTCTAATATTTAAGGGGAGGGAATTCTAAAGGGTAGGTGCCACTACACTAAAGGTCCACTTCTTATGTTGTGCAAAATGGACCTCCTGATAAGATGGTATCTGCAGGAGGCCCTCACTTGCAGAGTGACATGATCGACTGGGTATATAAAGAATGAGACGGTTTTTCAGGTATCCTGTTCCCAAGCTGTATAGGACTTTGTACACCAAAATTAGAATCTTGAACGTAGCCCAGAAGCTAATAGGTAGCCAGTGCAATTCTTTCAGCAGTGGAGTGACATGTTGGTGATACCCTACCACAGTGAGCAGAGTCGCTGCCACATTTTGCACCAGCTGCAGCTTCCACACCAACCTCAAGGGTTGGCCCACACAGAGTGCATTACAGTAATCAAGCCTGGAGGTTACCAGTGCATGGACAACATTGGTCAGACTATCCTGGTCCAGAAATGGCCACAGCTGTCTCACTCCTAGCCACGGAGGTCACCTGGTACTCTAGTGACAAAGATGGATCCAAGAGCATCACCAAACTATGGACCTGCTCTTTCAGAGGGAGTATGACCCCATCTAAAGCAGGCAACTGACCAATTATCTGAACTTGGGAACCACCAACCCACAGTGTCTCCATCTTGCTAGGATTCAGACTCAGTTTATTGGCCCTCATTCAGCCCACCACCGAATCCAGCAGAGGTCCAGGGTTTACACAACCTCTCCTGATTCATACGTTACAGAAAAATAGAGCTGCTGACATCTTGCCCCAAATCTCCTGATGGCTGCTCCCAAGGGCTTAATATAAATGTTAAACAGGATGGGGGATAATATGGTACCCTGTGAGGGACAAGATGGTATACTGTGGCACTCCACAGCACAACTGCCAGGGGGTCAAAAGACAATCACCCAATGCTATACTCTGAAATTGACCTTGGTGATAGGACTTTGGAGATAGGATTGGGACCACTGTAAAACAGTGCCTCCAGTACCCATCTCACCAAGTTGGCCCAGAAGGATACCATGGTCAATGGTATAAAAAGCCGCTGAGAGATCAAGTAACATGGTCACACTATCCCTGTTCTTCTCCTGATAAAGGTCATCCATCAGGGTGACCAAGGCTGATTCAGTCCCATAACCAGGCCTGAACCCAGACTGGAATGGGTCAAGGTAATCTATTTCATACAAGAGTACTTGTAATTGCTGTTCCACAACCCTCTCAATCACCTTCCCTAAGAAGGGGGTATTTGTGACCAGTCGGTAATTGTCTCAAACCAATGGGTTCAGGATGGGCTTTTTCAAGAGCGGTCGGATCACCACCTCTTTTGAGGTGGCTGGAACCACTCCCTCCCACAACTATGCATTGACCACACCCTAGATACAATCAGTCAACCCCCCTCAGCAAGCTTTAATAAGCCAAGAAGGGCAAGGGTCAAGAGGACACGTTGCTGGCTTCATCATCGCAAGCACCTTGTCTACATCATCAGGCCGCATCAACTGAAACCTTTCCTAAGAAGTTGCAAGAGACTTTGCACTGTACACCTCACTGGGAACTACAGTAGATTTGGATGGGGCATCAAGATTCTTATGGAGGCAAGCAACTTTACCCTCAAAGTGCCTTGCAAACAGTTCACAGTGGCTTCCGAAGGGTCTAAAACTCCATTTCCTGGAGTTGATGTCAATGGATCCCTGACAGTAAGAAAAAGCTCCACTGGACGGCTACTTGAGGATGCAATAGTGGCAGAGAAGTGGGCCTTCTTTGCTGCCCTCACTGCCACACAGTAGGCATGGTTATGATGTTTTAAATGTAAATGTACTGCCTTCAAGTCGATTCTGACTTATGGCGACCCAATGAATAGAGTTTACATGAGGCTGCAAGGCAGTGACTGGCCCAAGGTCACCCAGTGAGCTTCATGGCTATGAGGGGATTCAAACCCTGGTCTCCCAGGACGTAGTCCAACACCTGAACCACTATACCACACTGGCTCTCTCTACGACGTTTAACTCATGCCCAATCAGCCTCATAGCACCTCTTTCACCTCTTGCACTCTAGCCGTCATCCAGCCTGCTTCATTGCCCTTAGCTCACTGGTGTACCAAAGTGCAAACCAGACTCTACAATGATGGAGAGAGCACTCTGGGGTAATCGTGTCAAGAGCCTGACGTGCCTCGCTATACCACAGCATGACAAGAGCTTCAACAGGTCACTGGCTCTGTCTACTGGGAACTCCCCCAGGGCATTCAGCAATCCTGTGGATTCCTTTAGTCTCCAGGGCGGACCATCTTAATCTCTCCACCACCCCTGTAGGGGAGGATTGGAACCATATGTCTAAACTTTACCAGGAAGTGGTCTGACCATGACAATGGGGTGACATCCACCCCCCCTTCTCCAGACCACCCCTTCCTCCATCTGGAGCAAAAACCAAGTTGAGAGAGTGCCCTGCCCTATGCATTGGGCTGGTAACAACTTGAGACAGCCCCATGGTTGTCATGGAGACCCTGAAGTATTAAGCCAGAACACTAGAGGCAGCCTCAGCATGGACATTGAAATCACCCAGGACTATCGTTCTGGGCTCTTCCAATACCACAGCTGAGATGGCCTCTGCCAGAACAGTCAGAGAAGCTGCCAGGCAGCAGGGTGGATGGTACACCAGCAGCAACCCTGCTTTACTGTCTCCTTGGCCCAACACCAGGTGCAGGCCCTCACAGCCAGCTCCAAGACAGAGTGGTTTCCTGGTGACAGAGATGGAAGTACTGTAGACCACAGCAACTCCTCCCCCACCCCTGTCCCTGGAGCCAATGCTTGTGTTGCACCGAGTATCCTGGTGGGCAAAGCTGGGTCAGATTAACTCTTTCCAGCTCACCCACCCAAGTCTCGGTAATGCACAACAAATTGGCAACTTCATCCATGATGAAATCATGGATGAGTGTGGTCTTGTATACTGATCTGGCATTAAACAACAAAACACATAGGCCAGTGGGATAGCAGATGAGCAATGAGGAACCCATCCATGAGAGGAGTGGGAGCGAGGAACAAGAAGTAGATAGCCTTGCTCTCGTCTGCTATGGTAGCTTACCACCTCCCCATGGCTATACTTCCCTCTATCCATGATAATTGAAATTGAGGTGGCATCACCCATGTCCCTCCTTAATAAGACTCCTCCTAAACACTTGATATGGACTCATCAACAGCCCACTAACAAAACCTATTTGAACCAATTATCCCAGTAGGCCTCTGAAAGAATTGGGAACAGTCAGACCCACTCAATATTTTTCACACAGTGCACAGCTACTCCCCACTCTGTCTCACGCCCAGGGATGGCCAGCCTTCTTTCAGTTACAGACTCTCACTCTGAAGGCATCTGGTGACTTTCTCCTATCATTCAGTTCACTGTACAGGGTCTCACCCTGTGCAGGAACTACATGCGCACCATATGCCCTCCCCACTACGAATCTCCCCTAGATTGGTTAAAGCAGAAAGAAATAGAAGGGAGTAGCACCCTCTCCCTCGGGATTCCCTAAGAGACTTCCCAAGGGGCAAGCCCCTTTGGTGTCATCTCTTCAGTGGTGACCCCACTGGCAGCAGACCCGCCACCCAAGGACAGCTGGGCTTTTATGCCTCCTGACCCAGCCAGGAGCTGATGCAAGAGGCTGCAAGATTAACTGCAGTCTCTCTCTGAAGCAAGGGACAGGCAGGGGGTCCAAGTCCTTGCAGCACTTACCAGGAATTTCAGCTGTCTCAAAAGACAGTAAGCCAGAGGAGCAAACAGCAAGCACCCAGATGCTCAGATACTCACTCCCAGGGCAGGTCTTCTCCAGTCCCTCAGTTCTGCAGCTGTTCCCCAGCGAGTGAGATTAACTGTAACTACACTTACTTTACAACTACAAAATCCCATATGTTACACCTGACATCTTCAGGTAAAGGATTTTTGGTAGGAGGTGCCAAAAAAGACCTCTGCCTGAAGCCATGGAGAGCCTCTACTGGAAGAAATAGACAACACTTGACTAGACAGACCAATGGTGTCTCTCAGCATACAGCATCTTCATATGTCATATTCAGAGGCTGTGAAGTGAAACAGCAAATTGGAAATTGCAGAATGCTAGTTTTTTATTATTATTTAGAATTGATGGTATTCTTGTAGTTGGCATAGTAATGAAATGGGATGTTTCTTGGCTGTTTCTCTCAATCATTGTTTTTCAGGGATGCAATGAACAGAGTCAGCCACGAGATCTTTAGTTGTGACACAAGAAGACTGGTAACTATTATGTTAAACTAGATGTATTATGTACTGTACAATTCTCTAAATAGTGCCACTATTCGTTAAATAAAGAAGCTATATTGTGCTGCCATATACCTTGAAACAAGAGGAAATGTAGCCCACTTGAATCTGGATGCAGAAACTTTCAATGAATGCACACATCTTTCTGGCCCACTTGATTGTGCCTAGTGCAACCGTTTTCTACAGTTCGTCAACAATGCTTTGAATTTATCTATCAGTGTACAGGTGCACACATCTGTCCTTGGCTTCTAGGACAAATTTGGCTACGTAAATTTGTACATAATGTACTTTCTAGATGTAGACTTCATCTTTACATATAAGAAAATTGTCATTCCATAATGTGTTGATCTATACCGCTTACCATGAAAACCCTTTTCACAGGGTCGCCATAAGTCGGAATCAACATGAAAACAGTCCATTTCTATTTTCCATAAATTGATTATTTTGCTTTGAAAGATGTGTCCCACCAATTGGGGCACCCATGTCCTGTTTACTTGTTTGTATGTGAATCCTGCATACATAAGAGATAAATGAATGAATTGGCTTTTTTTCCCCCAGCAAAGCTAGCCATCCTGATGCAAGTCATTTATCCCCCTTTATTAACACTTAAAGAGCCAGTGTGGCATAGGGATTAGACTGTTGGACTATGACCTGGGAGACTAGGGTTCAAATCCCCACACAGCCATGAAGCTCACTGGGTGACCTTGGGCCAGTCACTGCCTCTCAGCCTCAGAGGGAGGCAATGGTAAACCACCTCTGAATACCACTTACCATGAAACCCTATTAATAGGATCGTGATAAGCTGGAATCGAAGGCATTTCCATTTTTTCATTAACACTTAAGCACTATGGCTATAGGGTCAAAGTGCAAAGACAGCGCTAGAAGGAACCCTCTGCCATTGATCTGGGGTGTGTGTATGTCTTGTTTCCAGCTTATAAAGCAAGGTGAATGCAAAGCAAAATCTTCTTTAAAATATTTTTACTTCCTTTGACTTTTCTGCAGCACTTACTTCTGAGTGTAACATCAAAATTTAGCACGGATTTCACTTTAGGTGGCAATTCTGACATTTGGTGGCAATTCTGTTTCTTTCCCATTCAAAATAATAGACATCTAAGCCATAAAATGCAGATACTGAATCTTTTAAACTAATGACTTGGGTTTAGTTTTGCCTCGTATATGGAAAGCAAAACCTAGTGAGACTTTTCCCCCCCTTATACTGCCTTAAGTTCTGAAAAATGTCTAGGCGGTTTACAAAAATTCAACCACAAACGATATATGAATAAACTGGCAAAACCAAAACAAGGGACACAGAAGCGACTCATACTTCTGCTTTCTTCTGAGATCACAACTAAAGCTAGTTGTAAATGCAGTTGTGGACACTAATTCCATTTGCTGCTTATTATCCCATTGTCTAACAATTCCTAATTGAATAGATTCTGTGTTTGGGTAGTGCATGTGAAAATCACAAAAGATGACACCAAAGTTTGCACCTTGTCTCAAAATAGGAACCATTGAGAGGTATAAGAATTTAAGAAGAATGCTGCTGGATCAGGCCAAAGGTCCATCCAGTTCAGCATCCTATTCTCACAGTGTCCAACCAGATGCCTATGAGAAGCCCACAAACAGGACCACACTGTAACAACACTCTCTTCACTTGTGCTCCCCAGCAACTGATATTCTGGTGAGGCAAGCACCAAGACACAGAATTTTCTTTCAGTTCCATGTTTAATCTGGGCTGGAGAAGACATCCTCATCCCAGGATGTCTTGAATTTTACACAGGCTTTATATGACATATTCTGTCATTTTCCCTTCCTTGTCACAACTTGGGCATCTTCCTAATTTTTCCAACTGGCTCCTTCAGGTTTTTCCCCACAAGGCCTAAGAATGTGTGTGTGTGTGTGTGTGTGCACACCCAGTACAAACTTGTAATATGGCACCCCTCCCACACACATACTATGATACCATTCCCTCGTGCACCATGAAACAAAAGCTTTGTTTTTAATTCTGAAAGTACATGTTCTACATTTCTGAAATCAACCATGGTCCACTCTGTTATGCCCCCAAACACCACTCTCTTTTGCTATTTTTGTTTAACATTAACATCCAGCCTAAGACTCATGCAAACCTTTCTAACTATTTGTAACTTTGGGGCAGGCTCTAAGAAAGGTATCATCCTGTCCCTCTAATGGACTGACACAATTGCAAACATTTTATAAATACAGAAATCTACATAAAACTTTTTTTTGTCTTTTTCGTTGCAACGTCATGAATTATCTCCCCAATTTCTTTTGGAAGTTCACAATACAGACAAAATAACTAAGTGACTTAACCATTCTTGTCCTGTAGTATAATAGAAAGCCTGTAGGGTTGTTGTTGTTGTTTATGATGATAATGATGGTGACAGGCTGCAAATCCTACTAGCAGAACTGTTTCCCACTGTCCCTTTGATCAGTGATGCTGATTATTTTTACGATACATTTTCCCTTAGACTAGCTGGCCCTCCTTTCTGTCCATGCAAAATGAACTCTGGGACTTATTGCTTTGCATCTCCCTCCTACTGGCCCCATTACAGCAGCAAGGAAAGGGGGTGGTTGGAAGATATATTAGTAAGTGGGTGTTACTCTCCTGATGATGCCAGTGAGGATGTGAAAGAGTCCAGTTTGGCTCACTGGACATGGAATAAACAAATTTCATTGGAGGGAAAATAGCTAGGTTACTCCAAACCCAATTACAAATTCAACTGGGGGCAGGAGGAGATTGTTTACCCATCACTGCTATTTATTCACTTAGGCTGGAAATAGTTCCCCCCCCCTTTACAGGTGCTTTGAGAGAGGCAAAACTGTTACACACACACACAAGTCATCACACTTTGGAGTTGCTCCTCTTTGAGCAGGGGAGAAATATTACAAAATAAATGTGTATGTGTGTGCCATAGTGTACAAAACATGCCACTTTCAACTCTCTTTAAACAATGACAAATAACAATGGTCCATCCCCATCTCTAGACAGACACATAAATCAGTAGTGGGAATGGAAATGGTTAAACTTTTCTTATTAAGTCATGTTGCAGAAACCTTATTCAGTCAGTACAGATCTATGTCGACAATCCCTTAATTACTGGAGCCTTCAAGGCATTCTCAAAACCCAACTGTCTTTTCCAGTTAATTTCATCTAAGAATGATTCCCCAATGCCCACCTTTCAGTAGTACAGGCTCTGTACGAGATGGTGGTGGTGGTGGTGGTGGTGGTGGTAAGGATGTGTGTGTGTGAGAGAGAAACAGCTGACATAGGTTTCAAAAAAGAGCCTATGTCATTCAAAAGGAATCTGATTCTTAGAGGATGAGCCCAGGGGGTTATATAGGATATGATTGATTTTTTTACACAAGCATTTATATGGCATGCAATGTCACTTTCCTTTTCCTTTGTCACAATCTGTGCATAGGGTGGCCAGATGGAAAAGTGGCCAGGGCTCCTGCAATAGTTGTGCAGAAAAAGGAATTTCAGGCTTTCAGCTACACCTGCTGAAATTCCCTCTTCTACACAACTATTAAAGGTACAGGAGCCCTGCCCTCTTTTCCATCTGGACATCCTACCTGTGCATCTTCCTCACTTTTCTAACTGGCATCTGCAGAATTTAGGTCCCATCTGCAGTAGACACGTAAAGCACTATCATACCACTTTAAACAGTTACGGCTTCCCTAAAGACCCCTATTCCCCTCCCAGAGCTACAGTTCTCAGAGTTCCTGGGAAGAGGATTCAATTGTTATACTACTCTGGAAATTGTAGCTCTGTGAAGGGGATAGGAATCTTCTAATAACTTTCAGCACCCTTAGCAAATGTCAGTTCCCAGGATTCTTTGGGGGAAGCCATGACTGTGGCAATGGGGCCTTATCTGGTGTAGGCCTCCACAATTTGTGATCCACCAAGCACCAAGCCAGGTGTTGTATCTTGCTGCCAAGCCAGATGTTGTATCTTGCCAAGTGCTTGATGACTCTCGCCACCCCCAGCCAACTTGGTACATGTTACCAAATTCTTCCAAGCTGCACAGGAAGTGGATTGGACTGTGAAAGACCAACCCAAATTGTATTTGCATTTTGACAAAATTGTAGGGCAGTCCAATATCTCAGAGAGGAGGTCAGGTCTCCTGCTCCCCTGGTGCATTCACTGTAGCTGCCCAATTTCCCTGCTTTTTAAAGTTGGATAGAAATATCTGTGGGCTATAGGTACGTTCTAAAACTGCAAGGTTTTTTTTTTTTTTGCCTATTAGTGAATTTCTCTGTTTTTTTTTATCTGGGAGATAAGATATGGGATCCTGTGCAAGTTTGCTGAGAATTGATTGATCATTTGCATGCTTATTAAGTTCAGTGGGGTTTACTCCCCTGCAATCATGCTTAGGATATGTGAAACTGACTACAGGGGGATGGAGAGGGGAGGAGGAGGAGGGAGGGAGAAAAGGCAGAGGGGAGAACTGGGATGGGGGCAGGCAGGAGAGGGAGGGGAGGAGAAGGGCAGGTTTGATCATTTGCATGTTTATTGAGTTCAGTGGGATTTACTCCAGTGCAATCATGCTTACGATAGGTAAAACTGACCAGGGGGAGGGAGGGAGGGCTGGAGTGGGCAGAGGAGAAACTACCCGTACACTGCGCTCGACATCTAAGGCCCTTCTCCGAGTGCCATCACATCGAGAAGCTCGGAGGGCGGTGACTAGATCCAGGGCCTTTTCGGTGGTGGCCCCCAAATTGTGGAATAGTCTCCCCGATGAGGTACGCCTGGTGCCAACGCTGCTATCTTTTCGGCGCCAGGTGAAAACCTTTTTATACTCCCAGGCATTTTAAAAATTTTAAATATTCTTTTTAAAGAAATTGTTTTGTAGTGTATTTTAAAACAGTGTTTCATTGCTGGTATGTTCTGATGTTGTTTGGTTTCTGTTCTTTGTTTGTTTTGCTTTTTGATTTTCTTATATTTGTTCTATTCATATATTTTCTTGTTTATCCTCTATGTACACCACCCAGAGAGCCTTTTTGGCTTAGGGTGGTATATAAAATAAATAAATAAATAAATAAATAAATAAATAAATAAATAAATAAATAAATAAATAATAAGAGGAGGAGGGAGGGAGAGGAGAGGGGAAGGAGGGGAAAGGCAGGTCTGATCTTTTGCATGCTTATTGAGTTCAAGGCGATTTACTCCCATGCAATCCTAGTTAGGATAGGTAAATCTGAGCATGGGGGAGGAGGAGGGGGAGGGGAGAGGAGAGGGAAAGAGAAAGGGAGGAGAGAGTCGAGTGGAGTGGAAGTAGGGGGTGGGTGAAGGAGATGATTGGAAGGGGAGGGACAAAGGAAGGGGAGGGAAGGGGCAAAAGGGAGATGATGGGAGAAAGGAGGAGGGGAGGGCAGGAACCTCTTGCACCTCTTGCACTCTAGCTGCCATCTAGCCTGTTTCATTGCCCTTAGTTCACTAATGTACTAAGGTGCAAACCGGGCTCCACAATGCTGGAGAGAGTGCTCAGGGGCAATTCTTTCAAGAGCCGGATGCACCCCATTGTTTCATAGCATGATAAGGGCTTCAGCAGGGTCACCTGCTCTATCTACTGGGAACTCCCCCAGGGCATTCAAGAATCCACTGGATTCCATTAGTCTCCATGGATGGACCATCTTAATCTGTTCACCAGCACTGCAGGGGAAGATTGGAGCTGTATGTCTAAACTTTACCAGGAAGTGGTTTGACCATCACAATGGGGTGACATCCACACACACCCAATCTCCAGATCACCTGTTCCTCCATCTGGAGCAAAAACCAAGTCGAGGGTGTACCCTGCTCTATGCGTCAGGCCAGTGACAACTTGAGACAGCCCCACGATCATCATGGAGGGCATGGAGTCCTGACCTGGAACACTACAGGCAGCCTCAGCATGGCCATTGAAATCACTCAGGAGTATCATTCTGGGCTCCTCCAATACCACAGCCGAGACGGCCTCTGTCAGATCAGTCAGAGAAGCTGCCAGGCAGCAGGGTGAATGGTACACCAGCATCAACCCTAGCTTACTGTCTGACACCAGGTGCGGGCCCTCACAGACAGCTCCAAGACAGAGTGGTTCCCTGGTGACAGAACTGGAAGTTCTGTAGACCACAGCAACTCTTCCCCCTGTCCCTGCACCCTGTGCTGATGTTGCACTTAGTATCCAGGTGGTCAAAGCTGCATCACATCACCTCCTTCCAGCTCACCCAGCCAGGTCTCGGTAATGCACACCAAATAAGCATCTTCATCCATGATGAAATCATGGATGAGTGTGGTCTTATTGTGTACTGATCTGGTGGTAAACAACAGCACACACAGGTCAGTCGGCACAGCATAAGAACATAAGAACATAAGAAGAGCCTGCTGGATCAAGCCAGTGGCCCATCTAGTCCAGCATCCTGTTCTCACAGTGGCCAACCAGGTGCCTGGGGGAAGCCCGCAAGCAGGACCCGAGTGCAAGAACACTCTCCCCTCCTGAGGCTTCCGGCAACTGGTTTTCAGAAGCATGCTGCCTCTGACTAGGGTGGCAGAGCACAGCCATCATGGCTAGTAGCCGCTGATAGCCCTGTCCTCCATGAATTTGTCTAATCTTCTTTTAAAGCCGTCCAAGCTAGTGGCCATTACTGCATCTTGTGGGAGCAAATTCCATAGTTTAACTATGCGCTGAGTAAAGAAGTACTTCCTTTTGTCTGTCCTGAATCTTCCAACATTCAGCTTCTTTGAATGTCCACGAGTTCTAGTATTATGAGAGAGGGAGAAGAACTTTTCTCTATCCACTTTCTCAATGCCATGCATAATTTTATACACTTCTATCATGTCTCCTCTGACCCGCCTTTTCTCTAAACTAAAAAGCCCCAAATGCTGCAACCTTTCCTCGTAAGGGAGTCGCTCCATCCCCTTGATCATTCTGGTTGCCCTCTTCTGAACCTTTTCCAACTCTATAATATCCTTTTTGAGATGAGGCGACCAGAACTGTACACAGTATTCCAAATGCGGCCGCACCATAGATTTATAGAATGGCATTATGATATCGGCTGTTTTATTTTCAATGCCTTTCCTAATTATCGCTAGCATGGAATTTGCCTTTTTCACAGCTGCCGCACACTAGGTCGACATTTTCATCGTGCTGTCCACTACAACCCCAAGGTCTCTTGTGAGGCGTCCTTCCCTGGCTCTCCCTGTCAGGTTCCTACCTGCTCGTGGTTACTGCCTGTCTCTAGGCACCACCAGGGACTCCACCAGTCCGGACCGCACTCTCTTATGGTTTACCTATCCGCTCTAGCACAGATCTCAACAGATCCCCCTGCTAGGCAACCACCAGTCACGTCCCAATACTAGTATTCCCAGAGACTCTGAATACTGGTATTGTTATTCTCTTCACCGCTGCCACCATTTGTTACAGTTCCCCTTCAGCCTTGGTCATTACCTTACCCTCCCTTCTGGTCTGTGAAACCCCAGCCAAGGATCAGGCCTTTGGTAAACCAAATTAAGTATTTATTACAGATAACAAAGCTAACAAGATTAATAAGATTTATTCTAAAGGCACATAAGCATATGGTTTTACTCAATACTAATCCGAACTCCACCTCCCTCCTTCTTCACGCTCTCCTGGCAAACAACTCTCTCAAATTCACACCACATCCACCTATCAACATCCACCTCTTTCTCTTCTCCCCCCCAGATTCCATTCTCACTCTTCCTTTTATACATTCAGCCATTTTAAACACTCAGCCAATCATCTAGCATTCTACTGCCCATTCACTCCCCCTCTTTCACTCCACTTACCATGTATCTTCTAAAACAACAACACTTACCATATATACATTAATATAGGAACATCACATTTCCCCCCCCTTAAACAACAGCAGAGTATTATTCCTGTTCCAGGATTTATACGTCGCGTTAACAAATAAAAGTCTCTATGGGGAAAATGTCTTTCTTTGTTCCTCTGTCTGGTCACGTCACTGCAGTCCCAGCCACTTGCCTGGAAAGTCCATCGGCCAGTACATTGTCCTTGCCTTTTATGAACTGGAAGTCCACTTGATAGTCCTGTAGGGCCCAGGACCACCTCTGCAGCATAGTGTTATGGTTTTTCATAGTCTGCAACCATAACAAGGCCCGATGATCTGTAGTCACTGTGAATCTTCGTCCCCACACGTATGGGCGCAACTTGTTCAGTCCCCACACGACCGCTAGGCACTCCTTCTGGACCGACGAATAGTTTTTCTCCCTCGGCGTCAGCTTGCGACTCAGGTACGCCACTGGATGTCTGGTGCCTTCTCTCTCCTGTAGCAAGACGACTCCCAGCGCGAGGTCCGACGCATCTGTAGCCACGATGAATGGTTTCTCATAGTCTGGTGCTATTAATATGGGTCCTTGGCACAAGGCTTGCTTCAGTAGATCAAAAGCCTTCTGACATTCATCCGTCCATACCACATGCTCAGAACACTTCTTCTTTGTTAATTCATGCAAGGGGGTTGCTATTTCCCCAAAATTTCTCACAAACTTCCTATAAAATCCAGCCACACCCAGACATGCCCTTACTTGTTTTTTGGTTAAGGGGATCGGCCACGCTTGTATTGCCTCCACCTTGCTCCATAAGGGGGTGATTTTCCCACTCCCCACCTTATGTCCTAAATAGATTACTTCCTTTAGTCCAAACTGGCATTTCTTAGCTTTTATTGTGAGGCCTGCTTTTCTTAAGGCCTCCAATACTGTTGTCAGGTGTTGGACATGCTCAGGCACCGACTTGCTAAAAATGGCCATGTCATCGATATAGGCCACTGCAAAATCTGACATGCCTCGCAACACAGTATTGATTAGCCTCTGAAATGAACTTGGTGAGTTCCTTAGTCCCATGGGTAAGGTCACAAACTCATATAACCCATCTGGTGTACTGAAGGCAGTTTTGGCTCTGGATTGCTCATCTAGTTCCATTTGACAAAATCCTTTACAGAGATCTAGTGTAGAGATAATGGTTGCTGCCCCCAATAACTCTAACATAGCGTCTACCCTAGGCATAGGATACACATCTGGGACAGTAATTTTATTGATTAGTCGATAATCAATGCAAAACCTTGTCGTTCCATCTTTTATCGGAACCAGGACAATACTTGAGGCCCAGGGACTGATGGATTCCCTGATCACTCCTAATTCCAGCATATCTTCCACCTCCTTTTTGATCTCATTCAAAACTTTCCCATTCACACGGTACGGAACAGATCTGATTGGGGCATGATCTCCAGTATCAATGGAATGTATAACTATACTGGTTCGGCCAGGTTTGTTGCTAAAGAGATTCCTATAGGTTTTCAAAACTCTCAGAATCTCCTCTTTTACTTCCTCCTTCACCTCCTCTGACCATTCCACTTGATCTACCCTCCTTTGTCTTTGCTTTCCTGTACCAAATCTGGAAGTTCAGGCCCACTTCCCTCAGGGAATAAGGTAACTTGCAACATCTGTACATCCCTGGTATGGTAAGGCTTCAACATATTTACATGAACCACTTTGCTTTTGTTTAATTGGTCTGTGGTGATTACATACGTCACTGTGTCAAGCCTTTCTCTGATGGTATATGGTCCTTCCCAGTTAGCCTGTAATTTGTCATGTTTCCTGGGTATGAACGCCATAACCATATCTCCCACATCATACACATGTTCCCTGGCTGTTCTATCATACCAGTAACGTTGCTTCTGCTGAGCTTGACTCAAATTCTCTTTCACCACTTCCATCATTTGTTTCACTGGTTCACATTCACCCTTTCTCTCAGCAGGCATCCACAGTCTATATAAAATCCCATTCTCTCACACAACTTGATTCCTCAGTTTGTCAGTGAAAGGAATCTGTTTGGTCAGAGCTTGTTCCTTTATCTGCTTCAAACTTATATCTTTTTACAGCTCTTCCCTGAATTGATCTGCCTCTTCCCCAGAGACCACTTGATACAGTTTGTCTCCTTCAGCAGGCCTGCTAGTGGTTGCTATGGTGACCTGAGGCTGGTTAACAGATTCCACCCTGTTTGTTTCAGACCCCTTAATATGGCTTCTTTTTCTCTGCCAATTTGCTGTCTGGTCACTACATAGATCTTTCCTTGAGCGCCCATTACATCCCTTCCCAGTATTACTGGTTCTTGTTGCTGGGCATTAATGCCTACTTTATATCGGCCCTCTCGGCCTCTCCAAGTCATATCCACCAGGGCCACAGGCAAACTTTCTGGTTGACCCCTCACTCCTTGGATAGTCACAATTTCCTGAGGTAATATTACCTCAGATTTTATTAAATCTGGCCTCAGTAATGTCTGAGCGGCACCAGTATCAAGCAGTGCCCAATAATTTGCCCCTTGTACACTCACTTCCTCTCTCAGACTTGAATCAAGGTCTGTTACTTCTGTCCAGTTTATCTGGCAGAACTGAACCTTTTTCGCTGTTTCTAAAGCCTTGGGCTCTGTTTTCACTGCCCATGTCTGAGCAGGATTACTAATGGGGTTGGCAACCTCACATTGAAAATGTAGGTGCCCCGATCTACCACATTTGTAGCATAATTTCTCCTCACTTTTAGGGTACACAGATCCACTCTGGGGTGTCCTGTGCCCTTCAGATTTTAATGGAGGACTCACTCGCTGTGGTACCACATCCCTTCTGCCAGCATTATATGGTCTGGGTTTAAAATCTCTTGATGTTTTCCCCACCCAGCCAGTTCTGTTGGAGGCGAAGTGATCCGCCATCTCTGCAGCCTCCTGCACTGATGTAGGGGAACGGTCTTTGACCAGGAGCCTTATTTCTGGTGGTAACTGATGGTATAATTGATCCAATATCATGAGGTTTTTCACCTCCTCCACAGACTGAGCTTTTGCACTTGTCAGCCATTTCCCAAATATGTCCATCAGTTTTCCCCCAGCTCCACGAAAGACCTCCCTGTCTGTATCTGGCAGTTTCTGAAAAGCTTTCTAAAATAATCAGGCCCCAGTCTGAATCTTTTAAACACTGCTTCTTTGAATTCAGCATAGGTGACGTGCCTGTCTGAGGGGAAATATTGGTATACCTCAGCCAATTCCCCTTTAATCAGGTTTGATAAATACTGCATGTATTTATCTTCAGGTAGCCCCCACAACTGAGCTGCTTTTTCAAAGGTGCTGAGGTAAATTTGAGGATCTTGACCAGGCTCATAGACAGCAAAGTCCTTTGGAGTAATTTTTATTTTTGCTCCATCTCTGTCTTTCCTTGTCTCATCAGAATGAAACTTCTCTCTTTCAAATTTTAACTTTTCTGCCTGTAATTCCGCATCCACTCTCATTCTCTCAAATTCCAACTCCCTCTGTTTTTCCTTCCCATCAGCTTCCATCCTCAATCTCTCAGCTTCCAACTCCCTCTGCTTGTCTTTTTCCTCAGCCTCCCATCTTAACTTCTCTCTCAAGCACTCTATATAAGCGGGATTGCTTAAATATCCTTCTGGGGTCTCTTCTCTGACAGGTTGTTTTTGCTGGACAGTAGCAAATCCTATAAGTGCTACCCTCAATTCATCTACCCCTTTACCCTCGTGAGGTAAATTGAATGTTATGCACTTCTCCACCAGCTCCTCTCTTTTCATTTTTATGTATTCAGCCATGGTGTTTGAGTTCACTCACTCTTTGCCACACACTCTTTGCCAGTCACTCTCACAAGGTTCGTATCTGGATTCTCTGTTGTTCGTATCCCACTGCTACTGACACCACGTGTGATGCGTCCTTCCCTGGCTCTCCCTGTCAGGTTCCTACCTGCTCGTGGTTACTGCCTGTCTCTAGGCACCACCAGGGACTCCACCAGTCCAGACCGCACTCTCTTATGGTTTACCTATCCGCTCTAGCACAGATCTCAACAGATCCCCCTGCTAGGCAACCACCAGTCACGTCCCAATACTAGTATTCCCAGAGACTCTGAATACTTGTATTGTTATTCTCTATATTAGAAGCTCAACTGGAGTGCATACCGCAGATCAGAAAAGGTACCGCCAGGGCCAAGAAGATGCCAGCATGGTTAACGAGCAAAGTCAAGGAAGCTCTTAGAAGCAAAAAGTCTTCCTTCAAAAAATGGAAGTCTTGTCCAAATGAAGAAAATAAAAAAGAACACAAACTCTGGCAAACGAAATGCAAGAAGACAATAAGGGATGCTAAAAAACAATTTGAGGAGCACATTGCTAAGAACATAAAAACCAACAACAAAAAATTCTATAAATACATTCAAAGCAGGAGACCATCTAGGGAGACAATTGGACCCTTGGATGATAAGGGAGTCAAAGGTGTACTAAAGAACGATAAGGAGATTGCAGAGAAGCTAAATGAATTCTTTGCATCTGTCTTCACAGTGGAAGATATAGGGCAGATCCCTGAACCTGAACTAACATTTGCAGGAAGGGATTCTGAGGAACTGAGACAAATAGTGGTAACGAGAGAGGAAGTTCTAAGCTTAATGGACAATATAAAAACTGACAAATCACCGGGCCCGGATGGCATCCACCCGAGAGTTCTCAAAGAACTCAAAGGTGAAATTGCTGATCTGCTAACTAAAATATGTAACTTGTCCCTTGGGTCCTCCTCCATGCCTGAGGACTGGAAAGTGGCAAATGTAACGCCAATCTTCAAAAAGGGATCCAGAGTGGATCCCGGAAATTACAGGCCAGTTAGCTTAACTTCTGTCCCTGGAAAACTGGTAGAAAGTATGATTAAAGCTAGATTAACTAAGCACATAGAAGAACAAGCCTTGCTGAAGCAGAGCCAGCATGGCTTCTGCAAGGGAAAGTCCTGTCTCAGTAACCTATTAGAATACTTTGAGAGTGTCAACAAGCATATAGATAGAGGTGATCCAGTGGACAAAGTGTACTTAGACTTTCAAAAAGCGTTTGACAAGGTACCTCACCAAAGGCTTCTGAGGAAGCTTAGCAGTCATGGAATAAGAGGAGAGGTCCTCTTGTGGATAAGAAATTGGTTAAGAAGCAGAAAGCAGAGAGTAGGAATAAACGGACAGTTCTCCCAATGGAGGGCTGTAGAAAGTGGAGTCCCTCAAGGATCGGTATTGGGACCTGTACTTTTCAACTTGTTCATTAATGACCTAGAATTAGGAGTGAGCAGTGAAGTGGCCAAGTTTGCTGATGACACTAAATTGTTCAGGGTTGTTAAAACAAAAAGGGATTGCGAAGAGCTCCAAAAAGACCTCTCCAAACTGAGTGAATGGGCAGAAAAATGGCAAATGCAATTCAATATAAACAAGTGTAAAATTATGCATATTGGAGCAAAAAATCTGAATTTCACATATACGCTCATGGGGTCTGAACTGGCGGTGACCGACCAGGAGAGAGATGTGATGTTCCTATATTAATATATATATGGTAAGTGTTGTTGTTTTAGAAGATACATGGTAAGTGGAGTGAAAGAGGGGGAGTGAATGGGCAGTAGAATGCGAGATGATTGGCTGAGTGTTTAAAATGGCTGAATGTATAAAAGGAAGAGTGAGAGTGGAATCTGGGGGGGGAGAAGAGAAAGATTTGGATGTTGATAGGTGGATGTGGTGTGAATTTGAGAGAGTTGTTTGCCAGGAGAGTGTGAAGAAGGAGGGAGGTGGAGTTCGGATTAGTATTGAATAAAACCATATGCTTATGTGCCTTAAGAAGAAATCTTGTTAATCTTGTTAGCTTTGTTATCTGTAATAAATACTTAATTTGGTTTACCAAAGGCCTGATCCTTGGCTGGGGTTTCACAGACCAGAAGGGAGGGTAAGGTAATGACCAAGGCTGAAGGGGAACTGTAACAAATGGTGGCAGCGGTGAAGAGAATAACAATACCAGTATTCAGAGTCTCTGGGAATACTAGTATTGGGACGTTACTGGTGGTTGCCTAGCAGGGGGATCTGTTGAGATCTGTGCTAGAGTGGGGAGAGAAACCATAAGAGAGAGCGGTCCGGACTGGTGGAGTCCCTGGTGGTGCCTAGTGACAGGCAGTAGCCACACGCAGGTAGGAACCTGACAGAGAGAGCCAGGGAAGGACGCATCACAGGCGCCCCTGGAGATTCCACCGGTCTTAACTCACTGGGAGGGGCGGCTTTCGTTAACAAGGAGCGATGAAACACAGGATGTATTTTAAAAGTATCTGGCAACTTCAAACGATAAGCCACTGGGTTGATTTGCGCCTCTATTTCAAAGGGTCCCACTCTCTTATCCTGCAGCTTCCTGCATTTGCCCGGCATCTGGAAGAAGCAGGTAGACAACCATACCTTGTCTCCTATCTGAAGGGGGGGTCCCCTCCCATCGATGTTGATCAGCAACTCGTTTATACTCCACTTTGGCCTCGTCTAATTGTTGTTTCAGTATCTGCTGCACTGCCTGAAGCTCCTGCAGAAATTCCCCTGCGGCCGGTACAGGTGTACTCCCTGTACTGCTGGGGAAAGCCTTGGGATGGAATCCATAGTTAGCGAAGAAATGTGTTTGTCCAGTACTGGTATGCAAGGTTATTAATAGCAAATTCTGCAAAATGCAAATAGGAAACCCAATCAGTCTGTTGGTAAGACACATAACAGCGCAAATACCTTTCTAAAACAGCATTAAGTCTCTCCGTCTGCCCATCCGTCTGGGGGTGATGAGCTGAAGAAAGTTTTAGCTCCGTTTGCAGCTGATTCCACACAGCTCTCCAAAATTTAGCTGTGAACTGAGTTCCCTGATCCGAGACTAGGCTATTGGGCAATCCATGCAATCGATAGATTTCCTTTATAAACAATTTTGCTGTTTCTCTAGCTTCTAAGGCTCCTGAGCAAGAAAGGAAATGAGCCATCTTGGTCAATGAATCCACTATGACCAATATAGCTGTCATTCCTTGTGACTTCGGTAGATCAGTTATAAAATCCATGGAAAGGTCCTTCCAAGGTTCACTCGGCGTTGGTAAAGGTTCCAACAACCCTGCAGGTTTTCCCATGTCTGTTTTCGCCCGCATACAGACAGAGCATGATTTTACATAGTTTTCAATGTCTCAGCGCATTTGGGGCACCAAAAATACTTAGCTACATTTTGAATGGTCTTAAAAATGCCGAAGTGTCCAGCCGTGATAGAGTCATGACATTGACGTAAAATTCTGAGTCTTAGGTCCCCCTTTGGCACATATCTGGTGGCTTTAAACCAAAACAGTCCATCCTTCCAATGGAAACTTACTTCTGAATCCAGATCCTGTTCCATTTCCTGAATGTATCGTTGCATGCATGGATCCCTCTGCTGTGCCTTCTTGAGCTCCTCTTCCCATGAAGGCTGGCATAATCCCAACATCAGTTTTTCCGACAGGACAATGTACTGGGGAGGGCTGCAAACTTCATCTCCTTTATATTGCGGTTGTCTGGATAGAGCATCTGCTTTCTGATTTTTTGCATGGGGATGGTAAGTAATCCTGAAGTTAAACCTGGCAAAAAACTGCAACCAACATATCTGTCTCTGGTTCAGCTTCCGAGCTGTCTGTAGACTTTCCAAGTTCTTATGATCAGAACGCACTTCTATCTGATGCTGGGCTCCCTCTAAGTACTGTCTCCAATTCTCAAATGAGTCTTTGATGGCTAACAACTCTTTTCCCCACACTGTGTAATTTCTTTCGGCATCTTTTAGTTTTCTGGAGAAATATGCATAAGGGTACAATTCCTTCCCATCCATGTCTGGTTGCAAAAAGACCCCCCCCCCATGGCTACGTCTGAAGCATCCGCTTCCACGACGAAAGGGCGGGTAGGGTCAGCAAAACGCAAAATAGGCTCAGATGCAAATTTCCTTTTCAGTTCCCTGAAAGCTCACGCTGCGTTCTCTGTCCATTGGAACTTTCCTTTTCCCCTTAAACAGTCCGTAAGGGGAGCTGTTAGCTTGGAAAACCCTGGGATAAATTTTCTGTAGTAATTGGCAAATCCCAGAAAACGTTGTACGTCCTTCTTGGTGGTTGGCTGGCCCCAATCCAATACACAACTCAATTTTCCTGGGTCCATCTCCACTCCTCCTGCCAAGATTCGGTATCCAAGGAAGTCCAAAGATGACAAGTCAAACCCACATTTCTCTAACTTGGCATACAAGTGGTTCTCTCTCAGTCTTTTCAACACAATTTTCACGTGTTGATCATGTTCTTCCTGGCTCTTTGAAAACACCAGAATATCATCCAGATAACAAATCACGTACTGATCCAAGAGGTTTCTAAACACTTCATTCATAAACTTCTGAAACATGCCAGGGGCTCCGAATTGACCATAGGAGGTGTTGAACCCGGTCTTCCATTCATCCCCCTCTTTCATTCGAATCAGATTATACGCCCCTCTTAAGTCCAATTTCGTGAAGATTGTTGCAGAACGCAGTCGATCTAACAACTCTGGAATCAGGGGCAATGGATAACTGTTAGGGATGGTAATTTGATTTAAGGCGTGGTAATCATTACAGGGTCTGAGTTCACCTCCTTTCCTCTTTACGAACAGCAAGGGGGCCTCTGCGGGGAATTGTGAGGGACGGATAAATCCTTTCTTCAGGTTTTTGTCCAAAAACTCTCTCAGAGCTGCTCTCTCTGGCTCTGTAAGGGAGTAAATTCTTCCAGCTGGAATGCTTGCTCCTGGCACTAGATCAATAGCACAGTCATAAGGGTGATGAGGGGGCAAGGACTCTGCTTCCTTTTCATTAAACACATCCTCAAAATCCACATATTTTGAGGGAAGTACCACTTCCTTGACCTCTTGCACAGCTCCTGCCAGGGCTTTTATGGTTATCTCTGGCTGACAGTTCTCGTGACAGTACTGAGAAGTGAACCATACAACCGCATCCTTCCAGGCTATTTTTGGGTCATGCTTTGCTAGCCAGGGCATTCCCAGAATCACATCAAAGTTCGAGAGATCTGACACATACAAGGAAATGAGCTCTTTGTGCCCAGGAATTTCTAGCTTCAATTCCTCTGTGGCTCGAGTCACTCCACCCGACTTCAATGGTCTGCCATCAATCGTTTCAACTGACAAGGGGGTTTCCAATTTCCATTGGGAGATTCGGTGACGTTTTGCCAACTTTGCATCAATGAAATTGGTAGAGGCTCCACTGTCAATTAGTGCTGTAGAGTTGAACATTACTCCTGTGGAAGTTGTAATCCGAATAGGTAGCACCAGTACCCCTTTTGAAGGGGGCTGTGCTACCAGAGGCCCTTTGTACACAGCGGCCCCCAGCCCTCCGGCCTGCATGAGAGCTGGGTACTTTAGTTTCCCAATGGCCCTGTTTTATCTCCTTTAAGTCTGCATTCCCTAGCGACGTGGCCCGGCTTTGAACAGTAAAAACAGAGACGTTCCTGACGACGCCTTTCTTTTTCCTCCTCCGATAGTTTCGGACGAGCCCCTCCCAATCCTTCTCCCGTGTTACCTGACACCCTGGGAGTCGGAGGGATTTTACTGCGAGAGGCTGAAGCTGAGTATCTTTGTACATCCTGTTTCCTCTCCAGGCGCCTTCCTTCCAACCGGTGATCGATTTGCAGGCACAGCCGAATCAGCCCAGGCAGATCAGTTGGGGGTGTAGTTCTGGCCAGATCATCCAAGATCTCAGCATTCAGTCCACTTCAGTACATAAACATCAGGGCTAAGTCATTACAACCAGTTTCCTGGGCCAGAATTTTAAAGGCATTGGTATACTCTGAAACAGTTCCTTTCCCTTGTTTCAAAGCACTCAATTGCCTCACCACAGTCTCTGCTCTTTGGGGGTCCTGAAACATCTCGGTCATGGCTTGCATAAATCCTCTATATCTTCCTAGGATGGCATCCTTTCTGACCAGATAGGGAGTGACCCACTTGGCAGCTTCCCCTTCCAATAGACTGATCACGAAGGCCACTTTGGCCGCATCACTAGGAAATTCTGCATTCCTAATGTCCAGGTACATTTCACATTGAGCCACGAAGGTGGAGAGTTGGTCACTCTGTCCCGCATACTTAGGTGGCAATCCAATCGGAATCTTAACCACAGCGGCTGAAGGGGTTGTCCGCATTTGGGCTATCGTGGATTTCAAAGTTTGGTTGTCAGTTTTCAATGCCCTCACCGACACCAACAAGTTTTGGACATCTGCCTGCAGATCTGCAACATTAGTTTTCAGCTGTTGCACTTCCTCCGCCTCAGAAGTGGGCTTTGTCCCCCATGCTGCTCCCTGTTCCATCTTGTCCCATTCAAGTGGCAGGAGTGTCGAGGGTTGGGTAGGTGGTTCTGTCAAACTGTCGTGTCCAGGTTGAGGCTCAGGAACCAGACCAGTTGGTAAAAGCAAATCAGTTTTTATTAAAGTGATATCCAGACAAAGGCTACGTCGTCTCATGAACTTTAACTACTGAACATAACCTGTGACAGAGAAGAGAGTTGACAGAACAAGGAACCACTACTCCCCATCCCTTAAGAAGGGGGCAAATGAGCGTGAATTCTCTCACTCCACCTCAAAGTGCCCTCATCCACACCCCGCCTCTCCCCCTTCTTTTGCTGCCTCTTTTGTTGTCTCCTTGTATGTGGTGAAGGGGGTGCCACCGCCCCCTCCCCTCCTGAGAAATCTGACTCAGGCATGGGGGAAAGTGGGGGAGCAATGCTTAAACCATCTGGCTGTTTCTCCTTGCTTTTTCCTGGATCAGGAGGGGGTTGGATTCCTCCTTGCCCTCCCTCCTTCTCCAACTCCTCCAAGCTCGGAGGGGGAGGAGGCGTGGGAAGCTCACAGTAAGAATCTATGTCTGTTGGACATTCAAAGTCCTCACTCCAAGATAGTTCTATCTCTGAGATTCCCTCCCCCTCTTCTGCTTCTCCTTCACACGACTCTGTCCAAATGACCCCCTCCCTCTCCTCATCGTTTGAAACTTCAGGGCCCCAATCCTGCATCCTGACATGGACCAGTACATGGGCGGTGGATACAGACTCAGTCATCCTGGCTCAAGGACCGAGGCAGTTGGGTATTTTGGCAGCTATATCCATGACTGAGCAGTCCTATTCAGGATCCACTCTGCTCACCCCATATGAGGAGGGGGTGCTTTTGCCAACATTAGATGCTGACGAAGACATCAAGGAAAATTTTTATACCCAGCTGGACACCATCTTATCAGAGATACCTAAGGAGGATAATTCCTTCTGGGTGATTTCAATGCAAGAGTTGGGCGTGATTTTGATTTATGGCCAGAAACCATTGGGAAAGAAGGAGTTGGTAATAGCAACCTGAATGGAATTCTACTTCTGACTAAATGTACAGAGCATAATCTTGTTATTACAAACACACTCTTCCACCAGAAAAATAAATTTAAAACATCATTATATTGTGACTGAGAAGTTGTCTTAGCAACAATTAAGAAATGTGAAATGAATGCTACAACCTGTAATGCAGATAGAAATCAAGATTTCAATATTATCAGTTCAGTCAACCATCTTATCTAATTAGCTTCAAAGCAAGCAGTGCTGTCATAGAATCCTTTCCAACAACAGACTATGCTCCTGCATACATTTGAAGTACCTGAAGACACCTAAGCTTATGCTTATGCTGAGCAGTAAATTGAAGATCATCAAGTAAATAGGAATTATGTATTCTATCTTTAGAATATTTAACATGCCACTAGATAGTACAGAACCTTGGTGTGCAGCAAGGTTTGCCAGAACAGAATATTTTGAACATGCAATGTATATGGAGTCCTGCCAAAATAGTAGTAGTAGTAAAATATTGTTATGAGCATGGGGGTTGGAATGGATGATCCCCGTGAGTCCCCTTCCAACCTCTGATTTGAGGACTTGAGCCTGGGCGTAAAGAAACTTGCTCTGCTGGTCAGATGAGTCTCTCCTTTGTTAAACAAATAGAGTGGCCAGGTAAGATAATGGGCCTATCAGTTGCCCAGCAATGGTGAATGGGCCAGGAAGACCCCTTTTGTCATTTAAACTCTTCAGGAGAGCCTCCCCCCCAACTCCTGGCAGCTAGCAAAAGTTGTGCTTGTAGTTTAAGTTGTGTCTACAGAATGCTTGGAGACTGGAGGCAGGCAGGGCGACTGGCTCTCTGCACCATGGCATTTGGGGTGCCTCCTGTAATACAGATGGAAAAGCTGGATATTGGACTGCTGATGCTTTGAACCCCCTCCATCTTAAGCTCAGGTTGGAATGTGTGTAAATAAATAAACCATATTTCATAAAGACACCGCAGTCCCTGCTGACCTTCTTCCCAAAGGAAACCAAATCCTGGAGGAGCACAGGGACCCCAGAAATCTCACTGCTCAGAGATTGGGGAAGCATGCAACAATATTTATAGACTGCTTTTCAACAGAAAGTTCCTAAAGTGGTTTATAGAAAAATATATAATGTTTGAAATTTAGCTGTATAAGGGCTCATTCACACAGGAGCTGAACTCTGTTTTAAAGATGAAGCTTTTTCCACCACAATGGGAGTTTAAAGATCACCCTACCTTCCAATCACTGTTTTCCACTCATACTGAAGGAAAAAAAGTCAATCATGCAGCTTCCTAATGACCATGCCCTTTTAAGGTCAAACTATCACTTCCTCTGGTTACCTTGGCAACCAACCATGCTCAGTTTTTTCCCGGTTAAATTTCATAAAAAAAGAAAAAAATCTCAAGTTTGATTATTTGTATTTTCAGAATCTAGCAGAAATACAAATATTTCTTTGAACAATGGTTTTTTTTTTTGCACAAGTTGGGGGGAAAGAAAGAAAAAAGCAACATTTGCAGCAGGCTTGCAGAACGGGAGCCAGCAGGAAATGACATAACAAAGGGAGGAGGAGGGTGTGGGCATGGACTCACTAAAGTATCAGAGCTAAGCGTCTACAAGCCCCGGCCTAGAGGCACAAAGTACAGACAGTTTTTCCTTTTCAGATTAAACTTGGATTGATTTGCTGCAGATTAAAAGCTAAAAGTAGTGGGACTCCTTCCCTTTGCCTCCTACGTCATGTGATTGCTGTGAATTAAATGGGCATGCAAGTAGAACCCATCTCACATTAAATCGCCATGTGAACTGGCCCCAAAAGAAGATAGCTACAAGCCAATCATTTTCATTTCAAATTCTCCCCAGTCCTTGCAACACCAAGAATTGGGTTTTGAATATGTGAAATAGTAATAAAGAAAATGAATCCTCAAAATATGTGCTGAGTGCATTCTACAGCACTAAATTCTAAGCTTGCCTCTATTAATTTGGCATTAGAAATAAGGGATTTCAGCCACTGCAAGAGGGTAGACATGTAGCACCAAGAGCAAAATATTCTACATAGTAAGCAAATACCTTTTCCCAAGTTGGTGAGTGTGGGGTGGATTGTTTCATTCCTATTGTTCTTAAGCAGGGGAAAGTCGCATCCCCCACTGCACTGAGTATATATAGAGTCTTGTGTGTGTGTGTGTGTGTGTGTGTGTGTGTGTGTGTGTGCGTGCACACACACAAACATATACGTACATACACATCCATCCATCCCTGGAGAGGAAATGAATTAGGGTTATCTTTGGTGGGGAGATGGCTGCCAGTCATTTTGAAGAAGGAAATGTTTTAAAAACACTTTTTAGCCTTTCTTGAATTGCTGAACAGAGGCTCTGCCGGGCAACAGGATGAACGAGGCTGCATTCCAATGCATCTTTACTTGGGAATATGCACCAATTAACTGGGTGGGGGCAGGGTGGAAAAATGCAAATGCTAATATTTTCTACAGACAAGCTTGCTTGCTTTTATATTTGTTTTTGTTTGGGGAGGAAGTATTTGGTGGATTCAGACCCCTTTATTCTATCCTCCATGATGGCAGGCAGACATTCCCATTGCATTCACCACTTAAGACACCTACTCTAGGCAATTGAGATGATGGCTGCTTCTCCTTGCTGACACAGCCAGAAAGCCTATGGGTAAGGGGTGGAACTGCATGTGTTGATCAAGTGAGCATGTGCAATTTTTAAACTGTTAGATCAGCCTTTCCCAACCTTTGGGTCCCCAGATGTTGCTGGACTGCAATTCCCATCCTTCCTGACCATTGACCATGCTGGCTGGGGCTGATGGGAGTTGTAGTCCAACAACATCTGGGGACCCAAAGGTTGGGAAAGGTTGTGTTAGATACTGCATATGCAGCAGGCAGGCTGAAATTCTTGATTTTCCCAGGACAGCTATGTTGTCCCTCATTGGCTAACAATGGAAGGCAGGAATAGGCTGATTCCTCACAAAATGGGCAGAAAACTGCCTCCACACTTTGCCTTGTATCTGTGGATGCACAAGGGCTAGAGATTTGCTAGCAGGGCCACCTAATAGGCTAAGTGGGAACTGAGTAGCATGGCTAGAATCTAGGTAAAACTCAGCTAACCAGGCAATATGGCAACCCTAAGATTAATCAAGATGCATCTCTTTACCAAGACCTTTTGTTGCCTTCCCTCATTTATTGCTGTAAATGGCTGTTTACATATGTTCATCCGCAATTCCGTTCTGTCCTGTTTTCATATTAATCTGTGATTTTTTAAAAAAAAGCCCACGAAAACCACACATCAATTTTCTTTCACAATACACATTTTCAAACATATTTTGATAAGATTTTTGTTTTGTTTTAAGCCAAGAACTGCATTAGAACATTTGAAAAGTGTGAAAGTCAGTTCTGATCTGGGTGTTAGTCCAGATGGTGTGAATGTGGTTTGTTTCTATCAGAATTCACAAAGATCAAATTCCTCAAGCATTCCTAGAAACAAAACAGATAATTTTGCACATCTCTATACTACATCCCATGCTTGTCTGAATATCAGAAACAGAAGACTGCTGATATGAATTCACCTTAAGTAAAATTATCTAGCTCCTATGAAGGAGGAAAGAGTGGGAGGGGGGAGGACTGGAAACCTAATGGGGGAACAAGATGTGTTGGAGTGTTAATGCTGTGACCCCTTCCATCTTCTGCTCAGCCTGTATATATACTATATGTAAATAAAATCATATATCACAAAGGTACCACTGTCTCCAATGACCATCATTCTAATGTAACTAAACCTGTGGCATGTACTGGCACCTATGAAATCTCTTACTTGGAGTGCTTGGAGGTTTGGTGTGCAAAACAGGAAAAAAATGAGAGAGGGTTCAGGCTAGCCTTGCAGCAGTCTCACACTCTACCATCCACATATTTTGACAGTATGCAGAGGCAGGCACTCTGTACATGCACTGTCACACATGCATAGAGTGCCTCCATGCAAGTCCTCTTGTGGAATAGTTCTGTTTGTACATTATTATTATTATTATTATTATTATTATTATTATTATTATTATTATTATTATTATTATTATTATTATTATTATTATTATTATATCTTTCCCTTCCTCCCAAAGGAGCCCAGGGCAGCAAACACATCAACAAAATAATTTAACAACACCAGTACATCTACAGGATCCGTTCACACACTGTCGAATAGGGATGGAGGAGAAATTTGGTTTGGTTAGGATTTTGATGTGAATCTGCCCAATTCATACTTTCCAAAATAGTATATGAATCCAAACACAGCTGTCTTTAATATTTACACTTCTAATTTTGTGATGCAGTTCTCCAACCAAATAATGTGTAGAAAAATCTGACAATTAAAGGAAAGTGTGTATTGAAGCCCGTACACTAGTGAAAAGAACACATAAAATGCATTATATTAGAGAAAAGTGCTTTCAAAAATGGATATATCAGGCAAAATTGCATACATCAATGTGTATATCAGTTGAAATTTACACTAAATTGCTAAAAACAAAACAACTGCAAACTGATGGAGAAATGTGGAGAATGAAATGTAGGACTGGAAAGATAAGAAACACCAAAATTAACAGATTTGTCCCTCCCTACTGGTGAAATGCATGGATGGTGGGGGACGAGGTGGCCACTGCACATGGTGGGGTGGGGTCTCCCAACTTTTCTCACAGCTTCTTTCAATGCATAGGAAGGCATCAGAACTTCTCTGATGTTTCTTTCATCCCACCCCTGCAATGGGAAAGCTCAGGTAAGAATTAAAGTTAAGACTTTTCCCTCCATGACACATCAAGGATTTATTTCTGGAACATCCTTTTGTTTTCTCAGTCATTGACCTAATAGCACCCTGTTCTTTATAATTACTACTGGTCAGAATGATGTACACTTGTAAGATTTGCCCTCTTTGGGGGGTCTTCTCTTTATCCCCTTTACTGCTTCATTTCTTTAGCTTAAGTGGAAGAAATCTGCTTATGCATTTGTATTCTGCCCAAATCTTCCATTTTTGTAAAGGCCAGCTTTCCCATAAAAAAGGGATTATAAATAGTGCAGAAAATGATGATCCAAGCTAGCACTTTAAAAACACAACAAAAGCATAAAAGTAAAGGTCATTTTCACAGTTTTTATCTTGAAGGACTCCCAAAGATTATAGTGAGAATTCAAGTCAATTCTTTATTAGGATAAGTTTTTTCCAGGCTTGTGGTTCCCCTCTCCCACTTTCTTACATTCAAAGCTGAGTTTGGGCACTTCAGAAAACATGATCTTTGAGCCTGCTGAATAAATGCAGTTGCTCCACACTACTCTGACTACTTCTACACAAGCAGCAGAATGAAGTGAGAGAGCTTTAAGATGGCATAAGGGACTGCATCATTTTGGTTTGCAATTGGGGAAATATCATTATGCTCCCCCATGTTAAACAAAACAAAACTCTACAGAATATTCCCTGCAAATAGAAAGCTGGCAGATCAAGGTTTCTGACTTAGATCTTTGTCTGAAGTGCTGAATTACCATTCACAGGGAGCTTTCATTGTAGGGGAGCATTGAAGAGTGTGATCCCTTACCTATAACATGACGCAGTCCATTCTATCACCTTAGTATTTTACCATTTCATTTTGCTGTAGGTGTACACCAGACTTTATATCTCATACATGACCGGTGGGGTCACCGAGATGCTTACTTCAAATGCAAAGAAAACTAGTGTTGAAGTGACGCAACCAAGTTACACTGGGTGGATTTAACTGTCTTGACATAGCACTTGTCTGGCCTTGAGCTGGCAATACATCTTCAGTTGGTGAATGGATGGATACCACGTGGGGATTTAGCTTGTCTGTCAAAGCTCTCCCCTGACCAAAGGAGGGAACTTTAGAAAGACCAGGCATGCAAACCAAGGAACCCACTTGCAGCAATAGACCAGAGCAAGTCAAGTGATATTCCCTGGACTCTGTAAGTGGTTCTGGTCAGGGTTAAGCTGTTGAGGTATTCAGTATACAGAGATGGGACTGGATTCTCTGCCCTCAAACTACTCATATTCATTAGAACAGCCTTTCCCAACCAGTGTGCCTCCAGATGTTGTTGGACCACAACTCCTATCTTCCTGACCATTGGCAATGCTGGCTGAGGCTGATGGGAGTTGTGGTCCAACAACATCTGGAGGCACACCGGATGGGAAAGGCTGCATTAGAACATCTGTAGAGGTCTTTCATGCCATACAGCATAAACAAGTTTTATAAATGAATGCATTTTTTTTAAACAATGCCACATTCTTTCCTTTCATAGTACTCAAAGTGACATACACAGAGTTAAAACAATGAAACAATGGCTTCAATTAAAACAACAATTAAAAACAGACCAGTAGTCATAAGAGCAAACAGGCACAGTAATTAGAATCTGACTGGACAGCCTAATTCTGTCTTGTTTCAGTTTCGCTGGTGTACAATCACTGGTCTGCCCATCACATTTGGTGTCAAATTGCTGAACAAAATGTCCACATTCTGTATGCACCTTTTATGTAAATACATATTTCCCATGCTTTTCAGCATGGATGTTATTTGTTCTGTATGGATCCCAAATTAGTGTGTGTGGGGGAATCTAAATGAGATGTGTGGATCAAGAGAGTGAAGTAGTGCTCCCGCAAGAGATAACAAGGTGGATCAGGGGCCATACATAGTGCCTTCTGGTGTTTTGTGACTCAGATATATTTTTTAAAAAAATAACCACTGCATAAAGTGCATATTGTGGGTGGTATTTTAATAAGTCCTAATCAGAGCAGTTCCACTGAAATTAATGAACCTAAGGTAGTCATGTCTATTAACTGCAATGGGTCTACTCTTGAATACAACCTAAGATAATGCCTCGCTATAGATACTCTAGCCATAAGGGAAATGTCAGGGTGGGTGGGGAAAGGATGGTGATTTCCAGAAACACCTACAGTGCAAAAGGGAAATGTTGAGCAATGTTGCTAAGTCATTCCCCGAGGTAGGAAGGGGTTAAAGATGACTACTCTAATTGTGGAGGCCACACAGCTGCGGCTTATCAGTTGGCTGGGCATAAAGCCTGCAAGCCAAGAACAGGATGTGTGGGGGGTGATAGGAGAGAAGTTATGTATGTTGGTGTGTCTTGGATAAAGAGTGTTATTGCAAACAATTCTGAGTTGTGATTTCTTTGCTGAAGAGCGTTGTTACTCCGCACTGTGCCCTGTGCAACAAGAACAGCTGGCTAGTTGGTTCAGGGCATATGAGCACAACAAGGGTTATGGGTCCAGCTTACAACAAGCTCTGAAAGCACCACGTGTTCCAGAGAAAGCAGGAAACAAAGAAAACCAGGTCAGAGTTACCTATAGTTGAAAAGGAGGCGAGATGGCAACATCTGGAAGCTCATCTATACCCTTGGAGAAGTTGAACAGCACCAACTATGCTTACTGGTGAGTAAAAGCAGAAATGCTTCTCATAAAGGAGGAAGTATGGCACACAGTGTCTGGAGACAGTCCCTCGAGACCCCCATCACCAGAATGGATAAGAGCAGAGGAAAAGGCAAGAGCTCTGCTCATATTATCTCTGGAAAACTCTCAGTTGATTTACGTGAGAGGGCTAACTACAGCAAGGGAAGTGTGGGCTGCCCTTAGATGGGCAAATACTAGGGATACAGCAGGCAGCAGAGTATTACTCACAAGGAGGCTGTATCAAGCTTGTTATAAAGAGGGTGAAGCAATGCAAACACATATACAAAAAATGCTGAGTTTGTTTGCAGAGTTAGAGGACTTGGATGTGCACCATACGCCACAACAAAAGGTGTACATAATTCTCTCAACATTAAATGAGTCATGGGATGCAGTTATAAGTGCGATTGAAACCTTACCCGACCAAGAGCTGGATGTAAATTACTTAACAACAAAGCTACTGCAGGAAGCTGAGCAAAGACAAGAAAGAAGCAAGCAAGGCAGGAAAGAACAACCGGACCAGACTGAGGGCAGTAGCAGAGTATATGGGCAGAGGCGGTGTCACAAATGCGGTTCCCCATCCCATCTTCGCAGACAGTGCCGGGTGGGATAGACGGAAGAAAAGAAACGCAGACAGGACACTGAACCATTTGAATGCATGTCGTGAGTGCCAGAAGGACACAAGAGAAAGAAGAAAACAGCACATTGTGGGTCCTTGACTCAGGATCAACAGCCTTTCTCTCAAAAGATGATGAACTGTTCCAAACTATGACCCCAGCAAAGCAGCAACAAATCTTCCTAGCAGATAGAAGCAGCAGAGATGTTAAAGGGGTAGGAGCAGTGTATTTCACTTGTCTGAACACATTAGTCACTAATGTTCTGTATGTGCCAAATTTAGAAAGAAATATGTCAGTGATAAAATTAAATGGCACGGGGTACAATGTATGTTTTGCTAACAAAGAATGTGAAATCAGAAAGGGTAATATATGTGTAAAAGGAAAGGTGCAAAATACATTATTCATGATTGAAAATAAGGCAGAGAAAAGGGTTAATGTCATTGAAAACAGACCTCAACATGAGCAATGTATATACAATTACCATCAACGTTTTGGGCATATCAGTTTTGGACCGTTAGTGAAAACACAAAAACACAGCGCAGACTTGCAATTTAGAAACTGTCCTGCATATATAAGCTGTGAGATATGTAATGAATGGAAAGCCACAGCGGCTCCAATAAACAAGGAAAGAAAACATAATACCCAAAGACCATTTCAATTACTGCATATGGATTTAGCAGGGCCATTTAAACAGACAAAGGGACAAGCCAGGTTTTATTTCATCCTGGTGGACGACTTTACAAGGTACTCATTTGTTTATTTGTTGAAGAACAAGGCTGAGGCAGCTAGCACACTAAAACACCATATAGCATGGGTGGAGGCGAAATATAAAACACGGATAGCAGGAATTAGGTCAGACAGAGGAGGAGAGTTTCTGTCTCGACAACTGCACAGGTTTTTTTTGCAAAAAGAATTGAACATGAACGAACAACACCTCAGTGGAGCAGACTAGCTGAAAGGAGGAGTATTTACAGGATACAGTGAGGGCTATGCTAGCGGACTCCCTATTTTTGTGAGAGTTTTGGGGTGAATGTATTATATATGCAAATTATATTTTGAATCGTATGTATGATAGTACTGTACAGTGCACTCCTTATGAAATGTTAAATAGGCAAAAGCCATATTTAAAACAAATAAAAAAATTTGGTTCAACGTGCTGGGTGCATGTGCCTAAAGAACAAAGAAATGGGAAACAGAGTCCCAAGGCAGTAAAGGGATTTTATCTGGGATATGAGGATACTTCCCATCGCGTTTGGCTAGCTAAGGAAAATCGTCTTGTGGTAACAAAGAATGTTAAGGTACAGGATCATGACTGGAAGCACTGTAAAAACATCAGTACAACAGTTGGACTCAGGGAGCCACCAGAGATTGACGTAGCAATTCCCCCAGTATATGAGGAAAGGAATAATGAAAGCCTGTTAGACTGTTCAGAGGAAACTGAAGAAATAAGCACTCCAAGCTGCAAATATAAGGAGGTGCAGGACTCTGAACAGGAGACTCAGAGTAGTGAAGAAGAGCTAGAAGGCTGTAAACAGGAGGAGGTGCAGAACTCTGAACGTGAGACACAGAGTAGTGAGGAAGAGCAAGAAAGCTGTGAACAGGAAACAACTCTTGAGGGTAGTGAGGAAGGTCAGTCAGAGTTAAGTCCTGTGCCAGAGCTAGTTGCAGAACCCCGAAGGTCACAAAGAACCAATCTGGGGAAGCCTCCAGAAAGATTTACTGTGGCACAAGTAGTAGCACAGGAAGCCAAAAACCCAGCACACCCCCAAGAAAGGGAAGACAAGTGGACAGCAGAGGACTTCCAGGAGTGGTATGCTATGCTAGATGGGGGAAGAGAATGGAGGGAGCGAGTAGACGCAGTGTATTGGTATGATGACTCCAACATATAACATGATATAAAATGTTGAAAGTATGTACCATAAATATATATATATATATATATATATATATATATATATATATATATATATATATATATATATATGCAAGTTATGTACTGAGAAACATGTGAAACTATGTGAACGTATGGGACTTGTATAAAAGAGTAAATATAACATGTATATACAATTGTTACTGCAACATGGGTCTCCTACCACGGAGAATGGGTGGGGGATGTTGAGCAATGTTGCTAAGTCATTCCCCGAGGTAGGAAGGGATTAAAGATGACTACTCTAATTGTGGAGGCCACACAGCTGTGGCTTATCAGTTGGCTGGGCATAAAGCCTGCAAGCCAAGAACAGGATGTGTGGGGGGTGATAGGAGAGAAGCTATGTATGTTGGTGTGTCTTGGATAAAGGGTGTTATTGCAAACAATTCTGAGTCGTGATTTCTTTGCTGAAGAGCACCGTTACTCTGCACTGTGCCCTGTGCAACAAGAGCAGCTGGCTAGTTGGTTCAGGGCATATAAGCACAACAGGAAATTTGCAGGGGGAGGGAGCAAGAGAGCTCCTTCATAACTAACACATCCTACTTTCTTCAGAAGGAAAGATTTACTTTGACCTTCTAATCATACTGGTTTGAGGAAGGAATAAATAAATATAAATATAAATAAATATAAGTAAAGCCACATGGAGGAAAGTGAATCCTTTTAACTTCCCTCCCCAACTATTTTAAAAGTGCACAACACAAAAGCCCCTAGACCTATTTGTCTGCAATTTTTCAGGTTTCTTACTCAGGGTCCAGGATACCTCTCTCATATCTGAAATTTTTGGATTGATTGCTCACAAAACACTCTGGGAGATTAAGTGGTTCCTTTTTTCTTTCTTTCTTTCTTTTTACATAACCCCAAATTGAATGGCTGCCCTTGCAGGAAAATCATGCCAGATATCCTTCTGAAATGTGGTAGGGTTCATGTCCTCAGAAGGGTGATCACTATTACAAATTTCATCCAGTTCTTCCCAGTTAGAGACATTTCCTTTTTTAAAAAATCAAAAGTGTCCAGACCTAAAACCCCTGAATATATTTGCCTGCAATTTGTGCAATCTTACTAGGGGTTGAATTCTGATCTTCAGTCAAGTTCAGGAGTACTGGATTGGATTGCTCTTCTGTAAAAGAAAAATGGACTGAATTAATTCCTCCATTCCTAATAGCAAAAACACAAACCAGACTACACATACACACAAACAACCCTAAATGTTATGAAGGATGACTGAATCTATATTTTAATTCAACATCATGGCTTGCATTATATACTGCCCTGAATCTAATTTGATCTTTAGCTAGCAAATTAAACAGTCCCAGCCTAAGCTTTTAATTTATGTCTTAGAAATCTGGGACAGGATCCAAATACACAATATGCACATTTGTGTGTGTCTGTGGCAGAAAAAAAAACCACATGTGTAGCCTGGCTTCATCCATTGTTTCCTCTATAGTAGTTCCCTCTGCTGAAGAGACAGGCGTTTTTGTATTTTTAAACAGCACTGGGAATTGCTGCAGGGACAACAAATAGTAAACCCCAGCTGCACCTTTCCTGAGCACATGTATCACTTCTCTGGATCCTGCCCAGGAATATAGAGAAGAGTAATTGCCAATAACCAGCAAGAATACGATGAAAGATACTGAGGGCAGTTTCTCATGCAGCGTGTTGTGCTCAGGACGGAACAGACTCTTAAGTACAAAACAGATATATAGCACATTGGTTGAAAACTAAACATGCACACACAGAGATAGGAAAAGACTAAGCTAGAGCCTTTCTTCTCTCTGTACTACTTCTTTATGTTCAAGATGAGATTTGAAATTTTTTAAGGTGGGAGGGCAAGAATCCAACCACTTACAGTTCTTGAAGGGTTTCACCATGTCATTTGAAAATTGTGCAAAGTGACTCTCTTCTTTAACATGACTTCACAAAGTCTAAGACTTAATACGCAGGGTCTTCGTTAAACTCAATATCTGGATCAGATTAAATGCCTGGTACCTTTCCTGGTTCCAATGTCATGATAAAGTCCATGGGAAGATTCACAGGAGACTGCCCCAGGCCAAAGGGCTCCTACCAGTATGGCCTCTTTAAGAGGGCCCCAATCTGCTTCTGTAGGAGCCAGGGCAGCATCTCAGTTCCCCAAGCCAAGAGATCATATATAGCCTAAATCTAGCCATCAGGAAGGGGGATTTTGGGGAGAAACAGCAGAAACCTGCTGTTATCACTGGGATGTCATAGAACAACTTCCCCTGCTAACTGGGAGATATAGGGTGCTCAAAGAAGAGGCTTCCCCGACTGCCAGAACCATCTGGGCAAAGATACTGCAGGACTGGGCCACTGGGGGTGACCCTAGCATATCCTGCAAAGGAGCCAGCAAGAGGATTGCTGGACTATCCCTTCCCAAACTCCATAATTGAGAAAAGGGCTACTTGGGAGACAAAGGACTCAGGGCTGAATGAGATCCTAGCCCCAACTCACCAAGGACACTGGAAACAGGTCAACATCTCATAGAATCATAGAATAGTAGAGTTGGAAGGGACCTATAAGGCCATCAGGTCCAACCCCCTGCTCAATGCAGGAATCCAAATCAAAGCATTCCCAACCGATGGCTGTCCAGCTGACTCTTGAATGCCTCCAGTGTTGGAGAGCCCACTACCTCTCTAGGTAATTGGTTCCATTGTCATATGGCTCTAACACTTAGGATGTTTTTCCTGATGTCCAGTCAATATCTGGCTTCCTGCAACTTGGGCCCATTATTCCGTGTGCACTCTGGGATGATTGAGAAGAGATCCCGGCCTTCCTCTGTGTGACAACCTTCATGTACCTGAAGAGTGTATCATATCTCCCCTCAGTTTTCTCTTCTCCAGGCTAAACATGCCCAGTTCTTTCAGTCTCTCCTCATAGAGCTTGGTGTCTAGTCCCCTGATCATCCTTGTTGCCCTCCTCTGAACCTGTTCCAGTTTGTCTGCATCCTTCTTGAAGTGTGGAGACCAGAACTGGATGCAGTATTCAAGATGAAGCCTAACCAGTGCTGAATAGAGAGGTTTCTACATCTGGGCTTCTACAGCAGCTGCCTTGCATTGCCTGGGGGAAGGGAGTGGGAGTCTATAGCAAGGGCTAAAGCCTCAATGAATAAAGTCAAACTCACAGCACTCTTGTCAGTCATAGTAGTAACTGGATTCACTTTGGGGCCTTTTCCCCATGGATCCCACAGATCAAAGTTCCTTCAATGTGCCACTCCCTCAGGAGAGGCCCACAGTCCAAACAGCAGAAAATCTGCAAAGGACAAACAACTTTTTTGGATATATGAGCCTCATTCCTAGCATACCTAGATTAAAAAGGAGCATCCAGGTCCTAGGCCAGAGCCATATAAATGCATATGTAAGCTGTAAAATAATAAAGGGAAGTGAGAATCAGAAAGAGTAAACAAATTATATCCACTACATGATTTTTGTTGATGTTGAGTTCAAAGGGTAAGCTCTGTAGCTCAGTGGAAGAACAACTACTTTGTATACAGAAGGTCCCAGGCTGGATCACCAGCGTCTCCAGGTAGGGCTGAGAGAGACTTCTGTCTGAAACCCTGGAGAGTTACTGCCAGCCAGTGTAGACAATACTGAGCTAGATGGGCCAATGGCCTGACTCAGGGTAAAGCAGCTAACAGCTGAAGTGGGAAAAAGTCAAGTCTGGGCGGTTCCATCCATCTGTAAAGGGAAAGCAAGGTGTTTTGTATAAAGTACTATAACAAAATGTTGGAATATTACAACAAAATATTAGAAGATATGATGAAAAAATATATGAAGACAAAATAAAAGATTATGGCTTCTGTCTATTTCCAGCTTCAGATAACATTTACAGTTCCTGGGTGGGAATATATATTGTCAGCTGTATCAAAAGATACAACTCCTTCAGTTGGGTATGAATGGATGGGGATACGCATTCAGACCCACATTCTGCCAGGTATAAAAACAGAAGCTTGCTTCCACTGATGGCTTTTTTACAGTGAATCAGTGCAAACACATTTATTGAATATAACTTTTGTATTTTTTTATAAAAATAAAGTTTAATGAAATAACACAAAGAAATGGAGAGAAGGTGCACAAAACAAAAGTGTCACAATGTTTCATTCTTAAACTTTATATCATTTCACAGCTGGCCTTCTATTAGGCAGATTGCAGTGTCTTCATCAAGTGACAGTTCCTGGGAGTGGAGGCCAGCTATAAGGTGATAGAGATAAGAGCGGCAGGTGCCACACAACCTGACGAAAGCTAGCCTGCTACCATCAGTGCACTGGATGATGGTGTTCCATCAACAATATTGAAGTACATGAAACTGCCATTCTGGTTGGCTTCTGTACATGAAGTGAGTAGGCACCATCTTGCCTTTTGCCTCAGGCAACAACACATCTTCAGCTGACCCTGTAAGGTTTTATGATATATGTGCAAAGCAGGCTGGCCACATTCTAACAAAGAGCAGCTAGCTTAAGCAAACTGATTTAGGGCTGTGTCAGCTTTTTGCCTTCAAACACAAATGTGTAGTATAGGGGAGACAGAAAGGGCCTCAAATGCCTCCTTGCTATTTTCCTTGTTGCTGTTGCTACTGTTTTTTTGTTTTTTGTTTTTTGCAGTCATTATTTCCTTTGCCAGTTGCTGCTGTAACACCATTAAAAACAGGAGTGGGGAACTGGAGACAGCCAGTGAACCAGATCCTCCCTTCCCCCACAGGCCAATGTTGACAGGTGGGCAGGGCTGTACACGGACCTGGCATCAGGTCACATATGACATCAGGTGCGAGGCAGGTGGATGTGGTTTGGGGAAAACATATCGTGGGCCAAACTGGGACCCCTACCAAGCCTAATTAGGTTTATGGGCTGGAACTTCCACATTACTGATTAACAAGAGCTTTCTTGTTCTTCATAATGTGGTCCTTGCCAATCAAGGATCTTGTTGTGTATGTGATGACATCATGACACTATGTATTCATTCAGAGTTGGCTACATGATGGCGTCAGTGCTCGCAAGCAAAGCCAATTGCTCTGCCCGCACTCAAAATGAATAAGCCTGAATGACTATAACAGACAGTGTTCTCATTTGCTGCTCTGTGCTACAGCAGTTTCAGTGCAGCAAAACAGGGAGAGTCAACCTGGTTGCTTCAGCCACAGACACATTCCCTGTAAATAGGGTTGCCATATTGCCTGGGTAGCTGGGTTTTACCCAGATTCTTTGCATGCCACCCAGCACCCGGCTAGCCCCTTAGGTGGCCCGGATTCTCACCTTTAATTTTTTTAAAAAATTAAGTTTCTAGGTGGTCCGGTTCTTGAGAAATACATAAAAACGTCAGCCACCCCGACTGTTAAATCTTTCTTTAAACAGTACTGTATACAGTACTATAGCACTTCGTAGCTTTAACCCCGCCCATTCAGCATTGCAGCCAATCAGAGAAGCCAGGATTGTTTCAGTTTCATTGACCTGAGGCAGTGTCTAGAAAACAAAATGGGGGTTCCCCCCCCCCCCGTTTATCTGAAAATCTCATAAATTGGGTAAGTATATACATTTCAGTTTCTTTTCCTCTTGTGTGCAGGAGACAGATCTTGGGCAGTGTTTTGAAAACCTTCCCAGTACTTGCTTTTTGTAAAAGCAATGCTAATCCCACATGTTGCTTATCACTTGAGGTTGCATTTCTGTCCCTGTTTGAGTAGGCCCCACTGAATACACTGGGTCTTGCTTCTGAATAAATAAACCTAGGATTGCACTATAAATATCTTTACAGTTTGTGTAATAATAAATATATTTGATAGTCATGCTTATATAAATATTTCTTCATTTATCATATTTTTGGTTTTTGGTTAGGAATCCTGACTGGCTGTGAGATGCTTAGTTTTCTGCCTTACTCATAGGAATTTTGTTGTGGTTGGTATGGTGTTGCATTTAAGAAATCATGGTACAAAATGGCCTGAATCAGTATAAGGCAGATTCTTTGGTTCCTAAAAGTGGGAAGAGACTCAAGGGCCACAGCGACTCCAACCTTTGTTTATTTTTATTTACAACATTTATATACTGCTTTATTGTAAAAAATGTCAAAGTGGTTTACAGAAAGAATTAAAACAAAAAAAATATTGGCAAAAGCTTTAAGGATAGATACTTAAAAACATTCAAAATAATAAAATGAACAATGAGTTACAAACAGATTTAAAAACACAATAGCTTCCACATGCCTGGAGAGGCTTGCCTCAGGAAAACTGATTTTAGCAGGTGCTGAAAAGAGGCGTCTGCCTAATGTCAATAGGCAAGGAGTTCCAAAGTGTAGGTGCTGCCACTTTACAGGACTAATTTCTTACAAGAGCAGAACAAGTACTATGTGGCACCCATAACATGGAAAGCACAGCTTGAATTTGGCCTGGTAGCAAATCAGCAACCAATGCAGATTTCAGAGCAGAGGTAATATGTGCTGATAGCATCTCACTCATGTCAGCAATTGTGCTGCAGCATTCTGCATTAACTGCAGTCCCCAGGTCAGGTTGTGCTGCATGGGGATTTCTGTGACCTTGGCTGACTGGCTGCTAGGATTTTTTTAGTTTGGGTTTTTGGTTATGAATCCTGACTAGTTGTGGGATGCTGAGTTTTCTGCCTTACTCATAAGAATCTTGTTGTGGTTGGTATGGTATTACATTTAGGAAAGTGATACTGCCTTTTGTGTTTTTTTCCCCCTGTTTGCATTTCACTTATCTTTAACCTCACTCCGTTACAGTCATAGAAGCAACAGCAGCATATGCAAGATAATTAACTCCCATTAGTGATAAGAGCAAGAATTTATAATTATTATTTCAATTAAAACAAGAGGCTTATCAATACTTTGAAGAGGACCAGATATTTATTTTCTTTCTGAGCCCAGGACTGGGTCTTTCATGATGCCCGGGGGGGGGAAGGGGGAGCAGGAGAGTAGTCGATAAGACAGACGTCCTGGCATTGGTAATCTAATTAGCAAGGTATGTGTGGGGTTGTTGCACACTTCTAGGTCCAGTTTCATTTTGAGTATGGAGGTGGAACCTGTGTAGATGTGGTTGATCAAAGGGAGAAGAAATTTTGAGTTAAGCAAAGCTCTGCTTTTATAAAACCTAAGAAACATACAAATACTTTGAATGTCTGAGTGCCTGCACCAGTGGAACACTGGAGGAACTTGTAAAACTTGCTGCAACAGTATTTAGAACTGAGCATGTGACGTGAAAGACTCCTTTTCCTAACGTTTTGGCTTCTTGTTTTTCTCCACCCACCACATCTTTGAAATATATCGTATATGGTTAACCGTACTGCTGCCCTGACTTACTTTATGTTTGTTGCTATTTTGTGTTTTTATTATGTTTTTATATTGATTGTGTATTTTTATTGTTTTTATTATATTTGTAAGCTGTGCTGAGCTCTGTTTTTAACAGCAGAAGGGCAGGATATAATTCCTCTTAATCAATCAATAAATACTCCATGGTGTTGGAAACTAGAGTCTAGGCATTTAAGGCTGAAAATGTTGCTTTAAAAAAAAAGATTTCTCCCATCTTTCCCCAGTTTTTGGTGGTAATTCCTAGGCACAAAAACAAAACAACTGGACAATCCAAATATTAATATGCAAATAATTTGCATAGCATAATATGCAAATTAGCCTGCCTGGATTTGTGGAACTGGAATATGGTAACCCTACCTGTAAACCTTTTTACAACCTTTCAAGCCCCTCCATGAGTCCCCCCCCAAAAGGGTGTGTGTCCTTTTTTACAGACAGAATTTTTTTTTCCAAATTCAGTTCCCTGTTTCTACATTCATTTCATCAAAATTTAAGCTGGATTATGGCCACTGGGTATGATCCAATCACACTTAAGTACTTTATTGGCCCACTAATTTCAATAGCACTGTTAAGCACGTGCTTGACTTTCTTTGCCACTGAAATCAATGAGGTGTAGCAATTTTATCAATTTATTATGATCAACAGACCAGAAATAAGACCAAAACTAAAAACATACAATGTACCATAACCATAAGTACAATCATAATCATTAATACAAAGGAAGATATAGTATAAATGACACCATCTTAAGTATGCATATATACAAGATAGCAACTGGCCTAAGTAGCTTCCAAAAATAAGTCTTCCAGCTTCAGATATTTAATTGCCTCTTTGTTCTCGCTGCCAGTGATACAAATTTGGCTTCTCATGGTATTTTATCTCCCAGCAAATATTTAACATAAAACTGAGCTGAACTCCCTGATAGTTTGGCCAATAAAGGAGCAATCATTTGCTGGCAAGCTCCAGTATAATTTTTTTTTTTAAAAAAAAGGTCCACAGATTCCAAACCCTCAAGGAGAGAAGAACACTAACATATCTACCCCAAAGCAACTGAGAAGACAACTAATTAAATCCGGCCAGAATGAAAGCCCCACAATATTTAATTACAACCAAATTCCTAAAGCAAGCAGCTAACTGAAATGGATCATCATAAGAAATGCCTGAGGAAAAAGGTGAGCAGGTTGTGAGAATGAGCAAGCCAAACGGTCCTGAAAAGGAATATCCCTTAGTTTTTGGTTTACCAAAGCTAATGCAGAAAGTATTTTCCCAATTGAAGAAAGGAGGGTGATAGTCCAATGCAATGAGCCTTTGGGGCAACAGAGTTTTGTCCAAACACTGCATAATTGTGTCCACTGACAGTACGTTTCAGGTGTTCTATTTTGCTAGGTTCATTGCCACAAATTTTCTACTTTTTAACAAAGTAGCCACAAATGTATTTCTAATCTAAGTGTAATGATTACATTTTCCCATTTACGTAGTAAAGCAGCTAAGGCCAATAATTTGTGCATATTTATGTGCCATTTGTTCAGCTTGAAAAAGCTATGAAGGTGAGTTTGGGAGGGGGGTTGTGCAGAAGATATCTTTAGCAGTGGAAAATAAAGAGACAATGTTTATGTATGAAATTTCTAGTTCGTTCTATAGAAGTCTAATTTACATAGGAAATTATTTTCTGCTAGATAATCACAGTTGGCTAGCAGGTCCAGTAGCAAGGTCAGGGAGCTGCTGATGGCCCGGCACTACCTCCTTGCTGCTGCCCTTCCTCTATTGTCTGTGATGTTGATTCCACATTGGCAGTGGTGCCACATCCTCCTCCTCCTCTATCTCCCTGTTGTTTGCAGGGAAGTCCCAGCCACCCACTGATAGTGGATTTTTATAGGCCAGAGGGGTGAGTGGATGAGAGAGAGGATCTGGGCCCACCCATCATGTTTCAAAGGTCAGCCTGGAGCCAGCTCTGCCGACTAGGTAGTTAGCAGTATAATTGGCTGCCCGTGTCAGTATAATAATACACCCTATGGGATATTCTGCTGAGTGCCACTGCAGCAAAAACCGCAAAAATGTTTGCTTGTTATAGACCAATTTAAGAGGTGATGATATTTATCACAATGCAAATCACATTAAAGTTTGAGATGAAGCTTGATCATCCCTCCTTTTAGGCTGTTCTCAAAAGCTGTACTCTGAAGTACAGTTAACTGTTTTGTTACCCTTAATATCCCAACAGGTGTTTTCAGGAAATTTTCCTGAAGGTTAATAGTAACCAAGATTTAACACTTTTCTAGTGTGCTCTGGGGCTTACTAGTCCAGAAGAAGCAGAACACACACATGGCAAATACCATGGATCCAATCTCAGTTTAGAGGGAAGTTCTCCTCACCTGGAACCAAGAATGAAACAATGATATTCACTCAATGTATTTTCTGATTCCTCCATGTCAGTTGCATTCTGGCTTACTAGGAAAACCGCAGAGTTGGCAGGTATGCCTTTGATCAGGGTCAGTTCTAAAGGGAGGCCAGGTAGGGCACTGGCCCGAGGGCCCCTGGAGCTACAGGGGCCCCTCAGGGTCTCCTCTGCTCCCCTTCTGCAATCCGCGGCAAGAGCCACGGATCACAGGGCAGAAGCTTCCACCTGCCCACCATTCCCTCACCCCACCTACCTGTTTCCTGCCTTTTAGCATTATCCTTAATGAAGATGGTGGCCAAGGTTTTCCTAAGGTGCTGAAGCCCCTGCCGCCATCTTGGTTGATGGCAGAGTTGGTGGCTTGGGAGCAAGGAAAGAGAGGAGAAGATGGACAGGCAGCCTTTGTGCATCTCCTTCTTCTACCTGTCCCAACCACATGTTTAACTGGGGTTTAAAAGGGAGAGAATGAGTGCCACATTTTCTTCTCCCCCTCCTGACTGCATGACTGTGCAAAGCTCCCAAATTGTTTTGAGACCTGGATCCAGTTTGGGTTGGCTCCAGATCATCCCAGGTCAGATCAGGGCCACTCTGGATCAGGCCATAAATTAGACAGTGTGTGTGTGCTCAGCCATAACATTTGTACCTCCATGGGCATGATCCAGTCATCTCCCACTGAAATCAATGGAACTTTGAAAAGTAAGTAACTGTCACTGGTTTGTATGTGTGCAGGCATGCACATATGGGCACCTATGTGTCTAAAATATTCTTAATCCAATTCATGTGCCTTTTGAATAGGTTATTGCCCCTGAAAGCTCTGGCACTGGCAAACTAGTTAATTCTCATGATGTAATTATGCTGAAGTGTGGAAATACTTCAACAATATTGGTAAGAAGCTATGTAGTTACACTTGTGTCCTGCAAATTAAATTATGTGGTAGGGGGAGCAGGGCCGGTTCTAAAGGGTGGCCAGGTTGGCCACTGGCCCGAGGGCCCCAGAGCTACAGGAGCCCCTGAGGGGCCCTCCACTCCCCTTCTGAGATCCGCACCCCCATGCCCCCCACTTGCCTGTCAGCCAGCTTTTTAGCATTGCCCTTAATGAAGATGGCGGCCGCAGCTTCCCTAAGGTACTGAAGCTGCTGCTGCCATCTTAGTTGATGGCAGAGATGCGCGCAAGTAGCACGCACGTGTGCCATCAACAAAGATGGCAGCGGAGGCTTCTTTCCCCTTAGGGAAACCGCGGCCGCCATCTTCATTAAGGGCAATGGTAAAGACTAGACAGGTAGGGGGCCATGGGGGTGCGTGGGGGGGCTGTGCACACACACACACACACACTGACCAGGGACCAGGGCAAGCTGATGCCCAAGGGCCCCCGCATGCCTGGAGCCGGCCCTGAGGGGGAGAAAGAGCAATGGTACTACTCCCATGTGAGCGTGCAGCCTAAATTGATTAAATGTGTCAATGAACACTTGGATATAGCTATCCTACATTTCAGTGAGAAAAACTGATAACATATCTTCCAGCTTTTAGCATTCTATTGATTTAATACTGTAATTCAAAGAAACCTCCCACATGCAGTTATGGAGGTTTTGTAAGTCTGATCACCTAGTAGTTTTGTATTTTTCCCCCTATGGAACATAGGTTCATAATTCTGAATTGAACTGTATTTACTTTTAGTTTTTCAAGTCACCCCAAAAGCAGAGGTGTCCTCCGGTTAACATTTCCTTCTGAGTTTTGGAATAGCAAATTGAATCTTGATGAACCATTTCAAGTAATATGACATCTAGGGATCAATATTGATAACAGCTCACCTTTGCAATTTGCTCGGTGATGGAATTGCCAAGTAAGGTCCAACGATATTTGAGTGAGAGATGATCATCCAGAAGTGTGAGATCTCATCCATATAAGTCCAGATGAAACCTACATATTCTGAAGGGTAATGGTTATTTTCCCATTTGATTCTAGCTTAGTTGCTTCCTCCTTTGCTCAGTGTCCTTGAAGCAAAGGTAATTGGTTTTTTCCTCTACTGTGAGCATAATGTGGGATGTGACTGCTCTCATCTCACATGGGATTCACAATGCATCACACATTAATTGTATTGGCAAATCAGGATCAAAATGAGTTAAGATCTGAAAGGGTAACAGCAAGCCTTTAGTTTGTGGAAAAGCCTTGTCATATTAATCTGACCAAGTCTTTCATTCTTTCTGTTAAAAAGAAATCCAAACAATAACTTTAACAAGTGTGCTAAAGGATGAAATTAATAACCTTGAAGATATAGAACACCATGGCCCCAATCCAATGCAGTTAGGTGCAGCTATAATGAAGGCAAAAGTGCCTTCAAATGTGTGCAATGCCCCATAGTCTCCCCACTGAGAAACATCAACACATACATGTATAGGGGAAATTGTTTTGATTTGAGAGGGAGTGAGCATGACTTCCAGACAATGCCAAGACTTAGTGCCTTTCCTTCAGAAAGGTAGTCCTTCCACATGGCATCAATTCTTGAATCCATGCATTTTTAGTGGAACACATTGCCTAAAACCTAAACACAAAAATGCATCAAAGATTTTAAAACACCAGAGAACACTTTTCCTGGTCTCATCAGTTCCTAATCCAATGCAGCCCGTCTCCCCAAATCTTCATGGCTGCATCTTTGAAATGTGAATTTAGATTCTGTTGTCATGTGCAAAATATCTCTCACCACTCCCAGCCACCTTTGAAATGGCTAGGATGATGATGATGATTAAATTCATATACTAATTACAATGGCTTCTAAGAGGTCTTCAAGTATAAAATCTATTATAAAATATCTGCACATAATTAAAATGCACAATAAAAATTCCATCAAAACATTAAAAACATCCATAATTAAAATATACGCCCCAAAAGGCGATTAAAAAGCATAACAATTAAAACAGTTAAAAGAGCTATTAGATCAGATAATTAAAATTTAGGGGAAGGCTTGTCTAAACAAGTGTCTTCAAGAGCTGGTGGAATGCCAATACCAATGGGCCCTCTTATATTTCAGAAGGGAGACAATGGATTAAATACAGCTAAATGTTGGTCTGTGCATATTCAGAATGATTTCCGCAAGCACAACATAACTTCCCCTCCCTCTCCTCCCCCTGCGTGCTCCCTGCACCACTCCCAAATCTACTCTGGAGCATCAGTGTGCACCTGGGATTTCGTTGGGGATGATGTGTGTGTGTCTAGGTGGATGGGTGGTGGTGGTGGGATTTAAGTGTGTGGTGTGTAGAAGGGTTTTCAGAGTTGGGATATAAGGGGACAGTTTCAGTGTGACACGGGAGTAGGTTTCAGAATAGGGCAGAGTGGGGGTTCATGTGGGGCTGGTTATTTGTGTATGGGATTTCAGTGTGAGGCAGGGAATGGGGGAGGTTCAGTGTGCACAGTGCTTTGCAGGAGCTAACAATCAGTTGATTAGTGGTGTGCACAGAGCTTTGCAAGCACAATTGATTAGTTGATCATCAGTGCCTGCAAAGCCCATCTTGTTATTCTCACTTGCAAAGCCCTGTCCCTTTGTTCACACATGCTTTGATTTCAAACCACACGCAAATGAACACCTGACTTCAAGTGATTGACAGATTTCTGGTCCATGGGGATAAAGAATCCAGCCCACTAACCAAATCCAGTTTGCCACCCCTGCTTAAAATACAGTTTAATGCATTTTTAGTATGTTTTTGAGCCGATAATGTATCACAAAATTCAGAAAACAGTGAGATCTGCAGGCTAATTACATTCTGATCTGTCTATTAAGCTGGTGCAAATTAGGGTGGTTCACTTAAAAATGTGGACAAAACAAAATTCTGCTCTGTCCCAAGTTCTGAATACCAGTTGTTGGGGGGCAACAGTGACAGTAGGCCATTGTCCTCAACTAGTGCTTATGGGATTCCCATAGGTTGTCCACTGTGGGAAATACAATATATAAAGGATAATTCTATGATTCTATAAGAAACCAAAGTTATAAGATGCACAGTTATAAGATGGGGGATACTTGGCTCAGCCATACAACATGTGAGAAGGATCTTGGAATTGTCGTTGATCACAAGCTGAATATGAGCCAACAGTGTGATGTGGCTGTAAAAAAGGTAAATGCTATATTAGGCTGCACTAACAGAGGTATTGTTTCCAACTCGCGTGAAGTATTAGTTCCTCTCTATTCAGCACTGGTTAGGCCTCATCTTGAATACTGCATCCAGTTTTGGTCTCCGCACTTCAAGAAGGATGCAGACCAACTGGAACAGGTTCAGAGGAGGTCAACAAAGATGACCAGGGAACTGGAAACACAGCCCTATGAGGAGAGACTGAAAGAACTGGGCATGTTTAGCCTGGAGAACAGAAGACTGAGGGGAGATATGATAGTACTCTTCAAGTACATGAAAGGTTGTCACACAGAGGAGGGCCGGGATCTCTTCTCGATCGTCCCAGAGTGCAGGACACGGAATAATGGGCTCAAGTTACAGGAGGCCGGATTTCGACTGGACATCAGGAGAAACTTCCTAACTGTTAGAGCCATACGACAATGGAACCAATTACCTAGAGAGGTAGTGGGTTCTTCGACACTGGAGGCATTCAAGAGGCAGCTGGACAGCCATCGGTTGGGAATGCTTTGATTTGGATTCCTGCATTGCGCAGGGGGTTGGACTTGATGGCCTTGTAGGCCCCTTCCAACTCTACTATTCTATGTTAATGCTGCATGTTTGGATGAAAGAAACAACACACAAGCACATAATAGTTTGCTTATACCTGTAGACTGATTCTCAAAGACTCTGACTAGTTGGCCAACATTTTTCTTTCTGATACAGCCTTGCTGAAATTAAAATATTGATGGGAACAATTTCTGCAGGGCAAGTGAAATCATTGATAAGGCGTGATGTGAAACTGGGTTTCCCCCAATCCATTTAGCTGTGGCTTGTAATTTATATGTTAACGTAAGTCAGGGACAGCCAATGTGATATCCTTCAGATGTTGCTGGACTCCAGCTTCCATCAGCCCCAGCATACATGACCAATGACAAGGGATAATGGGAGTTGTAGTCCACAACATTTAGAGGGCACCATGTTGGCCACCATGGTGGAAAAATTGCCAAAGTAAATCTGAAAAATACACCAAACATATTGTACTAGGTTTATCTCCCACTCCACCACCACTACACATGTCTTGCAATACAGGATAAATATAGAAGTAGGTAAGTGGAAGCTTTTCTAAAAAATGTAAATGCTGAGTACCAGACTTTTCCAAAATTACTCCCAACAGTATGATGCACCCTGCAGCTAAGTGAAGGCATTAAGATGTATTTATGTTGACAAAAGAGTGATTGTCTATAACATTAGATAAGAAATCTGCCATGATCTGCATACAGTGACAAAAATTACTGATATCTGACCACATTGGAGAAAAATATCCAGAAAGCATAAGCCAAGAATAGCTTTGTACCTCTATAGGACTTCTGGTTGACCTCATATGAATTCTCATTTCAGCCACATACACACATTTACAATCTGTTTCATTGAGTCAATGAAACTTAAAGGTATGTGAATGTAAAAGGCAGATGGATAGAAAGGGGTTTGCTAGAGGAGGCTCAGCACTCTACACGGACACAAGAATATATAGAAAGAAAAACAAATCTGTCTGTATTTCAGCCTTGATCAATGAACAGTCAGCATATGCCTGCAAGGTTAACTTCTCTTTGCTCAGAGCATTATCACTGCTACCAGGGGTGTCTAAACAATGAATCCTCTTCCATTACCACTACAACCCCTACGTACAAGACAGCCCCTTATAGTATTAATGCACTCAGACAAAATAAATCTATGTTTCTTCACTAAGCCATCTGTAGGGGAAGTGAATTTTTGTGGCATCTGAAAGTGGGCACTCACAAAGCTCACAGGACCCCTATTTTCTCTGGTCATTGCTCTTACACTTTACTGTTTTGCCCAAGGCATAATCATTAGATAAAGCACACTGAGAGTGCAAGAAAAAACAACAGAGTTGCAGCTGTAAAGCAGCGCAGCTTGCGTTGTTGAAAGAGTCATCAGGCAGCAGCTCGACAGCAGGAATTGCAGTTAATGGGGTGAGACTCCTCTGCCCTTAGTGGGATCATAAATTCTTGTAGGAGAGAATGGGGATGGTGGAGAAGGAAGGAAAATAGGAGTGACACTCATCTTTCTGTTTGTAGCAACAACGGTAGCAATAAAATACCTTCAGGTTCAAGGATAAATTGATTGTTCATCTGGGCCAGACCACTAATCCATAAGAACATAAGAAGAGCCTTACTGAATCAGACCAAAGATCTGTCTAGTGAATCACACATTTTGTTTCTTACAGAGGCCACCCAGATGTCTCTGAGAAACCCCCAAACAGGGCATGAAGTCAACAGCCCTCCCCTTCCATTATTCCCCAGCAACTGGTATTCATTGGCATACTGCCTCTAAACCTGGAGATTCTGTATAGTCCTCATGACTGGTACTCATTCATAGGCATCTAAGATAGAGGCCATCACCACACCTTGTGGCAACAAATCCATACATTAATGATGTGGGAGAAAACAGGAAGTTCCCAAGAAACTTATAGTCTACATTTTGGCAATGGGAAGTGGGCAAGGATACACGCAGAGGAGTAGGCAATAAGTGGGAGCAAGTATGATTACATGTACTTATGCATGCAGTTCAGCACACTCACGTGAAAATTAAGCCCTCCCAGAAGATCCATGTGGTGATTCCTCTTCCTTCAGGTCCCTGCTCAGAACCCACTTTTCCAAGACATCTGTGGCTTTAGCCCCAATCATCCTAATCTGAAACTACTGCTGCAATCCTATGCACAGTTACTTCATCAATGGAACCAGGCAGGCCGGAACTATAAGCCTGGAGTCCTCAACATCACATCCAACAGCACCTCCATCAGCTCAGGCAGGGAGACAGATGGGCAGAGGGATGGTTGGTACACTAACAGAACTCCAAGTGTGTCCTGGCTGTCCAGCACCAGCCACAAACTTTTAAACCAAGGCTCATCCAGGTAGGAAGCTCAAAGAGGGAGAGGGAGATGGAGCCCTGCCAACCTACAGCAACTCCTGGCCCTCTCTGGCCTTCCAACTAAAATTACAGCTCAAGATGAGGTAGGTTCAACCATCATTAACTTTGTGTAACTCAGAACAGTAAGACTGGAGGAGTTGTGCTTACAACTGTCAAAAATGTGTTGGAGAGGAGAACAGAATAAAATGGGGCAAAGCTACAGAGTTCTAAAAGTTATTTCACCTGTGAAGCGAAATCTAATCTTGTTTTATTTAATAAAATAAAACATTCAGCAGACCAGATACATGCACAAAAGATCTTTAATCTTAAACCCCTAACTCTCAGTGCAGTTTTCACTGATTGCCATGAAACTACATGAATTTCAAAGCCAGTTGCTTTGTGGGATTACAGAATTTGTTCATATTTTCTCCTAGTTCTTGAAGAAGCTCTCACCGATTGCTGTGGACTAAGACCTTTTTTCTTGATGGATATCTTCTATATTTGCTCAGTTCTATTGTTTCTTGAAAATGTTTTATGTGATTGCTCTCCCCCATCCACATCTAAACCTCTCTCCAATGTTTAGGCGTGCTTGGTTTTTGGAGGAGGGGACAGCTGAATTTCTCAGCCATGACTAGTTCTGGGAACTACAGCTCCCAGGGGACAATATAAAATAAGGTGCATGCACAGAGCCTAGTCATTGTACATCATCAAGATCATGAGCCAGGAGAAAACTCTCAGAAAACAAACATGCCTTTTTATCTGAGAATTCTCCGTGAAAGCATACAGATGCCAAACCAGTGCCTATTTAAGCTGAGGGGAATTCACTGATAACTCTTTGTGCCTAACACAGAAGCAACTTGGGGACTGTAGATTTTATAGGATTTTTCCATGGATCTGGAAGATGCAGAGAAGGGCTCAAGGCAAATGAATCCCCGCATAAAGGACAAGATGGCGCCTTCCCATTCTATGTACAGAAGCTGGCCAGAACTGCAGTCAAGTATAATTCAACAGTGTTAATGGAACAGCATTCTGCAACACACCTGAAGGCAGAAAGCTGCCTTACAGAGCACGGGGCAGGTCGCATGGCCAACCAGACAGCTTTTCCTGCTCTCCAAACCTTGCAGCTGCTTGCCCCAATCTTCCACCTGGAGCAGCTACATCACTCTGCACAGCCATCTAGCATACTTGTCCATGCATGCTACTACTTGAGACCTGCTGACCTTAAAGCTTTGGGCTAAGACTGGGGAGACCTGGGTTCAACTTCTCACTCAACCATGAGCTTAGTGGGTAACCTGGGGCCCATTGCTCTGTCTCAAACCAGCCTACCTCTCACAGATTAATTGTGAGGATAAAATGGATGCTGTACACTACCTTAAGTTCTTTAGGGGAAAGATGGGACAAAAATGCAATTATTAAATAGATATGTGGACTCTCATACATTTGGCAACATTGCCATGCCTGGTCTATGGGAAGAGTGAACCATAAATAAAACCAGCTTTGGAATTTCTCCAGATTTTAGTATACTAGAATTGCTACAAAAATGGAGTGAACTTCTAAATATTAGATTTGTCACCCAAAGTAGCTCAATTTCAGTCTTACCTGAAGCTATCTACACTGCCCTAGTGAGCAGCCAACCATTTATGGGTGTTTTAAAAGAATCTCTCTGTCACTGTGACTGAGCAGGCACTCCTAAAAAATCCTTTTGGAAACATTAAGGCTTCAAGTAATGTTTCTGGTGGCTAATAAAGCACTGAAACTTTACACAAGAGCAGACAGCTTAAAAGCTCAGCTGTCTAATTGTTGTTCTTAATATTCCATTTAATTTAATATCTTATTGCTGAACACAGTGTACTTGCCAGGAAGAGCTGTTTGAAAATGTTCTCCCTCTACCTTGTTCTGTGAAACTTCATTTCCCCCAAGAGAGTGCAATATTTATTTTCTTTGAGGCTCTGTTTGTTCTCCCTTTCATACAGAATGCATTCCAAATGCAAACACCTACAGGAAAAAAAAACTGGGTTGCAAGGCCAGGCTCTTAAAGAAAATGTGTGATTGCCAGCACACCCATAAAGAAGACTCACAACACAAAATTAAGTGGTGAAAAGTGGTAGCTTTTATTAACTACAGTATAACACATTAGAGAAGGTCTGCTACTCAACCAAACATATTAACCAAATCAAAGGAGTTTGGGCAGGTGGCATTATGTCATATAGAAGGATGAAATCCCTCCCATCTCCTGGGCATGCTTACGACTGCAGCCTACGACCACACAGCAAAGGATTGGAACTAAATTCTTCCTTCTTGTTATGTGAATCATGGGTATGTGTCCGTTAAATCCCCATTGACAATTATCTGTGCCTTCTGTGATGTATAAATCGATCTGATCCATTTTATAAAATTATCTCCAAAGTCCATTTGCTCTAGAACCTTAAACATAAATTTCCAATTCAAATTATCAAATGCTTTCTCAGCATCCAAGAAAATCAAAGCAGCTTGTATGTCATTTCGTTGTTCTAGATATTCCAACACATTCAAAACATTCCTGACGTTATCACGTAATTGTCTTTTAGGTAAAAACCCCACTTGATCTTCCTGAATAAATTGTTGCAATATTATTTTCATTCTTTCAGCGAAAATCATTGTAAAAATTTTATAGTCATTATTCAGTAAAGATATTGGCCGATAATTTTTTGTTTTAGTTAAATCCTGCTCCTCTTTAGGTATTAATGTTATATTGGCATTTTTCCAACTATCCGGTATCTTCCCCTCTTGTAAAATAGAATTCATTGTATACTGTAAAGGTAGTAAAAGTTCCTCCTCCAAGCATTTGTAATACATTGCTGATAGTCCATCCGGTCCTGGGGCCTTTCCTAATTTAATTTTACTTATAGCCTCAGATATTTCTCTTGACGTAATAGGACCATTAATAGCTTGTCTCTGAAGATCTGTAATTTTGGGCAAATTCTGTTTGGATATATACTCTTCTATTTTTTCTGAGGGAATTTCCTGACACTTGTACAAAGTTGAATAATATTGATGGAAAACCCTTTGGATTTTTAAATTGTCTGTCAACATCTCATCTCCTTCTTGTATATTTAAAATAAGATTTTTTTGTCGTTCTTTTCTTAATTTATATGCTAGCAATTTCCCCGGTTTATTTGCAAATTCAAAAGTCCTTTGTTTAGCAAAATTTAATTTCCTTTCAATTTCTCTAACTGTCAACATTGACACTTGTTTCTGTAACATTTTAATTTGATTTACAGTAGAAGCTTTAGTTGGATTCTTTTTCAATTCTTCCTCTTTTTGTTTTATTTCTTCCAAGATCAATTGCATTTTCTGTTGTTTCTTCTTTATTAATTCAGAATTACATTTAATAAAATATCCCCTCATAAATGCTTTACTTGTATCCCAAACAATATTTTCATCTGTTCCTTTATGTAAATTGTGTTCAAAAACTCTTTTAATTTCTTCTTACATTGCTGCAGTATTTTATCATTCTGTAATAAAGATTCATTTAGTCTCCATCTAAATCCAAGATTTTTTTTTTAAAGTCAATATCACTGGATTATGATCCGAAAAGGTTTTTGGTAACACATCCATCTTGGAAATATCTTTCACTAAATTTTTAGACATCCAAATCATATCAATCCTCAAAAATGTTTTATGTCTTTCTGAAAAGTAAGTAAATTCCTTTGCATTGCCATTTATATATCTCCAAGCATCCACCAATTCTAAATTTTCCATCAATTCGAAGCAGATCTTTGGCAATTTGCCCTGTGTCTCTTTAATATTTTTCTCAGAAAGTCTATCCATTTTTGGTGAAATTACCCCATTCCAATCACCCATGACACACCAATGATCATATGCAAACTCTGATAGTTTTTCCATAAGTCCAGTATAAAACCTTGTTTTATCTTCATTAGGAGCATAAATGCCCACTATCAAAATTTTTGTACCCTGAATGGTGATTTCAACTCCCACAAATCTGCCACTATCATCCAATAATATCAATTTAGGAGACAATTGTGAATTAATATAAAGAACCACACCATTTTTTTTTGAATCCTGCCGAAATAAATTCTTCACCCAAATTTTTACAAATTAAATATTTAGAATCTTTCTTCTTAATATGAGTTTCTTGTAAACAAATTATATCCAATTTTAATTTTTTCAAATAATGAAATACTTTCTTTCTCTTCTGCGACGAATTAGCTCCATTTATAATCCAAGTTAGATATTTGTAATCCATTTTTAAGCATGTATTTTAGAAAAGTCTGTGCCTGTTGCTCCCTTTGATCCATCATCATCCTTTTCTTCCTCTACCTGTTTCTGTTGACTTTGTTTCCCAGGAATTATATCCATATCTTTGAGTTTATCTTCTTCCATGTCTTTTGAAGCTTTTCTCAAGAAATCCCTTGCTTTTTGAACAGTATTTAATCAATACTTCTGTTGTCTAAATGTAAAAATCAACCCCTCTGTAACATCCCATCTAAATTGAATTTTACATTGTTTAAGTTTTTCTGTGAAGAAAGCGTAATCTTTTCTCTTACGTAGAAGCCTAACAGGAATTTCCTTCATCACCTGTATTTCTTTACCGTCAATTTTGAAGACATTGTTAAAACGATGTTGCAAAACCTTATCTCTGGTCCTCTTTTTTAAAAAATAAACAAGCACATCTCTTGGGATTTTTTTTATTGTTGCATATCTGGAATTAATTCTATAAACTTTGTCTATTTCAAATTCCATCCGATCTTCGTTCCTGTCGAAGTATTTTGCCAAAACATTAACAATTTTCTCTCTGATATCTTCACCTGTTTTCTCAGGAATTGCACGGAATCTCAAGCAATGTTCTTTATGTCTAAGTTCCATAACAGCAATATAGTCCAAAATTTTTTCCAATTCCATATTTGTAATATCTATTCTATTCTCTAAGGTTTGCACCTTATCTTTAACATTTTTTACATCCTGTGTTAATTGCCCAATGTTATTTTTTATCTCACCCACTTCTGTTTTAATATGACCTTGTAAATCTTTAAAATCCTTTTTCATATTGCAAAATTCATCTTTAAGTTGTTGTCTGTCCTGTTTCATCTCTTGTTTCAACTCTTGTTTAAAATCACTAAATCCCTCCATAATTTTCTGGAACATGTCCATAAGAACATAAGAACATAAGAAGAGCCTGCTGGATCAGGCCAGTGGCCCATCTAGACCAGCATCCTGTTCTCACAGTGGCCAACCAGGTGCCTGGGGGAAGCCCGCAAGCAGGACCCGAGTGCAAGAACACTCTCCCCTCCTGAGGCTTCCAGCAACTGGTTTTCAGAAGCATGCTGCCTCTGACTAGGGTGGCAGAGCACAGCCATCATGGCTAGTAGCCATTGATAGCCCTGTCCTCCATGAATTTGTCTAATCTTCTTTTAAAGCCATCCAAGCTGGTGGCCATTACAGCATCTTGTGGGAGCAAATTCCATAGTTTAACTATGCGCTGAATAAAGAAGTACTTCCTTTTGTCTGTCCTGAATCTTCCAACATTCAGCTTCTTTGAATGTCCACGAGTTCTAGTATTATGAGAGAGGGAGAAGAACTTTTCTCTATCCACTTTCTCAATGCCATGCATAATTTTATACACTTCTATCATGTCTCCTCTGACCCGCCTTTTCTCTAAACTAAAAAGCCCCAAATGCTGCAACCTTTCCTCGTAAGGGAGTCGCTCCATCCCCTTGATCATTCTGGTTGCCCTCTTCTGAACCTTTTCCAACTCTATAATATCCTTTTTGAGATGAGGCGACCAGAACTGTACACAGTATTCCAAATGCGGCCGCACCATAGATTTATACAACGGCATTATGATATTGGCTGTTTTATTTTCAATACCTTTCCTAATTATCCCTAGCATGGAATTTGCCTTTTTCACAGCTGCCGCACACTGGGTCGACATTTTCATCGTGCTGTCCACTACAACCCCGAGGTCTCTCTCCTGGTCGGTCACTGCCAGTTCAGACCCCATGAGCGTATATGTGAAATTAAGATTGTTTGCTCCAATATGCATAATTTTACACTTGTTTATATTGAATTGCATTTGCCATTTTTCTGCCCATTCACTCAGTTTGGAGAGGTCTTTTTGGAGCTCTTCGCAATCCCTTTTTGTTTTAACAACCCTGAACAATTTAGTGTCGTCAGCAAACTTGGCCACTTCACTGCTCACTCCTAATTCTAGGTCATTAATGAACAAGTTGAAAAGTACAGGTCCCAATACCGATCCTTGAGGGACTCCACTTTCTACAGCCCTCCATTGGGAGAACTGTCCGTTGATTCCTACTCTCTGCTTTCTGCTTCTTAACCAATTCCTTATCCACAAGAGGACCTCTCCTCTTATTCCATGACTGCTAAGCTTCCTCAGAAGCCTTTGGTGAGGTACCTTGTCAAATGCTTTTTGAAAGTCTAAGTACACTATGTCCACTGGATCACCTCTATCTATATGCTTGTTGACACTCTCAAAGAATTCTAATAGGTTACTGAGACAGGACTTTCCCTTGCAGAAGCCATGCTGGCTCTGCTTCAGCAAGGCTTGTTCTTCTATGTGCTTAGTTAATCTAGCTTTAATCATACTTTCTACCAGTTTTCCAGGGACAGAAGTTAAGCTAACTGGCCTGTAATTTCCGGGATCCCCTCTGGATCCCTTTTTGAAGATTGGCGTTACATTTGCCACTTTCCAGTCCTCAGGCACGGAGGAGGACCCAAGGGACAAGTTACATATTTTAGTTAGCAGATCAGCAATTTCACATTTGAGTTCTTTGAGAACTCTCGGGTGGATGCCATCCGGGCCCGGTGATTTGTCAGTTTTTATATTGTCCATTAAGCTTAGAACTTCCTCTCTCATTACCACTATTTGTCTTAGTTCCTCAGAATCCCTTCCTGCAAACGTTAGTTCAGGTTCAGGGATCTGCCCTATATCTTCCACTGTGAAGACAGATGCAAAGAATTCATTTAGCTTCTCTGTAATCTCCTTATCGTTCTTTAGTACACCTTTGACTCCCTTATCATCCAAGGGTCCAATTGTCTCCCTAGATGGTCTCCTGCTTTGAATGTATTTATAGAATTTTTTGTTGTTGGTTTTTATGTTCTTAGCAATGTGCTCCTCAAATTCTTTTTTAGCATCCCTTATTGTCTTCTTGCATTTCTTTTGCCAGAGTTTGTGTTCTTTTTTATTTTCTTCATTCGGACAAGACTTCCATTTTCTGAAGGAAGACTTTTTGCCTCTAAGAGCTTCCTTGACTTTGCTCGTTAACCATGCTGGCATCTTCTTGGCCCTGGCGGTACCTTTTCTGATCTGCGGTATGCACTCCAGTTGAGCTTCTAATAGAGTGTTTTTAAACAACTTCCAAGCATTTTCGAGTGATGTGACCCTCTGGACTTTGTTTTTCAGCTTTCTTTTTACCAATCCCCTCATTTTTGTGAAGTTTCCTCTTTTGAAGTCAAATGTGACCGTGTTGGATTTTCTTGGCAATTGGCCAGTTACATGTATGTTTAATTTAATAGCACTGTGGTCACTGCTCCCAATCGGTTCAACAACACTTACATCTCGCACCAGGTCCCGGTCCCCACTGAGGATTAAGTCCAGGGTTGCCATCCCTCTGGTCGGTTCCATGACCAACTGGTCTAGGGAATAGTCATTTAGAATATCTAGAAACTTTGCTTCTTTGTCATGACTGGAACACATATGCAGCCAGTCTATGTCCGGGTAGTTGAACTCACACATTACTACCACATTTCCTAGTTTGGATGCTTCCTCAATTTCATATCTCATCTCAAGGTCTCCCTGAGCATTTTGATCAGGGGGACGATAGATCGTTCCCAGTATTAAGTCCCTCCTGGGGCACGGTATCACCACCCACAACGATTCTGTGGAGGAGTCTGCCTCTTTTGGGGTTTCGAGCTTGCTGGATTCAATGCCTTCTTTCACGTATAGAGCGACTCCGCCACCAATACGTCCTTCCCATTCCTTCCGATATAGTTTATATCCAGGGATAACCGTATCCCACTGGTTTTCTCCATTCCACCAGATCTCGGTTATGCTCACTATATCAATGCTCTTCTCTAAGACCAAGCACTCCAGTTCTCCCATCTTGGTTCGGAGGCTCCTAGCATTAGCGTACAGGCACTTGTAAGCAGTGTCTCTCTTCAAGTGTCTTTGGCACTTGTGGTTAGGCCTGTGGTAATTTTGCTCTTCTGAATTTATATCCTGTGCCCCTGCTCTCACAATGCCTACTTCTAGGCCTACCCCTTTTAAAATTCCATCATTTCTTTGGTTTTTATCCCAGGGGGGAGGTTTATTCCGAACCGGACCTTTCTCAGCTCCTGTCGGGTTTCCCCCCTCAGTCAGTTTAAAAGCTGCTCTGCTACCTTTTTAATTTTAAGTGCCAGCAGTCTGGTTCCATTCTGGTTCAAGTGGAGCCCGTCCCTTTTGTACAGGCCCGGCTTGTCCCAGAATGTTCCCCAGTGCCTAACAAATCCGAACCCTTCCACCCGACACCATCGTCTCATCCACGCATTGAGACTGCAAAGCTGGACCAGTCTGGCTGGTCCTGCGCGTGGAACTGGTACCATTTCAGAGAAAGCCACCTTGGAGGTCCTGGCTTTCAGCATCCTACCTAGCAACCTAAATTTTGCTTCCAGGACCTCACGGCTGCATTTCCCCATCTCGTTGGTGCCAACGTGCACCACGACCACTGACTCCTTCCCAGCACTGTCTACCAAACTATCTAAACGACGGGCAATATCCGCAACCTTTGCACCAGGCAGGCAAAACACCTTGCGGTCTACACGCCCATCACACACCCCACTGTCTATGTTCCTAATGATTGAATCACCCACTACAAGGATCCCTCCACCCCCTGGAGATATATCCTCGGCACGAGAGGATAGCTGCTCATCCCCCAAGGAATGGGTCCCTTCTAAGGGATCGTTTCCCTCTTCCTCAGCTGGATGCTCTCCTTCCCCGAGACCATCGTTCTCCATGATAGCAGGAGAGCTATCATCGTTGGAGTGGGACACAGCTATAACGTCCCTGAAGGCCTCCTCCACACACATCTCTGCCTCTCTCAGCTTTTCCAGGTCCGCCACCTTGGCCTCAAGGAAATGAAGTCATTCCCGGAGAGCCAGGAGCTCATTGCACCAAGAGCATACCCATGACTTCTGTCCAACAGGCAGATAGTCGTACATGCTGCAGGCGGTGCAAAACACTGGAAAGCCCCCACACCCCTGCTGGCTTCTTACCTGCATAGTTTTGTTTAAGGTTTATTACGTCAATGGGTTGGAGACTGCGGTTTAGTTGAGGTCAGGGAACAGACGGGCAGAGTGGGGGAGCCCTGGCCTCCTCGCCCTGCTGCCGAACTCGCTCTGCTGCTTAACTCGCCTTGACGCTTTGTCAGCTGGGGCTCTCTCTAGCTCGCGGAGCAGGCTCCCTCGCTAGGGTGCTCTGACTTTATATGTGTGGCTGGTTCCTCCCAGCTACTGCTGCCAGCCAATGATGTGTTACTTGAGGCTGATGGCTATCAGCTGGGGCTTAACTCTTTAGTATTCTCTCAGGCTTCCTTCCTTCCTGAGCGAGGGGTGGGGCTGTTTAAGCTTTTGGCTGCTTTTAATCTAACCAAGGGGCTGCGCCTTCCAGGCAAGTCTTTTGTGTTTGTTGTTTTCCCACCTAGAACAGCCTGACCTTTCTTTAACCTAGGGAAACAGAGCTTGTGGTTGTGTTTCAGGAAGGCTGAAGCTGCCCTTTTTAGCAAGGACTGAGCTGACTCTCTCCCTGTATGTGTCAGTGGAGTTTCCTTTTCCCCCTTCTCTCCGACTGGAATTTAGCCTTGTTTACAGTGTCCCCTGAAGCTTTCCTGCTAGGGTGGTGTTGAAAACTAGCTTTCTATGGGCTTCCTTCTCCTAGGATCTGTCTCCTAAGATATAGGTTCTTTCAGGATTTGGCTCCTAGCTCAGGGTGACCTTGGGCTGCCCTTATTACTTATTGCTCTGAGCTGTTTTACTTCAATTTAATAATGGAATAAATGGGAGCTACTTACCCTCTTTTCGCTCTGCTGCTTAACTTGCCTTGATGCTTTGTCAGCTGGGGCCTTGATGCTTCATCAGCTGGGGCTCCCTCTAGCTCGTGGAGCAGGCTCCCTCGCTCGGGTGCTCTGACTTTATATGTGTGGCTGGTTCCTCCCAGCTACTGCTGCCAGCCAATGATGTGTTACTTGAGGCTGATGGCTATCAGCTGGGGCTTAACTCTTTAGTATTCTCTCAGGCTTCCTTCCTTCCTGAGCGAGGGGCGGGGCTGTTTAAGCTTTTGGCTGCTTTTAATCTAATCAAGGGGCTGCGCCTTCCAGGCAAGTCTTTTGTGTTTGTTGTTTTCCCACCTAGAACAGCCTGACCTTTCTTTAACCTAGGGAAACAGAGCTTGTGGTTGTGTTTCAGGAAGGCTGAAGCTGCCCTTTTTAGCAGGGACTGAGCTGACTCTCTCCCTGTATGTGTCAGTGGAGTTTCCTTTTCCCCCTTCTCTCCGACTGGAATTTAGCCTTATTTACAGTGTCCCCTGAAGCTTTCCTGCTAGGGTGGTGTTGAAAACTAGCTTTCTATGGGCTTCCTTCTCCTAGGATCTGTCTCCTAAGATATAGGTTCTTTCAGGATTTGGCTCCTAGCTCAGGGTGACCTTGGGCTGCCCTTATTACTTATTGCTCTGAGCTGTTTTACTTCAATTTAATAATGGAATAAATGGGAGCTACTTACCCTCTTTTCGCTCTGCTGCTTAACTCGCCTTGACGCTTTGTCAGCTGGGGCCTTGATGCTTCGTCAGCTGGGGCTTCCTCTAGCTTGTGGAGCATCCCTTCCTGTGTATCAATTGAAACTCTTCGCTCCAAAACTTTGGCTGTTTTCCTAGTTGTCATTCTTGAAAAAAAAAACTTTTCTATTATTAGCCAATGTAGAGGCAAACAGTTTCTTTTCTCCCAGCAACAAAAAAGTTAATATTCCAGGCCTGTTTAACCAACACAGTTCTTATCTCCAGCACATTCAGGAATGTAAAACAAATCCAGTTCTCAGCATCCAGCAGTTAGTAAGATACACGAACAGCAGATTCGTTAAAAAAAATTTTTTAATCCAAAATAAAAAAAAATATTCTCAGATATATTTCCTTCAAATAATCAAATCATCTTATCTAATAAGTTGCCTCATCCATTTAATCTTTGTAATTCCAGCTTTAAGCCAGCTTTTTGTCATAAAAAATAAAGCAGGTTCTTTGAATTGCTCCCTTCTTCCTTAGCTTTGTATAATACGAAAAAAGTGTGACTCACCCAAGTTTCTGAGTTGCCGATTCGTAAACAAGTCTCTTTTACGATAGTAATTTAAGTTAGTTGATAAGATTTAGACAGAAGGAGGCTAGCTCGTTAAAAACGTTTTTAAAAGAGAAAGAAAAAAAGTCTCGCTTACTTTCAGCACAGCCTGTTGGAAATCCAGACTCAGTCTTCCGCTGCTAGAAAAGCCTTCTTATCTCAGGGGGATTCCTGATCAAATCTAGCAATCTACAGCTCGACGGAGTTCCGTGGATAATCTCTTCGGTTCCCCTTTTATCTTGGAGAACATTTACACCAGTCAAAAATTCCTCTTGACTGGCTTTTAACTGAAATAAGCTTCCTCTGAGATAGAGCTCACTCAGAGACAATCACCAGCCAGCACTCCTTCCGGGAAGTCATGTGAAATACAAAAGGGTACAAGACAGGGATGTCCATTGTCCCCCCTTCTATTTATTCTGGTTTTAGAAGTGCTGCTTAGAGACATAAGGCAAGACAAAAGGATTTCGGGAATAAAGATAAAAAAAGAGGAATATAAATTGAGAGCATTTGCTGATGACTTGATAATTGTATTAGAAAATCCCTTGGAAGGAATCAAAGTATTGATGGATAAATTAGAAGAATTTGGACCATTAGCAGGATTTAAGATCAATAATCAAAAAATGAAGATGCTGGTGAAAAATTTATCTTTAAGAGATCAAAAAGAGTTAATGGAGAAGATAGATTTTAAAATAGAAGAAAAGGTGAAATATTTAGGTATCATTATGACAAATAAAAATTCAAAGTTGTTTCATAATAATTATGAAAAACTATGGACAGAGATTAAGAAAGATTTGTTAAAATGGGATAAATTACAGTTGTCATTAATGGGTAGAATATCTGTAATAAAAATGAATGTATTGCCGAGAATGATGTTTCTATTTCAGACAATACCTGTCATATCCTCTGATCTACCTTTCAGACAATGGCAAAAAGATATTTCTAAATTTGTTTGGCAGGGGAAAAAACCAAGAGTTAAATTTAAATTATTACAAGACGCCAAAGAAAGAGGAGGGCTGGGATTACCAAATTTGAGACTTTATTTTGCTGCTTGTTGCTTAGTCTGGATAAAGGAATGGATTCTATTGAGGAATAAAAGATTATTGGATTTGGAGGGTCACAACCTGAAGTGGGGATGGCATGGATATCTATGGTATGAGAAAGTAAAAGTTAATGTGGATTTTAATAATCATTTTATAAGACGTCCTTTGTTGAATATATGGAATAAATACAAAACAAGGTTTTTTTTTGAAAATACCACTATGTGTTTCAAGTCAAGAAGCATTTTATAGAAGAGAAATGGCTGGAAAAGAGAAATGGTTAACTTACCAAGAACTATTAGAAAATGTGCATGGTGAATATATAATGAAAGAGAGAGAACAACTAATAAAGGAAGGATATAGTTCACAATGGTTTGCCTATTTACAATTGTTAGAAAGATTTAAAATGGACAAGAAAATGTATGGGTTTGAAATAAATAAATCTGATTTTGAAATAGGTTTGTGTACAAATGATGAATGCATAATTGCAAAAATGTATAAATTTTTATTAAAAATGGACATGGAAGAAGAACAAGTAAAAGAGTGTATGGTTAAGTGGGCAAAAAATTTTGGTTATAATATACAAATGGATCAATGGGAAAATATGTGGAAAAAAGGTTTGAAATTTACATTATGCTATAATCTTAAAGAAAATTTTTTATAAAATGATGTATCGTTGGTATATGACTCCAGAAAAGTTGTCAAAAATGTATAGTAATGTTTCTAATGTATGTTGGAAATGTAAACAACAAGAAGGATCTTTTTATCATATGTGGTGGTTGTGTAAACAGGCAAAATTATTTTGGGCACAGATAGGTAGGATGATGCAAAAAATCTTAAAGATAAATATTCAGTCAAAACCAGAATTTTTTTTATTGGGTTTTATGGATAAACAAAAGGAAAAGAAATATGGAAGAATAATATTATATATGATCACGGCAGCAAGATTACTATATGCACAAAAGTGGAAAATGGAATCGATACCAACAATGGAAGAATGGCTATTGAAATTAATGGACTTAGTTGAGATGGACAAATTGACATGTCTTATTAGAGAAAAAACGACAGATACATTTCTTAAGGAATGGAAGCCTCTTTTGGACTTTTTGTTGAAAGAAAAAAATGAAATGATGATAATGGGATTTGACGATTAATTAAGATAGACTTTGGAAAAAAGTGAATTTCGTATGTTCTAGGAGACAGGTTTGATGTATATTATATACGTATAGCTGATCTGTAACAAATCGGAAGTCAAGTTTTTCTTTTTCTTTTATTTTTTTTCTGTTGTATTGTTTTTGTTGTATTTGTATTTGTTTTTATAAAAATTTGAATAATACAAAAATTATTATATAAAAAAATGAATCATGGGTATGTGACCCTGACATGTTCACCCTGGCTCCGTTGACCAGCATTCACCAAGATGTGCATGCCAGGCCTAAAGGACACCCCGAAATACCACCCAAGGTAAAGGTGGTGGAAGGTGACTGAAAATTGTCCTCAACTCAGTAATGCCTCAGGTGTTTAAACCAACCTTCAAAATCCCCTCACCTGCCTGAACTAAATGCCAAATGACAAAACTCACGCCGCTCAAAGCCAATTACTATACAGTAATCACACTTTACAGTGTGAAGTAGTTGAAAGTGAGACATCCCAAAGGCCAGTCAGGGACTCCTAAAAAACTCCTACTCATCCCCAAAAAGGCAACTAGCAAAAGCCACATGGTAAAGGGCTGGAGGGCTGGCAGGCATTGCAAACACTATGAGCACTGCAGAAAGAAGGCAGAAATTCTGGGTGGGACTGGTTTAAGAAGCCTGCCCATTCCTCATTGGCCACAATAGCCCATGTGTTTCTTTACGATCCCTCTCTTGGCAGAAACCACTTCAGGCTTCTTCATGCAAGGTGGGGTGGGTGGCAAATTCAATGCTTCAATGGGTGCTCTCAGGGCCAGCTCCAAATTTGAAGGAATACTTGGCAAAGTGCACTATGGTGGTCATGTTCTGGTGGACCCTAGCAGGCTTATCCCCTGCAATGATGCTATCTCAGGGGCATTCTACAAGAAATTAAAATGGTGGCTAGACCTGGCTCATTCCCAGGATTGTCAGTTTTTCTTAAGGCTGGGTATGATGCCATGGGCTGTAGGCTGCACTGTGAGATAAGACGAGAGGCAAGCAAACCAGCCAAAATCCCTCCTTCTTGTTAATTTTTCCACTGGCTTAAAGTGGATATCTTTTGTTCTTTTTCTTTTTTTACTTTCTGCCTCCACTAAACAGTTCTTTAACATTTTGGAATTTAACTGGTCCAATCTACTCCATATACTGAGTAGAGTGAAATGGCATTTATTCATGGAGTGTATGACAAGACTCCAGACCAAATCTTTATGAAATAAAATTGCATTCCACTCTACCTATCATAGACAGTTTCCCTAACCAGGCCAAAACCTACAATTTGCACCCTTCAGTTCAGTTTCTGGGTTCCTTTCTCATCTCTAACATTTCCCAGTGTTTCAGATATCTTAAAGTGTTGCAGCGCTTATTCTCTCTCCAAATTTCAGTGGCACATGTTACCAAATTCTTCCAAGCTAAACAGGAAGTGGATTGGACTGTGAAAGACCAACCCAAATTGTGTTTGCATTTTGACAAATTTGTAGAGCAGTACAATATCTCAGAGAGGAGGTCAGGTCTCCTGCTCCACTGGTGCATTCACTAGAGCTGCCCATTTCCCCTGCTTTTTAAAGTTTGATAGAAATATCTGTGGGCTATAGGTACATTCTTAAACCGCAAGGTTTTTTTGCCTATTAGTGAATTTCTCTGCTTTGTAAGCTGGGACGTAACAAATGGGATCCTGTGCAAGTTTGCTGATAATGGATTGATCATTTGCATGCTTATTGAGTTCAGTGGAATTTACTCCAGTGCAATCATGGTTAGGATAGGTGAAACTGACCACAGGGGATGGGGAGGGGAGGAAGGGCAGAGGGGAGGAGGGAGATGGGAGCAGGAAGGAAGAAGGGAAGAGAGGGACCGGTTTGATCATTTGCATGTTTCTTGAGTTCAGTGGGATTCACACCCGAGCAATCATGCTTAGGATAAGTAAAACTGACTGGGGGGGGGGACAGAGGGCTAGACTGGGCAGGGGAGGAGGAAGAAGGGAGGGCAGGAGGAAGGTAGAGGAGGGGGAAGGAGGGGAAAGGCAGGTGTGATCATTTTCATGGTTACTGAGTTCAATGGGATTTACTCCTATGCAATCATGGTTAGGATAGGTAAAACTGACCATGGGGGAGGGGGAAGGGGAAGGGGAAGGAGCAGATTGGAGGGGGCAAAGGAAGGTGGAGGGAAGGGGCAAGAGGGAGGGTGGATTTGTTCATTTGCATACTTTTTGAGATCAATGGGATTTATTTCTGTGCAATCATGTTTGAAAATGGAAATGGACTGCCTTTAAGTAAACGGTATTCAGAGGTGATTTTACCATTGCCTTCCTCTGAGGCTGAGAGGCAGTGACTGGCCGAAAGCCACCCAGTGAGCTTCATGGCTGTATGGGGATTCGAATCCTGGTCTTCCAGGTCATAGTCCAACACTGACCCAGGGCAGGAAAGGTTGGAGGAGGGGGAGGGGAGGAGATTGGGTGGGTAGGCACTGGGCAGAGGGGAAGACCCTTACCTTTCCAAAAGGAAAACTTTGTGAACGGTATCATTGCTTTTCAGTGTTTCCCCCACCTTTTTAAGAACATAAGAACATAAGAAGAGTCTGCTGGATCAGGCCAGTGGCCCATCTAGTCCAGCATCCTGTTCTCACAGTGGCCAACCAGGTGTCTGGGGGAAGCCTGCAAGTAGGACCCGAGTGCAAGAACACTCTCCCCTCCTGAGGCTTCCGGCAACTGGTTTTCAGAAGCATACTACCTCTGACTATGGTGGCATAGCACAGCCATCATGGCTAGTAGCCATTGATAGCCCTGTCATCCATGAATTTGTCTAATCTTCTTTTAAAGTCATCCAAGCTGGTGGCCATTACTGCGTCTTGTGGGAGCAAATTCCATAGTTTAACTATGCGCTGAGTAAAGAAGTACTTCCTTTGGTCTGTCCTGAATCTTCCAACATTCAGCTTCTTTGAATGTCCACGAGTTCTAGTATTATGAGAGGCAGAAGAACTTTTCTCTATCCACTTTCTCAATGCCATGCATAATTTTATACACTTCTATCATGTCTCCTCTGACCCGCCTTTTCTCTAAAATAAAGCCGCAAATGCTGCAACCTTTCCTCATAAGGGAGTCGCTCCATCCTCTTGATCATTCTGGTTGCCCTCTTCTGAACCTTTTCCAACTCTATAATATCCTTTTTGAGATGAGGCGACCAGAACTGTACACAGTTTATTCTATAGCAGGCACATGTAGCCTCCCATCCAAATTTAAACCAAAGCTGTCCACGGCCACATCCACTCCAGGCCTTTAGTTCACTTTGGACAGTCATGGTTTCTCTCAAAGAATCCTGGGAAGTGTGGTTAGTGAAGGGTGCTGAGAGTTGCTATGAGATGCCCTGTTTCCCGCATAGTGCTTCAATCAGAGTGGCTGACTGTTAAACCAGTCTGGCCGCTGAAGCTCTGTCAGTGGAATAGGAGTATCATCTCAGCACCCTTCACAAACTACACTTCCCAGGATCCTGTCAGGGAAGCCATGACTGTCTCAAGTGAAATCAAAATCTGGTATGGGTGTGGCCCCCTGATTAGCCAAGCCAAGCAGCTGGGAGTCTAGACTTTAGAACACTGACAGTTGGTTCTTACTGAGCATGCCCAACACTATCATTGGGTTCCAGCCAAAATTTCTTAAATTAATTAAAAATCAGCCAGGCATTTTTTTAACTTTTAAACTGCAGAAGATTGTCAGAGTATGGGGCAAGGTCAGTAATAGGATTAAAGGTACTTTGTGAACATGTCTGATTTTTAATGAATTTCAACAGATTAAGAGAACTCTGACAGAAAAAAGTCCAAAAAGGCTCTCAGGTTTTTTTCTCTCTTTTTAGACTCCCCTTTCTCTCTGACTGTTTTGTGCATCACCATGAAAATTTACAGGGTTGTTAAGCAAGCATTTCTTAGTTCAGGACTATAAGTTTTGTAAGGTTTTGTTTTGAAATGAGTGTATGAGAAGCATCAGAATGGCATGGGGTGCTATTTTCAATTTAACATTGCGAATGTGAAAAATCTACGCTGGCTATAGTATACAGCCACTCTTTTGGCTGTATAATAATTTCAGATCAGATGGCAGAGCCAGAGTGGGGTATTTTAATGGTCAGGGACGCAGCTCAGTCAGCTTTTGCAGGCTAGGGGATGTATCTTCACAGATTTTGGTAGATCAGGAGATGGACTTAAGAATGTGATTGAACTGAGCTTAGTCAATCAGGGTGTAGGGACAATAAGAAAAAATGTAACCTATTTTGCTCAAAACACCTCATACAGTTACTGACATTTTTATTTTGATTTAGATACATATGTACATCCATACATATACATATACACATATCCATCCATCCATCCATCCATCCATCCATCCATCCATCCATCCATCCATCCATCCATCCATCCATCCATCCATCCATCCATCCATCCATATATGTATGTGTGTGTATGTATGTATATACATATATATATGAAAGTAATTGTGATTAACAAAACAGAGGTTTTTATTGTATTAACAAAACGTTTCAGCTTCCGCCTTCATCAGCTGCCAACATACAAATGCTGTTACCAAGGTGGCAGTTATAGAGCTTTGAGGATGGAATGCTCAGAGGGGCTTCATTTGCAGAAGCTAAGTAGTGGTGGTACTGTCCTCCAGGTTCAGGCCATGTGGTGCGAATATATCCAAAAGTCCCCCCTCTCAGTCAGTGCTGCTAGATCTGTTGACATCTCTATAGCTGTTGTAGAAAAGTCCAACAAGCTGTGACCCTCAATGTTGAAATGTTTTGCAACTGGCTGCTCCAATTTTTTGTTGAGATTGCCGATTTGTGGTTTCTGAAGCATGTGCGTAGGTCAGTTGTGGTTTTTCCTATGTATTGGATATAACATCCTGGTCTTTTGCATTCGACGACATAAGTTATATTGCAGGACCTGCAGGTGATGTTCTGTTTAATGTAATGTCCTGCCTGTCCTAGTGCTTGTGAAAGTAGCTGTCTTGCTGAGGTAGATAGTGATACAGCATTTGGAGTGACAAGGATGAGACCCTGGATTGGTGATAGATAGCTTAAGCACAGCTCTCACTAACAATCTGCACAAATTAGGAGGCTGGCAAAATGCTACAACAGGAGGCCTGCTGATGGCTCTAGCAAGATGTTCAGAGTTTGCCAGCAATGGGTAGCTCTCCCTGATTGCTTGATAGTTAGGAGATACTGGATGGAAATCTACCACAAATATATATGCATTAAAAGAGCATTCTAAATCAAATAAATTAAAAGATCATTTATGTGTGTGTACGTGTGTTTGTATGTGTATATATATATGCTCACTGAAAGAGCATTCAAAATAAAAATAAAAATGTCAGTAACTTATATATATATATATAAACATCATTAAATAAGTGAAACATCCCATCCAGTTTTTTTATGGCTTGTTTAAAAAACAGTCAGTACATTTGCATGTTCCAAAATAGGGTGGGGTCAGAACCCAAACTGGATGTCTCCTCTCCTCTCTTTCTGCCACCTTCTCTCTCTCCCTTCCAGTTTCTTCTTTTTTTGTCACTTCCATAAAATTAGACAGAGGACAACTTGAAATTAGGCAGAGGGCTACATGTGGCCACTGAGCTACAAGTTCCTCTACTCCTCATCTACATGGAACATCTAAGTAGGAAGCTATCAGTACTTGGAATGAACTAGTTCTGTTGAACAAAGTTCACTTGTTCAAGTTTGACAATCTCTGAGCTACACTTGAAGGTAGTTCCCATAATTGCTGGGTGAACTGAATGTGAATTAATTGCATTTTAGGATAGAATCTTGAATGATTTCTAGTTCATTTTCTAGTTTATCTGAACTTGTGGCAGCCATTTTGTGTTATAGCACTTCCCCACATGGCAGTTATTTTGTGTTAAGCCACAACTTATGGTGGGCATTTTATGAGTGGTGCCCATGGCACTCTTTTGGAAATCTGAATGTGCCCCTGGGTCCAAAAAGGTTGGCAATTGCTGTTTTCCTGTGTGTGTATTTTGAGATTTTCTTAGACTGCATCAGTGGCATCACTAAGGTTGGTGTCACCCAGTGTGGTAACTCATGGTGTCACCCCCATGGACCTCCTCCTGTACCAGACTATACAGAATCCTTAGTAATGTTTTTTGTACTAATGTTACTCATAAATCATAATTCCCGAACATCACTGAATATAATGGCAATAGTAGTGACATAAACAACTAGCAAAATTAAAATTACACCTTTAAATTACAATATCATACGCACAGCCTAAATTTATTTACATTTACATAGTTTCATGTGGTTAAAGTGAAAATTTGGTAAGAAAACAATAGAATTCGAAATAAAAATGTTTAAGAACTACATCAAAATTGATAATATTGCAAGATTGGAAAGCCTTGACTGTCCCATGGTAGATTGCAAATAGTTCTTTATAAGTTCTTTATAAGTTTCAGCTTTGAAAAGCTCCTCTCACATGAAGTTGGAAAGACTCACAGGGTTGTTGGAAAGACTCCACACACACACACACACACACACACACATATATTTGTAAAAATACACCCCATTAATAGTTTATTGTCAAACCAGTTGGTCATTGCAGAACTGCCTAATTGTTTTAAAAATAGGATTGGAGAAGAAGGGAAAGATTTACAACACAAACACAATTCTTTGTTATGTTTACGCAGAAGTTCCATTAATTTACAACACAATCCTAACCATGTCTACTCAAGTCCTAATGAATTCAATGGGGTTTACTCCAGGCACATGGGATCAGCAAGTATTGGATTAAAGCTTTCATATTGGAAAGGTTTTCAAAGCACTGCCCTCTCCAGCAGCCCAGGGTCTGACTGCTACACACAAGAGAAAAAAAAACTTTAACCCATATTCTTACTTACTCAAACTGAAGGCTTCAAAACCACAATTTTGACGTTGCGATGAAGCCTAAGCACTGCCTGGGTCAGCAGATCACAAGCCTGGCTCCCCTTATTGGCTACAATCCTGAAAGGGCGGGATTAGAGGCCAGAGCTTGGAAAAGTTATTTTTTGGAACTATAACTCCCATCAGCCCAATCCAGTGGCCATGCTGCCTGGGGCTGATGGGAGCTGTAGTTTAAAAAAGTAACTTTTCCAAGCTCTGGCTAAAAGCTGCTATACAGATCGGTTAAAAAACAGATTAAACAGTCACGGGGGAGCTTGACGTTTTGGTGTATATCTCGGGAACCATATGACCTAGAAACTTAGGGTATTTTTTAATTGAAGCTGAGAGTCCTGAGATTAAGGTAAATTAGCTGGGGACCCGGAGGGGACCCCCCAAAACCGGAAACTCCTGCCAAAAATCGGACACCTAGTAACCCTACTCCTGGGAAGCCACTCAGGCATGCAGCCCAAGAGCAGGCAGGGGTTTCAAACCTCCTGCCTAAAATTCACAGCTGATGAGCGGGCAGGCCAGGCAGGATGGGGGAACAAACTGCTCTGCAGCTGAAGAGCAGGAGATTCCCCAAGAGGGAAGTGGCTGGCAAGATGGCCGCTGCAGGGCCGGTGCCTAGGGGTGGCTCTGGGTGTCACCCCCTCTCATGGTGTCACCTGGTGCGGTCCACACACCCCGCACTCCCCTAGTGATGCCACTGGACTACATTCAGACATGGGGCTTATTGCATTAGTTTAAATGAATAATGGTAGTGTTTCTGTCCTAGTTTCTAACCTTTCTTTCATACTGTTGTACCTGTTGCATTATAGAACCATGACTTTTTGTCCAATATAGTGCCATGTCATGCTAAATTTCATTTACACTGTAACAACAAACAACAGACTTGCTGCCATCACCACCCACTAGGCCCATGTGTAGTGCAGTTCCCTGAATGCCAAAATACTGGCACAATGAATTGTCAGATGAATTGATGCAAGCCTAAAGACGGAAACACACTTCCATGATGGGATATTGCATTGCAGCCTGTCATGCAAGCGGCTGCAGCTAACACAAAACTTCCACAATTTTCTGGGTTTCAAAGTTTGCAAATGGATTATTTCTGGAATCATTTATAATGGAAGTGAGCACTAAACTTCCACTAGATTCCGCTAGATTTCTGGAACTGGCTTTAACATCATGTGAAAGAGCAAATAAAATGCAGAAATTATGAAGTCAGGGGTCATTGGGGAAACTGAATAAAGTGCAGTGTGAATGCAGCTGTAGTCCTCTTACATGTGCTTTTCCTCTTTAGACTCTTTGGACCTTTTAAACTTAAAGATCATAGTTGGAAAAATAAATTAAACAATTCACATTCCAATGTGTGTGGGTTTTGATGTTTTCTTCTTAAATACATTTTATACTTTAGCATAGGTGCTTGTAACATTCTGAATGCTGAAAAAAATTGCCAAGAATCATTTGGGTGAATTTGAACTGAACTGTGAATGGAATGTGAACCAAACTAGTTTATTTTGTAAAGGAATGAACGTGAACTGGAACGACTTCTTTAAAATAAACTTTCCAAGCTCTGGAAACTATTGTGGATGAAGCAACCCTTAGATAGCAAAAAGGAATCTGATAAACACACAATCAAAGACAAATCCTTCATATACAACCCTGTAGTAGCAAAAGGAAAGCAAATTCAGTTACATGCTATGAATGAGTCCCTTGAATATGTCAGTTTGCTAGCTATCATTTCAGAAGAGAAAAGAACCCACATCTGAAATTGGCAGAAGAAAGCCAGATAATAGTGTGGGGGGGTTGTTGTTGGTTTTTTTGCTACTAATATTAATTTGGCAGCTTTTAATAGGAAGGAAAAATACACTTCTATGGTTGAATTATTTTTCTTTGGATGAATGAGTTTTCATTAGAGCTGGCCTTTAGGAATTTGGAAGATGGGCAAACACTTAGGAAAATTAAATTAGTGGTTGCCCACTAGAGTTTGCATTGACGGAGAATGATAGTTGATTATTAGGGAAAGCTGTTGGTACTTAATTCTGCAGTTTACCTAAGCAATATGGAGAAAGATGAAAAGGTGCCTGCATTTTCCCAAGCAAAAAGTAGATGAAGAGTGAAAACAAAGGATCGGCTTCCAATCTGTCTCCCCCTACCCTCCTTTTAAAGTGAGTTACAGGAGAAATCCAGCTAGCTAACAAGCATAAAGGAAAAGACAAGCCCAGGTTTCAGTGACCTATAATGGAAAGTTCATGTGGTTGTAACAAAAGTATTTAAAAAAAACAAAACAAACCACACTATCAAAACTGATATGAAAGCCGGCTAATCATTCTTAATACCTGTTAGCACCTGTTAGCCTGCATCAGAGATAATCAGCTGATTTTTTCTTTATAGAGGGGATGGCCAAACTGTTTCCCTTAAACAGTCCAAATATATCTCTGGGGTAGTTTGAGAAAACTAATGAACGAATAAATAGCCTCTGATTGCCACCGCCATAATATAGGGTACAATTTAGGGTCCCTTTACAGATGAGGTATAGTAGGTAGGATGGAGATGTTGAAATGCCACTATGTGTCGGAAGGCAGAGCTGGGGTCCCAATCCCGGGGAGCTGGATCCCGGAGAGTTGGGAGAAGAGTATTCAGATGGATGGCAGAGGGAAGGGGGAGGAACTTCCCCCCTTTGGAGCGAAGACGAAACAGAGGAACTGCCAGTGATAAGGTCGCTTAGCAACGGGGAACCTGAGCCCTCCCTGGACATTCTCACGCCTCCCCCTCTTTCAGGCTCAGAGCAAGAGGGGAAAGAGGGAGGGCTGCTCACAGCCGAAAAGCGGGGAGGCAGTTTACCATCAGCCCCTCCCCTATCCCCCATCCTGGAATCGGAAAATTCAGAAGAGGAGGGGGTGATGCTTCCCCCCTCACCGCGCACACGCAGACAGCTGAAAAGACAGGAGAGAAGGGGGGGAAGGCGGGCAGTACCTGAGGGGCAGTTAAGGAGGAGCGAAAGATTGCGTGCCCGTTTGGCCCCTTCTTAAAGAACAGGCGGGAAGAAGTCCCTTGCTCTGTCAACTTTCTCCCAATGTCGCAGGACCTGTATCCCTGTATTGCTTCATGAGAAAACGCAGTCTTTGTTTGGACATTACCCTAATAAAACACAAATTAACTACAGCCGTTGGTCTGGTTCCTGAGTCACATCCTGGGCCTGACACTATGCCATGCCTCACTCTAAAGTTGTTATGCTAGAGATGGATGAATCTGTCAATTCTGGTTTCTCTCTGTTTCTCATTTTTCCAGTCTTGAGTTCAGTTCACCACATGTCCACATCAGTTTATCCTAATGTAAACATTTCTGTATGCATTTTTGCCTAACATATTTTTACAGAGCAGTTTCCCCTAATATAATGCATATTTGTATGTTATTTTCACTAATGTATTCATTTTTGTACACATTGCTTGTCTGGAGAACATCATGGCAAAATTCAGAGAAGGGTGAATTTTGAAGGATGCCTATATTTTGGTTTGTGTCTTATGAAAAGTGCAAATTATGTTGATTCACCTTTAAATGTGAACTGAATGGAGTTTCTCTGGCATCCCTACACTTTGCACACCATTGCCTTATAACCTGGCTGGGAGCTGCAGCCATCACTGATATGGTTGTGCTTACTTCCCTGTTATTCATTATAGCACTGGTTCCCAAACTTTTTTCCCCCACAGACCTCTTGAAAATTGCTGAGGGCCTTGCTGGACCACTTCATGATTTTTTCTGCCTGCTGTAGCAATTATAATGTGCTGTGCTAGATGCAGCATGATCTTTAATTGTATTTTTATCACATATTTTCTTCCTTTTCTTGTATTTTATAGTAGTACCATTTGCAGTCCATAGAATTCAAATTATAATACAATGAAATACAATAAAACAGCGAAAAGAAGCAATAAAACACAATTTAAACTCAATATGAATATTTAATGTGGAAATGCATAGGCTACCTAAATGAAGCTTGCAGACCACTAGTGATTCGCGGACCACTATGTGGGAACCCCTGAATTATACGTTGACAGCTATCACCCTATGTTAAGGGTGAGTCAACTGAAATTTAAAGAGTTGAAGAGCTGCAGGAGAGAAATATAGTACAACATGAACTTCAGGAACTAACCACCCAACAAACCCTATTCCATGGTTTCAGATACTACAACATATACCTATTCACGTGTCTCTCCTGACCACATGTGATTACCATCACAGTGGGGACAAGCATGTTCACCTCATTCTTCTCCTGCACGTCTCTATCACAGTCTCTGCAGCTCCCATGGGTTGGGGCTAAATGCCTGCAGTGGGGAATCTGCTCTGCTTGAACAAACTCCCTGCACCATTTAGAACCATGCTGTTCCAAGATTCTTAATTGTACAGAGTACTTACCCAGAGAAGCTCCCTGCTGCAGATGTTCAGCCCCCCAAATACATGTGTGTGTGTGTGTGTGTGTGTGTGTGTAAATGGAATGATGACAGGTGCTTATGGAAGGAGGCAGTGGTAATGGTTTGTCTCTGCTCTATCCCTCAACTGATGGTACATGAAGACTACAGTGCAATCTCAATCTTTTAAACAAAATATGCCCAGTCATTGATGAGGTTTGAGTCGCTGTATGCTTACCAAGTCATGCCTTTGACACATATTATTTCCAGATTCTGGGTTGATTCTATATGTGTATCGTTATTTTGCATGTATCGTTGTTTTGAATTTGGTGGCACCATACCTCCAAATGGAAAGAATTCATATAGGGTCAACTAGACAGTGTAAATTTGCAGTGCAAAATTTACACAATATGAAATTTGATAAAAACAAACAAACCTGAACAACTTTCTTGGATTAGTCATGCCCATGTGTGAAGAAAAGAAAGAATTCTTGTTCCACCCATAGATGGAAAAAAAATGGAAATAGACTGCCTTCAAGTCGATTCTGACTTATGGCAACCCTATGAATAAGGTTTTCATTTTAGCGGTATTCAGAGGTGGTTTACCACTGCCTTCCTCTGAGGCTGAGAGGCAGTAACTGGCCCAAAGTCACTCAGTGAGCTTCATGGCTGTGTGGGGATTTGAACCCTGGTCTCCCAGGTTGTAGTCTAACACTCTAACCACTATGCCACACAAGAAATTCCACTTTGAAATATATTAGTGATTAGCCATGACCACTCTGTAGAGCTAAACCAGTATGGAATGGATGGGTTGCACACCAAATGTTTCCATGAAAGGACTATACTTTAAATATTATTTAACTTCAAGGGACTTCCTACTGTATTTTGAGACAGCTACATCATTCACCTAGTTGTCTCTTGCTTCTTCTACACCTCAAGATGGCAGCCAATAAATCTGCTCTGTTGCAGCAGCTGGTGAAATAACCTTTTCACAATCTCAGTACTTTTGCAGTGGGCCCCAAGTTGCCACTTTAGCCAAAGATTTTGCTTCAGACCAGATGGGCCTAAAGGAACATCCGTTCTTTTTTCCTCTCTCCTTTATGGGATAAAACAATGTTAGCACTTTTGTGGCAGCAAAGGTGGAAACATTTTAGGAGAAGTGAAAGAAAATGACACTACAGTGCATGCTGTCCATATAATCCCAGATGCTGGCCAAAAGCTAGAGTAGATACTAGTACACCCATCGACCAATGAGAAGTTAGAATTGCACCTGTGAGAAGTTAGAATTTCATGCTGACAGAAGCTTTTTCACAACTGCAGCTAGGAGACCTCATATATGTTCATCATGGTCTCAGCAGTAAAACTCTGGCTCAGGAAGAGGAATAGTTTGAAATCTGGCTCTCCAACAGTAAATGTCCAAATGACTCAGAAGTCTAATTTTATGCCTTTGGTTTATAGGGGTTTTAAATGCTGTTAAATGTCCACACTCTAATAAAAGAGATTAAGGGACCACCTCAAAGCTCATTTGAGTACGCCTTAACCTTATTCTTGTCTCTGCTTCACCTTTTTCTGCCACTTCTACCACATCTGAGAATTTACTCCAGCTATATATCTAAAGCTCATTTGTAGAGATCTTTCCCCTCAGCAAATTAATGGACAATGGTGGCAATAAATTACATTTTCACCTCAAACACAAAAAAGTGAGATGGTAAAACTAAAAGTTTGAAATATTTAATTTGCCTTAAAAATTTCTTGATGTGTTTATTAGTCATGCACACACATATATATCCAAAACTATACACTGTGTGAGTTTAGTGAATCCACATATCATCTGATTTATCTATGCTTGGTTACTGTGAACTTGATGATGGGCAGACAAATGTGTGAAATGTCTCCATTGAATAGCATAGTGTTTGACGTGTTGTGATAGCAGTTTGTGTTAGCAGTATATCTGGGATGCCCTTTTCACACATGCAAGCAGGGCTGGCCCCAAGAATGCCGGGACCCTTGGCACCAGCCTGCCCTGGGCCCTGGCACACGCATGCCCCACCTACCTACCTACCAGGTAGGAGGAGGAGCGGGAGGTTGGGTGGGAGGTCAAGTGAGCAAGTGGAGGGTGGGCTGGTGAGTGGGTGGGCAGTGGCAGCACCCTCCCTGCAATCCAAAGGAGTGCTACTCCCCCACCATAACGAGGGGTCCTCAGGACAGCGAGCAAGTGAGTGGGTGCAGGTGGGCCAGTGAGCAGGTGGGCAGCTCCCTCCCTGTGATCCATGGCACCTGCCGTGGAAGGGGAGTGCTACTCCCCCACCAAAATGAGAGGCCCTCTGGATGGCAGGTGAGAGAGCGAGTGGGGGGAGGGCAAGTGAGGTGGGGGGAGAACAAGCGGGCGGGTCCAGGCTCTCTGGCGAGCAGGCAGGCAGCTCCCTCCCTGTGATCCATGGCAGGGAGCCTGCCATGGAAGGGGAGCGCTACTCCCCCATCATAATGAGACGCCCTTCAGGGGCCCCTGTGGGCCACGGGGCCCTCAGTCAGGGCCCCACCTGTCCACCCTTTAGAGCCAGCCCTGCATTCAAGTCATCTTTCAATCATCAAATGTTAAATTTACATTTGTGAACCAGTCCATGGTGAAGTAGTCATGTGACTGCTTTAGCCAGAGCTGGGAAGATTACTTTTAAAAAGGAATAAATTACAATTACTGTTACATGCCCCCCAAAATGAATAAATTACCATTACAATTACAATTGTTCTGAAAGGAATTGATTACTTCACTGCTACTCAAAAGTAATATCTAACAATTACATTTAAGTTTATTTAAAAATACACTAAAGTGCCTACAAGGTGCTGGCCTTGGCTTCTGCACACTAAGTCACCTAAAACAACATTAAAAATAAACACGCACACAGAGGGGTTAGTAGAATAATTCTTATCCATGAGATAGCAGTGGTGGTCTTTCCGCTGGTAAGGGAGGTGGGGGGGAGGCAGAGGCCGCCATTCAGATCTTTGCAGGTCAAACCAAGTGCAACTCTCTCTCTCACACACACACAGCCAACCAGCATGATCTCTCTCACTTAACCACCTTCCAGACCCTGCCCTGCCACCAGCTAAGTGACACCCACCCGAGCAAACATTTTTCCCTGAAATGCGAAAAAGTTAAAACACTGCAAATGCAGCAAAGTAGCCGGGAGGGTGGCAGAGGTGGCTTTGTGTGCCAAGTGCAAACACAATATTCACACACACACACACACACACAGTCATCTTTCACCTCCACAGTTCTTTATCTCCATTCTGCTGCTGCCTCCTCCTTCTTTATCCATGTTCTTGCCCTCCGGCTCCTTTCTCCCTCCACTCCATTCTTCTCCATCACTGTCCATTTTTAAAACAATTGTTTTCTCCACTCCACCCCTGTCTTTCTCTCCACCTCCTCCCATGTCACCTCCTACCCACCCACAGAGCACAAGGGAAGAGCAATGCACAGAAACCCAGTCTGAGGCACATGGTTTTAACACGCAAATCAGAGGAGCAGAAGATTTCCCCTGCTGCCCCCCCCAAGTAATGCCCAAAAGCAGATCTTGGAAAAGTTACTTTTTTGAACTACAACTCCCATCAGCCCAATCCAGTGGCCATGCTGGCTGGGGCTGATGGGAGTTGTAGTTCAAAAAAGTATATTTTCCAAGCTCTGCTCAAAAGTAATGCTGAAAACATTGCAATTATTCCCCAAAACTAATAAAATTACTCCTCAGTCTATTACAATCAAAATGTAAAGGAATTACCCACTTGCTCCTCAAAAAAGTAATGAATTACAAGTAATTTGTTTTTTGTAACTAATTACTTCCAAGCCCTGGCTTCAGCCCATGTCTAACTTGCCAACCCGGCCATGTTCTCCACATTGTCTTGAAGCAGTGGTTCACATATGCATGCACATCAGTCATTTGATCATGCAACACTTGCTGGCTTGCAGAAGGAAAAGAGTTCAACTGATTGCTAAAAAGCATCAATATAACGGGAGAATATATGACAGTTCAATCTGTAATGTCGTCTTCACCCATGCAAGTCAGTTGATGCTGTGGACATGGAGTAGGAAACATGGATGCCTTTCTACCTTCCTGCTTCTTATGGACTTGTAGAGCACTAGTCCCTACCAATTGACAATGGCCAGCGTGCCAACATGTGAGCATCTTCAGACAATAACTCATTGCTTGCTTTATCCTACCATCCTATATCACCTGATTAGGCTTGGCAGAGCTTGGAAAAGTTACTTTTTTGAACTACAACTCCCATCAGCCCAATCCAGTGGCCGTGCTGGCTGGGGCTGATGGAAGTTGTAGTTCAAAAAAGTAACTTTTCCAAGCTCTGGGCTTGAGGCCTCATTAACCACTAGTCAGTCAATTGTGTGTGTTTTTTAAAGAGCAGTGCTCATTTCTGTACCTGTCTCTGCCCTACCACTGTGTATATATATTAATATATTAACTGAAAATGTCTGGTGCATTATAACTAGGGATAGCAATATCTGTCAATTTCAGTCAGTCTGTTTCTTATTTTTTTCCAATCTTGAATTCAGTTATCCATATTTTTGCAGCAATTTGCATTTTTTTAAAATAACTCATAAACATTCTCCATCATTTTAGTGTGAATTTCTCCTGATAAACACATTTTATAGGCAGTTTTGACTAAATTACACATTTTTGCAAGCAATTTCTCATCTTATGTATGTTATTCACTCATATGTTTATTTTTATGCACACTTTCCCCTAACATATGCATTTTTGTCAACATTGTTTGGCTGGCAAACTGCACTGCAAAATTCAAATAAGTGAATTTCGAACGATGGCTGTGTTTAGGCTGTCCCATTGTTTCAGAAAGTGTAGATTTGATAGATTCGGCTTGAAATGTGAACTGAATCGAATGTATCACCCATCCCTAATTATAACACAGGTAGTGTCCCACCCACTTTCTGAAATTGTTCACCTGCTTTATAATTCCTATAAGAGGATGTGCATGGCCTCTGTCCTGCTGGCGGTGACTAGTGAGCTTAAAGGAGCCTATTTCCTGACTGATAAGGAATCCTCATAGCTCTGCAATGGACCCAGCTCAGAGAGTTAGGGAATAATCAGGGATGGTGGAAACTGCTACTCCTGCATAAATGCCTCTCAGCCAGTTCTTCATCCAGGGGAAAGGTGAGGTGTGTGCCTGATTCATCACACCAAAATGCTTTAGTCAGTATTTGACCGTGCCATTTCATATATTATAGTGGTGGTGGCTAATGAGGCTGTAGCACTCCAAATGGTTGTTGTCAACAACCATTTGGAGTGCTACAGCCTCATTAGCCACAACTCCAGTCAGGCCCATCTAGCATAGCCAGTGGTCAATGATTATGGCAATTGTAGCTCAAAAGCACTTGGAGGACCACGCAGGTTAGCCACCACAGCTTTAAAGTATTACTTGCATTCCCAGATTATTTTAATAATGTAACGTGGATGCCCCAAATTTATTTATGGATATGTGTAGCGTGCAGTTACAGTGCAACCCATCAGCAAATTAGGACTGAGCTCCCTGTTTAGACAACACCTGGTGGCAGATCCAAGTTTGCCTGTGCATACTGTATGGAATCCTCCCTTTGGGAATAAAGCTGCAAAGTATGTGCAAGAAGAGAACGAATGAGATGCGATGTTGATAAAGACAATATAAGCATAAAGTGAAGCTGATTTATCATGGCTTCACTGTTCAGGCACCTCAGTGCAGGGCAATTTAGGGGGTGAGTGGGGGACCTGAATGGATTACTCTATTTCTGTACTGTCATTTTAACATCTATTCCTAAATCCATTCCATTCAATTTTCTGTGGGGTATGTTAAGTACACAAAACATTCTCATTTAAATTTAAGCATTTTTGTCCACATGTTCCCCTAAAGTATAGATTTCTGTATTTATTTCCCCCTTTAAAAATACATTTTTAACCCAAAGTATATCAAAAAATTCTGACAACTGCACAATTGATTGTTAGCTGTATTCTGATCTGCGTATAAGTCCAGAAACAGGGAATTGGCTTCACTTTAAAATACTGTACAGGTCAAATGAAAGGCTCCTCCATTCCAAATATTTTAATGTATGTATTTTGTTGCACAGATCTCAAACGGTGAAATGACAGCAAACCCATTGAAACAAAGTGGCACTTCATGGAACTACTTTCTTGCATACTCCATCTCTTTGGGTGATTTTCAGGAGTGCATTAATGGGCAAGAGAAGAGGGGATTGCTTCTTTCCCACCTTCTCTGTATTCTGCTCAGACGTGAAAGAGCCTAAGAAGGAGATTTGATACACAATGTGATCAGCAATATTATGAAATATGCAAACGATCTTCTGTAGCTGCAGATGCTAGCACTTAAGCACACTTAATTTTTCAGAGCGGTTTCCCACCCACTCCTCTCTAGGCAGTGCTATTTCACTTTCAGGTTGCTCCTTCACCCTACATTAATGCGCTAATCTACAAGGAGCACTACATTCCATCATTTGCCTCGTGGTTTTCTCCTCCCTCTTTTTCAGATCATATAAACAAATAATGCAGGTAGTAAAGTGTCTTGTGTTTACGCAGACTATTTTTTTTAAAGCAACAGCTTCATTTGCAATTCAAACAGCTGAAATCACATGAGAGGCTGCACAGTGTATAGCCTTTCCGCATTCATTAGGGCACTTGCTTACCTAGCAAGGACATTTCAGTTACCAGCAGTCACTCTGTCTAAATCCAGAGAAAGTCCTCAGAGACACACAGCTCAGCTAATAAGCTGCACTGGGACACTGGACATTTCCCACTATCTATGCTACTTTCCCTTCTCTCTCTCAAGTATAGTTAAGTTCTTTGGCCTGCCAATGAGCACTCAGCAGATGGTGTTTGTGTACTTGCCAGAGGGGAGAAAGAGTATTTTTCCTAGTATGACAATGGCTTCTATCTTAATGAAAGTACTATGTTCTCTCAAGGTTTCTGTTATCTGCCTCTCCCTGTTAAGATCATTGGGTAAAAATCTCTTACCTACATGCAAACAAACAAACAAAGCTTTCAAAGTTCTCTAAAGTTTGGGCTATACAGAGTGGCAAAAATTGAACTCATGCAGGTAAACTCTTTATCAGGCTGGATCAAGCTAATGACTCCTTGGGATTGGAATTCTGCTGCTAAAGGTGACCAATAAATCAGAGGAAGGCTATAAGAGATAGATTAACTGTTGTGTGATGCTGTACCTGCCAATATTTGAAGACCTTTTAAGAAAGATATATTGAGGGAAGGTTTACCTGTTCAGTTTTTGTCTCAGTGCAATGTTCCCCAAGTATCCCTGGAGATGTATTAATGCAGAGAGTGTCTTGTATCAACCACAATTTCCACAAACTTAGCTACTGCTTCTCAGCAGTGATTTTTGGGATCACAGTTTGTCAAATTCTTCAGCCGCTGTGTTCAAAAGCATTCTGCAAGAGAAGTGGTGGACCAGCTCATGCAAACATCAAAAATGTACCAAGTGGACCAACTCCTAGGCTGTTCTTCATAGCCTTAGAAATATTCATCTGCCTACCATTTGAAAGTACGGTGAATCAAATCAGGTCAAATATGCTAGAATATAGGCATATTCCAGTTGGCATACCCTTAAGGCTTATTTAAAACAAAAGACAGATGACCAGTTTTACAATCCCTTGGAGGCCCAAGCAGCTTGGGTTGTGTGAAAGGATTCATGGGCCTACAGTTACTCTATGTCAGAAAGTAGGGCAACCATCATAGAATGAACCCTTTGGGACTCCCAAGTCCTAAGGCTAGAGTAGTGAATGATAACTGCAAAAAAGTCTTGAATCACAAAGATGGAATCACATTGAAGCCCGGAGCAGGCAATCTGTTTGGCACTGATGACTACATTGTATATGTTTGTCATCACTTTTTGAAATTACTTTCTGAAACAAGGGTCAAAGCTTACTCTTCTTTTGAAATTTAAAATGCAAGTGGACAATTGCCAAGAAAGTTTGACACAGTCACATTTGACTTCAAAAGAGGAAACTTCTCAAAAATGCTGCTCCTGTCCCTACGATGGGGACAAATTTACTTCTTCTCAATGATGGGGGAAGACTTGTGAGACTTTCCTTCTGAGGGGATGAAGGCCTGCATCACAAGTCCTTGAGTGGCCAACCAGGCAGAACTGGCACTTGCATTGAAATAAGGCCATGTCCCTCCCTAAATTCCTCCTCACACAGCACAGCAGCCTTCCCGCTCACCTATGGAGCAGTATGGAATTAATTGCCCTTCAGCATGAATTTTTTTATGTCCCTGATTGGCTGCTCATCCTTAATTTGTTTTTTGAACTGACTTATGTGTCTAATTTAACATGTTGCTCATTAGGCTGATTTATGTTTTGTCGCAATTTGGCATTTAGTGGGACCAATCAGTTAAAATATGTTTCTGCCTTTGGTAAGCATCCTGAGGCACCCACGGCGGGGGTCATCTTACCAACTGCCTCCTATTGCTGGCCAGCTTGGGGATTGTTTGGTTTGATGCTCTTTGGACCTGGGGCTCAACATGCTGAATGCTGAGCACTGTAAACAGGTGCCCTCTTGACTCATCTTCATTCTGGGTGTAGAGGGAAGGTCTCAGTTCAGTTTGTTGGGGGATGCTGACCTTCAAGCCAGAGTGATGTTGTCCAGGTTAATATCAAGAGGGCTTTACCTATCTACCTTTTACAACTGTTTCTTTGGCCACAACTTTAGAAGTTGCTAATTTGCTACAAATCCTTACAGTTAATAAAGTTGTCACCTTTCTACTGTAATTTTGCCTTATATGTCTTCACTCAGGGATGTGTGGGCAATGAGGAGATGTGTAAAAAAAGGTGAAAAGACAAGTCAAGAGGGTCAGACCTCTCCAGAATACATGAAGGTTATTCAAAATCATAATAATAGAAGCTCAGAAAGAATGTATACTACAAATCAGGAAAGATACCACCAAGGCCAAGAGGATGCCAGGGTATTTAGCAAGCAGAGTCAAGGAAGCTATTAGAGGGGAAAAGACTTCCTTCAAAAAATGGAATGAGGAGAATAAAAAGGGAACACCAAAACTGGCAAAAGAAGTGCAAGCATACAGTAAGGGATGCAAAACTTGAATTTGAGGAGCATATCACTAAAAATATAGACCAACAATTAAAAAATCTTCAAAGTCATTAGAAGCAGGAAAATTGTTAGAAAGGGGGTTGAGCCTTTGGACAGCAAGAGAGTTAAAGGTGTGCTAAAGGGGGGGAGGAGATTGCAGAGGATGTTAGTTCTTATGCCTGAACTAACTTTCAAAAGAAGGGGGTCTGAGGAACTGAGGCAAATAGTGGTGACAACATGCAGAACTTATTGACAAATTTAAAATGGATAAAGCACTGGGTCCAAATGGTAACCACCCTGAGAGTTCTTAAAGAACTGAAGTATGAAATAGCTGAATTTCTACTAATAAAAAACCCTGTACCTTGTCTCTAAGATCAGCCTTATACAGACACATATGATGTAGAATGTGTCCCTCCTCCCTTCTTCCTTGGCCAAAAATGTGCCCCACCATACAGTACCCAGTTCAGGGCAACAAAATGGCCTTGGGAATAAAGTTCCCATCCATGACAGAGATGTCTTTATGGTGCCTTCTGATGGTACTTCTTTCTGTTTTTATAATAATTTGGCATTGCTTACTTGATTACTATATACTGCTTTGAGTATATTTTATGTAGAAATGTAGGGTAGAAAAAATAATGAAAAAAGAAAATATTCAGATCAAGATATGGAATAATGGGGTTATTTAGGACAAACACAAAATTACACTGGCATATCCTCTTTATAAAATGGAAATCATACTGCAGCATTAATACACACAAGAAGTGAAATGATACTTTGGGTCAACTTATTTGAGGTTTAAAAATATATATAGAAACAGACTTTAAGCTTTCACTTAATTCTTATTCAAGCTGAAGTGTTGAGATCAAAGCTAAACATCAATATTGCTGAATAGTCAGTCTAAGGATTACCTAGCTGCAGGAGTTTATTGGCCACTGCCATTGGCATAGACACAGTGTAGCTTGAATGCTAACACAACATTCTGATGTCACATATGATGTCACAAGCAGGAAACATTCTAAGTCTTGGCAGAGTTTGTTGAGACAATTAGTAGTCAAGTCTGTGCCTTAATTTTGTTGATATGAATCTTTATGACAGGCAATTAAAATGTTTATTTGGAGCTGTATTAACTTTTACCATAGGGGAAATGATTTGGACTGATTTGTCAGTTGGTTTGCCAATTCTTCACTCAACAAAACTGAACTAAGCCAATTTTATGTAATCATAGGAAGTCTATTCAAGAGTAATTAAATAACTCAAAAGTGACAATGCTGATCTTCTAACAAAGATATGTAACTTGTCCCTAAGATCAGTCTCTGTACCCGAGGACTGGAAAGTGGCCAATGTAACACCATTTTAAAAAAAAGGAATCAAGTGGGTGGACGAGGATCTAGGAAATTACAGGCTGGTTAGCTTAACATCTGTTCCAGGAAAACTGGTGAAAATGTGTTGTTAATGATAGAATTACAAAGCATATAGAAAAATAAGTCTTGCTGAAGCGCAACAATCATGATTTCTGCAAGGGTAAGTCATATCTCAATAACCTTTTAGAGTTCTTTGAGAGTATCAACAAGCATATAGATAGAGGTGATCCAATTGACATTGTTTATTTAGACTGAAATATTTCAGTACCTTACCAAAAACGCCAGGCATTGAGTAAGAAAACAACTCATCTTATAGATCAGTAACTGTTTAAGGAACAGGAAGGAGAGAATAAGACAAAATTGGCAGCTCTCAGAATGGAGGGATGTAAGAAGTGAGGTCCCCAAGGATCCATTCTGGGTGACTTTGACTATGTACAACCTCTAGCACTGAAGGTGGTATACCTCTGAAATATGCTTGCTGGGAAGCATAAGCTGGGAGAATGCTGTTTTGCTTACATCTGCTTACAAGCTTCCCATAGGCATCTGGTCAACCACTATGAGAACAGGATGCTGAGCCTTTGATCTGATCCAGCAGGATTCTTCCTGTATTCTTAAAATTCAAGCAGGGATTTGCAAATTCCAAATGGAAACAAAATACTGTAATGAAAAACCTTAGTAATTATTAGTAAAGGTACTTGCTTATATTCAGATTTTGGCTTTGAATTGATCTTTGTGCAGCCTATGCAAAATGACATCAGTATTTTTGTTTATTCATGAGCAAAGGGCTTCCTACATTGTCAGTCTGCACAAATCACACCATTCCTAGACTACTAGACTTAGGACATATCTACATTACATAGTTAATTTGATAGTCATTTCTGTTCCTAAAGAACTCTGGGGAGTATAGTTCATGGGTAGGGAGGACCAGGGATCTTTCACAAAGAATTCTCAGCACTTATCTATAATGCCTAGAAATCTTTCAGGAAGCAATAACACAGTGGGATAAATATAAGGTTGTAGTATAGATGTGCCCTTAATAATTTACTGGACTGAGTAATAAAATTGATTCTTGATTAAGATGGAACATATGTGCATGTGGAAACACACACACTCACCAACATTGAAAAGAGCTGGTATAGTATAGTATAGTATAGTATAGAACTGTGTACAGTTCTGGTTGCTTCACCTCAATAAGGATAATGTAGAGCTAGAAAATGTTCAGAAAAGGGCAGCCAAAATGATCAGGAGGATGCAGTGACTCCCCTATGAGGAAAGGCTGCAGCATGTGGGGCTTTTTAGTTTAGAGAAAAGGATGATAGAAGTGTATAAAATTATGCATGGCATAGAGAGAGTGGACAGAGAAAAGCTTTTCTCCCTCTCTCGTAACACTAAACTCATGGACACCCAATGAACCTGAAGGCTAGAAGATTCAGGACAGATAAAAGAAAGCATTTCTTCACACACACATAGCCTTCACCCAGCCTGACAGGGCCAATGGCTGCTGTGTTTTCCCACCGCTAGGCTCCTCCCACCACCAGCAGTACCCACTGCCTCAAACACTGGGAAGCTGCCTTGCAAACCACCCAGGCACAGCAAGGCAATGGCTAAAGCTGAGCCGAAGCAGCAACTGCCGAGGAGCTACAGAACGGGCTGTGTCGCATGCAGGCAAAAACACAGATCCAACAGTCCCTCCTCACTTTCTGCCTGCAATGAACAAGGAAGGGGAGGTGTGGGCAGAGCAGGCTTAAATATCCTCAGTTGCCCCACCTCCAGTGTTGCCACACACTGCGTGCCTAGCATGCTGCATGCACACACACTCCCTCCCTTCAGCCCCGGAGCTTCAGCCCCGGTCCACAAACATGCCCCACACTCCAATCCTGCATCCAGGGATTCAGAGTGGGAAATGCTAATGATTATTGAGATTTTCAAATAAAGCAATCAGCAAATGTTTTGCATTTTGTAGAGATATAGCAGTCTATCCTGAAGCGATCTTCTCCATGATTACAAATGGGGGAAAATGTATCACACGTTTTAACTAGATAAAACAATGAGCTGAATGAAGAAAAATAATCTCTCCCAGCTTGATTTGTCTGAAATCACTGAGTGACATATTAGTTGTGTGTATGTGTGTGTGTGTTTTTTCTTTTATCTTCAAAGGTCGTTGCTGAACCAGCTTGAAGTACAATCTTCTATGCTTATCAAAGAATACCAAGTAATAATGATACTACTAAAAATTGCAATCTTGTATAGAAGAAGTGATGTAGGTGAAGGACTTGCTGATGATGATTAATGACCTGCTCAATCTTTATATGTGAGAAGCAAGAAAGAACCACGGCTGTTGACAAAATGCATTACTGCCTCTTGAGCTACATTCTGCATCATGAGAAAAGAAACCATCTAACTCAGGCAAAACTCCACCAGGGAATATAATAAGCTTTAATTTATTTATTTAGTCTAAGGCAGCCTTTGCCAACCTAGTGCCCTCCAGCTGTTTTGGATTACAACTGCCATCACCCATGACCATTGGCTTGCTAGCCGGGGCTGATGGGAGTTTTTGTCCAAAATGTCTAGAGGGCACCAGGTTGGAGAAGGCTGATCTAAGGATTTGCACAGTGTTGGATCAGGGATTTGGGGGTATTCTTAGTGATGATGTCAATGTTTGTGCTCACTGGGTTTGTTATATACCTTTTCCAGTTCATAATGCTCACCTGTTCTTCCCCTGCCTTGAATATTGCTATGGCAGTGACCTAAGGGCCACGGACCCTGGGAAATGTAATTTTTTCAGAATGTCTGGGTCCTTAGTAGGAACCTTGGAAACTACATGTCCCACAACTCCTTCTATGCTCAGCATGAGCCCCGAATGACATTCAGGGCCACAGAGAATGAGGATGGTTTCTCAGAGAGGTCTCCAGTGATCCCACCCTACTGTTGTTACAGTCTGTTGTTAGTGTCTGGATCTAATATATGCCCACTGCTCAGTGCAGGAATCCAAATTAAGGCATACCCGACAGGTGGCTGTCCAGCTGTCTCTGGAATGCCTCCAGTGTTGGAGAGCCCACCACCTCCCTAGGCAGTTGGTTCCATTGTGATACTGCTCTAACAGTTAGGAATGTTTTCCTGATGTTCAGCTAAAATCTGGCTTCCTGTAACTTGAGCCCATTATTCTGTGTCTTGCACTCTGCGATGATCAAAAAGAGATACTGGCCCTCCTCTGTGTGGCAACCTTTCAAGTACTTGAAGAGCACTATCATATCTCCCCTCTTCTCCAGGCTAAACATGCCCAGATCTTTCAGTCTCTCCTGGCTTTGTTTTCAGTCCCCTGATCATCCTTGTTGCCCTCCTCTGAACCTGTTTCAGTTTCTATGCATCCTTTTTCAAAGTGTGGTGTCCATAACTGGATGCAGTATTCAAGATGAGGCCTAACCAGTGTCAAATAGAGGGGAACCAATACTTCACACAATTTGGAAACTATACTTCTGTTAATGCAGCTTAAAATAGCATTTGCCTTTTTTGCAGTCACGTCACACTGTTGACTCATATTCAGCTTGTGATCAACAACAATTCCAAGATCCTTCTCACATGTAGTATTGCTGAGTCAAGTATCCCACATCTTATAACTGTACATTGGGTTTCTTTTTCCTAGGAGTAGAACTTTGTTACATTTCATTCTGTTGTCTTCAGCCCAATGCTCCAACCAATCAAGATCCCTTTGAATTTTATTTCTATCTTCCAAGGTATTAGTTACTCCTCCCAATTTTGTATCATTTGCAAATTTGATAAGCATTTCCTGCACCTCCTCATCCAAGCCATTTATAAAAATCTTGAAGAGCACTGGATCCAAGACCAAGCCCTGTGGTATCCTGCTCGTTACCACCCCCAGTTTGAAAAGGAACCAATTCTAAGCACTCTTTGAATACAATTCTGTAGCCAACTGTGGATCCACCTCATAGTTGTTCCATCCAGCCCACAATCAGCTAGCTTGAATATAATGTGGCACTTTGTCAAAAGCTTTGCTGAAGTTGAGATATATTATGTCCACAGCATTCCTACAGTCTACCAGGGAGGTTACCAATCAAACATGTGAAGATTAGTCTGGCAGGATTTGTTCTTGATAAATCCATGTTGGCTTCTAGTAATCAATGCATTGTTTTCAAGGTGCTTACCAGAGCTTGGAAAAGTTACTTTTTTTGAACTACAACTCCCATCAGCCCAATCCAGTGGCCATGCTGGCTGGGGCTGATGGGAGTTGTAGTTCAAAAAAGTAACTTTTCCAAGCTCTGGTGCTTACAGATTGACCTCTTTATAATCTGCTCCTGAATTTTCCCAGTGATCAATGTCAGGCTGACTGGTCTGTAGTTCACAGGTTCCTCCTTTTTGCCCTTTTTGGAGATAGGGACAAGATTAGCCCTTTTCCAGTCATCCGGCACTTCGCCCCATCTCCACAATTTTGCAAATATACTAGACAGCAGTTCCAAGAATTCTTCAGCCAGTCCCTTCAATACATTGGGCCCTGGAGATTTGAACTTGTTCAAAGTGATTAGGTATTCCTTGACCATTTGTCTGTCAATCTCAATCCTGCCCCTTCAGTTTCACATTTGAACAAGGGGGTTCATAGACCCTCTTTTGGGAGAAGATGAGGCCAAAGTAGGAATTGAGCACTTCCTCCTTTTCTTTGTCTACTGTTATAATTTTGCCATTCTCACTGATAGCTGTACCACCATTTCTTTTCTCTGTATTTTCCATGCTACCTGTCTGTACTCTTCCTTTGTGCCCTGGCCTACTTTCCCGTATGTCTTTTTTTTGTTTTCAGGTCATCTCTAAGCTTTCTGTGAAACCACATTGGCTTCTGCTGACTTCCCCTTTTTTCCTTGATGGAATTGTTTGCCATTGTATCCTACCACCCATCTTGGACTCCTTTTTTTATTAGGGTCACTTGCCATGGAACCTTAATTACCATTGTTCTGAGTTTATTAAATTCATCTTTCCTGAAGTCCAGGGTACGCGTATGGCTACTCTCATCTTTTGCTTCCTTTAAAATAAAAATCTCAAGTACAGCGTGGTCACTTTCCCCCAGAGTTCCCATAACTGTCACTTTATCCACCAACTTGTCTCTGTTGGTTAGAATCAAGTCAAGGATAGCTGATCCTCTAGTTGCTTTCTCCATTTTCTGTAGGAGAAATTTATCTACCACACAAGTCAGGAATTTCTTGGAGGGGCCATGTTTGGCAAAATTTGTCTCCCAACAGATATATATACATATATATAATCTGCAAGTCCACATTATGAATTAGTGCCTCTACTAGTGTATGTTACAAAACATATTCAGTCCCCGTGGTTTGGTATAGGTCTGCCTCCAATCTTTTGGATAGGTAGTACTAGAGAAGTAAGCAGACCTACCATGCAGAGTCTACAACATAGCCTGGTCCACAATACCTCCAAGGTGCTTTATGAGTACCATGTCTAATGATTTATAGTTGGTTCAAACCGTTTCTGACTTTATCTTCCAGCCCCAGTTGAAATGTCAGCCCTAGACACTCTGTTATTGAGACAAATCCCCAAACTGTGAAATTAATAATACTAGATAGACTTGAAGTGCTTTCTGCATTATAAAACATTAGAAATCTTATTTTTAAAGTCCCTCCCCCTTATCACACCAATAGCACCATCCAATGCATGTTTATTCTGACGTAAGTCCACTGCATCCCGTAGAACGTACTCCCAGGAAAATATGCAAAAGCTTGCAGTCTTAGTCCTTACTTCGGAATAAAGAGAGAGCTGCAATATTCAGTGTCATGTTCACTCTTACATAATTGTAGGGTTACTCTTTGTGATAACAAGCAAGCATTAGCCAGCTTGAAAACACTTTTCAGTTGCAAAACTGTCTCCTCGATAAATGAACAGCCAAGTACTATTTCTTGGTACAAGTACAGCCAAGTTCTATTTATTACAGCTGCACAGGCCTGACAAAGAAAAGCCTGGTGCTCCTGCCAACTCATGTGATTCCCCTTTCAAAGTCATTGTGCACAGGCAGAGCCGGCAGTCTAGAAAGCAACAATGGTCCCTGAATGTCAATCATGCAAACCTCTGCACCATCTCTCACTGTTGGGTGCAAATTAGCATTCAGACAATTCAGTTTTGACCCATAATGACCAGAGAGAGAGAGGAGCAAGGAACATCTCCTCTCCCTTTCAGTAACCCGGGGGTGTTGTTGTCCGGGGTCCATGAAGGTCTTAGACCCCTTACTTTTTTGGGAGCCGGGTCCCAACAGGGTCCCTATGCTTCCAGCATCCTACTGTCCAATCACCATGAAAGGGGAGTGTGTTTACCACTTAGAAGAGTCTTCTGACTTGCTTCCTTGTCATTTCCTGCTGATAGGAGCCAGAGTGAAAGGGATTTCTATTAGTTCCTACTTCAAAAAGCTGTTGCAGAAGAGACAATGAATCCTGATGAAAGCATACCATCTACAACATCAAGTAGTTTGGTATCAGCAGGAGATAAACGTGTAGACACTGAATTCAGGATTTCAAGCAATATCTCTGACAGTGAGAAAGGACAGTCAAATGATGACAGTGATAGAGAAGCAGTATTCTAGCTGGGCCAGATCATTCTATAATTTATAAGAAGGTTGTACAATGAAGGTTATATGAAGGCTGTGAGGGGATGTGGCTGTGACTATCATGATGGGACCCTGCACTTTTGAATTTGCCACAACACTACAGAAGAAAAGGGGCATAGATTTCATCAATCTCATTTTGACAGGTACTGTCAGTCAATAGGAATCAAGAACACCTCAGTCCTCTATGCCCCACCTTCTAGCCCCGCCCCCTTTTGATATTAATTTAATATAAAATGATAGGTTCCACCCTATAATCTAATATGAAAATTTAGGCCATGCCCTTTTAATATCAAATTTATATTAATTTATAGGTCGGGGCTAGGAGGCGAGACATAGAGGGCCATTCTTGCTTCCTGTTGGCTGAGCCATTCTCAATTCCTATTGGCTCATGGGACCTGTCAAAATGAGACTGATGAAGGCTATGCTCTTTTTTTTCCCCTCACTCCTGGTTGCAGGGCGAGGTTTTCATCACTGAGCTTTTAATGTTACATTTTTGCCAGCTCTTAACTGTCTGGAATTGTTCTTGTTTTAATAATGGAAAACCCTCCCTGGGATTACACAATGAAGGATGGGCCAAATATACAGGGTTATGCTATCTGTGATGGAACAGACGTCCGCTTGTGCAAAGGGACACCCCCTTCCCCTCCTTCCCCCTGCAGTCCCTGGCACACCCTCCAAATCTGCTCGAGGGGGTTGCAGGGAGTTAAAGTCCATTGCAGAAGTGGAATAAATCTTAATTTACTCATGGCCAGGGTTTTATTTCATTGTTTTTCTTCCCACAGAGAAATATTAATATTTCTTCCAAAGAAGAAATAGCTTCCAATAGTCGGTGTTAAAAGAATAAAGACTATCTTCAATATTAATTGCAGGGGAGGAAAGATGAATCCCCCCCTTCCCAAAATCCAAAGAGAAAAACTAGAGCACATTAAAGGGTTTTATTAAAGGAAGATTTTAATATTAGTAATTTGAGGGAAGGAGAAGAAGAGGTATCTACTCAGCCCTTATAGAGAGGGTGAATAATGGGGATGGGGAAAAGAATACTAGTGGATGGCATGTAATTTGATAAGTTTGGGTTAAATGATCTCATCTATTAATTTCTATGTATTATATTACAACATTTATATCCTATCCTTCTAGGGTAAATATACCACTTAGAACAATTTAAAACATAAAATTCTAATTTCATAACAATTTTTTTTTTAAAAAGGACAGAGACATTTTAACAAAATAAAATGGTACAGTTTCTGTCCTGATTTCTAAAATTCCTTTTACACTGCAGAACCTGTTGTGTTAAGGAACTGTAGGGTTTTTTTGACGATATACTGGCATTTTGTGCAACTATTTCTCATAGGGCTCCAATCAACGCCTTGTTTTCATCCCTCACCCATTATACACATGTGCACTGTAATCTCCCACTTCGTAGGAGGTCTAAGATCTCATCCCATCCTGTGCACCTAAAGGATGGGACCTCACTGCATGTTGGGATGCCTATCATGTGAGCAGCTGCAGCTAGTGAAAACCTTCCATGATTTTCCGGGTTCCCAAGCTTATTATGGGTTATTTCTGGCATCATGAAACTTAGTGCTAAACTTGCACTATATTCCACAAGATTTCCGGAACTAGCTTGTACATCGTGTGAAAGATCAAATATAACACACAAATTACCAAGTAAGAAATCATCAGAATAACTGAATAAAGTATAGTGTGAAAGCAGCCAGGATTAGCAGTTCAAAAGTCATAAAATCTATTAACTTTCCATACTTGTAAAGCTAAAATGTACACCCAGAAAGGAAATTAGGTCCTTAGCAATATAGAGAGAGTAGGCCATTTCATAAAGCTCTTACTTTTGTTAAGATAAATGGCTTATCATTTCTATAGAGTTGCCACTCAAATGTCTCCTAAAGAAACATTCAAAGAAAATGGATAGATTTCTTCTCAAGTGAAACATCAGATAATTTTTTTTCCTGAGAAACCAAGATTTTCAGCAAGTCTGGCAAAATTTTCACAGAGGGGTCCCACACATCTCTAGGCTATTGTCAGATTTCATGCAAAGCAACATTCAAAGCAAATTTGGAGGATCCTTTTCATGTACATCTTTTGTATAATTTTGAGGGCACAACATCTAAGGAATTTTGAGGCAACTTTGGCTTGTATCCAATGTAGTGCTAAGTAACTAGTTCTATAATTTACACTTGCACAACAGAATTCCCCCCTCAGCTTTCCCCATAAATATATTCTGGGCTTTCTCCCAGCCTCCAGAGCAGATTTGGGGAGGTCACAGGGTGCACACAGGAGAAGGAAAGGGGAAAATTTTCCATTGCAGAAGTGAAATGGAATGAGTGCTTTGGAGAACTCCCATGAATTATTTCAACAAGACAATCTAGGGCAATTTAAAACTCACATTTGAAATTCCTATGAGTGAAGCAGCTAAGGTGTTCTGAATGGATATAAGTAGCATATGAGAATTTGAACTGGGTGGTTAAGATACTTCTCTTTGGCTAAGTTAGTTACACTATTTGGGGAGATATCATGTCTTCCTGGAATGTCATTCAACACTTTCCTTTGTGGGTAGTTCCATGAAAATGTCAAGCTGCAGGCCCATTTGTCATTTTCATATATAGCTTACATGTTCTACATCATTTTAAAGATAATTTTCCAAAGTTTCATTATCTGTCAACAGTTTCTCAAAATGGCATTTTACACTTGAGTAAAGCAACCAAAATCATGGCATGCACAATGACTCAGAATTTTGCTATTTTCCCCCCAATCTTAAATTACAGACCTCTCCAAGAAACAGACAATAGGTTAATGACCCTTTAATGTTGAATTGAATAATTTATTGCAGTCATAGACCAACATAAATGTATACATCAGTAAAAATGACAATTTACAATAAAAACAACACAGAACAATTAAACAATTAAAATTTCATTATAACCAGAACTACATCTGTACATAACCCTCAACTTAGCATGGATCTTCTGCAATGGATAGCAGCAGAACAGAAACTAGCAACCTTAGCTGTTATCTTTGGAGACTGGTCGAAGATAGTTTGCATAAAAAGCCTCATTTCTGCTGGGGATGTTTTGTAAGATTGGAATGATTAACTGGAGATCTCAATAGATTAGACTATGTAGTAGCACATGTTCCACCGTTTCTACCACCCCACCACCACAAGGGCATAGTCTGTCATAGCCTCCCCCTCCTTCCTCCTCCCCCTCCTCCTTCTGCTCCTCTCCTTCCTCTTTCCCTCTACAGTCCCACTCCTCCTTCCCATGGTCAGTTTTACCTATCCTAGTCATGATTGCATGGGAGTAAATCCCACTGAACTCAACAAGCATGTAAATGATCAGACCTGCCTTTCCCCTCCTTCTTCTCTCCTCTCCCTTCCTCCTCCCTTCCCTCCCCTCTTCCTTCTCCCCTGCCAAATCCAGCCTCCCTCCCTCTTCTCCTCCTCCTCCCCGGTCACTTTTACATATGCTAAGTATGATTGCATGGGAGTACATCCCATTGAACTCAATAAGCATGCAAATGATCAAACTTGCCTTTCCCCTCCTTCCCCCCTCCTCTCCCTTCCTCCTCCCTTCTTCCTCTCCTCCCCTTCCGTCTTCCTGTTGGGTTTAAGCAAGCTTGCATGCTGCCTCCTTTGATAGGGAGTTGTTCCCTCTAACCAGTATTGGGAATATCTCATATGTTTGTTTACCATGATATAACTTCCTTAAAGGGTGAGCTTATTTACCTTCTTCCTCCTCTTTTGTCTGGGGATCCTTTTGCATATTCTCCTTTAACCTCTAGCAGAGGGAGCAGGCAGATGCTCCTTCCAGGAGCATCCTCACCAATGATTGAAAATGGACTGAGACTACAGATTATTTCTGTCTAAACTAGAGCCTATGTTTTCTTAAACATATGAAGGTCATGAGTAAATATTATTTTATTCTTTTTACCTAAGAAGATTATGAGTTATTTGATTAACTAATGTGTCTGTTGAGCCCCAGCTCTCTCACGAGGCCCCGGGAGGAGGAAGGCATGAGTTTCAGGTTCCCCAGCAGTCACAAGGCATGGAGGATTTAGTCATTGTTGAGTCACCTCAAGACCTTGGGGAAGGGAGTGGGTATGACATCCTGCCAGTTCCCACAGATGGCGCTGCCTCCAAAGAGGACAGCACGCAGTCCCCAGACATGCCAGGAGAGCCATTGGGAGATGTTTCAAAGTGTGCGTTGACTCCCCCTTTACCAAGCGGCTCTCAGGATGCTTTGAACACTTTTCCGCCTCCTGACCTCGAACCTGTCACTAGGGAGCCGGTTCTTTCGGATGAGCCTTTGGAAGCATGCCCCCCTTCACCTTGCTCTCGACGTCGTGAGAAACGGATGGGGCAGAGGCAGGGCTTGCGAAGGAGTCAGAGACTATGATCCAAGATTTTTCCTATTTAAGACTGCAGCTCCCTGATGAGGGTGCTGAGTCAACTTACTCCATACACTGCAGAGCATGTGTAGAGTTTAGCTAGGGAATTGTAGTGAGTTAGCATAGGGAGTTCTATGAAGTGTGCTGCCTTTGATGTATCCATTACTCTAATAAAACAAGAATTGATTTCACCTTCGCCTCTGTCTCGTGGCTCTCGCCCTGAGCAGGACAGTGTCTGAGGGAAGGTGTGGGACTGGTTATTCTCAAATCCGCTGTTGCATTTATAGTTTGCTAAGAAATAGGACTACATATTTTTCCTATTTCGTTTAACCAAACACTTCCTCCTTCCTCCTCCCCTGCCCACTCCAGCCTCCCTCCCCAAGATCAGTTTTACCTATCCTAACCATGATTGCATGGGAGTAAATCCCACTGAATTCAATAAAAATGCAAATGATCAAACTTCCCCTCCTCCTCCACTTCCTGCCCGCTTCCCTCCCCCTTCTCCCCTCCCCATCCCCTGTGGTCAGTTTCACTTATCCTAAGCATGATTGCAGGGGAGTAAACCCCACTGACCTCAATAAGCATGCAAATGATCAATCCATTCTCAGCAAACTTGCACAGGATCCCATTTCTTACCTCCTGGATTAAAAAGCAGGAAAATTCACTAATAGGCAAAAAAAACCTTGCAGTTTAAGAATGTACCTATATAAGCTTAGAGGCACATGTTACCAAATTCTTCCAAGCTGCACAGGAAGTGCATTGGACTATGAAAGACCAACCCAAATTGTGTTTGCATTTTGACAAATTTGTAGAGTGGTACAATATGTCAGAGAGGAGGTCAGGCCTCCTGCTCCCCTGATGCATTCACTAGAGCTGCCCAATTTCCCTGCTTTTTAAAGTTTGATAGAAAGATTTGTGGGCTATATGTACATTCTTAAACTGCAAGGTTTTTTGGCTATTAATGAATTAAAATATAACAAGCAGCTGCTTGGAGAGAAAATTCAGACAGGCGTGGAGGCTCCATGCAAGCCCAAAAGTTATCTGTCCCAGTTTTCAGCACGTTCTTATAGGGATTTTCAAAGTACACAGAAAGCTGCTCTCTTACCATCACACAAACATATTTAGCTAGTATGAATTGAGCAATTATCACTATGCACACATGTTTATCTGTTTGTGGTTAGAAGGTTGGGTGTCAATGGTTTCTCGGAACATCCTGTAACACCTCCTCATAACATGTCTTTATAGCATGTTTCAACATAATTCTTCCCATCACCCTTTTCATACTTAACCAAAGTTGGAAGTCTACAAATTTTAAATCCACAGCTCTGTTGCCTTGACAAGAAAAGGCCTTAACAGATAATGGCTTACATGTTCAGTGAACTGTAGAGTGTGGAGCAGCCACACCCTAGAGCAGCCTTTCCCAACCAGTGTGCCTCCAGATGTTGTTGGACCACAACTCCCATCAGCCTCAGCCAGCATTGCCAATGGCTGAGGCTGATGGGAGTTGTGGTCCAACAACATCTGGAGGCACACCGGTTGGGAAAGGCTGCCCTAGAGATTATCTTGCCTTTCAGGCCATGTGCCCCAACAGTCACACATTCAGTTTAACATTCGACAGGGCATCATCACCACTTATGTAAACTGTACGCACAAAGGATCTTCCATGTAATTTGGAACCATGCACGATGAGGGTTCCCAGTTTCATTAAAAGCCCTCAAATGTGATTTCTATATGCATGATTGTAAAGACTATTTTCATCTGTTAAACTGAGCTTGGGGGAGGCATAATCAGAGGAGTGTGCCACCACTGTCAGTGGTGAGGTTGACCAGCACGGCCTCACTCCCTGTTCAAATATTCACTGAATGCATAAGCCCTTGCCATCTCTTCCCTTTCTTTCTTGGTGAACAAATTTTGCTTTGAGTCTCATTTTCCTGTGTTTAATACATGAGAAAAAAAATAAGTGTATCGCTATGCAACCAAGTTTCACAGCCATGTGTTCAAAGGATAGACATCTTAATGCAGCGTTGAACTTGTGGGATGCAATGATGTAAGATGCCAGTGCTGTAGCCTCTCAAGTTTAATATTCATGATGTGGAGACAGAAAGAGTCCCACAATTTTTGAAAATCATTTGAGTGTGCAAGTTGGAGTAATTAATCTTCCTTGCCTGATTGCATTTTTCCTTCTACACCTTCCATTTTTAGGCCTCACAAGGCAGACCACAGAAACTCCGCTTACACTCAAAGCACGGCAGAATGAGACAAAGCTATAGATTCATAGCTCATAGAAAATATTATGAAATCCTCCCCGCCCAAATCATGCAGGAAGCATCTCACTTTATTAATCAACTGCCATCCTAGAAGTATGACAGTTTGTTATTTGGTCTGCTGTGACAAATTAAAAGCACAGAATAGCTTAAGAGTAACAAACTAAATTCATTTAGGAAATTCCAGGGGAAACTGGGCTAGGATATAGGCATTGTGTAGACAAAAGACAGGATCCCAAACTCTTGAGGATGAATTTGTTTGTTTGCTTGCTTGCTTGTTTTGAGAATTAATACCCCACCCTTCAGATCACAGAGTGGATTTTTTTAAAAAAAAATCAAGACAATACAACATGATTTTTTTATTTTTTTTTAAACTCAAATATACTAAAATCATCAATAGGAGCAGCAAGATAAAAATAAATTAAAAGGACTCTGAATTTTTTTTTAAAAAGTCTTATCCTGATGCTGAAATGATATCAGAGTAGGTGCCAGGCAGAACAGCACCAGACTTTAGTGGGCCTTTGGCACAGTGCTGCTGATGGGCCCCTACCTGGTTCCAACCTGGCCCCTTAACTATTACTAGTGCTCCCCAACAGAGCCCTTCTTGCTTGCACCACAAGTCATTCACCTCCTCCTCCTCCAACTTGCAGACAGGTTTACCTGCTGGTGAAAGTGAATGGTCATTATAAGCACCAACAAGCCAGCTCTTGGCTACCATCCATGGCTGCCACGATAGATTCCTCAAAAATGCCACACCTGACATGGAACATTTCATCTTGGGGAATCTAGCGTGGCAGCCACCAACTGCAGAAGAGAGTGGAGTGCCAGTGTGGCTCCCATAATAAGCCTCCCCTCCAGTAAACACATCTGTGGGGAGGAGGAGGGTGAAGTGAGTGACTGATGGCAACCAGTAGTGGTGCCAAGCAGCTGCAACAGTGCCACACCACAGCTCTGATGATGGCAAGAGTCCCAGTGGTCACTGGATCAGTGCTGGATGTTTCCAAGCCCCCTGAACCTCTTCAGGTGCTTGGCTATAAGTATTGTACAATCAGGGCACCACCCTTTCCCTGGTAGCCATTCACTACACAAGATTAAGATCTCAGTGTACAGACAGGCACACACATTTCTGAAGATTGCCACCTTAACAATCCAGCCATTCATTATATCTGTGGGGCAAGATAAGTATGCTATTCAAGGGGCTTTCTGCAACCACATCTAATTTTGCCGTAGGTAGGTTGTCAGAGAGAGCCATAGTCCACCCAAAGTTAAGCACTTTGAAGCCTGATTTTCTCTAATGCCTAAAGATCATAATAGCCTCTTGGCAAGCTAAGTGGCAAGTTTTGCTTTGAGGAGCAATGGCAAGCAATGCCCCCCCACCCCACAGAATAATATCTTAGACTACTGCATTACTCACTTAGTCAAGCTGATTTACTAAATTAAATTTTAGGTGGCCAATCAAAATCAGATCCCTAATGAATTTTTCATCATTCCTTCCCTTTACAACCCAATGCTCCCCTTGAGATAACCTGCTTTTTTTAAAAAAAAAAATGGTTCCGCTGCTCAGTTAGCCCAGCCAGAAGCGAACGAGAGAGAGAAATTTGAAGAAAATTTAGAGAAAATCCATTAATGCTATTAGCGTTAACCCACCTTCACAGAAGTCACTTGTTTGATATTGGAGAATCTATTTATTTTATTTTTATTGTTTGGGGTTGTTGTTTTTTTAAATAAACCATCCTACTCATTTCAGCCTCCTATTCACCTGTCTGATTCTAGCGAAGGGTCAAGAAAAAGCGAGGAGCTTCTCTTTCAACCTCCTACACATCTGCCTAATCCTGGTGAAGAGCAGAGTGTCTGCAGAAAGATTGTACCTCTCGGTTTGTTTGTGCTGCGATTATCAAATGATGAAGGACCCCGAACATGCTTAGGGGCATAAACCAAGGGTGAAGATCTCCTGGCCCACAGGCTGGATAACAACCCATGGGGCATGCCCATCCACCTGCAATCTCATCCCCACCCCACCACAATTATTCTTGCGAACAAACACCCATTGGAACCAATGGGATGCTGTTGTCAAGGCTTGAAAACAGCTTTCATTTTGTGGCAATGGAAGGCTATTTTCCAGGCCAAGTTACTGCGTGGGAGGCAGTGGGGGGGATCTTTGTGAAGACTGCAGCTTTGGTGGGAAAGGCTTTCCCCTTACATCTCCAGCTATAATCTCCAGAAAGGTCACACATGGACACATACATAGCAACAGTTAGGCTCAACAGCAGGCTTCCACTGGCACGAGTAGAAGGTTGTTTTCAAGCCTAATTGCAGGGGCGGGAAGTGAGACTGAATGATGGCATGCATGTGTAGGGTGTGCGCATGCATACTGGATGAGTGTATGTATGCTACTGATTCGTTTTTTGCACCACTGACTGCTCCTGAACGTTTATTGACCATTTAGTGGATAGCTGCTAGTATGCAGCATTTTATCTGCACAGCCGGACACATAACTCACTTGGAGATGAGGGCATGCTGAAAGAGTGGAAAGAATACAAAATATCCTTCCATTTAGCATCTTAGTTGTTAATGTTTGTCGATGTCTGTGTTTTATCCCCACTAGAAGTGAATGCAACACAAAGGCTGTGTTCTAAAAAGGCTAATTCTCAAGTCACTAGTTTGAAAGCCGTAGTAGAAACATAAGTGTAATTGAACTTTGAATGCAATATAGTTACCGAAATGGAACATCCTATACATTTGTCTTTCATTTTTTAATAGCCCACCAAGCATTGATTTGTTCATACATAAGAAGAGCCTGCTGGATCAGGCCAATGGTCCATCTAGTCCAGCATCCTGTTCTCACAGATACCAACCAGAAATCTGTGGGATGCCAACGATCAGGACCTGAGTGCAAGAGCACTCTTCCCTCCTGTGGTTTCCAGCAGCTGGTATTCAGAAACATACTGTCTCCAACAGTGGTAAGATAAATTTTACCTTAACCTCATGTTCTTCTCTTCCTTGGAAGAATCTGAAACTACTGAAGCAACTTGTGTCCTCATGCTATTTGAAAGCCTGTGGTGTGTGGGCAATATATTTCCTTCGTTATAATTTTCCACAGATTGCTTGTTGACTTCAGAATTAGTTTAGTTTATTGTTATGTGGTCACAGACCCATTCAAATCAATAAAATACATAATCAATAAGACATCAAAATAGTTAAGATACAGTAATACAAAAGATACGATGTGAAAGGAATTACAATTAAGAAAAAAAGAATCCTCTTGTAGGGATGGAAAAATCTGTCAATTTTAGTTCTCTCAGTTTCTCATTTTTCCAATATTAAATTCAGTTCTCTACATTTATTTATGTATTTATTTATCTATGTATTTATTTATTTATTGCATTTGTATACTGCCCCATAGTCAAAGCTCTCTGGGCGGTTTACAACTACATTTCTGTAGCAATCTGCGATTTATTTATTTTTTTAAAAAAACCCTCATGGAAATTCTCCACCGTTTTAGTGCTAATTTCTCCAAATAAACACATTTTTGTAGGCAGTGTTGACAAAAGTACACATTTTTGCAAGCCATTTCTCATCACATCATGCCTTTTTGCCTGTTATTTTCACTCATATATTTGTTTTTATGCACACATTCCCCTAATACATGCATTTTGTAAATATTGGTTAGTTGTCAAACTGCATCCCAACATTTTAATAAATGCTAATTTCAAAGGGTGGCTGTGTTTCAGTTCTCATATTGTTTTGGAAAGTGCAAATTTGATAAATTCTGCTTGAAATGAGAACTTAATCTAAATTCTCACCTGTCCCTATCCTCTTGTGACTCCTCTAGGCAGAGGAGAGGAACTTGCCATTGACTCTGTTGGATCTCAGAATTAGTAATCAAAAGCATTGTTGCCAAGAAGCTAGCTGGGAGGCTTTCAAGGCCATTTGTGACATCACGGCTGCTAAGCTAATGACAGCCATCTAGCTCACTTTCAGGAATAACCAGGCCCATTGTGACATAAGAATAGCTCAGCCAAGGGTATCAAAGAGAGGTGCTGCTAGATGGGGACAGAGACATGAAGAAAAGGAAGGACCCAAATATTACAATGGTGTTCCTGCTTTTGGCGGGAGCAGATTTGGCTCCACTACCCCCCAGAAGAAGACATTGCTGGAGAAATCATCTGAGGGGTTGGCGGAGACATGGTGTGAGGCCCTTTGGCCAACCAGGATAGGGGCTGAGAGGGACTTATAACCCAGCTCTGCCCCTAACTCAGTGTCTTTGCTTTTGCTGCAGAGGAGGAGAGAAGATCGGATTGCGGTGCTGCAGCGTCAGCAGTTTGGCCTCATGGCGCTCGTATAACAAATGGAGTAGCGGTTTAGCCTCATGGCCCTTTGATCTTGCTCGCTTGAATCGTGAGTGATAGCGTGTGTTCCGCTTGCGGCAATCAAAGTCTCTGGCCTTGGGGGAAGCCTCAGTTCCTTGGTGCCCCAATTTTATTGCTGCATTACTCATTTCCCTGCTGGGTCTCTTAAGGAGGGTTGGGGGGGCAAAATCAGGACATGTGTCAGCCCACTTCAGGGCATTGTAAAATAATAATAATAACGACGACGTCCCTCCCCCCATATTGAGCATTTGTGAGTGGGAGTCCTTTGCCCACATGTAGGTGGGTTTAGTTTCCCCTTCTCTTTAGCTGCTTTCATTGGTTAAAAAATAAACAAAATAAATCAGCAAAATAAAATAATATTTTTTAAAAAAATTAAATAAATAAATAACAAACAAGTGTGTATGGGGTTGTTCTCCTTGTTCCTCCTCCGCCGCACCTACCATGTTAATTGAGTAAGGTTTGTTCCTTCTTTTCCCTGTTCCTTCCCCCCTCACACCCACTGTTTTGAGTGGGTAGCAGTTAGCAAGCAACATAGTTGGTTGTATTTAGTATAGGATAGTAATAATAATAATTTTAATAATAATAGTATTTTGCTTCTGTAAGTTTATTCGATAGTACATGATGCCTCCTAAAAAGGTGAAGCAGAAAAGGGGATGAAGGTGATTAAGCAGGGGAACAAGCATCCACCTGCCCATCCACTTTCATCTGAGGGTGAGGAAGATTTGGGTACCATGTGTGTGCTTGTGGCTAGGATTGAAGCATTAGAGAAGGAGTGCAAGTCACATACTGACCCCGAGGCAGGTCCTAGTGTCCAAGAACCTATTAAAAAATTTGCTGGGTTAGCATTGCTTTGGTTGCTAGGGCAGCTGCTTTGGAGAAAGGAGCAGTTACCAGGCCTCAGGTGCCTTCAGATATTAGTGTACCAGCTGAGCAGGCAATTCCGCCAACCATTCCAGTTTCTTCTCTAACTATCCAAGAGGATCTAGTTTTTCAGTTGGCTCAGACAGGTGCTTCACTTTTGCCTGCCAACTTGCCCACAACCCCTTTTTCGGTGGCTCCTGTTGTACCTGTGGTGGTGGTTTCTCCAGCCACATTCCCAGGTGAGATGCACACTTCATATGTCATGCAACTGGCCTCAGTACAGCAGGAGTTGTTTGTGGGGGGGGGGTTAGTTCCCCAACAACCTCAACTCCCCTGGCCATCTGTGGCAGTGGCTCATTGACAGCCAGGTCCTGCTTCTGCTCTTCAGGCTTCTTCTTCCTTGCCATTGCCACCGGGAATTTATCATCAGGTTGATACATCAGTTCCTTGGGAGACCTTGCAGGCCACCTAAGAAAGGATTTGGAAGGGTGAATATATAGACTTATTCACTCTCCTGTTCCAGGAGTCCGAGGTGAAACCAAAGGAAGGGGAGGAAGCCAAAGACAAGGAGGCAGCCAAAAAGAAAAAAGTAGACTGCATATGGCCTAATTGGCTTACTGCTTATACCGTCTACATGGGGGTCATGACACAGACTTACCCATCCTGTGATCTGTCCATGATAAAGTATCAGGACATTATCCACAGAGCTTTCTGGGATTTTTCCAGCACAGCATGGTTAATATGCAATGAAAATTTTAGGCAGCGGGTAGCTCTCAAGCCAACATTGCATTGCAACATTGAGCACCCAGGGTTGTGGCCTCGATCTATGATGGCCGCCAGGGTTGCATTGGGGGAAAGGATGGTTAGTGGAGATCTGTTAGTTAGGGTGCAGTTGTCTTCCTCTGGCTCTCGGCAGGGGCCCCAGTGGGTTCAATCCCAGCAGATCTGTTGGGGCTATAACAGCTCCGGTTGCTGTACATGATGCCCATGTAGTTTCAAGCATGCCTGTGGCACATGGGGGGGTGCTCACCCTAGTGCCTCTTGTGGCAAGGCCCGTAATTTCAGACAACGGGGTGGGGACCAGCAACAAGCGGGGAGCAGGGAGCAGCAGCAGTACACAGCAAGGCCAGTAGCCCAATTAGATTAGCTCCTCTGGGGTGGTAGCTGGATCTGTATCACAACAGGCAAACTACTGCTTACCTGCTGGCTGGATTTACTGAAGAACATAAGAACATAAGAACATAAGAAGAGCCTGCTGGATCAGGCCAGTGGCCCATCTAGTCCAGCATCCTGTTCTCACAGTGGCCAACCAGGTGCCTGGGGGAAGCCCGCAAGCAGGACCCGAGTGCAAGAACACTCTCCCCTCCTGAGGCTTCCGGCAACTGGTTTTCAGAAGCATGCTGCCTCTGACTAGGGTGGCACAGCACAGCCATCATGGCTAGTAGCCATTGATAGCCCTGTCCTCCATGAATTTGTCTAATCTTCTTTTAAAGCCATCCAAGCTGGTGGCCATTACTGCATATTGTGGGAGCAAATTCCATAGTTTAACTATGCACTGAGTAAAGAAGTACTTCCTTTTGTCTGTCCTGAATCTTCCAACATTCAGCTTCTTTGAATGTCCACGAGTTCTAGTATTATGAGAGAGGGAGAAGAACTTTTCTCTATCCACTTTCTCAATGCCATGCATAATTTTATACACTTCTATCATGTCTCCTCTGACCCGCCTTTTCTCTAAACTAAAAAGCCCCAAATGCTGCAACCTTTCCTCATAAGGGAGTCGCTCCATCCCCTTGATCATTCTGGTTGCCCTCTTCTGAACCTTTTCCAACTCTATAATATCCTTTTTGAGATGAGGCGACCAGAACTGTACACAGTATTCCAAATGCGGCCGCACCATAGATTTATACAACGGCACTATGATATCGGCTGTTTTATTTTCAATACCTTTCCTAATTATCCCTAGCATGGAATTTGCCTTTTTCACAGCTGCCGCACACTGGGTCGACATTTTCATCGTGCTGTCCACTACAACCCCGAGGTCTCTCTCCTGGTCGGTCACCGCCAGTTCAGACCCCATGAGCGTATATGTGAAATTCAGATTTTTTGCTCCAATATGCATAATTTTACACTTGTTTATATTGAATTGCATTTGCCATTTTTCCGCCCATTCACTCAGTTTGGAGAGGTCTTTTTGGAGCTCTTCGCAATCCCTTTTTGTTTTAACAACCCTGAACAATTTAGTGTCATCAGCAAACTTGGCCACTTGACTGCTCACTCCTAATTCTAGGTCATTAATGAACAAGTTGAAAAGTACAGGTCCCAATACCGATCCTTGAGGGACTCCACTTTCTACAGCCCTCCATTGGGAGAACTGTCCGTTTATTCCTACTCTCTGCTTTCTGCTTCTTAACCAATTCCTTATCCACAAGAGGACCTCTCCTCTTATTCCATGACTGCTAAGCTTCCTCAGAAGCCTTTGGTGAGGTACCTTGTCAAACGCTTTTTGAAAGTCTAAGTACACTATGTCCACTGGATCACCTCTATCTATATGCTTGTTGACACTCTCTTAGAATTCTAAGAGGTTACTGAGACAGGACTTTGCCTTGCAGAAGCCATGCTGGCTCTGCTTCAGCAAGGCTTGTTCTTCTATGTGCTTGGTTAATCTAGCTTTAATAATACTTTCTACCAGTTTTCCAGGGACAGAAGTTAAGCTAACTGGCCTGTAATTTCCGGGATCCCCTCTGGATCCCTTTTTGAAGATTGGTGTTACATTTGCCACTTTCCAGTCCTCAGGCACGGAGGAGGACCCGAGGGACAAGTTACATATTTTAGTTAGCAGATCAGCAATTTCACCTTTGAGTTCTTTGAGAACTCTCGGGTGGATGCCATCCGGGCCCGGTGATTTGTCAGTTTTTATATTGTCCATTAAGCTTAGAACTTCCTCTCTCGTTACCACTATTTGTCTTAGTTCCTCAGAATCCCTTCCTGCAAATGTTAGTTCAGGTTCAGGGATCTGCCCTATATCTTCCACTGTGAAGACAGATGCAAAGAATTCATTTAGCTTCTCTGCAATCTCCTTATCGTTCTTTAGTACACCTTTGACTCCCTTATCATCCAAGGGTCCAATTGTCTCCCTAGATGGTGTCCTGGTTTGAATGTATTTATAGAATTTTTTGTTGTTGGTTTTTATGTTCTTAGCAATGTGCTCCTCAAATTCTTTTTTAGCATCCCTTATTGTCTTCTTGCATTTCTTTTGCCAGAGTTTGTGTTCTTTTTTATTTTCTTCATTCGGACAAGACTTCCATTTTCTGAAGGAAGACTTTTTGCCTCTAAGAGCTTCCTTGACTTTGCTCGTTAACCATGCTGGCATCTTCTTGGCCCTGGCGGTACCTTTTCTGATCTGCGGTATGCACTCCAGTTGAGCTTCTAATAGAGTGTTTTTAAACAACTTCCAAGCATTTTCGAGTGATGTGACCCTCTGGACTTTGTTTTTCAGCTTTCTTTTTACCAATCCCCTCATTTTTGTGAAGTTTCCTCTTTTGAAGTCAAATGTGACCGTGTTGGATTTTCTTGGCAATTGGCCAGTTACATGTATGTTTAATTTAATAGCACTGTGGTCACTGCTCCCAATCGGTTCAACAACACTTACATCTCGCACCAGGTCCCGGTCCCCACTGAGGATTAAGTCCAGGGTTGCCGTCCCTCTGGTCGGTTCCATGACCAACTGATCTAGGGAATAGTCATTTAGAATATCTAGAAACTTTGCTTCTTTGTCATGACTGGAACACATATGCAGCCAGTCTATGTCCGGGTAGTTGAAGTCACCCATTACTACCACATTTCCTAGTTTGGATGCTTCCTCAATTTCATATCTCATCTCAAGGTCTCCCTGAGCATTTTGATCAGGGGGACGATAGATCGTTCCCAGTATTAAGTCCCTCCTGGGGCACGGTATCACCACCCACAACGATTCTGTGGAGGAGTCTGCCTCTTTTGAACATAAGAACATAAGAAGAGCCTGCTGGATCAGGCCAGTGGCCCATCTAGTCCAGCATCCTGTTCTCACAGTGGCCAACCAGGTGCCTGGGGGAAGCCTGCAAGCAGGACCCGAGTGCAAGAACACTCTCCCCCCCTGAGGCTTCCGGCAACTGGTTTTCAGAAGCATGCTGCCTCTGACTAGGGTGGCAGAGCACAGCCATCATTGGGGTTTCGAGCTTGCTGGATTCAATGCCTTCTTTCACGTATAGAGCGACTCCGCCACCAATACATCCTTCCCTGTCCTTCCGATATAGTTTATATCCAGGGATAACCGTATCCCACTGGTTTTCTCCATTCCACCAGACTTGAAGGTTTTTGGATACCTTACTCAGGTCCACGGGTAACTTCCTCTACTCAGGCTTCTGTCCGGTAGCTAGGCAATGTGGTCATCGCCAAATTGGCCAAAGTAACTGCTGCAGGCAGAATTTCCAGCCCTTCCCTGTACCCACCTTTCTCAGGGTTGCGGGTTTCACCTTTAGGTATAGTACCTAAGAAGCAACCCAGGAAATACCGCCTCATTCACAATTTGTCCTTTCCAAGGGGCGGGTCTGTGATTGATGGCATACCTCAGGAAAGTGCCTCTGTGAGGTATACATCCTTTGATGAGACAGTGAGGTTATAAAGAAAGGTGGGCAAAGGGTTTTATTAGGGAAGTGTGACATCAAGTCAGCCTTTCACTTGCTGCCTGCGCACCTGGACGATGTTGACCTGTTGGGTTTTATGTTTCAGGGCCAGTATTACATTGACAGGGCAATGTTGATGGCTTGTTCCATCTCTTGCTCTGTCTTCAAGGCTTTTAGTACCTTCCTGGAGTGGGCAGTTAAGGTCAAATCTGGGCTGTCCCTCACCATCCATTACTTGGATGATTTTCTGTTTGTTGGGCCTGCTGGCACCTGTTGTTGTCAGTGCCTGGTCAATGCTTTTTCTGATTTGATCTCTGAACTTAGAGTGCCACTAGTACCAGAGAAGTCTGAGGGCCTGGCTACCAGTCTCACCTTTCTGGGCATTCAGCTTGACACTTTGTCACAGTCTTCTAGAGTGCCAGAAGACAAGCTCTCTGCTTTGAGGGACAGGTTGCAGGCAGTGATGTTGGCCAAAAAGCGCACCCTCATGCAACTCCAGGAGTTGGTTGGGCACCTGGTTTTTGCATCCAAGGTGGTAGCACCAGGCAGGGCGTTTTTGAGACTCCTTTGTGATGCAATGAAGGGAGTGCGTTCTCATCTCCATCACGTATGGGTGTCCACTAGTATGCATGCAGACTTGAGGATGTGGCTTACGCTCCTCGAGGAATTCCATGGTCTTTCCTTTGGGGGGGGGGATGAATTGCTGTTGAAGGCTAAGCTTCAGGTAATGTCAGACACAGTGGGCGGGCTGGGGTTTGGCATTATATTCCACCATCAATGGTGTATGCAGAGGTGGCCTGACTCTTGGAGTGAGTCGGGGCTCACTGCCTACATGACATTCCTCTAGTTTTTCCAAATTGTTGCTGCAGTGCACATTTGGCCTTGTACTTTCCAGAACCGCACTGTGCAGTTCTGGTGGACACGGTCTGTGTGGTGAACTCGCAGACTTTGCGGTTGACTTGTGTGATGTGCCTGGTCAGGGCATTTGTTTTGTAGTGCCTGCACTTTAATATCTTGTTTGTTGTTCTGGGTTTGCACAGCTGCATTGTTGATGCCCTCTCACAATTCCAGATGGAGCATTTCATGGAGTTGGCCCCAGATGCAGCACACAAACTGGTCCGGATGCCATCCAATTTGTGGAACCTTGGGAATTAGAGGCAGGAGCACCCATCATTTCTGCTTTGGCTCCCAGTACTGTGACGGCCTATCACTGCTGTTGTTCCAATTTTCAGTGCTTCCGGATGACACAGGACTTGTCTCAGGAATGGCCCAACCCAGCGGGTCACCTCATGCAATTTATGTTATATCTACGGGCCAAAGGGAGGGTGGTTAGTACCATTGCTGGCCACCTTTCTGCATTATCTTTTGTATCCAAGGCCAGCAGCCTCTCTGAGTATATTTCAGATTTTAGGATACGGAAGATGTTAGAGGGTTGGGCGTGTTCGTACCCTGCAGTTCCTGATAAGTGGAAACCTTTCACCCCAATATTCTCCTTCACATTGTACAGGAGTTCCATTGGCTCTTTCCATCCATGTATGAGGCTACTTTATTTGTGGCCACGACATTAACTGCCTTCTATGGTGCTTTCTGCCCGAGTGAATTCATGGCCAGCTCTAAGCTCGACACTTTGGACAGGGCCTTGTGTGTTGGGGACTGCATGCTGGCCAATGCCACGGTCCATCTGATCTTGCAAAGGTCAAAAACCAACCAGAGGAGTAAGGGGAGACCAGTTGTCTTGGGCCATTGCCCATTGATTACTTTATGCCCAGTTACAGCCCTAAGGGTTTGTCTTTCTGTCAGGCCAGCGGGCCAAGGTTATTTGTTCACCTACCTTGATGGGTCCTCCCTGACACAATTTCAGTTCTGATCTGTTGTTTGGAGAGTCTTGTTGGCTTGTGGGCAAGACCCTGGAGTGTTTGGAATGCATTCCTTCCAGATTGGGGCAGCTACTGCCGCGGACCTAGTGGGCCTTCCCCCGAAACACATTCAAGCCATAGGCAGATGGTGATCTGCATCGTTCAGGGCTTATGTTCAGCCATGATGGGTTAATTTGTTCTGACTGTTTCCTTCTTTTCTGTTCTTGCACGTTTTGGGCACCTACTGGCCCTGGCCCATGTGGTTCTCTGTGGCCACTCTAACTTCTTCTGAGCTCAGAAGAAGGCCAATTCTTCTACAGTAGGGACACAGTTGCAACTTTTGGCTTGGGCTATGGTGTGGTAGGTGGCTAAAGTTATGAGGAGATTTTATTCTGACTGTTTTAAAAATAATGTCTGTGTGGGCCCAGTACCACATGTTTTAGTGGTAGATTTTGGGGACAATGACTTTGTTCAGCGTTCGGGTATCGACCTGCTGCATAGGGTTACTCATGACTTCCGATGGATTAAGAGTAGTTTTTCTGACCTGTTCATTGTGTGGTCAGAGATGCTCGAGCACAGGGTTTGGCGTGGCACTGTTCATCCTAGTAGGATTGACAGGGCTCGGTGTTGGGTGAATCGGATGGTCCGGAAAATGGTTTTGGCTATGGGGTGGGCACAGTCAGATACATTTATTTAGGGATGACGGGGTTCACCTTTTGGTACAGGGTTGCAATTTTTTTTTGGAGGACCTGCAGTTGGGTCTGTCTGAACTGTTTATGTGGAGTGAGAGGTGATCAAGCTGCAGCTGATTGCCTCTTGTGGCGTGGAGTTCAGGCAGGTGAGGAAGATGGGAGGTAAACAACAGGTATACTGAGGCATTATTGGGAAAATGGCACTGTCAGGATCCCACCTCAGACCACCACTTGTCAGGTCCCTCCAGTCATGATCCTGGGTTTTATTTATTCTTTCACCGGCTCTAGCACAGATCTTGCAAGATCCCACTGCTAGGCAGCACCACCAGCCACTCCCTATTTCACAATATTGCCTTAGGACTTTGCCTTAGTCCCCTTCTGGCTTATTGTTACTTTGTGTCTGGGTGCACTTGCAGGCCACAACCCCCCTGTATCTTTGTGCCTATAAAGAATAAAGCCCAGATACTTGCCCTGGATACTTGATGATACACTATCTCTTCACCACTGCCACCACTTGATACTGTTTCTCTGCCTTGGTAAATACCCTGCCCACCCTTTTGGTCTGTGCAAGCCCCTGCCAAGGTTCAGGCTTTTGGTAAACCAAGAAAATATTTATTTATAAACACCAGGAAATAACAAGAATACTTATGGTATATTTAACAAGCGTATGGTTTCATATATTGTGCTACTCTTTATGTTTCTAGTCACATATAATCTGCCTCAATACCAGTCTAATACAATCCAGCCCACAACCAACAGAACTCCAATCATCAACCAACCTCCACAACCAACCGACCACCCCTCTCTCAACTGCCATCCTCTCATTTATACCTTCAGCCACTCAAACGCTCAGCCAATCATCATGCAGCATTCTCCAGCATTCTAACCCATGTACTCCCCCCCTAACTCAATCCACTTACCATATATACTTTAATAAACCTGCACTTACCATATTTACAGTACTATCTATATACAGGGACATCACAGGCACCTCTTAGAGAACTGCCACTGCTTGCTACATGGAAGGGACTTGGGGGGTGCCCTCATGACCTGACTTGCGCATCAGGGTGAATGCCAGGACAACAGGGCCATGATGCAGAGGTGGGGTGTACACCCAAGGCTCAGCCAGCAAGGAGGGATGGAATTGCTTCCCCATCTTTGGCTGGGGAGCCACAGCCAATGGCTGCTGTCATGTCCAGGGGATGGGAGGGATTCTGCCCTACCAGATAGAGTTTAGTCCTCACCTGCCTGAGTGGTTTGAATTTGGTTTGAATTGGTTTGATCTGGTTTAATTTGCTCAGTTCAGTCAATTTGACTGCAGTTCCTCCAAAGGAGGTTTGTTATATTTGAATAAATATAACATTACACCAATATTATGTCTCTGAGTCTTCTTGGGGGTGTGGTGGCTGCCACCTCCCACCATACACACAAAAATAAAAATGGCAGCATTGGCCTAAGTCTCCTCTTATCCTCCCTCACCTGCAAATAATGTTTTGTTCAACTTACCCCTCCTCTGATGTCATCAGGATATTTGTCTCCATTCACTGATGCTTATTCATTGCCATTGGGAGGATGGAGAAATACACATTATAATGATGCCAGGATGATGGTAAGTCAAGAACATAAGCAGAGCTTGCTGGATCAGGCCAGTGGCCCTTCTAGGCCATCATCCTGTTCTCACAGTGGCCAACCAGATGCCCACGGGAAGCCCACAAGCAGGACCCAAGTGCAAGACCACTCTCCCCTCCTGCTGTTTCCAGCAACTGGCATTCAGAAACATACTGCCTCAAACTATGGAGGCAGAGCGTAGCCATCATGGCTAGTAGCCACTGATAGCCTTATCCTCCACAAAATTGCTTAATCTTCTTTTAAAGCCATCCAAGTTAGTGGCCAAGTTGAATGAGATATTATGGAAGAGGGCAATTTTCTATAGCAACAATGTATTTTATACAATATAGTCTTCTCCTGAGAGGAGAAGCAATATATGCAGGACTGTAAAGAGGTGAGTCTTATATTATCTATAATATATAATTAGTATAAATCATATAAATCCTCTTCATAGGAGGATTTTTCGCAAGACATCAACGCTCTCAGCAGTAAAACAATCAGATTTTTCTAGACGAAAAAAGTGAAATAAATTCCGCTAATTATAACAGACCCCCTTTTTTATCTTCCACCATTATATACATCCCACTGTTTTTGCATAATGATTTGCCTGTATCTAAAACCCATTAACCCACATATTAATTATATTTTGCCTTTAAAAGTATCACAAGAGGAAGAACATATTGATCATGGGAGAGAAAATCCTAACAGAGCATGGAATCTGCAACCTTGTGTTAAAGTAACAGAAATGACTTTTGCAGTAATCAAAGTAAGTGGGGTTACTCTTTTCTTTTCCTTTTTTGATTCCTACTCCCTGTCATAGCTAAAGTACTATTATTTCTAGGCGTTTGTCCCTGTATCATATAATTTTTCAACCCTTTTTTAAAAATGTAGAGTAAAGGCAACTCCAGCTTTTCACTGTATCCCTTCAGCCAAAAAGTGTATGGAACATGAAACATGCCGTATCACCATCATTTGACAAATCACATTTCTATTCAAAGGAACCATTATAGGCTTTCTTGATGTGAAAGTGTCACTTTTTAAAGGCAATTTTTAAGTAATATGCACCCCATTTTGCTATCCTTTCTGTGGTATTCCAAAATTTGCCTCATTCTGCATAACTGTAGGATCAGCCCTGCCCACAGCAGAATCTGTTTGATCTCCAAAGACTCACCATTTCCATGGGAGAAGGGGGCACATGGCTTGAGCGAGAAAATATTGGGCCTATAAATTTTAGATCGCCTGATCCTGAGCTTGGTTTTGTTATATATGTAAAGGGGAATGTGAGTTGAGCCCTTCACCAAGGGCCCTTCATGAAGCAGCTGCCTCAGGGTGTTGACAAGGATCTTCTGAAAGCCATCTTCCCTGCCCACACCTCCTGCCAGTGACCAAAGAGACCTATTAATCAAATCAAATTGACCATGGCCCTCCAGATTCTGCAGTGTGTCGAAAAAGGAAGCAGCCTAAAAGCAAATCAGGAGGAATCGGTGCTGGCCTATTTAAGGTGGTGCCTTCTGATTTGCTCTTTGGCCTTACGTATTGGAGATCATGTGTGTCCCCAGGTTATGTGCCCCTCATTCCAGCTTCAACAGGGACAGGGGCAAATCTGTCTCCACTTCAGCATTGTGTTACCACAATTTTATGGTGCTCTCATACCTACCAAATGTATATGTTAAGGGGAATGTAAGTTGAGCAGTTAATGTGCATAATAACCGGCCATTGTTTAAAGTTACTGCTTGCTTGCTTGTTTTTGCAGAGCCTTCTAACATAAGAAGAACCTGCTGGATCAGGCTAATGGCTCATCTAGTCCGCATTCTGTTCTCACACTGCCCAGCCAGATGCCTATGGGAAGCCCGCTACAGGAAGTTACTTCAGCTTAATAAAATAACTCTCAATCCAGCTGTATGTCTTCATTCTGGGGTGGTGGGTGAATAAATGGATGCAGTCTAGCCAAAGGTAAGTATGTTTAACTTCCATTAATTTCCATGAGAGAGACATAAATATGTGCCTAACTGTCGCACGGAATCAAATGGAACTTAAACTTGGCTGAACTTTGACAGAATTTTGCAGATAATGAACAAAGTATACCATTTGCAAAGCTATATTTAATCTCCCTTGGAGGCAAATTCAATAGTTGTTCCCTGTCCTCCAAATTCTTATATCACACAAGTTAGTCTCTGTGCAGAAGATTACTTCTATATAGCTTTGCAGCAGCATGAGCTCAGGCTGAAAGTAATTTATTGCAGATTAGTTGAGTAATATAGAATCTCTGCATTAGAAACAATTGAAGTGAATATACAGTGGTGTTCCAATGCATTGGAATAAGACAGTGGAAGTGAATATACAGTGGCATACGTCCCAATGGGCCCTTCTTATAAGAAAGTGTCCTGATTTTCTGGTCTGTTAAATCACTGCCTGTGTTTTTCTGGTCTGTTAAATCACTGCCTGTGTTTTGTCCACTAAGGAGAAACTATAGCTAGGGATGGCTCTGTCAATTTGTCTTCTCTGAATTTCTCATTTTTTTCCAGGTTTAAATTCAGTTGTCCAGATTTCTGCAACAATTTGCAAAAACAAAACACAAAATTAATTTAAGAAAATTAATCAGCATTTGGGTTGTGATTTTTCTCCTAATAAAGACATTTTGGTATGCAGTTTTGACTAAAGTTCACATTTGTACAAGCAATGTATCCTGCAACTGTTATAATGCATTTTGTCTCTGTTTCTTTCACTAATATATTAATTTTTACTCACACTCTCCTCTAATGTATGCAATTGTTGTAAACATTAGTTGGTTGGAGAATTGCATCTCAAAATTCAGCTAAGTGTGAATTTCAGAGGATGGCTGTGTTTCAGTTCTCATAGTGTAGATTTGCCTTCAGATGTGAACTGAATCCAATTTCTCCCCATCCCTAACAGTAGCTCTCTGGTAGTCCACTTATTTGCAATCCGTGTTATATTCTGCAGGCATAGGGAACCTTTTTCAGTCAGCAGGCCAGATCCTGGGCTCCCCATCCCCAGCGGGCCATGTTGACAGGTGGGTGAGGCCACCCACCTGTCAATTACCTTATGTCAATATGAGATCAATTTTTTTTCCTTTGCAGTGCAGCTTGAGTTTAAACCATGCTGAAAAGGAAGATCCAGTCCAAGCAGAGCTTGAAGACACACCTAATCAGTGTTGACTTTAGGCCTGTTTTCAGCAGGAGTTGGCTGTGCTGTAGTGTTTCCCATCCAAATTAAGATCTTTTTTATTCAAGTTTGCATTCAGTGGCTGAGATTAGGACAGCAAAAGGGCAAAAGAGATGGCAAAAGGGGCACGTATTAGTAAAGAAATTGCCCAAAATAATGTGCAACTTTCACAACAAGAAATTAGCCATCAATGTACCTTTTTGTTTTTTATTTACTTGCTTGTTTAAATGTTGTTGCCTTCCCTAAGCAATATGAAGAGGATGGTTTAATTTGAAATATATGTAATTTAATAAAATATATACACTTTCCAATGTCAAACAGGTGATTTCTGTGAAGGTGGGTTAAGCACCATCTCCTAAAAAGAAGCTGAGAGTGTTAATGCATTTTCTCTAAATTGTTTCGCACAGACTGTTCTGCATGTACAAGCATATGGCTCCTGTGTTTAATTATCCTGTTGTTTGTACGTTTACTGCATAATGGACATATTTATATTACATTGTGTGCTGTCATTTCTGTACATACTTTCAAACATTTATTTTTAATGAAGTACTTGTAACCCTGAATTTTTCTAGCTGGTGATTTTTGTTTTATGGCTGTGTTTTAAGAATACTCCCCCTCCCATAACCAATGTTAATGAAGATGTTTTTATTCTATTCTTTGCAGTCTTTCCTTTGAAAGGGGAAAAGAGGGCAGATTCCCATTCTGGACAGGGTTTGACATGATCACGAGCAATATAGCACTATTGTGTTCATGTCCTGTTTATGGACTTCCCAAAGGGATCTTGTTGGTCACTTTGAGAACAGAATGCTGGACTAGATAGGCTTTTGGTCTCATCCAGCAGACTCTTAACGATTTTATGGACAGGGTAGTCACATTGTCATTATTTCCTATGTTTAGAATACATCTTAGTTTACCTATAGTTGCAGCAGAGTAAGTCCCATGTCCAGTAGTGGCCAGTGGGTCAGTGCAGGGGGGGCTGTGCTGTTCTCCGGGATTCCAAACACCATGGGTTGCTGCCACTTACCGAGAGGGGAAGGGGTGAGGCATGCGTGAATGAATTCTTAATATGTTTTAAAATTGTACATAGCAGCCACAGGTTGAGGATGAGCAAGCTTGGGATCACAGCTTGCAGTAAGGTGGGTTTGTTAGAATAAGCAAACTTGCATGTTCCCTTGTAAAAAGGGAGATGTTCCCTTTAAGGGATATTTGGGGGGATATCCGTATGTACCTTTTACCATGATGTAACTTCCTAATGGGTGGGGTTAGTTACCTGGCTTCCTCCTCCTTTGTCCTGGATATTAGCAGATTCCTTCATATCCACCGTTGCTACTACTTTTTACCTCTGAGAGAGGCAGCATGGAAGATGCTCTCTCCTGAGAGCATCATTACCAAGGACTAATGGACTATTAATCTTTCCAACTAAGCTAGAGCCTATGTTTCCTGAACATATGAAAGGTCATGAGTAAACATTCTTTATCTTTTTACCTATGAAGATTGTGTCTGCCATTATTTGTGTCTGAGGGACAGGTGGGCTGGTTTTATTCTCATTCTGTTGCTTGTGTTTATATCTCTGCTAAGAAATAGGACTACAAAACTGTTCCTATTTCATTTTTAAAATACCAAACAGGGTTAACCCTTTACCCCTGGTTCTGGTAAAAACCATCCCCTTAGCTGCTGTTCACCTGGGAGGGAAATTTCCACTGGGAGGGAAATTTCCACTGGCACCAATTGAGACAGCTTGGGGGGATAGATTTTCCTTGGGACCATAGGAGGAGATGAAGGTTTTTTAATTACCTCCCCATGTGTGACAGTCATAATCTTGATCAGACACCCCACCAGTTGTTATCTAGGGGAAGGGCTTTAGTGTCTGTGTGTAAGAGGGAGAGGGAAGGAGAGTGTGCAGGGACTCAATTGTCTTACATCTGCTCAAAGCCACCCTCTTGTATAAGAGGAGTTGCATCTTTGAAGATACTCCTAAAAGGAGAAACTAAATTCCATATTTTTGTCTCTTATTCCTTTAAAATAAAAATAAAAATGTGTAAAGGTAGGCATCCAAAATCTTTCCCAGCTCCATCATTCTGTTTTGTGTAGATGTGGTGCCAAAAATACAAGCCTGGCCTGGCAAATTAAAAGGTGGTGATGGTGATATGCCTTTAGGTTTTTCCCAATACTTATTACCTGATCTGCCAGGAGCAGAGGTCTTTTTAGGATTTGGACAAAGCAATGAGCACACCAGGTCTGTTCCTTTCCAGTTGGTTTTATTCAGAGGGAGAGGAAATACAACAGAAAAGGGAAAACAGAAAGGAAAAGGCAGGTACCAAAATTCACATCCTTTCAGATGCCAGGAACCCCTTTCTACAACAATGGATGAGCTGCAGGGCCAGTCAACCACAGTGGCATGATCCTGGCCAACAGAGAGGTTCCCAGCAACTGAAGGGAAGTGAGTTTATGTTCCTGCCTTTTCCTTTGCAATTCCCCTTTGTTATTACCTTTCTTCTCTTTCCGAATAAAATTAACCAGAAAGAAAGAAACTCGGGGTGCTCATTGCCCTGTCTGAATCCTAAAAGAACCTCTGCCCGGGCAGATCAATTGGCATAGGTGGCAGCGTTCACCAAGGCAATGTCACTGTGGCAAAAGACAAATAGTGAAGTGGGCCAGAGCCGCATCCCCAGGTGGGCTCCTGCAGAAGCATGAGCACCCATCGCTCAGATTTTGAATCAGATGGTGTGGGACTCTGAGCTGGATTTATGAGGACTACTCCAGCAGAAGTAGTGGCATGCCTGACTATGCTGGGAGTCCCTGAAGGGGGGCAGAAGGCAGTGCAGAGCCTGGGATGGGTTCTGTTAACTGTGCTCCACAGAGTCTGGGAGAAGTTTGAAGCAGCTCAGAGAGAATTGAATAGCCAGAGGGATGAGGTGAGCTCTTGAAAGCAGCAGAAGTTGGCAGAAGCAGGCTGTGATGGCTGGAGAGAAAGTCACAGGAAGCCAGATTTTGGCTGAGCATCAGGAAAAACGTCCTAACTGTTAAAGCAGTACGACAATGGAATCAATTACCTAGGGAGGTGATGGGCTCTCAAACACTGGAGGCATTCAAGAGGCAGCTGGACAGGCACCTGTCATGTATGCTTTAATTTGGATTTCTGCATTGAGCAGGGGATTGGACTCAATGGCCTTATAGGCCCCTTCCTACTCTATGATTCTATGATCCTGTGAAAGCTGCCTCCATAGCCTGCCACCATACTTGCTTGAAACATTGAGCATCCCAAACACCACTGGCTTCAAAGTGTGGGTGTGTGCAGGAGAGAGTGATGCTGAAACCTGGGGCCAGAATATGTGGAGGTCCTCCTGTAATGAAACAGTTGGCAGAGGGAAGTGAGGAGGAGGAAAATGCAATCCCACCAGTCTGGCCTCTAAGCACCAATGAGGGCTCTTAATTCCTCTGCTCAGCACACCCAGATGGCTAAGACCCCTACTGAGCATGGAGAGAAAGAGAGAAAAGAAAATTGCCAGGTACCACATTTGACTAGTCCTGGAGTCTGTCCATTACTACAACATGGTTCCCAGCAACTGAAGGGATGTGTGTTTCTGTACCTGTCTTTTTCTTTCTGCTGTTATTATGTTTGCTGTCCCTCAGAAATAAAAAAAAATCAACTGGAAAGGAATGAACCCAGTGTGGTCATTGCTTTGTCCGAATCCTAAGAGAACCTCTGCTCCTGGCAGAACGTTACCTAAAATGAGAGGTGCTGGAACTGGGTTGCTATCTTCTCTTCATTAGGACTACCTAAATCCCTTGTGTGAGGACTAATTGTGTATTCTCAGTAGTGAAGAGCTTAAAGCCCTGTGCCTTTGGTTTGTGTTATTATACAGCCACAAGAGTAGCTGTAGCCAGCGTGGATTTTTCACATTCCACAATGTTAAATTGAAAATAGCCCCCCATGCCATTGTGATCCTTCCCATAAGCTCATTTCCAAACAAAACATTACAAAACTTATAGTCCTAAACTCAGAAATGCTTGCTTAACAACCCTCTAAATTATTCCGCAATTATTTTTGGAGTTTTTTTAGTGTAAATTTTGCAGTGTTGCTGTACACATATTCACAGAAACAGAAACAAAAGAAAATGATTTCCTATAGGAAACTTCACTAAAATGCAAAGTAAATCGAACATAATTATAGTGACCATCTGAACTATATCAACTGTCTTAATAATGTTGCTTCGTCCCTGCTAAAACAAGATCAGCACAGCACATGTCTTCTTTCTATTCTTTGGGCTGATTGCAGGTGTTGCCACCACTCACCATATGCTCAGAGGCACATGTTACCAAATTCTTCCAAGCTACACAGCAAGTGGATTAGACTGTGAAAGACCAACCCAAATTGTGTTTGCATTTTGACCAATTTGTAGGGCAGTACAATATCTCAGAGAGGAGGTCAGGTCTCCTGCTCCCCTGGTGCATTCACTAGAGCTGCCCAATTTCCCTGCTTTTTAAAGTTTGATAGAAATATCTGTGGGCTATAGATATGTTCTTAAACTGCAAAGTTTTTTGCCTATTAGTGAATAAGAATATTAGAACATAAGAGCCCGGCTGGATCAGGCCAGTGGCCCATTTAGTTCAACATCCTATTCTCACAGTGTCAATGAGATGCCTAAGGGAAGCCAGGGCCTGAGTGCAACAGCACTTCCCTCACTTGTGGTTTTCAGAGGTGTACCACCTCTGACCGGTTGCCCTTTCTAATTATCCCAAAGAAGGCAAATGCCTTTTCAAACATTGTTCTTTGAATTTGCTTTTTTTTTCTTTTTCTTTTAAAAAGCTATGGTAACAAAACAGTATTTTGCCCCCTTAAAATGATCTGAAACAATCAGACTGTTGATGTGCCACAAGTTACTAACATAAGTGTCAGGGGCTGCCCTTCAGGTTGACCTAGAAGCTGCAGCCAGTGCAAAATGTGGTGGCTCGATTGCTTCCTTGTACAGAATATTGCCATCATATTATGCTGCACTGAAAGAATTGCACTAGCTGCCAAGTAGCAATAGGGCTAAGTTTATGGTGCTGATACTGGTGAATAAAGCCTTATACAGCTAGGGACCAGGATACCTCATCCCCATATATGAAGCCAATCACTGAATTCTGCAGTAGGGCACATTCTGAAGTTTCTGTCATATGAGGAGGTCCAATCCACATGATGTTAGAATCAGGCCTTTAGCATGGCAACATCTGTCCCTTGGAACTCTTCTTTTATATCAGACAAGAACCATCATGATTGCCTTTTAGGTGCTTGTTGAAGAAGTTCCTCTTTCAACATGCCTTTTAAGTGGAAATTCTTACTCCAGCTGTTATATGTGTTGGATTTGAAATTGAATTTATATATGCAGTTGTTGCAGAGCTTGAAAGTAATTCATTAGAAGTAATTCATTACTTTTTTGAGGAATGAGTGGGTAATTCTTTTACATTTTGATTGTAATAGAACCAGGAGAAATTGTATTACTTTTGTGGAGTAATTGTAATGTTTCCACCATTACTTTTGGGCATTACTTGGTAGCGGGAAGCAGGGGAAGTCTTCTGCTCCTCTGATTTGTGGATGAAAATCATGTGCCCCAATCTGGGCTTCTGTGCAGCGTCGCTCTTCCCTCATGTTCTGTGGGTGGGTAGGAGGCAACAAGGGAGGAGGTGGAGAGTGAGATGGGGTGGAGTGGATAAAAAATTGTTTTAAAAATGGATGGTGGTGCTGAAGAATGGAGTGGAGGAAAAGGAGCCAGAGGTCAAGAACATGGAGAAAGGAGGAGAAGGAGGCAGCAGCAGAATGGAAATAAAGAACTGTGGAGGTGAAAGATGACTCTGTGTGTGTGTGTGTGTGTGTGTGTGTGTCTCTGTGTGTGTGTGTCTGTGTGTGTGTGTTTGTGTGTGACTGAGTGAATACTGTGCTTGCACTTGGCACACAAAGTGGCCTCCACCACCCTTTCTGGCTACTGTGCTGCATTTGCTGTATTTTAACTTTTTTGCATCTCAGGGAAAACGCTTGCTTGGGTGGGTGTCCCTTAGCTGGTGGCAGGTCAGGGTCTTGGAGGTAGTTAAGTGAGAGAGATTATGCTTGCTGGCTGAGTGGGGCGGGATTGCAACTTGGTTTGACGTGCAAAGATCTGAGCTGTGGCCTCTGCCTCCCTCCCCACCACCCTTACCAGTGGAGAGACCACCATTGCTATCTTATGAATAAAAATAATTATTCTACTACCTCTGTATGTGTGCGTTTATTTTTAGTGTTATTTTAGGCTACTTAGATGTACAGCAGCCAAGACCAGCACCTTGTAGGCTTTTTTTTAAAAAAGTAACTGAAATGTAATTGTAGTGATTACTTTTGAAAATAAGTGAAGTAATCAGTTACTTTCAGAGCAATTGTAATTATAATGGTAATTACTACTTTTTGGGCCATGTAATTGTAACTGTAATGTATTACTTTTTAAAAGTAAACTTGCAAGCTCTGAGTTGTTGTTGCTCTTGTCTTAATTATTTTATAAGCAATTGTTTTTCTTTTCTTTTTGCATTGTTTTATATATGCAATTGTATTAGCTGTTTTTTATATATGTAATTGTTTTATATATGTTTTTATTGTATTGTAGATCACTTTAAGATGCCTGGCAGGAAGTAATTCATACATGAAATTAAATAGCAATAAGTGTTGTGGCCTGTTTATTTTTTCTGGCATGTAACTTTTGTGGTCCTCTTTGTAACACAAATTTCGTTAGAGACAAATTTCTTAAAAATGCTGACCCAGTGCCATAGTTTCAAATCTCAATCCATTTATTACAACAAAAAAGGAAAAGCAGCATGTGACATTTTATCACCTCTGAAGAATGACTGAACAGATCCAGACTGTTAATGGTAATGCTTTGTGTTATCATATTATCCTAAGTCAACATTCAAGCTTCAGGAAAAACCCTGGGCTCAACACTGTATAAAGCACACACTTCAGATTAAGCAAAAGCAATCTTATGAAAGCAGTTTACAAAGCTGAATACCAAGCAGGTATCTCTGCTGGTGGTGCTCCAGGTGAATAACCATATGGTGCAATCAAAATGAAAAGGAATTCATTTGTGGGTATTGTGTTTTGTGGGATTTTCTATTTATTTATTTATTTATTGCAGATTTCATTGTCAGTATTTCTCATGTAAGCTTCCCGCAGTTTTCCTTGACAGACATCTATTTTTATTTCCAGATGTGAAGGAAAAAGAGAAAACAGAATTCCTGTAACATTTTGTAAAAAAAGTTTACAACACAATGCGTTACAGTTACAAAGTATCTTTCAGCAAAATGAAAGAAATATGAGGCATGAAAGAGTGTACAACACATTGAGAGATTACTGTTAAGACTGAAGGCAGCTCCTACGGATGAATATCTAACAGGAAATGCTTGTTAGTTTCTTTGGTGGAGAGGGGAATTGTAGGGCAGTGTCTGATAACAAAGTCCACATTTTCTCCCCTACTTTTCATTCTCTAACAGAACAATCCCATCAAGTTGAGAGAGGGAGAATCAAAGGTGAATGAGCTACCACATTTAAAGCCATGATGGGCTTGCACCAGGAGGACAAAAGTTGAGGGGAGCAGGTTTTTTCTTCTACTTCCATCAGCTTATTTTTTTTAAAAAAAAATTCCCCACCCATTGACCCCAAGTACAGGTACCCGAGACTTGATGGGGACAACTTGGTGGTTGTGGGGACGATGGAATTCCACATCACTGGCTGGGGAGTACCCACTGTACTATTTCTCCATTCTGGGCACATGACAAGAGAACAGGAGGACTTCGCATCCATCAGATCCAACCCTTGCACCCTTGAACACCCCATGTTTGCCCTCTTTCCCATTGGAGCAGAGGGTGAACAGTGGTGGTCCCTTCAGTGGTGTCTGAGAAGTTATTTCCAAGAGTAGCTCTCCCTCTCTGAGGGTATACCTTTGGCAATATGCAAAATCCAAGGCTGCTGGGAAACCTTTCAAGGGACTATAGGATTGTGTCCTAAAGTGCTCATGACAGCTTAAGGCTACAGGAGACTACAGGAGGTGGCTATAGAAGGAAGCCACCTTTAGCAGGAAGATGGTGCACAGCCTCCTCTCTACTGGCAATTAAGGAGAAAATGCTTGGAGACCTTGACCCCAGGTGTCTGCCACTTATTGGTGGTCCATGAGCCATTCTTGGAATACCAGAGTGCTGCTGCTGCCTGCCTCAGATTCCATCACAAAGAGCAGTGAGAAGCAATGGAACAGTTTCTGTTAGGTTCCTTCTATGCCTCTCCCAAAATTACCAGAGCTTGGAAAAGTTACTTTTTTGAACTACAACTCCCATCAACCCAATCCAGTGCCATGCTGGCTGGGGCTGATGGGAGTTGTAGTTCAAAAAAGTAACTTTTCCAAGCTCTGAAAATTACTATATGTGAGGAAGAGGGTGATACCTGTGTTTCATGGCCAATCTGACCAGAAGTAAACATGGCCAAGCTGGAAGTGATGTGTCACAGCAGCTGACTACCTGATCCACTGCAGCCCCTCTGTGGCAGCTTGAAGGGCAGGTGCGGCCAAAGGAGCATGCAAAGGAAAATATAGGAGCAGCAGAATAGGAACCACTTTCTCAACTGAAACTGAAGCAAGGAGAAGAGATTGTGGATGAGAGTTATCTGGGTCTAGAACCCAGTGGTGAGCCAATAGCAGAAGGAAACCTGTGAGAGGCAACGAGAGGTAAAGTGGATCATCAGATTTCAAATAGAGGGAACAGAAGGAGCTAGGAATGTATTGTTGCATAAAGAAGGGCCTGTGCTGAGCAGAGTGCCCCAACCTTCTAATTAGGATTAAGGGGCTCACCAAATCTTCCCTGATGTAAGAGGTCCTCAGCAACCTCCTGTTCTTCAGGGACATCTAATACTATGATTGAAAGTAAAAAGGAAAAACCTGGTAAAGTCACACCCTCCCATCATTCGTTTATAGACCGTTTACTATATGGAGAGCTCAAAATTCTTTAGCTTGGCCCTCAGATTGATCCAGGACTTGAACTGGGGCGGGTCATCTTCATTATTCATTTATAGACTATTTATTATTTATTTATTAAATTTATATCCTGCCCTTCCTCCCAGGAGGAGCCCGGGATGGTTTACTATTTGGAGATCTCAAAGCTCTTTAGCCCAGTCCTCAAACTGAACCAGGACTTGATCTGGGGTGGCTGGCACTTGAGTCAGCATGGGGCAGGTATGCCTAATTCAGGGGGCTCAGATCTGTGGCCCAGGCCAATCAAGGTGTCTCTGCACAGCCCTAATGGATACTATTTTACCAATACCACCAGCAGTACTTGGCCGAGGGCAGTGGGCCCGGCAAGGCCCAGCCGTAGCAGAAGGTGCCCCTGCAAGCGTTCAAGCCTCCAGCCTCCGCAGCACGAAGCACCCCACAAGAAAGCAGCCCTGCAGTGTCGGTTAGCTGGAGGAAAGATGATTGTCCCAAGGTCACCTAGGGAGCTGAGCGTGAACTTAAACCTGGGGCTCCCCAGTACTTTTGATTTAACTAATAACTTCTTCAGATTGGAACCCTGGGCTCTCCCTGCTTTTACTTAGCAATATTATGATAATGTTATTTGTTATTTAATTTTATTTTTGTAAATTGTATTGTTTTTATTGTATTTTATACCTGTGTTTATTTTTCTTTGTAAGCCGCCCTGAGTGCCTTTGGCCGAAAGGCGGGGTATAAATAAAATATAATAATAATAATAATAATAATAATTTTGTGTTTCCTTTGTTATGTAAATCATTTAACATTATTTTATTGTACTTGTGTTTATCTTCACCAACCCCACAAAGGATATTTTCCTTATATGGAGAGCTTGCCTATTGGAAGTTCAAAAATGTATCAGATTGGATTTACAAAACAAACAAAACAAAACACAACTTCCTCTCCAAAGGTGGTACAAAGCTTCAAGACCAGCCTCCTTTGCATTGAACAGCTTCATGGAGACAGTTGAAAACCTCTGAAACAGGACACTTAGGCTTAGTAGAGTTGGGAGGGGCCTGTAAGGCCATTGAGTCCAACCCCCTGAATGAATATTTAAAACGGATGCAGTTCAGTGCTTAACAGGAAGCATTGACTTTACTTCCCAAAGTTACATCAAGGAACAGTGGTAGCAAGAAAGGGATCTCATTGAGTAGTGGTGTTCATCTTCTGATGGGGTGGGTAGGATTCATCCTTTTAATGGGCATGGATGGATGAGACTAGGGGGATATTTTGTGCTATTGTCATGTTTATACACTTGGTGCAATTGTATGTGTATTACTATTTTATTAATTACAAGTCACTTTGAGACACCTTTTTTATGAAAACCGATGAAAAATTACAAGTAGTAGTAGTAGTAATAGAGGTACTTCCTGCTGAGATACTATCACTGTGTAGGTGTCATGCTTCCCTAGTGTTTCAGATACTATTTTGCAAACTTGTCTAAATATTCTAAAACTGACAAGTGAACACAATGTATTTTAGCATTCTTTATGAGGTATTTTAGCTTGAGTCTCCGCTGTTTGTCCAAATTGTGCTTGGGGCAAGTGTCCCAGTCACCCTGCACTAGTTATGTTTCTGGGTGAGAGCTGAGTCCATCTCCCTCTCTGGAAGAGTTCAGCTATTGGCCCTGACAGGAGACAAAACTGTTCTGAGCACTTCAGCAAAACAATAAAACTGTTGCTTGCTCTTCAGTTGTTACAATAGCTTTGTAGATTCAGTTGTAATAAGGCTGGGTAGTCTCAAAAGGAGCTAGGTGCTTTTTGTCTTCGTCCAATAAGGTAGACAGTTTTGAGCATTTCAATAAAACATGCAGAGAGTTTTCTTTAAATTCTAAATTATCATGCCAAAGCCTAAAGCACTGGAAGTTTCATCTCAGTAATCCATATTATATTTTCTCTGTGTATCAACGTGTAATGCTAAAGAATTCTGATATTACCATTTTAGTTAGTTTCCATAGATACTTGCAATAAGACTGACATGTTATGGTAAATATTCCATTACCCTGTGAATGCAGTGAGACAGAAATCTGTAACACAAAACTATATTAAAAGAATCTCAGAAAGGGAGAAAACACAGCAAAGATGTGACTGTTGGGCCAAACTAGCCACCACTAGCCCTACCTTGTTTATTTATTTTATTTATGTAAGAAATTTATTAACTGCTCTTCCCCATAAGATCTCAGGGCAGGTTACAACCATATAATCATCTGTCATTAAAATCCAATAAAATAGTTTAAAACAAAGCAAATAATGTACATGGAATAATGGAGGTGGCCCCATACAAATCACGTAACTCTTTATTGTCAAAGGTCAGGGTAAAGAGGTATATCTTCAGCTGAAGAGAACTATATAATGAGGATGCTTGACAAACCTCTTTGGGGAGGGAGTTCCACATTTTGGGAGCCCATGTTGACCAACTCTATATTGGCTAAGATTCCAGGGAATGCAGGATTGGTAAGCATTTTCCTGGGAGGATCAGCAAGCAGAAGGGAGAGGACACTTAGTCAAACATCTCTCAGGTGGCATGTCGTAAGCACCTTTTACACAGAATACTCATTTTTGTGTGCAGTTGTTGCACACTTCAAATATACTGAAAAAGAAGTGCCTATCCAAGTGAGAGCTATGTTCCAAACAGCAAGGTTGAGAGCTTTGGATCTGGTTGGTCAAATGCAAAAAGTGGATGAAATGAATTCCTGCCCCATCCCTACAGTCTATGGGACTAACAACATGGTTACTTTCCACACCATTCTCATGCTACCCTTGGAGATGATGATGCTGTTGTAGGAAGTAATCCCATATCAGCAAGTCTCCCCCATACTATTATTAATATCTATTATTAGATTCCTTCATACAATACTGTGACGATGAAAGAGTAGCAATGCAATAGCACCTACTACACCACAAGTGGTAACAGATGCACTCTTCAGATCCCTGTGCTCTTTTGAGGGAAGGTGTGGAATATATATTTAATAAATAAAATAAATATAGAGGGCTCCAAGCTGAGGAAGACAGCTTTATATAGTGTTGTAAAGTCGTCAACAATTGTAAGTCAGGATTAGCCTTTCACTGAAGATGGAAGGAGGTAAATGAGTCTGAGAGGAGTTTGCCTAAAGCCACTTAGGGTCAAACTATACATTACACTTAATGTGCAGCACGCAGGTACAATCCAATTATTTATTTTTTGTAAGCACAGGTGATTGTTTTTAGGACAATCATACAAAATCAGCCCCCTACATGGCTTAGAGCATTAGGAAAAGGTTCCCATTCGCAGGGTCCCCCCTATTCATCATTACACTCTGTGTGTGTGTGTGTGTGTGAGAGAGAGAGAGAGAGAGAGAGAGAGAGAGATTTTCAAATCTCAGCTAGGGAGGGAAGGCATAAACATCTCCTCCTTGTGTTATGAGATCCCAATAACAATCCGACCCCCACACCTCTAATTATTATTTTTAATGGAGATTTAGCTGCACATGCTGCATTAAGCTCATTGTGTAGTTTAGCCATTAGTGAGCTCAAATTACAAGCTAAATCTTTTGGTTTACATCTGAATCGATTACCCACTGGACTACACTTGCTCCCGCTCTAGACCCCAGTGAAGATTGAGTCAGTTGCACTGTTTTGCAATCATCCTGGGAGATGATCCTTCATACCATCCAAAACACATTTACCCAGTGGTATAGTTTCTGTGAAAAGGTGGGATATTAATTAGTAATTGATGATGATAAAAGAATGTTGGTCATTTATAGCTTTCTTTGACAGGAGGGGAAAACATATTTTCAGTGCAGGCCAATGCTTTTATACATTAAATAGTAAATCCTAGGGATGATGGAGGAATTTGAATTATCTGAATCTGAAGAGAATTGACCTGATCCACACTTTCTAGCCTAATGTGAATCAGAATACAATTATCCTTCAGATTTCGGACTTCTCTGCATTTTGTGACAGAGTATTCAGCTCATTTGTGTGGTTTTTTGTGTGTGTGTGAGACAGCATGCATTATGCATTAAATGTGTATTTTAGGATCAATTATATGTAGAAATGTGTATGCTGAGATAACAACATTTATAAATGCCCACTTTGTAATAAAGTGCATATTTAAATATGAATGTTCATGCAGGCTATTTTCAATTAAAGAAAACCCCTGCAGATTAATGTAGAGATGGGACAGCATAGAATTATGAATGAAATTATGTGAAACTAGGGTTGCCAGATCAAAAGCATCCCAAACCTTGAGATTTCAGGGGCGGGCTCTAGTTATGCCACAGGGCGGGTGGTAGTGATGTCACTGGGATGGGCCCTACTGATGTCATTAACCATCAACCACACTTGCTTGGAGAATACCACTCAAACAAACAAACAAATCTGTGATTGGAAATTAAGATAGAAATCTTAACTAAATGAGGGTGTTCCCAGGCCCAGCTGAACTGACAGGATCAATTCTTCTCACCTGCTTAGGCAGCCTGGGTAGGGAACATTTACTCTAGCCTACTTGCTTCTGGCAAGAAGGGTTTAAGTGCCCTTAGGCCAGGCCAGTCACCAGAACGCCATTGTAGTAAGAAAGGAGCCTAGTGTTGTGGAGATGTTAGATGTGAGCACTCAGGAGTAAAGATGGATGCCCTTGAAGGCTGTAATTCTAAACACACTAAGGGACTAAGGCTGCTTTCACACATGGGGCTAATGGCACTAATTTAACAGATTTAAAAGGTAGCATTTCTGTCCCGATTTCTAAAATCCCTTTCACACTGCAGTACCTCTTGCGATAAGGAACAGTACTTTTTCAGCCGATATAGCAGCATTTCACGCAACTTGCACACAGCTTGTTTTTGTCCCTAACCCATGCACACTGTTCCCCACTGTATACGAGGTCTAAGATCTTGTCCCGTCGCCATGCAAGCTCTCTGCCTTTAGGATCTGACTTTAGCGCTATACACTACATTCCACCAGAATTCCAGAGCTACCTGGTATGTCGTGTGAAAGCTCAAATATAATGTGCAAATTACCAGGTAAGAAATCATCAGAATAACAGAATAAAGTGCAGTGTGAAAGCACCCTAAGACCTATAGAACTATAGGCCTGGGAGACCTTCTGCCTGCAGGAAGAGGAACATTGCGCTGCCAGGGAGGGAGAGCCCCTTGTCATCTGCTGCTGCTGTGCTGCTTCCCCTGGCGGTCACCACCACCACCCTTCCTGCTGGACTGCTGCTATTGTATTCTATTGTATTTTAATGCTATTTAATTACTTGTTCTGTTGAGTTTGCTATTTATTTCTATGTTTTTGTATTTTATGCTGTTTTACTCTTATGTACACCGCCCAGAGAGCCTTTTGGCTTTGGGCGGTATAGAAATTAAATTAAATAAAATAAAAATAAAATAATAATACAGCTTACTTCTGAGTAGATAAGTTTAGAATTGTGCTGTTGGTAAGGTTTGACTAGGGATCCTCTGCAACGATATCCATATCAAAGCAGAGTTGGCAACCCCCTGCCTGGAATGCCCTGTCCCTGCCTTTTAAATGTGTTGCTCCAAACTTCTTTACAGACTTGACCCTTCACTGCAGAGAGAGGTTTGAGAAATGAGTAAGAGTTACGAAGATTCTCTACCTTTTCCTGCCTGCCATGTGGGCTGCTATAAACTCACATTGACAGCCAACATAATCCAATGAGTAATAAATGAGTAATAAATGAATTACACATTATAATGGCATCATAAGCTATAGCATGTACCCTTTTTAAAATTTCTGTTCAAAAATTGTTTGAAAGATAAAATATATATGTTTTTGCAAGTAATTAAAAAAACTGCATGTATACTTTTTTTATAATCACAACTGAAATTGTTTACTGTGCATGTTGCCTACCAAGATCCTGCTGTGATCTTTCTTCTAGTGCAATCCTATGCATGTTTATTCAGAATCAAGTCCCAATGTATTCAGATCTCCTGCACAGAGAAAGTACTCTTTGTGCTGCTGAAAACTATAAATGTAGTGAATTCCTGATATGCAGACAAGCAGGAAAAGGAAACTGTTTTCAGAACTGGCAGTGGGGTTTAGCTATTGCCTGGAGGTCAACAAATCCCTTGTCAATCACAACCCTGACTTCACTTACTGGCTAAAAATCTGAAAGGGCAGGGATTAGAGCAGCCGGTACTAAGAGAAGTTGCAGGGAGAGGCAGCTGACATTTCGGTGTATAGCTCTTGAATGAGACCACCTAGAAACTTATTTTTTTAAAAAAATGAAAGCTAAGAGTCCAGAGATTGGGGTGTCTCACCTGGGAACACAGAGATGACCACCCAAAACCAGAGTCTCTGGGCAAAAACTGGAGAACTGCAACCCTTAATGAAACTGACACGGACTGGAAGAGGGTACCCATGAGTGCCTATGTGCCCATAGACATCTTCCCTGATGTCCATAATGTCCCTCTCCACCATCCTCCTGCTGAAATCAGATGTCAAAGAAACATTCTATGATAGCCAATAGAATAGCTTGCCAAGCCAACTTGGTTACAGATGTACTGGGCCCCATAGTCAACAGAAACAAAGACTGTCATCTCTCTTTTCTCTAGACAGTAAGTCTCAAGCCCTCCTAGAAAGAAAGTTGTGAAGCAAAATGTGAGCTCCCACTCCCCTGCAATTTCTGTGAGATGAACCAACCTGGCTGCTCCCATCTTTCAGTGCTTTTTTAACCCATGAGTGAAGACACAGCTGTGAATGATGAGTAAGTTGTTCAGACATCAGAAATCCCTGGGGTTCTAACGGACAGCTGTTTCCCCCTCCCCTGCACTTTTCCTTCTGCTTTGTGGCTTCCCTCTCCTTGTAATCTCCGTTTGAGATCAGGTACAGTGTGTGTCGTCCCCATGTCCATGTTTCTGGTTTGCAAGTATGCCCACGGACTGGAAAAGGTTGGTAACCCCTGGATTAAGAGGTTCATTTTATTATTTTTATCACTATGGGTGGTGTCTTTCGGATAATCTGCCTCAGGCACAAAAGTGAACTGAGCCACCTCGGTTACACATTACAAATAGAGAGAGAAGGGACATGATGGGTTGTCACAAAATGTAAGACAAATACCAAATCTTGCCTTGTTTTTAAGCTTTGCTTTGCTGGCTTCTCAGATGTACCTTCTTAGTCATTTGCTTTAATTTATATTCTTCTGGAGGTTGCCCCATACCCAGAGAGATGCATTAAATAAAGACAGCAAGTGACTAACCATGGTGTCCCCATTAATGTGGAACTTTCTCATAAAATTTAATTATTGGTTTGAATTATTGATTTCTTGCTTGGATAAACTAATTCCTCCATAATCGGGAGTAAAACTAATACATTATAATTAGGGGATGAGATAAGCAATAGAGATTGGTTTCATCAAATAATTATGCTGCTCAGTTTGAAATATATTAAAGTCTCATGTTTCCCACCTAATGGGTGACAAAAGAGATCATTTATAATAACGTAGATCTCATTTGCAGCTGCTGTATTATTTGGGGGAAAGGGAGCATTTCTTCCAGAATCTCCCTGCGCGTATGGGAAATGAACAACAGTTTCCTTGCCATTTAATCAAACAACACATAGGTAATCTTTAAGTGCACTTTATTATATAAGCCACTTCATTCTGAAGGTTCTCTCTGAATCAAAAGGATCTCATGACTGAGATAATTCCTTATGGTTTGTCCCATTGTTTTCTTTTTTTAATACATTTTATTTCTTCTTTGTATACAAATATCAGAACAGTATAAAACAATACATACACAACCAAAGAAAGATAAAAAGGATCATTATTCACATTGTTGCATATAAAGAATTCATTTTTATGTTAATTGCCCTTGTTTAATAATTGTCCTTTTCCACTTTGAATTTTCCTGTATAGTCTTTTTAGAGTGATCCATGTACACACACACACACACACACACACACACACACACACACACACACACACACACACACACTCACTCACTCACTCACTCACTCACACACACACACACACACTCACTCACATAACCCCATATACAATAAGACTTGACCAAGATGCTCAAAATGTTTCTACTACATTTCTTAAATTCTTTCTTTTTTGTCTTTAAAAAAAATTAACTTCTTAAGTGTATAAATCAAAAACTTCATAACAATTTAAATGCCTGTTACAATGTACTGACATATAGCTTATACAATCAAAACATATATACATAAATAAAAAGGAAGAAAAAAAATAAAACATTTTAAAATTATAATAATAAAAATAAGAAATCAATAAATAAAAAAGAGATGGAGAAGAGAGTTACTGAGATTAATGTAAGCTTTAAAAAGCATAACATTTTATACACGGAACGCCACAGAGATCTAGGAATTTCCATTTTTTAGATGGATTTAGTGCAATAAACTACAGAGACTACCCGAAGACGTCCCTCCATAACGAGGCATCAGTTGATGGTTTATAGAAATCATGCTCCCCCACTGCTACATAGCTCATAAACATAAACCATTTGATATGAAAGTTGTCTTTTTTATTTGGATCCTGCCTTGCCAATCTTTGTTGTGTTAATTTTTCCATTAAAGCTATGTTCCATACCTGAGAGTACCATAACTCTATTAAATTGTAATCAATCTTTTTCCAATGATGAGCAATTACAATTCTTGCTGCCACTAGTAAGGTTACTATTAGATCCTTAGAGTGCAGTGATAGATTATATCCTTGGAAAATCGACGAGAGCCATTACAGGATCAGACTTGATGTTCTGCCCTGTAATCATCCCAATTTCATGGAACACTTTTTTCTAAAATGCCTGAACAGCAGCACATGTTCACCACATATGAAAATAACTTCCAAGCTCTCCACACCCCCTCCAACACCTCTGTGTAGCAGTATTATTGATTCTGTGCAAATCTAATGGAGTTAAATACCACCTATGAATAATTTTATATGAATTTTCTTGCAGTTTTGCTGATATTCAATGAAATGGGAATTTATCCCATAAATTTCCCCATTTTACAGAGTCAATCTCCATACCAACATCTTCCTCCCATTGTTGTCGTAGACTATGTAAAGTCCCAGTAGTTAGATCTAGTAATATTTTATATAAAGATGATAAAGAACCCTTATTAGTGAATGATGTTCCCACCAAATACTTCTCAAATGAAGTCAATGATTTCTGTCCCTGCTCCTCCACAGAAGGTGTTGTTAAGGTGTGCTGAACCTGAAGTAACTGATACCAAGTACATTGATGTGGATATAATTTTTCCTGAATTTGTTTAATAGTAAGTGGAACTCCATTCATGAATAAGGCATGTAATGTGTAAAGCCCCTTCACCTCCCAACAAGAAAAGTCTGAGAGCTTATTTTGATAGTAAAATAATGGATGGTGAAGAAACGGAATAATAGGAGTTGGCTGAGATATCAAACGCTTCCTCCACAACCTCCAGACAGACACATCTGCTAATAAGAAGGGGTTATCTAGGAAATGAAGGTCTTTTCCCCTGCATGCCATTGTTTTCTGAAAAACATTTTCTGTGTATCTGTTACTAGTAATTGATTTCTAGATGCTATTCTGCATTGATTCTGAGAGTCTGCTATGTAGTACTATGGTCCTTGAAGAAATAGCAGAGGTTGGAGAACAGAGAAAGACCTGGCATAGACATCACAGTCAACCATGATTAACACAAACTGTACTTTGTTGCCTTAACTCTGGTTAGGATCCAAAATGTCCAGGGAAGCCTGTGATGTTCCTGCTTATATTGTAAATATGGTAAGTGCTGTTTATATAGAAGACATATGGTAAGTGGTGTGAAAGAGGAGGGGGGAGTACATGAGCAGTAGAATGCTGGATGATTGGCTGGGCGTTTGAATGGCTGGGAGTATAAATGGAAGAATGACAGTTGAATTTGGGTGGTGGTTGAGAGGTTGAGAGGGAGGTTGGAGGTGGATGGTTGTTGTTGTTGAGAGTGAGTCAGAGTTCTGAGGCAATTAGTAAGAAGTCAAGTACCTAACAGAATATAGATGAAACCATACGCTTGTGAAACATTCTAAAAGTAATCTTGTTATTTCTAATTCTTAATAAATATATTACTTGGTTAAACATAAGCCTGATTCCTTCAGCTGGGAAACACATACCAGGGGGAATAGCAAAGTAACCAAGGCTGAACAGTTGTATCGAATGGTGGCAGTGGCGGATTGGAGGAAAGTGTATCCAGTCCCACAGAGAAACCCAGGGCTGTATGCTTCAGTGTAAGAGGCTGCAGGGGTGTGTGTGAATTACCTATACCCATAGACACAAGGTATCGAGATAGCCTGGCAGAGACTGAGGCACAGTCTAAAGGCTATAAGAGATACAGAGTGTGGGTTCCTTGAGGGTTTTATGGTCTGGACCAAGTCAGCAAAGAGAAAAGCAAACACGGGCCATGGTAGTGGAGGCATAGCTACCCTCATCGCCACCACCTTGGATATCCATGTGGTTGAATTGCCTGACCCAGTGCCAGATTTTTGCTTGGCTCTTAAGCTATTAATCCCTGGCTCTCTGTCCCTTATTTGTATAAATGTGTATTTTCCCCCTCTCCACCCCAATTCAGCAAACCAAGTTTGGCTGGATTTTAATGATTTCATAGATAATCTTATGAGAGTTTATCCTTCAAGTTTTCTGCTCATTGGTGGTGATTTCAACACAAGAATGGGAGTTAGTTATCCTAAAATCCATAACAGCCTTTGTTTCTCACTGAGTGATCCAGCAATACCATCACGGATATCGAGGGATAAAATCGTGAACAAAAATGGCCACGCCCTTTTTCATTTGCTAATTAAATTTCAACTATTTTGTTTTAATGGTACTCATTTAGATTCCTCCAAGGGCTATTTCACTTTCATTTCAGATAAGGGAGCTAGTGTGGTAGATTACATCTTGGGATCGCCTCCCCAGCCACCTTTGTTAAGGAGTTCTCAGTGGAGGATAGGACGGACAGTGACCATCTACCCTTGAAACTATCCCTTCATGGCCTTATTCACAACGCTAACCCATGTATAACAGCGCCACTGATTAGTGATCTCCAAGGGCGTAAACATCTTAGATGGTCAACAATCATGGCCTCTGACGTAAGGCATTCACTAAATTTGCCAGCGCTGTCCGAACTCCGCCATTTGGCCCTTATATCCCCGGAGTCTATATATAGGACATATGAGGATATTATTGCTGCCCTTAAACCTCTGTTGACATCTACAGTTAGAAATAGAGCACGTAAAGGTTACAAACTTTGGTACGATAAGGACTGTGAAACCAGTAAAAGAGGCCTCCATGCCCAGATTAGAGCTTTAAGACGCAAGCATTCTGAAGCAGCTCCGCTCCGCTTGCTCTCATCAAAAAAGTTACACAAAAGCTCTTAAATGAGAAAAAGAACGCCTTTTTTGCCAATAGTTGGCGTTCTTTGGGACTGGCTGCACTCCAGGGAAACGATTCGGAGTTTTGGAGACTGGTACAAGGTGGCCTCGCACAGAATTTTTCTGTCCCAGTTCCTCCAGTTTCCCCAGAATCCTGGGTTTCACATTTTCATTCAATTTTTGAGAATAAAGATTACACACCCCCATTCATTAATGAAGTTCCTTTTTCTCTCCCTCCTTGGCCCGCAGTCAATAGTGCAGACATAGAGGAACTAATATCCACTCTCCGCCCTGGTAAAGCCCCGGGGGAAGACATGTTGCCCCCTGAATTATTCCTTACTGACCTCTCTTGGTGGAGCCCAATTTTAGCGTCACTTTTCTCAAAAATAAATGCCACTGGAAATATCCCTCCGGGGTGGTGCACAAGTATTGTGGTGCCCATTTTTAAGAAAGGTGACCCTTCCGTTCCATCTAACTACAGACCCATTAGCCTGCTGGATGTAGCATCCAAATTATACGGACGCTTTCTCCTAAATAAATTACTAGATTGGGATATCAAATACTCCCTCATTCACGTCGAACAAGCAGGTTTTAGAAAGGGCAGAAATACCCTCGACCATGCCTTTGTCTTATACCATCTTATAAATAAGATTAAATCCAGGGTGCGCAAGTCCCTCTACTTAGCATTTATAGATTTTTCTTCAGCTTTTGATTTAATTGACAGAGATTTATTGTGGTATAATTTACTCCAGGCAGGTATTGACAAGAGATTGCTGTGGTTGATTCAGTCCCTTCATCAAGAAAATCAGTTAAGGGTCCGCTCAGGCTTAAATGGAGCCCTTTCTTGTGAAATCCTGGTTAGAAGAGGTGTCAAACAAGGTTGCATATTGGCCCCTTTTTTATTTAACTTCTTTATCAATGACCTTATTCCCACAATGGCCTCCCCCGACTTCTTTCCCCCTTCAGTGGGAAACAGGAAGATAGCGTCCTTGCTCTATGCCGATGACCTGGTTTTGTTGTCTCAAAATAGAATCAGGTTAAAAAGAATGTTGCTTCGGCTAGAAGAATACTGCGAGGCCCAACACCTACAAGTTAACTATACTAAAACTAAAATAATGGTATGTGAAAAATTCAGTAGGGCAAAATCCACTCGGACCCTAAATGGCCAACTACTTGAACAGGTCAATACCTTCAAATATCTAGGCATTTGCTTTAACAACAAACTCTGTTGGACCCCTCACCTAGAGATGACCAAGTTGATGGCCTCAAGGTCCAGTGGCCAATTAAAGAAGTTTTTCTATACTCGTGGTGGCCAACTCATAAATCCAATGGTAAAAATCTATGTGGCCAAACTACTTCCCAAAATCTTGTATGGTGCAGAACTTTTGGGCCACTCGGTGAAAGCTAGCCTCGAAGTTCTCCAAAACACCTTCATGAAACAAATAATGGGCCTCCCAAAAGGAACTCCATCAGCCCACCTAAGAGTGGAACTTGGACTCCCCTCTTTGGCAGCCAGGATTGACTCGGCCTTCTTGCGTTATTGGAAAAGGATATCCTTTTCAGATGATTCCCCCCTTACAAAACTTTGCTGGCATGACCCCCAGGGGGCAGGAGATTGGGCCTCAAAATATACTGAGTTATTAACATCTTACGACCTCACCTTAAGCAAATTGTTAAGCCTTAATTCCACCAACTTACGAAACTGGATTTTTAACCACGACACATATCAAGATAGAGCATCAATCGTGGCAGCTTCCTTCTCCCCTTGGTTCCCTCAAATAAAACTTAACCATGCCCCAGCCGCCTACTTTGTCACCTTGACTTGCACTCCGTTGCGCAGAGCCTTTACAGAGTTGCGGTTCCAAACTATGCCCACAGCTATCCTAGAGGGCAGATATAAAGGAGCCCCGCTTGCAGAACGCCTCTGTATTTTCGGTTGCATGGTCCCTGAGGATTTAGTCCATTATATGTTATTATGCCCCTCGTACCATCACCCTAGAGAAAAGTTTCTAGCCCCTCTCCTATGTTCCACCAGGGGACTCTACTAACGGACCTTTTAATGGACAGTAATAATCAGACCCACAATTGCAGTGGCTAACTTTGCCCTTGCTGCTAAAAAGCTCAGAGAAAAGTACGTAAACTCACTATGTAAATAAATCAGTGATATATTTTAGACCCAGGTTTTGGTTTTTAAACTTTTTATTGTACCCCATAGAATTAAATCATGTTTGTCTGTTCTGTTTTGCTATTTTATGGTGCAATGGCCTATGGCTATATGCAAATAAAGTTTATATTGATACAGAGTGTGGGGGTAGTGAGGCCTAGCAGGGGGATTTGTTGAAATCTGTGCTAGAACTGTAAAGGTTAAGAAGAAAACCTGACGTTCCTGTCTGCTGGCAGCCACAAGTGAGAGCTTCACAGGTGGTGCTGGGGAAGGACGTCACAAAGCCATACTTCGTTTGAATGTTATGTCCTCATATGGTCATCTGGTGACCTTTGAAATGAGGCAGATGCTTACTCACTCCAGACAGATCTAGGGATTCAGACCATCCAGTACACTCTTTGAATGATATAGTTCAGGTGTAGCCAATGTGGTGCCCTTCAGATATTGTTGGATTACAACTCCCCAAATCCCTAACCATTGGCCATGATGGATGGAAATGATGGGAGTTATAGTCTAAGAACAACTAGTGGGCACTAAGTTGGGGAAGGCTGGTCTATGTTGACTCTCAGTGGTTCTTCGGGTTTTCAGCCAGGGTTGGTTACCTCTAAATAGCTTATCAATAAATGAATAGGATTGGGCAGAGGTCCAAACCAAACATTTTCTTTTCCAATCTGCTCCTATGCAGCCTCCCCTCCTATGCAACTTTGGGAAGGAACATTGGGGGGGGTGAAGATGGCTATCTCCTTTGCTAGATTGGACAGCCATCTTTTTGTCCCTGTGAAGAATGTTACATCATGATTTATCATGAGTGGCATGCTACTAATGTGTCCCATCAGAGCAAGGATTACCGCTAGTGCAAGAAGACTTTTCCTCCTCCCCTCTCCCCCTGCACACCCCGTGCCCTCCCCAAATCTGCTTTGGAGGGTTGGGGGAACCCCTAGAACAGATTTATGGCATGTGAAATGCAGAGCTTTGAAAAGTTACTTTTTTGAACTACAACTCCCATCAGCCCAATCCAGTGGCCATGCTGGCTGGGGCTGATGGGAGCTGTAGTTCAAAAAAGTAACTTTTCCAAGCTCTGGTGAAATGTTAGGAGAGGGGGTAAAGTCCTGTTGTGTTAGTGGTAATTGTTGTGCTGATGGGACCCTGTCCCTGACTTAGCACTATGTTGGATACAACCCCATGTGTGCATACTGATGGATGTGTGTAGTGCCTGAAGGACAGGAGCCATTTCCAGAAATGAAAGGGGAGCAGGATCACACCTCCCACCGCTAGTGCCCCTATCAGTCAGTCACACCCCCTGATGGAACATATGGAAGTAATCTGAAAGAGGAGCTCCAGATATAGGGCACTTCCAAATGAGCGGGAACTCTCCATGCATACAGGGATCCTCCACATGACTGGAACCCCTGGCAATTCAGGGATCCTGCTCATGTGATGGAGCCTTGTGTTCATACAGATGGAGGTGTGTGGAAACCCTTTCAGACCACCACCAAATGTGCATCAGCTTTGGGCATGGCAAATGGGTGCAGCAACATCAGGGCTCACATTCATTAAACACATGGGGAAGAGTTCTGGAAAGGGTGGGTGACTCTGGGCATTATCAGTTCCCCCCACTCCTGTGTGAGTTGACATCGTGGTCCAGCAGGCTTCCTACAGGCACTGAAATTGTACCCTATCCTGGAAAGCTGCACAGCATGCAAGGGTGCTGTAGTCAACGCAGATAAGATCTTTGGCAGACCATATTGTACGGAAACACGTTCTGGAGGACAGAAAGTTTGCAACTCACTGAACTGCTGAGCCATTTTATCACCTCATAGGAAGGGAGGCTCTGATTGACAAGAGTGAAGGATTTAAACGGGCAGCTTGCTGTTTACATTTCCCCATTTTGCCCATTGCTGTGCATCAGCAAAAAAAGCAAATGTTTATTTGTTTGTTTCATGAAATTTTATGAGGTTAGGTGTGTTGCGTATCATACATTCACACCAAAATGTGCACCACCAGCACTGCACTCCTGTTTCAATTGCCAGGACTGCTGAAACTTCAAATTGATGCAAACATGTTGGTAGAAACACAGTAGGAGTTTGGCAACTGCAGAAATGCAAAATGAATTGTCAGTAATGGTCCTACCCTTTACCACTGTTGGGATGTAATGGCTTCATGCAGACTATTAACAAAGATGATTCTTAGAGCTAATACTCGTAAATGAAACTTATATTCAGTGCTGGATGTATATTTCATATATTTATGTTTTGCCCACTGAAACCCACCGATAGGAATTAGGGGCATGCAAGGGTCTCAGACAAAGTTTGGATAACAAAGTAAGGTAGGTGTATTCAGAGCGAGGTTTAGTTTTGGTGAGGCAACCCCCCTCCCAGGCTATATGAGCAGCTCCCTGCCAAAGTCCTTGGGGATCCTCAGAGAACCTTGGCCAAAAAACAAAAACAAAATGCCAATCACATAATCGCATCTACAAAAAGAAAAAAAATGCAAACTCTATATAAATATGATGCCTCAGTGAGGAGAGTGATGCCAGGTGGAATGAGTGGAAGAGGAACAGAAGTTTGCTGATCGACAGCTCTAGCTTCCAATATAGGACTAGAGTTTCACAAAATACTCTAATCACAGGGTTATATTCAACTAGTTTTACTCAGAGTAAACCAATCGAAATTAATGAACCTAAGTTATCCATGTCCATTAACTTCAATAAGTCTGCTTTGAGTAGAACTAACATTGAATACCACCCATAGTGCTTGCGGAGAGGGATGTTGATTCTTTTAAAAAGTTTTTTTCCACAGTTCCCCCCCCCCCACTCCGGTGAGTTCTGCCTCTGACTCAAACATTATGGAAAGTGTGGGTTTGTTTGTCATTTGATTGATTCATCTTGAGTGATTAGCTACAGCTATGTGTTCAAATCATTTATTCCTGTTTATTTTTAAAAATCATTGTTTTGTGTACTTGTTTACTTATAGTAAGCCTTGTTTCAGTTCTTCCCTTGCTCTCTCTACCCCACACACCAAACTTGTGCATTATGTTAGCTGGGCATTGTGTTTTTTTTTGTTTGTTTTTTACTAGTTTCTTGTAGCCTGGTTTACACTGCCAAATCTATTATCTTAAATTTATCATTTTAAAACTCACAGCCTTGTTGTTGCTGCTGCTGTTAAAAATACTTTCTCATAATTTGCAAGTAGCTGTCCTGTGTGTGACTGTGCCAGCCTTTAAAGTTTAAATGATATTTTGTTTCTCTTTTGTTTAAATATCAAACAGTTCATTCATCATAGTTCTTTGGGAGTGCTGCCCCAGTTTGGGCCATAAGGGCTGATTTTGACCTGCAGCCTGCCCTGCTTGAGATAAAATTGTCTACACCTCCAGATCTGTTACTTCACATTATCCACAACTCCTTTTGAAAGCCTAATTGCAGTTTTATAATATATTATCATAGATTGATATACTACCAGTCAAGAACCTGTCTGACCTGTTATAGCCTGTTTGGTTATTTCGAAAGTGAAGTGTTTCCATTTTCAGCACACCTATTTACTGAACTATGTTATTAAAAGGCTTAGCATAATGTTTTGCATAATCAGCAAAGAATCCATGCCCATGGAGCCTTCACAGGCAGAGTTGACAGAGTGCTGCCAGTCACATCAGCCCCAGTGACCAAACTGTTTCTTCTCTGCATCCTACTGCTCTTGGTGTTGGGAGCAAGTCTGATGGTGGTGGTAGAGGGGAAGGAGTCTGATCCTAAACCACTGATGGACATAGACGTATCTGAGGAAGTGTCACTGTTTGATGATGTCCTCAGTTTGGTTGAGGAGGATCTCTTAAGCTGCTCTCCCACACGCAACCCAACTTCTATCAAAAGTGCTGGGGAGCAGCAGCGCCTGGCACAGTCTCTAGTGCCATCAGGAGAAACCTCCTCTGTCTGCCACACTGTTCCTGTGTTGGCCATCCTCCCAGAGTGAAAGCAGCCACCAGTCTAATTCATCACAGAAATGGCAGAGCATCATCTGGGGCGGTAGTGGATCTCACTACTGCTATTTGCTATTGCTACAAATGGACTTTGAGCAGGTGGGAAATGGCAGCACATTACACCACCAGCACCTTGCTTTGGCACTTGAAGAGGATGCACCAGTTGATCTTGCTCAGGTTAGAGGCAGCCATGGTTCAGATGTCGGGCAACAAGGGAAAAACTGGTGAAAAATGTTGCATCAAGTACTAGCACATGTAGTGGACCCCCCTCCCGGTTAGTTCTCAGTCTCCCATCCCAAGACTCTTAGGCAGTCAACAATGGAGGAAATGGGGTGGTGGAAGTATGGGGCCATGATGTGGTTGCTAGCAGGAAAACCAATGGGCCTACCAGGAAATCTGGCAGGGATAGTCCCCTCTTGAAGATCAACCATGTCTGCAAATTTCATGCAGCCATGTTTTTTTTAAAAAAAACATTATGGTCATTTTGGTTTCCCCAATGCAAGTCAGTGGGAGGTCCAAATATTCAAATTTCCTAATATTATTCATCTTTAGGGTGTGAGATCGAGCTGGGAGCCTCTGAGTTGATGTGATGCAAGGGGGAGGGCTGACCCAGAGATATGGATATGAGGCAAAGCAGGCTCACCTCACACACTCCAAATACAAATGCATAGCTTGAATTTGCCTGACATATTTTTATCTATAATTCCCCCACCTCCAGCAGTTTAAAGACTAGATAGCCTATGCCAGATTTGGGCTGCATGCCTGCATAGTTAGGTTAATTCAATCTATTGAAGCCTTAATAACTGGCACAGTAGAATTCATTTACATGCCATGATGGTCATTTGAAGAAAAGGGGGCATTAGTACAGCTTTTCCATGACTTCCAGGCATTTTGAATGCTTGCCATTCAAAGCAGTAGAGAAACTGCCTTCCCCTACCTGGTGCCCTCCAGAAGTTTTGAATTACAACTCCCTGACTATTGGCCATGCTAGCTGAGGCTGATGGGGGTTATAGTCCAAACCATCTGGAGATGATCAGGTTGGGGAAGGCTGTGGGGGGGAGAATTCCCAGGTCTTCACTTTTGCATCAGTTACGGAACAGAAAACCTGTGTTTTCATTTCATTGTCGTCATGCACAGTAAATAAAAAAGGCTTGGATATTCAGAGGATGATCAGTAAATTAGAAACAAAGCCCCATGAGGAGAGACAGAAAGAACTGGGCATGTTTAGCCTGAAGAAGAGAAGACTGAGTAGAGATATGACAGCACTCTTCAAGTAGCTGAAAGGTTGTCACACAGAGGAGGGCCAGGATCTCTTCTTAATCGTCCCAGAGTGCAGAACATGAAATGATGGGCTCAAGTTACAGGAAGCCAGATTTCAATGGAACATCCTGAAAAACGTCCTAACTGTTAGAGTGGTAAGACATTGGAATCAATTACCTAGGGAAGTAGTGGGCTCTCCAACACTGGAGGCCTTCAAGAGGCAGCTGGACAGCTATCTGTTGGATATGCTTTAAGTTGGATTCCTGCATTGAGCAGGGGGTCAGACCCAATGGCCTTATAGCCCCCTTCCAGCTCTATGATTCTATAATTCTATGATTCCTCCATGGTATTCGAAGACAACTGATGTTCAACTGTATTTGAAGTAGAGCTAAGCCAAAATGTATGAGAATATGTTTTTTGAGAACAAATCTGATATTTCTTTTTCTTCTCCACTCCCCACTCCCCAAAAAGAAGGCCACTTTGCAGATTTTTCTCCAAATATTCTCCACCTTTTTGGGGGGAGCAGCCATCATCAGCCCCCCAATGCCCAGAATGACACTAGGTGTGGGGCATTGTGGAGGATGCAGGCTGCTAACACAGTTGCTGCTGCTACCATTTGAAAGCCAGAGCTTGGAAAAGTTACTTTTTTGAACTACAACTCCCATCACCCAATCCAGTGGCCATGCTGGCTGGGGCTGATGGGAGTTGTAGTTCAAAAAAGTAACTTTTCCAAGCTCTGTTGAAAGCTATGCTACTGGCACTTCTAATGGTAAGCCCCACCACAACGGAACTGTTGGAAAATATTCCCTTCCCCAGGAGTGAGTTGGTAAAATGCCTCTACCACCAGTACCACCACTACCACAATGGGATGGAGAATTTTGAGAGGCCAGCCAGCACAATTTGGGATTCACCAAAACAGCCCACCTCCTATGTGATAAGGAATGTATGCAGCTGCCTTATATCAAGTGAGACCATTCATCCAGCTCAGTAATGTTCACCCTGACGGGGAACATCTCTCCAGAGTACATTCCTAGCCCTACTTGGAGATGATGGGGATTGGACCTGGAACCTTCTGCATACAAAACAGTTGCTCTGCCACTGAGCCACGGCCCTTCCTGCTTGGTGTTGGATAGTTAATAGGGCCAGGTTTTTCATAGAAAAATGTGTACGCCTTTGACCTAATAAGTGGGTCAGAAGCATGATGATCCAATTGTAAAACTCAGATGCAAATATGTTAATAGTTACACAACATAATTATATATCGAGATATGCTAAATCAAAGAGCTCTATGTGCACCTCCATTTCTTTCACTCTTTCAAAAGCTGGTATTACTTTTTATAATTACAAAATCAGGAGCTAGCTAATTAGAAAAAGTAAATTATCTCTAAAGAATCTGTCACCAGATCAAGTATCATGCGTTTGATGGCAACTTATTGCTTTGTGTTTTTAATTACCATCACTGCCATTAGATCAGATGCATTAAGTTTGACATATTACAATATCCCTTGATGTTAGCAACCCAATCCAAAAGAAAATGCCCTCCATTTTCATGTACAAAAATAGTATTTCCTAATTTTATTATTCCATATACATTTATTCCTTAATGGCTAACAGACTGGGGTAGTGATCTTTGCTTTGAATCTCCCCTCTTCCATGAACTCACTAGATCACTTTAGATAATCCATTCCATCCAGCCTTACCACCCCTCAACTGCAATATGGTGGATAGTAATGCAGATGAGCCTTTCAGGGTTGTTGTATTACAAGTGGATAGTGCACTTGGAGCACTTTAAACACTTGAAAGTATTGTTAAGTATTTGTTTATTTATGCATTTACTTATTCCATTTATAGCCAGCCTTTCATGCAATGAGCTCAATACAACATACCTGGTTATCTCCACATTTTATCATCACAACTTCCCCTTGGGGTAGGTTAAGCTAAGGGAGATGCTAGCTGGCCCAAAATCACCCAGTGAGGTTCATGGTTAAGTAGGGAATTGAACCAGAGGTTCTGCAATCCTAGTCCAACACTCTAACCTACAACATTAAGAATGTGGATTGAATTTAAACCTTCAGTAAAAATAAATACTAAGCAAAGACACCTCTCCCACTTGCCTGGCATTCAGGTTCACTTAATTATGGGTTTGCCACATTCAGTATTGCAAATTATGGACTGTAGTGGATGAAGTGGTGGGGAGGAAACACCTGACCTTCCAGCAAGTATGTCACTGCTACTTTCTGGGAGGGAGAGGAGAAGAGGTGAGGCAGCAGGGAGGGTAGTGTGGTGCAAAAGCACTGGCAGGGACATCACATTGGCTCCACTGGTGCATTTCAACTGCGCCCACCTTGCCAGTGCCTCATCCCTCTCCTTCCTGGTAAGTGGCAGTGATTCACCTGCTGGGAGGTCAGGTAAGTGCCTCTGTTCCATCACGTCATCCACTACTGATTATGGGTAGTCTCGCCATTCACTATATTAGTTGGGCAATGGACAAAATATCAATGGCCTTATTGCAAATGCAACTGAATGATGGCTATGTGTTCACATCCCTTAATTATTTTTTCAATTAAATAGGAAAATGGAAAGCATGTACTAAAATCTAATGAACATTATACCTGCATATTATCCTGCACCACATTTTCTGTTTTTAGAGCAGGCTTAGCATGTAAAGCAAGAACTATGCATCTCATTCCTATAAAACAACCTTATTGTTTATGTTAATGTTGTACTGATTTTGCAATTTCATTAAGAAAAAGAAAAGAAAAGAGAGAGAGAAACCCCATCAGCTCACATTAACAAAATATTTAAACATCTACAAATCCATTTTAGCTTATAAACATATATCAATATATGCCGTCCAAATGTGTATCCAAATTAAGTTGGTATTTATAGAAAGTATGCTCAAATGTGGCAAGGGAGTTTTGGACATCAAACCATACTTGGTGGGTATTTGTCCTTCCAGGCTTAAAGCATAAGTCTCTTAGTGATCCAACTTTATTTTTTTAGAATAATTGCTGTTATCTCTCTGTCACTTCAAGAAACACACCTTTTCCCCCAAGAATGTGTATAGTAGAAGTTTAGTGGAAGTGAATGTAAATCAGCTGTAGTCCTACACCCATTTAGTTGGAAGTAAACCACATTGAATTTAATAGGATTTATTTCTGAGTAGATTTGCACAAGATTGCATTGTTAATCGGGCAAATAGCTGACACTATCCCACAACAATGCTCAGTTGCAACCACAACCATGAAATAAAGAAGGGAGACATAGATGAAGTTGGGTGAAAACACAGGCCATGTTTCTTAAATGTATTAAACTGATTAAACTTTAATAACTTTATGCAAATAAACCAACTGTCTGCAGTGTGATTGTGCGGGAAAGTAGGTGTTGATCCGCTAGACTTACCCTGCTGCATAAAATGAGGTGGCCTTAACTCCACCTTCACCCATTAGCCCCACCCTTGAGGGTGGGTACAGAGTCCTTTGTGACTCATCCCCCTCCTGGTGTCCCACAACTCCAAGTGGGTAGCACAGGTTAGCGCCAAAGGTGATCCCTATCTGGCTAACAGGCCCCCACAAACCCAAATGGCCAGTCTTGGGAGTCACTTTCACCTTACAGGTGCCTAAGGACACTCACCAATACCCTAACCTGTGTAACTTTCCACACATACCTGCCTAACATGAGCAAATTAACCTATTTATGTAAATTTACATGCCAAATCCAAATCAAGAGCTGAATAAAACCAAATGGAATTAAGACCTGAATCAGCCAAACGAGGGACACAGTGTAGAGTAGGCTATAAAACCAGCCACCAAAGAATGGTTGACCAGCAAAAAAAACTCCTCCTCGGCCCCCTAAAGGGAACCAGTCAGTAGTGTAGTGGCAAATTCAGACGTGCAGGGTCCCTTCGTGTTAGTAACAGCCATGGCCCCTCTCCCCCTTTTTTGCTGCTGGGTTGAGAATGAGATCCTTGTTAATGCCTTCTCCTACAACAACAGACATCCCTAGGAACAAATAAGCATGAAAGGTGAGGGTGTTAGCTACTAAGAAGAGTCTTCTCAGTGGCTGACTCACCTCCTGTCACTCTGATTGGCTCCATACAGCAGGAAAGGACAAGGAAGCACTCTTAGAATACTCTTCTCAGTGGCTAACATATTCCCATTTCATGCTGATTGGTTGTAGGATGCTGGAGACATAGGGACCCTGCTCCCCAAAAAGTCAGGGTCTAAATCCCCCTGAGATCCTGGACGACTACATCCCTGCAACCAGTGAGACCTGCACTGCACTGAGGGAGGGTAGGTGGGCGCCATGAAAACTGGAGAGGTCAGAAGGAAGGGCAGAGTAGGCTTAAAAGATCCACACCTGGCCCCTCCCTCTGGGAAGCACAGTTTGTGACCTATGCATGCTGCATGGCTGAAGCCATGCCAGGCTTTATCCCCCTGCCCTCAGAGTTTGCAGAGCCTGAGGGCTGAATGGGGATTCTCATTGTATTGGAATATGATATGAATAATACCCAAATAATGCTGGCTTGAATCTCCTCTTTGTTACTTGCAACTAAATTAGAACTGAAAGTGGGGAGATAGAGTTTGAAGTATTTTACAGAAGGTCGCCCGGTCGAAACCCTGGTGACAGAGTGGAATAGGGAGATCACCAGGGCAATAGACCGGGTGGCCCCGAAATGTCCTCTCCCCCTGAATAGAACTCAGATTGCGCCCTGGTATACACCACACTTACGGGGTCTGAGGCAGGAGGTGAGACGACTAGAGCGCCGGTGGCGGAAATCTCACTCCGAAGATGATCGGACACTGGTTAGAGCAGCAATAGCTGCCTATCAAGTGGCAACAAAGGCAACAAAGAGGGATTTCTTTGCTGCCTCTATTGCATCCGCAGAGTGTTGTCCCAGGAGGTTGTTCCAAGTGGTCCGAAGCCTGGTTGGTCCGGTTGCGCAGTAACCCTTGGAACATTCTAAAGCCTCCTGTGACTCATTTGCCAAACACTTTGCTGATAAAATCGAGCACCTGAAGAACACGATTCCGTACGCTGTGGATACAGGAAGTGGGCCAGAGTCGGCCAGTTGCATCCCGGTTTGGTGGGATCGGTTTCAGCCTCTTCCCTCTGAGGAAGTGGACAAGGTGCTCTCTACTGTGAGGCCGACCACCTGTCTGTTTGACCCTTGCCCTACGTGGCTCATTATGGGCTGCAAAGAGAGACTGAGCGAAGGGATCAAGGCAGTGGTAAATGCTTCCTTGGAAGAGGTTGCAATGCCATTAGCCCTTAAGGAGGCGATAATAAAGCCCATTCTGAAAAAGTCCTCCTTGGATCCCCAAGAGTTGAACAACTTTCGCCCAGTCTCTAATCTACCATTTTTGGGCAAGGTGATCGAGCGAGTGGTGGCCACACAGTTACAGACACACTTGGATGAAGCAGATTATTTAGATCCATTCCAATCGGGCTTCAGGACCGGACATGGAACTGAAACAGCCTTGGTCGCTCTGGTGGATGATTTGAGGAGGGCGTTGGATAGGGGAGAACATGCATTCCTCGTCCTCCTGGATCTCTCAGCGGCTTTCGATACCGTTGACTACGGTATCCTCTTGGATCGCCTGGAGGAAATGGGAATAGGGGGCACTGTTTTACGGTGGTTCCGTTCCTATCTCTCGGACAGGCACCAACAGGTGGCATTGGGAGATGAGGTTTCAGACCCTTGGCCTCTCAATTGTGGTGGGCCACAGGGTTCTATCCTCTCTCCCATGCTATTTAACATCTATGTAAAGCCGCTGGGGGCCATCATCAGGAGATTTGGGTTGCAGTGCCACCAATATGCAGATGACACTCAGCTCTATCTCTCATTTAAGTCCTCACCAGAGTTGGCTGTGGATACCATTTCCAAGTGCCTGGAGTCCGTAAGTGAATGGATGGGAGGCAATAGGCTGAAACTGAACCCCGACAAGACCGAGGTACTGCTTGTGGGAGACAAGAGAAGGTTGGGAGATATTGACCAGGTGTTGACCAGGTTCACAGCCTCAGGGTCATTCTGGACTCCCAGCTGTCCATGGAGGCTCAGGTTTTGGCAGTGAGCCGGGCAGCTTGGTATCAATTACATCTAATACAGAGGCTGCGACCCTACCTTCCTGTCCATCCGCTCCCACGGGTGGTACATGCCTTGGTCTCCTCTCGCTTAGACTACTGTAATGCGCTCTACGTTGGGTTACCCTTGAAGACGATCCGGAAACTACAGCTGGTTCAGAATGCGGCGGCACATTTGATTAAGAACAGCCACCGCCGTGATCATATCACTCCAGATCTGCACTGGTTACCAGTTGTTTACCGGGCCCAATTCAAGGTGTTGGTATTAACCTTTAAAGCCCTAAACGGGTTTTCGTCCAGTTTATCTAAAGGAGCGCCTCCAGCATCATCAAATATGCCGCCTAACGAGATCAGCCTCACAAGACCTTCTCTCGGTCCTGCCAGTTAAAACAGCTAGGCTGGTGTGGACCAGAGAGAGGGCATTTTCGATTGTGGCCGACACCCTCTGGAATTCTCTGCCCTATGACATCTGCCATGCCTCCTCCCTGGTAGGTTTCCGCCGAGAATTGAAAACCTGGCTGTTTTGGCGGGCCTATGGGACTTTTGGGTAATCTCGTTTTATTCTGTAAAGATGTGGGTGGGTTTTGATTATGTAGAGTTGTTGTTCATTTGTATTTATATGTTATTTTATTCTTTTGTACGTCGCCTAGAATGGCCGTTCATACGGCCAGATAGGCAACTTAGAAATAAATTTATTATTATTATTATTATTATTATTATTATTATTATTATTATGCTAAAGTATGAGATTTCTTGATAGAAGAAAAAGAAATGCATCAGATTAAAGTGAATTCTGTATGAGACATTAGACTAGGCATGTACTTGCTTCATTGTTGGCTGGAATATACCCATTTGGAAATGTACATTTATTGTTTTATATGTTGTGAAATTTATGTTCCAGGGAATGGGAAAATATGTCCATTTTGGTTTCTCATTTTTCCAATCTTATTTCTCCACATAAACATCAGTTTACGTATTGTTTTTTAAATAGTTATCATACACATTCATCAGCATTTTACTGTTAATTTCGCCTAATATACACATTTGTATGTAATTTTCCCTAAGACACACATTTATGCAAAGCAATTTTCCTTAATATAATGCATTTTGGCATTTTATTCTCATTAATATATGCATTCTATGCACATTTTTACCCCAGTTAATATATGCATTTTTGTACACATTTTACCATTGTACCATTTGCTCATTTCAAAGCATGGCTGTGTTTTGGTTCTCATATTGATTTGGAAAGTGCAGATTTGGTAGGTTTGCCTTGAAATGTGAGCTGAATCAAAATTTTCCTCTATCCCTAGCCTTAAGTTTCATTATCCATGCTTTTTCAGCGCATGAACAAATCTATAAGCATTTTAACCCTTCTCTTAAACATTTTTCCCCAATGGAGATGTCAGCAGTGGTTGCTGGGGGCAGCAAAGCAGGGCACTGTTGTGCATTTGGCTTACCCAAAGGAGAAGAGGTGAGGCACAGATAGCTTAGCATTATGCGGGTGCAGCAGCAGAAGGGTCAGATTGACTCTATGTCCATGCCTGCACTGTGCTGAGCTCCCCATGTCTTGCCCCTTCCCTTCTCCCTCTTGATAAGCAGCAGTGGTGCTTGGCATTTAGAAACCAGACATGCAATGTCACCCTGCCTTCACTCCCCCACTGACCACTGCTGAGAGATGTGCTGTGGATTTGGATGAATCCCAAATCCCAAGTTAAAGCAGGGTGCTTTGGAGGGATTTTGGACTTGTCTGAAGCAAAGAGGGTTCTGTACAAGGTATCCCAAACTAAAGAGAGGTCCCCTTGCAAAGGACTTTGTGGCACCTCAGTGATTCGGGCATCAAAATACATCTGCAGACTACTGTCTGCTAAAAGTGACTCCTATGTCTCTAAGCTTATCATAGAAGGACAATATGGGGGAGAGGGGGAGATAATATTGTGACTGACTGTCAAGCGTGTAGTCAGAGGAAAGGATTCTACCAGAATTACCCAGGTCCAGTGATATGGGGGAGAGATGTTGATGTAAATAAATATCTTTGCCCTCAAATAATGCCAGGCCCTAACAAGCTAGGCCTGCTGTAATGTACAATGAATCCATAGTGCCTTTACAAAGTAAAGTGTTGTAAATTTAATAAATAATGATAATATTGGGAGAGCACTAACAGCACATTGCCATGAAAGCAAAACCGACACACAAGCTATGCTCTGAAAGAAGCCAAGCAGCTAAGCTTGATGTCTGTACCATATGGAACAACTTTATCACATATGGAAATCGTGGATATGCAACTCATAATTTCCTCTAGACAGGGAAAAGAGACTAATTTAATGCCACAAGTGAAGCATGTTTCATTAAGCATTTGACAAGTAGCCTCAATGGGCAGGAAATTCTCACAGCAAATATGAAACTTTCCTGAAAACAGAAAACAGGAATGTATCTTTATTTCTCTCCTAAACTCTTGTCCCATTTGTTGTTATCTGTATATGTAATTACACCTTTGCCCCCCTCTAGTCATGACTGGGCAGGTTCAAGATCTTGTTGTTAACTTATAAAGCTCAGAACAACTCAGGACCAAGTAAGCTGAAAGAGCACCTGCCCCTGTTATAGACCTGTAAGATCACTTTGATAATCTGGGGAAATTCTACTCACGGTACAGCATCCTACAGAATATCATAGGATAGTGGCCTGACAATGGGGGTTTTCTGCTATTGCCCCTATATTATGGAATACCCTTCTCTCTGCCATATGTGAAGCAGCAGCCATCAGTTCCTGCAGACATCTTGTAAAGACACATTATTTTGCCCAGGCTTTCCCTAGCCCATAAAATCGGGTCCAATTATTACTAGATTGCTGGTTTTATCTCTGTTTGTGTGATGCTGCTGTTACTATTTTGGGTTGGTATCTTTGGACACTGCTGAAAGACTTAAATATTGAGTAATTTAGAAATGCTTTAAAATAAATAAACAAGGTATTGTTTTCTATTTTATTGTATTTAAATATATAAGCCACCTCAAGAACTTTGGTTAGTAGGCAGGGTAGAAATACTCTAATTTTCTTTAAATACTCCAAACTACTCCAATATAATTTTCTTTTTTAAAAAAATATTCATGCACAAAATAATATGAAAAATACCCACAGGAGATGAAAGTGAACCCCTTTTAGCTCTCTGCCCTCCCAAACCAAATTTAATGGTACCTGAAACACACACACACACACACACACACACACACACAAATACCCTGAAGCTATTTGTCTGCAATTTGGCAGGTTTCTTATGTAAATACACCACTCTCATATCTTTTATTTTTCATAACAATTGCCAGCAAAAGGCATGGGAAATTAAGTGATTCCTTTTTAAACCACCCCTGAACTGTAAAGACTGCCTTTGTGAGAAAATCACTGCAGCCATCCTTCTGAAATTAGGCAGGATTCATCCCCTTAGAAGAGAATATCATTCCCATAATTTAATCTAATTCCCAGCACACACACACAAAATTATCCTTTCTTCCTTTCTAATTTGGTAGGCTTTATCCACTCTAGATGGGATAATATGCCTGCAAATTTCACCCACGTTTATTGAAACAGGAAAGTTTTTTTTTTATTTCCCCATATTAATGCAGGGAAAACAAAGCTATATTTTTCTAAAGCAGATTTGGCCTCAGATCCTGTGGTGGATCAAGCAGCCGCCCAAGTGCCTTGGATTGAGGTACATTGCTTCCTAAAGCACTGAACTGAAGTCTAAACTGAATTTTGTGATTGGCATTCAATTTTTTAATCTCCAAACATAAATTATGGATATTTTGCAACCTAATTGTACTATTGTACCCAGGTGTGCCTTTATATAATCATTGTTAGCAAAAATAACCAAGTTACTGTCATGTGTCATGATAATTCATGAAAAGAGAACATCCAGCTCCATTAAGACTATCAACCAAAATCAGAATCGACCAGCACCATGGGTAGCCTTAGAAACGCAAGGTTAATGGGCTCCCTGCAGCCATTTCTATGAGCAGTTCTGGCTTAGGGAGCTGATCGATATCAGTCCCAACTACAGGCAACACAATGCTTTATCATGATGGTTACAGGTGTTCTTTTGAAAGAGCCACCCCACTTACCCTGCAATCCTAAACACAATTCCTTGTGAATAACTACCACTGAATTACAATGCAACACAGTGCAATCCTATATATGCCAATTCACAAGCAAGAGTTACTGAATTCAATAAGCATTACTCCCAGGTAAGTATGTATAGGATTGCAGCCTTGCTATCAAGCAAGCATACAGAGATTGTGCTGTGTATCTTTCAAATTTTCAAGTAGCATGGAGATTTGACTGCCACCAAAGCTATGAGGCATATTTGGAGGGACTCTGCACACAAATGAAACAACCATCGAGGGTAGAAATGTCAAGAGAACTTAAGAACATAGGAAGATACCTTTATACCAAGCCAGACCAATTGTCCATCTAGCGAAGTATTGTCTACACTGACAGCAGCTGTCATGACCCTAGTCAAGCAGCAGTCAAAACTCAGACTCAGAGGTTGCAGACTTTCCATCTAAGGAGCAAGAATGGCTGTAGGCTCTGAGCCTGCTGCTGGAGATCAGGAAACAGCTGAGACTGAGGAACCTGAGCTCCCAAAAGAACCTCCTGTATCTGTATGGCCAGAGACTGGACCCTCATGAGCACTTCTCCCTAACCTGAGCAACCAAATACCTCTCCCAGGAGTTGACCAGTCCAGCAGGGAAGGAAACACACCAGGAAAAGGCTAAGGAATGGAAGAATGTTCATCTTCAGGCCTGAGGGTTGGCCAAGTATCTAGAGTTAGTCACAAGGGGTGGAGCTTGAGAGAGATAGTCTGGGAGCAGGAGCTTGAAAAGGCTCTGTCTATCTCAACCTTTGTTGGGGCAAGTTGCTCACTCAGAGCTATCTGTGGTCGTGCAACTTCTGGCTTGCCTCCAGTCTGGCCTCCTTCCGTGTGGGATCTGGCATTGGACCAGAACATGACAGCAGCTTTCCAGGGTTTCCAACAGGGAATAGTTCTCAGCCCTACCTGGAGATTGAAAGTGAGATCTTTGGCATGCCAAGCAAATGCTCTTCCACTTTGTTATGGCCCTTGGTCTACTTTTGATGATTTGTAGGGTCTCTTGCTTATTAGTTTATAGAGCATAATCCTTAATAATAATAATTAATAATAATAATAATCTTTATTGTTACGCTCAATGACCAGCATGCCTTTATGCAGTATAGCTCCTATGTTCATCAACACAGGAGGAAGGAGTGGGGCTGCACTGGATAGTCCTGTCCTTGATGCTATGCCTTCCTCCTCTGGTGTATGAGTTAGGGATGGGCAAGAATTTTGATTCACTTTGCATTTCAAGCAGAATCTATCAAATTCACACTTTCTGAAATCATATGAGAAATGGAAGCCATCCTTCAAAATTCCCACTTATTTGAATTTTGGAATGCAGTTTCCCCACCAAACAATGTTTATAAAAATGCATAGGGGAAAGTCTGTGTAATAACGAATAAATGAGTGAGAATAACATACAAAAATGCATTCAATGAGCAGAAATTGCTTGCAAAAATGTGTGCATTAGTCAAAACTGCCTACAAAAATGTGTTTCTTAGGAGAAATGTGCACTAAAATGGTAGAGAATTTTCATGGGGATTTTTTTAAAAAAAAAAAAATAGCAAATTGTTGCAGAAATGTGAACTTTATTTAAGATTGGAAAAATGAGAACCCGAGAGAAAAAAATTGACAGATCTTTCCATCCCTACTCTGAGTGTAGAGAGGTAATGTCTGCAGGGCCAGGAAGTGATTACAGATAGAAATCTGAGGCTGTAAGGCAATGACTTGTCTCAGACCAACTAGATAATTCATGGTGAAAGTGAATGAACCATGGATCTGTGGTTCACCGCTCAGTATCCCAGTTGAGCTGCCTGGTGAAACGTCTGTAGGAATTTCAGTTAGTGATATTTTGGAAATAGTGAGTTATACATCTCAAGTAATATCAGAATAAACATGTACTTGCTCCCCAGTAAACATTTTGAACATAACTTCCCCAACATGATTATCTAAGTGTAGAAGATTAAGAAAACATAATGCGTGAATCCTGCTCCACACCCACTCACATCTTATTACCATTTTGCCACTCTCTGTTGTTTTAGCTGACCCGACCAATTGGAGTAAATTGGAGAAAAGACAGCAGAATCAGACCTTACGTTAACATTGCTGTCTGACACACACTCCATAATTGCACTTAATCTAAAATGGCTGCAAGCAAGCATAAACCAGGAACAATTCTCATCACTATGGCAGAATGCCAGACACAATTATATACCTGTACAATTTCAACACAGTATTGAGAAAGATTGTCAATTTCCCTCTCCCTCTTTTTTTTGTGCATCCATATAATCTGTATCATCATCAATTAATTCCTGCTTTAATAACACACCAAGTCACACTTTTGGCACTTGTACATCATTTGTACATCAGATCATGTCAAACTGAAGATCTGACAGTTTCTGGCTCTGCAAAAGCTTTGATTCAAATTAATTTAATATCAAATAATAGGTACCCTAGCTAGCTGCTGGCAGGCTTTAAAATGATGATTTGATTACACCTGTTCTTTATTTTTTTAAAACAGGAGGTCTTTAATTGTAACCATTGCACACAGCCTATATGAAATGCAACATTTCATCTCTGAGGTGACATTGATTTGACAGTTAGGGTGATAGCACAGTTCTTCATTTATGAGGTGCTTGTGATGTTCCTGTATTAATGTATATATGGTAAGTGCTGTTTGTATAGAAGATACATGGTAAGTGGAATGAAAGAGGAGGGGGGAGTAAATGAGCAGTAGAATGCTGGATGATTGGCTGAGTGTTTGGATGGCTGAGAGTATAAATGGAAGGATGACAGTTGAATCTGGGTGGACGTGAGTGGATTGTTTGAGAGGTGTTTGGTGAACGTGAGTGGGTTGTTTTGGTGGAGTTGGGAGGTGGGTGCGAGTTGGTGTATGTCAGGAGAGTGTGAAGAAAGAGGGAGGTGGAGTTCGGATTAGTAATAAGTCAAATATCACAGTAATAGATGAAACCATAAGCTTGTAGATCATTATCAAAGTTATCTTGTTATTAATGTTATTTAAGAAATACTATTTTGGTTTACCGAAGGCCTGTTCCTTGGCTGGGGTTTCACAGACCAGAAGGGAGGGTAAGGTAATAACCAAGGCTGAAGGGAAACAGTAACAAATGGTGGCAGTGGTGAAGAGGAGAAGATAACATTATAAGTATCCAGAGCAACCCCGAGTTATGAGTTATCTGCATTGATACAAGGGGGTTGGGAACAGTATAGGCACGCAGTCACGAATGTAACCGGATAGAGAGACTCAGGCAAGGTCTCTGGGAACATTGGTTGTAGAACATGACTGGTGGTGCTGCCTAGCAGGGGGATCTATTGAGATCTGTGCTAGAGCGGAGAGAGAAACCATAAAAAAGGACAGTCCGGACTGGTGGAGTCCCTGGTGGTGCCTAGTGAAAGGCAGTAGCCACAAGCAGGTAGGAACCTGACAGGGAGAGCCAGGGAAGGGCGTCACAGTGCTATCTATAATTTGACCCTTACACAAGAAATGCTAGATATTGCTGATAAAACTTTCCTGCATCCTATAACGGTTTCATCTGCATTTTACCAGGCTGTAGAGAGATGATCCATAAAGCTGACCCAAAAGATTGTGGGTGGAGAGTAGAAAAATCTACTAGTTGGTGAAGAAAACTGATTTTTCTTTCTTTCTAGCGCTGAGATAAAATGGCCCCCCAACGTTCTCCATGCTGTCTGTGGGCTGCAAATCATGGTGGGCATTTTGCAGAATATTGTTGTGTAGTGAATATCTCCAACAGTTGGTTTTTTTTCTCAGAAACCTCTCTTTTGAAAAAAATTCAACTCAATGTTGAATGAAACTCTGCTTTTAGTTCATATTGGTGGATGGTGAAAGAAATGGGCCAAACAGTGACAAGTCCTTTGCTTCCTTCAGCAAGATTAAAATAATATTAAACAATATTATAAGTGGATCCATAGTTGTACCCAAAGTTCACAGATGGTGATGGGTAGTCCAACAACTTCTGGAAGGCCACAGATTACTCATTCCAGGCTTTCTCCAACTGGCAGCAGCTCTCATGGGTTGTAGACAGAGATTCCACAGACTAAAGCCGGGAACAAAACCAGAAAAAGCAAATTAGGATAAAGGTTTACAATGATTCAGCTAAAAACCACAGCTGATATCTTTTGACAACAATGTTTCCTGGTCTCAGCCAAAATGAATCAGAAACACTTAACTCACAAACCTGGGAGCATTTTTGGGAGGCTTTACTACTCTAGCCTTATCAAGGCTAGGGAGCAGTAGGCTAGATGATAGCCTGCTTCTGTAAGGCTATAATCCATTGTAGAGGAATCTGTGAAAAGCAGGGTTAAGGAATGGGAAAGAAAAGAGGTCAAGATGAGTAGTTTGCACTGTTCTTCAACCTTGGGTCTCCAGATGTTCTTGGACTATAATTTCCATCATCCCCAGCCTCCTTAGCCACTGGTCAAGGGATCATGGGGGTTGTAGTCCAACAACATGTGGAGATCCAAAGTTGAACAACACTGGTCTAGTGCAAAGTGCCCAGCCGCTTGTTGCAGTTCTTGAAATTGTAAAAGCCTATTGTGGCCTATTGCCGAAATAAAACACAAACACCATTCATTGGGTTAAATCATGGGCCACTTTATTAAATGGAATCAATTAGAATAATGAACCTGCAGAGGGGAAATCAAGTGCGGGAGCATTCTGATGATCCAGGCAAAGCCTGCTTGCAGCCATAGGGCGACTAAACCTTGCCTGAGCCCGGGGCTGCCCTATGCCAGACCCCAGCTCAAGCCACACCCTGAAGATGTGTAGGGGGTCCAACCCGCATCACCGTCTCCCGGAGCCGTGAAACTCCGAGTGGATGAGGCACGTTGGCCCCAAAGGCGGCCCGTGTTCTGCCCCCTGGGCCGTATAGCCCTGAGCTGCAGGCCCCCGGACCGCCAATCGCCCCCAAAGGGGCCTAAAGGTGTCACCTAGCTGCCCTTTCCCTTTAAACCTTTTCCTGCACTTCTTTGCCACAAAAGGGGGACAAGCCTCTGCTTAGTCTCCCTTTACCCCACACCCAATAAGAATCTCATGCAGACCCCTCTGCAGGTCCATCTGGAAGATGCCATCGTTGCCCCACGAATTGCATGTCCACGCATGCCTACTACTGAGGGCCTTGCCCTCCATGTCTGACCACAGCAGATGACCCAAGGCTACCGAGGCCTCAACTGCATGTCCTCACATGCCTGCCACTGAGGGCCTTGCCCTCCATGTCTGACCACAACAGACGACCCGAGGCTACCGAGGCCTCAACTGCATGTCCTCACATGCCTGCCACTGAGGGCCTTGCCCTCCATCTCTGACCACAGCAGACGACCCAAGGCTACCGAGGCCTCAACTGCATGTCCCCACATGCCTGCCACTGAGGGCCTTGCCCTCCATGTCTGACCACAGCAGACGACCCGAGGCTACCGAGGCCTCAACTGCATGTCCTCACATGCCTGCCACTGTGGGCCTTGCCCTCCATGTCTGACCACAGCAGACGAACAGATGCTATTGTGGCCTCAACTGCATGTCCTCACATGTCTTGCCTTTCAGTAACCAAGTCCTCACGTGTCTCATCGCTGGAAGTCCTCACGTGTCTCATCGCAGCCGCAAGGCCGGCCCATCGTGGCCAGAAGGCCCCCCGCGTCCCGCCGCCGCCGCTGCCCCCGCAAGGCCGGCTCACCAAAGACCCCGCCGTGGCCGGAAGGCCTCACCCGCGCCGGGAGGCTCCCCGTGTCATGCAGCCGCCGCCGCCACAAAGCCTCAGCTGCCAAAATTCAAAGGAGGGCGGGAGGCTGGCAGAGCGGCCTTAAATGGCCTTCAGCCGCCCCGCCTCCTTCCTGTGTGTCACGATGGCGCGCCGGCGCGCCGCGTGCACGCCCTATGGCGGCCTGAGCTTCGGCTGTGGCCACAAACTCGCCCCTTTGCCCGGAAGTACCGGGCACGGAACGGGATTCTTTTTAAACCTATACCTAAAGATGTGTATAAAGGGGTACTTAGAATCAGATTATGTCTCACTAATAATTCAGAATCAGCTTTTCGTGTTCTGTTTTCTACCTTACTATAATCCAAATTTCTATATATCATGTGGGCTTTTCTTACTTAGCCATGAGAACAGGTTACTAGATCTTAATCAATCATCTTAATTCATGTGGAAATCAGTGTGATGGTGTGAATATTTATTAATTATGTACTACTACTGATTACTCTTTTTTGGTATATAAAACTACACACAAAATAAACAACATCAATAAATACCAATAAATTAATGGCATTGAATGAATGGGCACAATAGCTATAATTTCTTCCTTCACCCACAACTTTTTACACATGAACCATAAATGAGTTGGTTGGTTGATGGATGGTGAACTAATTACTGCATATTTATGGGCCCAAACTGGAACCAAACTAGAACAATTTCTAGCCTATCCAATTAAAGCCCTCATGGGATTCTCATTGCATGAGGGGAGTGGGGAGACATCACTTGGCTCTGCCACCTTCCAAACATTGGTGTCAGAAGGTACAAAGCTGGAAGCCTGCTCTACACACACAGGCTCCCTGCATGATTTAGCACCTTGAATGACCAGGTTTCTAAATTGTGCCAAGAGCATAGATGTGCAGGGAGAGGTCCCTCCTTTCAACCTTCATCTCCAGTGAATGGAGGATAGTGGGGCAAGGGGATGGAGGGACTGGGGCCAGTAAGTACTTCCCTGCTCTTCCATCACATGATTAGAATTGTGTGAGGGCTTTAATGCCTGAGGAGGTCAGTTACAGCTGAATCCAAACCAGAACTATTTAGTTTTTTGAATCTCTCCTTTGCCTAAACAAGGTCCTAGTGAGGGACTAGTGAGGTTTAGTGAGGTTTAGTGGCTGAGATTGCAATGTAGTACCCACTTGCCTGAGAACAAACCCTATTGAATTCAACTTCTGAGCAGACCTGTGTAGAACTGCACTGTTAAGGACTGAGCTGTGGAACTCCCTGGCTGAAATCTCACCTCATCAATGAGATTTCAACTAGGAGGCCTTAGGGAAGGCTCTCACCATCAGCCCCCATCTGAAGTACCTTACACAGTTGTTGTAAACATAAAAAGCTAATATATGTAACTCATTTGAAAATCCTAAAGCAGAGGTGCTAACCTCCAGATATTATTGGACTACAACTCCATCAGCCTCTAGCAGCACAGGCAGTGGCCAAGAATGATGGGAGTTGTAGTTCAACGATATCTGGAGAGCCACAGGTTAATCCACTTTGATCTTAAGTGTTAAGAAATGTGCTAAGATTATGATGATGATGATCATCATCCATCATCATCAACAACAACAACATCATATCCATCTACATGGGGCTGTATCCAGCAATGTGCTATGTCAGGGTCCTGTCAGCACAAGGATTACTGCTAGTGCAATGGGACTTTCTCACTGTCCTCCCCCACACAGCTCTTAAATGTGTTCTATGGGTTCCGATAACTCTCCAGAGTAGATTTGGGAAGGGCTGATGTGACAAGTTAGTAGAATATCACCCTTAGTTTCTCTCCCCTTAAAATATCTTCACTGATTATCTATATGTCTGTCTTCCTTTCACATAGTGTTGCAAAAGAAACACAAGCAAGCAACAGAGGTCTCTCTCTCCCTCTCCCTCCAGTATAGCTACTCAGTACTTTGACTATTCTACAAGAACAGAACAAGTTAATCCTAGTTGGAGCTTAGCAACAATCTTCATGGAGCTGATTTTTCTCCTGCCATCTCTTCAATGGAGATGCCAGTTGATGCCAAAATCATGCTGATAGCTTTTAAGTTTAGAAACATGATTTGAGGCTGCATAAAAGAGCTTACAGCTCATAAATATATCCCAAGAGAGCTTTACATCTGAAATGGAGTCAATTAAGGCAGTTTCACCTTCATTAATCAAACAAAGTACATTATTGTACAGAAAGTGAGGAAACTGCACCGGGAAAGAAAACCAAACAAGTAAATGTATAAGGATTCTCCAGGCTGAAAATGGAACTGAGAAAAGAGAGATGAAAACTGTACAGGGAATTGAACAAATACTGGAATATGCTTCTGATTCAGCTCTCATTTTTCTTTGGGGGGGGGAAGTATCCCAAGTTCCATTTCCCTCATAAGCACCAACGTGGATTTCTGGATGAGTAAAATCGAGACTCCTGGGAAAAGGAGTCATCTCTGAAATGTAATTTGATGTCCTTCCTCAAACCATTTCAATTTGTTTGATCAACTGGGGGTAAAAAGGAAATTGCAACTGTCATAGACCGCTGCTGTGATATTGCCCTCAAGACTCAAGAGATCACAGCAGCCTTTAATAATGACACAACTTTATTGGACACGCAGTTGCAGAGCAGCTTAGGATGTGGCGGTGTTGTGGAGGGAACAGGAAATACTTGTGCCCTCTCACTTCCTGTTTCTCTTGAAAACTAGTCCTGTTCACAAAGACCCTTCCATGTGTTCAGTGAATATGTGAGATGGTAACAGGATTGCACCCATTGGTCATGTCCCCCTCCCAACCCTGATGTACCTATTGGCTAAACTGGTGGGTTCATGTTTGACGTGGATGCACATTTAACATTAGTATGATGTGATGATTAATAGAATATGAATGCACATTCGGCATTAGTTGTGCATGCATGAAGTTCACATGGAGGAGCTCAGCACATGTAGGGCCTGAAAAGGGCCCTATGTGCTTACAGCTTCTCCATGTGATGGGGCACAAATCCTGTGAACTGCTGTGATGCAGCCTTACAGCTCTTTATTTAAGGGGCTGACATCCACCTCCTGCTCTTTGCCTGTGATGCTAGAGACCTTGCCCTGCAGGGCAGGACTGGCCTGTCTTTACTCACCTTGTTCCTCTCCCATTAAACTGCTTATCTTGACCTTTCTTGTGCTAGCCTGATGACAATTTCTACTCATCCAATAAGTAGCAAATTTAAAGACTGACTTAGGGCCCCTCCAGACATGCTTTTTATTGCATGTTCATGATGATTAGCGCTCATATCTGGGCACTCATATGTGATCCAGCTTTCAATACTGTTTGCACCGGCAAAAGTTTTGGAGTGATTACACTGCTTCATTTCCAGTCAGTGCATATCCCATTACTTCTTGCTGATATCCCATGACCTTTTATAGCACAAATGTTCTGGCTTATTTTTGCCCCACTTTTATTGTGCTATATCCCCTCTCTGGATAGCATTAATGTGGTAGCATTGGGGAAGCACTGTGGAACAAAATAAAGCAGAATAAATCCACCACTAATGCACTATTATTGTGTGAAGAACACCAATTAAACACCAGTCTGGAGGGGCCCTTTATTGGTATACTAGCACACAACACAACAGGACTTCCCATCTGTAAGTGTTTTATTAATTTGCCATATTCACTTTCCCCCAAAGCATCTCAGAAGAATATGTATGGCTGGCAGCCTTCCATCCAAGGAGTGGCCAACCACTTAAGTTTCAGAGATGTAACTATTAGGGTTGCCAGGTCTCAGGGAAGGGCCCAATGTCTCAGGAGTGCAACAATCTCAGACAGTAAAATGTCCAGGATGAGGGACTAGAATCCATGAGTCAAGCTAAATTTATTTCTGCTTGGATTAAGATGTTTTGCCATTTGCTCCTCTCCATGTCCATAAACTGCAAATGTGTAGTTTTGGATACAGTCAGGATCTTCCAAAACAGCCCAGATGCCACTGCCACCTGATAAAACTAAGCTCCACCCCAACCAACCTGGCTCCACCCCTAATCTAAGATCCCTAACTCTATCCCTGTATCTCAGACTCTGAAATTCAGGAGACCTGCCACCTTCATTTCATCAAGCTGTTATTATTTGCTGGGCCTGCTCTTATTATTTGCTGCCTCCCAATTCCTTATGCTCCTTCTTGATCACTGGGATCTTCTGATTGGACACTTTTAGTGGTCACCCATGCCTCTGAGGTTTGGTCATTAGAGACTGAGGTTTTAGTGTAACAGGCCCTGCCCTGTGGAACTCCTTGCCAACAGAACTCTGTCAGGAGTAATCACTGTTTGCTTTTGGACATCTTTTTTTAAAATGGGCAGGCCTTTGAAATGTGTTTTTTCCCCAACCAGTCTTTACTGACATTTTTACTGATGTTATTGCAGCATTATTATTTTTATGTTGTACACTGCCTTGTTTTTTTTAATGAAACTGTGGTTTATAAATATTTAAATAAATACTAAGATCCATTTATTGCCCCATGGTACATGTGTGTGCGTGTTTGATTTATAATGGAGGTTTCCTTAAAGTTTGTTATACTGGAACTAGAATTCCTAAGTCTCAGGGTTTCTAAATAGTTCAGGTTTGGTCCTTCCCTCTCCCTCTCCATCCCCATCAATACAATCAACAATCTAGAAATGACTGTTGTGTTTTAGGACTACAGTCATTTGGGGAGTCTATGATGTCTACTTCAAATACTTATTACATTATATTTATATTCCTTCTTAAGGATGGGACAAGTATATGGTGCAGAAGTGCTTAAATATGTGAGCACCCCTGTTCAAATTTTCATGAGCAGAATAATGAGCAAAGTTTCTGAAGGGACTAACAGAGGATTTTTTTGAACTTAATTCCATGGAAATGTATGCTGGATAGATAAGAATCAAATTTCTGCCCGTAACAGTCATTATTTAAGTCATCGTGTGATGCAGCAGTCATCATGTGATGAATATGCATCTCCAACCCAGCCCTTTGACATTACATCCTTGAAGGAGCAGGTCTGCAGTTTGGAAGTCCTCTTGGATCTTGCCCTGCTGCTTGAATATCAGGTGGCTGCAGTAGCCAGGAGTGCTTTTGGCCAACTCAAACTGGTCTACCCACTGCTTCTGTTCCTGGAAGCAGTTGACTTGGCCACAGTGACACATGCATTGATGACGTCGAGGCTTGATTACTGTAACACACTCTATGTGGGGCTGACTTTGAAAATGGTTTGGAAATTACAGTTGGTTCAAAATGCAGCAGCCAGAATATTAACTGGAGCACGGCACAGGGAGCATATCACCCCTGTGCTTTATCGACTCCACTGGCTCCCAATTTGTTTCTGGGCCCAAATCAAAATGCTGGTTCTGATCTTTAAAGCCCTAAACGGCCTTGGACCAATGTACCTGAGGGACCGCTTACGCCCATATGTACCTGCCCAGGATTTAAGATCATCTGCCTCTGGTCTCCTCTGTGTGCTTGGAATAAAAGATGTTAAACTGACAGGCACATGGGAGAGAGCCTTTTCAGCTGTATATACAGGCGGGCTCCACTTTATGGCATTTCGCCTTTCAACGTTGCGATAATGCGACGGCTTTAAGTTCCAGAAAGTCCCCGCTTTAAGGCGCTTGTTCTGCTTTTACGGCATTTTTTTTCGTCGCATGCCATTTTTGCATCATTTTCACGTGATGAGCACCATTATTTTCAATGGGTTCCGCTTTTCGGCGGCAGTCCAGAACGGAACCTGCCTTATAAGCGGGGCCCACTTGTAGTATATATAGTATTTTATGTATTTTGATCACATGTTATGTATTTTAATTTATTTTAATGTTTTTGTGATCTTTATTGTGTACAATTTTATTATGTACATGTTCAATTTTATTGTAAGCTGCCCTGAGTGCCCTATTATCGGGTAGAAGGGTGGGATAGAAATATTTTGAATAAATAAATAAATAAAATTGCCAAAACCACTTTTTCAAGAGGCAAAAATAGGTTTTACAAATAAGGCTAAGGAAATTCCTGTTGTTGCTACTAGTATGCTATAGCATGATTTCCATTTCAGCTCAAGCCTGCTTGATTTGCATAATTTCTTATCGACTTTGTCTGGGACAGCAAGATAGAGGAATATTGTTTAGTTACTAATGCTGAAGTTCTGATTGAGCTCATCAAGCTTAAGCCATTTAGCAACTATGCACCTCGTCTTCATTATACCCTCAAAAAATCAAATACATCAATACAAAATAGCAATTTTGACTGAACCGAAATCAGATCTGTTTGACTAAGCTTTTAATTAAATGGAACACAGAGCCACACAATAGTTGTTAAATTAAGGAGCACCACATATAGGCAGTTACGTAACTGTGATTTGTTTTGTATATTGGATTTTTATTGAAATGGGCCTGTTATTCACTTCTGATGATTAATTGGTACAGACAGCAAGGATGTATGAGCTTTAGCAAAACAAAGAGATCTAAAGGAAAAAGAAACAGCTGCTTGTTGCTATTGCCAATGGAAGCACATTTTCATCTTCTATTTCCACTGGAAGTGTTAACTTTTCTGCAGATTAATTTTTCTGTTCTGCATGAAATTGTTTGTAATATTGTTTCTCCCCTTTGAGAAAGGCCTGTGAAGAAACACAAAAAGCCCGTATTTTTATGATTGGATAGTACTCAAAGATAGGTCACTTTAAGCACAAATTTAACACTGATAGAGCTCCATTATTAAATATGCTCCAGGTCCTATGAACATGAACTTCTGGACAGAATTTCAGCTATCTGCTAAAGTCCATCTGATGGAGTCAAAGCAGTATGTATGCTTAAGGTTAGGATCCAAGAGCCATGAAAATTATAGGTTGGGGGAACCAAAGAGTGTTTGGTTCTGTATCTTAAAACACCAGCCCTCCTCCATGCAATATGCCAGAAATTCAGTGATGATATGGGTGGGTGGCAGAGCTAATACCATTGAAGAGAGAAGCAAAATTCAAAGGGACCTTGATAGACTGGAGCATTGGGCTGAAAACAACTGAATGAAATTCAGCAGGGATAAATGCAAAGTTCTACATGTAGGAAAAAGAAACCAAATGCACAATTATAAGATGGGGGATACTTGGCTCAGCAATACAACATGTGAGAAGGATCTTGGAATTGTCATTGATCACAAGCTGAATATGAGCCAACAATGTGATGTGGCTGCAAAAAAGGCAAATGCTATATTAGGCTGCATTAACAGAAGTATAGTTTTGCGTGAAGTATTGGTCCCCCTCTATTCAGCACTGGTTAGGCCTCATCTTGAATACTGCATCCAGTTCTGGTCTCTGCACTTCAAGAAGGATGCAAACAGACTGGAACAGGTTCAGAGGAGGGCAACAAGGATGATCAGGGGGCTGGAAAAAAGCCCTATGAGGAGAGACTGAAAGAATTGGGCATGTTTAGCCTGAAGAAGAGAAGACTGAGGGGAGATGTGATAGTACTCTTCAAATACATGAAAGGTTGTCACATAGAGGAGGGCCAGGATTTCTTCTTGATCATCCTGAAGTGCAGGACACGGAATAATGGGCTCAAGTTGCAGGAAGCCAGATTTCAATAACATCAGGAGAAACTTCCTAACTTTTAGAGCCATACAACAATGGAATCAATTACCTAGAGAGGTAGTGGACTCTCCGACACTGGAGGCATTCAAAAGGCAGCTGGACAGCCATCTGTCGGGAATGCTTTGATTTCGATTCTGGCATTGAGTAGGGGGTTGGACTTAATGGCCTTTTAGGCCCCTTCCAACTCTATGATTCTATGATTCTATGGGTGTGTTTTAAAAAAGCTCATATTTGCAGCTATGGATGAGTTGTTTTCAATAAAGCAAGAGAACTGTTAAGAACTGCTATCAGGAACCTGTGAGAAGAGGGGGAATGATATTGTTATACAGGATGTTGAGCACTGAAGCAATTTTGGGGATGGAAATATAATAGTCCAGCCTTTGAGAGACAGCCAGCATTATGTGCAAGAGCAAGCTGGTCAACAATCTGTACTGGGACCAAAAGCACAGTGTTGCCAAGATAAGAAAATCCTGTCTTTGCAAAAACTAGACATACATCCAAGTAAATAATTATTCAGATGACTAAGGCAAGCATGCAATGTCACACATTACCATGAAAATTAAAGGGAAGATCTTGCACATTCCTTTGAAATTCCATATTACAACAGAGGATTGCTTTAAATTAGTTTGTGACCCAGTAATCCAAGAAAAAAAGTCTCACTTGGTGCACCTTAGTCCCTTGGTCTTATCTCCTTGTTCTCGTACTTTCTATGTGCAGGGATTTGTTTTTTTCAGTAAGCATTTAATCATGGGACCCCAAGTGGTGCAATCCAAATGCAGGCTTTTCACCTCATCTGCTGCACGTGAAAACTAAGGAAGTTTTCTGTTTTCTGATTAATTTAATTGATTTTATCCACGCCAATCTTTACTTTTTGAACTTTTTATGCACATGGCTTAGAAACTTCAGTGATGCAGTATTTATAAACAGCTGAAATAAATATAAATAAATAAAATTAAGCCAGTGAAATCCCGGGAGTGCAACACCTGCAGGTTGACCCCCAGTATTTTGCACTGGTAGAGTTGCAAACAATTACCATTTAGCATTTGCCCCCACACAATGAAGACTCGTGACACCATACTGGAATAATGTTATATTTATTAAAATATAACATGGTAAGTCCAATGCAATACAGCCAATTAATTAAGTATACAACACTTCGGGCAGGTGAGGTTAAACCTAACAACAAGGGATTACACCCTCAACTTGTAAAGGCATCCATTCTCATAATTACGTAACCCCAGAGTCAAGGACATGGGTGAAATCCTCCCTCCTTGCTCTTGGAGCCAGCTGTGTGGTTCCAACCTCCACACCATGGCCCCGCCGTACAGGCGTTCACCATGATGCGCAAGCAGGTCCCACAAGGACACAACCCAGATCCCCACCAAACACAAAGCCCTGATGGTTCCCTAGGAAGTGCCCCTTTATTATGATGCCTTAACCACCTAAATTTAACCCCCATATACCTCACCTGCCCGAACTCTATGCCACAAGAGGGGATCAGCTTAAGCTTGGTCCCCTCAACCCAAAGAGGATAACAAACCCCTTAACCCCACCATAAGATCCTCCAAAAACAGGTCACACCCTTGCTCAGAAAGATGAGCACTGTCATCACGAAACAGATGTGGGGCATGGAACCTAATCCTTTCATGAGGAATAACTGCCCCACCAAGGGACAAAACTAGATCCTTAACCTTCCTATTAACCCATTTCCTAGATCTATCTATCTTATTGGGGTGCACTGCACCCCTCCAAACCCTTCTGACAAGCATTTCTGACCATACAATTATAAGATTGGGATATAGGCAGATAAGCCACATGAGATCACACGTAACTTTGAGCAGCAAATCCAATCCAGGACGCTGCACCAAATCATTTTCACCCAAATGAATTAACAATATGTGTGGCCTGTCCACAACGGACATGATCCAGCACACAGAAGGCATCAACGCATCCCATAACATGCCCCTCCGGGCTTCCCACTGAACCGTAGCTGTGGCCGAAAGCTGCAGCTGTGTTCCAGGAACAGACGAGGATGCCCTCCGATGAGCCCAAAACAAAATTGAGTGGCCACACAAGACGATCCTCACAGGAATCGGGATGTTTGTGAAACCTATAAGAAACAAAAACAAATTCCTCTGTTAAAATCGGACGTAAGACTTAAATGCATTGGAACGCCATCTGCCAATCGCCTGTATATCGCTTATACTCATGCCCATGAGGGCTGCGGCCGTAGCCGCACCAATCCGGAATGAATGCATCCCATAGACTCCAGCATCGCGACCACTGGCCAACAAGGCCCGCTGAACAACGGCCCAAAATTGAAAATGAGTCAGGGCAGTTTCATCAGCATGTATAAACAAATAACGCTGGCCCGCTGGCCGAATGGATAAGAATTGACGCATTGCAGACACAGGGCACAATACTGGGACCTGGCAACGTCGTAAAACAACCATACTGCCACGGCCCTTTTGATCGGTCTTAGAGACCCGCAGGGACAACCTCACTAAATCAGCACCTAATGTGCAATCGCCAAAGCATAAGGCTCTATAAGTCACATCACGCTTAGAAGGGGCCAATACTTCGCTAGGGCGAAAAGCACCATAAAACATCGTCAGAGTTACTGCGGCGAACAGGTGCGACTCATACTGAGATGAGCATAAAGAATTAAACAGTGCCAGGATCTGGAGAAGGACATCGGGCGTGATTGGCCTCCTCCAGTCAGTGGGCCTGGGAGCGGAACGCGACCAACCCACAAGAACCTTTCTGACCCTAAAATCTACAGAATGATCCGGCAGCCCCCTTGCCTTCGAAATAAAGGCTAGCGCCGAGAGGTGGCCGGCGACAGTAGAAACAGAATTATTGTGCCCTTTAAAATATATCATGAACTGCAATAAATGATCCACAGGAATAGGCCAATCCAAAGGCAGCTCCGAGACAATGCGGAAAGTCTGGAACTTAGCAAATGAACGCTTATACGCAGTTTGAGTACTGGGAGCCAGAGCAGCAGCGATAGCAACCCCAACTTCTAGTTGCCAAGGTTCCACAGGAAAGGTGGGATTGGTACTGGATCCAGAGCCGCTCCAGGTGCAAGCTCCCAAAAGCGCGCCATCTGTAAGCGGGAAAGTGCATCAGCAACGGTATTCATCAAACCTGGAACTTGTCTGGCCATGAATAAAATATTAAAGCGCAAGCATTGTAATACAAACACATGCACCAAGCGCATAACACGAGGAGACTTAGAAGTTTGGGCATTAATAACGCTAACTGCGGAAATATTATCGCACCAGAAGCGCACTGTGCGATTTTGAACTGCCTTTGGCCAGATATGAACAGCTACCACTATTGGAAAAAAATCCAAAAATGTCAAATCAGAAGTAATTCCGGTAGCCTGCCACCTGTCAGGCCATTGCTCAGTGCACCACTGGGATCTAAAGATTACTCCAAAGCCAATGCCACCGGCAGCATCGGAATGCACCTGTAATTCTGCTTCTAATAGCAATTCCTCCCTCCAAAAGGAAAGGCCATTGAAATCCGTCATGAATTCAAGCCACATGTGCAAATCCTCCCTCATCCCTAACGTAATCCTTATGAAATGGAAGTGGGATTGAACTCCCCGCATGGCGTTGCATAGATGCCTGAGGAATGCACGACCAGGTGAAATAACTTCAGAAGCAAAAACTATATGGCCCACAATTTCCTGTAACTGGGCCAAGGTGATCTTCTTCCGCTCTAGGGCTGAATGAAGCAGTTGACGCAGTGCAACCAACTTCTCAAGCGGCAAACGTGAAGTCTGAGCCACAGTATCTAACTGGATCCCTAAGAAAATAAGGGAAGTAGTAGGGCCCTCAGACTTTTCAGGAGCTAAAGGGACTCACAATTCGTCAGTTAAAGTGGCAAAGGAATGCATCAGATGGGAGCAGTGAGAAGACCCAGCAGGCCCCACAAATAAAAAATCATCAAGATAATGAGCAGAGAAGGAGGACGATGCTTTCATCCTCAATGCCCATTCAAGAAATGTGCTAAATGCTTCAAAAGCAGCACAAGACACAGAACAACCCATTGGCATAGCTCTGTCTACGTAAAACTGACCTTGAAATTTAAAACCAAGCAAATCCACATCAGCAGGGTGTACAGGCAAAAGGCGAAAAGCGGATTTTATATCACGCTTTGCCAGCAAAGCCCCCTTTCCAGCTTTCCTAACTACTCTCACTGCCTCATCTAAAGAAGTATATCTGACTGAGGCATATAATGGGGAAATGCCATCATTGACAGAGGCTCCTTTCGGGAAAGACAAATTATGAATAAGGCGATATTCCCCAGGCTGCTTCTTAGGGATAATACCTAAAGGGGAAATCCTCAAATTTTCAAACGGAGGACAACTGAAGGGGCCCGAGATACAATCAGCAAGTATCTCTTTATTAAGCTTGGCCAGAACCACGGGCGCTAACGTACTAAGAGAGGGCTGATTGACAAACTATGTAGCGATCCTAGGACCCTCAAAAGGGATACGAAATCCATCCTTAAAACCCTGAAGTATAAAACTAGCAGCCTGCTTATTGGGATAAAGCTCTAACAGCTTTGCTAACGGAGCCAGTTTGATCGGGCTACTGGCCTTGCGACGTACCGCCGCTATTGCCAGACCCGCGTTTTTGCTGTTGATGCTCCCTTGTACCCTGTCGAGCAGTATGTGCCCTCTGGCAAGAGGAACTGGAGTGGTTGCCTCCACACAGTGCACAGACGTGTCTAAATTTACAGGGACGTCTAGAACATCGGCCACTGCTATTGAATAACCAGCAGACTTGCTGGGATTGAACCCAATGCCCGCCTTGGCTGTAGCCCGAGGCGGAAGTCTGCACGTGTGCCAATAAATGCCCACTATCGGCTCTATCTCCTGTAGTGGGCCTGGCGGAAGTCATAGATCGCAACCACAGTCCTGCATGTTCAATATCCCAACGAAGGGTGGGATCCAATGCTGCTCTTTGCCTGAAGTTCTGATCATACCGCAACCAAGCGGTTCCAGAGAATTCACGGAAGGCACGATGCACAATATCCTGATATTTTATCATGGACAAAGCCCTAGACGGATAAGCCTGTGTCATAACACCCATATAAATCGTATAGGCATTCAACCAATTAGGCCATACCCGATCCACTTTTCTTTTTATCGCCGCCTCACGCTCTTTAACTTCTTGACCATCTTTAAGCTTAACCTCAGTTTCACGAAACAGGAGAGTAAAGAGATCGATATACTCTCCCCTCCAAATTTTTTCTTTCATTCCTAACAATTAGGGTTGCCATATTGCCCAGATAGCCGGGTTTTACCCGGATTCTATGCATGCCACCCGGCGCCCGGCTAGCCCCTTACGTGGCCCAGATTCTCAGCTTTAATTTTAAAAAAAATTAAGTTTCTAGGTGGTCCGGTTCTCGAGATATACATAAAAACGTCAGCCACCCCCCTCGACTGTTAAATCTTTCTTTAAACAGTACTGTACTATAGCACTTTGTAGCTTTAACCCTGCCCGTTCAGCATTGCAGCCAATCAGGGATTGTGTTTCAGTTTCATTGACCTCAGGCAGTGTCTAGAAAACAAAATGGTGGTTTCACACACACACACCCGTTTATCTGAAAATCTCATAAATTGGGTAAGTATATACATTTCAGTTTTTTTCCTCTTGTGTGCAGGAGTCAGAGCTTGGGCAGTGTTTTGAAAACCTTCCCAATACTTGCTTTTTGTAAAAGCAATGCTAATCCCATATGCCCAAAGTAAATCCCATTTAATTCAATAGGATTTACTTTGAGTAGACATGTTATGAATGTGCTGAAAATCAGTGGGACTTTGGAGTGAATGTAAAAAAGAATTATGTTTGTGTTCTAACTCTTTCTGTCTCAGTCCAATTTTAAAGCAAGTAGGCAGGGCTTACTTAGGTATTACAGTTTTTATTCTGTAGGAAAGTAATACTGATTTTTTTAAAACTAATACTGATTTTTCTGCAATGACCAACTGGTTTGACAATAAACTATTATATGGCCTGTATGTATTTATACATCTGCTGTGTGTGCATGTGCGTGTATGGAGTCTTTCCAACACCCCTGTGAGGTAGGGTTGGAAACCAATGCAGCTCACAACAAGAAATAAAGCCATTTAAAATCCAATGACCATAAAACAAGTATAAACAGTTGCAAAACAGCGTAAAGTGGCATGATTCGGAATTTTGGGTTGTGTGAATGAAGTTGCTTATCACTTGAGGTTGCAGTTCTGTCCCTGTTTGAGTAAGCCCCACTGAATATGCTGGGACTTGCTTCTGAATAAATAAATTTAGGATTGCACTATAAATATCTTTACAGTTTGTGTAAATAATAAATATATTTGATAGTCATGCTTATATACATATTTCTTCATTTATCATATTTTTGGTTTTTGGTTAGGAATCCTGACTGGTTGTGAGATGCTTAGTTTTTTGCCTTACTCATAGGAATCTTGTTGTGGTTGGTATGGTATATTACATTTAGGAAAGTGTTACTGCCTTCTGTGTTTTTTTTTCCTATTTGCATTTCACTTATCTTTAACCTCACTCCGTTACAGCCATAGAAGCAACAGCAGCATATGCAAGATAATTAACTCCCATTAGTGATAAGAACAAGAATTTATAATTATTATTTCAATTAAAACAAGAGGCTTATCAATACTTTGAAGAGGACCAGATATTTATTTTCTTTCTGAGCCCAGGACTGGGTCTTTCATGATGCCCGGGGAGCAGGAGAGTAGTCGATAAGACAGACATCCTGGCATTGGTAATCTAATTAGCAAGGTATTTGTGGGGTTGTTGCACACTTCCAGGCCCAGTTTCATTTTGAGTATGGAGGTGGAACCTGTGTAGATGTGGTTGAGAAATTTTGAGTTAAGCAAATCTCTGCTTTTATAAAACCTAAGAAACATACAGATACTTTGAATGTCTGAGTGCCTGCATCAGTGGAACACTGGAGGAACTTGTAAAACTTGCTGCAACAGTATTTAGAACTGAGCATGTGCTGTGAAAGACTCCTTTTCCTAACATTTTGGCTTGTTTTTCTCCACCCACCACATCTCTGAAATATATTGTATATGTTATGGTTAACCGTGCTGCTGCCCTGACTTACTTTGTTTGTTGCTATTTTGTGTTTTTATTATGTATTTATATTGATTGTGTATTTTTATTGTTTTTATTATATTTGTAAGCTGTGCTGAGCTCTGTTTTTAACAGCAAAAGGGCAGGATATAAATTCTCTTAATCAATCAATAAATACTCCATAGTGTTGGAAACTAGAGTCTAGGTATTTAAGGCTGAAAATGTTGCTTAAAAAAAAAGATTTCTCACATCTTTCCCCAGTTTTTGGTGGTAATTCCTAGGCACAAAAACAAAACAACTGGACAATCCAAATATTAATATGCAAATATTTGCATAATATGCAAATAACATGCAAATAATTTGCATAATATGCCAATTAACCTGCCCGGATTTGTGGAACTGGAATATGGCAACCCTACTAACAATAAATGATCACCTAACAGAAGGGAGGTATCGCCTTGAGGATAAACCCCATGTGGCAGGGGTAAATAAGCAGGTGATGAAGAAGAGGAAGTCAAAGGCGGCTGCCAAGGACTCATGGCAGCCGCCGGCCAAGGAAGCTGTGGGTGCTGGGGTACCAACACACCTCCCATAAACACTACTGGGTGCGTAGCATCTCCCAACAAAGGAGAACCAGCCGTTGGTGTATCCCTGTTAAGGGCATTGGAATCCTGTGCTTGTGTATTGTAAGCTTGTGAGTGCATAATTGGCTCACCTGTATACGCAGCAGGAGAGGCAACCACAGGCTGTGCTGCAAACCCAGATGCCCTATGAGTAAACGCGGCAGCATCATGTGAGACTGGAAGCTGAACTTGCATAGGCCCAGCAACCGTCGGGACTGAAGGTGTGACCGAAGAACTGGAGGCAGGAACAGTTGGCAAACAAGCTGGAGGCGTAGGAATTGCTGGCTCCTCGCTAGGTGCTGCAGCTTCCAGAACCCCGATCCTAGAAACTAAATCGGCAAGAAGACGATTTTTAGGCGTTCTGGAAGCCAACCGCGCAGATTTCTTACCTGCAGGAGCAGAACTCGTGCCAGCATCAGCATCCAGCGGCTGCATGCATTCCTTTTCCAGCGCCTCCACCCTAGCCACCAAGGCACGGATGGTCCCCAAATCCTCCTCTTCATCAGAAGACAGGTTCTGCTGGGGTGGAGGGCACTTTGTAGTTTGTTTCACAACTCACACTCCTTTTTTCTGTTGAGCCTTCCTGGGTGGCATGGTTGTAAAAAACCAATCAACAACAATTATGCAACGTACCAAATTGCAATCACAACCAGATTGTAAATTTGACAATTTTTAATAAGAAGTAGCACACCTAAAGTGCTAATTACACTAACCAATAAATTGAACTTAACTTATTATTATTATTATTAACCTATTAACTAAATATGTATTTATATATATTTATCTATATGAATGGGGTGAGGGGGGGGATGTAAACTAAAGGGAATTGGGGGATTGGGGGGGTTATATATTTAAATGTAATAAACTGAACAAATAACAACTATAAATTGAATATTAAAACTAATGCAATACCTAAATAATTAAATTAACATACGCAATAATAATAAATTTATTTAAATTTTTTTGTCAAATTGAGGTGAGATAACTGCCGGACCAACACCCAGTATCAACAAACAAACTGAAATTACGCCACAGGAAATCAATGGGGGGGAGGGAACGTATTGTGCTGAACTACAATTCCCATCATCCCCAGAAAGCATGGCCCATGGGCAGGGGTGATGTAGATATGGTTCGGTTTGTGCTGTAAATTGATTGGACTTTTGAATGAACATAGCAAAGGATTGTGTTGTAAATCTTTCTCTCCCACTCCACTCCTTTTTTTAAAAAAGCAGTTAGGCAGGGCTTACTTAGATGTCACTGCTTTTATTTGGTAGGAAACTGATACTGATTTTTTAAAAAAAGAATGTTCTGCAATAACAAATTGGTTTTGACAATAAACTATTATAGGGGATGTATGTATTTCTACATTTCCAGTGTGTGTGTATATGGAATCTTTACAACAACCCTGTGAGGTAGGGGTGCTGATTGGAAGCCAAGGCAGCTCACAAGAAATAAATCCATTTCAAATCCAATAACCATAAAACAAGTACAAAACAGTCACAAAACAGCTTAAAGTGGTATGATTTTGAATGTTGGGTTAGGTGAGTGAAATTCCTTATCATCTGGGGTTGCAGTCCTGTACAAGTTCCCTGTCTGAAGAAGCCCCACTTAATGCACTGGGACTTACTTCTGAGGGACTGCACTATAAATATCTTTACAGGTTGTGTAAATAATAAACATCTTTGATACTCATACATATATAAATATTCATACCATGTCTTGATATGTATCTGTTTTCACACTATGGTTGTACATCATTATTTCCTCTGCATTGTGTGCCCTTCTTCCTTAGGGTGATCATGGTTCCCCTCTGCTGCTTTCACCATGAGGGGCAGATTAGGCCGAGAGATGGTGAGTAGCCCATGGTCACCAAGTAAACTTTGTAGCTGATTTCCATTGTAAAAATTAATTAAAAATATTAATATGCAAAGTTTATGAAATAATGCAGATTCACATAATACATTTAAAACACATCCAACTCACATTTAAAGCACATTATTTTCCCCAAAGAATCCTGGGAAGTGTAGTTTTCTCCTCACAGTTACAGTTCCCACCATCTTTAAGAAACTACAGTTCCAATGATTCTTTGGTGGGATTCATGTGCTTCAAATGTATATTGAATGTGCTTTAAATGCATGTTGTGGATGTGCTCTAGGTGTGCTGTGTATTCATTAGTGAATTGAAAAGAACTATTTTGAAATATACTTTTTTTAAAGGGGAAGGGCTGTAGCTCAGTGGTAGGGCATATGCATTGCATACAAAGGTCCAAAATTCAATCTCTGGGAAAGACTATTGCCTGGAATCCTGGAGAGCATGGAATAGTCCCAAATGGTCTGAGTGAGTATTTATTTATTTATTTATTTATTGCACTTGTATACCGCCCCATAGCTGAAGCTCTCTGGGCGGTTTACAGCAATCAAAAACATTAAAACAAATATACAATTTAAAACACATATTTTAAAAACAATTTAAAACACAATTTTAAAATTTAAAACAATATAAAAACAATTTTAAACACATGCTAAAATGCCTGGGAGAAGAGGAAAGTCTTGACCTGGCGCCAAAAAGATAACAGTGTTGGCAACAGGCGCACCTTATCAGGAACATCATTCCATAATTTGGGGGGCACCACTGAGAAGGCCCTCTCCCTTGTTGCCACCCTCCAAGCTTCCCTTGGAGTAGGCAGCCTGAGGAGGGACTTTGATCTTGAACGTAGTGTATGGGTGGGTTCGTATCGGGAGAGGCGTTCCATCAGGTATTGTAGTCCCAAGCCATGTAAGGCTTTATAGGTCAAAACCAGCACCTTGAATCGAGCTCGGAAACATAAAGGCAGCCAATGCAAGCGTGCCAGAATCGGTTTTATATTTTTGGACCATCTGGTCCCTGTTACCAATCTGGCAGTTGCATTTTGCACAAGCTGCAGTTTCCGAACCGTCTTCAAAGGCAGCCCCACGTACAGTGCATTGCAGTAATCTAACTTGGAGGTTACCAGAGCATGGACAACTAAAGCCAGGTTATCCCTGTCCAGATAGGGACGTAGTTGGGCCACCAACCGAAGTTGGTAGAAGGGACTCTGTGCTACCGAGGCTACCTGAGCCTCAAGTGACAGAGATGGTTCTAGGAGAACCCCCAAGCTACGAACCTGCTCCTTCAGGGGGAGTGCAACCCCATCCAGGACAGGTTGGACAGTATAAGGCACATTCCTTTGTTCCTAAAAGAGGAAAGAGACCTAACAGCCACAGTGACTCTGAAATTTATTTATGCATTTTACATACAACATTTATATACCACTTTATTGTAAACAACCTCAAGCAGTTTACAGAAGGAGTTGAAACAATAACATTATTTGCAAAAACAGTTAAAACAGATAAAATATTCAAAATAATAAAAATGACAATGAGTTCAAAACAGAAAAAGGCATAATAGCTTTTACATGCCTGGGTAGGCTTATTTTAACAAAAAATGTTTTTAGCAGGTGCTGAAAAGAGTACAATGAAGGCGCCAGCCTAATGTCAATAGGCAGGAAGTTCCACAGTGTAAGTGCTGCCACACTAAAGGATCCATTTCTTACAACAGCAGAACAAGTACTATGTGGCACCCAGAACATGGAAAGCACACTGTCAGGATCCCTCCTGCTGCCACCACCTATCAGGTCCCACCCTGTGTCACCACCAGTCAGGATCCTGGTTTGTATTATTTCTCTCACCGGCTCTAGCACAGATCTCGCAAAATCCTACTGCTAGGCAGCACCACCAGCCACTCCCTGGTGGAGCCTTAGTCTCCTTCAGGCTTATTGTTACTTTGTGTCTGGGTGCACTTGCAGGCCACAACCCCCCTGTATCTTTGTGCCAATAAAGCATACAGCCCTGGGTTGCCCTGGATACTTGATGATACACTATCTCTTCACCGCTGCCACCATTTGATACTGTTTCTCCACCTTGGTAAATACTCTGCCCACCCTTCTGGTCTGTGAAAGCCCCAGCCAAGGATCAGGCTTTTGGTAAACCAAGAAAAATATTTATTTATAAACACCAGGAAATAACAAGATTACTTTAGGTGTATTTAACAAGCATATGGTTTCATATATTGTGTTACTCTTTATGTTTCTAGTCATATATAATCTGCCTCAATACCAGCTTAATACAATCAAGCCCACAACCAACTCCCCTCTCATCATCAACCCCCCCTCAACTGTCATCCTCTCAGTTATACCTTCAGCCACTCAAACGCTCAGCCAATCATCATACAGCATTCTCCAGCATTCTAGCCCATGTACTCCCCACTCTCACTCAGTCCACTTACCATATATACTGTAATAAACCTGCACTTACCATATTTACAGTAATATCTATATACAGGGACATCACACATACCTTGAACTTGGCTTGGTAGCAGATCGACAACCAGTGAAGATTTCAGAGCAGTGGTATTATGTGCTGACCAGGGTTTCACTCATGTCAGCAATCGTGCTGCAGCATTCTATACTAACTCCAGCCCCCGGGTCAGGTTGTGCTGCATAGCGATTTCAGTGACCTTGGCTGACTGGCTGCCAGGTTTTTTATAGTTTTGGTTTTTGGTTAAGACCTTGACTATTTGCTAGATGCCGAGTTTTCTGCCTTACTCATAGGAATCTTGTTGTGGTTGGTATAGTACTGTATTTAGGAAATCATCACTGTCTTTTCTTATTCTTTTTCTATTTGCATTTCATTTACTTCTGACCTCACTCCCTTACATCCACAGAAGCAACAACAGTGGTTCCATGCACTTAGCTAAACCCCCTTAAATGCACTGATGATACATCTTGTTGTTTGCATTATGGTTTGTTTCTTGCCCAAAAGTGGTAAAAGAGATTTCACACTGGGTAGTGTTGCTTCAGTTGCTGTTGTTCCCAAGCTACTTCCTGTGAAGGTAGAACAAACCATGCACATTTTCTGTCTGTAAATTTTTACTCACTGGAATTGGGTTGGCTATCAAAGAAAGTTTATAGCAGCCCACAGGGTAGGCAGGAAAGGGTAGATAATCTTCTTAATTCTTACTCATTTCTCAATCCTCTCTCTTCAGTGAAGGGTCAAGTCTGTAAAGAAGTTTGGAGCAGCCATGTTAAAAGGAATGGGCAGGGCATTCCAGGCACAGGGTTGTGAACCCTGCTTGGATATATCTTTGCAGAGAATCCCTAGTCAAGCTTTACCAACAGCACAATTCTAACAATATCTACTCAGAAGTAAGTCCTGTTAAGTTGTATGGGGCTTATTCCCTTAGTAAGTTAGAATTGCAGCCTTCAGGGGCATCCACATTTCCTCCCGAGTGCTCCCATCTAACACCTCCACAATACTAGGCTCCACTCTTCCTATGTCTTTCTGGTGACTGGCCCGGCCTGAGGGCACTTAAACCCTTCTTGCCAGAAGGAAGTAGGCTACAGTAAATGTTCTCTACCCAGGTTCCCCAAGCTGGTGAGAAGGAATGATCCCATCACTTCAGCTGGACCTGGGAACACCCTCATTTAGCTGAGATTTCTGTCTTAATTTCCACTCACAGATTTTTTTTTTAGTGGTATTCTCGAAGTAACTGTGGTTAATGCTTAACATAACATGCTTAATGACATCACTACAGCCCACACTTGTGACATCACTAGAACCCACCCCTGAAATCTCAGGGTTTGGAGTGCTTCTGACCTGGTAACCCTACTGGGTGCTTTTGGGTCAACCAATTCCTCTCTTACCTATACCTTGTTTTGAGGATGAAATTGGGAAGAAGAGAACTAGGTATGCTGCGCTGAGCTCCTTAGAGGAAAGATGGGATAGAAATAAATAAGTATAGTTATTAAAAGGTGTGGATCAGAACTATCCACTGGATTTTGAACTCTCTGAATGTTCATTGAAGTTTAAATGTATCAAAATACACAATACGATATGTTATCTGGCCCGGCTTCCCACTAGTATGTGTTTGGCTGCTGTGAGAACCAGGATGGACTAGATAGGCCTTTGGTCTGATCCAGCAAGGCTCTTTTTATGCTCATAATGTGTATATTGTGTGTGTTTTTAATTGTGGTTTAATATAGAAATGGAATGCAATTACTGATTTTTAAAAAATGCAAAGACCACGAGCCCATCCCTGTGATCTCTGCTTGATTGCAAACGTGACATAAAACTCAGCTTTTATTCTTCCACTTATTTGCTCCATGGCAGGGAGGTGGGGAAGAGACAAATCTTGTTAATGATTTCCTAACACTACGTACATATTTTCATTATTGTCTTTAATTAAAATGCATCTTGAATTACAATGCACTTGTGAAATTCACAGCTGGGATACATAAGTGCATACCCTCATGGATTTAATTTAGAGAATTAGATAAACTGCCTGTTTTACAATCCTTTATCCCCTTCACCCCTATGTTAGTATTAAAAAGTAACCCAGGTTACAGAGGTTGCAGGGTCCATGCTAAGAGCTGTTTAATTCTTACCATTTTTTTAAAAAAGATATCACACGGATTCTGTGGATCTGTAATATCTGTAGAACGATAGTAGCTCTTTATCCTGGGTAGGGATGAGTGACAATTTCTATTCAGTTTGCATTTCAAGGTAAATCTATCAAATTCACACTTTCTGAAACAGTATGAGAACCGAAATACAGCCAACCTTCAAAATTCACACTCATCCGAATTTCACAATGCAGTTCTCGAACCAACCAGTGTTTATACAAATGCATATATTAAGGGAAAGTGTGTATAAAAATGAGGATTTTTTAAATTAAAAGTTGACAGATTGCTGCAAAAAGTGGAGAACCAAATTTAAGATTAGAAAAATAAGAAACTGAGAGAACCGAAATTGACAGATCATTCCATCTCTAATTCTGGGGGTGGGGGGTGGCGGGGTGGAGAACATTCTCAGCCTGAGAACTACATTCATTTGTAGGCAATCGTCTGGGTGCCACATGCCAGTAGTAGGTGGGTCCAGCAGTAAAAAGTGGGTGGGGCAACAGATGTGTCTCTTACCTTATATGTGATAGGAATAATTCCAAACATGCAAAAGCAGTAGTATAGTGGCAAATTTGGTAGGCCAGGCAGGGTCCCATCATGCTAGTCACAGTGATACCCTCTTCCCCTTTTTTGCTGCTGAGTTGGGAATGAGATCCTTGTTAATGCCTTTTCCCACAACATACATCTCTAGGAGCCAATGAACATGAAAGGGGAGAGGGTTAAATACTGAGAAGAGTCTTCTCAGTGGCTGACTTGCCTTTCACTCTGATTGACCCCAATCAGCAGGAAAGGTCAAGGAAGCATATTAGAAGACTCTTCTCAGTGGCTAACACACTCCTCTTTCATACCGATTGGCAATAGCATAATGGCAAATTCAGAAGTGCAGGATCCCTTCATGATAGTCACAGCCACACACATCCCTTTTTTGGTGTGGCGTTGAGAATGAGTTCCTTGTTAATGCCTTCTCCCACAATGACATCCCTACAAGCCAATAAGCATGAAAGGAGAGAGTGTTAGCCACTGAAAAGAGTCTTCTCTGTGGCTGACTCACCTTCTCTCTTCTCAGCGGCTAAGATATTCTGCTTACATGCTGATTGGTTCGTGGGGTGCTGGAGACATAGGGACCCTGCTGGAACCATGCTCCCAAAAAAGTAAAGGGTGTAAGACCCCCCGAGACCTTGGACCACTACACCCCTGCTGATTGGCTCATAGGATACTGGAGACATAGGGACTCTGCTTCCAAAAAAGAAAAGGGTCTGAGACACACCTTCCCTGAGACCCTGGACTACTACACCCCCTGTGCAAAAGTAAGAGGTTTCTACAGACACATATCTCTGCCTTCCATCGAGGCATGCAAGAGGCATGGTCATAATTCAAGGACATTCAGTAGGACAATGAAGCATGGAGTGAGGACAGCGAGGACAGTGTGGAGAGGGGAGTCGCCTGGGGAGAGTCCTGAGGGCCAGATAGAGCATCCTGAGGGCTGCATTCAGCCCCTAGGCCTGAGGTCCCCCACACCTGTATTAGGACATGCCTCTTAAAATGAAAGGTAGCAGGTAACCCTGCTTATCTGCTTACTCTGTGACCTATTCAGCCTCCAAGAAGGATTGTCGTCATGAATGCCAGGGTTTGAAAGTATGCGTACTGCAAATGGATCAAGACCTGACCTGACCTTCTCACATTCAGCAGGCCACCTGCAGGGTCTCTACACGTGCACAAAGTATAACCACATCAGTGCTGTACTTGTGGTTGGGGTCCATGCGACAAAACGCAGTCCCCGATCACATGTATAGAATCTCCCTAGGTTAGGAGGCAGGGGCTAGGAGCACAATCTCACCCCTCTTTTGTGTTCTCTTGAGGTTCCTTGGGCTCTCAGAATGGTACTCCTACTTCCAGCTGCTCTGCATTGTTGTCATGTCCAAGGCCATTCTAAGCACACAGGTCCAGAGTCATTATTATGAAGCTCAGAAGTGTAGGCAGTCCTGGGGATGCTAGGCTCCTGGGGGTGGGGGAATCAACTTGAATGTCAGACAATCACTCCTGGAGAATGCTAAAGTGCTGATAAAGAAGGAGACAGGGTTTCCCCCCCCAAATGAAAAGAGAAAGATTTAGGATACAGAAGCTTCCATGGCACTTTGCCCTTCTTATCATGCCGAACATAAAAGGCGAGCTCTACAGCTCCTACATGCTATTTCAGAGATACAATGAGATAAGGGCTCTCCGAGCAACTGGCTGGAAGTAAGCAGAAACATGCCATAGAGGGGGAGTGAATACTGTGAAGGATTCAAAGGGAATGTCAAAATGATTTTGGAAAATGGCTTCATAAAACAGTTGCAAGTGGAAGGAAATATGCGTACTTCAGCAGAGCAGTGGATTTCTTTTTCTTTTTCCTTCAGCCTATTTAAAAGCATTTCCATTATTTAAATTTCCCTCTGATACCCCTTTAGAGTTTTCCTACTAGATCCACAAGGAAGGGATTATTTAGGTATTTCTTTTCTTTCCAATAACAGATAACAGTGCAAGTAGACAGGAGTAATACATCAATAAGCGATTCAGAGTATATAAGAGAGAATTAACCAGGTAAGTCAAACTAAAGGGAAGTAACACCTAAAACTGTACTTGTTTTGTTAATAAATTATTTTTTTGAAAAAAAAGTAGGCATTGCTTTTAAATGCATCCACCAAAACCTGTGATATAAGCTTTCTCAGAACTTCTACAAAATATTATCATTAAATACAACTTATATTTTAAAAACCCCAGGGAGCAGCTCCAACAGACTGAAGAGACCGGTGCCCCATAAGTTTCATTGCAATGGCAAAACTTGACCACCCTCTTAATATTGCTTTCTGTGTACCAAGACAGGATGTAAAGTGCAGATCAAGGGGCATTCATTGTGGTTCATTCCATCTGTGGAACTCTTGTCCACTGGACATTGTGTTTGTGTGCACGCGCACACACACACACACACACACACACACACATACACACGTGTGTGTAGCAATATCTATATACCCACTATGTAAAACATATAATCTCTTCAACACCTCTGAAAATAAATAAATGTGCTACCACTCTGAATAAATTAAAATCTAAATATATGGGTTAACATTTTGAGCTAATGCAGGTCTGATTCAAATTTTTGTTTTTGGCACTCTAATTGAAATGAGATCAATGAAACTGTGGTTGCTATAGCTGTATGGATGTCAACATGTTTGTGCGTTCATTATATTATAAGAAACAACTGAACATGTTTTCTGGGATAACTAATTAAAGGTATCTAAACTTTCTGGCTGATGATTCATCAAATTATGTGTTACTTTTTTAAAAAGTATATTGTACATAAAAGGCAATTGAGCAAAACCCAGAAATCTATAAATTGAAAGTGAGCAGTCCTTTGCGCAAATCCAAGACACTTCCCCCCTTTTTTTGCATTAAGGCAGAAAGGAAGCTCACAAAGTCAATGTGTCACACCCAAAAAATATGTAACAAGATGTAGAGAATTTAATATAGAACAAACCCCAATGCATGAAGCATAGGTTGATTTTTCTTCTTCTTAGAATAAAACTTCACTGCACACACAATTCCCTTGATGAAGAGCCAATAGCTTTGAAACTTGCTGGGATTTGTTCCGTGTTAATAAATTTTTCTCTGCATTCCATAATGGATTATTCTGCTCTTTGGGGGAAAGATAATTGACAGCACAATCCTTTACATGCATACTGAAATGTAGGTTGCACTGAGTGCAGTGGGCTTACTCCAGAGCTTGGAAGATTACTTTTAAAAAGTAATAAATTACAGTTACAATTACTTGGCCCAAAAATTAGTAATTACCGTTACAATTACAATTGCTCTGAAAGTAACTGATTACTTTACTTTTTCTCAAAAGTAATCACTACAATTACATTTCAGTTGCTTTTTTTAAAAAACTCCTACAAGGTGCTGGCCTTGGCTGCTGCACATCTAAGAAGCCTAAAACAATATTAAAAATAAACACACACACACAGGGGGTAGTTGAATAAAAAAATTTATCCATAAGATTAACATAATGCCATAAAAGAATCTCACATCCCCCCAAGCAATGAAGATACCCCAACTCTTGAAATCAAATTTTACACTTGAAATGCTTTTATAATATGTTTCTGTTATGTCTCAAAAGAACAAGATGCTCAAAGAGCATGTCAGACAAGGAATGTCTTTTTACAGTCATTACGTTGCCACCAGTACTGAACAGGCATTCTACTGCGGCGCTTGAAGGCATGCCTGTGTTGTGCTGCAAAAAACACCGCAGCACACGTGGAAAGCCATGGAGTGATGACACTTCCCTGCTGGGAGACCTCAGGTACCTCACCAGTTCCTCCTCAGCAGTGTCCACTGCTGACTTCTTGCCCTGGGGCAGAAAGTTAAAGAAGTCATCTTCTAAGTCATCTCCTTCCTGGTCTTTATCTGAAGACTGATCACTGTCCTCATTAAGTACACCCATCTTTATTTCAGCTTTCAACAAGGCTTCCATTGTGTATCTAAGAAAGAGAGAGGATATGTTAACACATATATGTTAGGAAACCATCATCTGCTCTTCATTTCATGATGCTTGTCATGTCCCCTGGTTCAGGGTCCAGCCTGAGCCTGTGGATGATGACATGGAAGGTAGGAAGGTGACCAAGTCACCACACTCATGGGGCAGCACAGCAGACCCTTAAGGATTACTTGCAGCAACCCAAGGTTGTGATGAGGAGCCCCAGGAAGAAAAGAACCAGCCCCTGCCTACCACCTTAAGCCCTCTGATGCCTCCCTTGAGACAACATTTCCCTTGGAGTAATCCACCCAAAGGGCTTCCCTAATGTTCTTACTTGTTGGTATGGGTGGTGGCCTGACACGATTCCAGCCAATCTAGTTTGAAGCGAGGGTGTAGGCAGGCTGCCAGAAGAAGCCTCTTGTCCTCCCAGATAGCTGCAAACCACTTTCTTAGGGCTTCGCGCACACCTCTCAGCAGCTGAAAACAGTATGTGTACCTCTCAGGTCTGTTTTCCAGTCCTTCTAACTTGCGGTCCAGATTGCAGAGCGTTGGTAGCAAATACCCCATGAACATGCCGTTCTCCCATTGCAGGATATCTAGGGACTGGGCTAGTGGCTCCATAATCTCTGTGTATTCCTGTACCACTTCAATCTCAGCAGCTGTGATCCTGGACAAGGAGCAGCGGTCCATTATGGCATGCATTTTTAGTGGCACAGTTGACAGGAGCTCATGTAGTTGCTTCAACGCATCAAAGGTGGAATTCCACCTGGTCTTATTCGGTACCTTCAGATACACACCACATTGCGCACGGATATACTCAGCAATCTGGGCTGACTGGTTCTGCTTGGACCACAACTTGCTGCACTTTCCCATCAAGGAACGAAACTGTTTCTTGAAAGGACCAAGAAGACTACTTTTGGAGGAGTCAGAAAGCATGGCCTCTATGTCTTGTGTTGCCACAAGGTTGAGGGTGTGGCTAGCACATCTCTGGTGTGGTGGTAAAACAAAATCCTCTCCTGAGTCTGCAGCTTCTTCCTCTGCCTCAGGTCCTGTGTCCAGGATCTCACAGATAGGCACAAACTCCACCTCAGCTTCCTCCTCCTCCTGGTTATCACCATCATCGTCACTGGTGCCTGCAGCTTCCACTGGTTCTTTGGCCATGAAAACTCTGAACGCTTTCACAAAGTTGGAGCCATTGTCTGTAGTAGTGCACATAACTTTGTTGTGGATCCTGTACTGCACATGTACATCATGCAGTGCTTTTGAAAGGACATCGTATGTATGGCGCCCCTTCAGACACTTACAAGCCAAGGCCCCGACCTCACGTTTCAGGGTAGTTGGGTTGATCCAGTGGGCTGTTACCCCAAAGTAACTCTTCTTGCCATTGGTCCAACAATCTGCAGTGGTTGCTATATATGCCACAGCACCCATTCGGTTTGCAAGAGTTTCTCTCATGTGGCATGCTCTCTTCTCAATTCTGTCTCTCAGAGTCTTGGCACATATGATGGTGAGATCTTTGGGGAGTCCAATGTGAACCAGATTAATGAATGATGGTTTGTCCACAGTCTGAAGTGGTAATGTCTCCTCTACAATGAAATCAATGATTCTCCTGTCGAAATTGCTCTGGGTGACAGGCTCCCTGCCAGATCCCCACCTCTCAAGGGTTGTCTGCTGCTGCTTCTGAGAAGAATGTGTTTGGCCACAGCATGGAGAAGTTCATCAGGAGGGCTTTAAACTGAATCCTAAGGGGGGGAGACGTAAACTTGGTGGTAACGACCGATGAAGGCTTGTGCACAGTAACATGAACAGAGAGATTGGCTCTAATAGGGGCCAGTAACAGTCCTCAGAAAAACATGGTAAGGAAGCCAACCCATAAATCACATGATCTTCCATGTCTGTATACAAATGCTCAGAGCATGGGAAACAAGCAGGACGAACTTGAACTCTTAATACCGGAGGGCAATTATGACTTGATAGGTATAACTGAAACTTGATGGGATGACTCCAATCACTGGACTACAGCAATTGAAGGATATAACTTGTTCAAAAAGAACAATTGGAATAAAAAGGGAGGTGGAGTTGTGCTGTGTTATATATATAGTTTGAATTTTTGTGCACTGTATTCTTTTCTGATGTGCATTTTGTATTTGTATTTATTTTATTTTTTTGTGAGCCGCCTTGAGGGCCTTTGGCCAAAAGGATGCATAGAAATAGAATAAATAAATAAATAATGTATAATATATCCCTGCACAGAAATACAGGAAGATGGGCTTGGTACCTCCACTGAGAGTATCTGCATTAAAATTAATGGGGCAAGTAATAAAAGAAATGTGGTGCTTGGGGTCTATTACCGACCACCCAATCAAGGAGAAGACAAGAATATAACTTTTGAAAAGCAAATTGCCAATGTTTCAAGGAGGCATGATGTAATAGTAATGGGGGACTTCAATTACCCAATATCTGTTGGGAGACAAATTCTGCCAAAAAGGGCCTCTGCAAGAAATTTCTGACTTCTAACTTTCTCCTACAGAAAGTGGAGGAAGCACTCAGAGGATCAGCTATCCTTGACTTGATTCTAACCAATAGAGATGATTTGGTGGATGAAGTGGCAGTTACGGGAACTCTGGGGGAAAGTGACCACACCATACATGAATTCTTGATTTTAACAGAAGCAAAAGCTGAAAGTAGCCATACGTGTACCCTGGAATTCAGAAAAGCCGATTTTAATAAACACAGAACAATTGTAAGGTTCCATGGCAAGTTTCCCTAATGAGAAAAGGAGTCCAAGTTGGGTGGGAGTTTCTAAAAAAAGAAATTCTAAAAGTGTAATGACAAACAATTCCAACAAGGAGAAAAGGGAGGGGGGAAGCAGAAGAAGCCAATGTGGCTTCACAAAAGGTTTAAAGATGACCTGAAAACAAAAAAGACACATACAGGAAGTGGAAAGAAGGCTAGGCCACAAAGGAAGAGTACAGGCAGGTATCATGGAATTGCAGGGATGAAACTGAGAATGAGCTGAGGTTAGCAAGAGATACTAAAAGCAACCAAAAAAAAAGCTTTCTTCAGGTATGTCCATAGTAAAAGACATAGAAAAGAAATGGTGGCACAGCTACTCAGTGAGGATGGCAAAATGATAACAGATGACAAAGAAAAGGCAGAAGTGCTCAATCCTTCTTTGGCTCAGTCTTCTCCCAAAAAAGAATCTATGACCCTCCTGGGAAACATGAAGTGGAAAGGACAGGATTGGAGCTTCAGATGGATAGACAAACAGTCAAAGAATATCTAATCACTTTGAATGAGTTCAAATCTGCAGGGCCCAATAAACTGCATCCTAGAGTATTGAAGGAACTGGCTGAAGAACCCTCAGAACCGCTGTCTATAATTGTTGCAAAATCATGAAGGACTGGTGAAGAGCTGGATGACTGGAGGAAAGCTAATGCTGTCCCTATCTTCAAAAAGGGCAAAAAGGGGGAACTGGGAAACTACAAACCAGTCAGCCTAACATCAATCCCTGGAAAAACTTTGGAGCAGATTATAAAGTAGTCAATCTGTAAGCACCTTGAAAACAATGCAGTGATTACTAGAAGCCAACATGGATTTATGAAAAACAAAACCTACCAAACTAATCTCATCTCATTTTTTGATTGAGTAACCTCCCTTGTAGATGGTGGGAATGCTGTGGACATAATACATCTCGACTTCAGCAAAGCTTTTGACAAAGTACCCCATGATATTCTGATTAGCAAGCTAGCTGAATGTGGGCTGGATGGAACAACTATCAGGTGGATCCACAGTTGGCTCCAGAATCATACTCAAAGAGTGCTTATCAATGGTTCCTTCTCAAACTGGGCAGATGTAACAAGTGGGGTACCACAGGGCTTGGTCCAGGGCCCAGTGCTTTTCAACATTTTTGTTAACGACTTGGATGAGGAAGTACAGAGTATGCTTATCAAATTTGCAGATGATACAAAATTGGGGGGCACAGCTAATACCCCGGAAGACAGAAACAAAATTCAAAGGGACCTTGATGGGCTGGAACATTGGGCTGTAAACAACAGAATGAAATTCATTAGGAATAAATGCAAAGTTCTACACCTAAGAAAAAGAAACCAAATGCACAGTTATAAAATGGGGGTTATTTGGCTCAGCAATACAACATATGAGAAGGATCTTGAAATTGTTGTTGATCACAAGCTGAATATGAGACAACAGTGTGATGTGGCTGCAAAAAAGGCAAATGCTATGTTAGGTTGCATTAACAGAAGTATATTTTCCAAACTGTGTGAAGTATTGGTTCCCCTCTATTAGGGTTACCATATTGCCCGGTTAGCCAGGTTTTACCCAGATTCTTTGCATGCCACCCGGTGCCCGGCTAGCCCCTTAGGTGGCCCAGATTCTCATATTTAATTTTAAAAAAATAAGTTTCTAGGTGGTCCAGTTCTCGAGATATACATAAAAATGTCAGCCGCCCCAACTGTTAAATCTTTCTATAGCACTTCGTAGCTTTAACCCCGCCCATTCAGGATTGCAGCCAATCAGTGAAGCCAGGGTTGTGTTTCAGTTTCATTGACCTGAGGCAGTGTCTAGAAAACAATGTGGTGGTCCCCCCCGTTTATCTGAAAATCTCATAAATTGGGTAAGTATATACATTTCAGTTTTTTTTTCCTCTTGTGTGCAGGAGTCAGATCCTGGGCAGTGTTTTGAAAACCTTCCAATACTTGCTTTTGTGGGGGTAAAAGCATTGCTAATCTCATATGCCCAGAGTAAATCCCATTGAATTCAATAGGACTTACTTTTGAGTAGACATGGTTTTGAATGTGCTGAAAATCAATGGGACTTTGGAGTGAATGTAAAAAAAAAATGTGTTTTGTGTTGTAAATCTTTCTGTCCCCTCCTCCAGTCCTATTTTAAAGCAAGTAGGCAGGGCTTACTTGGGTATTACAGATTTTATTCTGTAGGAAACTAATACTGATTTTTTTAAAACTAATACTGATTTTTCTGCAATGACCAACTGGTTTGACAATAAACTATTATATGGGCTGTATGTATTTATGCATCTGCAGTTTGTGCGTGTGCGTGTATGGAGTCTTTCCAACAACCCTGTGAGGTAGGGTTGGAAACCAAGGCAGCTCACAACAAGAAATAAAGCCATTTAAAATCCAATAACCATAAAAACAAGCATAAACAGTTGCAAAACAGCGTAAAGTGGCATGATTCGGAATTTTGGGTTATGTGAATGAAGTTGCTTATCACTTGAGGTTGCATTTCTGTCCCTGTTTGAGTAAGCCCCACTGAATACACTGGGACTTGCTTCTAAATAAATAAACCTAGGATTGCACTATAAATATCTTTACAGTTTGTGTAAATAATAAATATATTTGATAGTTATGCTTATATAAATATTTCTTTATTTATCATATTTTTGGTTTTTGGTTAGGAATCCTGACTGGTTGTGAGATGCTTAGTTTTCTGCCTTACTCATAGGAATTTTGTTGTGGTTGGTATGGTATCGCATTTAAGAAATCATGGTACAAAATGGCCTGAATCAGTATAAGGCAGATTCCTTGTTTCCTAAAAGTGGGAAGAGACTCAAGGGCCACAGTTACTCCAACATTTATTTATTTTTATTTACAACATTTATATACCACTTTATTGTAAAAAATCTCAAAGCGGTTTACAGAAAGAATTAAAAAAATAAAATTATTGGCAAAAGCGTTAAGGACAGATACTTAAAAACATTCAAAAAGCTGTGAAGTTATATATAGTTTCTTATATTTGTATTAGTTTAATTTTAATCTGAAAGTAATTGCCCATCAACAAAGCAGCCAGGCCAGACATTTACAGAAATGATTAAATTCTGTCATCCTCGATATTTAAAACAATGGTTCTGCACAAAGTGTTTTCAATTGTTTAGTTAGGAAGATAAAGATGGGAAAATATGCCTAGAAATAGACTGCCATATCTAGCAGATATCAACAAAGGGAAGACAGATGTTGAGAGACCAGTGAAGAAATGGCTATGTATGGAACACGTTGACTAGAGGCCTATTCCCTGAAGTGAAGGTAATCATATTTGTATTTAATAGGTTGCTAGTCTCATATGTAAATATTATAATTACATATATTCCTAAATAAAATCTCTCTCTCTCTCTCAATATATATAGATAGATAGAAAAAATGTGAGGGGGCCCAACTATGCTTTTGCCCTGGGCCCCGCACATGCTAAGGGTGGGCCTGTACCTGCTGATAAGATTATATCTGCAGGAGGCCCTCACCTGCATTGTGCAGTGATCAATTGGGTATATAAGGGGCAAGATGATTTTTCATGTATCCTGGTCCCAAGCTGTATAGGACTTTGTACACCAAAACCAGAACCTTGAACTTCACTGTTCATGAAAATTTGTGTCATATCACACTAGGTGTCCTTTGGCATCCCCCCCCGAAAGATTAATTTCAGTTAATATACCTGCATGCATAAGAATACCTCACTTTATAGTATTTTTCTGTCATTCCCAAGTAGATTAACATTACACAAGTGGGCAGACATAACTGGATGTCACCCACTAGGTTTGGTGGGAAAAGAAAGAAAAAAGGGTCTAGCACAGGGCTTAACTGTTTCCATCTGATATTAGGCCAATATAAGCTATAGTTCCTACCAGCATGTAGCTTCCTGAAAACAAGTAGCCATATTCTTGTCAACTCCTCCCCATGGGGTCACATTTAGGGTTGCCATATTGCCCGGATAGCCGGGTTTTACCCGAATTCTATGCATGCCACCCAGCGCCCAGCTAGCCCGTTACGTGGCCCGGATTCTCAGCTTTAATTTAAAAAAAAAATTAAGTTTCTAGGTGGTTGGGTCCTCAAGATATACATAAAAACATCAGCCACCCCCCTCAACTGTTAAATCTTTCTTTAAACAGTACTGTACTATAGCACTTTGTAGCTTTAACCCCGCCCGTTCAGCATTGCAGCCAATCAGGGATTGTGTTTCAGTTTCATTGACCTGAGGCAATGTCTAGAAAACAAAATGGTGGTTTCAACCCCCCCCCCCCGTTTATCTGAAAATCTCATAAATTGGGTAAGTATATACATTTCAGTTTTTTTTCCTCTTGTGTGCAGGAGTCAGATCTTGAGCAGTGTTTTGAAAACCTTCCCAATACTTGCTTTTTGTAAAAGCAATGCTAATCCCATATGCCCAAAGTAAATCCCATTTAATTCAATAGGACTTACTTTGAGTAGACATGGTTATGAATGTGCTGAAAATCAGTGGGACTTTGAAGTGAATGTAAAAAAGAATTATGTTTGTGTTCTAACTCTTTCTGTCTCCAGTCCAATTTTAAAGCAAGTAGGCAGGGCTTACTTAGGTATTGCAGTTTTTATTCTGTAGGAAAGTAATACTGATTTTTTTAAAACTAATACTGATTTTTCTGCAATGACCAACTGGTCTGACAATAAACTATTATATGGGCTGTATGTATTTATACATCTGCTGTGTGTGCATGTGCGTGTATGGAGTCTTTCCAACACCCCTGTGAGGTACGGTTGGAAACCAATGCAGCTCACAACAAGAAATAAAGCCATTTAAAATCCAATGACCATAAAACAAGTATAAACAGTTGCAAAACAGCGTAAAGTGGCATGATTCGGAATTTTGGGTTGTGTGAATGAAGTTGCTTATCACTTGAGGTTGCAGTTCTGTCCCTGTTTGAGTAAGCCCCACTGAATATGCTGGGACTTGCTTCTGAATAAATAAATTTAGGATTGCACTATAAATATCTTTACAGTTTGTGTAAATAATAAATATATTTGATAGTCATGCTTATATACATATTTCTTCATTTATCATATTTTTGGTTTTTGGTTAGGAATCCTGACTGGTTGTGAGATGCTTAGTTTTTTGCCTTACTCATAGGAATCTTGTTGTGGTTGGTATGGTATATTACATTTAGGAAAGTGTTACTGCCTTCTGTGTTTTTTTTTCCTATTTGCATTTCACTTATCTTTAACCTCACTCCGTTACAGCCATAGAAGCAACAGCAGCATATGCAAGATAATTAACTCCCATTAGTGATAAGAACAAGAATTTATAATTATTATTTCAATTAAAACAAGAGGCTTATCAATACTTTGAAGAGGACCAGATATTTATTTTCTTTCTGAGCCCAGGACTGGGTCTTTCATGATGCCCCGGGGAACAGGAGAGTAGTCGATAAGACAGACATCCTGGCATTGGTAATCTAATTAGCAAGGTATGTGTGGGGTTGTTGCACACTTCCAGGCCCAGTTTCATTTTGAGTATGGAGGTGGAACCTGTGTAGATGTGGTTGAGAAATTTTGAGTTAAGCAAATCTCTGCTTTTATAAAACCTAAGAAACATACAGATACTTTGAATGTCTGAGTGCCTTCACCAGTGGAATACTGGAGGAACTTGTAAAACTTGCTGCAACAGTATTTAGAACTGAACATGTGGTGTGAAAGACTCCTTTTCCTAACATTTTGGCTTGTTTTACTCCACCCACCACATCTCTGAAATATATTGTATATGTTATGGTTAACCGTGCTGCTGCCCTGACTTACTTTGTTTGTTGCTATTTTGTGTTTTTATTATGTTTTTATATTGATTGTGTATTTTTATTGTTTTTATTATATTTGTAAGCTGTGCTGAGCTCTGTTTTTAACAGCAAAAGGGCAGGATATAAATTCTCTTAATCAATCAATAAATACTCCATAGTGTTGGAAACTAGAGTCTAGGCATTTAAGGCTGAAAATGTTGCTTAAAAAAAAAGATTTCTCACATCTTTCCCCAGTTTTTGGTGGTAATTCCTAGGCACAAAAACAAAACAACTGGACAATCCAAATATTAATATGCAAATATTTGCATAATATGCAAATAACATGCAAATAATTTGCATAATATGCAAATTAACCTGCCCGGATTTGTGTAACTGGAATATGGCAACCCTAGTCACATTAGACCACCATGCTGTTCCCATAACATAAGAATGAGCCTTACTGCAAATGAGGAGATAAATGGTAACACAACTACTGGTCAGAAAATTTTATCATGCCACAAATATAGTGTTTACCTTGTTCTTTTCCCCTTCTTAGCCCCAAGTACAGAGTTACCATGAGTGTGTGTGAATATACTAGGGCACCACCCCTGATCATATTGCTTGCCAAGCCCACCTACATGCCCACCTGCCAGCAACATCACACATCTCTCTTCACCAATCCAATTTGTTGTTTCCGTTTATTTTGTATTATTTTGCATTCCGTAGTATTATAGCATGAATACTTCTGTATATTTTTGTCATTTCTATGGTTGTAAGCCAACTTGAGTGCAGTGATGTCGAAAGGTGGTATACAAATGAAAAATTAAATGAAAAATGAAATGAAACAAAACCCTCCTTCCTCTAGACCTTCCCAACCCCCTCATCCTGACCCATTACACCAGGTATAGGGAACGTTTTTGGCTCCTGCTCTGTGGGCCCACTTTGACAGGTGGGTGGGGCAACCCATATGTCACTCTTTCATGCACTCAAGACCAAGCAGGATCGCTGTACCTTCACATCACCCAGTGTGTGTGGGTGTGTGCGTGTGCGCACACACATGCATGTGAGCAGTTCTGCTTACTGCTGGATTCACGTGCGCGCAAGAGAGAAAGCTCTTCATTGATCATTCTTGTGCACTCAAACACAGCACTAAGTAAGATTATACCTTTTCTCATAAGGAGAAGGGAAGTGGGGGAGGGAGACGTATGCAGGCAGCCCAGGCAAGCCACAGGATCAGGGAGTTCCTCAGTAACCAGTAGTGTAGTGTCAAATTCAAAAGTGCAGGGTCCCTTCATGATAGTCACAGCCAGACCTCTCACAGCCATACCGCCTCCTAAGATTATACACAGCCAGACCCCTCACAGCCATATGTCCTCCTAAGATTATACAACCTTCTAAAATTATAGAATAATCTGGCTAGACTTGAATATTGCTCCTCTATCACTGTCACCATTTGACTGTCCTTTCTCACTGTCAGATATTACTTGAATTCCTGAATTCAGTGTCTACATTTTTATCTCCTGCTGCTACCAAACTGCTTGATTATGTAGATGGGATGCTATCATCAGGATTCCGTCTCTTCTTCTGTAATTACAGAATTGTCACTCTCCAATTGTATCATAAAGGCTTGACTGCAATTGACACTTATTGGACTCTTCTCAGTGGCTAATACACACCCCTTAAACTGCAATCCTAACCCATATATGTGGGAGTAAATCCAATTGATTTCAATAGAATTTACTTCTGAATAGACTGGTTAGGATTGTAGTGTTTGTTATGCTTACAGTAGTCCCACTGAAAAAAAATGGGACTTAAGTTAGACTAACTTAAGGATACACAGATCTGCCAATTTTGGTTCTCTCAGTTTCTAATTTTTTCAGTATTAATTTTGTTCTCCACATTAGTTTGCATTTTTAGGGGGGAAAAGCCTCATGAAAATTTGTCAGCAATTTAGTGCACATTTCTCCCAATGAACACATTTTTGTATGCAGCTTTGATGAATGTGCATATTTTTGCAAGCAATTGAGCCAAACATCATGCATTTTCTAAGTTCTTTTCATGGATATATTCATTTTATGCACGTTTCCCCCTAATATGTAAACATTATTTGGTTAGAGAACTCCATTGCAAAATCCAGAGAACTGCAAATGTCAACGGATGGCTGCATTTAAGTTCTTGTATTGTTCTGGAAAGCCCAAAATAAGTAGGTTCACCTTTAAATGCAAACTCAATCAAATTTCTCTGGCATTCTTAATGAGGACCCACATCTGCAAAGCAAGTGTTGGGTGCATGTTTCCTCTGCTAACTCAGCAATTGAAGATGTCCCTCTGGACAGAGATAACACTGACATGCTCTTCAGAAGGTAAAGCAAGGTGATGGTGAACAGAACTGTGATAATCATACATAGGCAATTCATTTTCAAAAGAAGCTTTTATGTGCACAGGCAATACTGCTGCACATGTGACTCTATCAGCTGTCCTCAGCCTAATGCCCTTCAGATGTTTTGGACAGCAACTCCCCTCAGCCCTAGTCAGTACGGCCAATGGTCAGGGGTGATGGCAGTTGTCATTCAGCAGCTTATGGAGAGCCATGGGTCTTCCATCATCTCTGCATAATGAACATGTGTCTCTATATGATTATCCATATAGTGATGTTCAGTTGGGGCTCACGGATCTTGTACGTTGCATCTACTTCGTGATCACAAATAATTGTGTGGTTGCATCTGCTGTCATGGGGAGAAATTATCCAATTCTTGTATAACTGCACCCACCAACCCACACACAAAGGCTTGTTTGAGCATCAGGTCTAGTTGGAGATTGCATGAATCTTCCTTACACTTTGCTAATCTGACTGAGAGGAAAATAAATACCTGGAAGTCATTGAAAAGGTAGAAAAGAAAACCTGTTTGCTTTACTCTGGACTTGTGACACCCTTGGAATGGATGACTTAATATTGAACTATTCGGGCAAAGATGCACGAGGTGCCATCTACCTGATTCGTTTTATTTCACTCCAGAGGCACAGCAAATCTAAAGCTGCAGTGTGAGATAGCCAATATGAGGCTTGCCCAGCTATCAACTCCCTGCCACAGGTGTTTTCATGGATAAAGCCTTGCTGCAGGCCGATCTCCCAAAGCAAGTTAACTTAGTTTGAAGTATCAAAACCTGCTGCCCATTCTGTACTTTTTGCAGTTTAAAACTATTCCAGTTAGTTGCCTTAGGGCAGAGACTCTTAGGGTTCTTTGGAAGCTTATCCGGAGCTCCTCAGTGAGAAGGTGCATAATGGAGAACAAGTTGTCTGGAACCTTTAATTGAGTGGGCTGTGCAGATCTCAGTTCTCCATACTGGTGGGCAGTGCTTTTTGTGTGTGTGATAGTACTCACCAAAACAAAGTACTGTCACCACTTTTTTTCTGCCAATGGCAACCATTTTGTGCTAGCACCCATGGCACCTTTTATCAAGATATGAGAGCAGCACCACAATTTTTACCAAAACAAAAAACTGCTGCTGACTGCCTTGGAGCAGGCAGGCAGACAAGTCTAGGAGAATAACTTGGTGGCCTTTCTCAGCACAGAGTTGCCCAGACTAAGGGAGCACATTGCAGAGCGAGCCTTATAGTAGGCAGTGGCATGGAATTGGCTGTCTGGGACCATCTGAACAGCAAGTCCAGGAGTAGTCTGCACTGTGGTGCTAGTGTCCTACCTTACCTCCTCTGTGCAGGGAAACCAGCACCAGCGTGAATCACAGCATCCCCTATTTTATCTCTACAGCACATGGCACTACAGGTGTGGAATCCTGTATATCTGCTCAGAAGTAGGGCATGGTTTTCCATTCCACCCTGTATTTGTCACATGCAGCACTGTTTCTGTTCATCTCCTGTCAAAACTGCATCATTCATCTCACTGTGCATTGTAGGGAATTCCACAGGGTAGGTGCCACCACACTAAAGGACTGTTTCCAATATTGTGCAAAATGAACCTCCTGATAAGATGGTATCTTCAGGAGGTCCTCACCTGCAGAGCGCAGTGATTGACTGGGCATATAAGGGGTAAGATGGTCTTTCAGGTATCCTGGTCCCGAGCTGTATAGGGCTTAGTACGCCAAAACTAGAACCTTGAACTTGGCACGGTAGCAAATGGGCAGCCAGTGTAATTCATTCAGTAGCAAGGTGATATGTTGACGATACTCTGCTCCCGTGAGCAGTCTCACCACCGCATTTTGCACCAGCTGCAGCTTCTGGACCAACCTTAAGGGCAGCCCCACATAAAGTGCATTACAGTAATCCAGCCTAGAAGTTACCAGTGTGTGGACAACAGTAGTCAGGCTATCCCGGTCCAGAAATGACCACAGCTGTCTCACCAGCAGAAGCTGGTAAAAGGTGCTCCTAGCCACTGAGGTCATCTGGGCCTCTAGCAACAAAGATGGATCCAGAAGCACCCCCAGGCTACAGACCTGCTCTTTCAGAGGGAGTACAACCCCATCCAAAGCAGGCAACTGAACAATTATCTGAACTCAGGAACCACCAACTCACAGTGCCTCCATCTTGCTAGGATTCAGACTCAGTTTATTGGCCCTCATCCAGCCCACCACTGAGTCCAGGCAGCAGTCCAGGGCTTGCACGGCCTCTCCCGATTCAGATGTTATGGAGAAATAGAGCTAGTTATCATCACCATACTGCTGACACCTTGCCCCAGAGCTCCTGATGACTGCTTCCAAGGGCTTCATATAGATGTTAAACAGCATGGGGGACAAGATGGTACCTGCAGCCCCCCACAGCACAGCTGCCAGGGGGCCAAAAGACAGTCACCCAATGCTATTCTCTGAGAACGACCCTGGAGATAGGATTGGAACCACTGTAAAACAGTGCCTCCAATACCCACCTCACCAAGTCGGCCCAGAAGGATACCATGGTTAATGATATCAAAAGCCACAGAGAGATCAAGTAAGAACAGGGTCGCACTCCCCCTGTCCTCCCGATAAAGGTCATCCATCAGGGCGACCAAGGCCAATTCAGTCCCATAACCAGGCCTGAACCCAAACTGGGATGGGTCAAGATAATCTGTTTCATCCAAGAGTACTTGCAGTTGCTGCACCACAACCCTCTCAATCACCTTCCCTAAGAAGGGGGTATTGCAACCGGTCGGTAGTTGTCACAAACCAATGGGTCCAAGGTGGGCTTTTTCAGGAGTGGTTGAATCACCGCCTCTTTCAAGGTGGCTGGAACCACTCCCTCCTGCAATGATGCATTGACCACACCCTGGATCCACTCAGTCAGACCCCCTCAGCAAGCTTTAATAAGCCAAGAAGGGCAAGGGTCGAGAGGACACGTTGCTGGCCGCATCATCACAAGCACCTTGTCCATGTCATCAAGTTGCATCAACTCTAACTGTTCCCAAGAAGTTGCAGCAGACGATGCACTGGACACCGCATTGGGGACTACAGTAGATGTGGATGGGGCATCAAGACTGCTACGGAGGTGAGCAACTTTACCCTCAAAGTGCCTAGCAAACAATTCACAGTGGGCCTCCGAAGGGTCTAAGACTCCATTTCCTGAAATTGATGTCAACAGACTCCTGACAATATGGAAAAGCTCTACCAGATGGCTACTTGAGGATGCGATGGAAACAGAGAAGTGGGCCTTCTTCACCACCCTCACTGCCACACAGTAAGCATGGTTATGTTTTACTCGTGCCCAATCAGCCTCACAGCATGTCTTTCGCCACTTGCACTCTAGCCGTTGTCCAGCCTGTTTCATTGCCCTTAGCTCACTGGTGTACCAAGGTGCAAGCCGGGCTCCACAGTGCCGGAGAGGGCGCTCGGGGGCAACCGTGTCAAGAGCCTGGCGCGCCTCGCTGTTCCACAGCATGACAAGGGCTTCAACAGGGTCACCTGCTCTATCTACTGGGAACTCCCACAGGGCATTCAGGAATCCTCTGGATTCCTTTAGTCTCTGGGGGCAGGCCATCTTAATCTGTCCACTACCCCTGCAAGGAAGGATCAGAGCCATAAGTCTAAACTTCACCAGGAAGTGATCTGACCATGACAATGGGGTGACATAACCCCCCCTATCTCCAGACCACCCCTTCCTCCATCTGGAGCAAAAACCAAGTCAAGGGTGTGCCCTGCCCTATGTGTTGGGCCAGTAACAAGTTGAGATAGCCCCATGGTTGTCATGGAGGCCATGAAGTCCCGAGCCGGAACACTAGAGGTAGCCTCAGCATGGACATTGAAATCACCCAGCACTATTGTTCTGGGCTCCTCCAACACTACAGCCAAGATGACCTCCACCAGCTTGGTCAGAGAAGCTGCTGGGCAGCAGGGTGGACGGTATACCAGCAGCACTCCTAGTTTACTGTCTCCTTGGCCCAACACCAGGTGCAGGCCCTCACAGCCAGCTCCAAGACAGAGTGCTTTCCTGGTGATAGAGATGGAAGTTCTGAGGACCACAGCAACTCCTCTCCCCATCCCTCCAGCCTGTGCTGGTGCTACAGCGAGTATCCAGGTGGGCAAAGCTGGGCCAGATCAAACCCTCCAAGCTCACCCACTCAGGTCTTGGTGATACACACCAAATTGGCACCTTCATCCACAATCAAGTCATGAATGAGGGTGGTCTTATTGTGTACCGATCTGGTGATAAACAAGAACACACACAGGCCAGTGGGCACAGCAGATGAGCAACGAGGAACCAAACCATGAGAGGAGTGGCAGCAAGGAACAAGGCGCAGATAGCCTTGTCTTCACCTTCTCGGGTAATTCACCATCTCCCCATGGCTATATTTCCCTCTGCCTGTAATCACTGAAACTGGGGTGGCATCACCAATGTCCTCCGTACCAAGACTCCTCCTAAACACCTAATATGGGCCCAACACAAGCCCACCAAGAAAACATGCCGGAGCCAATTATCCCAGTAGGCCTCTGTGAGAATTGGGAACAGTCACACCCATTCAAACTTTTTCACACAGGGCCCATCTACTCCCCCTCCTGTCTCACACCCAGGGAGGGCCAGCCTTCTGCCAGTAAACACTCTCACTCTGAAGGCATCTGGTGACTTTCTCCTCTCATTCAGTTCACTGCACAGGCAAGAAAAAAATGAGAAAAAGTAATAGAAGGGGGTAGCGCCCTCGCCCTCATCATCAACATCAATTTCCCACCCTTCATCCAAAGATCCCAGGGTGGGTTACAACAATTTTAAAACAGAGCACTGAAAACAATTAAAAACAACATAAAATTACAAAATAGTGTGGATCCTAATATATATATATATAAAAGACAGTTTTGAAAGCAACAAACAGAACTTCACTCAAGCTTCCTCTGGATCTCTAAAAGGATTCCATTAATCACCTAAAATATATATAAACGTAATTGTGATTAACCAAACAGAGGTTTTTATTATATTAACAAAACGTTTCAACTTCCGCCTTCATCAGCTGCCAACATACAAATGGTGTTACCAAGGTGACAGTTATAGAGCTTTGAGGATGGAATGCTCAGAGGGGCTTCATTTGCAGAAGCTAAGTAGTGGTGGTACTGTCCTCCAGGTTCAGGCCATGTGGTGCCAATGTGTCCAGAGGGTATATCCAAAAGTTGTCCCTTTTGGTCAGTGCTGCTGGATCTGTTGGCATCTCTATCGCTGTAATGGAAAAGTCCAACAGGCTGTGACCCTCGATGTTAAAATGCTTTGCAACTGGTTGCTCCACTTTTTTTGTCAAGATTGCCGACTTGTGGTTCCTGAAGCACGTGTGTAGGTCAGTTGTGGTCTTTCCTACTTATTGGATATGACATTCTGGTCTTTTGCACTCGATGATGTAAACTATATTGCAGGACCTGCAGGTGATGTTCTGTTTGATGTAATATGTCCTGCCTGTCATGTGTAATATATATCTCAGGGCAGGGTAAAGAGGTGTGTTTTCATAGAAGTAATAAGCAAACATTGGCAATTGGCATTGGAGAAAGAAACAAGATGGCGACAGGGAGGAGGATGAGGGAGGCCAGGGCTCCTTATACCTACCTCGAGAACTGGCGGGGATTCAAAGCCCTCATTGCCGCCCAGTACACCAGTGCTGAGATTAAGATCCTCTCCACTCCGCCAAAGTTTTGCTTTGGGCAGACCAACAAGACCCCGGAGTTCCTGAGGCAATTTGCACCTGGGGAGGCCCGCTGCGGTTGCGCTCTTTGAGCCGCCGGCCCCCACCTCCCGCTCTTCCCCATCTCCGCCTGAGCTTGTCAAGCTGGAGCCGAGGTGGAGCAGCTGTTGGAGAGTGAGGGAGAGTGCGCAGCGGGAGCCGGGCCCAGCAGTAGCATCTTTAGCGGCTGCAAGAGCCCCATTGCCAGTGCCACCAGTAGCGCCACCAATTCCAACAGACCTGTCAAGACTTCCCTGTGCTGCATGCCCTTTCCTCATGCCTGTCCTGCAGCAGCCTTGGCTCAGCCTCAAGCACACAGGTGGACCGGTGGTGGCGGCGGCGCCTGCTTGGTGAAGGAGGAGGAGGCAGCGATAGCAACAGCAGCAGGTCTGTTTCTTCAGGAGCCTTGCCTGCATGTTCCTTTAGGACTAATCTAACTTTTGCCTTCCTGAGCCGCTTCATGGAGCGAGTTAGCTACCAAGAAGGGCCTACCGTAGGCACCAAGCCTCCTTCCATCATGGGACTCAAGGCAGTGTACGCAAGGTTTCTTTGCAGATATCCATCTAGGCCTGACATACCCAGACCTCCTTAGTTCCAGCTAGGTAGTGGCCTCATGGACTTACGTGCTTTTACCAGTACCTTGGGCCAATTTTAGCGCTGCAAGTGTTAAGTTGGAAGTGTGGATTGTAATAGTTATTGTTATTTAACTCTTGTAAATTGTGTTTGTAAATTGTATTGCTTTATTGTATTGATTTATTGTTTTCTTGATGTATTCTTATATTGTATTTTGATATTTGTGTCTTTTGTAAGCCGCCTTGAGGGCCTTGGGCTGAAAGGCGGGGTATAAATAAATAAATAATAATAAATTTCTGCTTCCGTTTCCATCAGAATTTGCCAACATCCTTACTCAGAGGTAAATTCAGTTGAGTTCAGTGGGTCTTACTCCCAGGTTAAGTATGTATAGGAGAATAGGCCAAACTAAGCAAACCTTGTCACCTTAGCAATAACACAGGATGCTGCAGCAATCTGGCAGGCTTGATTTCTGTTGTAGATATTGCATTCAGGTGGTGTAGACACTTCTCCCAAAGCCACCTTTGGTTTGATTTACTATCTGTTGAAAAATGAGTAAATAAATCAGCCAGGTGGACATACAAGTTCTTGTGTAAGCTAACCAGAATTATAAATATGGGGCTGTTGGTGCATCTGACTGCCTATCCATTTGATAGCAAAGGACAGCATCCACATTTGCATGTGCATTCCAGTGAACATCCAATTTGAGTCCACAGTTTCTGTGAGCCAGGGTATCCTAGATGAGGGGTTCCCAACCTTTTGGGGGCCTTGGGGCACATTTGGAAATTTAAGAAACTCACATGGACACCTATTTCATACCCATTTCACAGAATAAAAACCAGCGATGCTGAGAACCTGCCCTCACCCCAAAACAGGCAGAACACTTGCATCCCAAAACAAATAAAACACAGACAAAAGAACAAGCAGTGCAAGTAAACAAAAAATGGAAGAAGCAGGGGGCCTTGGTAGACACCAGTGGGGTGTGTGTGTCCCAGTCATGATCATATTGTAAAGTTTTCCATGACTATCTTAGACCAGGGGTAGGGAACCTGTGGCCCTCCAGATGTTGCTAGCAACATTACAACTCTCATCATTCCTGACCAATGTGGTAAAACCTCTGCCTTGCATGCAGAAGGTTCAATCCCTGGTATATCCAGGTAGAGCTGGGAGAAATCCCTGCCCAAAATGCTGGAGAGTTGCTGCCAGTCAGGGTAGACAATACTGAGCTAGATGGACCAAGGGTCTAACTCAGTATGAGGCAGCTTCTGATGTTCTTAATACCTGGGACTGATGGGAGTTGCCGTCCAGCAGAATCTGGAAGGCCATCAGTTCCCCACCCACCTCCGTCTTAGACCATGAGGCAGGAAAGCAGAAAGCTCCACAGGAAGAAAGAGACAAGATTTCACCCATCTGTGGTGGTGGGTGTATAGCAAGAATCTAGTTTATCCTGTCCGGTCCATTCACAAAGGGAGGCTGTAGCTGCAAGCTTTTCGCTTACAAGTAGCTTCTTGTGTGAGGACTTGTGCAGATGGGTGGTTAGGACATCGCCACTGCTGTTTTCTTTTCCTAGAGCAGAAATGACATTCCTCATCAATTCAACATGGCTAAAGTTTGCAAGGTGCATACTTGCATTCTCTGCCCTCTCAGATTCATACGAGTTAATTGGGCTTTCATGATGACTTGTAAAAAGAGCCTCCTGCAACAAATGTCTCACAGTGAAATTGTTTTAATGAGTTTTGAACTCATCTGAACTGTACTACTGCTAGTTAATATTCATTAATATTCAAAGATTTCTGGGAAGAATTGTTCAGCTTCTCTCACTTAGCAGCCACACCAAAGTTCTTGGTGGGGAGGTGTGAAGTGGCACACTTAACATAAGAAGCTAAGTTCAGTGTCTTTATTCTGCTCCCACCTTACAAGCAATAGCTTTTTAAATGAGAAGTTAAGACTTTGAAAGCAGCCAAGATTTTCTGTTGAGTGGGATGGGAAGACCCATGGGAAAACTGATTATAAAACTTTGACTGCATTTGCTGCTGAAGGCACTGGAAATATCTCGAAGTCATTATCGACGCTGAGCGAGGGCTATGCGCAAGAGAGGGTGAAATTGTTTTAATGAGTTTTGAACTCATCTAAATGGTACTACTGCTAGTTAATATTCATTTGCCCATTTTGGCGATGTGAACCCTATATTGGTGGGTTTTCAGGATCACCCTAGGGAAGTCCTAGGGGAAGAAATACCAGCCTTTCCTCGGGATATTCCCCATATTCCTTTCATTTGTTCCATTTTTGTTCAAATTCTGTTGAAGGAGCTCAGTGTGGCAGATACAGCTATCCCCACATGCTCCCACATTTTCCAAACAACAATGCTGCAAGGAAGACTAGATGAAGACAGGATCACTGGCCTGGGGATACTTGGAGAGCTTCATAGCTAACTAGGGATTTGAACCTGGCTCTTCCTGATTCTAGAACAACACTCTGTTCACTACACCAGGGATCACTACCTCTTGGGGCCAGTGGGCACATTTGGAATTTTGAGAAAGTGCCGTGGGTGCCAGTCATAAAATGGCTATCATGGGGGGTGTGGCATAACACAAAATAATTGCTGAGTGTGGCTGCTACATCAAAGAGAGTAGAAAAAGTGACGGGACCCCAAAATAATCCAGGCACACCCACCCACTCTAATCAATGGGGAAAAGGCACCTCCAATAGCCACTGCCAGGCTTGCTCACAGACAGATGTTCTTTGCACCTTTCCTCTCTTCAGAACAGAAGGGAGGGTGGATGCCCAGTTCTGGCATCCAATGAAATGTGGGCATGTTTTAGGGAGCACTCTCAATGTAGGAGAGCCCAAGCTAGTCCAAACAGGAACTGAATAAGAACGAAGAGTCTCTCATACACTGTGGATTTTTGAGAAGGTGTTTGCTGAGACCTTTCATGGACACCATAGAAAGTACTTGTGGGGGTTATGGTGGTCGCTCCTGTGCTACACCATCTGCTGCAGCTATGTATTCCAGCACTGAGCCATGCACATGTGGAGCTTCTCATAGGAAGCTACATGCCAATGAGGGGGCTAGACTACAAGGAAGGGATCACAGCTCAGTGGCAGGGCACATGCCTTGTATATAGAAGAACCTACGCTCGGTTCTCAGCATCTCCAGTTAAAAAGGTGATGTGAAAGATTGGACCTGGGACCTTCTGTATGCAAAGCGGATGTCCTACCACAGAGCTGCAGCTCTTCCCCAGTTGGACGGGTACAGATTTGCAGGCCTCGTGAAGCAGTGGTGGAGGAGGGAGGGTTAAACTTAGCACAAGGCAGAGAAAAGGTGACGCTATTGTGGTTGAGGAAATAGCTTTTCCCTCTTTGGTATCCTTTCTGGCTTGGCAGAAGCTTTGCTCCCAGTCGACGTCTCTTCACAATTACAGTACAAGAAAATGAGTGAATTCATGCACCCAGGAGTGTGTGTGTGTGTGTAGATAGATAGACAGATATACACACAACATTGCCTTTCATCACAGTCTCCTGTTTTGTTCCTCAACAATCTTTTGTGGAAGGATTACTAATAGTTGCTTTTGTTCTTCTTGGTAAGACAAGCAGCTGTGCTGACCTGTTTCATCATTGATAGGGAGTTTTTAAACCCCAAGAAGAGTAAGTTGACCTACTTGTCAGATCTTCAAAATACCATATCAATGCATATTTTGCTTTCCACAACCAAAGATGTTGTGTTCTTTGCTACTGCCATGTACTATCCTAACACTTACCTTTGCCAAACAGTGTGCTCTAGCCTTTGAATCATTTGTAGAAATCATAGCTATAAAGTTAGTCTTCTTTGCCAGTTTACTATGCCCATAGACTTGAGGGCCAAACTGGATGTGACAGGAGGAAATCTGTCATGTTCATGAGAACATAAGAACATAAGAAGAGCCTGCTGGATCAGGCCAGTGGCCCATCTAGCCCAGCATCCTGTTCTCACAGTGGCCAACCAGTTGCCTGGGAGAAGCCCGCAAGCAGGACCCGAGTGCAAGAACACTCTCCCCTCCTGAGGCTTCCGGCAACTGGCTTTCAGAAGCATGCTGCCTCTGACTAGGGTGGCAGAGCACAGCCATCATGGCTAGTAGCCATTGATAGCCCTGTCCTCCATGAATTTGTCTAATCTTCTTTTAAAGCCATCTAAGCTGGTGGCCATTACTGCGTCTTGTGGGAGCAAATTCCATAGTTTAACTATGCGCTGAGTAAAGAAGTACTTCCTTTTGTCTGTCCTGAATCTTCCAACATTCAGCTTCTTTGAATGTCCACAAGTTCTAGTATTATGAGAGGGAGAAAAACTTTTCTCTATCCACTTTCTCAATGCCATGCATAATTTTATACACTTCTATCATGTCTCCTCTGACCCGCCTTTTCTCTAAACTAAAAAGCCCCAAATGTTCAATAATAACCCAAGGAGGGAGGGAACGTGTTGGGACTGTGGTGCTGAAAAAGGGAGGGTTTAACCATTCTATGCTGTTTTGCACACTAGAAGTGAAGGTGGTGGCAAAGCCTACTACCAGGGGATTAAGGATTTAATCAGGCTGTATTGGACTTTAGCATATTGTGAATGAAAACTGGGGGAGTGAATGAGGTAGAAGGAATTATTTAGGGGAACAACCTTGGAGTCAACTCTTCTCCAAATCTATTGTCCCAGGGTATGGTCTGAAGGCACACAAGGCCACCATTATACTATATATAGCAGAAGCAGCTTGATTCATACTTCAGGTCTTAACATGCGAATTGAAATACAGCTATCCTTTAAAATGTGCACAGCTTTGAATTTTGTGATGCTGTTCTCTAGCCCTCCCAAAAAAGTGCAAAAATTGGAAAAGTATACATTAGCATGCATATATTACTGACAATAACCTACACACACACATTATTTTGGGGCAATTGCTTACAAAAATGTGAATATTTGGCACAATTGCATAAATTGTATGTTAGGAGAAACACACACTGAAATGCTGACAATATTTGGTGAGGATTTCTTTTTTAACAGCAAACCGATTGGAAATGTGGTGAGCTGAACTTAAGGTGAGAAAAATGACAAACTCATTCACTCATAGTGTGTTAATCAGATTTGTGTATACCCCGAATTACAGGATAATTGGGGTGATTCAGGAAAGATTTTCACTTTTCTGAGTTGGCTTACATTGTGAACAAGGCACCTGAAGGCAAATCAGGAACTCCCTAATTCTTCTGAGTGGCTCTGTGGACTTGGCTGTCAAAAAAAATATGACCATGAGATATGAAGTCGAGCTTATTGGGAAATAGCCACAGCTCTAGAGAAAAGAGGGTTGAGAAGTGGGGGAGATGTTTCATTTTGACGAAGAGGTGTAGCTTGTAATCACAGTGAATTATTTCCCCATGGCACTTCAATCATGATGATTTGGGAGAGGGACTAAAAACTGTGTTTATTCTTCATGTACAATGATCATAGAAATGAACTGCCCAATTGCAGCCCTTAAAAGCTTGGTATTATAGATGATGGTTTGAGGCTGGGCCTAGGTCGGCTCTGTTTCAAACCTATAAAAGCAGAGTCTAAGCACAGGGGGCTTGTATTTAAGCTCTGGCTGTGTGCGAAGGGTGTGTGAAGGTGTTCGTAATTTTTTTTCTTGCTAATTAATAAAATGTCTCAACACTTACCTATCTGTGTGTGGGTTGTGTATTGACTCTGGTCCAGCTGATGTGTCTGCTGAACCTCTCACCTATAGATTTGGGAGTTGTTTGCTTGTGAAGCTGTACCCCCTTTGAATCTTTTGAATAATCTTTTGAATAACTTTAATCCTAACAATATGTCTTTACCTGTTCATAAAACGCATAAAGAAATAAAGTGTGATGACCCCATCTGGAATATAGTCTAGCAAACTCATATTTAAAATAATGGGAAAACATCTTAGGTTATTCTGAACTTATTTCTGTACATAGTTCCAAGCCAAATTTGGATTATATTACAAAGAATGGGTGCCACCATAGAGAAGGCCCTGCTCCTTACAGCCTTCCCCAACCTGATGCCCATCAGTTGTTTTGGACTATAACACCCATTATTCCTGGCCATGATGGCTGAGACTGATGGGAGTTGGTGTCTGTGATGTTCCTGCTTATAGTGTAAATATGGTAAGTGCTGTTTATATAGAAGACATATGGTAAGTGGAGTGAAAGAGGAGGGGGGAGTACATGAGCAGTAGAATGCTGGATGATTGGCTGAGCATTTGAATGGCTGGGAGTATAAATGGAAGAATGACAGTTGAATCTGGGTGGATGTTGGGAGTGTGGAGAAAGAGGTGTTTGAGGGTGGATGTTGGGAGTGTGGAGAAAGAGGTGTTTGAGGGTGGATGTTGGGAGTGTGGAGAAAGAGGTGTTTGAGGGTGGATGTTGGGAGTGTGGAGAAAGAGGTGTTTGAGGGTGGAGGTCAGGAGTGTGGAGAAAGAGGGAGTTGGAGTTCTGATTAATAATAAGTCAAGTACAAAACAGGAATAGATGAAACCATACGCTTGTGAAACATTCTAAAACTAATCTTGTTATTTCTGATATTGAATAAATACTTATTTGGTTTACCAAAGGCCTGATCCTTGGCTGGGGGATATACAGACCAGAAGGGAGGGCAAGGTAATTACCAAGGCTGAACAGAAACAGTATCTAATGGTGGCAGCGGTGAAGGGAGGAATAATAACAATTCAAGTATCCAGAGCAACCCAGAGTTGTATGCGTTATCTATAAAGATACAAGGGGGTTGGGAACAGCATAAGCACGCAGTCACAAAAGTAACCAGCTACAGAGAGACTCAGGCAAAGTCTCTGGGAGTATTGGTTATAGGACATGACTGGTGGTGCTGCCTAGCAGGCGGATCTAGTGAGATCTGTGCTAGAGCGGAGTGAGAAACCATATAAAGGATGGTCCGAACTGGTGGTATCCCTGGTGGTGCCTAGTGAAAGGCAGTAGCCACAAGCAGGTGGGAACCTGACAGGGGGAACCAGGGAAGGACGTCACAGTGTCCAACAACGTCTGGAGGGCACCAGGCTGGGGAAAGCTGCTCTAATCAATACTATTTCATGTGCATATGGCATTTATTTATTTAATATATTTCTATCCTCTTTTCAGCCCTGGAGTATCCCCAGAGCAGCTCACATATGAAGGTAAAACTACCAAAGCAAATGCAATAAATAATTTGAGTTCAGTTTAAATTTATTGCTTATAACCATAGGTCATCACAACATAAAACAGGAGATATGGACATTATATAACAAATGTGATGATAAAAACAAGATTAACCATAAATTAATGTTAATAATAATAAAACATGGCAGTCGACCTAATGAATCAGTACTAAGTCCATCTCAACCAGTTTACTGAAAAAATGAAAATAATTGAGTTAAATTTATCCTGTAGAAACTTTTACTTTTGCCTTACAAAATTTGACTTGTGCCTTGGCTAGGGCTATTAAGAAATTAGAAATGCTTCTCAAAATATTAACATATTTATAAAAAAAACCCCAAAAGCTATCTTTTTATACACTGGCCTATTTGAACTAATTTTTAACAGATCAGCTACATACTTTTTTTCTCTAAATATCGTATGTCAACAAATAATTAAAGAGATAATAGGGAAGATCTTCAGCCATGTCTAATCCACAACAGCAGAGGTAAAGGTTGTATGGCATTTTTGCTAATCTGCCTTCAAGTACTGTAGGAGGCATTAATTGGAACTTAGGAAGAGTTCCTTCCTTCCTCAAACAAAACTTATTGATTTTAAATAAGTAATCCTCTGGGCCTAGATTATATTTAAGTAAATCGTACCAGAGTGGTATCTTTACAGACTTAAGAGATGAAAAACCTTCTTGCATAAGCACATCAGTTGTACATAATTGGCACTCCTTCTTGGCTGTAACAAGGTCTCTCTGAAAAAAGTGGCTCTACAAATAGCCAAATTTTAGAAGCAAGCATGTATTTTGATGCCAGGATTTCTCTCTCAATAGACTGAGTCAATTGTTTCAAGTAATAGGAAGCTGCCTTACTCTGCGTCAGACCATTGATTCATGTAGCTCAGTGCTACATTTACACTGACTGACAGTGGCTGCCCAGGGTTTCAGACAGGGCTCTCTCCCAACCCTATCTGGACATGCCAGCAATGAATTCTGGGCCTTTCTACATGCAAAACAGATGGTCTACCACTGAGCTATGGCCCTTCCTCAAAACATAAGTTTGCAAGACAATGCTCTGGTATTCCCTTACATTTTTTGTGAATAAGTAAATATCTGCTGAGAAATCTACATGGACCGAACAAAAGGTCCTGTTCCCAGCCACAAATACTGAATTGCAGTATATCCAGGAGACCCCGATATTGTTCTCAGAAGTCTTTTCTGGATATAGTTTGGCTCATGTGAGATTTAGAAACCCAGATGTTTGCTCCAAACAATATTTGAGACTGAGTTATTGATAATATTATTTCATAATAGTGACAACATGCCTCTCCCCCAGCACTATACCAAAATTTGTGAACCCCACTTAAGGTTTGTTCTGCCTTGAGTTTTGTAGCTCTAGCATGGAGTTGCCATGCACAAGAGGCAGCAAACAATATTCCCAGATAGTGATATGAAGACTTCTGCTCTGTTTCATATTGACCTATATGTCATATGTCATATGCCAGGCACCTGGTTGGCCACTGTGAGAACAGGATGCTGGACTAGATGGGCCACTGGCCTGATCCAGCAGGCTCTTCTTATGTTCTTATGTTCATTTGTATTGTTGAACCTCCTCTAAAGACTATCACTTTAGCCTTTTCATAATTAATTGCTATTCGTCTTGTTGACAATATGCTTCTAGTTCCAGATCAGCGAGAATCCTTCTAAGACCAATTTGGAGATCAGAGAGAAGCACCATAACATATGTGTAGAGTGTAACAAGGTTTTTTCTTCTTCTCCCATCTGAAATCCTGGAGAACCACTGCCAGTCACTGTAGTCCAAATGTGGGGAACTGATGGCCCTCAAGATGTTGCTGAACTACAATTCCTATCAACACTGGCCATTGGCCATGCTTGCTAGGGCTGATGGGAGTTGTAGTTCGGCAACATCTGGAGGACCAAAGGTTCACCATTCCAGTTGTAGACAATACTGAGCTGGATGGACCAATGGTTTGACTCAATATAGGGCAGTTTCCTATGTCCCTATATGCTCCTAACTGATATTTTTTCATCATTCATATGATGAATAATGTCATTGATAAAAAAAATATAGAAGAAAGAGTACCAGTACACATCTTTTTTCACCCCTTTTTTATCTGACATTAATCTACTAGGAGAACATAAAGGGAGGTGTTGGGATAAAATTCTTGGAAAAGAAATAGGAGGCATTGATTATGAAACGTACAAACAGTAACACAAGACTGAAGTATAATTAAAACAGTTTCTTACAGTGGCATCTAAAAATCCTGGAAAGCTCACATGGCACCAAACATATAACAAGAGTCAACACTAATATTTAGAAGTCCTCTTCCATGTTTTTCTGGAGTTCATGCAGAATCTGGAAGAGTTCCAACCCAGGTTTTCCTTCAACCTCACTCTCTCTCTGTACACAGTATATCTTGTCAGGTAACCATGAAAGGTTCTGGTGGGCCTTAACTCTCCAGGTAATGTTAAACATGTTTTAATAAAGTTAAACTCTGCTTTGACCACTAATTTGCATGTTCTTGGCTCCCCCCAAAATCTTACTGGCATTGTGCAAGCCTCCCTAGGGAGAACATTCTAAAGATGGGATGCATCCATGGAAAAGGCCCTGTCTCAAGTCAACGTGCCCCAACTGTGCTTCAAGATTTGCAGACCCAAAGAAGAACCTGTGAAAAAGATCATAACACCCATGCAGGTTTATTTATTATTTATTTCAAATACTGATAAACTACTTAATATCAAAAAAATCCTGAAGTGGAGTTGAAGAAAACAAAAGGCATGTGGTACCAAGAGCCAAAATAAAAATACTAAATACTGTTCAAACTTCACAGTAAAGATACAGTAAAATGAATACCCAACAGCCAGGGATGTCAATTTCGGTTTTTCTCCATTTCTTGTTTTTCCCGTGTTAAGTTCAGTTTTCTGCATTTCTACATCAATTTGTGATTTTCAAAATTCTCATGAAAATTCATCAGAATTGTAGTATGAATTTCTTGTAATACACACATTTTCATATTAATTTGTATGTAATTCTTCCTAATATTTTTCAAAGTAATTTTCTCTGTTTTCACTAATACACGCATTTAAATGCGCACTTTACCCCAGTATATACATTTCTGTACCCATTACTTAGCTGGAGAACTCTATTGCAAAATGCAGGTGAATTTGGATTGATGGCTGTTTTTTTTGGTTCACATCGTGTTTTGGAAAGTGCAAATTAGGTAAGCTTGTTGTTAGATGCAAACTGGACCAAATCTCTCCCCCATCCCTACCGACAGTTACTCTAGGAAGGCATGGGTGAGAAGTGTGAGCAAGTGGTCCTTGAGGTAAACAGTTCCAAAAAGATTTAATATGTAAAAACCAGCATTTTGAATTGTGTTTGGAAGCAGAGATGGCGATATATTCTCTATGTGTCTGGCCCCAGTCAGTACTAATCAAGTTGCAGTTTTTCTGGGCCAGATGAAGCTTCCAAACAGTTTTCAAAGGCAGCCATACAGATAACAGAATCCCATGTACAAGTTGGAGCAGAGTGTCCCCAACTGATCTCATAGTGTGGGCTGATCATGCAGCATAAGACATTCTGTGAGATATACTGGGGCGAAGCAACTGAGAGTTTTAAAGGTGATTAAGACCAGCTTCTTGAATTGAGTTCAGAAGCCAATAGGTAACCAAGTACAACTGAGACAAGATAGTATTAAAATGCTCTCCACAATCTGATTTGGTGAATTCTGCACCACCACCAGCTTTCAAACCATCTTCCTTACCTTTCCCACACAGATCAATTTGCAGTCATGTGTCTGCAGGTTATCACTACCTGAATAACAGTGGCCAAATAACAATATTCAGGGATAAGGGAGATCCAGTGTGTGGGTGTTACATTCTGTGGGTGGTGAGGCGAGTGAAGGTTGGACAGAAAGACAATAAGGGCAGGGATGAAGGACACATGGTCCTCCAGATGCTGTTGGACTATAACTCTCATCAGCTCCAAACAGCTTGGCCAATAATAAGACATGAGTGATTTTATTTGCGAGACCAAGACTGGGGGCCAGACTGGGAGGGGGTAGTCCGGTTGGAAGAGAACCTCAGGAGCTCCAATGGGAGGTGAATAGAGCTTGCTGAAGTGTGCATGCCAAACTTCAGCAGGGATCTGCCAAGAGTTTAGGGGACTTGATGTGTGCATCCCTTTGGCCACCAGTTCCCAAAACCCATGTTCGTCTTTTTTGCCCATGGCCTGATCTAATAATTGCCATTGGGATCTATCATATGCGTCTTTTTTCCTTTTTAGTAATGCCTTATATAAAGCACGCAAATGGACTAGATGTAGACGCTGAAAATTTTCCGGGCATCTCGTTGCACAGCGGGTGTAATTAGTTAGATGGCGTTTTGCTATTTTACATTCATGGTCAAACCACCTGCAATTTGATGGCCCCAATGCCGGTAATTGTTTATTCGATGTCAATATGGGTCTCAATATGGACACGATTGATTGATATGGCTTCAACATCTGTTTCAGGTGTTAATATTGCTTGTCTAATAGAGACCGGGAGATTACTATACAGAAATTCCGAGGCAGTAGACCACAAGGTCATAGACCATCGAACTCTCCGCTCAGAGATTTGTATGCCTTCCAAATTAACTTGTGGAGAAAAGGGGGGAGGGTGTAATAAACTCATTTTCATTAGCAGGGGGAAGTGGTCACTTTCCACTCTGTTAATTACATCAAATTTTGATACTTCTGTAAGTAGGTTGTTAGTCACAAATATATGATCTACTACACTCGCTCCCGTGCTAGTTAGGTATGTAAAAGCACCTTTGGACATGTCAAGCAAGGAACCATGCAGGCATTCCAAGTGATGCAGTATCAAAACCTCTAGCAGTCTGAGGCCTTGTTTATTAGATAACTGATTTTGAGAGACTCTATCCCTTAGGGGGGAATAAAACCTATCGTCATGATTCGAGAACATACCTGTGACTGGCTCGGAGTTCCCTATTCTAGCATTAAAATCCCCACATAAGGCCAATAATAAGAGAGGATGAGAGTTATAGTCCAACAACATCTACAGAGCAATTGGTTCCCTGTTCCTGGACAAGGGGAAAGAAACCAGCCTGAGACCCACTTCCATTCTTTTTAAATATATATATATATATATATATTTTAAAGACCCACTTCCATTCTTATCACACATGGAACTCAAATATATGTGGAGGGTAATGTTCCAATAGGCCCTAAGCTAGAGGGAGAAACTCAAGAACTAATAAAAGCAGTCTGAAAATATTGTGCCTGGATTATAGACTTGAATATTCTCTACAGTGCAGTACCATTAAGCCTATTTTCTACTGACATTTTAATAGGAAGTGTACATGTGCCAACATAATTTAATGGATGCTTTTGCAGTGTTTTCAATGCAGCAATTCACAATTTGTTACTTGTGTCAAGGTCCTTCAGTGGAGAGTGGGCTGTTTAATTTCTTTTACAGCTACATAAGTAATATTAACAATGTCAGCTCTCAAATCGTCCCTTCATATATTACAAGAGAAACATACATTTCTGTTGCTCAGTGTCCTCGATCCTCCATTTTTCTAGCCCATGATTTATTCAATGCCAAAAAGGAGGTCTATAGTTCTGTTGCATTCTCATCTTCATTATTAGTAATGGATTCAGTTTCAGTTTCATCTCTATTCAGTTCATTATCTGTAAAGACAAAATTACGTTCTCATGCATTTAGAAGTAATTGATTCCCTCAATTTATTATTCAGAATAAAAAGATTTCTCTCAAAGTCTGGGAATGAAAATGTATTCTTTAAAGTACAATATTTTTTTTTAAAAAAAACCACACAACAATGTTGCAGCAAGATTAACATAAAAAGTATTTTGAGGAATAAAGCAAATGAGATCATTCTAGCAACATGGATATTCAAGTAATATCTTATGGTCAAATTTAGAAAATGAAGTTTTAATTGAGTCTTCCGACACCTCTTCCTCTTCTTAGGGCTGTCTGCTGACCTGCTTTGAAAGGCTTTCCTTTTACCTGGAGTCTTCATTTTGGATGAGTCACTATGTAGAATTAAACATCACCAGTAAAATCCTGAATGATTTTGTGCTGCCATCTTGGATTTAGGAATCCTTATCCCCATTGTAAATGGCAGCCCATATGTCAGTGGAAGGAGTGGAAGGTGTTTTTTTCCAAGACTGCAATGGAAAAAATTAATCTAGATTATTATTTTCTAAATGACCCAGTGGGTACATTTCTCCTTTTATCACATTCTAGGCTTACTGGACACTACAGTAGGATAACATTTTGTGGGTTTTGGTTATGGCAGTCTTCAAAAAGAGCATCACTTCCTACTTAATTCTTGGTGTTTGTATGTGTATGCTGTGTGGAGTGATTGAACTGGATAATACAGATATGCTGACAGACCTATTGCTGACATTTTGGTGCCAGGTTAAAACCCATCTGTTTGCCCAGGCAACTAGGAGATGATTGCCTGCTGCTGAAACTGGTGCTGGACTATTTACTCTGAATTTTATTTATATCATAACCTGCTCTTATTTTATCTAGATTGTTGTTTCAATTGTTCTAAATTGATTTAAATGATGTTGTAACCCATGCTGGGATCAGTTGATGAAAGGAGGGTTTAAAATGGACTTAATAAACATTGTATCCAATTTGTTTGAAGTAGTGCTGCTGTTATCCAGTTTTTCAAAAGTTTGTTTCCCAAATGGAAAGAGGTTTCCATTTTTCTATCTCACACCATATCCACACCAGACATGGCTTCCCCCAAGGAATCCTGGGAAGTGTAGTTTGTTAAGGGTACTGAGAGTTGTTAGGAGACTCCTATTCCGCTCACAGACCTCCAGTGTCTGGAGGTGTTTAACAGTCAGCCCCTCTTCCCAGGGGAATAGGTGTCTCCTAATAACCCTCAGTACCTTTACCAACTATATTTGACTCTTTAAAGTGGAATAAATGCCTGGTATGAATGTGGCCTCACTCTGAGGGTGCTTTAGAATTTTTGTGAGTGTGGGATTGAGCTTACTTTATCACTGTGATGTGGCTGGGGTTGGTCTGTGCATTTTTTCTTGCCATTAAACATTTATTCAATGCTCTCCAGTCTCTCCAGCTACCTGCATGTCCTGATCTGAAAAGGCACCATGGAAAGAATTACCTCAGGATGTCTTCACCTGACGTTAATGGAAGCCATGAGAAGCCAGCTACTGAGCACCTAAGATTGGTTCACTTCCTGATTTTGTTTTTAAGGGAAGCCCTTGAAACAATCTTGCCACACAGATTCCTTTAAAAGTACAAAGACTTCAATTAACACAAAATAAAACAAAACAGCCATCAGAGGGGCAGTCTCCCTACCTTGCCATACTTACAGGAAAACACAGCTGGCCATGTCACGGCGTTTACATGAAGTGCAAGCACATGGGAAGGCTGCACAGTGCAGACCACTGGAGAGGCTGTTTGTTTGTTTGTTTGTTTGTTTGTTTCCAGAATGGAAGAAAGGACGTTCACAAACAATACATTCGCTACCTCAAAAGCTAGGAAAGCACAAAAGAAACCCATCCACCCCACCCAAGAGGATTTGACTGACATTTTCTCTCCCCTTCTATAAGTTTTGAATATAAATTTCTTTTCTCATGAATTGATGAAGAATGGTTGAAAAAATGCAAGAGATTTTTTTGGCACAGCACTAGTTTACAGTGATGAACGTGGCATCTGTTGCCTATTACTGGAAGAAATCTATTGCTCTACTTTTGTCAGATTGGTTTTATAGGATTTGGGTCACTGTGATTTCATTGAAACTAAGCAATCACATCAAAATTTACAAGGGAAGAGTAATACAGGGCAAATTCATACAAAAATGGGCTATGTGACAGCTTTTTGGAATGATATATTCCAGGACAATATGCAACCATATGCACTTTGTTTTTTCTTATTTGAATGTAATGGCTCTTCCTTATAGCTACATAAAATTAATATTAAAATGAATTTGTTGGGGCTGACTCACATACACAGCCTCCTCTTCTACACAACTATTAAAGATGCAGGAATTCTGCTTTCTTTATCACCTGGCTACTAAAATGATCTCCTTAAATCTTCAAGGCCAAGTTTTGCCTATCCAGATGCAAAACTAGTTATTGGCTGTAATCTAACCCTATGCATGCTTACTCCAACATAATTTATGCATAATTTATTTATACTAGACTCACTTTACTCCCAACAACTGCAATTCCTCAGTCTTCAATTCTAAACCCACTTTTTTGACATGTCACTAAGGATGGAGGGGAATTCTGCCCAAACTGCAGTTGGGACTGGAATTTTTTTTTAAATTGCCAATCTGTTCTCTTTGCGGACCCATCCTGAAGGCATCGGATTTCCACTTTATTTTCTGAGACCGGGTTTTTAAAAATTGAATACAATTAAAGGGTTACTGCTACAGAGATTAAGAGGAACTCACTCACATTAAGGAGACACTCTAGGGCTGCTTTCACACATGGGACTAATAGCGCTAGTTTAACAGATTAAAAAGATAGCGCTTCGTTCCGGATTTCAAAAATCCCTTTCACACTGCAGTACATGTTATACCAGCATTTTGCGCAAGTCTTTCACACTGGTGTATTCCCCCCCAACTTTTCGAGATGCTATTAGCCCCATGTGTGAAAGCAGCCACACTACAATGAACAGAGAGCAGAGTTTTTCTTTTCCCCCCTTCATTCGGCCTTAGGCGACATCGGATGAGCAGGTCTTCACCTACCTTTGGTTTGAGGCCTGTTCTTTCAGTGCATGGGGGAGTTTGAAAGAGGCGCAATTGCAATCAGCTGAGAGGTGTGGTAAGGGCGGGAATGCACTGCATGCTGGGATGGCTGTTTGTAAGGGTGGGAAGACACTGCATGCTGGGATGCCTGTCAAGTGAGCAGCAGCAGCTAGCGCAATACTCCCGCGATCTTCCATGTTCCTGACCTTGCTATCGGAACTTTTCAGGTATCATTTATTGCGGAATTTAGCGCTATACTTGCACTACATTCCACCAGAATTCTGGAGCTACCCATTATGTCATGTGAAAGCTCAATTTTTATGTGCAAATTAACAGGAAATAAATCGTCAGAATAACAGAATAAAGTGCAGTGTGAAAGCACCCTAGGATTCCCTGTTAATTTCTCTAGTATCAACCCTCCTTCCTCAAAACAAAGATGTAAAAGGAGGGGGAGAGAAGCTGCAAGCCGAGAGAAGCTGCATGCAGCATGGCCTCTCTGGGCCTTTCTGCAGCCTTCTCAGAGGAGAATGAGGGAAAGCAGATCACCCACGCAGAGCGATCTGCCTCCCCAGCCCAGGCTACAGCATTCTCTGCACTTTCCAGCACCGCAGAGCAGGTCAGTGGGGACTGGGATTTGGGACAGCCTGTGCTGCTGCAGGGAGCCCAGCAGAACCAGCAGGAAGCTGGGAACAGGAGGGAGAAAAAGGCATGGGGTCCCAACCCCTCTATTCCCTCACAAGTTCAGAATGTATAACTTCAGCTTCCAAGTTCTATATTGAACTGGAACAAAGCAGAAGTTTGCAGGAAAAAGGAAGTTGAAATGGAATTTTATCCATTTCAACAGAATGTAAGTGGATTGGACCTAGGTAGCGGATCCCAACCCTATATATCCTTGCCCCTCTTGGCTAGTGAAAGCTGCCAGGGTTGGAACTGCTGGCTGGGCCAGGGAAGTGATAAATGCCTCCTTGAGAGAGGGAGTGGTCCCCTGCTGTCTGAAAGAGGCGGTGGTGAGACCACTCCTGAAGAAACCTTCCTTGGACCCAGATAATCTGAACAACTACAGACCGGTTGCGAATATCCCATTTTTGGGCAAGGTTCTAGAGTGTGTGGTTGCCAACCAGCTCCAGGTACTCTTGGATGAAACCGATTATCTTGATCCATTTCAATCCGGTTTTAGGCCTGGTTTCGGCACTGAAACAGCCTTGGTCGCCCTGTATGATGACCAGAGCTTGGAAAAGTTACTTTTTTGAACTACAACTCCCCTCAGCCCAATCCAGTGGCCATGCTGGCTGGGGCTGATGGGAGTTGTAGTTCAAAAAAGTAACTTTTCCAAGCTCTGATGATGACCTATGTTGGGAGAGGGACGGGGGGAGTATAACCCTGTTGATTCTGCTTGATCTCTCAGTTGCTTTTGATACCATCGACCATGGTATCCTTCTGGAGAGACTCACGGAATTGGGAGTTGGAGGTACCGCTTGGCGGTGGCTCCGCTCCTACTTGGTGGATTGTCTCCAGAAGGTAGGGCTTGGGGAACATTACTCGATGCCCTGGACTCTCCATTGTGGAGTCCCGCAGGGATCGGTCCTGTCCCCTATGCTCTTTAACATCTATATGAAGCCGCTGGGAGCGGTCATCAGGAGCTTTGGAGTGTGTTGTCACCAGTATGCTGATGACACACAACTCTATTTCTCCTTTTCATCTTCTTCAGGTGAGGCTGTTAATGTGCTGAACCGTTGCCTAGCCGCGATAATGGACTGGATGAGAGCTAACAAACTGAAGCTCAATCCTGACAAGACTGAGACGCTGTTGGTGGGTGCCTTCTCGACCCAGGTGGTGGATGTTCAACCTGTTATGGATGGGGTTACACTCCCCCTGAAGGAACAGGTTCGTAGCTTGGGGGTCCTTTTCGATCCATTCCTGTCGCTTGAGGCTCAGGTGGCCTCGGTGGCACGGAATGCGTTCTACCATCTTCGGTTGGTAGCCCAGCTACGCCCCTATCTGGATAATGATGACCTCACCTCAGTCGTCCATGCTCTGGTAACCTCGAGATTGGACTACTGCAATGCACTCTACGTGGGGCTGCCTTTGAAGACAATTCGGAAACTACAGCTAGTGCAAAACGCAGCAGCCAGACTGCTGACGAGGATCAGACGGTCCGCACATATAACACCTGTTCTGGTGCGTTTGCACTGGCTACCTATTTGTTTCCGGGCTAGATTCAAAGTGCTAGTTTTGACTTATAAAGCCTTACACGGTGCGGGACCACAATACTTTGCGGAACGCCTCTCCCGCTATGAACCTACCTGCTCACAACGTTCAACATCTAAGGCCCTCCTCCGAGTCCCATCCCATAGGGAAGCTCGGAGGGTTGTTACTAGATCCAGGGCCTTTTCAGTGGTGGCCCCCGAATTATGGAACAGTCTCCCCAATGAGGTGCGCCTGGTGCCTACTCTTCTATCTTTTCGGCACCAGGTTAAAACCTTTTTATTCTCCCAGGCATTTTAATGCTTAATGCTTAATGTTTACTGTTTATTGTTAAGTTAATTTTATACCAAGTGGTTAAATGCTCAAGCAGTATGTTTTTTAGTGATTTTATCTGATTTTTATTTTACTGTATTGTATTGTATTGTATTGTATTGTATTGTATTCCTTGCTGTGAACCGCCCAGAGAGCCATAGGCTAAGGGCAGTATAGAAATGGAATGAAATAAAAAATAAATAAATATATCACTGAATGTGATTTACTTTTCAGTAGACATGCCTAAGATTATAGCTCAGTCTCAGTTGACTCAATAGGACTTAACTTCTGAGTAGACAGGCATAAGGACTTGCACTATTAAAGTTTGAGGATGTAATTCTTTTTTAAAAATCAGAATCAAAATGAATTGGGGACGGGGGAATTCTCAAACAATTGGAATTTGTTACCAAAGTCTCGCTTAGATCTGCTTATATTAGGGAAATTAAGCAAAAGTGTACAGAAATACTTCACAAATCCTTCAGGAAAGAAGCTCCTTTTAAAATCTTTTTTTTGGGGTGGTGGGGGCACACACAGTCAGAATGTGGCTTCCTGTCTACTGGATTGTGGCTGCTGTAGGCAGCTCTCACGTGTGGCTGGAATGGAGCTCCTTGTCAGGTGGTGCAGGTGCCTCCACAGTAAACAGTGCTTCAGGTGCCCTGTTTACTGCAGACACCTCTGCTCGAGTGTAGGGGAGGATGGCAAGGCATGCATCCTTGGATGCATTTTGGAAGAAGTTTTCAGGTGGTCTGTATGCAAATTTTACCTGACCTGGTAGTTTCATTTCAGACATGCATATTGTTAGTTCTGAATAAAAGGTTTGCTGAAATATGTTGAACTGCTCTTCTTTTTTGTGGTGTAGGAACCTATCCCTATTCTGTACATGTTAATCCTTTCTCTGGCACCAACGTTTCTGTTCATGAAGTAATGTTGAGAAACATGTACAGGCATACCCCACTTTAACATACGCAATGGGACCGGAGTGTGTATGTAAAGTGAAAATGTACTTAAAGTGAAGCAATTATCTATGCATGTACTGCACTGCAATCGCCACTAGATGGCAGCGGTGTCATGCCATTAAGTGTCCATTATTGCGAAGCACGTACATTAAAGTGGGATATGGTGGAGTATGGAGCATGTACTTTATAGCGAGGAGACTTTAAGTGAAGCGACTTTAAGCGGGGTATGCCTGTACTTCATTAACTGAGGTATTACTGTATATGTTTGCTCATTTAACATCATTCATTGTGCTCCTGCTAACCATGGGGAACTATAAGCAACTGCACTGAAACACTACCTCTTGGCACTGGAGAGGTGCAAGACCTTTCTTTGCATGTGAAGCCAACAGGGAGATGTCCAAGTCCCCGTTTCCACATATTAGAACCTAAGGCAGAAAGCAGAACCACATGTCATTCATTCCTTCATCCTTTTGCCCACATAAGTAATACAGGCAGCAAAACAGCCGTTGATCGTTTTGCTGTTGGCATGTGACCTGGATGAAGTCAAACAGTACAATACAAGGCCTGTTTTCTTTGGCTTTCCTTTTTTACCAAAGGAACATAGCCATTAGCACTGTGGGATGTGGATCGTTACCCACAAGGCCTGTCAGTCAATTACAGAAGAACTTTTGTTTCCATCTTTCCATGCTTCACAGCTGTGCACACTTCTGTTTTGACCTTTCAAATGGGAACGAAAGTTAGGAGGAGAGAGGGGAAAAAACCCAGCACATGAACACACTTTCTCAAGGTCTCAGCAGGAGAAAGCGAGGGGAAACTGTAGAAAGTTGCACAGATGTGTGTGACACCTTAGGGAATGAAAAAGAATTGAATAAGGAATATGGAGAGCTGTGTGGGTAGGAAGTAAACAGAGATCAGAAGAACACATTCTGTGAAAGGTAATTATAAAACAAAACACAACATCATTCACTGAATTAATTTTGGGAAACTGGCATATTTTAGTGCTATCTCAACATGAGACACACATCTCTATTCTGTTTTCTAGAGCCTTCTAATCTTGGAAGATAGCAGAATATAGACATTTCTGAGAAGTGCCAAGGTCAGATTTAAATATCATGAAGCCTAACATGAAGAGATCTAGTTTTAAAACTCTCATATTTTCCAAAACAGAGTTGCCATCAATTATTCACAAACAGTGAAGTCTGGGAGATGAACTTGGAGTTACTGCTCAAGCAAAATGAGAAATTCTGAGAGAAGCCAAAAGAGTTTATATGGGGCTTGTTGAATTTTTCAGGGCACCAGCACATCCCTTGGTTAGGACCCTTCCCCCCAAAATCCCCATAATGAGTTGTTAGTGAAACTGTACTGTAGGTCTCTGGCTAGCACTGGATGCCCTGTCAGGATCTTGGTTTGGTGAAACAAAATGCTTCATAGAGTGGGCACAGTTGATAGGATTTGTGACTAGATTTACCACTGGATTTCATTAAAGCAAAATGGTGAGGTGAACTTATAGAGTTTTGCTTTTGAGGGATTAAAAAAAATCCAGTTATTGCAAAGAGTGTTTCCGTGAGACTTGCAGTATTCTCGGGGGTTCTGCACATCCCTAGATGCCATTTAGCATGAGAGCTGGATTGACTGGAAGGAGTGATATTCATTTTAAAGAACAGGTATGTTGGTTGTGTGTAATGATTTTCTTTTTTAAAAAAATCTATATGGTTCTAATTGACTTTTAGGTTCAATGGATACTCTTCTATTACTGGTCAATTGTTCTATTACTTGTCTAAAATGATAACCTAAATATGATTCCAGATGCAGCATTACTGAATCATCATAGAAACATTTCAGAAGCCTGATTTTAATCCTGCCTAAGTATATGGAAATCTTCTCATGGACTACAGTGAGAAAAATTTAAGTCCTATAATGAGAAGATGTAGGAAATGGAAAATTTCAAAAGATTCTTTTTTGAGGCATTTAAAAGAGTTTTTTTTTTTTAAAAAAATAGTCCCTTGAATAATTCCATGTGACTTTTCATTGCAGCTATAAAAGTTTTCCATTTAAATGCCAGCATTTAAGATACTGTTTAACCTGCAGTAATTCCATTATTAAAGGCACTGCAATTGCCATCCTAAACAACCTCCACCATTTTGAAACAATCCCTGTCAGAACTCTCATTCTTATTATTTTCTTCTGAGGAAGCAGCAGCTTTGAAGTGACTCAGATACAATCAGTCATTCCAATTACACATGGGTAATTAGCATTTCTGTAATCCAGGCTGTTTTTCACCCACCTTAGTAAAGTACATGTGTATGTGGAAGGGGAATGAACAACAGGGAGAAGACACAGATTTCTGCAAAATAAACCTTATAAAGCCTCATTTTAACATTTGCTGCACCACCAAATAAATTAATCAGATGGGGCACACTGGTTTAAGACAGTGGGTTTTTTTCCTGATAGTATGCTCCCGTACCAGCCCCTTCAACTAATGAGGGTGCAAGAGTGTGAAGAAACAGCAGGGATTCAGTAGGATGAAACGTAATAGGCCCAATTTAGCCCTGAAGTGCGCTAGTCCATAGAAAACAACATCGATAAAATGTTAAATATTTTGATCCGATTACATATGATTTCTTTTTATTATCAAATTTGTACTAAAAGTTCATCGCAAATTCAACAGAGAAGGGGAGCAAAGGGAGAGGGAAGGGGGTAGAGACATATTACACTTTTTCAAGATGTGAGTACTGGCACCTCTTTCACTCAAGATATGAGCACTGGCACTATTTCAATGCAAATGTGAGACTGCCTGATTGCCTAGTTCTGTTTTGATGACTGAAGTGTCCTGTGGGCTCACCTCCTCTTCCATGACATTCATCCCCCAGAAGCAGCACATGTGGTGGAGCAGAGCTCCAAAGTCACCTTTCTGACACTGGGACTGAATGACGCTAAGAAAGCAGCAAGTTGCATGAGGCCACACTGCCATTCCAGTGGCCGCACTTCTTCAGTTGTGCTACTGTATTGCCAACTGACCACAAGACATCTAGATACACACCAAGGAGATTTAGTGTGGCATGCTGCATTCTCTTGTCCCTGCTACTGTTCCACACACACACACACACACACACACACCGTATTTAGTCCAGTAGACCTTGTTGTGCAGGCCTGCTCACAGCAGACTTTTCTCCTACAGTGCAGAAGTCTGGGAATATAACACAGATGAGGTAAGAAAGGCTCCTAATCAGACAAAACAAACAGGGAGGATGTCTTAGAGCTGTATTCCCAGGCTGAACTGACAGCAAAATTCTAAAACACTGACCCAAGAGAAGGAATAAACAAAAGTCAGTAGCGTGAGATCCAAATAAAGATAAGCATCTCACAGGTAGAACTAAAGTCACAAGGTGCAAAGCTGCATCCAGTTTTGGGGGCGTTCTTTTGATATAAAAAGAGGTCTCCAAGTCCTACTCGAGGAGCTTCTTTGACAACAATCTACACACAGGCATTGAACAGCTAAGCTTTCTCCTCACTGCTGATGTTGGAGCTCCCGGTCAATTCAGAAGCAGAGGGTATGAGATAGGAATTGCTTTTAACTGCTGTTAGTATCAATTGCTCTCATAAAAAGGTTGTAACCCTTTCTTCCCTGGGTCTTTCATTGCCTCAAAATTTAAAAACCCTGTAAACTTTTGCCCTTTGGCAAAACAGCTTCCCTGACCTCACATGTGGTGGAGCAGAGCTCCAAAGTCACCCTTCTGACACTGGCACTGAATGACACTAAGACAGCAGCAAGGGCAGAGCCATGTGGTTATACTGGTGAGGCCACCACTGCCAATCCAGTGGTCCCACTTCTTCAGTTGCGCTTCTCTGATCTCACCTCCACCCTGCTCCATCCCCATAAAGGCGGACAGTGATGATGCTGGTGTTGGGAAGATGGCTCTGCCCCTTCAGCTCTATTCACCCTTCACTTTCTTTTTTTTGCAGGAAACAATGTTTAGCACTGTGATGTAAACTCTAGCCATCATTAAAGCATGGCTTTCAACATTGCAGCTACAGTATGTATGGCTAATGTGAATATTGGGGCAGAATGTAATACTAACTGTAGCTAGCCCTAAAATGAAAGTGGGAAGGATGAAAGGGGAGAAATGAGAGGGAAAGTGTGCAAGTCCGTGGGGTTAGATGAAGAAAAACATTATACAGTAGGGCCCTGCTTCTTTGCGCCCTGCTTTTTGGCATCCCACTAATACGGCACCAGCAGGGCGATCAGCTGGAGGGGGGGCTGGAGCTCCCCGCACTCCAGCTGATCACACCAGAGGAGGGGAAGATTAGCTGCAGCATGCTACAGCTGATCTTATCCTCCTCAGGGGCAGTCAGACTCCCACACTCCAGATGATAGCACAGGAGGAGGGGAAGATCTGATCTTCTCCTCCTCTGGCGCAATCAGCGGGTTAGGTTCCAGACCCCTGCTCTATAGCTGATCCGCTTTTTGGCGGTTTTTGCTTTTCAGCGGGGGTCTAGAACCTAACCTGCCGTATGAGTGGGGCCCTACTGTATCTATATATTAGGGTGACAGAGGAATTTGCTTGGTTAGCATTTGAAAGTGAACCAACCAAAGTCAATGATGTTAGATTTGTATGTGGGTCAGGATGCACACAGTTATCCATTTGATGATATACTTCTCCAAATTTTGCTATGCAGTTTCAGTTCAAAACATTCTGCACCAAATGTACAACATTTTAGGGGAAGAATGAATAGAAAATGTGTACAAACTATGTACCTATGTACTTTAGGCAAAGATGATCACAGTGATCTGGCTGGTGTTTAAGGGTCAAGGGGGTCCTTCAGGGAATCTGGTCTAATTCCTGCAGATCCTCAATTTTGTTGGAGCACAATTTTCCTGATTTTTCTCCCACATCCCTGCCTTGAGAGTCTTCATTCTGGGTGTGTGGGCATATGAATACCATAATCTGTTCACAACTAGCAAAGAGTTGCCTACGAGTTGAGTATAAGATACCACCATGAGCAGCAGGGGGTCCATATGTATTTGCCTTCAGAAGAAAGCTGATTAGTATTTCCTACAGAGTGTTGCCATCACTTCTTTGCCTTGCAATGGACGAGCCAAAAAATGTGCAAACACAGGGATTACCTCTTAAACAAGTATTTCGGGACAGGCTCCTAGTTGTTCTGTATACAGATGGTGTTTAAGGATGTTGTGTAGCTTTGAGCAAAGACCTTTCAAAGTGTGCCACTCTGTTACACTTCCAGATACCTCCACTGTTTGAACCATGCAGTAACTTCAAAGGAAGCCACCAAATTCCTGTTGGGCAGCATCCATATGTTCACATCTCCTGTGGCATAATTTCCAAGTTACACATCATGAGATCTGTCTGGAGCTCCCACTGTTATCCACTAATTGAAGATAAGATGAAGTTCAGAGCTCTAAAGGGTAATTTCTTTTCAGATGAAACATTGGAGACAGTTAATATTTTTTTAATTTTTGCATGGTGGATTTTGATTGGCAAAATGCAAGAAAGTTCTGAAACTGAATTTTGTCACCTTTACTGAATGCTCAGTCCCTCACCTTGTCCTCAAGAAGCACTAAATAACAGGCCTCATCTGTGCCCAGGTTGCTTCAGTATAATGATTACTGATTTTATTATATCTATTTTTCATATATCTCAGTTTCTCCCTAATCTTTACACTCCTCCCATGAACAGACACAGGAATGAAAGGGGACTGCAGCTGGTGAGGTGCAGGCCTCAAATGTGTGTGCTGCTTCTGGCATGGTATGCGCCCTATGTGGTGCCTGAATTCACTGCCTTTGTGGTTGAGTAGGTCATATTGTTAATACTACGGGCACCAATGTGCCTGTCAGTCCCTTAGGTGGCATCTGCAAAACATCTCAGCAAATCCCTAAAAAATCCACAACAAATGAGAGAATGTTTGTCCTTCCCACCCAGTTCCTATTTGCACTGGCTCAGCTTCTCCTACACTGAGCACACCCCCTGAAATATGCCCACTTTTCATTAGATGCCAGGATTGGACAGCCATCCTTCCTTCCATTCGGAACAGAGGAGAGAGGCAAGAGCTCTTTGTGTGTGAGTGTGGCAGCAGCTGATATAGGGGTCTTTTCTATCATTGATTTGATGGGGGGCCCCACATACTGTTGTGGACCTGTCTCTTTTTCTGTTCTTTTAGACGCCACAGAGATTTTTTGTTGTGCCACATCCCCACAGCAGCTGGTTTGTGAAGGGCACCCACAACACTTTCTCACAATGACAATTGTGCTAACTGGCTCAAAAATGTTGGTGACCCCTGCTGTATGTCCTCATGTCCACTAGAGACTCCTTTGCTAGTCCAGCTTGACCTAGTACTACGAAAGCTTTCGTGAAGTGTAATTTTCACTCCAAAAGTATTCACCAAGAAAGGCTTCCACCTTCAAAAACCACTCCTTTCTATTCTGGCTCTGTGACAATGTCACTGGAGATAAATGAAGCCCTCCCACTGCCCTCATTTCAAATGGGTCTGTAGGGGAGATCAAACAAATCTTCACTGCTCAAGGTAATATGCCATTGTTTTCTGTCTCACCATGCTGTGCTTAAGAGATGCTTACAATAGGGATGTTGGAGCTATTCATTGGGCCAAAATTCCTAAGGAAACTCACCCAGTTCACCCCTCCTGGGTTAATGTATGGATCGGAATGCAGTTCCCCATAGGAATCTATACTGCAGTACATTTGTGTACAGTGGTTCGAAGGTTAACACTTTTTTATTACCATTTTTATGGTATCCTTGTTATTGCTACATCTTCTCAGCGACTGCCTCTTTTTTCTGCAGACATATCTTAATAGCATTCAGCTGATTGTTTTTGGCCTTTTTTGTGTTACATATTGGTGAGAAATAAACAACAGCTAAATCTTAAGGCACCTGTCACATGGCCCTAAAACATATACTTTCAAAGCACTCCCCCTCATAATAATTGAGTTACTTCACAAACTGTGGAGATATAGATGACAATTACATGGGGAGAAGGGGGCAATCTGCTTAAAGAATATCTATCAACCTTAATTATAGCTACAACTATCTCCAAACATCCCACATCATCAGAAAGCACTCAGATGCTGCTTTTATAAATGCACCAGCAATCAACATCATTATGAAAGATCTTAAATAAAAGCATGGATACGGCAACAGACAGCCCAGTCACTGGTCTTTTGTCATTTTGGCTCCAACTAAAGCAATCATTTTGACTCAAACTGTGCTTTGGATACAGTCCTTTTCATCATGATAATGCATGCAAACAGGGCATCACTTTTTAAAAATTAACCTCTTGTTACTATGAAAGGAGGCAGTAGCAGCTGGTGCCCATTTGGACCTATGGGGCAGAAAGCAGAGCATTTAACAGCAAGCAGATCCAAAGGTCGCAATAGGTGGAGTTAATGGTAGGTGGAGCCAGAGGTCACAGTGGGTGGGGCTAATGGTAGGTGGAGCCATCTAATGCTGGTTCTCTCTCCTTGGCAAAGTTCCTAAGGAATGGAAGCAATGCAGTACAGCTATTATCTTATTCCTGTCAGATCGCTATTCCCTCTGGTCTAGAACTATCTACTCTGACTGGCATTGGGTCTCTAAGGTCAGGCTTAGGACCCTTTGCAGTCCTATTACCAGGAGACCTGGGAACTCAGACTCAAGCATTCTGCATGTGAAGCACATACTCCACCACAGAGCTATAGCCTCTTCCTTTTGTTATCAACCAAAGACAAACAGGCACATTTCTTAAAAAAAAGAAAAACAGCAATGTGGATAAAGAGATGGTTTTTCCCTCCCTTTCCTATATGGGATTTCCAGATTCAGAGGTACTCTACCTCAGAATATCCTGGGGAAGTGAGAGAAAAATAAATGAGAATAATAATAACAGAATGCTGAACTAGGGCTAGATGCACACCAGACATTTATTCCACTTTAAATTATCATGGCTTCCCCCGAAGAATCCAGGGAAGTGTGGTTTGTGAAGGGTGCTGAGAGTTGTTAGGTGACTATTATTCCCCTCACAGAGCTACAATTCCTAGAAGAAGAGCTGACCACTGGAGCTCTGTCAGGGGAATAGGAGTCTCCTAATAACACTCAGCACCTTTCACAAGCTGCACTGCCCAGGATCCTTTGGGGGGAACCACAACTGTTTTATCAGGAATAATACTGATTCAACACAGCTCTTATGATGAAAAGGGAAAACGAGTTTATTTCTGCTTCAAGTCCATCATTTTATTTATTTATTATTTCATTTGTATCCCACCCTTCCTCCCAGCAGGAGCCCAGGGCGGCAAACAAAGCGCTAAAAACACTTTAAAACATTTTTAAAAAATCTTAAAATACATTAAAACAAAACAGCATTAGAAACATTAAAAAAAACGTTTTAAAGGGGTTAAAAACATTTAAAAGTATATTAAGCAATTCTAACACAGATGCAGACTGGATTAGGTCTCAACCTAAAAGGATGAAGGTGAAAACAAACAAAATTGGCCATCTCTGATAAACCAGACAAACAAACAAAAAATGAACACCTGGGACAAGAGTGATTCATGTTTGAAGCCTATGCCAAAAATGTATTATTGATAAATGTGTGTTGATATATGTGTTGAGGAGATGTGTTTTCCACCTCCTAAAAACAAAGGAAATGCTGGAGTTTTTTATATAATCATTCTTCTGATCAGCCTTCCCCAAACTGGTGCCCTCCAGATGTTATTGGACTATAATTCTCATCATCCCTGAGCATGGTGCATGCTGGCTAGGGCTGATGGACTGAAGCCCAGAACATCAGGATATCACCACATTGGGGGAGGCTGCTCTTGATGATAGAAAATAACATTTAAAAATGGTCTTGAACTGCACAGTGCAGACCCTGGGAGAAAAAACATGGTTCCCCTCTTGCCTCAGTTAATGTTTGTACTGAAGCCCTGAAACCAGTACAGATTCTGTAGGTCACAATCACCCATTGTCCAGTTCCCAAAGCTTCACTGTCAACCAAAGACACACTCTTCCATTGCCCCATGATTATACCATGTTGAAACCTCATACCATCCAACATTTCATGGATGAAAAGAGGGGCATCGCTGTGGGCATATAGGGAGTGTATCCTGGCAGCCTAATGGGTGTAGCCTACAAGCATACAGCAAGCAAGACCAAACAGAATACCTTCTACAAGGTTGATCTTGGATAAATAAAAGAATTCACTAGATTACTCTGTTCAGTAAGCTAAACGACACACTTCACAAAAGCTTAAATGAATAGCTGATAGCCTTTGTGTGAAGAACACAGCTGTTTGTAGCAATGGAGCCTTTGTGCATTCACCTGCACATGCAAACGCATTTGTACAGTGATTGGGCAATGTTCTTTTTGCTTAGAAAAAATGCTTATTCAAGACCTAGAATGGCTGGAAGCTATTAGCTTAGAAATAGCTGGACATCTCTTCTAAGGATGTTGAATGAAAAGGTGACATGCCTCCCCCCCCCCAGACTCTAGGTAAGGTGAGGAGGCTGATGTAAAGATGTGTGTGTAAAGAATCAAGAGAATCAATAATGGTGGAGGGCAAAAGAGAGGAAGATTTGTGTGCATAAAGGTGGAAGTAAATTCAAAAAATTCTATAAATACATTCAAAGCAGGAGACCATCTAGGGAGGCGATTGGACCCTTGGATGATAAGGGAGTCAAAGGTGTACTAAAGAACGATAAGGAGATTGCAGAGAAGCTAAATGAATTCTTTGCATCTGTCTTCACAGTGGAAGATATAGGGCAGATCCCTGAACCTGAACTAACATTTGCAGGAAGGGATTCTGAGGAACTGAGACAAATAGTGGTAACGAGAGAGGAAGTTCTAGGCTTAATGGACAATATAAAAACTGACAAATCACCGGGCCCGGATGGCATCCACCCAAGAGTTCTCAAAGAACTCAAATGTGAAATTGCTGATCTGCTAACTAAAATATGTAACTTGTCCCTCGGGTCCTCCTCCATGCCTGAGGACTGGAAAGTGGCAAATGTAACACCAATATTCAAAAAGGGATCCAGAGGGGATCCCGGAAATTACAGGCCAGTTAGCTTAACTTCTGTCCCTGGAAAACTGGTAGAAAGTATTATTAAAGCTAGATTAACTAAGCACATAGAAGAACAAGCCTTGCTGAAGCAGAGCCAGCATGGGTTCTGCAAGGGAAAGTCCTGTCTCAGTAACCTCTTAGAATTCTTTGAGAGTGTCAACAAGCATATAGATAGAGGTGATCCAGTGGACATAGTGTACTTAGACTTTCAAAAAGCGTTTGACAAGGTACCTCACCAAAGACTTCTGAGGAAGCTTAGCAGTCATGGAATAAGAGGAGAGGTCCTCTTGTGGATAAGGAATTGGTTAAGAAGCAGAAAGTAGAGAGTAGGAATAAATGGACAGTTCTCCCAATGGAGGGCTGTAGAAAGTGGAGTCCCTCAAGGATCGGTATTGGCACCTGTACTTTTCAACTTGTTCATTAATGACCTAGAATTAGGAGTGAGCAGTGAAGTGGCCAAGTTTGCTGACGACACTAAATTGTTCAGGGTTGGTAAAACAAAAAGGGATTGCGAAGAGCTCCAAAAAGATCTCTCCAAACTGAGTGAATGGGCGGAAAAATGGCAAATGCAATTCAATATAAACAAGTGTAAAATTATGCATATTGGAGCAAAAAATCTGAATTTCACATATACGCTCATGGGGTCTGAACTGGCGGTGACCGACCAGGAGAGAGACCTCGGGGTTGTAGTGGACAGCACGATGAAAATGTCGACCCAGTGTGCGGCAGCTGTGAAAAAGGCAAATTCCATGCTAGGGATAATTAGGAAAGGTATTGAAAATAAAACAGCTGATATCATAATGCCGTTGTATAAATCTATGGTGCGGCCGCATTTGGAATACTGTGTACAGTTCTGGTCACCTCATCTCAAAAAGGATATTATAGAGTTGGAAAAGGTTCAGAAGAGGGCAACCAGAATGATCAAGGGGATGGAGCGACTCCCTTACGAGGAAAGGTTGCAGCATTTGGGGCTTTTTAGTTTAGAGAAAAGGCGGGTCAGAGGAGACATGATAGAAGTGTATAAAATTATGCATGGCATTGAGAAAGTGGATAGAGAAAAGTTCTTCTCCCTCTCTCATAATACTAGAACTCGTGGACATTCAAAGAAGCTGAATGTTGGAAGATTCAGGACAGACAAAAGGAAGTACTTCTTTACTCAGCGCATAGTTAAACTATGGAATTTGCTCCCACAAGATGCAGTAATGGCCACCAGCTTAGATGGCTTTAAAAGAAGATTAAACAAATTCATGGAGGACAGGGCTATCAGTGGCTACTAGCCGTGATGGCTGTGCTCTGCCACCCTAGTCAGAGGCAGCATGCTTCTGAAAACCAGTTGCCAGAAGCCTCAGGAGGGGAGAGTGTTCTTGCACTCGGGTCCTGCTTGCGGGCTTCCCCCAGGTACCTGGTTGGCCACTGTGAGAACAGGATGCTGGACTAGATGGGCCACTGACCTGATCCAGCAGGCTCTTCTTATGTTCTTATGTTCTTATGGTCTTAAGTATCTTGGGATGAAGGGCATTTCTCTCTGGAGATCCCATGCAAGGGAGTGGATCTGCTCACCAGTAGGAGTATACATATTGCTTGCTCCACTTACACTCTAGTTGTATATTTGTAAATTAAGCAGACATTGCAGAAACTACGATAAGTCTCCAGTGGTCTCTCTGCAAAAGAAGCCAAACCCTGATTGTGTTGCCCCTAGAATTTCTTACAACCTAGGGAAGTGGGGAGTAAATAAAATATTTTTGTTGCTTGTGCAAAACATGTTATCCAGGCATCCCACAACTTCAGAAAAGGAGGAGAAAATGCTGCCCATTGATTCAGCAAAACAGGTCCAGACGCAACTGAAATTGTTGGGCTACAGCTGGATGGAAGGACCTCTGGTTCTACATCAGTTGTGGAGCAACCAAGGCAGTATTTTGGGTGCTGGTCAAACACCAGCATGAGAAAACAACAGCCGTGGTGGTTCAGACCAATGGTATAACTAGTCCAGCATCCTGTTTCACACAGGTTAGCTAGATGCGTCTGAGAAGCCCACTAGCAGGGCATGAGAACAATCACCCTGCCCCATTGTTATTCCCCAGCAACTGCCTCTGAACATGGAGGATATGATATTGTCAACAAAGGAGAGTCTAGGTGATGGGGATGCTGTGCCTCTCTGGTTAAGTCCTGGAGGGTCTCAAGGGTGGAGCACACAGACCAGTGGTTCCCAAACTTTTTTCCTCATGGACCACTTGAAAATTTCTGATGGAGTTGGTGGATCACTTACTGATCTTTTTGCCTGATGTAGCAATTGTAATGTACTGTGCTAGATGCTGTACGATTTTTAATTCCATAGAATTCAATTTGTAATATAATAAAATACAATATAAGAAATAAAAGAAGCAATAAAATACAATTAAAAATCAATATGAGTATTTAATGTGGTCATGCCATGGACTACTGAATGGTCCACAGACCACAATTTGGGAACCCCTGATATAGACAATACTGTATTTTGTTTAAAGGGGGAAAAACAGCCAGTCAAGGAAAATGAGCACTGTGACTTGGCCCACAGAGTGAGGAGGAAGAGACCAAGATAACCAGGGCAGAGTTTAACTCACGCTTCCCCAAGTCTGAAGCCAAAGGGGGTCTCATTGACTAGAAACTGGAGGGAAGAGACCTAACTGTACCCTCCCCTTAACCCCCCCCACACACATACATGTTAACTCTACACTATCATAATCCCATCATGGACTCATATAATCTTCTATACACACAATAGCAACATGCATAACTGTGGTTTTGTTTTTTTGTTTTTTTAACAGTGGTGTAGTCGTCCAGGGGGTCTTAGACCCTTACTTTTTGGGAAACAGGGTCCCAGCAAGATCCTTATGTCTCCAGCATCCTATGAGCCAATGAGCATGAAAGGGGAGTGTGTTAGCCATTGAGATTAGACTTCTAACATGTTTCCTTGTTCTTTCCTACTGATTGGAGCCAGAGTGAAAGGAGGTGAATCAGCAACTGAGAAGGCTCTTCTCAGTAGCTAACACTCTCCCCTTTCATGCTTATTGGCTCCTAGGAATGTCTGCTGTTGTGGAAGAAGGCATTGACAAGGACCTCATTTTTAACCCAACAGCAAAAATAGAGGGAGGGACGCAGTTGTGACTATAATGCAGGGACCCTGAATTTCTGAATTTGCCATTACACTACTGTTTTTGAAGATGTAGAAAAATAGAGCAATCTTTAAAAATACACCCCATTTTTGAATTAAAAATAACTCTTCAAAACTGTGAGAAGGCTCTTATTTGACACCATTATATATATAACTGAACAAAAAGAAAAAGGCAAATACAAGGTCTGACCTGAAAACAGTCAGCATTCTACCTTTCTCTAGGAACCACACTTACATTACACCTTCAAAATGGAATGCACATATATTCCACTAATAGAATTTTTAAAATGGAAATGAACAAATCAAAGGAGTCTTTTCAAAGAGAATCAGTGATCACAAGCTGGAAATAAGAGGGGTAGACAAATTCAAAGTAGGCCTGATTTCCTTTGCTCTGAAGTCTTATGGTACTTCTGTATAACAAGAGTGGATCCTGACAAAAAAAATCTACTTCACGTGATTTTCATGTTATTGTCTTAATCCGAACACCACAGCTGAAAACCCTTATACAAGGATAAAGTTTAAAATTAGCTGTTATGAAACACTAATCTAGGAATGCAAAATGCAGTCTGTGCATTGTTGCTTGCATATTATAAACATGAGGAATCTGTCTCTCAACAGCATAGAAATAAGAATCAAGGCTCTAATCTTCCCTTAAAAACACACACAAACACAACCAAGTTTCCTGTCTTTATTACTGTGAAGATAGGTTTGTAAATGAATGAACTCTCAAGCATTTTACACAAGTTTAAAACTTTTTAAGCTTAATCTACCCCCATTGGTATGTCCTTAACACTCTCTTTTTCATACAAAAATTCAAGTCATATTCACCTTTGGGCCATTTGCCAGTACCTATGTTATTCTAGCTTCAAAGCACAGAATTATACAGATGTCAAGCAGATTCCCTCTCACAGCAAGCTGCACTTTGCGCCCCAAAGCTCAGACCTCTCTGGCTGACCAGCAAAGGTAGCTTCTGCTTTACAGTTCCTTACTGCCTGATTCCACATACTGTGCTGGAGCTCTGAGCTTGTCACCCTTGGCTCATCTCCATTTATTTAATCTCTCAAATCTTACAATGTCTCTAAGCCAGCCCCAACCATTGCAATGTTTTCCTCCTCCCCTTTCACCTTATTTGCATCCATTTTTACCTCCATGCCATCTTCCTCTTTAGAGTTGTTTGGGAACTTCCCATTTAAACTTCCCACTAAAAATGTGCCATTTAGGTGTTTTGTTTTGTTTTGAAAGGAGTGACAGCAAATACAACTGGTGTGAAAAATGGGATGGCTTTTATTGATTTATTGACAAGATTTAGGCTGCAATCCAATACATGTCTACTCAGAAGTAAGCTCCATTGGGTTCAATGGGACTTACTCCCAGGTAAGTGTGTATTGGATTGCAGCCTTATGCTCTGTTTTTTGGGCAAATAATCCAATAATGGGGGACCCTCAGCCTAATTTCATGCAAGGGGAAGTGCTCACAGGAAGAGGATGTATATTGTGCAAGACTGCATGTAAATGTGTATATCAGGAGAAATGCACACAATAATGTTTACAAATGAGTACTTTTAGGAAAATTGCAAATTGATGAGGAAATGTGATGAACAGAACTTAACACTGTGGAGGGAAAGAAACTGACAGAAATCAAAACTGGCAGTTCAGTCCATCCCCTGGGATTGACAAATATATCAATTTCAGTTTCTCATTTTTCCAAACTTAAGTTCAGTTCTGTACATTTCCACATCAGTTTGCAATTCCCCCCCCCCAAAAAAAAGTCCTCGAGAAATTTCATAAGCGTTTTTGTGCATATTCCTACTATACACTTTTTATATGTAATTTTGCCTAATATACACATTTTAATGAAACACATTTGCCTAATGTAATGCATTTTTCTATGTTATTTCATTAATGTATGTATCTGAATGCACACTTTACTCAATATATGTATTTTTGTACACATTACTTGGCTGGAGAACTGCATTGCAAAATTTGGATGAGTGCAAATTTCAAAGCATCACTGTGTTTCAGTTCCCATATTGTTTCAGAAACTAAATTTGATAAGTTTCCCTTCATACGTGAACTTAATCAAATTTCTCTTCCATCCCCGAAATAGGGATGGAAGTTGCTAAATTTTACATGTAATATACCAGCAATGCTATGCTGCTATTATCTCATCAGAAAGCATGGAAGGACTGGATGAATATGTGTTGACACGTGAAGCAGCAGAAACAACCTAAATGATGTTCTCTTTGCTAGAGTAAAAATACCATAATCCCTTTAATAATGGAACACTTTTCTACTTTTTAGTGATATCCAAAATCTGACTCCTGAGTCAGTTGCCTCACTCTGCCTAATGGCAGAGCTCATTGCATTGTGGCAACCTTGTCTATGAACTGTCAGATATGACAACAGACAAGAAGCAAGCACTCCTTGTAGAAAAAGTGAAGGAAACAATGTTAGTGGGTCCCAGATCCAGCCATTAGTTAGGCTTTTGTAAGCATTTCAGCATTTCAAAGCATACACATGTTACATGCCTACTTCCTTGATGGAGGAACCAGTGAAATTTCATAAGCCCCTCACAACTTACAAGAGTGAGATGAGAGGAGTCATATGCTGCCAGGGACACCTTTCACCTACCATCAGCCAGCAAGGGCAAGCTACCCATCTCAATCCCTTTTTCATGTGCAACAGAGTTTTCCGAGGCTTATGTCATTTTTGAGACCCTTGACCTAACTCAGCCACTTAAAGGAAATCATAAGGCCATAGCAGCTGCTAAGAAAGCAATGCAGCTGAATTCTTTCTCCCTTTTATAGAGAAACAGGGAAGTACATGCGTATTATTCAGAAGACTTCAAACAAAATAACCTTCTTTGGATGTGTCATGACAAAATGAAGCCATAGTGTAGACCAGTGGTTCCCAACCTTTATGAGCACGGGGGCCCCTTTATAAGCTGAAAAGAAATTGTGTCCCCCTCCCCCCAGGGAGGCAGGCTGGCTGCCAGGAAGGAAGGGGGAAAGCAGCCTTTCTTTGCAGGCTTGCTTCTTTTTGCTTCACAAAAAGCCCTCTCCTCTCATTCTAAGCAAGGGTGTTGCCAGTAGCGGCAGTGCAAGGAGACGGGAATCAGTGATAGTAATCCCCTCTTCTTCCTGGTAGCTCCACCCTCAGCCTCCTTTGGCATCTGCCATGTATTTTATAGGCAGATGCCTGCCCTTAGTGCGCCTGAAAGACACTCTGGAGCTTCAGAAAAGGCCACCCCTCTTGTTTGGAGAAAGGGGGAGATGTAATCTGCAGCAGCAGTGAAAAGCAGACAGTGTAGAGGGAGTGAAGACTTTTTAAAAAAATTAATAAATAATTCATTTCTTTACTGTTCACGGCCCCCTCTTGATTACTTTGTGGCCCCCCTGGGGGTCCCGGCCCCCAGGTTGGGAATCACTGGTGTAGAATATAGACATTTATTTAGTTAGCAAAAAGATCATACCCATCTTCAGCCAAAAAAAAAAAAAGCCTCCTAGGGCTTTTTAAAAATATCAGTAATAGAACAGTCCCTGACCTCAGACTTAGAACCTAAACAACATAGCACAAAAGGCAAAGTGATTGGGAGGGAAGATGAGAAAAGCAAACACTGGCATTAGTTCTTAGCTACAGAGCTCTTGTAATGACCAGATGGAATGGAAAATGGTCCCACAGGGGAGAAGCCAAACATTGCTGGTCTCTCAGCTAAGCTGGTGAAGTCTGGAGTCCTGTCTCTTCCTGCCGTAATCTGATGGAATGGCTGCTCCATATCACAGTTACCTGTGTACGGATTCTGTTTTAAAGACGTGGGGTTTATCATTCCTTATATTAATGATTTATTTCACAATTTTATTCAAGAATGCATATCCTTCCAACGTCTCGCAGCACAATTCGGTCAGGCAAACTAGTGATATGTAGATACATGCAATTCTGTATTAAAGCTTTGCTGGCTTAAGGATGTTAACTCATTCCATGTTCCAGCTACCCCAACCCTTCCCTATGGTGATATAAAGGAAGGAACATAATAAAGCTGCCTTATATCACATCAGAACCTTGATACATCTACTTTGGTGTCATTTGCACTGGCTGGCAGCAGCGCTCCAGGGTGTCAGATAAGGGTCTCTCCCAAGCTTACCTAGAGTGCCAGGGATTGAACCTAGGCCTTTCTGCATGCAAAGCAGATGATCCACCACTGAGCTCTGGCTTTCCACCACAGTTATATGGATACCCATCTTGATTCCTGTCACACCTTATTAACTCACCCCACTCCCTGTCACCCCATATTATATTAACTCACCCCACTCCCACGAAGCACTGATCAGGAAGTAGATTAAAATAATGGGCTGGAACTGGACTTGCCTCTCCTCAAACCGAAGGGCTCATTCCGTTCTCTGAAGGGACTGAGATTCAGCCAAGGCTCCCTGCTAGAGGAAAGAGCGAAGCAATTTTCACTGACTCCCCCTTTCCCCTTGGCCCCCAGTCTCCCAATCCTCCAGAATAGTTTCTCAGGGGGCAAAGAGGGCTTCAAGGGGAAGGAGGAATCTGCAACAATCACCTCTGCTCTGTGAGCAGTAGGATGGAAGGATCTGTCAAGTACAGTTCTCAGTCTCTCAGTTTTCCAGTCGTAAATTCAATTTTCAAAATTTCTGCAGCAATTTGCATATTTTAAAAATCATCATGAAAATCCTTCAGCATTTGAGGGTGAATATTTCCTATTAAGCACATATTTGTATGCAGTTTTGATTAGTGAACACAGTTTTGCAAGCAATTTCTCCTAATAGAATGTATTTTTGTATGTTCTTTTCACAAATATAGTCATTTTTATGTACATTTCCCCCCAATACATGCATCATTGTAAACATTGTTTGTTTGGAGAGCTACATTGCAAAATTTGGATGTGCAAATTTTGAAGGATGGCTGTGTTTCAGTTCTCATATTGATAGATTTGGCTTTTAATGCAAACTGAATCAAATCTCTCCCCCATCCCAAATGAGCAGGACTTCACATTTAGTACCAGTCTGAATCCAGTATATTCCATTTCCATTTTTTTTAAGGTTCTAGGCACCCAAGGAAAGATTAATGTGTGAGTCATTAATTTTCTAAACAGAGGACTATTACCAATTGCTTTTGTTAGGAGGACAACCCAGCAACAGTATAAGATTAGAGAGCTCTGCTTCAAAGGCTGCCCTGCAACAGCTGATAAAAGAATCATACATCTATCCTGAGCATGCTTAGAGCTATTTCCTTGAAGGCTTTTTACATGTTCTGGTAGCCAGAGAAGCAACAGGGAGTGCTTCCTATTTTGAGGAGCTTTTTGCTTTTTGTTTTGTTTTGTGACCTTGCCAGAGAGAGACCAACTAATCAAACAAGCAACAGTGGATGCAATGTGAGCATCTTGTTATTAGTGTCTATGTTTTACTTAACCATTTTGCATCAGTTTTTGTAAACTGGGAGAGGAGAAATGGAAGGTGCCGTGTGTGTGTGTGTTGTAACAAACCCTATTAACTATTTCCTACATTTACTCATTAAAAGCTGCAGCAGCTGCTAGATGGGGCAGGGCAGGTTGACCTGACCCATGTGAAATTCCAGAATATTTTCAGGAAAGTCATGTGGATCTGCTTCCAACAAGCCTCTCCCCTAGCTTAAGTTCAGAATATCCTGAAAGCAGAACGGAGGAAAATGCAGCTGCTCTTGTTTCTTGTTTGCTCTTTTGTGAGCTTGTCAGCAAATTTCTAATATTTGGACTCTGGGCCTGTCTGGATATCAGACAAACCTGGAAAATACTCTCCCTAATTTCAGACACATGAGGCTGATTATTACTGTGGTGTGTACTCTGCACATGAGCAGGGATTATTACTTCACATTTTCAGGACTGAGACAGGCATTGCAATTATGTTCTGTTGTGCTCTGGCTCAAATGAAACAATCTTTTTTGTTGTTTATCGATTGGAATACTGTGATATTTTGATTTAGAGAAAAAAGTGTTCTAGATAATGAAAACTTAAATTCATATTTGGGGGAAGGAAAACTGCATGCAGCTGGATGCACGTGCTCCTCACATGTTAAAAGTGTGTGTGTATTCGTTTAGGGACTTTTTGGCAAAGTATATATAGGTATAATCAATACACTAATTCAAAAATGTATCACATGATATGGCTTAATATCTCAATAAGCGGTATGGAGTCATCTTATCTGAAAAGCATATTTGGACCCTTTCATATGGAAGTTGTTCCCCTATTCATAGATATGCAGAGACTAATTGATGCTTTTTAGTAAGGAGACAATGGCATTGTGCATATGTGTATTGACACACTTTCTTTCAGCAAGGCTGAAAATTGCATGCCTACCAAGTAAAAATGTTACCAGCCACCACTGAAAGACATTACCAGATGCAACTATGCAATGGGACTTACTTCAGGCAAATGTGTGTAGGTCTGCAGCCTTAAAGAGCTCCTATTGAAAAATGTTGCATCTGCTGGTCTCACATTTTTATTTACCTTTTTCTTGCAGATGGACCAGTAAACAGAAAAAGTCTAGCAATTCTAAATACAGGCAAAAAGTGTCGTTTATCTCTATTCAGTTATCTCATATGTGCCATATTTTTCTGCTAATTGGTGTGACTTAATGAGTTCTTTGAACCACTTCAAAATGTGTAACATCTGGAGTATTGTATCAAAAGACCTCATTAGTAAGCTTTCGATAAAGCATGCTCTCTACTTACTCTTTTCAAGTATGTGTAGGTGTGGACTAAGTATACATGAAAGAATATCACATTCCAAAAGTCTACTAAACATAGTTACATGCCACCTTAAAAAATCTATCTACCAACCACAGAATTGGGTTCTGAAAATAGTGATAGGGGTGGAGATGTAAAGAATTACATGGGGCTAAAATCCAATCTCGCTGAATTTTACAATGAAACAGCTGGTGAAGATAATAGAAGAAAGATCTGGCCTTCCTTGGTTTTGTTTTTATAAATAAGAGATAACGGCAAAAAAGAAACAGAGCACACATTTTATGTTCAGCTCAATGAAGAAAAAGGCTGGGGACATTAAGATCATAGGGATATGGAACTGTACTGTTGAAGGAGTCAATTGACAAGCTGTGGCTGGGAGAAATGTTTCAGAACAACCTAGCTATCTTAAATTTCCTTACAGCTTGTCCAGACATAAGATGACTTTCCTTTACTAGCATTTTATTTGCACTTTCACTTGGTAGTACAATGACCAATCACGATGGCTATGTTCTATCTCTACTGTTGGAAGCTGATTGTAATTGCTGGGATCCACAAAAAGGGAGACTACTGTTGCAGTCAGGTCCTACTTGCAGGCTTCTGACTGGCCACTGTGAGAACAGGATGGGCTAGATGGGCCTTTGGCCTGATCCACTAGGGCTCTTAAGTTTTATGACTGTGCAACAGCTTTAAAAGTCAGTGAAGACAATAGCCATGGGTCAGAAAAGTAATTCCTAAAAAAACATCTGTGTAAAGCCCTATTAAGGTGTTTGACTGGACATGCGAGGGCTTAAAGTATGGAGGGGATAGGGCCACGCAGGCAGACCCCACCCCTAACATTGCCACATGTGTGGGTTGCTCTTCAGACATTTGTTCATGCAGTGTGAAGGTCTGAAGAGAGTTTCTAAGAGTGTTTGGTTGCTCTTAGAAACCTCTCCCCAGTCAGGAACCCAACCTTATTAGGGGTCCCCATCATGGGGAAGCTCCCAAGCTCATTCCGTGAAATGTGCATAGACACCCCCTTCAGAATGTTTAGGCCAATGCATGAAAGTGTGAAGAGGAGTCAGTATGCATAAGGACATCAGAGGCAGGGGTTGTGTACATGCCCTACCCCCTCCCTACTTTAAGTCCTCACATGTTAGGCGAACAGATATAACTTATCTATTAAACTTAACAAGTATATGCAAGATTGGTTCTTGGAGGATCTCTCTTGCTCCAGAGTCAACCTAGAGCTTGGCTTGTAATATAATTTTCTCTTTCTAAGAGAAGCTATCCCATACTATGGTTGGGCAATATATTTTAGTGGACTTGGAAGGAACAAAGCTGTGTTCATATGTGTTTCAACTACCCCAATTTTGTGGTAGCAGTGACAGAACTCTTCATATTTTCTGATGGTCATCGTATTTGTTTCTCATAAATTCCTTGAGAACAATGCCATGAAGCATCACTTAAAAGGGGATGATAAATGAAAATGGTAGCTGATAACCAGCAGCTGCTGGAAAGAGCTCTGTTGGAGGAAAGATCTTGCCCTTTTGCCCCACTCCCCTCCAAGATTGCCCAAATGGCCCAGTTTGCTGAGTGTGAACAGGGTGACAAAAGGAAAAGCCCATTTCAAGTCAGCTCTATCCTGTCCAGGATATGCCAATTTATAGCAAGATAGAGGAAGCCTCCAACATGAGAAGGCTCAGAATTCTGTCTTTTTCATTTGAATCTAAAATTACAATTACCTGACTGAAAATTGATAGCAGCTTGGACCTGATGGCTTTCAGAATTTTAATGGGGGGAAATGAAAAGAATGCTTTGCAACGTTTTGATTAGCTCTCTTTATATATATATATATATAAAAGTTTGCAGTAACAAAGTCTGGGACCAGATTTATTCTACAATTATTCAATGGCTGTCCAAGGCGATGATGTGTGTAGTCCCATTGTTACATGCTGGACAGATATGAATACAACTACAGTTTTTATTGTAAAATTAGGAACAATTTTTTCAGTGTGCATTCTGAAGCAATCTGACTTAATTCACTAGTCCTGGATTTTACAGTATGTATAGATTGGAATGCAGGTATCAATCAGATTATGCACTTCTCTAAATTTTGCAATGCCATTTCACTTCAAATCAATGTGCACAAAAATGTATATTTTTAATAGAAAAATGTGCACAAAATGTGTATTTTTAATAGAAAAATGTGCACAAAATGTGTATTTTTAATAGAAAAATGTGCACAAAATGCATATTTTAGGGAGAAATGAAAAACATACAAAACGTGTATTTTAGGGGAAGAATTTTATGTACATTTTGTGCATTTTTAAAAAAACAACAGATCTGTGAGTGAGTGCCTGGGAAACTTGGCATGGAAGCGAAATAGGCTGTTCCATCCATCTCTAGCAAAACACCATTTTAAAATTCTGGTCTACTTCACAGTCATCTGCACAGTATCACAACATACGTAGATAGATATATAATCTCCAACACTGTGACTCTAAAGCAGACTCAGGAATAGGGATTCATCCTGTTTTTGATGTGGTAGTGTTCAACCTGAAGAGTTAAGTGTCCAGTCTCCAGGTGTTCTCAGAACAGAAACTCAAGAAGAATGGGTTAGAGTAGGTAGCTCATGTCTTGGCTTGTGGATTAGGAGGCAGAGCCAATGTTGCTAGTTCTCCAACCTTTGCTCACTTCAAAATATAGCCTGTTGTAAAAAATAGTTGCTGAAGACAGTGTTAACAGCAACCCAGATTTGGGCAGATCCCCTCTTTTAGGTACCTCAGCTACTCACTCCTATTTGCCTACATTTTTTGTAGTGTTTTTCTAGAATAGCTGATAGAAGACACTGTCTTTTATGTGTTTACCTGTCTGTTTATATTTTTAAAATGATATACTACTTTTCAAACAACTTTCAGTGCTCTGTGTGATATTTAAATTTAAAATACATTTTTAAAAACAACAACCATAAAACACCAAAAACATCAAAATACAAACACAGCAGAACAAAAGAGCAACTCAGTAATCAAAAGCTTTTTCAACAAGGAAAGTTTTAATTTGCCTCTTCAAGGGGCAGTAGGTGGAGAGATGCCATAGGCATCGTTCACAGGAAGGAATTCCAACAATGTGGGGCTGTGACAAAGAAGGCCTTGTTTTTCATAGTGACTAATTAGCCTCCAGAAAGGATGGGATATGTAGCAATGTCTTACTAGTAAGACATTAATTTTGAAGACAATCATATAGGAGCAGACTTCTCTGAGATAATCAGGATCCAGAATGTTTAAGGTGGGGGTGGGGGAATCTGTGGCCCTCCAGACAGGGCCGGTGCCTGAGGGCAGCCAGGTTAGGCCCTGGCCGAGGGCTCCTGGGCTCAGAGGGGCCCCTGAAGGGGGCCTCCTTGGGGTGGGTGGGTAGCACCACCATTCTGCAATCCACAGCAGTGTTGGCTCCCAACCTTGCCATGGATCACAGACAGGGAACTCCTGGGCACCCCCCTAAAACTGTGCAGGCCTGTGATGCCTGCCTGCACACCCCACTTACCTCTCTCATTGGGGTGAATGCTGGCCATACTGCACACATGTCTGACATCAACCAAGATGGCAGCTGAGGCTTTCCTAAGGAGCTGATGTCTCTGCCGCCATCAACCAAGATGGTTGATGGTAGGCATGTGCACGCAGTTCAGCCAGCATTTACCTCAACAGGAGAGGTAGGTGCGAGTGGACACCATGGGCCCAGGGCAAGTTGTTGCCCAAGGGCCCAATCATGTCTGGCACCGGCCCTGCTCCCCAATATTCTTGAAATACAACTCTCACCATTCCTGACCATTAGCCATTCTGGCTGGAGCTGATGGGAACTGAAGTCTTAGAACAGGTGGAGGGCCACAAGTTCCCATCCCTGGTTTAGGACTTCAAAAGTCAAAAACAGCATTTTGAAGTGGAGCCAGAAATGAACTGGCAGCCAGGACAGATGTGTTAAAATATACTGTAGGTAATACAGGAAAATGCCTGTGTCAGGGCCTCAATGGAACATCACTACTTTGGGGACAAGGCCCATTGGGGATTTTGGGAAGTAGGAGGTGGGGAAAGATGGTAGATGCTGCAACTGCCCAGCCCAGAACTTCTTTTTTCAGTGTCTGGTTGCTAGAATTTGAAGAGGAAAAAATGCTGATGCCAGGTCAGATGCTAGTATTTAGGTCACTCATCCAGCAATGGACTTCATAGGGAAAATGTGTGTTTAACCCTTAAGGATCTTTTATGTTTCACTAGGCATTAGGATTAGACTCCTTTACATGGCTATGTGTGAAGAAGGGAAAATCAAACCTAGTCCAACCTTTTAGCAGGGCTGGACTACAACATTTCAGTGCCTGAGGTAAAACAGCAAATGGTACCCCCACACACACCTCACACACACACTCACAGTCAAGTTGCTTTGTACTCAAGGCTGCTGACCACATTGGACAGGCACCTAAGATGAAAATGCCCACATGTGTCTCTCCCTGGGTGTAAAAACACAATAAAAATAATTAAATGAATGTTCTCCAGTTAAAAAAAAAAATTTGGCAACAAATTATAGAACATAACACAAAGGGCAGCCTACTTTGGATCAGGCTATCTAGTCCAGCATGCTGTTCTCACAATGGCCAACCAGATGCCTATGGGAAGCCTACAAACAGAACCTGAGCTTGAGAGCACTCCCCCCTTCTGCAGTTTCCAGCAACTCACAATCAGAAGCTTATTGCCTCTGACTACAGAGGCAGAGCATAGCCATCATAGCTAGCAACTGTTGATAGCCTTATCCAGTTATGGGTGTACTCCTGAACCCCCTAATGTGTGTATACCCACTAGAAGCCCAAACTGCACCCTGACAGTTTAGCAGGATCTTTTGCTGGAATTAAAACCCGCATGTTGCTCTTATGTGTATATGAATCCACCCACAACCCCAAGAAAGCACACAACAAGGTAAAATAAAGATTAGTTCATTGAAAAAAGAAATTGGAAAAATATAGCATCTTAATTACAGTATAAATGTGAGCAGCTTCTAACTTAATACACTCATTCATTCCTCAGATCTAAATAGCATAAAAGAGACCCTATCCCTAATCACTTCCAAGATTGCATAAATTCACACCAGAGAAAGACTTAAAGTAATAAGGCATAGATATAGCTTCCCTGAAGAAATGTAGCAAGACCCAATGTTAAGAATGAAACCTCCGTATCTAGCTTGAGAGCCAAAGCTCCACCCTTACTGTAACCTTCAGCTAGACCCAAAAGATCTCGCCCTTCCTTGGTCCATATCTTTGTGTAGCAGACTGAAGTTCCTAGACAGCATTGTGTAGAATGAAGACGTCATTGGAGCCCCAAGAGGTGCTAATGACCTGCCCAAAAAAACTTAGCCTTAAATGTACTTTAAGCTTACATTGAACTGAATGTAAATTGGGAGGGCGTATGTGGATGAGTGATTGGGTACATTAAAGGGTTTCCTGCATCCTATTTGTCTGTAAAGTTAACTCTTTACCTATAGTCTCCAGAGAAATTGTATAGGTGTAAATTAAAGCAAATCCTCATCTTGTGTGAGTTTGTTAAACTAACCCTTAAATCGGACATGGACTATTGTTTAATTAAAAGGATGATTCCTGAGCAAACCTGGAATTTGGAACCTTCCTTGATCCTTGTTAACTTGGTCAATACCTACATTCCGCATGAAAACTGTTCCCCACCCCTGATGTACAAGAATGACTATTTAAATTACTATTTGAAGAATAACTTTGAAGATACCTTTTCCTAGCATAAAAGGTCTTAGAAGTTAATTCAGAGAATGCAATCTGAGACAGCACATGATGTAATTTTTTGGAGGAATTGGAAAGACTGCAGGAGGAAAGTTTCAAATTAAAAATGAAAGAGACCTCAAAAAATCAGACCACCTGTCTGGACAATTAGTGAAATAAATTATGGGATGGTGTCCAATAGTGACTGCCTACTGACAGAAGGTAATCCATCAACAGAACAAGGAAGGAGGAAATTTTCACCTCACTGCAGTGTACCATGTCCAGACAGCTAGGGAATTCCCTTCCAGATGTCATGTACTGCACATTACAATGAACCATCAAAATATGGGAGAAACCAAGTAGGCTCTAGAACCACTAGAACCGCTTCCTCTATTTCCACAGTTTTCCCCTTTTCTGATCCATGCCGTCAGCTATGCATACAGTCTGAAAAGAATTTGCTTTACAGAACCATGAATATAAGCCAAAAATACCCTGGAATGTTTTTTAAATTCTCAATGAACGTTTCTGGTATCCAGCTGTCATCCTCCCCGCCCCCATCTAACTAGCTCGTGTAAGAATTTGTGGCACATTTAGCCACCAATGACACTTTTTCCCTAAAAAGAAGATAAACTGGATAGATATGAGGGTGGTTCACTATAATGGATTGCACCAGCAGAATTACAACATCCATGTCCGAAACTGAATCTGTTGGATCGCCATAGGATCCTATTCCTTACTATTTTCCTTAACCCAGAAAAAGTTCCTTTTCTTGTAATTTGACACCCAACTTTCCAACAGAACTTATATGTGAACTAGTAGCTGGTGACATGTGAGAGGAGTTACATAGATCAAGAGATTTGGTCCACTTCAAACTAAACTGGTCGGTGCATAGTTTATGCCAGCGAAGGGGAACCTTTTTCGACTTGAAGGTTGCATTCCCTTCTGGACAACTGTCCCAGGGACACACGCCACTGGTACATGGGGCCAGAGGCAAAAATGGGTGGTGCAACCAATGTAAATATTACCTTTGTACTGTACGCTTCTTTATGTGCACATTCGCACACTCCTCTCTGTCTTCCATGCAAGCAAGCAAGAGGCATTCTCAGAGTTCAAGGACACATTCCAGCCAGGCAAAAAGGAGAGTGTGAAGCAGGGCCAGGGAGTGGTTTGGCCTGGGAAGAGGCCTGAGGGCCAGATAGAGAGGCCTGGAGAGCTGCATGAGGCCTCCAAGCCTGAGGATTCCCACCCCTGCTTTAGCGATGTCAGTGCATGCCACTGTGACTGCTAGCAGTGGCCATGTCTCAGGCATGGAGCTGCCTCTGTCAAGGCGCTGAGTAGGTTCGATCAGGATGTGTCTGGGAAGACTTGATCAGGCTAGACATTAGACAGGAGAGAAAGGCATCTTGCATTTTCCAGGCATCTCATGTGGGTATGCTTAAGCCCTCATTTAACAATATAAATCGAGCAAATTCAAATTACAGTAGCGCCCTTGTTGTATCAAGCCTCTGCTTGATATACCATTCAAAGGCAACATGGAGATTTCTGGAAATAAAGATGCTGGGTTTAGAATGGATCTCCAACATGATTCTGTATAAAAAGGCATATGGGCCCACTAGGAAAATGACAAAACCAGAATCAGGCAAATGATTATGGAAGAGCCACGGCTCAGTGGTAGAGCAGCTGCTTTGCATGCAGAAGGTCCCAGGTTCAATCCATGGCATCTCCTCACAGGGCTGGAAAAGATTCCCTGCCTGAAACCCTGGAGACAATACTGACCTAGATGGACCAATGGTCTGATTCAGTATAAGGTAGCTTCCTATGTTCTTATGTTCCTGTTCTGTGAATCTGTTCACACTGGCACACATACAGTTGATTCTTTTATGGGCAAGGTGTACACAAAGCACATTGAATGGCTCAAAGGTTGGTGGCGTATGAGTTTGTGACACAATCGGCATATTTTTCTAAAATCTTTACCTATGATAAAGTTAAGAGCCCCAAATAAACCTATTTATCTTCTCCTGTTATAAAGATCCATCCCGACTGTGTCCATATTTGGTCTGACTGCTGACTGTTAACTGTATCTCTTACTTTCATCCTCTTTGTGACATCATGCATGACATCAAAATGTCATGTTTGCATTCAACCCAGGCTGTCTCCACACTACCTGCAGTGTCCAGTAAACCTCTGGAGGTAGGTAATTGACAGTCTGAATGTCCAGGAAGTTCAGTGTTTATTTTTGCTCTTACAACTTTTTACCTGTGGTCAAGTTAATATATTTCCCAAATAAACCTATTTAACATCACCTGTTACAAAAATCTATTCTGACTTTCAGGAGACTTTCTCTTCAATACACTTGAGATGTATATTTTTAGCACCCACCCACCCTATTTTTGGTGCTTTTGTGATTTTAAGTTGTTTTTGTTTTTAATTATGCATTTTACACTAGTGTAACCCACCCTGGGACTTCACAGGGAAGGGCTGGAAATAAATTTTAATAATAACAGTTTGCCAAAACAACATTGCCAAAAAGAGAGTAAAATATATCTATATGGTAAGATATCTATGTAGTATGTCAGGAGGCTGCCTTCACAATAGCAGAGTGGAAAAGTCACACTATGATGGGCCTAGATCTGAAACAATTCTATACAAAAAGCAGATGAAGGCTACATTCACACCATACATTTATTCGACTATTATTCCACTTTAAACAGTCATGGCTTTCCTCAAGAATCCTGGAAAGTATAGTTTGTGAAGGATGCTGAGAGTTGTTAGGAGGCCTCTATTCCCCTCAGAGAGCTACAATTCCTTAAGTGATTTATTGATCAATCCATCAACTGTGAGGTTTACAAGGGAAATTGAAGTCTCCTAAATAAATAAACCTGTGCTAGATCTATCTGTTTGGAATGGGTATGAGAGAGGTGGCAGAAAGCTCAATAATTCTGTTAATACACTGAAGAAGGACCTGGGAACAGTGGCTATGTGCTGTCTGCCTGAGAGAGCTCTTTCTCCTTCTAGAAATTTCACAGAAGACATTTTTCAGATAATTTTTTGAGATTTTTCTTTTTCTAAAATCCTTCCAGAAAAGGCCACTTTATGTGATAATTCTAAAACTATTTTTGTGGTAGTCACCATATCTTCCCCTTATTGCCCCAGCACTATATTTGGGCTGCCAAAATAGTGGCCAGCCTGCCAATGCAGTTGCTGTTGCTATCACTTGCCATAGCACCAATAAAATAAAACCTTAGAACAAAGAAAGGTGTTTTATTCCTCCTGCTAATGGTGAGGCCCACTCCCAAGAAACTGTTGGAGAATTTCCCCTCCCACAGAGAAATTTAGTGAAATGTTCATCCCAATCACTCTGCCCCCAAAATAGGGTGAAGTACAAGAGGCCATTTGCCCAGAGTTCTTCATTCCTAGATAATTGCCCCAAAACTGCAACCAAGAGCTAGAGTCATCATTTACTATATTTACTGCCTCAACTGTTGGAAGCATTTTTCCCTAGACTTCCCAGAAATAAATTCTTACCCTTTTCATCTTCCATTTTATTTCATTATAAAAAGATCTTTGTCCCGTCAAGGCTTACCTTGTTTAATGTTTGCTTTTACAGCTAGTCAGAGAAAAAGCATCATTACTGTATTTAAGCCTCTTGTCTTCCCACTTGGTACTTTTAACTGCTGATAGAGGTTGGCTGTATTAGTTAAGACAGAGCTGTTTTTTGGGGGGGCAAGGGCTAGTTTTCTAATTTTGCATTTTACCATGTAAAAGTCTGTAATTCTGTTCTTTATAAAATGTAAACAATTTGACTGATCAGGGCTGCTATCAGACATGGGGCTTATTGCGTTAGTTTAACCGATTACAATGGTAGCACTTCTGTCCCGATTTCTAAAATTCCTTTCACACTGCAGTACCTGTTGCATTAAGGATCAGTAGATTTTTCAGCTGATATAACAGCATTTTGCACAACTGTCTTTCACACGGCTGCAATTAATGTCTTGCTTTTGTCCTTCACCCACTATACACATGCACACTGCAGTTCACCACTGTGTAGGAGGTCTAAAATCTCATCCCATCGCCATGCAACCTTCTCCCTTCACCATCTCACACACACACACACAGATATATTAGTTGTATAAACACGGGGGGCGCAATGCTGCTGCTATGTGCACCTACGTTGGAATGTTGGTACAATTTTTATCAGGCAAAAACAAATAAAACTGGCTTTGTGTGAAAGATCAAATATAGTACACAAATTACCAGGAAAGAAATAATCAGAATAACAGAATAAAATGCAGTGTGAAAGCAGCCCAGGAAAGGGTGTGTGGCTAGGGTGGAGATCTGATCCAAGGGCCACACTGGAGGACAACGTTTGACCCCCAGGCCTGAGGTTCCCTGCCTCTCGTTTATGCCAATGTTTTCATGTCTGCTGTGGAAGTCATCTATGTGAAAGGCCTGAGCAAAGCCATCCCAGGACTGACTGAATTGCACTGATATCTTGCTGAAGTGGTGAAGTTATTTTCATTCATTTTATTGTCTGTTTTAAAAAGTGAGGTATATAAGTTACATGCCAAAAGGATAATGGAACAGGTTGACCTTTCGGGTAATTCTGCATTGAAGTTAGATTGATATCCCCTTCTAATACAACCAAGTACCTGGAAAAAGTGAACAACCAGTGACAGAAAAATTCATTATGATAGTCCAGAAATTCAGGAGTAAAATCCAGATAACACTTGATGTGCTCTGTGGAAACCATGGGTGGAGCTGAAACAACAATGCACCTTCCTCGTCCTCCTGGACCTCTCAGTGCCTTTTGATACCATTGACCATGGTATCCTGTTGGACCGCCTGGAGGGATTAGGCATAGGGGGCACTGTACTGCAGTGGTTCCGTTCTTTCCTCTCTGATAGGCACCAAAGAGTAGAATTGGGGGATGAGGTTTCGGATCCTTGGCCTCTCACTTGAGGGGTGCCGCAGGGCTCCATCCTCTCCCCGATGCTATTTAACATCTATATAAAGCTGCTGGGGGCTATCATCAGGAGATTTGGGCTGCAGTGTCACCAATATGCAGATGACACACAGCTCATTTAAATCTCTCATTTAAATCTTCACCAAGGCTGGCCGTAGAAACCCTGTCCGTGTGCCTGGAGTTGGTGAGTGGCTGGATGGGAAGGAATAAGCTGAAACTGAACCCTGACAAAACTGAGGTACTGCTTGTGGGAGACAAGGGAAGGTTAGGGGATTTGGACCTGGTGCTCAATGGGGTACAACTGCCCCTGAAAGACCAGGTCTGCAGCCTGGCGGTCATTCTTGACTCCCAACTGTCCATGGAAGCTCAGGTTTCGGCTGTGAGCTTGGCAGCACTGTATCAACTCCATCTGATACGGAGGCTGCGCCCCTACCTTCCCAATCATCTGCTCCCATCGGTGGTACATGCCCTGGTCTCCTCTCGCCTAGACTACTGTAATGCACTCTACGTGGGGCTACCCATGAAAATGGTCCAGAAGCTGCAACTGATACAGAATGTGGCGGCACGCCTGATCAAAGGCAGCCGCCTGCGAGATCACATAACTCCAGTGCTAAAAGAGTTGCACTGGTTACCAGTTGCTTGCCTGGCCCAATTCAAGGTGTTGGTTTTGACCTTTAAATCCCTACACGGTTTTGGCCCAGTCTATCTAAAGGAGCGACTCCAGCATCATCAGCCATGCCGTCCAACAAGATCAGCCTCAAAAGACCTTCTCTCTATCCCATCAGTCAAAACAGCCAGACTGGTGAGGACTAGAGAGAGGGCTTTTTCAATTGTGGCCCCCACCCTGTGGAACTCCCTCCCAAATGATCTCCACCATGCCCCCTCCTTAATGAGTTTCTGCCGGGCCGTGAAGACCTGGCTCTTCTGGCAGGATTTTGGGGTGGGCTAGATTTTATTATTCTTGTTTCCAGATTTTTAATGCTTATTGTATATGTATGTTTATTTTGTATGTCGCCCAGAGTGGCTGGATAGCCAGCCAGATGGGCGACTAAGAAATTCAATAAATAAACAGCAGAAAATAGCAGAAAAACAATTAGGGAGAAATGGACTGGATTCAGCCCATTCCTGTCCATCCTGCCCTATACATTTTGGAAAATGTATTTTAAAATGTCTCCATTCAAAACTCATCAATAAGGCAAGCTTTGCCAAGCATTCTGTAAGCATATTTTCATCACTTCTTCTCTGAATTTGAATTAATAACATATTTAATCCAGTTGCCTCTGTGGTCTGGAATAGTGTGTGGGCAGTTTAATTACAAAATATGGCTTTAATTAATCTTTCCTTATGCCTGCTCCATTGCTCTGCCCACTCATTCCAAATTAATGGAAGATGATCTATGATATGGTTTCAAACATATAAACTCTTCAAGCTATTGGGAAGAAGTGTTACGAGGCTTGGCGTTCAAGGAGCAAATCATGGCTACAGCTTTACTTTAGAGGATGTGATTTGTTCTCTTCCCACAATACTTTTTACTGAGTGGAAATCTTGCACTCAAGTCCTGCTTACTAGTTTCCCTTGGGCATCTGGTTGGCCACTGTGAGAACAGGATGCTGGACTAGATGGGCCACTGGCCTGACCCAGCAGTAGGGATAGGATCCATTGGCCAATGCCAGTTTGAAAGCATTCTGTCGCCCTATCATGCTGGCATTAATTCGAGTTTATTCTGTATCTGCTAGTCACTGCTTTTACCAATCCATATTTTTCACACACAAAAAAAATTAATATCAATACTTTAAGAGGAAATATTGCTATTTTGATATTGATATTTTAAAAGGAAATATTGATAAATTATCATTTTCCCAATCAATGTCTTAGAATCAGATTTTTCTTATTTGAAAAGCTTGCTTTCAAAAGTAGCTGCGGAAATTCTCTACATTAAAATCCAGTCCTCAGCAATTGAGAATAAGTATTAATGGAAATTTAAAATATTTAAAATTTTAAAATATTTCTAGACAGCTTTCAATTTAAAAAAAATCTTGAACCAGTTTACAATATCAAAACATATATTAAACCATTTTTATACACACAAATATCAGAAATACCAGGCTATAGATCTGGTGATAGTGATTGGGAAACACCCAAATAAAATGATTGTTGAAACTTCCCGTATGACAGGGAGAATATTTCAAAAGATAGATGCAAGCATGGAGAAGGCCCATGGCCATGTTGCTGCCAGATGAAAGTTTGTAGGTTGCAGCACAGCCAAAAAGGCATCCTGCGATGATCTTAATGATATGATGCAGGGGTGGGGATCCTGTGGCTCTCCAGTTGTTGGATTCCAGTTCCCATCAGCCCCACCCAGCATGGCCAGCGGTCAGTGATCGGAATTAGAATCCAACACACACACACAAAGCTTCTTGCTTTTTTTTAACACCTAGCACTGTTCTGAAGGGGAAACATTATGACAGGGTTAGCCAATATGGTACCATCAAGATATTACTGGAATACAGTTCCAATTAGCTCCAGCTGGCAAGGACAATATGGTCAGAGATCATGGGAGCTGCAGTCCAACAGCATCTGGAAGATAGCATATTAACTACCCCTGCATTAGAGGGTGTATGTATAAGTGAAGAAATTTTATTTGCAGCTTGTATTTTGAGTCCCTGTGTTGGCAACTGCATGATGAAAGGGAAAACATAGAAAAGTGTCCCAATCTTGGCCTACAGACACAAATTAGCCTGGGCAGTTTGCCACTTGGCTATGGAAACACTTATTGCCACAAAAAGTCTTTTGGGAGGAAAAGCATACTTAATAATGAAATTTATTTAGTTGTGTCTTGCATAATTACATATGTAATTTTGAAGATATGGCAATTTAATAACAAATTGGCTCCGGGTAGTGTTCTTTTTCTTTTATAGAACAAGATCTGTAGGTACGTCCTAAGTGACATACTGATAGATCTGATGCCAAAACTAATTAGTGAGTAAATGTGTTTAAAAGTCTGTATGCATGTTGAGGATATTGTCATGAAAACAAACATGCTTTTTGATTGTACCCTGACATGAACAGCCTTCCTTTAAGGTGAGCTGGGTAAAACAATATGGAAAGGAGAAGCCAATCCCTATTAGGGAAATTCATCATTCCTCTTGTTATAATTGATCAGTCATGGTACACAGCAGTCTGCTAAAACAGAGGAAGGAAACCTGTGGCCCTCCAGACATTGATAGGTGACAATTCCCATCATTCCTATTATTTATTTATTGGATTCCATTTATGAATCACTTCCCATATTTCCAAGTGATCTCATGGTAAAAACATCAGTAATAAAAAACAGTTAAAAATAATCCCATATATGAAGACATTTCCATATATGCAAACAATTTCAAACCCAGTACAGATAATGATGGTATACCAATCAAGCCCTAAATATTGACCATACCAGCTGGGATGGATGGGAGTTGTAGTTCAAAACATCTGGAGGACTTAGGTTCCCCGGCCTGTACAAAAGGTCAGATCAGTTGGGACAAGTGCTGTGAGGAAATCTGTCCTTCCATCTCTCAAACGTTTCTACTACTGCAAAGGAAGCATCTATTTTTCTACTTCATTCTCTCAGAACATGACACTTCCTTTAAAATTTTGGTGGCTGAGAGGTTTTGAGCTTACCTTATCATTGTGAAGAGACCAAAGATGGTGTTTTCTTTTGAGAAAATATTTCTCCAGCACTCTGTAGCCTCCCTGGCTGCCTGTGCTTCATGATCTGAAAAAGCCCCGTGGAAGGAGTTACTCCACGATGTCTTGTCCTAGGTTTGATTGAAGTGCAGGCATTTAGGAAGGCTACAGAGTAGAGTTGCCAGGTTCAATCCCTGAGACTGATCCTGTATCTTTAGGAGAAAAGAAAGTCAGCCAAGTGCAGGTGTTCTTGCAACCCTGTAATGGGAAAAACCACAGGGTGGAATTCTCCCTTCCTCCTGCACAACTTTTAAAGATACAGAAGACCTCTTGGAGGCTGGGCCCAGAACACCTGCACTTGGCTGACATTCTCTTCTCCTAAAGATACAGGATCAATCTCAGGCCCTGAGCCTGGCAACCCTAATGTCAAGGTATCTCTGCTATCACAGATGAAATAACTTACTCATCTTCCTCTCTTACAACTCCAGTCAATTGCCTAACAAGAGGGAAGTTGGAAGGCTTCTTTCTGCATTCCGATTGTATGAAGTCACAGTCAAAAAAGAACTAGCAATGGCAAGACAATGTGTTGTGTTCAATCAAGTCCTACTCAGAGTAGATCCATTGAAATTAGTGAGCCTAAGTTAGTTATGTGTATTAACTTCAATGGGTCTACTCTGAATAGGACTAGCATTGCATATCATCCTACAGTAATAAATACTAAAGAAATCAATGGATTTCACCTGAACCAAAACTCTCTGAGGTGAAGGTTCCTCCTTCAATGATGAAACTATCCAAGAATTTTTGCCAGGGGGAAAAGTTCTTGGAGTTTCCAGTGGTAGAGTTCTGGCAAAATGTCTCCCTCCAATTTTGTCATTAGTTGGTAGCAAAACTAAGTTGGTTTCCATGTTTTCTTTTGTTTTGGAGGGGGGAGCGTTAAAATTCATTGGAAGCCATACTCTGCTCTACATCCACCATTTATTTATTTACTTGCTGAGAAGCTTCACGGGAAAAGAAAATAAAGGCTCTCAACTGTAGTACTGTCTCCAAACTGTAAAACAGATGACAGTGAAAAAAGAACAGAAGGGTAAGAAAGTTTTGTTTCCCTCCTCCATTTTTAAAAAAATAAGCCTAAAGTAGGGATGAATTTGATTCAGTTCACATTTAAAGCCAAATCTATCAAAAGCACACTTTAAAAAACAATATGAAAACAAAAACAAAGCCATCCTTCAAAATTTGCATGTATCTGAATTTTGTGGTGCAGTTCTATAACCAAAATGTACAAAATTTCAGATATTACGTGGAAGTGTGTATAAAAATGAATACCAGTGACAATTACATACAAAAAATCATTGTAATAGGAGAAATTGCTTTCAAAAATATGTATATTACTCAAAATTGCATACAAAGATGTGTTTATTAGGAGAAATTCTCACTAACTGAAGAATTATCATGAGGATTTTTTTAAAAAAAAATTGCAAATTGCTTCAGAAGTGTGGGGAAGTGAATTTAAGATTGGAAAAATGAGAAACCGAGAACTCAAATGGACATCCCTACCATAGACTTATCTTGAGAACTTTGGCTCAGTACAGGATCTACACATAACTAAGTTACCTACAAGTTTCACATAAAACAAAATTTCAAGGGGAATTTGTCAGCCTATGCTTGTGCCTAAACAAAATAGTCAGGGAATTTTGAGGGAAACAAAAATGGTTCAGTGGCCTTGATTTGGTGGGGCAAGGATGGGTGTGATGTATCCATAACTATTTACAAATATCCCCTTGGTCATCAGTGTACTTAGGAGATAACAAACATTCCCAGATCTAAATAATAAAGTTTGTCAGGGCTCAGTCCCTGTTCCATGCTAGTGACTCAGTACAGAAGAAAGTGCCTTTGAGCATATGATGAGTATCATTTCTTTCCAGCTAACCTATTCAGCTTGAATTAGAATTATTTTCAGTTCCATTTTAGTCCACACTTCGCAGTTTGAAGACTATTGACCAGTTTAATAATTACTCTCAGCTGCTCTGCATTTGGTTTGTTCTTAATTGAGTCCCCTGTCTGGGACCAACTAAATTGAAACCATTGATCCCTTTTAGACACATCAAAAGTCTTAAGGAAATAGGAAAGTTCAGTCATTCCTTACTAGGAGAGTGCATCTGTTTTAGAGTGAATGGGGAAAAATGAATTTAATGCAGCTACCTCAGGCAGCTGATTTGTGGTGTCACAAAAGGGCAATTAATTGTTAGTTATTTAATTTATTTTATTGCATATTTTCTATTTGGTAGGGACAAATTTGAGGAATTTTCTGCCACAGGTGCTAAAACTGTGGCTATCTTAACTTTGGGGCGTGAGGACAAAGAAACAACACAATTTACTGTTCTGCCTCAACCAGCAAAATGTTTTCTACCAGCCCTGAATGGATCTTTATACAAACATGATATCCAATGTGCAAATGCCATATGGATCTAGAACAGGATAGGCAGATGTGGTATCGATCTTCCACCATGCATAACTTTGAGCTACATTAACATAGTGCTAGTGTGTTGAGGACTGGCTATTTCCTCATGTTTGTGGAATACTGGATATTACCACCTAAGAGCATGTGCAGTGACAGATCTGCTCAGGTAGTAAAAACACCTTTTGGTGGCTTTATCTCCATTCAGATATCACAAGAGAACAAAGAAGGGGGGGAGAAATTCCTGTCCATGAGAAAATGCATACAGATAGGAGAGAGAGGAAAATAATTCTGTTGTTCTGGGCTTCAGTATATACTGGAAGGGGATCAATAGTCATTAAAGCATGCATTCTATTCTCCATGTTTTTCCTGCACTTGAAATTTCCGTATCAGACTTGATTATTTGTTTCCAATATTCAGTTCTGAATTTGCACCAGCACAAAAAAATGTGACTTGCTTAATTTGTTTGATCTGCTTGTTTATCCGTGTCTAAATGTGCTTAAATTAGTTCAATTAACACAGGCAAACTCAATGAATTAGGCAAAGTCAAAACGCACAACACAAATTAAGATGGCATCAAACTAATCAAATTTTTGGTTTGTTTGAACAAGAGGGCTGTTAAATTTAGCAAAGTTTTGGAAGACTTGCTTCTGCTGGTGGTAGCATGAGTGATACAAGCATGGTAACACCTTTTTCCCCCAGATGCATGCCCATTCATTCAGTGAATTTGCAAGAGGGAAGATGGCATGTGCTGGCTAGCCATTCCCCCCTGCCACATATTTGTCGGTAGTATGAAGGGGGATTACCTGTGTGCAGAGGTACATGCATAGACCACTTCTTTTGAGCAGGAAGTCTGGCTGAGCAGGTTCCCACTTGTACAAAGAAGGCCTGTCTATACATGTATGTGCTTCCTGAACACTACTTCTGAATGCATGGCTTTGGGTTCCAGCAGTCATGATAGTGGTTGGCACAATCTCATACACCCTCACATGTTCACTGAATACATGGGAGGGCCTGAAGAAGGCTGTACAGGGATACTCACCTAAAAACCATGATTGGCTGTATTTCCATATAAAGCAGGGCAGACAACATGATGGCTCTGTGATGATCCCACAGCTGGCTCTACCTGTGATACTCCCACCAGGGCCACCACCTGTAAGGATCTCAGTTTTTATTTGTTCTCTCATACGCTCTAACACAGATCTCACAAGATCCCACTGCTAGGCAGCAGCACCAGTCACTCCCTGTAAACAATACTTCTAGAGACTTTGCCTTAGTCTCCCTATGGCTTGTTACTTTGTGTCTGGGTGCCCTTGCTGTCCACAACCCCCTTGTATCTTTGTCTATAAAGATACAATCCTGGGTTGCTCTAGATACTTGATTATGTTAAATATCTCCCTTCACCGCTGCCACTATTTATTTGATACTGTTTCCCTCCAGCCTTGCTAATTACCCTGTCCTCCCTTCTGGTCTGTGTATCCCCAGTCAAGGATCAGGCTTTAGGTAAACCAATAAAAGTATTTGATAACACCAGGTAATAACAAGATTACTTTAGGAATGTTCAACAAGTGTATGGTTTCATTTAGTGTCACTCTTTATGTTTCCAGTCTTATATATTCTGCCTAAATACCAGCCAAATATAATCCAATCCACAACTAACTCCAATCCACACTCCACAACCAATCACCAACAACTCTCCCACAACTCAACTGTCATCCTCTCATTTATACCTTCAGCCAATCAAACACTCAGCCAATCATCATCTAACATTCTCCAGCATTTTAGCCCATGTACTCCCCCCTCTTACTCAGTCACTTACCATATATCACTTAATAAACCTGCACTCACCATATTTACATATATTAAAATACAGGGACATCACAGGTTCCAGTGATTGTTGGCTTACAAGTCTGACCATTGGCTTTGTAGTTGAGATGGTGTACAATATTCACAAAATCAGATTTGGTATCAAATTCTGAGATAATCTTCAAGTTTGTCTCGTCATCAAATACGCCCCTACTCTTTGCTTGCATTCACAGCTGTCTGTGACACCTTAATTTCTTTTTTAAAAAATCCACACCGAGATTATTTATAATTACATTATATAAATTATACAGCAGCATAAGGAATAACCGGGGGGGTGGGAAGGTAATTTTTCAGAAAAAAATAACAAAAAAAGATGGAGGAGTGGGAATCATGATTTATGACACATCATAACTGGCAGCCCATTTGACAAATTGAAAAAAATGAAATGTATGCAGGCTGGGACTGATGGGAGTTGGTATCCAAAAGCATTTGGAAGGTATCATATTGGTTATCACTGACACAGAATATTAATGGGAAGTTTAGAATGGCCTTATAAAATTTTGTGATGGTCTACTATAGTTGTAAATATGGTTTGCATATTATTGTACTGTTAATATCTTAATGCTCTTTTATTTCTCCTCTAGACATTTGTTTTAGTGTTTTTATTATTTTTAGTTTTGGAAAACAAATTTGTAAATGCTTTGTGAGTGTCCATTTCCAGCTGAACAGTTTTGGTGTTTTGTTTTGTTTTTGTCACACAGCAATACCTTGAAGATCCAGAGTGAGTGGAAATACCAAGATAAGGGTTACTGTGGAAGTGGGTCAGTACCAAAGCAGAGAAGCAAAGGGAGGGAGATGGCAGAGGAAAATGGGTGAATGTGGCTTTTGAAAGCAAGAGATATCTCACTGCATTTTTGCACTTAGTCCAGGGGAGGCCTGCAGTTATGCCTGATAGATCATTAGCCAACTCTTTTATATAAGACATGGAAACCATTTAGATATTGACACAGGTGAGGTAATGCATACAGAAACTCTCAATAATTTCTTTTAAGTACAAATTAAAGTATTAGCCTGGTAAAACACGTATATCCCAGTAGGATTAGGAGGAGATTATACCACATTCATAGAAATATAAATTATTATAGGGGTTTCTTTGTTTGTTTTACAGGGTGGAATCCCTTCTGTACGATCAACCAAATGTAATGAGTGAAGAGACATTTAAAAAGCAATCAGATCCACTTGAAAACTGATGGCAATATATGACCAAGTTCCTTTTTATTAGTGTAGTCTGCAGTCAAACCAAATTGCAGCAAATTTGTCCCTATTTTGGTCTCTCATAACCCTCATTTTACTTGTTAATTTCTCCAATAGGGCCATTTCCCACACAACACAGTAATAATATTCCAGGTCTTCACTGTCATTGGCCAATTCTAAGACAGTGTTTTTTTCACATGGTGATTCACAAAAATACAGGTCAGCAATGAAATGCAAACTTCCCTTGAAGATAACTTGCTCACAAGTCCTCATCTTCATGTAATCTGAAGCTGTACGGAAATGACAATGTGTGCTCTAGGGTAGAGCATGGCAAAGTTACTTTTTTAAACTACAACTCCCATCAGCCCCAGCCAGCATGGTCACTGGACTGGGCTGATGGGAGTTGTAGTTCAAAAAAGTAACTTTGCCAAGCTCTGCTCTAGGGGATATATTAGCTCTATCCATGCATTACTCATGTGAAGAGCATTCATATGTTGAAGCAGGAGTCGGGTTCCACTGCTAGCCCCACCCCCACTGTCATATCCTCAGGCTAGCCCCTCCCCATGACATCCACACATTGAGCACAGACTTTTGAAGATATGAACAGTTGCTTGCATGTATGAGTTTGAGGGAATTTGGGACATTCACAGAACTGGGTGTCCTAAACAGGTGCCTGTGCTCAACACATTGACATTGTTAATGAGGTCATTGCTCGACCCTATGCATTTACATATGGCGGTCAGGTTAGAAGTGGAAGCACAGAATAGAGCGAAGCCATGATGAACCAAGATGGAGGACAATTTTGTGCTGTGTCTATCATTTCCAGTTGAAGGCTACTTGTCGTTCATTGAACACTGCACTTTCTTCTGCCAGAGAAGAGCTTCCAATACAAAGTTATCATAGAGATGCCAGATAGCCAAAACAATATCAAAGAAGTGAAAGAATAACACAAATGTGTTTTTGAAACTCTGTCAAAGGTGCTAGTGGAAAATCACTGATGTAAGGGTGTTAGGCACTCTGTCCAGCACAGATTATGGTAATTCATGGTCTGCATATTTGAAGGGGGGTCCACCCTCATTTATTAAAATTAAAATATTATTGCATTATTCCAACCCCCTTATCTAGTTTTGCTGGTCAGAATAAAAGATGTATTCAAATGTTGGTGAGTTAGCTGTTCTGCTGGGGCTGGAGGTTTCCTTTGGATTACTTTTTCTTATTTTCTTGCTGCTATCTGCTGTGCTCTGTCCTGCTTTCACATGCTTTCCCAAGCTGAAAGCTTCAGGCCTACCCACTCATAGGTAACATTTCTTTAATCTAATATTCTAGAAAGCTTAAGAGTAAAATACACAAGAAGTGGGTTGGAGGAAGTTAGGAGAAAAATATGTGATTTATTCTGTTAATTCATATTTTTATTGTTTTAAGTAATTAGCTTATGCATATATATATATATATATATATATATATATATATATATATATATCACATCACTTTAAGATATTTTCTATGTTATTTTAAGTTGCTGTCATTTCAAATATTATCTGTGTTTTATTTTCTATCAGTGTGACAACACCATTAAGCTTTGTACATCAAAAAATCATGTATTTGTTTCCGTTATAAATTGGAGTTCGTGGTTTTTAGTGAATCCAGTGAAGGTTGATATATAGGCCTGAATTTGGCAGTGTATGCATGGGCCTTGATGGGATCCACCAATTTAGAATTTAGAACTTAATTTTCAGACATAGGGGGTGGGGGTGGAGCTAGCCTGGTGAAGCAACATTGCAAGTCAGGCTAGCAGTATGGCCCTCCTCCTGCTTCAATATGTGAGTGCCCTGCATTTGAGTAACATGTGTGGAAAATGATTTTAATTTTGTTATAAGTTGTAGGCGCCCACATCACCCTGACAGAAATTCCTTGAAGCAGCCCTTGTGGAGAATTTTGCAGTGTCAGGGAAAATGTGTGATAAGGTTCATGTAGCAAAGATCAAGGTTTAACTTACTTAGGCATTGCATTCCTATGTTAGAGTAATGGCGCTTATACCCCCACCAATGCCCTAACCTGAAGAAGAGAAAAACAACAACATATAAGGAAAATGGAAACTTAACAGGGGTCTTCCATGAGGGGAGAACGAAACTACACGTATGGGATTTCTTGTAAATGGGCTGATTTCGAGGAAATGGGCATGGGCATATGTTGTACTTTCTATACGTAACCTTCCTGTGAGTAAAAAGGCTGGCTGCGCCCAGCCCAAGCAGAATCGGCCTGTCTGTTTCTCCTCTCACGAGTACTAATAAACTTGGCATATTTTACCTTACTTGTTTTGTTGTTCCTGGGTTTATTGGAACCTTGTGATCTGGGAGCGAGCCTTAGCCTATCAATATTCAAATATTGAGGCGTTATTGTTATTGTTGTTAACACATGGATAAGGCTTGTCTGTTCATGCATGAAGATGGCCATGCTCAAGAAGCCTGACCAATACCACCTGTGAACTGAATCTACCAGGGCAGGCAACAAGCTGCAGGGGCTCTCATTGTCATCTTCGGCAGTTGTGGCAGCACTACCATTGCAAGGAGTTTAAGTAGGCCCAGTTGCATCACAGATTAGTGTGCTGTACCCACAAGCCTGCCATTACCCAAGATGGTGTGTGTGTGTGTAGTCTCTCTCTCTCTCTCTCTCTCTCTCTCTCTCTCTCTCTCTCTCTCTCACACACACACACACACACACACACACACACACACTGCCATCTTGGGTGATGGCAAGCATGTGTGCCCAGTGCACTGATGCCTGCCATCACCCAAGATGGGAGGGAATGTTGATCCCCTAGCCGCCATCTTAGGTGATGGCAAGCATGTGTGACCAGCATGCTCATGCAGCACCACAGCACTGCAGGACATTGCATGGCCAGCCCATACCAGTGGCAGGGGGGCTGCCTGGGAGGGGGGCTGCTGCTCTGCAATCCGTGCCAGCATTGGGGTGCAGAGCAGGACCTACACCTGCCCAACCCCAGCAGCAGCGGCTCCTCTCAATGCCAGGGGCCCTTGGCCAGTGCCCAACGTAGCCTCTTGCTGGCACTGCCTGGACCTGAAGTCTATGCTCTAAACCACACCCTGGAATCTTATTAATAGCTAAGACAGATGTGCATCATTTCTCTAACAGCTAAATCCATGCCAAAAAGTTATCCAGAAGACTGAAAGTCTGAAATGCATTTCTCTAGGGAATTATGTTGGGGCAAATTATATAAAAAGGTAAGCTTGCAGCTACACATGACTAAATGCAGCAGCTAGATTTATTCTGAGCAATCAGGAAGAGAAGCTATTGTATGGAGTAAACCATTTTTTGTACGGCCATTTCTGATCTAAGGATTAAAAGAAAAACTTGACCTGGCTGTGAAAATATTGTAACCTATCAGGCCAGAAAAGATTTAGGGAGTATGACTGATATGCTCAAAGTATCAATCCCAGAATTCAGATGTATTTTTGAAGTCGATTGGTTACAGGATTAAAGTTCCATGCTTAGTTTAACTAAAGAGCTTCAGAGTCAATTCACCTTTCTTTAAACAGTGTGCTCAAGGGCAAAGTGATGTTGAAAGGCAAACAGAAGCTGGCCTCCAGTTTAACACTTGAATAGTTCATCCTGTCAGGCAGCCTATAGATTGCATTACAACCCAAAGTGAATTTCTGGTGTTTATTTTGATGGTGTCACACTTCATTTTGGTGACATGGAGAGATATCTACTTCTGGACTTTTCCAACAATTTATTGTTTTCGTTTGATACACGATTAACACTAAAGTCTTGCATCATCATTTTCAACCAGAAATTCTCTATCCCTTTCTCCACACAATAGAAATGGGCAGTGGTAATAGTGAGGAGAGAGATCGTCCTTCAAACATACACACCAAAGGGGAAAAATGAAATAAAACCATCATGGAGCATGTAAAATTCATAACATGTGTATCACATGTTATAATGCTGTCCCAGGGTTCACTGTAATACCAGTATACTCACTATCTGCATAGAGCTTACACTAAGGCCACATCCACGCCAGACATTTATTCCACTTGCTATGGATTCCCCCAAAGAATCCTGGGAAGTGTAGTTAGTGAAGGGTGCTGAGAGTTGTTAGGAGATGCTGTTCCCCTCACAGAGCTTCAATCAGAGTGGCTGACTGTTAAACCACTCTGGCCACTGGAGCTCTCTCAGGGGATGTGGACTCGGGGGGCGGGGATTTTCTTTACCAACCAAATACTGCATCTCGAGGGATGAAGAATCATCACTTCTACAGTATGGATCCTAAATGTCATCGTTATGACACATAAGTAGCCATGCCACCACTGAATATTTTTTACATGCACACACACACACAAAGAAAGAACACTGCCCTGTCTTGCTCAGGGTGTTTCTAATATCTCCAAAATATTTTAAATGCATTTAAAACAAACACCTGTTATTGACATAGATTTTACGATTATTATTGTGATTTAGTCACCTTTTCTTTCTCCCCACCATGATTTTAGCTTTATTGCTTTAGGCCAGGAGTGGGGATTTTTTGGTCCTCCAGATGTTCCTGGACTCCAATTCCCATCAGCCTCTACCAGCATGCCTAGTGGTCAGACATTATGAGAGCTGGAGTCCATTAACACCTGGAGGGCCAAGATTCCTCATCTCTGCTTTAAGCCATACTAAAATAACAAGAATATAAAAACCACTTGCTGCAACCTCCAGAGTTTCCCTCCAGGCCTGGAATGCTGCTGGGAAGCTGCAGAAGGAGGGTGGCATTTGACCCACCATTAAGTGGGCTCTTTTGTAGGAAGATGTGGGATACAAATCTAATCATCATCATCATCCACCAAAGCTGGTAAGGCACTCCATGCCATCTCAAACTCTCATAGCATCCAGGCTGTGCCAAGAAGAAGAAACAATTACAAAAGCACAGTAGTGACATTTTGGGGTTCTAGCAGACTGATAGACCAAGAGGAGTAGGGCTGCTGGCTCAATACACAAAATCCAACCCAAATGCAGTCCAGCTGACCCAGAACATAGTTGGGTCATTGTCATTCCTCCGAAAGAATGAGCTGACAAAATCACTGAGCTGTGTGCCAACACCATTAGGAAATTTTGCATATCAGACTTTAGTCTGGATGGTTTTGATCTAATTGTCAGTAACCTGTTGAAAAATACCCTTCAGTTTTTCACTGCAACTATTAGGAGGACAAATTACGTTGCATCAGTCAGCACAAAAAATTTAGATAGCCTGATTTTTATATATATATTGAACAAAAGCTGGTCTCCAAAAGTCTGTTTTGCAGCCAAAGAGAGTTCACAGGGGGGAGAAAATACACACTTTACAAATTCTTGACTGGAGAAACAGCATACTCCAGGCAATTAGTCCCCACTCTTCATTAAGATTCCATATGTCTCCAATTATGCAAGTGTCATTAAACACAGAGCTAGTGTAGCTACGTACACAAACCTCAGTGGAACAGATCAGCAAATTACTGCTTTTGCTCATGAAGAGCAAATGCTGGTCTAAGAAGAAAACATTCAGCATAGTCACAGACTCACAAATGCATTACGCAGCGTTCAAACCAAGGACACATCTGCATTCCCCCTTCCTGAAGCTTGAGTCGATTCGGGCAGTACAAGCCACATTGGCCCTGAGCTGAGCCAACAGTTATAAAAAGGATTTGAGAAGATTAGAAGGCTTCTGTTCGACACCATGTGAGCTTTCCTGTGGTGTCCCACAAGGTTCCATCTTGTCCCCCACACTATATAACATCTGTATGAAGCCACTGAGAGCATTCATCAGGAGTTCTGGAGTGCAGTGTCATGAATACAGTAGGGCCCCACTCATACGGCGGGTGAGGTTCCAGACCCCCGCTGAAAAGCAAAAATCACCAAAAAGTGGAACACGGCAATAAAATGGCACCCGACGCCCTTCTCGGAGCACGTCATGCCGAAAACATCTGAAAAAGCAGAACAAGCGCCATATGAGTGGGGCCCTCCTGTAATTGAAAACAGCTGAATTAGCGGAATGCCGAAAAGAGGGGCCCTACTATATGCAGATGACACTCAGCTCTGCCTCTCTGTGCCATCTGATCCAGAAGAGGCAGTTGAGATGCTAGAGAGGTGTCTGAAGGCAGTGATGGGCTAGGAGTGGCCAACAAACTGAAGCTGAATCCTGAAAAGACAAGTGTTACGTGTTGCAAGTTCACAAGTCCAGGAGATGAAACCTTTGCTGGATGGGGTTGCACTCCCCTGGAAGGAGCAGGGGAGCTTGGGGGTACTCCTCAATCCAGTATTCTAACTGGAGGCCTAGGTGGCCTCAGTGGCCAGGAGTGCCTATTTCCAGCTATGGCTGATTTGCCAGCTATGGCCCTTTTTGGACAGAGATGACTTGGCAACAGTACTCCATGCTCTAGTAACATCCGAATTGGATTATTGCAATGTGCTGTACATGGGGCTGCCCTTGAAGATCACTCTGAAACTTCAACTTGTCCAAACTACAGTGGCCAGATTACTGGCTGGGATTCTTTTTAGAATTTGAATAACCTGTTCTAAAACAGTTGCATTGGTTGCCAGTTGGTTTCTGGGCCCATGTGAAGGTGCTTGTGTTAGTGTTTAAAGTTCCAAATATCTCAGAGACTGTCTCCTTTCCTACAGACCCTCTCAGGTGTTAAGATCAGAAGATGGGGCCTTCTTGGTGGTTCCACCACTCTCAGAATTTCTGGGGAGGGTGGCCTGGGAGAGAGCTTTCTCTGTGCCAGCCCCTAGGTTGGGGAATTCCCTCCCTACAGAGACACCTTTGCTATACAGTTTTCAGCAAATGCTAAAGACACACCTCTTTTCCCTGGCCTTTGGTTCCTGAGATGTATGTTTTCAGAACTCACCTTATTCTTGTGACTGAAATGTGTTTTGATTCTTTTTAATATTGTATTTTAGATTTTGTCACCTGCCTTGGGACCTATTGGTGAAGGGCAGGCAATACATTAACAACAACAGTTACACAGGTCATCTTCCTGGTGAAAGTGACTTGCAATTAAATGTTACATTCTGAAAAGGGAGTTACAGATGTCATATTTCATGGTCAAGGTCCATGCAGTTCAACATTACAATGCCAACTGCGGTCAACAAGATGTCTCTGAAGAGCTTATAAGCAGGACATGATAGTGATGACCATCTCCTATTTGTCCCTTGCTTCTGGGACTCAGATAAATTTTGGAAGTTGATTGGTCACAGGATTATTAAAGTCCCACCGATACTTTGTTTCAGGGTCAATTTACTTTTTCTTAAACTGTATGGCCAAGGGCAGAATAATGACAAAGAGGTTGTCTTCCAGATTTAATACTTGAATAGTATTAAATCCATATGTCGCTTTTGCCTTTTGCATACCATCTTTGAACATGGAGATTAGAGGCATGTTCGAGAATTTGCCTGAACATGTGAGGGCTTAAAATATGGAGAGGGCAGGGGTGTGCATGCAAGGCCTTCCCCCAATGTCCCCAGGGGCTCAAGCTCCTTTTCATGCCTTTGTGTCTTGTCAGGGTTTCCAACTATGGGGAGATTTGTAATGATGTTCAACCAAATGTGCTTAGACATCCTCTTTGCCCATGAGATGTTGGGACCAGGGCTTGTGTGTATATTCCTGACTCCTTTCCACCTTTTAAATTCAGGTAAATGCCTGAACAGGGCTTCTGTTTCATTTTCATGGCTAATTACTTATTATTTAAAATTTATACCCTGCCTTTCCTCCAACAAGCTCAAAGCGGCTAGCAACAGAGATAAAACCATAAAGTAAAAATTAAAAACATGCCTTAATATGGGGCAGAGCAATCCAAATTCCAAAACTGCCATGCTGGAATGGGTTTGGATGAGGATGAGGTATTCCTCTATCCAGCCCTGCCTGGCTTTGCCAGCCTCTCCAATCAGGCAAGCCCCGCCATCAAGGAATGCTCCAATATGACAGCCCAAATGGTGGGTGGAAACTACCACCAGCGGTATCCACACTGGCAGTAGCCAACAGAACACACACACCCAACAGGGCATCCTACTGCACCCATCAAACACCTGTGTTAAAATACTTGCACTGGCCACCAATCTGCTACTGAGCCAAGTTTAAGATTTTGTTATTAATTTATAAAGCCCTATGCAACTTAGGATCAGTTTATCTGAAATAACTCCTTCTCCCATATAGGTCTACCCATTCACTGAGAACTCTGGAGGAGCTCCTGTTGGTTATACTGTGGTCTGCAGAGGCTCATCTCACAGCACCTTGAAGGAGGGCCTTCTCCATGGTGCCCCTCCCCCCAGCCTGTGGAATGAACTCTGGATCAAGATGCTACAGTTATCTACTCGACTGAGTTTTTGCCAGCTGTTAAAAACATACCTATCAAGCCTTCCCTGGGCTCTGGCATCAGCTGAACAATTTCTCACTATTGTAATTGTAATACATTGTTTTAATTGGATTGGTTTGACTGCATATTGACTTTTTAAATTGTTTTATTGTGATACGTTGTTTTAATTGGCCTGTTGTGATTGTATATTGTATATTGAATTGTTTTTTTAAGTGTTACTTTGTATCGAGCTGTTTTATTCTACACTGCCTTAGTATTCTTTTATTAAAAGGTGTTCTGTAAATATGTTAAATAAATAAATAAAATACAATGTTATGAAAAGAAATGTGGAAATTAAGCAGCTCCTTTTCAATACTAATTATGCTCTCTTCTCCAACTTCTCCCTTGATTACTGGAATGATCATAATCCTGATTGCTGGCTTGTTATACACAAAAATCTCTCTCCAGGGCATATAAAAAGCTTTTCAATTTGTGCACTTTTAGGTATCTGTCACACACACAGACACACAAACACACCCACTCACTAAAAGTCTTCAATATGGATTTACATTCCAAATCCACAAGGTAACTGACTTATAACTGAAAGGTTAATTGATTCGATTTTATACTTGGGGTGCCATGGTTCTGTAAGTCAATCCTGACACATAAATGGCCACACTTAGCCTTGACACAAGCTTAACAGCTGCTGAGACAAGATATGGAGATTGCTTCTCTGTGCACCTGAAGATCATTTATTGCTTTTGGTGATTTCATTGGCAAATAGATACACTCCCATTGTTAAATGTCCGACTGAAGAAACAAAACACAATATTCAGGAGTATATAATTTAGGAAGTGCTGTTTCCCACAGCTGTCTTGGCTTGAATGTCACATTTGAAGCCATTTTTTATCCTGCCTCTGCTGAACACAGAGAACTGTCTCATTGGTACATGTTTAGGCCACTCCAGATCATAGCAAACATGGAGGTGTGATGAAATTGGCTTTCTGACAGCATTCATTCCATGTCAAAACATTATGAAGTAGCTACAGGTCTCCTTAATTTGTAACACTCTTTTATTAGCTCCTCTAGGTTTTATTGGTTGAGCCAAAGCAAATCATTCATTTCAGAATTAGTTTGGGAAAGTTCAGGTGAAACCTGATACTTGCTGAAATACACAACGGTTATATTACGCACACATTTCAAATTATAATTCATTTGGCAAAACCTATTGTCGGGTTATTATCAAACTTGGCTGCCACAGTCACATTGATCATGACATTTCCACTGTAGGTGGGGGTAGGTTTGCCCTAATCCCTCCCTCCTGACAAAGAGGACTTGAGAGGATGATTCTTGAAGGGAGGGGTAAGAGTGGTGATGTCCCACAGCCAATGGAGAGGGGGTTGGAGCAATGTTTAAAAGTCTGCTCCACCCCCTCAAACTTCCTCCTTGTGATGTTTTTGCGCCCTCTCTCCCTTCATCATCCATAGTGTGGTTGATGCTAGTTGTCTATATGAGACCAAGTAGGATTTTTTTGGTTGGGCCTTTCTTGTTTTGCCTACTTCATACTGCTTGGTTTAATTTGTTTGGTTTTCGGGAGAAGCGAAACCTGCCTGTGATGTCATTGGGTACAGGCAGGTGAGGGCACCCTTCAGCAATCTGCCAGGACTTTCGATCTGGGGGGAACTGGGGGGTGCTCCTTGTGGCCTGTCATGCTCATTGGGATGAACGCAAATACAACGGGGCCAAGGTGTGCATCAGCGGTCCACACCCAATGCTCACCCAGCAAGGAGGAATGGATTATTCCATATTCTTGGCTGGGCAGCCACAGCTACTGGCTGGTGTCCATGCCCAGGGGCCTGTAAGTATGCTTCCCCACCAGAATTAGGGGAATTCCTAAATTGCCGATACGTTCTAATTTAGTTAATTGGAGATAATAATAATAATAATATAGTTTATTTATACCCTGCCTTATGGCCAAAAGGCCCTCAAGGCTGCTTACAAGAAAAACACAAATATAAAAATGCATCAATAAAACAATACAATTTACAAAAATTAAATAACATTATTTAAAAAACAGCAAATTACATGTTTTGTTTCAGATTGGCATGCTGTTATATTTTAATAAATATAACATTTAATCCAGTGTTATTCCTCACGAGGCTTCTTTGTGGGTGTGGGACCAAAGTCTGATGCTTGGATCCCATCTCAATGTAAACATATTAGGAGAGTTTATGAATGTGTTCAAGTATTTGTGTGATCTGTTTTGTCCATTCCTTCCAGAATTAAAACCCTCATCTCTGACAGAAAAGATTTTCTGGTATTACAAGCCATACCACAGAAGTGTAAACAGATGTGCGCTGGTATATGGTACTATATTGTTATTTTTTCCGGTTACAGAAAAGTTTTGAGGACCAAACAGGGAGGCCCAGAGAGTCTCATTTGGCCCTCAGGACTGGGGTTCCCTACCCCTGAAGTACAGGTTTACACTGTCAGGCATTTCCCAACATCTGAAGTTCAGGAGGATAGTTAAGAATTATTTACAGGTCCCATGTGCTGTGGAATTTAAAAAAATAAACAAACCAAGAACTTCAGATGTTACCAGCTGACCATGGAGTTGATCACAAGAGCATGTATAACCATACTGTGCAGCAGACATGTAAACTAGGCATAACACGGCATGCTATTGTTCTGGAATTTGTCTAGAATGCTTGTCTGCCTTTTAAAAATCCTCTTTCAGTACTTGTCACAGGTGGATTTAAAGCATGAAGTGACAATTTCAAGGGCATTTTGTCTCTTCTAATCAGCTGTAAGTATGGGAACATGCCACAATAAATTACTTTTACATGCACTGTAGGTTAAATATATATGGCAGAAATCCAGATTTTTCCTTTTTTCTTTTTTGTAATAGATCAGGTTCAACATTTGCCTTTCAAATGTATTAAAATGTCAGCCAGATTTTGATTTGTCATGCAGCACAGGTTTATTAATTGCACCCATATTATAAATTAAGATTAAACTAATGGGCTAAACTAAGGTTGATGTTCTAGTGACATCACCCTAAGATAATTGGAGCTAAATCTTTTACTTTCCCAAGACAAAGTTTCCCTGGTAGCCAATCTCATGGAGAATTCCAGACTTGTCCTTCCTTCTTTTTATAGCTTGTGGGGATTTAGTATCAGAAGTACATTAGCAAAATGCAAATGAACCTGAAACCCTATAATTGACTGGTGAAGAAAAGCCATTGCAAAACAAAGATATATGGCAAAATCAAATATATTGCCCATGAGCAAATAGGATTTAAAGGCAAATATACAATTTGCTTACAAACACATCTGTCGTTATCCTTGGCAAAGTAATTCTAATTTAATCAGTCTTATTGTCACTTCAGAATTTGGAATTCTGCTCCAAAGTATGTCAGTAGTCTTTCTATAATGTGTGGACACAAACCACCCATTCTTAACCACTTCTACATTTAATGAAAAGAGATCAAAACATATATTTTATTTACTTACTAGCATCTTCATACCCAGCATTCCTCGGGAATTCTAAGAGCCTCCCCAAAAAACTATAGTTTTGACATCAGTAGTTAAAATCAGTTCAGCTTTCAAAGGCTCAGTCCACCATCTTGATTCAAAATGGCATCCAATGGTATCCAAACGAAAACAAAAACCTCCTTGATCTCAGGAACTATCATGCAAAATCTGGTTACGGTATCTTAAGAGGTATCCAAATGCATAGCAAACAATTTTCCAAAATATATAGTAATTTTATTTGAACCCCACCCTACTGCCAAGGAGCTCATTGTTCATTGTTATCCTCAACACTACTCTGTGAGGTAAGTGAGACTGAGAGAAGATGTTGTCTGGCCTGGGATCACCCAGTGTCAAGAGCTGCTTGAAAATGTGTGTAGATGCTCTGTGTGGTGAACTATGAACTACAAGTGGCAGCCTTCTCAGTGAGGAAACTTGCAGAGTAACTCTGCCCATCCAGGCTCACCATTTCAGGGCAGGGAGGAGTATAAAATACTTTCTTTTTTCAGCTTTGACTGAGCATCAAGGTCTTCCTGAACTATGGTGTGTTCTTGGTTGATCTTTGGTCCTGATTCTCAGCTTGTCCTTCAGTCCTGTCTTACTCATTGTTTCTGACCACTCACCCACCTCATGGTTCCCTGGTCCTAATTCACTTCAGACTGCTAACCAAAACCATGCCCTGATACCCTGTGAGCTTTATAGCTGAGTGGTGATTTGCGAACCTGGGGCTTCTCAGTTCTAGACAAACACTAACCACTACACCACACTGATTTTTTACTCCTGTTCAGTGGGACATTGGCTGAATTGCACCATTTATATGAAATTACAATAACAACATAAAAAATGGAGGCCAAAAATAGTAGCATATTTTCTTTTTAGTATTTGCATGTGCACCTCTCACATATCTGGCCTATGGATGCATGATACACTGAGGAAATTTTCCAAATCTTTTAATATCCCTCAAACTTCCTGAAGATGTTTCCAAAAAGTCATCTGAAAATTTGCTTTAGGAAAAATTAGTTAGCAATTTAAAGATGTGACATACTCCTTGAAAAATGTTTATCAAACAGAAATCCTCCCCCCACCCCAAGATGTTTCACATTTATAAAGTTTCACAGTAGGGCACACACACAAAATGATAACTTTTGCTTTTGCTGATTCTGTTGCAAATTCTGTGGCAAATTGTGAAGAAATGTATATTTAGAAAACAATCCAAATTAATTCCTAAAGTATTCATCTTGCATTATACCTTGAAAGGTGGTCCTTCAGTGAATGGTAACCTAAACACATGGCTTCCACACAAGGATTAACAGGCTTTTGGATCACCCCAACAACTAAGAAACACTGGTCATGATGAACCATGCACTCCAATATACATTTTCATAGTGCTTGTTTATAATCAAGATTTATATCTTGCATTTCTATAAAAACATGCAAGGCAGCTTACAATCAATACACAATACAGTATTAATTTCAAACTGACCATATACATGCCTGAGCTATCAACTGTTGATACGTGGAAGATTAGGGCCAGTTGTCAAGGGCAGTGACTAGACACATTTTCCTCTAGAAAGCTGAATTGGCATGTTTGGGCCACATTGGCATGTACATTCCTCCCTGACCTTCCCATCTCTGGTCAAACAGCATTTGCAGGTTTAGATGGTGCTTGAAAAACCCATGAAAACTGTTTGACATAAAATGAGATGATATTGTTCCCTACAGCGAATAACTCTATCACAGACATGTGTAACCGCTCACTTGCCAACCATGTATCCCGGCCTGCCATGCTTTGACATCCCCTTCTCCCATAATTTTGCTTTCCCATCCTGGTATCAAAATCAGGAGCATCCCTGTTTGGCCTTTATACAAGTCTGGTGGGCTGTGCTCAGCACTGTAGGTTGCAAATTGTGCAAACTTGTTCTGTCATACTTTCTTAAACTTTTTGAGGTGCGGGGTATTTTCTGTCTCCAACTTCAGTTTCAGCCTGGCTCAGAAAAAAGAACAGAAAATAATTCAGAGCAACAAGATTGAGTTCTGTCAATCTGACCTTGCTTCTGTGAAGCTCTGAACATTGGCTGGGAGGGACAGTACGAGAAAAAAATGCCAGGGCCAACACAACTGGCTCCATCTCTCCCCTCCCCCTTTAAAAAAGGTTCTTTAAAAACTGATCCAGTTCTGCACACACATACCCCAAAAAAGTCTGTGTCAAGTGTCTTCATTTCCTTCTGGGCCCCAGAAGTAAAGTACACATTGGGGACAAGGCCCAAGGGCACTGAGAACAAGGAAAATAATGGTGTTGCCTCACTGCTTTCAGCAGCACCACTCGTCTCCTCTGCTACCTAATGCCCACCCCACTCACTACTTGGTAAGCTGGGGGCACCAGGAGGATGCTGAGGATGGCTGCTCAGGGGGTATCAAACCTGATGGAGCTACTGCTTCACCAGAATGAATGGCCAAAAAGGTGGGATGACTTCCTGCCTGGGCCACCATTGCCCATCCTGTCTACTTCTTCCCATGATTTTTAAGCATTTGCTGCTTGCCCCATTTTAAAGCACATAGTCATCTGTTCCCTGTTCTCCCCTTTCGTTCGTCAGCTTTTATAGCCAATGCAAATCCCAAGAGCTGAATAGAAATTTACACTGCAGAAAGGGAAAGAAGAATCAGGACGTCCAGTTCCAGAGCTTATCACCTCCTGCCAAGCCATGCACTAAGGATGCCATAATTGCTCTGCTGCTGCTTACACCAACACAACTTGCTTAAACTATTTGCCCTAGATTACTGATAGCAAGGTCAGCTTTTCCAGGGAAATCAAGGAAACCAGAAGAAGACTCAGCAGGTAACGGCTGGAAGACCGGTGTACAGTACACTTTGTTTTCCAAATGCAAACTATTAGGTTGCATGATGATGTGCTCAGTTCCTAGTTCAAAATCCTGTAGTGTATATCTTTGATCAATAGTGAGAAGGAGCTGAGAAATTATTCTAAGGCAGAGTAAATTTGCCATAAATAAGCATATGCTAACAAAGCAATCTTGCCACAATATACCTGTAAACAGAGAACCTTATAAATACTCCTCCTGCAGTAATAATGAACCTCAGTGCTCCTCTACTTGTGTTTGATGGGAAAGGATAGGTCCACTATCCCTTAAACTAAGTGACAAAAAGAGAGTGGGGTGTGGGGCTGGCTCAGAGTAGGACTGGACAAATCGATCAATGTCAGTTTCCCTCAGTTTCTCATTAATCCTTAGTTCACATCAGTTTGCATTTTTTTAAAAAAACAAAAACCAAATAAAATTTCATCAAAATAGTGTGAATGTAATTTTTCCCTAATATGCACATTTTTGTAAGTAATTTCTCCTAAGAAAATGTATTTTTGAATGCAGATTATTTCAGGAAATCCACAATAGGTAGGTTTGCATTAAGTGTAAACCAAATCTCTCCCCCATTCCTAGTTTGGAGGGATGGTTCAGCATTTGCAGATTGTACCACTTCAGACTGAAGCTAGATATTGCATGTGCTTCAAAGATATGGAAGGGAGAAACTCTCTCCCATTTCCCTGCCTTATTACCTGGGGTTTCAGATTTGTTTGTTGTATGAGGGAGCACTGAAATTTATAATCCACCATCTGCCTTCTGGAGTGGTACAACCCAGAAAGATCTGTCCTCTGTGATTATTCTTCTGTGCATGTGACTTGGCTATTGCATATTGTCTATTGCATTCTTGATAGAATTCCCTCCAGACCAATCCATTCTCAACTCTGCTAGCTCACCCTCCTCTCCCTTCATCTTTGCTTGCTCTCAACCCTCCCTTTCCTGTTGCAGAGATTTTTCCCCAGGCACCACACAAGGCTGGCTGTGGTTCTTCTCTCCACCCAGTGACATTCTTAGATTTTTTTAAATATATCATCTAAAGTCATGAGAAAGCATGCAGTAGTGCAACCCTGTCAGAGAGCCCCTGATGGTACAGCATCAGAGGACAGAGCAGACATTTATACTTAGCTACCATGTTATTTCAATGATTTGCCAAAGTCTGCTTGAAGAGCATAAAGGGCCTGTGTCACAGAGCAAACAGTGATGTGGTGCTCCTCCTGCTATTTCACACTGAAAACGAGGCACAATTTCCAATGCAAGAGCTCATATACTAATCCCACTAGAGTTGTCCTCAGCAAGTCAGTTCTATTCACTTCCATGGCAGATACAGCCACATGACTATACTACTGTGGGTACCTTCTACACTGTGCACACTCTGTGTGTGTGTGTCACCTAGTCCTGTTGGATGCTAGCAAGGGCTGCCTTTCTATTCCTTTCAGCTCTGTGATGTCAGGGAGGGTTGTGGCAGGACTTGAATAATGAGCCTCCTATTTTCAAGCTTGTATCCCTTCTGGAGAGCCATACCAAACAAACAAACGAACCAGTAGAAGAAAGGGGTAGGATTCTTCCTCCAGATTCCAATATTGCTCCCTCCCTTTCAGATGAGTTCCTTTCTTAGTTTCTAAGTCACCAGAGTCTTTGCCTAGGCCACAGCCAGACTCACCTAATCATGTTCTAGGATTCTCTATCCATTAGCCTGCTTATTTAATCTCTAGCTGCCTACCAGCTTCCATCCCAAGCTGCTGGCTTCCCTATTGAGGGATGGAAAGATCTAACAATTTTGGTTCTCGCAGTTTCTCATTTTTCCAGTCTTAAATTCAATTCTCCACATTTCTGCAGCAATTTGCTTTTAAAAAAAATCATCATGCAAGTTCTTCAGCATTGTAGTGCAAATTTATCCTAATAAACACATTTTGACAAATTTACACATTTTCGCAAGCAATTTCTCATTATACTCCATATATTCATTTTTATGCACAATTTCCCCTAACTCGTTTTTTGTAAACATTGGTTGGCGAACTGCATTGCAAAATTTGAATAAGTGTGGATTTCGAAGGATGGCTGTGTTTCGGTTCTCTTATTGTTTCAGAAACGGAATTGGACAGATTTGTTTGAAATGTGAACTGAATCAAGTTTCTCCCCCATCCCTATTTGCCCACTGGCATCTTCATCCCAGCTCCTTTTTCTCAGACCTCCCAGCACAGCTCCCTGGCCAATAATCAATTCTGCCTTTGGCTTGAGTTTCCTCTAATTCCACCTCAGTGCTCCACGTGGACTCTGGTCTCAGCTCTGTTAAGATCCCCACTTTCTGCTCTCCTTGTATTTGGCTCTCGCAGTACTGACAGTTGATTTAAGAATGTGGCCTAAGGGTACTGCTTGGTCCATCATTCATCCCAAACAACAGAAAGACAAGAGTAGGTAGCTATTGATTATAGGCTTTCAAACTCGTCATTATGAATAATTTGCTCCTTGACACATTTGCACACATCCCAGCAAATGAAAGCATACTTCTGAAATAATGGCTGCTTGGCTACAAAGTATGATATATTTAGAAAAAAAGAAAATATCTGCTTAGAGAGATTGCAAACTGAAAAACAGGAACAATGTCAGAATGCTTGCAAAGGACAGTCATGCTGGAAGCACTTACTATTGGACCTTTATTCACAAGGTAACAAAATACTAGGTGATCGACACATTGTGTAGAATATCATGTTCCCATAGTTTCCAGGGGTGGGGGGGGTAATACCTCCACACAGGAACGATCAAGTAATTTGCACTTCCTCTTGTGGTGTTTATGAGAACAAACAACATTAGACCTGAGGCTTTGTGTGAAGCATCGGATAGAGCAATGAGGATGAAATGGGTGAAGTCCTCTTTCAAGTTCTATTTCAGCCATGAAGCTCACTGACTGACCTGGAGTCTGTCACTCTCTCACATAACAGTTGGTTGGTATATGCATAAATGAGTGAAATCCCATGGAAGCCACACTGCCCTCTTTGGAGGAAGCATGAAATACAAATGGACTCAATAAATAATAGATTTCACCCCATGAAAGAGATCTTGTCCCCTTAAATGTGAACAATTTACAGAGCATCTTCATGCTTTATAGATGGGAAGCTGAAGATGAGAGAATGGGCCTTCTCTTAAGAGTTGTTAGATCCCATGTGATCAGCTTTAGAGTTTCTTCTCATCCAGTATTGCATGGAGGCAGCAGTTATGTGACCTACTGCCTCCACACTGGGGGTGATGGTGGATGTGCATGCTTCTTGATGGTAAGAGAAGTTCAGGAATGGAGCCAGTTACCTAGATGTGTGGTGGGCTTTCCCTTATTGGAGGTATCATCATCATCATCAACAACAACAGCAACAACAATAATAAAATTGTATCCCTTTCTTCCTCCCAGTAGGAGCCCAGGGGGGCAAACAAAATACTAAAAACACTCTAAAACATTTCAAAAATGGACTTTAAAATATATTAGAACAAAACAACTCAAAGCAAAGCATCTTAAAACAAAACATCTTTTTTAAAAAATATTTTAAAACATCTTAAAAAGCAATTCCATCACAGAAGCAGACTGGGATATGCGTCTCAACTTAAATAGCTTGTTGAAAGAGGAAGGTTTTCATGAGGCACCAAAAAGATAACAGATGAGCCTGTCTAATATTTAAGGGGAGGGAATTCCAAAGGATAGGTGCCACAATATCAAAGGTTCACTTTATACGTTGTGCAAAATAGACCTCCTGATAAGATGGTACCTGCAGAAGGTCCTCATCTGCAGAGCACAGTGATCAACTGGGTATATAATGGGTAATATGATTTCAGGTATCCTGGTCCCCAAGCTGCATAGGGCTTTGTACACCAAAACCAGAACCTTGAACTTAGCCTGGTAGCTAATGGGCAGCCAGTGCAATTATTTCAACAGCAGAGTGACATGTTGGTGATACCAACCTCAAGGACAGCCCCACATAAAGTGCATTACAGTAATCCAGCCTGGAAGTTACCAGTACATGGACAACACTGGTCAGGCTGTCCTGGTCCAGAAATGGCCACAGCTGTCTTACCAGCCGAAGGCACTCTCAGCCAGGGAGGTCACCTGGGCCTCTAGTGACAAAGATGGATCTAGGAACACCCCCAGACTATGAACCTGCTCTTTCAGAGGGAGTATGACCCAATCCAAAGGAGGCAACTGAACAGAACTTGGGAACCACCAACCCACAGTGCCTCCATCTTGCTAGGATTCAGACTTAGTTTATTGGCTCTCATCCAGCTCACCACCAAGTCTAGGCACCAGTCCAGGGCTTGCACGGCCTCTCCCAATTCAGATGTTACAGAGAAACAGATCTGGGTATCATCAGCATACTGCTGACACCTCGGCCCACTAAGAGATCAAATAAGAATAATAGGGTCACACTCCTCCTGTCCTTTTCCTGATAAAGGTCATCCATCAGGGCAACCAAGGCTGATTCTGTCCCATAACCAGGCCTGAACCCAGATTAGAATGGGTCAAGATAATCTTCAAGCAGAGGCTGGAAAGCCATATGTTACAGATGCTGTAGCCCTATATTTCCTGTATAGAGTAGAAGATTGGTCAAGATGGCTCACAAGCACCCATACAATTCAATTATTTTATGGCTGCTATGATTTGTGCCATCCCACACCAGAATTTTACAACTTGTGAAGGTCATCACAATGACATCAGGTGACTTGGGTTTTTTTTTTTTTGCCAGCTCAGGTCTTCAAGAGTGCTTTGCAAGGGACTTCACAAGACCTAAAGGACCTAGCAAAGTGCTCTACAAGACAGCACTTTGCAAGGGGCTATGCAATTCCCTGGTCTCCCAAGCTCCTTGCAAAATGCTCCACAAGATACCACTTTGATCCATCTTGCATAGCATTTTGCAAGTGGCTTTGGATGTTGTGATGTCATCATAATCCCTGTACCCATCCTTCTGAAATTTTGCAAGGAATGTACCTAGGGGCACCTCTAAATTCACACAAATTTTCCACAAAATCACAGAGATGATAGGACATCCATAAAAATTGCAAAACTTTAAAGACTCCTTGCATGAAACATTTGCCATATTCTTTCCACTCAGAAGGAGCTACTATGCCTGCAAATTTCATCCAGTTCTGGTTACTGCCTTATGTTGATTTCCCCACTGTAGTAAGCAGAGAGGTATCTGAAGCTTCTGAAAATGAACTGAAGTGAGATGTCAATCCAAAGAGCCAACTGATGTTACCCACTCTCCAAAGCAGGTTCCAAAGTGATTTTTTAATCTTGTTCACATGCCTGATATCAGGCTGAAAGTAGATGTTACAGTCAACTTATGATGGCCATGAAAAGTAGCATCTACGTCATCATCTTGTCTCTTCCTATACCATTTAGAAGTGCAAAATGAATGAACCGAGTGGCATTACTCCATTGCAAGTTCCCCAACCCCTGAAAAAAAGCAACTAATGAAGCAAAGCAGTTAAATGCAGCACAAAATGATACCCCGTCATGCATTCTGCAACGTTATTTCTTAAGGTCAGACAAAATGTGCAGCTCCAGCCTCAAGTGTCAGAAAAAGTCACTTAAAAAGTAGTTCTAAATATTTCCTCTGTCCCATTCTCCAACACCAACATCTGGCTGAATTAAATTACCAAGAGAATTCTTCCCATTATTCTGCTCCCCACAGAAGAGGCCCTAACCCCCAGCCTCTGAAGTGTACTATTCTTCCATCTTATTTTTAGAGACATGACCCATATATATTTTTTTCTTCCCAGGCAGCTCAATATAAGCAGTAGGAGATTCTTGGGGGAAATGCATCAGCACTGGCAAGCTGTAATTCGGCTTTCGGTGTAGCTGGAACCCACAGACTGTGTGTCATATTGTCCTGTTTAATTTCTTCTCAAAAAAAGCCAATTTAGCAACACACGGTCCATGTTCTGTAAGAAAACATTAAATCTTTCAGAATGTCACTCTACCTTTATCCAGAATGCTTTTAGGGCTATTTCTCACATTAGATTCCTGCCCCCCGCCCTGACACAATGTAACTCCTGTAGTAAGCTATTCCCCTGTGACTGGGGACAAGCTGAAATGTACTGTCTAAAAAACATGGCTTGAGAAACTGCCATCAGTCACTTATGGGAGAGAATAAAATATCTTGGCCATTAACAGGTCTGGCGTGGCGATACTATAACGGCTGATTAACGTTACTTTTGGGACTTCTCTCTCTGCAGTCTCCACAGAAAATCCCATGCAACTTAGAATAGCAGAGATAATTGTCAACATGATACAAACAGGAAAATATTGCTAGAAAGTAGACATCACTTCATATTGCACGATCCTGATAGGCCAATGATAAAGAATCAAAATTAATGAAAGCTTGTTCACATGTTACACAAGCTGTCTGTATACAAGTGTTTGTATAAAAGTGTGTAGACTCATTAACTTATACAGCTCAACTAATGTGTACATAGGCACAGAAACAGTACACGCTGAGAACCTTAGCTGTTAATAATGTACGAGTGTACAGCTCAACTATTTGTACACATTAGGCTTGTTGACATGCTGCACTGAGCCCAGATACATAAGAACATAAGAAGAGCCTCCTGGATCAGACCAATGGCCCATCTAGTCCAGTATCCTGTTCTCACAGTACCCAACCAGATGCCTATGGGTGCCCCCAAAGCAAGACCTGAGTGCAACAGCACTCTTCCCACTTGTGATTCCCAGCAACCGGCATTCAGAGGCATCCTGCCTCCAACAGTGGAGGTAGAACATAGCCAACACAGGGCTAGCTGTGTGTATAATGATACTACAAGCTGTTCCTATACACATGTACAAGTGTTTGTGTGAAAAAGTGTACACTCACTGACTTGTGCAGCTCAACTAAGGAGTGCACAGGTTCACAGACTGTACACTTGTTGAATGTACTGTGTGAATACCGCTTAAATCCCCTCATATGGAACCAGAGACACTGTTTCCAAAGCTGGTGCATGCTTTAACAGTGTATTTAATTGCATACCACCCTGGCATCTGATGGGATTGACAAATACTTGATTACTGTAATGTGCATTATGTTGGGCTGCCCTTGTATGTGGTCTGGAAGCTGCAACTAGAGCAGAATACAGTGGCCAGACTGTTCACAGGAGGTTACTGGCAACATGCTACCTCACTGCTGGAAGAGCTGCACTGGTGTCCAGTTTGCTACCAGGCCAGGTTCAAGATACTTGTGTTAATTCACAAAGGGCTAAACAACTTGGCCCCAAAAGACCTTAAGGACTGCCTGACTCCCTTTGTTCCATCTCAGTCACTGAGATCTGTGGGGCATTCTTAGTGGTTCCTCATGCCCCTGTGGTTTGGTTGGCCTTCACCAGGGACCGAGCCTTTAGTGTGGCAGACCCTGCCCTGTGGAACTCCATACTAACAGAGGTTCAGCAGGAACCATCCAGTGTTTCTTTCAGGCATCTCCTAAAAACTGAACGTCTTAAGCAGGTCTTTTAATATGAACTTTCTTTTCCAACAAATGCAGTACTTACAGATGGGTTTTTTTTCATTGTTTTTAGCGATGTTTTTATTGGTTTTTAATTCTAAAATTTATATTTTGTAATGCTGCCTTGATATACTTCCAGCATTTTTCATACCATTGCCACTTCAAGTGCAGTGGTCACTTCCAAGCCACGAGATTCAGATGCAGAGAGGCATGTGAAATATCTCAGAAACTGGGGAATATTTACAGACACCTCTGCTCCATCCTAATAACTCTTATATATTTTATTTTAAATATAATGGGTGAGATCCAATGTAGCTGAGCATGCACCCATTTATACAACAGGGCTTTTCCTTATTTATTTACAAAAGTATTTATAAAGCAGCAATTCATAAAAAAAATGGTAGCGTACAATAAAATATAAATCTTAAAATACAGAACAAATGACCATCACTGAATAAATTAAATCTTTAAAAATGTTGGATGAAACAGAAATGTTTTCAACAGGAGACCAAATATCCAAAGTGGAGCTGCCTGTCAGATTTCAATAGGAACAGTGGTGCCATTACACTAAAAACCTTACCTTGCATAGGCATGTGAGATCTGGGGGACATTTAGGAGGGATTTCTCCAGATGCTTCCAGTGATCCAGTTGGTGTATAAGGGACAAGGTGGATGTTTGTTCTCTTAAACCCCTGTACCCTCCCATGCACTCCCAAAACCTGCTCTGGAGTGTTGGGGGACCCTCTGGATCAAATTCTTCTTCTTCTTCTTTTTATTATTATTATTATTATGAAGAAGAAGAAGAAGAAGAAGAAGAAGAAGAAGATTTATATCCCATCCTTCCTCCCAGTAGCAGCCCAGGGTGGCACACAAAAGCACTACAAACACTCTAAAGCATCATAAAAGCAGACTTAAAATATATTAAAACAAAACATCCTTAAAAACTTGTTTTAAAAAAATCTTTAAAAGTATCTTTTTTTAAAAAAAAGCTTCAAAAAGATCTTTTTTTAACAAAAGCTTTAAAAACATATTACAAAGTAATTCCAACACAGATGCAGACGGGAACCTTTTTAGGGCTGTGTGGATGGCTGTTTTGGGGGGTGTTTTTTTTTGGAGAAACTAGAAATGTCGTTGCGCAAGCAGATTTTTGTTGTGCAAGGAGGCAGACAGCATTGGATTTTGCCTGTTGTAAGCTGTCTTGAAAACTTCAGTTGGTAGGTAGGAAATAAATACTCCAAACAGATTAATTTTAAAAAGGGATAGCATCCAAATCTGTTTCAACCAGAATCTGGTTAGACACAGGCATTTCCTGAAGCATTATCCTATCTGTCCTTTTCTTAAGCTCAGTTCCCATGGCACAGATGGAAAGAAGAAATTCAGCCAAGAAAATGTGTAGCTGCAATCTTTAAAAGTTATATAGAGGTGCTGCCCTCCCTTGTAATCCTTTCTTAGGCCATTACAAATTCCATTCTCTCTGAACTTGACAGGTAATGGCTTGTTTTTTTTTTTTAATATTTTGTCATTTTGTTGCCCTTATGTCAAAGTTCCTCCAGTTTAATAATAAATGATGATACACAATGAATAAAACAAAGCAAAGACAACATCAACAAAAAACTTTGACAAATGGGGGGGAAGAATAGATAAATATTTTAACAGCAACGTGGGCATACCTCTACTGCAGGCATTATCCCAAAGTATCATACCTGAAACATCAGATGAAGCAATGTGCACACACAGCCTTGCCTTACAACAAACCAGCACTTGGTAGGGCTCCTGCTGGGAAAAGGGGTGGGATATAAATCTAATTAATAAATAAATAAAATCTTTTGAACTTGTTACTGTATCAGGTCATTCTTCTTTGCATTCATTCCCATCTGGAAGGAACCCCCTTGGTTCGAAGTATTTTTGCAACAGAGAACATCTGAATAATTGCAGGATTTCCCAGTTTGGGCATTCTTCTTTCCCCACGGTAAGGAGAAGACTGAAGGGAAACAGGTTGGGAATAAGCAATCCCAACTTTCCTGAGGAAGAATCTCTTGGGAAGCGAGATCATCATTCAAAGAGACCTCGCAGTTTGACTGCTATGTGGAAGAGTCAGGGTATTTGAGATTGCATGGACAAGTTAGCAAGGAAACATACTCCTAAAGCAGACATCACCATTTTTCTTCCTATGGCATATGTATAAATATTTCAAACATTTGTTGTCACTGTAAAAAAAATACTTCTTCACAGTTAACAACTTCAGCAAACAAAATTTTTATCCCTAATAAAGAGAACTGCCTCAGGTTCCAAAATGTATTTAATTCAAATGAATTGCCTCAACAATATTCATCAGTACCTAAAAATACATCATTTTTGTAAAAAAAAAATGACTGAATCTACATTCTCATCACTTCCATGTTTAACAATCCAAAAGCTCAGTTGTGAGAAGTACAATAAAAAGGCACAGATTGAGCTTAGACATTTTGAAGATGCCTGCGTTTTAAAATGGTAAGCAATTAAGCATTTCAAAAGCAAAATAGAACACAAAAGAAGTTAGCAAATATGTTTTCATTTGCTATTTTCTTCAACACCACCTGAGTATCCCAGCCTCACCAGGAGTTATTGTTCTAAGCTAAGACTAATCAAATGAGTATCAAAAACTTTTCTAGAAACCCACATTTTAAGAGTTTAGCAAGATGTGAAAGATTCCTAAGAAACCCAGTTTAACAAAATTCAGAAGAATTCCCCTGATCCCAATTCACCCTGAATTTCACATTAGGCAAAACTCAAAAGCAAGTCTACTTTAGTTTAATTTCCTCAAACACCAACCTCCAGCCATAGCTGTGTCCTGGCTGCAGTGCCACAATACATGTCTACTCAGAAGTAAGTCCTATTGAGTTCAATGCTGCTAACTCCCAGGTAAGCATGTACTGTATATGCTTCCTTCTGGCCTCTCTATCTTGCCCTCAGAACTCTCCTCATGACTACCTCCCTCACTGGCCCTACATGACATCCCAAGTATTTTTGCCTGGCTGGAATGTGTCTTTGAACTCCTATAACGCCCAGATGAAAGACAGAGAGGGATGTCTGAGAGTGTGTAGAAAGTGATCTACTGTCCAGGGGTAGCATTGACATTCATTGATCTGCCCACTCTTGCCTCAGGCATGTGGGGCAAAAACCACTGGCATGTGCCCACCAAAAGCTTGCTCAAAAAGAAATGCAGCCCTCGTGCTGAAGCCGGTTCCCTACCCCTGATGTATAGGACTGCAGCTTAAGCCAGGTTTGCTGTTTCTCTCTCTGGGCTAGTTCACAGAGATGTTAAATTGCAACCAAAACAGGTTTGCCACAGAGCATATGCTCAAAAGAGAACTCCAGCTCTCTAACAAGTTTACCAGCGTGATACAACACCTGTCTGTCACATTCACTCTTTTTTTACATTTGTGGGTGCTTTTAAGTGGGAGAGCACCAACTATTTAAATATGAAACCCAAGCCATGAACATTTGCAGCAAGTGTATGCATTATGTGGGAAAGGGACCCTATGGCGAGGGATCCCTATGAATGTAGAACAAGGTGTAATTCAAACGGGATCCCTCTTGTCAGAGTCACTTTTCTCACTATTGTTTAGAAGGGGTGCAGCCTGTCAGGCTGACAAGGGCTCATGTGTGAATTTTTGGTGTGTTTCCTTTTAAAATACACTGAAGCAGTTACTGCTTCAGTGTATTTTCCACTGTAACAGAAGGAGGGAGAGGAAAAGAGAAAGAAATCCCTTTTTCTTTTTTATCTTGCGCCCACCTGCTGTGGTTCTTTCCCACCGTCTCAAATGCCTGTTTATTAGAGCTGAGTCCAATGCTTCAAAAAATTGCCATCCCATTTGCAGGTTAGGAAGTTGGCGAGCATTTCAGTGATTGGAAGGGGTAGGCTAACAGAGGCAAAGTATTCACCCCAGTTGCCACCAGTTATGGATGCTTTCCCCACTGCTGCTGGATCAGGAAGACTTTCTTCACTCCTCTTAAAGCTCCTTCCATAGCTTGCTAACCAAACAGGATGAGTTCTTTCCTTATGTCTTCACTTTGATCTTGGTGTTGTCCAAGAATGTCATTAGGGGCTGACCCGGAGTGGGGTACGGTGGGGTGAACCTCATTCCAGGAGAGTCCTCTCCTACTTCCTCATTTTTTTTAGCTCTTGTCTTGTTTCAGGGTGATGGCATAGCAGGGCAGAGTGAATGTGAAGGGGGGGTTGAGCCAAATGTGCATGCTCAGTGTGAATGAAGAAATAGCAATAGCATAATAAAGGTGTTTATATTGGTGTCTCATTAGTATCTTGCCCCAGAAAATCTTGCATTCATTTTCCCCAGGGACATTTGAAAGAACCCAGAGAAGCTGTGGCTGCAGAAGCAACAGGGAGAAAGGGAGCCTGGGGTCATATGGTGGACTGTTCAACTGAATAGCTTATGACTAGAGAGTGGATGCAGAAGGGAAGTCTCCAAGAGTCCTTTTTTATGTGTGTTGTTCAGATCTAATTGTTTCCATGCTGGTGGATTGAATCAGAATATAATATCCCTACTCGTAATTTGGTTACCCACTAACTCAGCTGCAGTCCTACCTAGCTGACTGCAATCTTAAGCACACTTGCTTCGTATTAAGTTCCACTCAACATAGTGTGACTTACTTCCAAGTAGAGGGGCATAGGATTGCTTGGTGTGATGGTTCCCACTGAATAATACTTTCTCTGAAAGGCTTTCTTTTACTCCTGATTCTGGAAGGATGTCAAGGTTCAATTCTATGCATACACATTAGAAAAATGCAAATTTCATGCAAATTTATGTCATGGGCCTGCAGGGATTGGTGAACTTGTCAGTTTCTGTTTCTCTCAGTTTTTTTGTTTTTCCAGTTTTAAGCTTGGATTTCCACATCAGTTTCAGCAGGATTTTAGTGTGCATTTCTATTGTCAGGGGTCTGTTGACATCAACTTCAAGAAATGGAGTTTTAGACCCTTCGGAGGCCCACTATGAATTGTTTGCAAGGCACTTTGAGGGTAAAGTTGCTTGCCTCTATAGCAGTCTTGATGCCCCATTCACATCTACTGTAGTCCCCAATGAGCAACGTCTGCTGTAACATCTTGGGAATGGTTTCAGTTGATGCGACCTGATGACATAGACAAGGTGCTTGCGATGATGCAGTCAGCAACGTGTCCTCTCAACCTTTGCCCTCCATGGCTTATTAAAGCTTGCCGAGGGGGTTTGACCAAGTGGATCCAGGGTGTGGACAACACATTATTGCGGGAGGGAGTGGTTCCAGGCACCTTGAGAAAGGTGGTGATCCGACCACTCCTGAAAAAGCCCACCCTGGACCCTTTGGTTTGTGACAACTACTGACCAGTTGCAAATACCCTCTTTTTAGGGAAGGTGTTTGAGAGGGTTGTGGTGCAGCAATTGCAAGTACTCTTGCATGAAACAGATTATCTTGATCCATTAGTCTGGGTTCAGGCCTGGTTATGGGACTCAATCGGCCTTGGTTGCCATGATGGATAACCATTATTGGGAGAAGGAGAGAGGGAGTGTGTGTTGGTGTGTGTGGTGTTGCGTGAACAGCGCAGTTGCACTTTAGAGTAAGTTGGTCAAGAAACTTCACAGAGGCAAAAGATCATGTTAAGAGTCTTTACTTAGACATTAAGGCTTGCAGCTTACAAGTAGATCCATTCCCCCCCCCTCTGGGTAGTACTGCTCGCTTCAAAAGCAAAACACAGACAGAACACTAACAGAAGACTGTTGGAACTTTTCCCAGCTGATATCTCCCTAGTTACCATGACAACATGTCTGGCCTTGGCTGTCCGTTCTCAGGCCAGGCACATCCTTTACAGCTGATAACACTGCTTCTTCCCCAGACTGCTTGAAACTTTCAGACTTGATGAAAAACAACCTGTGGCAATAAGGTCTAATGAGTCAACAGTCCCCCCTTTTTCATCATGTCTGCAAATCCATTACAACAATCACATTACAGTAATACATTTCTACAATACAAAGGTATACATATGCATCTAGTAATACATTTCAGTACATTGCATCATTGATTACATTTCCAGTCTACAGTTCAATACATTTCAAACTTTATCAATCAAACTTTGGCTGAACACAAGTCAGATATAAAGTCTCTGCATCCATCTGCACTTCCTTGTGCACTCCTGGGCTGCTGATAACCCCCACAGTAAATCTCTCCGGCGGTTTTCCAATGTTAGCTCTCTCAGAGCGCCTTAAGGGAACTGAAGCTTCTGCTTCCACTCCCCCCCCCCCACTTGAGCTTGTTCCTGGCACGGCTTGCTCAGGATATTCCAGATCATCAGCCTTACGTTTCTTTGTTTTACGTTTGCCCAAAATCAGTTCATTTAATGCATCTTTCAGTGGAATATCTGTTCCTTCCACTTTCACCCCTTGTGTGGGAGTAGGTACTGGTGTCGGAATTTCATCTGAACCATTGAGAATCACTGTTTGCTTTTGATCCCAAGGCTTTTCTGAGACTTTAATGCTTCTGCTCAGAACTACTTGCTGTGTTTTTGCAATCCACACTCTGTAATATGCATTCTGAAATCCCAGCACAAACCCTTCCTGTGCTCTGGGTGCAAGTTTGCCACGTCTTTTTCCCTGTGAAATGTGAACCCAACATCTGGCTCCGAACCTTTGAATGTGCTGCACCCTAGGCTTTCTCCCAGTGAGTTTCTCATAGGGTGACATTCCACTATGCAACACCCTATTGTGAATGTAAGTCGCATACAGAATTGCCTCTCCCCAGAAAGAATTCCCTAAACTGGAATGGCTCTCATGGCTTCTTGAAGCACCCTGTTTTTTCTCTCCGCAGTTCCGCTACTGAACGGACTAAATGGAGCTGTGAAATGTTGTTCTATACCTTCACTTTCAAGGTATGCATGTAATGTTTTGCCTGTAAATTCGCCCCCTTGGCCTGATCGTATCACTCTCACTGTGACATTATGTTGTGTTTGGATTCTCTTAATGAACAGTCTCAGCTTCTGCTCTGCCTCATCTTTCCTCTTCAGCAAATAAACATGAGTGTATCTCGAAAAGTCATCTACTATGACCATAAAATACCTTGCACCTCCTCGTGAACTGTTTATTGGCCCTGATAAATCAACATGAATGAGCTGGTAGGGAGCTGTTGTCGTGCTTTCAGCCTCCCGGTTTATAGGTGCAATTGTATCTTTAGCTTTATGGCAGGCATCACAATCCATTATCTGACCACAATCTGTCAAACGCATGTCTTCACTATGCATCGGGGTTTTCTTAATCGTGTCATAATTTGCATGTCCCAGCCTTTTGTGCCAATCATGCACACAGCCTTGATGTGTCTGTGCTTCAGCATTTAACACAGCACACTCTGCTTGATTGCTCTTTATTACAAACTGATCATCTTTCAGGCTCCCTTGCATGCATATTTCACCCCCTCTTTTCACAAAACATTTGTCTTTGTCAAACAACACTTGAAACCCAATTCTGGTTAATTTTCGGACTGACAAAATATTATTATTCAATTCAGGAACATACAAAACATCAGAAATTATGCCAATCTTGTTCAATCTCACTGTTCCTCGGGCCTCCACATTTTTCCGTGATCCATCCACTAGAAGAACAAAGTCCTGCACCTCTTTTGACATGTGAAATAAACTTAAGTCTTTTACGAGAGTATGGGACGCACCACTGTCACAAATCCAGTCTATTCCCTTAAACCGAGGTTTTTCTTTACTGACAAAGTTCACACTTCCCTGCTTCCAGCTTTCGTCTCTGTTTCTTCTTTGCTTAACTGCACAGTGTCTTTGAAGGTGCCCACGTGCTCCGCAGAAATAACAAAGCTGTGGCTGCTCTTGCTTGCTATCCTGCTTGCTTCTGACTGCCTCCTTCGGCTCGGCACTTTTCGCCTCCTGTCTCCGCTGCCACTCCTGGGTCAGTTTTTCCTCAATATATGCCACATTGAGGCCCCCATCTGGCATAGCTTCCATTGCCATGATGAAATTATTCCAACTCCCATCGAGTGAAGCCAGGATCATATAGGTCTTCTGAAGGATACTGTGTTTGACCCCTCAATCCTCTAACTCAGCAAACAAACGCCTGAATTCAGTGAGATGCTCACTCATGGTGTACTCACCCGTGAAGCACATCTGGTACAGCTTCCGTGCCAAACACAGCTTAGATCCCGCAGTCTGTTGAACATGAAGAGCCTGCAACACGGTCCACATCTGTTTGGCTGTGGGAACATCTCTCACGTACAGCAGTTGAGAGTCGGATAGAGCCAGAGTAATAAAAGCCTGCACCTTCTCGTCTTTACGTCGCCAGGCTGCTGTGAGGGGAACTGGGGGGGGGGTTCCTTCAATAACATCGAATAAATCCTCTTTTGTTAGGAAAGCCCGCATTCTCAGCTTCCAGCTGGCGTAATTCTTTTCCGTAAGCCTCTCCATTGGCAAGCCTCCACCAGACATGTTTACAGCCATTTCCGCTCACCTCTGTCTGGCACAAATCAATCAAGCTGCCCTCTGGAACTCCGACTGCCGTTCAGTCCAGCCACTTACTCCTGTGTAACGCGCGCTGGATCTGGGCCCATAACCCTGTTGGTGTGTGCGGTGTTGCGTGAACAGCGCAGTTGCACTTTAGAGTAAGTTGGTCAAGAAACTTCACAGAGGCAAAAGATCATGTTAAGAGTCTTTACTTAGACATTAAGGCTTGCAGCTTACAAGTAGATCCATTCCCCCCCCTCTGGGTAGTACTGCTCGCTTCAAAAGCAAAACACAGACAGAACACTAACAGAAGACTGTTGGAACTTTTCCCAGCTGATATCTCCCTAGTTACCATGACAACATGTCTGGCCTTGGCTGTCCGTTCTCAGGCCAGGCACATCCCTTACAGTTGATAACACTGCTTCTTCCCCAGACTGCTTGAAACTTTCAGACTTGATGAAAAACAACCTGTGGCAATAAGGCCTAATGAGTCAACAGTGTGACCCTGTTATTCTTACTTGATCTCTCAGGGGCTTTTGATTGACCATGGTATCCTTCTGGGTCGACTTGGTGAGATGGGTATTGGAGGCACTGTTTTACAGTGGTTCCGATCCTATCTCCAAGGTTGTTCTCAGAGAATAGCATTGGGTGACTGTCTTTCAGCCCCCTGGCAGTTGTGCTGTGGGGTGCCGCAGGATACCATCTTGTCCCCCATGCTGTTTAACATCTATATGAAGCCCTTGGGAGCAGTCATCAGGAGATTTGGGGCAAGGTGTCAGCAGTCTGCTGACGATACCCAGCTCTATTTCTCCATAACATCTGAATCAGGAGAGGCCGTCCAAGACCTTGACCACTGCCTGAACTCGGTGGTGGGCTGGTTGAGGGCCAGTAAACTGAGTCTGAATCCTAGCAAGATGCAGGCAGTGTGGGTTGGTGGTTCCCGAGTTCAGATAATTGGTCAGTTGCCTGATTTGAATGGGATCATACTCCTTCTGAAAGAGCAGGTCCATAGTCTGGGGGTGCTCCTGGATCCATCTTTGTTGCTAGAGGCCCAGGTGACCTCTGTGACTAGGAGTGGCTTTAACCAGCTTTGGCTGGTAAGACAGCTGTGGCTGTTTCTGGACCAGGATAGCCTGGCCACTGTTGTCCACACACTGGTAACCTCCAGACTGGATTACTGTAATGCACTCTATGTGGGGCTGCCCTTGAGGTTGGTCCAGAAGTTGCAGCTGGTGCAAAATGTGGCGGCGAGACTGCTCACTGGGGCAGGGTATTGCCACTATGTCACCCTGCTGCTGAAAGAATTGCATTGGCTGCCCATTTGCTACCGTGCCAAGTTCAACATTTTAGTTTTGGTGTACAAAGCCCTATACAGCTTGGGACCAGGATACCTGAAAGATTGTCTTATCCCTTATATACCCAGTCAATCACTGTGCTCTGCAGGTGAGGACCTCCTGCAGACACCATCTTATCAGGAGGTCTGTTCTGCACAACATAGGAAAAGGACATTTAGTGTGGTGGCACCTACCTTGTGGAATCCCCCCCCCTAAATATTAGGCAGACACCACCTCTGTTATCTTTTCGGTGCCTATTGAAGACTTTCCTCTTTCAACAAGCCTTTTAAGTTGCGACCTAATCCAGTCTGCATCTGTGTTAGAATTGCTTTTTAATATGTTTTTAAACCTTTTTTTAACAATATATTTTAAACCTTTTTTAACAATATATTTTTAAACCTTATCTTAACAATATATTTTAAACCTTTTTAAAAGATGTCTTTAAAGCTTTTAAAAATGTTTTTAAAGATGTTCCATTTTAATATATTTTAAAGTCTGTTTTATGATGTTTTAAAGTGTTTTTAGTGCTTTTGTTTGCCGCCCTGGGCTCCTGCCGGGAGGAAGGGTGGGATATAAATCAAATAATAAATAAATAAAATCTATCCTAGTTTGCACATTTTTGCATGCAATTTTGCCTAATAGACACATTTTTGCAAAACAATTTTCCCTAATGTAATGCCTTTTTAAATGTTATTTTCACTAATATATGCATTTATATGCATACTTTACCCAACACATTACTTTCCTGGAGAACTGCACTGGAAAGTTGGGAGATGTGTCAGTTTTGAAGGATGGCTATACTTCAGTTCATGTGTTGTTTCAGAAAGTGCAAATTAAGTAAGTTTGCCTTTAAATGAAATCAGATTTCTCCCCCCCTCCCTATGGGCCTGTGCCTACCTAGCAACCCTCCTGGTGTTGTCCAGAAACCAAATCAGAATGAAGGAAGAAAGAGGCCAGTGTGCTTCCTGTCCTCACCCTGTTGTCTTCTGGGCAGGAGGTAACATGCTTTTAAAAAGGTGAATGGGGCCAGCACAGTTGCAGGAAATCTTCCCTCAAAAAGACAGAGTTCTTTACAGGCTTTTTGGCTCAGCTCCAATGTTACCACACACAAATACTATGGTACCAGATTTGTTTTCTGCAGGATGCCACCCTACAAATCCAAATTTGAGGTAGATATTTCTGCTTCTGAAAGCTTGGAAAATGTGTGTTTTTTTAAAAACAAACACATTCATTTCCTAGACATGGCAGGCTTATCCTGGAATGGCCTTGTAAAGTTCCATATTTATCTGTAGGGAGGGGGAAGAAAAAGAGGCTAGTTGTTGAAATGCAAATACATTACTAGTAGAATAGCATTCATATGCCATTTTGGGGGGTTTGAAGTGCTTCACGTAATTAGCTCAGTGTCACCCTCACAATGAATTATAAGGTAGCTCAGCCTTATTACTACCTCCATCTTGCAACTGGTAGGCTGTTGCTGCAGCAAAATGAATGGATGGCTCAAAGGAAATTGCAGCAGAGGCAGGATTTCAACAGGAGACTTCCTGATTCATGGCTCACACCCTGAGCCACCACCCTATCCCATCTTTCACAAAGATCAGTGTTCTCAAGCAAAATGCTATTTAACTTTGTGCTGTAATTAAACAATTTCTTACTACTGGCTTAAAACAGCAGGCTATTATTATGGGCTTACTTCACTTCCAGCAAAGTAATAAGTTCATTTGACTTCACTTATTCAGGATATACATTAAGCTTTTATCTGCTTCCCTGCTTGTAAAAGTAATAGCGGGACGGTAAAGGATTTGAACGGTGAGTATGCTTGCCACTTAGCAGTCTTAAGTGGTTCTTTGAAACTACCTTCCCCCCAATATTTTTCATCACCATCTTTACTGCCACTCAAAAGAAGGATTCTTAGTGCTAAAAGTAGCAGCTATGTGTGTGTGTGTGTGTGTGTGTGTGCATACAAGAAAGTACTCTCTTGTCACTAATGGCTTGCGGTTATTTACCAGCCTCCAACAGAAAAAGGTGAAATTGTTTCAAACTCCTCAGCACTTGAGCAATTGCTTTCAGAAGTGAAAGACAATGGAAAATTCCAACAGAGGGTCACAGCATAACATGACACTTTGTTTCTTTCTTCACAAATGTAGTGAAGAAATACAGAGAGACAAAGCCATTAGGAGAGGCAAAGGCTTCAATGCCCAACCAGAGACCTATCCATTGGTATCCCTGGCACATTTTCAAACTAAGATGACTCAAGACATTATGGTGCCTTGGACAGAAAAGACAAATGGTGCACCTCATGAATCCCTTTAACACCTACACATGGTTCAAAGTGCAGGATCACATCACTAAGCCCAACCCACTACAGTATATTAATATGAACATTAATGCTGTTTCTTAGTCTCGTATCTCAAAGATGACCCAAAGCAACTGACAGAAAAGTAAAACAAATATATAATATTAAAAGTATGCAGCCTATAAACCAAATAAAGAAAATCAAAACCATTCGAAGATACAATTATCCAAAAACAAATAAAAAAAACAAAAGATCAGTAAAATCAACCCATCAGATGCCCAAGAGCAAATGAAAATTTTAACCTGGTGACACAAAGATAGTAATGTTGGTGACAGGCAAATCTCACTGGGGAGAGCATTCTATAGACCTGGGTGGGGAGGCACAACAGAAAAGCTCTCTCCCTTGTCACCACTCTCCAAACCTCTCAGGGGTATCAAGCAGATGAGGGCTAATGTAGAACTAAATGCACAGGTATTGTGATCTTGAGATGCATAAGGCTTTATAGGTAAGAACCTGCACTTTGAATTGGTCCTGCAACATACCATTGGGCCAGAACAGTTGTTCTATAATTCATTGAATACCAGTTGGAGGGAATCACAAGTGTGGAGAGTGCTGTTGCTTGTAAGATTCCCATAAGCATCTGTTTGGTCACTGTGAAAACAAAATGCTGGCTGTTCTTATGATAATCTGGCCCTAGTTATTAATATGGCATTCTGCACTAATTGTAAAGCTGCATGTGCATAAGTGTCCATATCATGTAGTGCTAATGATTGTTTGAAGCACCTGCAGACCTTTGGCTTTACCTGCAGAGGTTGGTAACAGGTCTAGCAGAGCATGTGGGACATGGTGAGGTTGGGTCCAATAGCACATTCTCACTCCACGTCAAGTGAACACATGGAAAAGGTACATCAAAGGGGTAAAAGTGGTAAACACAATCAATGTAAACTTATAACTTACAACTGGTTGATCTTAAATGGTATCACAAAGCTGTCACCAGCCAGCCACTCTGTCCTGCCTAATAGTAGCTCCAATCCCTGCATCCTGCAAACCTTTCCTATGGTGTGAAGAACTGAGGCTATTTAAGGGCAAGACAATGATTTCAGAAGGGAACATAGGGAGTAGGGTTGCCAGGTTCAGGGACTGAGACTGATCCTGTATCTTTAGGAGAAGAGAAAGTCAGCCAAGTGCAGGTGTTCCTGCAACACTGTAATGGGAAAAACCACAAAGTGGAATTCTCCCTTTCCCTGCACAAAGACACAGAAGACCTCTTGGTTACCAGGCCCAGCCTCCAAGAGGTCTTCTGTATCTTTAAAAGTTGTGCAAGGGGAAGGGAGAATTCCACCTTGTGGTATTTCCCATTACAGTGTTGCAAGAACACCTGCACTTGACTGACTTTCTCTTCACCTAAAGATACAGAATCAGTCTCAGGCCCTGAACCTGGCAACCCTAATAGGGAGGTGTATTGTCAGTCACCGGGAGATTATTTCAATGTAACAAGGAGATTAGAAATGTCACGTGAATGGCCTCTGTCTCCTAATTATTGCCCCTAAACCCCTGATTTATTGGGGTGCTGACTGCTTTTGTATGCTGTTACTGCTTAGAATTGGAGTCTTAGAAGCTCAAAATGCAGGCTGTCTGACACAATCACAGCATTTGGGAAGTTTCCCTATGCCTCTGTGCTCAAAACAACACAGAGTCTGGGAAGTTTTTGCTCAATGATAAAAAAATGCAGTTTGTCCCACACTTTTGCTCTGTCAGGTGGGTTTGTTTATGGCTTTCTCAAGCTTGAAGAGGTGATGAGCCAGTTAGCTTACGAATATTCTCACTTGGCTAATGTAAACAAGTAGCCTAATAATCAAATCAAGCAAGCCACCTTGAGAATGCAGCTGCATTCTCAAGCCCAAGATGTCATGAGGACAGGTTCAGGAGAAATCACCTGAGGGGGAAAGCAGCTACCTGAATGATGGGAAGATAATGATCTAATAGATGTAAGGTGCCCCTCAGGGGTCTTTGAAAGATAAGTACAGGGCCCCTAGATCAGGGAGATTAAGCCTCCAGGGGCTAAAGAAGCCCCAAGATACCATCAGTATTAAGCCTCCAGTGGGCTGACATAGCCTCGAAGTACCATCAAGAACCAACATCAAGCAGATTGAAGACTCGACGCCTCCCAGGCAACATTTATTATAGTGCTGTTAGGAGGTTTCCGGCATGCAGGGAGATAAATGTGAGATAAGAGCACTTAGAGACAAGGGAGGGAGTAACATGTTAGCTACTTAGTTTCATTTTAGCTGTTTGTAATCCTGCTCTAACGGCTATTTAGCTCCATTTTAGCTGTCTGTATCTCTTTGCTGTAATAAAGCCTTCAATTTCTCTGTTGCCAGCTGTGTTCATGGTTCTCTTGAAATCTTGAACTTAAGTCTTGTGCTTGGCAAAGACTAGGCATTTGGCATTACAGGTGATGGGGTAACTTCCAATGTGACCCTCTACATGTTTCCTTAGAATTTACGCCTATTGAAATTCAATGAGATTTAGTAAGTGTGCTGTGGATTATGTTATTACCTCCAACTGGTGTGCATTCTGCCTACAAGTTTGTAAATTGTGCATGAGTGTCATAAGGAAGCTGGCAGAAGGTACTGGGGAATCTCAGGAGGACTAAAGGAGCTGGGAGGATGACTCTGTTGTCAGACTTTGTGGAATGCACCTGTAATTCATAGGCACAGCCTTCATAGGGGTTAGGATCATTAACTACAATAGGACAATCACTTTGTAGAGTTCATTTCACCCATCTGACAACAGTGAATATGCTATGATTTTTCCAGCATCCCCACTTTCTATGAGATCGACTGTGCCAAGCCCTTCTACTGTGCTGCAGACGACATAAAGCATGCAAGGCTCAGACTGAGATCTCAGACTTTATCCCTTTCAAGAAAAGACAGTGTGCTTATAAAAGTTTCTTTCCCGTCTATTTTATGGGTTATTTTTTATTTTTATTATTTGATCAGCATCTACAAAAACAAAAACTCCATATCACTGCTTATCTATTTGTGTGGAAAAAATAAGTGCAGAAACAAAAATAGGGATACAGTCAGATATAAAATGGCAAAGAGAAGAATTTAAAAGAACTACCGAGTCAGGAGAAGCAGCATGTTCTATATGTGTATTTTTAATAATATTTCTAGCCTACCTTACCTTCAAGGAGCTTGCAAAGTTGAAATGCCCCACGCATGGGATATGTTCTTTCAAATGCTAATGGAAATTGTTTTTTTTTTACAATAATTTTTATTCAAATTTTCATAAAACAAACAAAACAAAATCATAAAACATTCAAAGACAAAAAACAAAACGAAACAAAAATGATTAAACAAAAAAATAAAATGTTGACTTCCCATTTGTCGCAGATCAGTTATAGGTCTACAATATATAACAATCCTGTCTCTTAAATTATATTATAAAATCACTTTCCTCCAGTAGTTATCTTAATTAATCATCAAATCTCATAAACATTACTTTATTCTTTCCACAAAAAGACAAAGAGAGGTTTCAATTCTTTAAGAAATATATCTATCAATTTTTCTCCTAATAAACATGTCGATTAATCCATCTCATTAATAATAATAATAATCTTATTGTCATAACCATAGTCCAAATAAACATATCGATTAATCCATCTCATCAAAATCTGTTAGGTCCAATAATTTCAATAGCCATTATTCCATTATCCATATTAATTCCATCTTCCATCTTCAATAGTCCTGTTAAGTCCAGTAATTTCAGTGTCCAATCTTCCATTATCAGTATTCCATAATAATCTTGCTGTCATAGCCATAGTCATATAATAAGAGTCTGATGGGAATTTCCTCTATCCCAAATATTTTCTTGCCATCGATTCTGAATAAGTTGCTGAAATATTGTTGTAAAGTCATATCTCTGTTCTTCTTTTTTACAAAATGCACTGGCTCATCTCTTGAGAGTTTTTCCATTGTCACATGGCTGCAGTTAATTCCATAGATTTTCTCTATATCTAAATGCTAATGGAAATTGTTAATTGTCACGTATAGAATACTGTGTACTATTCCATGTGAAGAAAATAGATAGGGAGTTTTTCTCCCCCTCTCATCATACTAGAATCCAGGACCATCCCACAAAGCTAACTGTTGAAAAGGTCAGGACAGACAAAAGAAATACTTCTTCACATAACCCATAGCTGAACAATGGAATTCCCTCTCACAAGAAGTAGTAATGGCCACCAACTTGGATGACTTTAAGAAAGGATTAGATAAATACAAGGAGGATAAGGCTATCAATGGCTACTAGCCATGATGGCTATGCTCTGCCTCCATGGTCAGAGGCAGTATGCTTCTGAATACCAGTTGCTGGGAATAATAAATTGTGAGAGAGTTCTTGTCCTAAGGTCCTATTTTGGGGCTTCCTATGGGCATCTGGCTGGCCATAGTTAGAACAGGATGTTGGACCGGATGGGCCTTTGGCCTGGAATAGACCCTCATTCCCCTTATAGAACTACAGTTCACAGAGTTCCTGGGAATAGGGATTGCTTGTTAAACCACCTTGGAAATTGTAGCTCTGTCAGGGGAATAGGGATCTCCTAACTCTCAACACCCTTAACAAATGACAGTTCCCAGAAGTCTTTGGGGGAAGCCATAACTTGGTTTTAAAATTTAAAATGGTGTGATGCTGCTTTAAATGTATAGTGCTGATGGGGCCTTGTTTGCCCACACTGATGGTTAAGCCTCCTGGTGACTCAATGATGTCATAGTTCCAACTTTTGATGTGATTATTTAGTTTGTTGGTTTCATTTATAAGCCATCTTTCTTCCAAAGAGCTCAAGGCAGCCTACATGGTTCTCTCTCCTCCATTTCCCCCCTCACAATGGCCCTGTGATGTAGGTTAGGGTTAGAGGTAGTTACTGGCCCCAAAGCACCCAGACAGATTCATGGCTGAGTGGGGATTTTAACTAGTCTGAAGATTTTATTGGCTAAAGGAGACTGCTCCTGGCAACCCAGAGATCACAAGATGAAGCAACCTTTTTAACTGTTAACTGTGCTTTTTAGAATGTTTTAAACTGCTTTAAGAATGCTTTTCTTTTTGTTGTTAAACTCTTCTGTTGATGTGTTGGCTGCCCTGGGCTCCTTTGGAAAGAAGGGCAGGATATAAATTCAATAAATAAATAAATATTAGTCTGGCTCTCTATGTCAATAAGTTCTTTTATAAACAAAATCACAGGAGATTGCCATGACCAATCAGGTCATTTGGCAGCATGGGAAAGGAGGAAAATGGCACATGAAGAAGCAGTTGCAGTGGCCAAGGAGAAGGCCATTGGACATCACTGGACATTGGGGATGGCTCACAAACCTGTGACAAGCCATGACTCCCACCACTCCAGGAAGCAGGATGTCAGTCAATATTTGCTCCCTAATGGTTTCAGAATTAATACTTGTGGTGGAAGTTCCTTTCAATCTAAGACTGGTTGCCTCTTCAACCAAAGAAAATGTATGTATTATTTGTAATAAAATTTCTCATCCACTTTCTCCTCCAACAAAGATGCTCAAAGCAGGTAACAAAGCATTAAAACATAGCAATAATCCAACAGTTAAAAGCAGTGAGAGAGACAACGAAACACATCTCAACACTCAAAACAACATTAAAAAAGGACCGAAAGAGTCAGAATTTACAAATTACTTAAACACCAATAGAATCAAATGCACGTTGAAAAAGAATGGATGTCAATTGCTGGCAAAACACTAATACAAAGAAAAAAGATCCAACCACCTGGGATTCCACATACTGCGTGAGGCTTGTTACACACTAGACAAACCTTGGAAGACAATGGGACATACAAGAAGGCCACATTAGTTGATCTTAAAGGATGAGCAGATTCATGTGGGAGGAGACACAGTCCTTTAAGCTGGTTGGTCCCATGATGTTTAGGACTTGAAGAGAAATAACTCAGAAATGAACCCAGTAGCTAGTGCATAATCCCAACAAGATGCCTTCTCCCTTTACACTTAGGACACAATTACACACTAGGACCCACCCAAGGCTGCTATGGAAAAAGAACACCCCAGTGTCAAGTTCTACACCTTTCCCCTCTAACATTTAGCACATTTGCCTCCCACGGATGTCACCTCTCGTATTTCCCTAGACAATGTGGAATGGGGATGGAGAGCCCTCAAGATAATGCATCACAACATGGGTAAGCATGCTACTGAGTACAAGAGAGTGGAGAGAACACAACCCAGGTGTGCCATTTCTAGTGACATTATCTTCCATGTTTACCTCATGCAGTCAGGTCATCTGCGGCGTGCTTCATTTTTTAGTGTGCTTTGAGAAAGAGAAAATATCAATATAAAGCCAATAAACTCTGACAAGAGTTTGGAGGAGGCATAATCATTTCTGAACAGGTGCACAGTGCTGAGGCTTTCCAGGCAGCTGGTGCACATAGGCACATGCCAAGGTAAGACCGTTAAGTCCTTGTTGCTTCATACTTAATGAGCAGATTCTATAAATACCCACAGTATTTTGTCTCGTTGAGCACCTATGGGTCTTCAAGTTCCTTCTAGCTGAAATTATTCTTTTTAGTCAACTACATGAAAGAATTAAACTCAATGTTTTTGGCAAGAAAGAGAAGTTGGCTTATTGTGCCAAAGGCACACAGCAAATAGAATAGGTATCACAAAACATTGATTGGATCTGCCTCTGCTGATGTTTTGAGTGTGCAAGCGTTAGGATTTCCAGAAGTCACATCTGTGCTACAAACTTAGACTGGTTGGAAACTGGCTTAAGCATCAGGGGTCCTAAGAACTATACTTGTGTTACGATGCTGTGAATTTCATGTTAAAAATCCCTGACGTTGTCCAATAGTTTTAGTTCCTAGAATTCGTGGGCTGGAACCTAAACAAGCTTGACACTCATTTCATCTTGCACCAAGGCCGACCCGCAAGTCTTTCTCTAGCACAGAGTGGGGAACCTCCAGTCTGCAGGACTCATTAGGCCCACCAGGATTCCCCATTTGGCGCATGAGGCCAATTCAGCCAAGCCATGTCCTACGCCTGATGTTATGTATGACATCAGCTGTGAGGCAGGTAAAAACCTGGTTCAGCAGAAAGGGTGTTTGCAGGCACCACTGATCATCAGTGCCTGCAAAGCCCTTTTCAAAGCACTGGGCAAAACAGCACTTTGAGAGGAGCTTCTGAAGATGCCCAATCTTACCCTGCTCTTTGACTGAGGCACTATTTTGCCCAATGTCTCACTGACATATTTTGAAACAAGTCACAGTCTCTCAGTCTAAGCTACTTCACAGGATTGTTGTGAAACTAAACTGCCACACTTAATGGATGGCTCATTTTATTTTATTTTATTTATTTATTTAAAATGTTTCTGCCCTGCCCTTCTACGCCCTGTAAGGGCGGCTTACAATAAAATCAAACATGGACATAATAAAAACTGTACACAATAAAGATCACAAAAACATTCAATAAATTAATTAAAATACATAAAATGCAATTAAAATACATTAAATACTATATATATAGGGAGTGGTACTCAAGGGACTACAGAGGTAAAAATTAACAAAGAAGGCATAAAATCAGTGTCAGGCTGTACCCTCAGTTCCTCCCAAAGGCCCCCCAGAACAAGATCATTTTCAGAAGTCTCCAGAAAACCATCGGGGAGGGAGCAGAGTGGGCTTCTTGGGGTAGGGTATTCCACTGCTTTGGAGCCACAGCTGAAAAGGCTCTATCCCATGTGCCTGTCAGTCTAACATCTTTCATTCCAGGCACACAGAGGAGACCAGAGGCAGATGATCTTAAATCCCAGGAAGGTACATATGGGTATAAGCATTGGTCCAAGTACATTGGTCCAAGGCCATTTAGGGCTTTAAAGGTCAGAACCACCACTTTGAATTGGGCCTGGAAACAAATTAAGAGCCAATGAAGTTGATAAAGTACAGGGGTGATATGCTCCCTGTGCCATGCTCCAGTTAACATTCTGGCTGCTGCATTTTGAACCAACTGTAATTTCCAAACCATTTTCAAAGTCAGCCCCACACAGAGTGTGTTACAGTAATCAACCCTCAATGTCACCAATGCATGTGTCACTGTGACCAAGTCAACTGCTTCCAGGAATGGGCGCAAGCTAGTAGACCAGTTTGAGTTGGCCAAAAGCACTCCTGGCTACCGCAGCCACCTGATATTCAAGCAACAGGGCAGGATCCAGGAGGACTCCCAAACTGCAGACCTACTCCTTCAAGGGGAGTGCTACCCCATCCAGAATAGGTTGCAACCCTATCCCTGGTGCAGTTTTTCCCTTGACCAGTAACACTTCCGTCTTGTCTGGATTAAGTTTCAGTTTGTTAGCCTACATCCAGCCCTTCACAGCCTCCAGGCACCGGTTTAGGATGAGCACTCCCTCCCTGTGATCAGGTGGTAGGGAGAGATAGAGTTGAGTATCAGCATATTAATAACATTGTACTCCAAATCTCCAGATGACCTCTCCCAGTGGTTTCATATAAATGTTAAAGAGCATGGGAGACAGAATGGAACCATGAGATACCCTGTAGGCCAATGGCCAGGGGGTCAAGCAGTAGTCTTCCAGCACCACTTTCTGGGCCCTGTCCATTAGGTAGGACCAGAGCCACCATAAAACAGTGCCTCCCAATCCCATCCCAGCTAGACGGCCCAGGATACCATGGTTGATTGTACTGAAGGCTTCAAGAGGTCCAGCAGCACCAACAGGGATGCACCCCCATCTGATGCCTAGCGTAGGTCATCAAGCAGGACGACCAAGGCAGTCTTTGTCCCATGACCAGGCCTGAAGCCTGGTTGAAAAGGGTCTAGATAGTCTGATTCATCCAGGAAAACTTGGAGCTGAGCAGCCACTACCTTCTCAATCACCTTGCCCCCAAAGGGGAGATTAGAGACTGGGTGGAAGTTGTTAAGATCTGCAGGGTCTAACGAAGGCTTATTTATCAAAGGTCTTATCACAGCCTCCTCCAAAAATGTTGGCATAGAACCTTCCCTTAGGGAGGTGTTAATTAAATATGCCAATCAGTCAACCACTCCCACTCTGGCAGATTTGATTAACCAGGATGGGCAAGGGTCAAGAGTACAAGTAGTGGCCCTCGATTCTCCTAGAATCCTGTCCACATCCTCAGGCTTTACAAGCTGAAAAGTATCCATAGAAAAATGATCAGAGGAAGCTTCAAGGACATCTGGCACAACTGTAGTTAGAGTCCAAGTCAGTCCGAACGCAAGCAATTTTATCTGCAAAGTGCGTAGCAGATGAACTTTCTTTATTATATATTGTATATAGCCAAAGGCCATGACAATTTAATACAAATTCCAAAACAAACAAATACAATAAAAAAGTAAAAACAATAAGCGACATCTTAACTATGCTATAAAGCCAGATAAAACTTTGCGTCTAAGTCGGCATCAGATTATATTCGATCTATATCACTCTTAGGCGGGGGGTCCGGACTCTTTACTACTCATAACTGCTAAACCTCCTACTCTAATATTTGCTGCTGCAACGGCAAATTTCACCACTTGGAGGGTAAGAAACGGATTCACTCCCGCCAAGAGAACACATATTTGCTCCAGAGGAGATCTATCTCTCAATGAGTATAAAATAGATGCCAAAAATTTGGATCTAGGGAGTTTATAAAGTGCATAATATAATAGATAGCATGAGAGATCCTCCACTTCTTTGGCTTCACAGATACAGAGTCTTTGAGACACTGGGCATTTTATATATCTCCCCTCAAGAAACGCCATGGGCATGGTTTGAAACCGTAAGGCTGTAAAGGCCCTTCTTAGGGCGGGAAAAGTCAGCCAAAGGAAGTATTGTTCTAGCCCAAAGGATGTTTTAAATAACGGGAACCATAGTGAGAAGGCTGTCTGAGTGGATGCGTAAAAATCATTCTTTTTAGCATATAATAGGATCCTTTCCTTATATAAGGACTTCACTTGGGCAGAGACATACGAAGGAAAAATATCCAAGTTAATCCCATAAGAGAATAAGACTAGTTTGGCATTCATGACCCAGGATTTGTGAATGGGCCAACGAAGCTGCTCCAAAAGACACTTTTTAGGAAGGGAGTCATCAGACATTGAGGTTAGTCTTAGTCAGTAACTAGCCACTACCCTATGTACTGCAGCCTTTATTGAAATCAAGCCCGTCTCTAATCTCAGAAGAGGGGCAGGGGTGCTTTTAGGGAGTGCCAAATGGTTCTTAAAAAGGTATTCTGTATGGTTTCAAAGATAGCCAAATTCGTATGTCCCCAGATCTGCGCTCCGTAAAGGAGCTGAGGAATCACTTTACCCCTAAAAGTTTCAACCATCGGTGACACTAAATTTCCTCCCTTAAATCTGAAAAAGTGAAGAAGAGATTACAGGAGTGGTTTTCAGTTTCACCGCCTCTAGATGGATTTTCCAGCACTGATTAGAAGTGAAAGTTAGACCGAGATATTTAACACTACGCCTCTGTTCTGTAGAGTGGTCATTCAGTTTCCAGGTGTGCAGTTTTCTTTTTGGTCCAAAGACCACCACATTAGTCTTTTTATAATTAACTATTAAGGATTCTTTAACACAGAACCCACCCAATGATCTCAACAACCTCCTCATTCCTATGAGAGTAACAGACATCAGGGCCAAATCATCTGCATATAACAAAACTGATACCTTTGTGTCCCCAATGGAAGGTGGGAAGAAATGTAGTCCACTCAGCTCTGAAACAATATCATTAATATAAAAATTAAAAAGAAAAGGAGCCAAAAGGCAACCCTGTCTCACTCCCCTAGTCGTTGGGACTGGATCGGATAATTGACCATTTGCTCCCAACCTGACCCTTAAAGAAGTGTTCGTGTACAAGACATGTATAAGACAAAGGAATCTTCTATCTATGTTAGTAGTCAAAAGTTTACACCATAAACGATTCCTGTCAATGAGGTCAAATGCCGATTTTAGGTCTACAAATGTGACAAATAACTCTTTTCTTCCACCTTTCGTATATTTGTGTATGAGGTGTGATAATACAAAACAGTGATCTAGCACAGATTTCCCTTTTACAAAACCCGCCTGCTCCTCAGCGATGATCGAATTCTCAATTGCCCAAACGTTAAGTTTACCCAGTAAATATTTGGCGTATAGTTTAGCAGTCATGTCCAAGAGGGTGATGGGTCTAAAGTTATGAAGATCGGCCTTTGAACCCCTTTTATAAATTGGGACTACTATACTAACTTCCCACCCACATGGAATTTTGCCTTGTTGATTTATGATGGTAAACAGTTTAGCCAATACTGGGGCCCACCAATCGGGATTTGCTGTAAGTAGCTCTGCAGGAAGCAAGTCTTCTCCTGGGGCTTTTTTGGAGGGTAAGGCAGAAATCAAAGTATATATTTCCTGCGGGGTAACCGGGTCTCACTCCGGACACATAGCAAGGATCAGGTCTTCAGAGTTGAGATATAAATCTTGCTGAAAGGAGGAGGTAGGATGATTAAATAGGGAAGCAAAGTGAACATCCCATTGAGAAGAGGTAATTTGGTTATCGAGGGGATTAATATCCCCCCTAATCCCCTTTGTCACAAGCGCCCAGAATTTTTCTCAATTCTTTGAACGTGCTACCAAGCCCAGGTCCATCCATTGCTGTTTAACATATCTGTTCTTTTTTTCCCGCAGGAGGTTTTTAGATTGTTGTCGGGCAAAAATAAAATTATCAAAATTTCCAGGGGAATCTGATTCTCTAATTTTCCTTATAGCTCTAAAGAGAGCTTGCTTAGCAATACAACATTGTTTATCATACCAACCCTGTCTAAAGGTTCTGCAGGGAAAACTCTTAGTTAATATTAGTTGAAGTTCCGATGTTATTAAAGAGTAATATTTTAGTGGATCATTTGCAAACAAAAGATGGTCTCTTAAAATACGTGTCTCTGGCGCAGCCAAGTATGCATGTGTAGCCACTTGGATAGCACCACACCACTGTATACCTTTACTTCCCTTGGGCATGATGGATTCAGGGGGGATGATAGGGGATGACTTATAGTTAACTGGAAGGGCTAGAGCAGCTCGTAAAGGCATATGATCACTTTCCAGCCTAGCCACAACATCAAAAGAGTCACAGTGAGCATAGCATGTTGCGGAGAGTATCAAGTAATCTATCACACTCTTTCCTTTTGGTCCCATATACGTATAGAGACTGGCTGACTTGGATGAAGATGTTCCATTACAAATAACTAACTGATATTTGAGGGAAAGCTCGAAAAGTGAACAGCCTGCCTAGTTTTTACCTGAATCTGCAGAAACTCTATTTGGAAGGGAAAACATATCATCCGGACTCAAACCCAATTTATCACCCATGGAAAGGTGGGAGGAGCCTATCCTAGCATTCATATCCCCTACCAATATGATTAAAGGGTGTAAATAGGACTGATATAACAAGTCCAGAACACTGTCTAAATCGGACCAGAATGAAGGGCATGCGTGCTTAGATGACACCGGGCGACAGTACACATTGATCAAAAAGATCTTACAACCAGACGATCAACTAATCTGAGTTATTAAAATATTATTTGACTTAATTAAATCCAATGACTGGATGGTGGGGTTATGGTCCACCTTTATCATCATCATCATTTATCAAAGTTGCTAGGCCACCACTCAGCCTACCTCCACAATCTGACTTGACTGCCGGTAATGTATAAACTGCATAGCCGGGCAGTGAAGGAAAATTAGGGGAATTTACCCATGATTCCTGAATGCAAAGCACCTGGAATTGCGTGCAGAAATCATAAAAGCACTGTCTACCAACTTAGATGTCCAACCCGCAATATTCCGGGAGAGAATGTTAAAGCGTAACTTCAGTCTACCAGGAGGGCGGCGTCAGGTAGACAGAAATTCATCAGGGGATTCTGCTATGGTATCTATAGAGTTGGTTTCCCTAAGGTGAGTAATGACTTCACAAGTGTTAGCAGGTCTACTTACATTTGAAATATACTGTTTACGGGAGGATTGGAACTCCACTGGGATACATTTTGAAAGAGATCCCATTTCATGCTGTTCTAAGATTCTAAGATCTGTCCATGAAGGGATTGAATTCATATTCAGATAAAATTTCTGAGTTGGACTACAGGGAGGACCCGTATTTAGAGCAGGAGTATCACAAATAGGGGATTGAGATGCGGGAGTCTGCTTTTGGTGCCTAGATGAGGCATGTATCTGCTTCTGATGTGAAAAGGCTCTCCCTGGCTTCATCTCTCTTTGAGGTTGCATATTTAAAAGGGGGACTGGGTCACCGAATCTACCTACTAGATGAGAAATTAACCTCTTAAATCTTAAAATAATGTTTTGCTGTTCCAACTTTGGCAGCTCTGAAAAAGTATTAAGAAGAGTAGCTTCCTCCTCAATAAAAGGATCTAGCTGTGGTTCATTATTACAAAAGGATGGAGTTGAATTTGAGGGGAGAATAGTTAAAACGTTTTCTTTCTCAGATAGACCACAAAAAGGGTCTCTAAGGGAAAAGTTGTAACATTTCCGAATTAAGGTTTTTTTTGGTTGACCAGTCCTATGGCAAATGGGCAATGGATCGGATAAATCCCTAAAAAATCTTTGTACACCAATCCCATGACAAAATAATAGATGTCTATTTGCGCGGATATGTTTTACTATATTCACATTACCAAAAGTCAGCAGAATCTTAGAGTTTACCGGGGCACTATAAAGTATTTTGATTTTAACTATATCAGAGGGCTTCAGCCGCTCTGGTAAAAAGGGTTGGATGACGTTTATAATCTGGGGTTTCCCAAAAGTGTATCTATCACACACGCCTAAATCATATAAAAATATTATTGCTATTGTATCCTGAATAAGTTGAAGTTTCCAGTGCTTAGCACATTTCCTCGGCGCCATCACTGGTGCAGGCACTGAAGATGTCTGGGACTCTCAGCATACAGAATTGTCTAAGTCCGGAGTTTCAAGAGCCGGAGGATTGCTTAAGTATGGTATAGACGAAGCCACAGGCTGTAGAACAGGGTCCGGATGCAATAGCGGTGTCATCAGGTTTGTACCTTGATTGGAAGTGATGTTATGACGCTTTGACTTGTTCTCTGTCAAAGTATCCAATAGCTTGAATAGCCTCGAAAACTTCATGTTCAGAAAATAATGGCTGAGTTTGAGAGAACGAAACAAACCCTGAGACAGGGTAGACAGGAGATGAAAATTGAATTTAACAAAATGACGCAGGAGCTTAAAGAAACAATGTATTCTGTGAGAGAGGAGTTTGATGGGATAGGGAAGCTACAAGCCCTGGAGATTGGAACAAATGTGAAATTGGAAAAAGATTTGGAGTTTATGGATGTTAGAAATAAAGTTTACTGTTTGGAATTCAACGTTGTCTCTGAAGAAATTAATGAAGATTTTGGTGGTAAAGTTATAAATGTCTTGGATAATTTTCTGGACTGGAATGATATGATGGAGCTTGACATAGAAAAAATCAATGGAGTTGGCTACAGATATGTGACAGTGGAGAAACTCTTAAGAAATGAGCCAGTGCATTTTGTAAAAAAGAAGAACAGAGATATGACTTTGCAGCAATATTTCAGCAACATACTCAGAATTCTTGACTGGAATGATGTGATGTGAATAACAATGATGTGATAGAAAAAAGTTATGGAATTAACTACAAATATGTGACAGAGCAGAGATGCACCCAGAGCAGAGATGTGACTTTACAACAATATTTCAACAACATATTCAGAATTGATGGCAAGGACATATTTGTGATGGGGAAAATTCCCATCAGACTCTTGTTATATGACTATGGATATGACAGCAAGATCATCATGGGATACTGATAATGGATGAATGGATACTGCAACCACTGGATTTAACAGGACTATTGAAGATGGAAGATGGAATTAATATTGATAATGGAAGAATGGTTGTGGAAATTATTGGACTTGGCAGATTTGACGAGATGGATTAATTGATATGTTTGCTTGGACTATGGCTATGACAACAAGATTATTATGGGATACTGATAACGGAAGAATGGCTACTGAAATTACTGGACTTAACAGGATTATTGAAGATGGAAGATGGAATTAATATAGATAATGGAAGAATGGCTATTGAAATTATTGGGCCTAACAGATTTGAATTAGATGGATTAAGCGATTTGTTTATTTGGAGAAAAATTGAAAGATATATCTCTCAAGGAATTGAAACCTCTCTTGGACTTTTTGTGGAAAGAATAAAATAACGTTTATGAGATTTGATGATTAATTAAGATAACTACTGGAGGAAAGCAATTTTATAATATAATTTTAGAGATAGGATTGTTATATATTGTAGACCTATAACTGATCTGCGATAAATCGGAAGTCAACATTTTATTTTATTGTTTAATTGTTTTTGTTTTGCTTTGTTTTTTGTCTTTGAAAATTTGAATAAAAATTAATGATAAAAAAAAGAAAACTTCATGTTCTTTGTCCTCCTCTGTGCCGATTTTAAGTTCTTGATGTTTTTTGACTTTTTCTTATGATGAAGTTGCTTCACTCTAAGATGACATTTAGGTTTCCGTTTCTTAGTATTTTTAACACTTCGAGGAGGATTCTGAGGTAACCCCAGGCTGCCCCCCCCACTGGTTAGAATGTGAACCAGCTTGGTTTCACCCTTTAGTGGGGAAGATTCAGACTGGTGGAGATGGTGGAGGTGCTTATATTTATCCACAAGAGTTGTCAGAAGTTTGTTTGTCTCAGAAAGTTCTTAATACAAACAAGTTCCATCTCTATTACTGCCAGTCTTGGATACAAAGAACTATATACACTTTGACATGGATCTAAGATAAGTGGTACATCCCTGCAATCTGCATTCGGAGAACACAGAAGGGGTGTTGAGTCTATTGGGGGAGGGTCCCCCTGTGTGTATGCTCCCACTTCAGAGCTAGCCGATGAATTGGATAAAATAGACGGAAGGGACTTCTCCACCATCTTCAGTTCAACTGCTAGATTGGCGGAGGAAGAGGATAAGCAGACCCTTGGTAAGATCCCCTTTGTATCAAGGGACCAGTCCAAATTGAGGGGATTTGAATCCAAAAGTTGTAAAGCCGCAATTGGACCCTGGGTAATATCAACATCTGTATTATCGGCCCAGGAAGGGTTGAAATTATCCTGTGCATTGTCCTTGCCCTTCTGCATTGAGGCAAAAAAATAAGTGATTTGTAGCTGCTTCTGTACTGTTCATGTTGATTTTAGACCATCTTCTAAGGGAATCCCTTTATCTCTATAGGATGTTCTGGTAAAAACCATGGCAAGCCCCTTTAAATGTCTCAAGTCCAAGTGAATGGTCAAAATACTACCGCGAGGTATTTTGTGACTAAGACTAAAAAACGAATGCTGTTAAAGTTGATGGCAACGTCTCCTGGAAGATAAGGAATGAATAATAGGCAAAATTTCCCTTTCAAGAATATCCAGGGAATCCAAGAAATCCTCTGCGGCTCATTAACAGGCAGCTCCCCCTATGTTATTTACATGAGGGAGGAGGTCTTGGCAGGCAATAAAATAGCAACTAATAGACTAAAAGAAGGCTATTAAAACTTGCCCGTGATTAATAGACAGTAGAACTAAAAATAATTCAGACCCTTAAACCTGTTAGACTAGGAACTGGACAAAAAAAATATATGTAGCTTACGGAGCTGGAGGGAAGATAACCCTCTCCCGTCTGCCATTTTCTCCGGTCGCCAGAGTGCCTTGCAAACATGTCACAATGAGCAACTGAGGGCTCAGAGTCTAATATAGGGCCAGAGCCCAAAAGACCCCAGACCACCTGGAAAAGCATCGCCAGATGACACTGAGCAGAAACGATGGTGGCAGAAAGAAGTGAACTTTCTTCGCTGCCATCATTGCCACATGATAGACTCGAAAATGAGCTCTATCCTGTGTTCGGTCAGAAGCAGATTTTTTTCTCCATCATCGCTCTAACTGTCATCCCTGCTGTTTCATCAGGCCCAAGGTTTGAGCAAACCAAGGGGTATTATGGGCCTTCCCTAGTGGGAGAGGGCACTTTGGAGCAATAGTGTCCACCTCCGTATTCCAGAGATTGACCAAGGCTTTGGCAGTATCGCCAGCAATGCTGGGAATATCCCCTAGAGCATTCAGAAAACCATCTGGATCCATGAGTCTTGACCATCTTAATTGGCCAGTCACCCCTGCAAAGGTTACCGGGGGCACAAAGTCTAAACCTTGTCAGGTGGTGATCTGTCCATGACAACGGAGTCACTAAGAACCCCTCCACCCTCAAATCACCTTCTTCCTGTCCCGAACAAAACACAAGATCAAGTGTGTGTCCTGCTCCATGCATTGGTCCAGATGATATTAGAGACAGCCCCATGGTTGTCATGGCAGCCATGAAGTCCTGAGCTGGACCTGTGAATCTAACCTCGGCATGTATGTTGAAGTCACCCAGGACAATCAGCCTTGGGAACTCCAATGCCGAGACCAGCCCCACCAGCTCAGGGAGACTGTTGGGCAGCAGGATAGACGGTACACCAACAGAATCCCCACTCTGTCTCCCTCACCCAACGCCAGGCACACACACTGAAAGGTGGTGGTGTTAGGGACAGGGTACCTGACAGGGGAGATAGATTCCCTGCAGACAATTGTGACCCCACCTCCCCATCCCCTGGATCTAGGCTGCTGGAGTGCCACAAAACCTGGTGGGCAGAGCTGGGAGAGTCCTACTCCGCTCTGGTCATTTAGCCAGGTTTTGGTAAGACAAGCAAGGTCAGCGCATTCATCCAGGATTAAATCCTGAATTAAAGTGGTTTTATTAGTCACTGACCTTGCATTCATCAGCAGGACTGTAAGATCCAGGGAGTTCCCAGCATAGCTACCAGTATCCCAAGGGTTGGAAGGGGGACCAGAAGGGATGCAAGGACCAAGATATCTTGTATCCCTTCCCCTGTAATGGCCAATCTGCTTCCCACCGCTGTTACATCCCCTGCTTAATATTACCTCAATGGCAGGTCCCCGCCTACTCCTACCCTGACACATGTTAAAAGGAGCCTGATACTGAAAAATTTAAAAAGTTAAAACAAATGAATAGAGGCAGCTCTTATGAAGGGGAGCTCTCTTCCCCACCCTCTAGCAGTTGTTCTCTCCCTCATTAGCCTCTCGTTAGTTCAAAAAGGGATGAACATGTATGTGTGACCCCCTCCTTCCCCAGCTGTTTAGAGAAGGGGTGAGATAGAAACGCCATAAATAAATCAACTTTTCCTGACACTTCATTCTTGTCCATTCAAATCTTGGCAGGCTAGTGTAAGCAGCTTTCTTTGATGCTTCTCATCCGAAACTATTTCATGTTATATTTTTAGAGGGGGGAAAAAGGAAGATAAATGCCATAAATCTCCCACACACGCACACATACTCCAGCCTCTCTTCACATCATTTTCTCCTATTTTCATTAAAATTTGGGGCATTACAAACTCGACTGCTTGCTCAGCTTTCATTATACTCAGGGATCTGTCCAATTTAGTGCTTCAAGAAAGACTTTTGCAGCACATCTTGAACATTCTTATTATTTTTCAGAGGGTAAAGCTCCTCTCTTCAAACTGACTTCAAGTTAATTTTTGCAGGCTTTTCAATGCCTAGAGTTTTATTTTCATCATCATGCACATGCACACACACACACACCCATACCATTCCCTCTTCATTTCAAGGAGCAGCTGAATGGGCCGCTCTGGTACCACAAAAGGAAGCAATTCTCCTCTAAAGTCACTGCACATCCCATTTGACAGACAAAGGGGGGGACATCAAGTTTGCTATTGGGAATAGAAAAAGGAATCACAAGGTACAGGTTTCTGCCAACCGAGTTAGAAGCTAATTATTTATCTATGTAGAGCCATGTGGTACAAGCAGGTCCATGGAGCACACCTGCCTCCATTCTGTGATCCCTGAGCATTGCAGTCATATGGTCAGTTTCACATGTTACACTGGGGAGGAAAACAAAACATTCACATTTGCCACTCAGTCAATCAATAAATCATTTATTACAGTCAAAGACCAGCATTATAAAATATGAAAATTATAAAAACATCAACATTATACAGAGAAACAAACAAACAGCTGCAACATAAGATGACTCTAATGGTGTCGAATAAATACCCCAGTGGGTGAAAAGCCCCCAAAAGGTTAGCTATTTTTTTTCCCATCATCACTCTCCAACAGGTAACAGCTGATGCACAAAATCTTGCCACACCACATGTGACCTGTGGGTTCCAATCTGAGAGTAAATATTCTAAATAAAATGCATCAGACCTTCCTGGGATTTTTTGAAGAATTGGGGTGATAAGATCAAGTCGGGAGTCTCGATAAAAAGGTACAGCAGCACATGAGCAACAGTTTCCACATCTCCCGTATCACTGGGGCATAAGCACTCTTGAACTGGAACCTTGTTAAATCTGCCTTCTAAAAGCGCAGAAGGTAAAACATTGAGCCTAGTGAGCGTGAAAACTTTTCTGTACTTGGGGATTGACAAATTTGTCGTATAATTTGTTGTTGTGAACTTTCTTACATAAGGAATGACTTAATCATCACAATACCAGCTACAAACCCTCAGAATAACAAGCCTACCACCTGCCTTGAAATGAGATTCCGAGAGACAGAGGAACATGGTTCCTTGGGGAAGTCAACTAACCCTGTTGGTTGCTTAGTAAATCAGGCAGCCTAGGTGAATTCCAATGTCATCAAGCTGAGCCCTAGTACTGAAGCAATCAAATACCTGAAGGAAGAATCTGGAACCATTGAGATGCCCCTATCAAAAAACTTAAACAACAGAGAAAGAAGGACTTTCCTTCAGAAAATATGGGTGGGCAGTGCCCTCAAAGGGAGGAATATATGAACAAAGATCAAATCGCACAGAGTTATGAAGACCCAGAAAAATCCCCAGTGGTCTATTGGAGGCCCGGAGTGGCAAACATTACAGCAGCCCAGGAACCATCTGACATTTCTCTCCTGGAACATTGCAGGCTGGCAGTGTAAAGTTGCCAACTCTTCCTTTTTGGACTTTATAAATAAGTATGATATTATACTGCTTCAAGAAACTTGAGCAAAGGAGGGTCAGGTTTTAAATGGCTTTGCTGCATATTCTTTCAACGCACACCCAAGGTTTAGGGGAGGTCTCCCTAAGGAAGTTCTTGGTGTGCTGGTGTCTACTGCCATTTGAGTGGTCACTAGTATACCAGTCCCCTTAGCTCACCTTGTAACCTCCTCGGATATCAAGCATGGGTCGATCAGCCTATTGATAATAAATGTTTACCTGCCCCCTCAGCCCTATAAACAACAGACCAAGGAAAATTGGTCCGAATTAGAAGAGTATAATACCAAATTTGCCACTTTGTACCCAGAATCCTTTGTGATTGTGGCAGGTGATCTAAATTCCAGAATAGGACAGAATGACTATGCGTTGTATTCCCATTTTCACGAATGCCCATCTGATTGTGAGGAGGCCCATATGGTTCCTATTAGACTATCCAAAGACAAGTGCTGTAACTATGCTGGCCTTTGTCTAATACAAATGGTTAACAGACTGGATCTAGTAATTCTGAATGGGAGTGTGGAAGGTGACAGTAATGGTGAATTTACATTTCTTTCAGGGTTTTTGAGCTTCTACAATTTTACAACTTTATTGTTTCATATGATTTATTAAATTTAGTGTCTTGTAAGGTGGGCAAACGTATTGAGAGTGAGCACCTACCCATGGTCTTATCCTTGAAATTAGGAACTCAAAACATTTACGCAGATTATGAATTGATGCTAAACTCTGAGGCCAGGATAAGAGCTTCATGTGTCAAGTGGTAAAATAAGATAGGGAATGCAGAGTTGTTGTACTCGGAAGGTAGTCTATGCCATCGTGAAGTTATGTTAGCAGATTTCCCGAGAACAGTGCTAATCTTGTTTCAATAATTGATTTTCTCTCGACATTTGCCACTGAATGGACACTCATAGGGAATCACAGCAAATCCTGGATCTCTGTTGAGTGCCTTTGAATGATAAATGTGATTTCCAACCCTTTATATTTTTTTAGATAAAAATGCAAATAATCTAACCCCCCCCATCTCAACATGTTAAGCACAGCTCTGTCTCACAGAGGCTTATTGTAACATTGATGCAGTATAGTCCTCATATGTGCATGATTCTACCCCAGGTTTTCACATGTTTATTTATTTATTTCCATTTTGGCATTTCTTCCTATAAAATATCTCAAAATGATTTAACAATTAAAATGCGTACAATAAAAACTATTACCAAAAAATCACATATAAAACAATATCATAGATAAAGTTAAAACAATGCAGTGTATAAAACCAAAACAATTTCATAGATACAAACAAAACAATTTCATAAATTAAAAGGGGTGAAACTTTATATAAAGGAATATAAAGGAGTGTACTTGGGAACAGCATAGGGTTGGGAACTAAGCATGTTTCATACCCTGGTGCCCCTTAGCAATTATGAATGAGGTCTGCCTCTCTCTGTGTATCCCCACATCTGCATTTGCATAGCCCCACCCTGGCTTCTGTTTCTTGGTCCCTCTCCATTGTCCAGAGAGTGACAAAACCTTGGGAGAAAGGGTCAGAATTGTGGGAATCTTGGCTTTTTCTACATACAGATGATGGATGGCAATGTGTAAATGACTCAAGGGAAACAAGCTTTTACTATTCATAATCTCCTGTGCCCCACTTCAATCAGCCATTCCCAAGAACGACAGTTTTAAACAGGCTCCTGTCAGAAAGAATAAACAAACACCGTATCAGTTTACTTGGCTAAAATGGAGTACATATGGGAAGCTCGCCCCAGTGGAAAACATCTGGTTGCCCTACAGGAGGTTTCTGTCTAATACACCACCAGATTTTGCAAGTGCTAGGACGGAAGATAGATGTATGAAAGGGTTTCAACAATAATTGCTTCAGGGAGACACTTGATGTAACTTTTAACTACCATGCAGCTACAATGATCAAGATGGGAGTTGAAGTGTTCTATTATGTGCAGCCTTGGTAAGTAAAACTCCTTGAAAACAAGTCATGTGCTCTGTGAATGATACTGAAGAGAGAACACAGAGAATTTTACCACAATTCTTCTTCTCAACCTTTTTCTATTGTATTTCTGAGACCTCTCTCTCACATACCCTCACATATGCAAGCGCAATCTTGAAGTGAGAGCAGGACTGGCATGAAGGATATGTTTATGTAATTAGAATAGTCAGTACTTGTGATTCTGTACAAACACATGGAAAAAATGAAGTGCCGGAAAGAAGCAAATGCAACTGACTTAAGAAACAACCCTTGAGTACAAGCAATGCTAATGTTTGTTCATCTATGACAAATTACCTGCCATTCTGTAAACAGTAGGGGCCTTGGAGACCTAGAGTTGAACAACATACAAAAGAAAGGTAAACTGCAAGCACAATCTATTTGCGTCATACCTCAGGAGTCTATACTTCTTTGGCTTTTTGCTCTGAAATCACAGGCAATTTGCATGAACATTTCTTACTTTAGCTCTTTCCTCGTGGGTAAATTTGGTGATGATCTGCCCCTTCCCACATGTCTGGATCATATATATGATGCCCCAGATACCTGAGGATTTACCCCAGAAATGGGGTAAGAAACTTGCCACCTGGGGCTCCTACTGGGAGGAAGGGCGGGATATAAATCAAATAAATAAATAAATAAATAATAAAATTAATGTAGGAACTTAGGGTCTTTTACCACTTACCATTTACAGTAGCATAGTTGCTGTTTGATCCAACAGTTTAAAAAGTGGGTTTCTAGCTAATTGTCGGCACTTTTGGTCATATGTCACTATTATTAGAGAGAGTTATAGGATATTTGAAGAAGTTAGACAAGAGAAATTATGAAACCCCAAGGCCAATATGACTTCTCCCTGAACTCCCTTCACTATTTGCCATTATCTCTTCTTTGAACTGAATTTGTGAAATGACAGCTCATATAGGTCAGAGGGAAGTGGCATGAAGCAGGTGTCTCCGAAACCACACCAACCAACACTCATCCCCTCCACACAGAAACCAGATGATGCTTGTACACATGCAACACAAATGAAAATAATGAGGATCCATTCCAAATCTTTCACAAAAGTTAGTTATTTTTTGTGGTAGAAGAAAGAGTTTTTTTTTTTAGTGTATTATTGCAGAACACTAGCTGAATGATGATGATGTTATGTGGCAACATGCCAAAAAACAAAACAAAACAGAAAACCCACCAAAGTGCAGAAAGGCCTGATCTACCATTTGTATGTGGTTTCTATTGTGTTGTGAAATAACCGTAATATGCTTCATAGGAAGTAATTCATAAATGACATAATTATAATAGCATTAATAATAATAATACTGCCATAAAAAAGGTCATAACAAAGATCCCCAAAGTCCTGTAATTGTGTTAGTATTTCAGAGCCCAATCTGATGTCCACAAATATCAATAGCAGTATTTCCCGTTAGTTTATCAGAGACTTTGCTGGGCTGTTGTTCTATCATCATAATGTATATAATTAAATGTACTTGCAATCTCCTTGTTGACTATTATCAAGTTGCGAAGTTTCCCACAAAACTACCCGTCCCTGTTTTAATAGAAAAAGAAATATTTTAATTAACATAAAATATACTTAACCTGTGTGCAGTGTGTTATTTGCCTCTAATTATGATTATCTGGTTATTTTTATCTAATTAAGAGACGCATAAATGATTGCATTTGCAAGAAACAATTACTGTTTGGACATGCTTTATTACTTTGGTTGTGAGAGAGAAAACTTCATGATGTAATCAGGTAAAACAGTTTGGCAGATTGTGAATGGTCCTGACAGTGACAGCATGCTGCATGTGTATTCATGACCACTATCTCCTTCTCCAAACAATAATGTGAAAAGCTAAATCAGGATTGAAAGAGAATGATTATGGGCAGAGTTGAGGATTCTTTGCAGAGAGTCACACAGGATAATCTTAGTGCTGTCAAATGACTGAACTGGGTGAAATGGAACACCATGGTGTGTTCCATTTCTTCAAAAAAACCTTACAAAATATTTACAAAAAACACATAGTAAGCATAAGTAAAGACAAACCCTTTAGGTGGACCATGACTTAGGCCAGGGATAGGGAACCTGACTGTGGCCCTCCTTATGTTTGTTGGACTCCAACTCCCATCAGCACCAGCCAGCATGGCCAGGAATCAGCCATAATGGATCTTGCATTCCAACAACATCTGGAGGGCTACAGGTCTCAAGGGGAATTGAGCATAAAATGTATATAAATATATAAAATTCCACCTGAGAGCAACAACTCATCAAGAATCACCACTCCCAGGGAGACTTGCTACGTTGATTTCAGTACATGTGATGGCTGTAGCCCCATGCCCTCACTGGCTGCTCATTGGTAGCTGAAATTTCCTTGTTTTAAAAAAGCAGGCAGCCCTTGGACTACTTCATATGGAAATCCATAAGAGAGCAGAAATCCAGTGATGAATGGATTCTGGAGCAAACCTCTGCCCTATTACTCATGTTGGTCTGGCCAGATTGAATCAGGTGTCCTTACTTCAGAATCACAGGGCACCAGATTCCTCCTCCATCCCAAATTCCATCCACCATTTCCACAGGACAATTTTCACCTGAAAAGTTGGGCAATCCTCCATGCTCTGGAACTAGGGTGTAGCTCACACACATATTCCTATGAATGTAGAAGCTGTACACAGTGGAGAAATGACACTGGCACACACAATTCCCTTTGCAGTCAATCAAACACACAAAGCACTTTTTCTTCCTCTCCACAACAACTGCATCTGTGTCCCTATTGTGGCTGCATCCATGAACCAAATAGATTTAGTCTGTGCCTAACATCTTTTAGAATCAGATCCCCATGGATAAGACATGTCATTACAAAGTGATTGAGGCTGCAATCCCATTCACACTTATCACAGAACAACCCCCCCATTGAACCCTGTGGTTCTGACTTCTGAGTAAATATGCATAGGATTGCATTGCCAACCATGTTTTTTTCCATTAAACACCAGAGGTGCAGCTGTTCACAATAGCAACTGTTTAGTTGCAGTGGTCAAATGTCCCTGTTCTAGTTATCGTTGATATGGTGATTTTTAATGCCTACCTGCACTGTACTATGGAGCCCTCACTTGTCTATCTCTGTTTCTATGGGAGGTGGAGGCTCTCAAAGGAAGCAGGCAGTGTCTGGAGAAGGCAAGTCAAAGTCAGGTCAAAGCAGAGAACTGATTGAAACAGAACCATGGACAGCTCCAAGGTGGTCCTGCTGGCTGAAATGTGCTTCACTTCAGTGTTACCTAGGGCCAACTGAAAGCTTATGTAGGCTGATAAGACCTGGAGTATAGTGGGCTGTGGCTCCCTGGAGGAATTGGCTGGGTGGTTTAAGGTTCCTCCCCTTCTTTTGAAGTCTCTGACTGCTGAGAGGCTGGAGGGAGAGAGATACTGCAGCGGAGTCACCCAAAGGAATTTATTTCAGTTTCCTTCTGCAAGGAGCAGCCTGAACCTCCTCATGAGAGTCCTCCACCACACACTGTGAGGTCCCTGGGGGACATGGAGCACAACAGCCATCCTGGGCTCCTTTGGGAGGAAGGGCAGGATATAAATTTAATAAATAATGATAAATAGTAGCAATGTCATGATATTCAGCTCTTTCAACTACCACAGTTTTCCTTGGAAGGGGGGGGACTAATATCTTATGGCTCAAAGAGGAAAAACATATAGGAATGTACATGCACCATAGCAGTAGAAGAAGTACCAGGAATGCAATTTCACAAGCTGTTGCTGCAAAGAGTGTCTGTATCTTCAAAGGAGACGTTTAAAAATGTCTTTAACCCTCTATCACATTTTTCAGTGCCGTTGAAAATGATCACAATTAGCACTGTGCCCAATGTATTCCAAACTTCTTAAGCTGTTCTGATTTTTTAAAAAAGAAAGAAAAAAAGAAACGCAAAGGTCCAATTTTATCTTACCTTTAGCAGTCTTCAGTCAAATATGCCAGACAGCACCATCTTTACCAACATCTGTGAAATGCCACCAAGCACATCTGTAAGGGTCAAGTCCTTCCTATCCAGTTTCAATGTCATCAACTCACCCATCTCTTGTTATTGGGACAAATGAGAAACTTGTTAACTATTAGTCATTCAGTCCAGGTGCCAACACACCCAAGACACATCTGTTGACTGAACAGATGGGAAGAGTTCTTTCAGCTAAATAATTTGGCAATCATCATTATTAGATGAATGGGTCAAACCACATGCCATAAATTATCAATTTACAGCTGTTTTGTATGCTAAAATATTTGGGTTTAGAGCTTTTTCCCCCCTGCCTTGACCCTTAACTCCACTGTGCTATTGAAAATGAAAGTTGAGCTAGCATCTAAAATATTTTCATCTGTATTAAAGGATTCTTCTGGCCTATTTAATAAAGAACAAAGGAAAATCAAAACAATGTCTTTGCCAGTTTTTACAAACCATTCTATACAGTTATAAAGACAGTACAATGAAAATATTTTGTTACTTTTTAAACATTTTATTAATTACTTGGAAGATTTGATAAGCCTGATCCAACACTTTAGACCAGAAAGCACTGCAAAAATTGTTACATTTTCTGACCACAGCAAGGCTTCATTCAAAGCCAAAGAACATGTGATGTTAAATGTGTAAGATGGAGTTGTGTGAATATTTTTTATAAAAATAAATATAATCCAATCAGAATTGGGACTACAGCAGCTGGGAATCTTAACCCCCCCCCGCTCACATTGTGGCCCCAATGAGAATCTTTCCTGAGCCTGCTATATGGCTACTGTCTTGATGAAAATACCCATTGGCACCAAAGGGAATTTTCCTCACATGCCAAATAGCAGCTTCAGGTGAAATGGGGGATTTTCATCAGAACTGTGGCACAGGAAAAAAGGATTAGCCCCCCCAACCTGTGGGATGTGGTTCCAGTCCTGATCAGGGAATCCACAAGGTGCTTTTACATCTTTCCAGTGATTCACACCATTTTATGTGACATGCTGTATTCCATGTCATGTGAAATTTAGCTCTTAGATCCTCACAGGAGACCAAACCAGAGACTATCCAGAGCTGATTCAGTTTGAGGACAGACAGAAGAGAGAAAGGGTGAAGGAAATTAACATATATGCTTAATTCATGTTATTTCCTCCCAAACACACTCAAATTGAAATTGGGCATAACTATACCACATACTTAATTTAGTTTAATTAGCGAGGGAGGATCCCTAACAGATCCCTCCTCAGGCTACATTTCCCCAGGAATCTTTGATGTAGTCATCCTCACCTGGTTTAACTGTCTCAGATCTAATAGCTAAGCATCCTTCTTTGGATGGAGAAAAAGAAACGAAGGCAATTTCATTTCTGTTGTCTGTTTTCTGCACTTGCACACCAAATCACCATCATCATCATAATTTTGATCACGGAATTAGCATTGTGACCTGTTAGCATTTAGCTGGACCAGCCATGTTGTTTGAATGCCTGATCACCGTCTTCCAAAGCAGATACTTTACTCCCAACTTAAGGATGGAAAATGGAATATCGATGGACAGCAAAAGAGGTTTAAAGATGTTCTTAAAGCGAATCTAAAAAAATGTGACATGAACATCAAGAACTGGGAAGTCTTGGCCCATGAACGTCCCAAATGGAGGTCAGTTATTATCGAAGGTGCTGTGGACTTCAAAGAAGCACGAATACAGGGCAAATGGGACAAATGAGCTAAGCAGAAGGCACTTCAAACAAATCCTCATCGCGGCCATCTTCCATCTGGAAACCTATGTCCTCACTGTGGGAGGCTGTGTGGATCCAGAATTGGCCTCCACAGTCACTTATGGACCCCTTGTTAAAGACCTTATCTTGGAAGACAATCTTACTCGGCCACGAGTGATTGCCAATGAATAAATTAGCATTGTGACTTGTGCATAGCCTTGGGCAAAAATGCAAGCCAATTCTAACATTATATTTTTCATACATGGACTGGCTTTTGTGACAAGTCCTCTTCCAACACAAATGAAAATGTTTTGATAGGACAAACAGTAGGGAGGTTCACACGATCCCCTTCATGCATTGAGAGCATGTAGAAGGGGGTTCCAGCATCACTCTAACTATCTCCACCCCCCACAAGCCACAATGAAGGAACCCTACATGCATAATTACATGCCCAGCAGAGGACATGGCTAGTGCACACATGTCATTGGCAGGGACAGGGCTAGTTAGTACACTCCCATTATATGTGCTTTCTTATGCTTATTTATGTCTGATGCTGCCATCATCTTCAATATTAAAAAGGGTGGGGGAATAGAGAGTATGTTATATTGTAGTAAATCAGAAACTGTACAACAACAAAAAATGATAAGCTAAAATACCTAAACTTAAAAAATGAAAATGGTTAAAAAGTTTTATGTATGCTAAGTAGATCTTTAAAGGCAGTGAGTGCATACAAATGAAGGATCAAACAGGATTTTGATATTTGAAATAAAACAGCACTTAAGCCACAAGCACTTATTCTAAGCTCATAAACTAAATTCATAATAAAGTCCCAAGCACATCCAAGAGAGAGGTCTAGATGTCTCCAGTCTCATCTATCCCATAATTGCACTGATGGTTTGTACTTTGAAATGAGGCCAATTCTGTCATCTGCACAGCATTCCAATGGATTAAACTCTAAAATGTGAAAACAGTACATCAAGTACCTCCTGGGTTTTTCTCATTCAAACTTGATTCTTCTTGCTAAATGTTGTTCAGTGCATGCCATGTAAACTTAATTAAATCTCACTTTAATTCATCAATTAAAACAGCAAATTACAATGGACAGCAATGATTTCAGGAATGGCTGGCAATACCTCAGTTGCCAATATTAGGATTCTCCAAAACAACCAGTGCCCTACCCATGTTTTCTGTAAAACTGGCATTTATCACACTAGTTCTAGCCTCATGGTAGACAAGACTAAGTTTTAATTGCTACAAAACATATGAATGGATGTATGTACAATGGAGCACAGTACACGATCAAGAACCATGAACACCTCAGGTGCAAGTTTCTAGCTCTCATGGGTGCAGGTAAACAATGCCTATTGAAGGTTCAGAAACCACTCTTCCTAGTAATGAAGGGAGTGCTAGGATAAGTTCAGATCATCCTTTAAAATGCAATGGAGAGATTTTTGAGGCACATTAAAAAGAAAAAGTAGCATCATCTTACACTCCCCTCCATTGTAGATGTCAACTATTAGGGTTTATGTCACAGTCCTCTACCAAGGCATAGGATTCATGCTGTGATGCCATCTGTCTTTCCTGGAGCAGATTCAAAATCAATTTGCCACTGCCTCAGAAAAATGCTATTTGGAAGCAAATGCCTTTAAACTATATGTGAATGTGTGTGTGTGTGTGTGCATGCCAATAATACACACCTGTTTTCACTATCAATCTGTACTGCTAACCTCAGAATAGAATCTAGAATTCATGCCACCATCACCCCAAAAAGTCTCTACTGCCAATGACTTCTGTTCAAAGACTATTTGCAGGCAGCTCTGGATTCTCAGGAAGCAATTATAGCACAGCATCCCTTTGCACACCCATTTTTCATTCTTCAGGTGTAACATGTCATATGATGGGAGTATACCAAGATTTGGAGCTCACACTTTTCTTTCTCTGGACAGAGGAATGATGAAAAGCAAACAGGCAGATCACATGCACATCTAAGCATCACTTTCTGTAGCATATGAAGCCTCTCTGAGAAGGGAGAGCAGCTACTTAAATGTATTAATGTGCTGAACACTTCAGGCCAGTCCCTGACACATTATTTACAATATATCCTATGAACTAGGGCCAGCCCACTCATAAGTCAAAATGAGACAATTTACTCATGTGGCAGGAGCCTAGGAGCATTAAATTAGTGCCCCCAACATCCTCCTCCATTTGCCTTGCCCTTTCCGGTACTTTTAATGTTTTGCCACTGCTGCTAAAACAACAAATAAAAATGAAATCAATGGGTCTTTTGTTAGTCAAAACTAAAATGTCTCATTGATTTGAAAGAGTCAAACTAATATTTTCTGGATGGAACTGGTGTATTTAGCACAGCTGTATCCAACCTGGGGGCCTCTAGATGTTTTGGACTACAATTCCCATCAGTCCCAGCCAGCAAGGCACAATGGTTAGGGATGATGGGAGTTGCAGTCCTATATAGTTGGCAGGCACTAGGTCAAGGAAGGCTAATTTAGAGGAAGGGGACTAAATGTCATAATTCCAAAATACAGTCATGGCCAGAGAAGGCCAAAGAACATCCTCTGCTACCATATTACCGATAGAAACAGCTCAAAAGGGTAAAAGTTGCTGGTAGTGTAAGCATACCATGTACATGTAAATCTTTTGTCAAGTTGAGGCCAAGAAGGAATATCGACTGTTAAGAAAACAGGCACAGTTCCCTGGGGATGTTTATACTGTGTTTTAATCCAGTGTAATCCTTATGATAGTGGTTGTCTTTCAGACTTGGAGAACTGGTCCAATGGCAGGTTATTTTGTCCTTGGAATTTATCTGCTTGGCACCCAGACAGGCAATTTAAGGAAGCTCCAACACTGCTATTAATGCAGTCTGAATCGACATGTTAAGCCAGGGAATCCCAGCTTAATGGCAAAGCAGTGAGTCTGCGGTGAGGGAGTGGATTGACTTAACCGACATCCACACTCCACTTGGCTTGACATTCACAGCCAATGACTAGCCTATTATCATTTGCCTCCTAAATAGCATGCAATATTTAGGAACCCTTTTTTGGGTGTTAAATCATGCAGCAAGTTGCAACTCTTAAAGGGGGGAGCCCAGGATCACTGATAGAAGCTGCACAAACTTCACCTTCCTGCCCCTCATCTTGTAAGGCCAATTGCAGGGAAAAACCAAATGAGGTTGATTGGCAAGGGGAAGAGAGAGAGAGAGAGAGAGAGAGAGAGAGAGAGAGAGAGAGAGAGAGCATCTTTGCATGCCTTGCTATGCCTCTGCGGCTAGCTGATCATACTCACTGCATCTCCAACAGTTGCTCATTTACGGGAAGGAGTTGTAGCTCAGGAGCAGAGCACATAAACTGCATACAGAAGATCTAAGGTTCAATCTCCAGTGAAAAGGCCTGTGTCCGAGATTCTGGACAGCTGCTGCCAGTCTGATGGTGTCCTCCAAATGTTTTTGACTACAACTCCCATCAGCCCTGACCAATGACCATGATAGCTGGGGCTGACGGGAGTTGTAGTCCAACAACACCTGGAGACCATCAGGCTGGTGAAGGCTGGCCTAGACAGGAGCAGGCTGTGTAGACTGAAAGGTCTGACCCAGGATATCTCCTCCCAGTTCATGTGGACCATTGAATTAATGGCCCAGAACAACGGCCATGTGAAGCAACCATATTAGTTTGAACTTCAAATGATTGATTTAAAATTCTGGATGCAAGTACACATTATACAATACAATGGGGGGAGGGGAGATCAGAAAAATAAATAATAGCTGGATGAAGTCCCCAAGCAGAATAATTAACTGTAATCTCATTATACCTTTCTCCATTTAAGGAACTAATTACTACACTTCCTACAGTAACAGACAGTGTTTTAAGCAAGGGGAGGGAAGTCCATACTAATGCTGTGCCGAAACCTGCCCTCTAATTTCTTGAAAGTTTTCCCCCCCTCTGAAAGAGGCTTCCATTTTTTTGCCTCTTTCGCAGGGCCCTTTAAAATCTTTTTGTTCCAAGGTGGCCATTAAACATTTCTCCAGCACTCAACAACACCCCCAGTTGCCTGGCCTTCCAGATCTGAAGAGGGGAAAAAAGACCCATAGGAGAAGTTACTGTTCTTTACGATGTCTTCCTCCAAGTTTTAATTGAAGGATTGGATAGGCAGGGAGGCTGTTCAACTGAGTGTGTGAGATCAGCACAGTCATCACTAGGGTTGTCAAGTCTCCAGTTTTCACCCAGAGACTTTGTTTTTTGGGGGGTCCTCTCTGGGTCTCCAGGTGAGTCACCACAATCTCCAGACTCATAGCTTTCATTCTTTTAAAAATAAAGTTTCTAGGTGGTCTGGTTTAAAAGATATACACCAAAATGTCAGCTACCGCCCCACAACTTCTGTTAGTAGCCGGCTGATCTAATCTCTGCCTTTTCAGGTTTTTAGCCAATAAGTGAAGTCAGGATTGAAGATTTAATCCTATACTCACTCTTCTGGGATTAAAATTCCAATGCTAATCTCACATACCTGGGAGTAAAATCCATTGTAGTTTCCTGCTCACAGTTATAGTTCCCACCACTCTTAACAAACTACAGTTCCCATGATTCTGTGGTGGGATTTATGTGCTTCAAATGTGTGTTGAATGTGCTTTAAACGCATGGTGTGGATCTGCCCCAGTATGCTGTGCATTCATTCATTCATTGAAAATAACTGTAAATACTGTAAACCACCCAGAGAGCTTCGGCTATGGAGCGGTATATAAATACAATAAATAAAATAAAAAAATAAATAGATAGATAAATAAATAAGAACTTTAAAATATACATTTTTAAACAGGGGAAGGGCTGTAGTTCAGTGTTAGGGCATGTGCTTTGCATGCAAAGGTCCAAAATTTAATCTTTGGGAAAGACTATTGTCTGGAATCCTGGAGAACCAATGCTAGTCCATGACATCAGTACTGAGCTAGATGGTACCAAATGGCCTGAGTCACTAAAGGGCAGTTCCTAAAAGACAAAAGAGACCCAAGGGTCACAGTGACTCTAAAATTTATTTATGTATTTTATTTACATTTATATAACACTTTACTGTGAAAAAAATCAAAGTGGTTTACAGAAGGAATTAAAACAATAAAATTATTGGCAAAAACAGGTATTTAAAAACATTCAAAATAACAAAACCAACAATGAGTTAAAAACAGGTAAAAAAAATAGCTTCTACTATTATGGGTAGGCTTGCCTAAACAAAAATGTTTTAGCAGGTGCTGAAAAGAGTACAATGAAGGTGCCTGCCTAATGACAATAGCAGGGAGTTCCAAAGCGTAGGTGCTGCCACACGAACAGATCTTACAAGAGTAGAACAAGTACTATGTGGAACACGTAACATGGAAAGCATACCTTGAACTTGGCCTGATAGCAAATCAGCAACCAGTGCAGTTTTCAGAGCAGACGTATTATGTGTTGATAGAGTCTCACTCATGTCAGCAATTGTGCCACAACATTCTGCACAAACTGCAGCCTCTAAATCAGGTTGTGCTGCATGGGGATATCTGTGACCTTGGCTGACTGGCTGCCACAATTTTTTTAGTTTTGGTTTTTGGTTAGGAACCCTGATTGGTTGTGGGATGCTGAGTTTTCTGCCTTACTCAAAGGAATCTTGTTGTGGTTGGTATGGTATCTCAGCTCAACCTCAAACTCACTGATGATGCATCTTGTTGATTGCATGATGGTTTGTTTCTTGTTCAATAGTGGTAAAAGATAATTCATATACTGGGAAATGTGACTACAGTTGCTATTGTTCCCAAGGTACTGCGTATGAAGGTAGACCAAACCATGTATGTTTTCTCTCTGTCAATTATTACTAACTGGAATTGTGTTGCCTGTCAGCGTGAGTTTACAGAAGCCCATAGGATAGGGTTGCCAGGTTCAATCCCTGAGACTGATCCTGTATCTTTAGGAGAAGAGAAAGTCAGCCAAGTGCAGGTGTTCTTGCAACCCTGTAATAGGAAAAACCACAAGGTGGAATGCTCCCTTCCCCCTGCACAACTCTTAAATATACAAAAGACCTCTTGGAGGCTGGGCCTGGCAACCAAGAGGTCTTTTGTATCTTTAAAAATTGTGCAGGAGGAAGGGAGGATTCCACCTTGTGGTTTTTCCTATTACAGGGTTGCAAGAACACCTGCACTTGGCTGACTTTCTCTTCTCCTAAAGATACAGGATGAATCTCAGGGATTGAACCTGGCAACCCTACCATAGGATAGGCAGGAAAGGGTAGAGAATCTTCTTAACTCTTACTCATTTCTCAAATCTCTCTCTGCAGTGAAGGGTCAAATCTGTAAAGAAGTTTGGAGCAGCCATGTTAAAAGGCAGGGGCAGGGCATTCCAGGCAGGGGGCTGCCAGTCCTGCTTGGATATCAATATCTTTGCAGAGGATCCCCAGTCAAGCCAAAAGCACAATCCAAACCATATCTACTCAGAAGTAAGTCCTATTGAGTTCTATGATGTCAGTCCCTTAGTAACCATGTTTAGAAATGCAGCCTTCAGGCACTGATCTTTACTCCTGAGTGCTCCCATCTAACATCTCTACAACACTAGGCTTTCTTCCTAAATGGCCTTCTGGTGACTGGGCTGGCCTGAGGGCACTTAAACCCTTCTTGCCAGAAGCAGGTAGACTAGGTTAAATGTTCCCTAGCCAGGCTCCTTAAGCAGGTGAGAAGGAATGAACCTGGACCTGGGAACACCCTTGTTGAGCTAAGGTTTCTATCTTAATTTCCAATCAGAATTTTTTTTTGTTGAGGTTTAATTTCTCATGCTTAATGACTTCACTAGCGCCTTCCATGGTGACATTACCAGGGCCCACCCCATGACATCACCAGGGCCCACCCCTGAAATCTCAGGGTTTGGGATGCTTCCAACCTGGCAACCCCAGACATTGCTGACTTTCTTTAAGCCAAGTCTTAAAGGAATTCACACTGATTTATTTAAAAGTAAAAGAAAGAAAAATGTTTCACTGATACAATAGATGAAGAATACAACAGAAGATACATAATATAAGATGGAATTATATTTTATATAATGCATTCAATTAGAATGAGTATAGATAGTCATCCTGTTGATATGAAAGGGTTTTATGTGTTTTTGCATGTTTATAATAAAAGGGGGTGGACAACAAATAGCTGTTTGGAACACAGTAGGCAGCCTCTCCACCTTCCTGTGCTTACAGGAAAGTCAAGCATGATGGACCCAAGGGCCCTTAAGAGAGTTAGTACTCCTCTGTGTACTCTGACTCCCCCTGGGAGTCACTAGGAAGACTAAATTACCTGGGCATCTGAAGTGCACCCCCTTTATCACTAGGATTAAACACATGATAGAATAGCTCAATGGACAGTCAGCTGCCACCAACTACTGAATATAGAGCAGCAGGCCCAAGATAAACATGGTACAGTGAGATACTATAGGTTGTTCAGACTTCCCCTTGGACCAGGTGAACTTCAAACAAACAATCTAATTTTTTAGCAAAGTATAGGAAACATGGTACTGCAGTCAGTTTAAATAAATAATAAAAGGTTGCTCTAGCTTCTAAACTCGCCCTAACTTACATTCCCCTTCATTGTGATTAATTTGTGATGGTTCATTCATACATGAAAGAGCCAACACTTGATGTTCCAATCTGCTTGAGAAGAACTGTAATGTACATTTATGTATAAACTAGCTTATCTTCTTGAACACACAACTTTAAGGGACACAAGAGAATCCAAAGACAACTTGTGAGTGATTTATTTTTGGTGGCAAGCTACTCTTAAAGGAGAAGAGGTCAGCCTCAGCCAAGTTACTGTATTTATATTCATAAATTTATTTTAATATGCAGCAACTGTATTCGTCAAAATAGACACAGTCACAATTCATCTGTTATAAGACCGGCAGGTAAGTGCAATAGAAATGCAAGTGTGGAACACCATGTAAGATGGAAGCATATAAATCAATTACAAGAGCATATATGGAGAGCTATATTATTTTACAAATGCCTGCTTTGATTGATGTTCTGACTGAGGTGATGAATACTACTGGCTGTTGCAAATATTTGTATGCTTGTTTCCCCCTCCCCCCACAGGAGATCTGGAACAAGACACTAGCTTTAGCAATATTTCACTAAGGTAGCAGAAATAACTCAAGGAAATGGTGGGCACCCAACAGGAAAAAGAATCCTAAAAATGTAGAAATAGTAGAAAATGCTCAGGATTAAAATATAAGTATAGCTTCCCCTGCTCTGCACTGAAACTATCCAGTCATAATTATTCATTAAATAAAAATCATTTACAAGCCATTATACACAGTCTAGTAAAATTTTTCAGTTTTGTTGCAATAGTAACCAGTCAACCTAGACCAGCAACAGACCAACCAGTTGTATTGTATAGGACCCATTAGTTCACTTGGCACATTCTGAGGGTAAAGTTCAGAAAATTCCATTGATCTGAAAAAATTTTGAAACTCTGATTTCAGATCTTGGTTCGATCTATTCCTGGTAACCATAGTTTCCTGATTTGAGACAATAGTAACTAGAAATTATGGTTAATTCAATCTTCATTTGTAGCACACAAAGAAGAAAAAGGGGTGGCATAGGGGATAACGCTTGTGCATATTTTATCTTAATAAACTGAGATACGCTATGCTCAAGCCAGGCTGGTCAGGAATTTGTCTAAAAATTTAAATTTGAAGGGAACAGAATTAGTTAGATGTCAACTAATTCATCATTTGATTGGACAGATTTCCCTGACTACTTTTTTAATAGAAAAGAAAATATTTAGCTTCAAAAAGCAACAGCACACACACCAGAGCACACTTACAAATATTACATGTAATGTGAACTAGTCCCTAGAGGTTGGAAGTGGGGCAACAGCAACTCCTGTTTGGGTTCTTTTGTTTGTATACTAGAAAGAAGATAAAGTTAGGGTCCTCCATCTGGCTAGGCTTGCCTACCTTTACCTGTGCTCTTCTCTACCTAAATTCCTTCCATTGTAAATTGATTTGCTCAGGGAAGCTGATCTGCCCCTCCCTTCCTCTGTCTTCTCCGAGGTCTGGGCATTGCACCTCCAACTTAGTTAGTTATAACTAGGTATGCCTTTCCTATCTACTATGCATTTCTATAAATAAAGTAGCTTTTTCTTATTTTACTAAGTCTCAAGTCTCAGTGATCTAAATCCAGGGTAAAAGCCTTCTACGTAGGTAAATACACACACTGGCACACATGCATCTCAGACCACTGACGATCTCTGCATATACACATTTCCACAACAAGAGTAAGTGCATTGATTTTTATTAATTCATTGTGCAATTCAGGACACACACACACACACACACACACAATTCCTGGAAGCCTAAGGAAGCTTATGAGCCACTTTAGTCAACCTTAGACAATAGCCCAATCAATATTACTTTGCCACATTGAAGGTACATCATGTCATTAAAGGGGATATGGGGCTGCACTGAAGTTCTGTGGCTTCCCCTGGATCTACCCTTGATGTCCACACATTAAGCATGAAGGCCTTAGCTAGGGAAGCCTGTGTGCATGCACCTTTACATGTGTAGCCTTTCCTGAGAGCATGAACCTCCATCTCCGCAGCTCACATCTTATGCATGGGCACTGGGGATGAAGGGAGCCACATGTGCCCCTATAAACTGTTGAATCATGTTATGCCTCTTTAGGCATGGAATGTATGGTGTGGGCTTGTATACACATGCAAAGAGACAGCTTGGCATCTTGAGAACACTTGGTGCTGCTTTGTGCAGTATGATCAATCCATGGCTATAGTTAAGTGTGCATAATCAATGAGTTTTGAAATCAATGAGTTTAAGCCAAATTCACTTTGTGATTTTTTCTTACACTGAGATAGACAATAGTGTGCACATGATCATGTCTGAAATGTGGTGCAAGTGTTTGCTCAAAATTTACAAATCAGGCAAGAAGCACACATATTGTCTCAAGAAACATCTTGGCAGCAGCAACAACAAAGATCCTGGCAGCTGGGTTATCAAGGAGGGAAAAAAGGAGGTGCACTTCAAACATCATGTTTCCTGCCTTTTGCAGCTGCAGCTACTGTGAAAGACTTTTTCTTTGCACACACTTATCAACAATTTGGTGCATGGGACAGTGTTAATTGGCTGCCACTGTGCAGAGGTGAAATGGTTGGACCCCACCCAGCCTGAGGGTATGTTTCCAGGATGGGGAGAGATAAAGCTGGGCATGCTATGGGCAGTGATGAAGAAACATCTTGGCAGTAGCAACAGAGGTGCTGGCAGCTGGGTTATGAAGGAAAGGAAAGAGAGGTGAACTTCATTTATCTTCAAGTACTTGAAAGGTTGCCACACAGAGGAGGGCCAGGATCTCTTCTAGATCATCCCAGAGTGCAGGACACGGAATAATGGGCTCAAGTTACAGAAAGCCAGATTTTAACTGAACATCAAGAAAAACTTCCTGGTAGATCTATATGACAATGGAACCAATTACCTAGGGAGGTGGTGGGCTCTCCAACATTGGAGGCATTCAAGAGGCAGCTGGACAGCCACCTGTTGGGTATGCTTGAAGTTGGATTCCTGCACTGAGCAGGGGGTTGGACTCGATGGCCTTATAGGCCTCTTCCAACTCTACTGTTCTATGATTAAACTCAGTGCAAGAGACTTCTGAGTAGACATGCACAGAATTACACAGTCAATCTTCTTCAAAATCATAAGGCCCATGAATACAGCTGGTGGTTTCAATGCAATTGTCTCCAAGCACAATATGGAGAAATGTCAGCTGGCTCTCAGTCCACTATAGCATGATCCATTACAATGAGCAAATACATGAGATCACAACAAACAAAGACCAGTTCTTCACATTAGTAGGTGCAGAGCTTGGAAAAGTTACTTTTTTGAACTACAACTCCCATCAGCCCAATCCAGTGCCCATGCTGGCTGGGGCTGATGGGAGTTGTAGTTTTTAAAAGTAACTTTTCCAAGCTCTGATGGTGTTCCATTGATTTGTATGCAGGTATAATCCTCATGCTGTTATTTCTGCACTTTTCACCTACACAAAACTGGAGGCCATGCACTTTTGCTTGCTATTTGTTAAAAACAGAATTTAGGATTTACCAAAAAACCAAAACAACCCAACGATTAGCTTTCTGTGTCTCAGAAGAACATGTTTAAAGCCACAACTTGTTGACATAATGCTGAAAATTCCAAGAGCTCTGACAGCTTTTAGTATTTGACTATAATCTTTGTGTCAGAGGTCTTTTCTTTGCTCCCTGCATGGTTAAGAATATTTCTAAAGCACAATTCTATTCCTAGATCACAAGCTTCCTCATAACTGAGGCTCCCACTCGATTTGAGTTGGTTCAGATATTGTATTTCAGCCCTCTCATTTGAAAAGATATAAGAAAACATGGTTGAACATGGGTTGCACATGCTCCATGACATCTGTATGCTATGAGGACCATGTGATCCTTAGTCCTGTCAGAAAGGTATTCCTACCAATAATTACTAATAATTAGTTGAAAGTATTAATTTTAATAGGTGCAAGGTAGGGATAAGGTACATTTTTTTCAGTCCAGGTGCCACAGTCCTTTCTGGAAAACCTTCTGGGGGCCGTAGTCCAGTGGTGGGAAGGCCAGGGACAAAAATGGACAAAACAATTGGAGTCAATATTAGTTTTGTTCAGTAGCCTAGCTTTTGCACATGCTCATCCATCCTCTCTATCCTCCATCCAGGCAAGCAAGAGGCATGACCAGGATGAATGGACACATTCTAGCCCTGCAAAAACATTTCCAGGAATATATGAAGCAGGACCAGTGAGGGATGTGGCTGGAGATGGAGTATGGTCTGTAGTGTGTACAGAGGACCAGATAAAGAGGCATGGAGGGCTGCATCAGGCCTATGGCCTGAGGTTTCCACCCATGTTCTACTCCCAGCTGTAGCCTCTCACAGCTAGTTAGTTTGGAAAAAAGTCAGGAGGCTGTTAAAAACTAGAATGGCTTTGGCACCATGAACTGAGGTCTTGTGAACTCACACTTTTAGGGTGCAAGCCTAACCCAATCCTTACCTGGTAGGAAAACCCATTGAATTTAATAGGACAGTCTGGAGTAGTGATGGTTAGGCTCACAACCTTACTGTGCCACCTCAGATAATCATCTTCAGCCAAGGGTTGATAACCTGCGATACTCATCAAGTCTATTCAAAGTATCCATCATCACCTCTATTGTCTACGCTGATTGAAATACATTTTTTGCTGCCTTGAGGACTATCTAGTACAGAATTGACCCATTTACTATAACAGTTTCAGTCTGAACAGCTAAAGAAGCCCTTGCAAACTGCAGCCATTCCAACGAAATCATTATTGCCCCCACACCTGCAAAGAAGACTCGTGAGACACAGCATTGGTTTGAGTGTTATATTTATTAAATTATAACAGGTTTTGAATCAGAATTCAAACATATCCAATCAACCAAATTATAAAACACAGGCAGGTAAGGAATTACACTATTCTGGCAGGGATGCAATCCTCCCAGACCCCTGGGCATGTATCACAGCTGATAGCTGTGGCTCCCCAGCAAGGAGGTGGGCTAATTCTCCCTCCTTGCTAGGTGAGCCTTGTGTGTAGATCCCCCATGTGCATCCTGACCCCTCTGGACATGTATTCAGCCTGATGCGCATGACAGGCCACAAGGGGCACATCCCAGTTCCCCTCAGACCCAAAGGTCTGCCAGAGCCCTGAAGGGTGTCCTTACCCAATAATGCCTCAGTATACCTACATCTCTCTCCCCCAAATTCCTTACCTGCCCAAACTCAATGCCAAAACAGGCTGCAACCACACCACTCCCTAAAAGCCAAACAAATTAAACCCAACAATATAAAGTAGGCAAAACATGAAGGATTCCAAAAAGTGGAGCCCAACCAAAAAAATCCTACTTGGCCCATCAGGCGACCAGTATTACCATACTGCATGAGGGAGGGAGGGGGGGAGGGAGGGAGGGCATGAACAAATGCAAGGAGGAAGCTCTAGGGCAGCCTTTCCCAACCAGTGTGCCTCCAGATGTTGTTGGACCACAATCCCCATCTTTCCTGACCATTGGCAATGCTTGCTGAGACTGATGGGAGTTGTGGTCCAACAACATCTGGAGGCACACTGGTTGGGAAAGGCTGCTCTAGTGGGTGGAGCAGCACTAAATAAAGCCGCTCCACTCCCTCCCATTGGTGTGTGACACCACATGTCACCCCTCTCCCCCTCCCTTCGGGAGTCACCCTCCCGAGTCATCCCTGCACAGGGAGAGGTGAGGACAAATCTGTCCCCATGTGACTGTGGGAATGTCATACTAGGAACACATGAAGTAACTAAAATATATTTTTCCCACAAGCCTAAACAACCATGAATGGAGACTGAAGAGTGCTAGGTGTTGCTGCTGAATACTATTCATTGCCTTCTTTCATCTGCAGTAATGGCAAATTAGTGAGGGATGTAACTATCCAAAGGTACTCCATAGTGCTGAAGAATACAGCTTATACAACAGCCTGAAGTTGTAAATCCATTAACAACGAATGGGAAAATGTGTCTGTGTCTGTGTCAGAATTGCTTAATATGTTTTTAACAATGTTTTAACCCTTTTTAAAAAAAGCCTTTAACATGTTTTTAACACTTTGTCTTCATGTATTTTAAGATTTGTTTTTATGATGTTTTAAAGTGTTTTTAGTGCCTTGTTTGCCGCCCTGGGCTCCTGCTGGGAGGATGGGTGGGATACAAATTAATTAAATAAATAATAATAATAATAATAAAATGGTTGCTCATTCAGAATGGTGCTATTACATTATGCCCATCTATATTGCCAAAAATAACTTATTTCCCAGGAGTTTTGCTCATTTTATGAGAATATTGATATTTTTTGTTCATTCCTTTTTTAAAAAAAATTACCAATCTTCCCATTGACAGAATGATATACAGCACTGCATTCAAAATTTATCACAACAGATAGATCAGTGATTTTCAAGCTTTCTCCCTTCCAGGAAATGTTTTTTCATAAACATTTATGCCATGGTAGCCTTTTCCATAGGAACCTGTGCGCAGAACAGGATTCTCAGGGATGTTTTAGAGCATACATTCAGCTGACATTGGACTTCACTATTACTATGTCTCCAGTGAGAGTGTACTCTAGAACACACCCATATCATCCTTGCAACACCCTGCAAGGGAGGCTTGGCAGCAATCAGCAAGCTATGTTATCAAGCCTACAGGTATCCGTATACATACATTACATGCTAACATACATGTGTAATCTTGTAGTCATGATATTTGAGATCTTTTTTTATCCAGAGTTATTGTGTACCACAAGGCAGTTGTACTGTACACTTATATTTACTTCAGTATTGGGGGGAATTAGCAAGAACTATTGCATCTGAATTTCAGTTCAAGAGAAAACCATTATTGCTTATTTTTATTTGTTGCTTAGTACAAAAAAATGGTCTCAAAGTGACTTACAGCTTAAAAAAAAATCACACAATACCAGATTTAAAATACACCAGTGGATAAAAGAACTAGTAACTAAAAGTGTTCAACCAGTAGTACTAGAAAAAGGACACATCCTACCCCACCTAGCTAAAAGATGAACACCAATTTAGATCAAAATGTCTAAGTGAATAGGAATGTGAATAGGAATGGTTCTAAGTGCATCTCTCTGGGGAGAGCATTCCACAGATAGGGAGCTACCACTGAGAAGGAGGGGGGAACATAAGAAGGGTCTCAGATGATCAACACAAGGTCTGGATAGGTTCATGTGAGGACAGGCACATCTAGAGACACAACAAAATTGTTTTATAGTTAACAGGTTCCAAAACAGCACCAACAAGTAAAATGACTTCACAGCTTGAATTACCAAAATACAAGGTATACAGAAGAGTAAAATGATTAGTTAGAGCAGCCTTTCCCAACCGGCGTGCCTCCAGATGTTGTTGGACCACAACTCCCATCAGCCTCAGCCGTTGACAATGCTGGCTGAGGCTGATGGGAGTTGTGGTCCAACAACATCTGGAGGCACACTGGTTGAGAAAGGCTGACTTAGAGCAAAGTTGTACACAGGCAAGCCGAATCCACGTTGCTTATTCGCAGCTTGCACTCTTGCTATGCCAGAATTAGATGGAGGTGGGGAATCTTACTGTTGCCACATGAAGAGTGGTGTTAGGAAGCTGGTGGACTGCAGTTAATGCCAAAAGGCACCAGGGGAATGCTGAAATGAAAATGTCATAGATTTGGGCCACCAAGGGTAGAAAAGATATCAAGATTGTAGAAATGGAAGGAATTAAATGCTAATAATGACCAGTTTCAAGGAGAGAAAGAAAAGAGTAGGTTTCCTGAATTTCAGCATGACCTGAAGGTTTGAGAAATGATCTTTATAGCAGGGTTTTCACAGCAGCTAGGAACACCTCTTGGGATGTCTTGTGGCAAACATTTCTACTTCTAACCTAGCTAGACCCAGAGATGATGGAGGATTCAGAGCTAATATTCATATTAATTCCTCTCAATCTAGTGGTGTTCAATTAAAGCTGATACACAAGAAATAGTCATCCCTTTGTTTATTCATGATGATGAGCCCACCATCATGGTGTGTGATAGAAATCAGAACACCCTTAGTGCCACACTAAAACATCTCCAGCCATAAAACCATAAGCATCAAGTTTATCTCCAAGCCATAAAATCTCACAGTGACTGCCATCAATTAGGAGCAATTAAATCACACTGATAATAAGACCATTAATTATCTATATCGTAAATTGTTAAGTGGTTCCACTTAGTTGGACAATTGTTTATATAAACATTGAAAAACATTCCTGAATTGATAAATGCTTTGCAAAGGGGGAGAGGAGCATACATCATTTTTTTGCTGACCAATTGGTTGATAGGGGGAGGTTTTAGAGGCGGAGCCTGGAAAAAGCAAAAAGAATGTAGGGGTCTTAATGCTGTGGGTGCGGGTGCAAAAAAGCTGTTTTTTTAACTGGGAAAGAGTGAACTAAAAGGCAAAGTGAGGACTATCAGATGACAAACCGAATATGGAAACCGTGGATTATACCACTCTGTTTGGATAAGCCCAAGGACTTGATTTCCTGAAGGGATAGGTTGTGCATGGCAAAAGGTGATTCAATTGATTATTTGGTTAGGGAAGGGAAAAGACTATTCAAGACAAAAGTTTGTATGCTAAACAGCCAGAGCTCTGACAATACATGTTTCCCACCAGAATATGATTGGACAGTTTTGGAGGCCAAAGGTGGTGGCAAGGAGCCATTCCAGGGAGGGGAAGAAGCATCCTAAGTCCATCCCATATTTGGTGACAAAGATTTTCCACGTACAAATGGAGATGGAGAAACCTAACCTTTAAGAAATGCCAACAATTATGCTATCAGTAGGTAGCAACACCAGTTAGAAAAAAGGCTTTTATTTCACCAGGACTAATTAATGACCAAACAGAGGTGCAGGCTTGTGTTGGGAGTTGCAAATCGAACAGGTGCAGAGTTCTGCATTAGGATATAGCTAGAGTTCTCACCTCTCTCATTCCCCTAAGTTTTATCCTTCTAGTGAGGACAGCCATGGACACTCAGTTTTGCTTCCTCTGTGATGCTTGCAAAGAATATGCACTCACTGCCAGTTACCTCTAGAGCAAAGCTAAAGGAGTTAAGGAGTTTAGGGTGTTGAGGCTATTTTAACACCCGCCAAGGCAGTGTGATGCTCACCTCAATACCCGGGTGTAAGTGCGGGCAGAGGAGAGCCAGATGGGCTCCTGTGCTTTTGGCCAAGTATCAAGTAAAGAAACACACACAACTTCTTGATCAAAAAGTGACCTCAGTCTCACACAGGCACATCAGCCAGGCAAGAGTGAAGGCCCCATTTATTTTAAGCAGAGTCAATATATAGGTTTCAGGAGTAAAAGAGCAATAAACAAAATGTAACATAACATTATTGACAATGTCAGAGACAAGTAACAGGCCCCTTGTACAACTCAAAAGTCAGGACGTTCCTCCCTTGAACCTTTGGAGCCCTTGAGTAACACATTGTGAGATAAGGGTAGGGATGAGGTGAGTAACTGACACTTCTGGTGGTCATAAACATGGAAACATATACACAAGAAAATACATATGGCCCTGAGAAGGCCTCTTATCAATGAAACTACGAGATTCTATTACTAAACCTCCACAGGAGTACCCAAAAGGAATTTGGAGAGAAATACAAAACCTTAATTATCCAAAGAGAATACATGGGTGTAAATATACATCAAGCGCTGTGAGAATAAAACACTCAAGGACAGCTCAGTTTATTATCTTCTGAAAACATTATTGCCAACTTGCAGGCACCTCCGAGGCCAAATTCCCATGGACAGAAATGATACTTAGAGTGTCTGCGTTCCCCCTCCCACCTGTGTTCCAGCATGCTTTGCAACTTTGGTTCAGTATTCACGGAGTTATTCAGGCCCAGCGTTTTCTTCCCAACAAGGGGCATGTGCAGAGTGCAAGCTGAACCAAGCACCTAGGTAACAGCTGCCATTAAAGAGCCATATGGACCTAAAAACCTACTGAGGCCTATCTCCAGGTATTCCTGCCAGGTTACCACAGATGGCACTCCAGTTATGGAATGCTCTTTCCAAAGAGGCTCACCTGTGGCCTACCTTGTGCGGGAAAGGGATGTGTGAGTAGGATGTGGGAGTAAAATGAAAATTAAAGGTTGCCTTTAAGTGGGGAATGGGTACAGGAGGTATTCCAAACAAAAGGAAGGGAAACTAGGGTTGGAAAGACCTGTCAGTTGTGGTTCTTTCAGTCTCTCATTTTTTCCAATCTCAGATTCAGTTCTGCATCAGTTTGTGATTTTTTTAAAAAATCCTCAGGAAAATTCTTCAGTATTTTAGTGCAAACATCCTACTAAATCTATTTTTGTCTGGAGTTTTCACTAAGGTACACTGTTTTTGCATGCAATTTATCCTAATATTATGCATTTTTGTGTGTTATTTTCACTAATATATTCATTTATATGCATGTTTCCCCCTAATAAATGCATTCTAGTAAACATTGTTTGGTTGGAAAACTGCATCACCAAATTCAGATAAGTGTGATTTTTTAGGGATGACTGTGTTTTAGTTCTCATATTGTTTCAGAAAGTGTGAATTTGATAAATTCAACTTTAAACGTGAACTGAATCTAATTTTTCTTCCATTCCTAGGGCAAAACTATAGATCTTTCTGAATCTCCACTTCTCAGATTACAAGTGTGCTAATGTAGTCAGAGTACAGCAGAAACAGTATTGGCAAAGTTTGCTTATCTGACTGATTAATTATTAATCTTGAGGCTTTCATTCATCCCTGCTTCTGTATGTTACAGAAGCAACAACATAAAAGCACAATATGAGCACCATTCATTATTTTAATAGAAACAAAAATTGCTGTATTTTGACTAATTAGTTTTGCTTGCTCATTTGAATATAGACACATTTGGAGATAGCACTTATTGGTCATGGGAAATTTATTTTAGATTATAGTTAGGCTTGCACAAAGCCTGAGACAGCTGATGGCCCTTTAGCACTTGATGATTACTGGCTTTCATCCTGAGTACTCCATGGGGATATCAACATTTTATAAACAACACCCAATTCAGGCTATTAGCAAGGAAGAATAAGCAGATAGGGGCTTGCCATTTCTTCTAGAGAGCCACACATACTGTACAATAAAACTTTCTCTAACTCAGTCCAAGAAAGTTACATCAAAATATAAAATAAGCTTTGGGATCTTTTAGATACTCAGTCAATACATTCTAAAATTTGACCCAGTTATTTAAAAGTCAAACTCCATCTTAAAACCCCTGCAATTAAATCTTTTTTCCTAAAAAAAATCTGCATCAGTTTTTGCTTTGTGTTACTATATTCAGAGCATACTGTGCCAATTTCCGTCATAATCCACTTTTTTAAAAAAAATCAGTGTTGTCAGGACATTTTGTACCATAACATATCACCATCTGGAGTAACATTTCTCCCATAGGTGAACTCTCCTATTCTACAATGGCAACCTCTCCCTTTGCTTTCACAGAGAATTTGACACCTCAAAACATTATCTTGAAGTATTTGTCCAGTGTCTCACTTTCTGGATGGATGGACCACATAAATCAAATCATTTTTTAATCAGGTTTGCCAAATAATATTTGAACCTCCCTTCTGCCATCTAGAATATATAAATGTCATTTGCTCCACTGTCCTGTGGTGAAGAAATAAGTAGGATAGATAATCTCTTCTGAGCAGAAAATTAAATTCTGAAGGCTTCTTCAAAACACCAAATCTGATTTGCAGTAAAACCTGACTGCAACCTTGCAGAGAAATGTGAAGACAACTTTGCAACTGGCCACCCATGTTGTCGATTTGTAACATTGAACTGCAAATGGTGAGGGTGTCAGTCACCAGATGTGGGGCTGGCTGCCACCAAAACAAATCAACCCTCCATCATTTATCACTGGCTGCTCGCCATGATGGCTATGTTCTATTTCCAGTGTCAAAGGAAGCATGCCTCTGAGTACCAGATGCTAAGAGTCACACATGAGGAGAGTGGTGTGATCAGGCCCTGCTTACAGGTTCCCCATAGATATTTGGTTGGCCACTGTGAGATGCTGGACTGTATGAGCCTTTGGCCTGATCCAACAGGACTCTTCTTATGTTCTTATCTCCAGATAGTTTGTCAGATTTCACTGGGAAGAGAGTGGAACATGGATCTACTGTTCTTAATGGCAGCCCTGTTTTCAACGATAATGTCTAGTTTCACCATCGTGTCAGTAACTATTTGGGCATAATGAACAAAAGGAATTCATTTCAAGGGCAGGCAATTGGTTGCAACAGAGACTACCCCTGCCCCTCAGATAGTATCCCTTAAAACAAACTTCCACGTAGGACATTCTCATTGGCAGAAAGGTAGGGGAAGATCATTTTTGCCAGTTCCCCCCTTCTCCCTACTCCCTGGCACCACTTCCCATGCTGTTCTGGACGGTCTCCCAATCCTTAGGAGCAGGCATTTGGGAGTCATAGGGGGCTTCGAGTGGGGGAGGGAATTTACAAGCATCTCATCCTCCCCTATTCCAGAAGACTTCTGTAGATGGAAGAAGCCCTTTCATTCACAGAAGATGAAATGTGGATCTAAGCCACAACCATTAATAGCAGAGCTGGCAGTGAATGGGTTGACCACTTACATACAGTATAGGGTAAACGGATAAAACAATTTTGGCACTATTCAGTCAGCCCTTTAGGTATATTTTAATATTATGCTTTAGGGAGCAAAATACAATAATTGAGAGATTATGTAAAACAACAATGTTTGTAATTGTGTCTGTCCTGTATTGTATCCAATATGTATGATTCATACTATGAGTACTGTCATATTGCAATTTTACTTTTTGTAAATGCATTTTTTTTTAAAAAATAAACATTTCCTATGAATAATAGATAACAAATAACTTCAGCAAGCACTGCAATTAATGGAGCTATTGCATCAGATCAGCCTGATAAAGTTATTATATCCAAAATTCATATTGTATTTAAACTTGTCAGCTATACTGGATGAGACATGGTCTATTCAGAAGATCCCTACCTGTCTCCACCAGCATCCTGATCTAGACACTTAAGAAGGTATTTATAAGACTGAACCAATCTTGCATTTAACTTATTCATTCCATATCTCCACCAGTTAAATGTTGATTGAGAAATATAGAATGAGTATGGATCATTTAGAATATTTGAGTAAATAGATGTTGATACTCTTGTCCTCCCTGAGTTGGTGTAGTTCTTTGAAAATAACAATTGGCCATCATTTCTCCTGAACGTAGATTTTTCTCATCAATTCTACGCTAAAGGCAATTAATTTTAAAAAAACGAAAAAAGCCACAAGTGGAAACATAATTGGAGCCATGAAGAAATGCATTCCCAGCTTTCATTGGTTAGAAAAAAGTGAGAGGATTTGATTCCAGAATAGTTTGCAGCTTGTTGGAGTAATCCACAACCATCTATTAATTCCTGTGCTGTGTGACACAGCATGCAAGTAAATGCATAAACCAGCAGAACTGATGATCTAAAGGCTTATCCAAATGGAGCGGGATAATCCACGGTTTCCATATTCGGCTTGTCATCTGATAGTCCTCACTTTGCCTTTTAGTTCCCTCTTTCCCAATTAAAAAAAAACTTTTTTTGCACCCACACATGCAGTAGTAAGACCCCTATATTCTTTCCGCTTTTTCCAAGCTCTGCCTCTAAAACCTCCCCCTATCAACCAATTGGTCAGCAAAAAAAATACATATGCTCCTCTCCCCCTTTGCAACGAAGCACAATATGGCTGTAAAGGAGTTCTCGCCTCGGAAGGAAAGGCTGCTGGTCGGTTTCACGCCTGCCTTGTTTGTATTTGCGACATTATGCTTAAATGAATGTATGCTTTTCTGCCTTTATTGATATTTAAGGAGATACACATGCTGGCAATTTCACTTATTTCTCCAAAAAAGCAAGAAACGTGTCACTCCCCCTCCTTTTCCCTTTCCTTCCCACGGAGAATGAAATTGACAAAGCTTTCCGGAGCAGGCTTGAAACTGACCAGCAGCCCTTTTCTTGTTTGTATTTGCAATATTACACTTAAACGAATATATGCTTTTCTGCCTTTATTGATATTTAAGGAGATACACACGCTGGCAATTGCACTTATTTCTCCATAGAAGCAAGAAACGTGTCACCCCCCCTCCTTCTCCCTTTCCTTCCCACGGAGAATGAAATTGACAAAGCTTTCTGGAGCAGGCATGAAACCGACCAGCCGCCCTTTTCTTGTTTGTATTTGCGATATTACACTTAAACAAATGTATGCTTTTCTGATTTGAAGCAAAAACCCCACCAAGTAGAATGAAATTGACAAAGCTTTCCAGAGGCAGACTGAAACCAACCACCACCCCTTTTTCGCTTGCTGTGCATTGCAGATCTCATCCAGAGTGGTCGCCCAGTTTGCAGGCTGGCAAAAAATAAAATGCAGCTGCGCAATAGTTGCAGACCCCCCCAACACCCCACCATTGCGATGATTGGTTCAATTTTCCTGGGCTCATTCTCGCACATGCACAAAAGTGCAGATATGTGATTGGCTGGAATGAGGAGAAGGGGCAAGGGGAAATACCCAAGAACCGCCCATCAGCTGTAAAGTCCATGGTATTGCATCCTAAGTCCTGAAGGCACAGCGGATGATTCCCGATTTTAAACAGCAAATCGCATTTTTGCCGGTATTTTAAGGAGCAGATTTAACCAGCAAAAATGCATAACAGCGCGAGACGTCATTTGGACGACCAAAAAATAATGAACACACATAGCGGGTATGTCACACATTTTGCTGTCATCTGGATGAGCCCTAAATGTACAACACTGCTTTTGAAAAAAGTTAACTTTATTTTCTACAAAAATCATATGTGATTTAAGTCCCAAAACAGCTTAATCATGAATCTATTCACAACTTTTGTTTTAATGATCAGTAAAATAAAATGAGCATGTGACAGATAGCGTCCTTTTATATTTAAATGATTGATTAAAAGAAGGAATTTGCATTTCTTTATAGGCTTTTTTTAAAAAGGGGAGCAGCAGGCTTGGATCAAAAATGTTACTTTTCATCTTGATCAAAACAAAATTTTAAGTGAAGAAAAATATCGCCCAAACAATTTTGTCAGAGAAACAGATAATCTTGCCAAGCAGAGCTCTTTTCTGACTTCATTTCAGATGGCAAAGGAATAGCAAGCTGAACTCAAGGGGATAGTCCTATTCTAGATAAAATTTGTCAGGAGAAACACTGGCAGCCACGCCTTTGGTTATACTGCATTTCTCTTGATAGGCTCTCTGGATTCCTGTGTTACATCACACAGCTGAAAACCAATGTTTGTGGATTTTATATAACTTCCCATGAGACTTCTGGGCAGCTTTGGTGCGTGTTAACATGAAACACAGATGACATATATAGTGATAAGATTTGCATGCTTTATTTACATGGAATGATCACTCAGGAGCATTGCAAGAAGTTTTAGATGCAGTGGTGGTGTATGTGTGTGTGCGTGAGGCAAACAAACAAGACACCATTCTGATCATCCTTAGTTGCTGTTAACCAACATTGTTAGTTAGTTTTGACCCCCTCTATTCCATTTTATTCTTGGGTTTGGTAACTAGTTAAAACAACAGTTTAATGCATCCTACATTGTGTTGAAAGGTCTGTGCCTGCTCAACATAGCAATTAAAAAACAGCCCAAATAAGTTCTTAACAAGTGGTTCCAGAAAACACGTTAGCTTTGACTTTGACTTTCGAAGGGAAGGAAGCAATGCTAAGATCAAGTGTTGTGTGCACTTGGCATAGGTGTCTATGGTCAGGAAGATGTGCATGGTTGTGATAAAACTTAAGGAAGAGGATATTTTAGAGGAACATTTAAACTCTGAATTGCTCCTCAAAGGTAAGATGTTTAGAGCAAATATGTACTAGGCTCTGGGAAGATCACCTCTGTCAGAAGGCAGGGCACCATTAATATGTACAACATCTGAAAAGTGGAGATGTCCAATCCCGTTCCGCACCCGGTACCTGCTGGGCTAAGGGGCGAGTTTGCGGCCGCAGCCGAAGCCTAGGCCGCCATCGTGGGGGATGTGTGTGTGCATGCAGCGCGCTGGCGTGCCTGCGTGACACACAATAGGAGGCGGGGCTGCTGAAGGCCATTTAAGGCCGCTCCGCCAGCCTCCCGCCCTCCTTTGAATTTTGGCGGAGAGGCTTTCAGCGTGGCAAGGCCTGTGGCACGGTGAAGCCTTGCAGCGTCGGGCGAAGCATCCAGCTCAGCAGCCTTGCAACGGCGAGGCTCCGGCCGAGGGAGGCCTTACAACGGGGAGGTTTAATGGCGGCGGCAGCAGTGAGGCCTTCTGAGGGCGTGCGTGGCGCATTCAGCACACGTGGAGCTCTCCGGCGCACGTGGCTTCCCTTGTTTTTTCTTGGGCGGTGTTGAGGCGGCGAGCCCTTCAGCGGCGGCGGGGATTGGCGCTGCTAGTGTCAACGGCAGTGAGGCGCCTGGCTCGGCGGAGTTGAGGCTGCCAGCTCTTGGCCGTGGGAGGCCCTACAGCGACGGCGGCAGCAGGGCTCGTGGCCGGGGAGGCCTTCTGGAGGTATCGAGGCTCGTGGCACTCGGCCCAGTGGGGGGTGGCGGTGGCGGCGGCAGCAGCAGCAGCTCCCCGGTGGTGGCAAGGCCTGGAGATGGTGGCAGATCCAAGGCATTGCGGGCGGCTCAAGAGCACAGGCGAGGCGGCCTTTGGCTGCATTCTTTCCTCGAGGGTTCCTCAAGGGGATCCCTGTGGGGGTGGGTGGGAAAGATCATCAGCCCCTCATCCCACCACATAGTAGGGGAATTGGGTGCCGGGCACCAACTCCATCACACCCCCTATTTGGTCACTTGGTGGCCCAGAAGGCCTGGATTGTCTGGGGCTTGACAAGGGAGCCAATGGGTTGGTGACTGGGGGGGTGCAGGATGAGAAGAGGGCACAGTCCAGCCGGGCTATGAAGGTGCTGGGTCTCCCTTTAGTGCTTCCTCACGCTTACCACCTTTCCTTTCTGGAGGAGGCACGCCCCTGGCTTCTGCAATGGGGCATAGGCCGGGGGAGGGGTTAGCGGAAGGGAATAGACCCGGCTACACGCTTAATCTCAGGATGCCACCCAAAAAGGGCAAAGTGGGCCAGAAGGGCAGGGCCCCCAGGGCGGAGGGTAGATGCCCACCCCCAGCTGTGGAGGAGTGAAACATAGCCAATGCACTTCATGTGTTTTATTGCTAGGATTATTCTACCATTTACAGGGGTCTCGGACCCTGGAGATGAAGGAGTGTAGCTCAGTAACAGATCACTTGCTTTGCATGCCGAGAGTCCTCAGGTTCAGCCCTCAGCACCTCCAGTTAGGGCCAGGAGATACTTCTATGGGGGCCCCCTCGCCCACTACAGAAAGTGAAATAGGAATAGACTCCTTTTCTTGATACTGAAGAGTATTTTTAGTTTAAACCGAATGTTCCTTTTCATTTACCAATTACCTAGAGTGGTACTGGGCTATCTGACACTGGGGACATTCCAGAGGCAGCTGGACAGCCAGGGGTGGGGATGCTTTTATTAGGGATGTACTGAAACGGCCATTCCACTTCCACACTATCTTTGCAAACCAGGAAAATTTGGAGAGGGGGTTAGTCAATTAGGGAGAACTTGAAGATGAGGGGCAAAATTTGCCTGTACCCTAGAAAGATACTCTGTTATAACGTGGCAATATTCTGAGATATATTCTAAAAGATAATGGGGGTGATGTTTCGTCCCAGAGCATTTGGGGAGAAACATATGGTGGGCCATCAGTTGGAGGCCATTTGGATTGGATCAATGCAATGACATTACGAAGAGCAGAGGCTTTTTGGGGAGGGCAGGTGGCAGCTGGAGACAGAAAGGAGGCTGCAGGAGCCAGTAGGGATCCCAGTTAGTGCTGCAACCTCACCTCCAAAACTACCTCAACCCCGCTAATGCAAAGGGAGCTCATCCCCTCTTTTCACTGTCAAGCTTCCCCTCCCCAAATACGTTCTTCAAAACCCAGGTAAGAATATACAAACCTTTCCATTAGTTAAGTCCTATAAACCTCAGTCCAGAGACCCATTTAACCTGTGATATTCTGAGTAAACATACTTAGGATTCTGCTGTATGGGTGCAATCATGTGCACCCTTCTGTGGGGAAGAAGTATCAATACACTCGGTGGGATTTTCTCATAAGTAAGTATGCATAGAATTGGTCCAAGTCTTTTTCTCTGAGTAAATTATTTAAACATAATGGAATTCTTTTCAGTAATCATGTACAGGCTGCACATTTGCTTGCATCTTCTCTTTAGCTAGTTTGCAAACTGGCTGTGGATGAGATGGCCACCTTTTTGCAGGCCACTAGTCCTGTGCTTTTTGGGAGTCGTTTGATCTGCAGACATTGGAGGATGACATTGCTCAGCTCCATGCCATCTAGTAACTGCTGAATATGAACCTGCAATTGAAGTCACAACAACAAGCCAGAAGGATAGCAGAGGCTGCTCAAGGAAAGTGTCCCTTTCCAGCTAAGCTCGAGGTGCTATGGACCTTGCTGGCAGACTGCCCAGTTTATGGGGAGACTCAATTTATGATGCGGTTAATATGTACAACATCTGAAAAGTGGAGATCTCCAAAACCATAGCATACTTTGCCCCAAAGTACACATATCAGTAAATATTCTCTACAGCATGTGCACAGCTAAATCACAAATAAGGCATGTTAGCCCCTGAAATAATATTATTCCTACTGCTGCTGCTATGGAAAACCATGATACAGGCAAGGTTCAGCTAGAATTGTACTATGTGATTCTGTTGATGGTAGCTCAACTCTTACTGAGGTGAAAATAATTAAGTACCAGAGGTCTATGATGAGCATAGCCGTGATGGGATGCCATCACAGCAGACATTGTGCATTTTTGGAGTAGTGTATGATGGGATACATTTACATCTGGCTAATTTTAATTGAAAATCAGCCACATTAAGCACAAGAGGCCTCTAACAATTTTGCAACATCTCTTGTCAGACAGCAAATGCTCAGACGCTCACATTTGTATTTCAATATTTAGGGATCCAAGATAGCTGTGCGATTCATTTGCCTAACACATCATTTTGGTTCCCATGATATTTGTTTTGCCAAACAAAGCTGACTTGCTGTAGTTGTAGTATAGCAGCTTTCAAAATGACTGTGGAATTTCCCCACCCGCTGTGCTTAATTTCAGGCCACAGCATCATCTTTAGAAGACCTGCTATATCTTTCATCATTGCATAAACTTTCATCTAAAAACAACTGCAGATCTTTACTCAGAGGGCTGATACCCCCAACCATCAGTAAAATTACTGGTCCTTTCACCTTCCTTTAAACTGATCTCACCGAGTCCCAGTCTTGATAGTTTTGTTTTTTTCTGAAATTGTCTAATAGAAGAGGAAGGGACCATTTTTTTTAACCTCTCATAACCATTAATTTTATCCTAAGTTCTTTTTCCTTTTGTCTAGTTGTATTGCTTTCTGAAGACTGGTTTTTTTCCCCCCACTCTAATGTGTAAAGCAGACCTGTAAGATCTGGGCTGTGCCTGTTTTTTCTTTGAGAAAGCTCAGAAAAACTAAACATGTTCAGAGATTAATCCCACCATTCTCTCCAACTAAGGAAGAATGGATCTGTCTTCCGTTTCTCATTTTTCCAATCTTAAATTCAGTTTGCTACATTTCTGCATCAGTTTGCTTTTTTTAAAAAAAAAAAAGGTGTGAAAATCCATTGACATTTAGTGTGCATTTCTCCTAATATGCACATTTTTGTATTTTGCCTCGTATAGAAATTTTTGAAAGCGATTTACTTACTTGGTGTGGGTCTTTTTGTACACCGTTTTGGTTGGAGAACTGCATTGCAAAATTCTGAGACATGTGAATTTCAAAAGATCCCAATCTGAATATCTTCCTGTTGCTCTAGCAGCAATGTGTGAAGGAGAATGACTCACCCTCCTTCACCCTCTAATATCCGGTATACTACTATACAGTCCTCCAGGTACACTTCAACTGGGCAATGTAATTTTCCTAAGGCTACTTGTGCCTGATGTAGGGATGTGCCAGAATTCCACCCAATTCAGGGTTGGTACTGAATTTTCCATTAATTTTCTTATTGTCTATCAGATCAGATTCTTATGTAGTGATTTTCTGCAGCAATGTTCAAAAATCATTTTTTTAAAAAAAAAATTGCCCCTAAAATATCAAAGAATTATAATGGTATTGATGTATCTTTTCATCTATTGATATTTCCTTTCAAAATATCAATATTTCCTTTACAATTATTGATATTTTATTTAAAATATTGATATTAACATCAACTTTTTTTGTGAGGGAAAAAAACCCAAAGCAGCAGCTAGTGGACAAAGAAAGAACTCAAATTGATAATGGCCTGTGGGGGCAATGGAATGCTTCCGAACCAGCACCAGCCAACAGATCCCACCCCTAGCCTGATGGATTACATATTGGTCCTCCAGATGGTGGGAGAGAGAACATAGGAGCCTGCTGGATCAGGCTGTCAGAGAGATTTTCCCTCTTCCCTTCCTCTTGCTACGAGAGCAATAACAGCAGTAAGATTGGTGAGTGTCAGAGAAGGTGGAGGATACCTGGATTTTCATTGGGGGGGAGGTAGTTGGGGGCTTGTGCATGGGAGAACAGGTAAATTCTTCTCCGGCATAGTTTAACAAAGCCCATGCTTTGTGGGTCCCCCTCCTCTGATTCTGCAGAAACTGAAGCTGGGGCAGCTGCAAGTCCTGGCACCTGCTTCTGACATCACATATGGGAACTAAGAGTCTGTGCATCATCATACTTCCCCTCCCCCAATATATAACTGCAGCCTGGGGAGGGGTTGAGGGGAGAGGACAGGAGGGTTGCTGGCTGGCAGGCAACACCAGACCATTCAAAACAGTTGCAGGGAACCTTTGGCCTTCCAGATGTTGCTGAACTACAACTCCCACCAGCCCCAGCAAACATGGCCAATAGCTAGGGATGATGGGAGCTGTAGTTCAGCAACATCGGGAGGGCCAAAGGTTCCCCACACCTGATGTAAACCTCGGGGGAAAGATACAGCATAGGAGGAAATGAAAAGCTGGGTCTTGTGCATGAAAAGGAGGAAATGCCTGCAATGGAGAAGACAGACAGCCTGGACTGGTGACTCCAAGGTGCACAGCAAAGTGGAGAGGACTAGGGAGTAACTCTCTTTCCCCTTCTAGGGAACAAAGGAGCACTTGGTTCTAACCCAGGGGCAGGAAGTTGGAAATCGGGGGGGAGTGACTACCTAGCTCCAGGAGGAAAGCCTAACAGGCAGCTGTCCACAACCCCCAGCCCTGCTTCTGGAAGTTCTGCTAGCCTCCAGAGAGAAAGCACTTGGTGTCATCCCAAGAGAAGGCAGCCAGTGGTGAAATATAGATATGAAACTTTTTAACCTCAGCTGTTCCTTAAGGGCAGAGGAATGGAAGAAAGTGCCTTCAATAAACCCCTGCCCAGGGAAGCAAAGACACATATATTTTAAGCCACAAAGGATCATGGATTTCTAATGCTTACCTTGTGATGCAAGCATTATTATCCTCTGGTGTCTGTATTTCTGGGCCAGGAAATATCCGCTTTGGCTACATCTCCACTGATAATAAACTGGACAGCATGATATATCATCTGCTCCCATAAGAGGCAGTGATGGCCACCAACTTCGGTGGCTTAAAAAGAGGAGGACAGAGCTATCGATGGCTACTAGCCACAGTGACTAAGTTCTATCTCCACTGTTGTAGTCGTTACACCTCTGAATACCAGTTGCTGTGAATCACAGGTGGGGAGAGTGCTGTTTTGCATTCAGGTCCTGCTTTGGGGCCACCCATAGGCATCTGGTTGGGCATTATGAGAACAGCATGCTGGGCCACATGGGCCTTTAGTCTGAACTAGCAGGCTCTTCCTATGTTCTTATGATCAAAATTAAAATCTTTTAAGTAATTAGAAAGCTTTCCAATAAGTTAATAAATTGACAGCAAAGCAACATTACCACAGCAGAAGAATGCCCCACAATATCTATGCAACTGAAACTGCAGGAGATAGTCATGTAAAGGTATGCTAATAATATCTCTTAACATGGGAATGGAAAGGGCTGCAACATCTATAGCGACTAACTGCATAGAACTAGCTGCATAGAAACAAAATATGAACACTGAACAGTGACGCTTACAGGATGTTCTTACTTTCACTGGGCATGAGATAGTGCTCCAGATGGCCTGAGCATATGTGCAGATCAGATAAGACTTAAAGATATATGGTTTGTAACACAGAACAGCTGATATGCCCAGATGCTGAGAGGGAAATAAATGAACATCTCCATGGAAAAAATGAAAAGCTCTGCTGGTAGGCTTTTTGACGAAACCAGAACTGCTGATCACACTGCATATGTTAAATTGGATTTCAGATTATGGTCCTTAATTTCAATATATTCCTTAGGAAAACTAGCAGTGCTAGCCAAGTGCATATCTCAGTGGAAGAGCAGATGCTCTGCACATAGAAGGTCCAGGGTTCAATCCCCAACACAGCCGTGCAGGGCTGGGAAAGTCTGCAATTCTGGTGTCCCACAATCTTCCTTGACACCCTTGCAACACCTTTCATGCTGTGTTCCTTTGTTCCTGGTGGAGCCAACGCTCTGTTGACATGTATTCAAGTTAGAATCAGTTAGCCTTTTTTGCTTTGGCTTGTTTTATCTCAAAGGTATTCTTAATGGTGCTTTCAAATTGTATTTCTTATGTGTGCTCTAGTTCTTTTTATGCTATTGTTCTTATTTATTTTTTAATAAAGCTGCCTCATTATACAGACATGGGAGTGCAATAGCTGATGTAAAATAATAATAATAAAAAAGGCTTCCATCATGCTAAATTGCAATTACACCCACCATGCCATTCTGGTGGTTCACATAAGCACAATTGATAGTGGAAACATACACACCTTATATTGCTGGAGTCAGAAATGCTTCCTTAAGAAGCCTGCTAGTTTTCATTGATATTCAAAAAACTCAGGGAGAATCCACAGGTTAAAGTAAAAAGAAAATGGTATAAAGAAATATCTTGGACATTTTTCTTCCAAGTTCTCGTAATTTTTGCCCTCAAATTTTAAAATAGAGACAGAACTACAGCACTTGTAGTTCTATTCATTTGATAGCCCATCATGTGATGTGCTTCTTTTGGTGTTTTCAAGTTTAAAAGCCCAGTGGTTGAATTTTAATAAATCTATTAAAATTAACATTACGGTCAATCACCATGCCCTGGAACAACAATCAAAATGGCCAGCAGGTGTAACAGGACTACAAACAAGACAGACACCATGAAAAGCTTTTTTGGGAGGAATAGATGATTTCTTGCCATACGAGTAATGCTGAAGTGCAGAACCTTTTCCAGGAAAAGGGCCTCATTCTGTAAACTTGTGGGGTCTACATGCCAGTGGTGAGCACCAGCAAAAAAAATATTGGCTACTACAAGACATGTAACCAAGGCCGGCCCCAGGCATGCCGGGGCCCTTGGGTACCAGCCTCTGCTCCCCTCTGCGATACTCAGAACTTAAGCATCCGCGGACCGCAAGACAGGAGCTTCCACACTGCCCGCCATCCCCACGCTTCACCTACCTTTCTGTTGTTTTTTGCAGCAAGCGCAGGTTTGCCATCAATCAAGATGGCGGCCGAGGTTTCCCTAAGGAGCTGAAGCCTCTGCCGCCATCTTTGTTGATGGCAGCAACACTCGTGTGTAGCACGCATGCATGCAATCAGCCAAGATGGTGGCAGAGGCTTCAGCCCCTTAAAGAAACCTTGGCCGCCATCTTTATTGATGGCAAATCTGAGCCCTGCAAAAAACTGAAAGGTAGGTAAAACAGGGGGATAGCGGGGGGATGGCGGTCCGTGGATGCTTCTGCAGAAAGCAAAAGGAGAGTGGCCCCCTGTAGCTCCAGGGGCCATCAGGCCAGTGCCCCACCTGGTCGCCCTTTAGAACCGGCCCTGCATGTGACTTTCTGTTTTATACAGTGTCATGTATTGCAACCACTGTACAGTAGTTAGAGATTTCTACACCATGGGTTTCCCCCTTTTTACTTTATTACAAAAAAGGAAGCAGATTCTATTGTAAAAAAAATCCTATATGTAACTATAGCTGCATGTTATTCGTTTATTTAATTATTATTTGATTTATATCCCATCCTTCCTCCCAGCAGGAGCCCAGGGCAACAAACAAGAGCGCTAAAAGCACATCAAAGCATCATAAAAACAGACCTTAAAATACATTAAAACAAAACAACTTTAAAAACATCTTTTTTTTTTCTTTTTTTTTCAATAATTTTTATTCAAATTTTCATAAAACATACAAGACGAAATCATAAAACATTCAAAGACAAAAAACAAAATCAAAAATAGTTAAACAAAAAAAAAAAATAAATAAAAATAAAAATAAAAATAAAAAATAAAGAGTAAAATATTGACTTCCCATTTGTCAAAGATCAGATCAGTTATAAGTCTATAATATATAACAATCCTGTCTCTTAAGTCATATTATAAAATCACTTTCCTCCAATAGTTATCTTACTTAATCATCAAATCTCATAAACATTACTTTATTCTTTCCACAAAAAGTCAAAGAGAGGTTTCAATTCTTTAAGAAATATATCTATCAATTTTTTTTTCCAGATAAGCATATCAATTAATCCATCTCATTACTAATTATGATAATCTTATTGTCATAACCATAGTCAAAATAAACATTTCAATTAATCCATCACATCAGAATCTGTTAGGTTCAGTAATTTCAGTAGCCATTGTTCTATTATCCCTATTAGTTCCATTTTCCATCTTCCATCTTCAGTAGTCTTGTTAAGTCCAGTAATTTCAGTATCCAATCTTCCATTATCAGTATTCCATAATAATCTTGCTGTCAAAGCCATAGTCATATAGTAAGAGTCTGATGGGAATTACCTCTATCCCAAATATTTTCTTGCCATCCATTCTGAATAGGTTGCTGAAATACTGCTGTAAAATCATATCTCTGTTCTTTTTTTCAAAATACACTGGGTCATCTCTTGAAAGTTTTTCCATTGTTACATGGCTGCAGTTAATTCCATAAATTTTCTCTATATTGGGCTCCATCACATCATTCCAGTCCAGAAGATTATCCATGCCATTAATAACTTTATCTCTAGAATCTTCATTAATTTCTTCAGAGATAACATTGAGTTCCAAACAATAGATTTTATTTCTAAAGTCCATAGACTCCAAATCTTTTTCCTGTTCCACGTTTGTTCCAATCTCCGGGGTCTCCTCTCTCACAGGGACCCCTGTTCCAGTCTCCAGGGTCTCCTCTCTCACAGGGACCCCTGTTCCAGTCTCCAGGGTCTCCTCTCTCACAAGGACCCCTATGTCTTTAATCTCCTGTGTCTCCAAACAATAGATTTTATTTCTAAAGTCCATAGACTCCAAATCTTTTTCCTGTTCCACGTTTGTTCCAATCTCCGGGGTCTCCTCTCTCACAGGGACCCCTTCCAGGGTCACCTCTCTCACAGGGACCCCTATATCTTTAATCTCCTGCGTCATTTTACTCAATTCAATTTTCAGCTCCTTACAACCCTGTCGCAGGTTTTGTTTCGTTATCTCAATCTCATCCATTATTTTCTGAAACATAGTTATTTCCAGATTCTCAGCCACTTTCTTAATTGCCATTTTAAAAGAAAAATATAGGAAAACCACTTCTTATTTCAGCAACAATTGGGTTAATACTCCAAACTTGGTGACATCACAGTATAAACAGAGCAGACAGCCTTATCTCTCCATAGTTAAGTAAACAAAATGCAGTTCCCAGGATCGAAACAATTAATGGCAGTCGTCAAGAAACAGATTCGTCAAAATAAAATAGACCAAAAAGAGAGTAGTCTCAGACAGTATAATATTCTTCAAAATAAAAATCTGGAATAGAAATCCCTCTTCTGTGTATATCTTTAGAATGCAAATCCAGGACAGCTTTTTGCAACAAAAACAGAGATAAGCTATTAATTAGTGCGTAGCAGAGAGAAGTTATGGCTCCCCAGTGAGATGTCAAAAACCGATCAATCTGGCAAATCTCTTTTAAACAGCAACAATTTAAATCAAGTAAAAGAAAAATATAGAAAGAAGGGTGCTTGCCTGTTAGTGCGTTCTCTCTTAGAAGATAAGATGAACGTTCGCTTTAACAGATAGAGCTTGCTGTTGAAAATCCGTCCCACCTTCGTCGGCTGGACCTCGTCCCATAAATTAATGAGATCTGGTCGTCCCAACAAAAATAGGCTTTGAGGTTAATCTCTTCGTTTCTCCCTACCCGGGAGAAGTTTAATCAGTCAAAAAAAAAAGAAAAAACTGACTGATATATCTGAATAAGCTTCTTTTGAGGCAGGAGCCCGTCTCAAAAGCAGGCACAGGCTAAGTCACCCTTCCCGGAAGTCTAAAAAAAAAAAAGCTTAAAAAAATCTTTTAAAAAGGGTTAAAAACATATTGTTTAAAATAAAAAAATTAAAAGCAATTACAACACAGACGCGGACTGGGTGCCAGGCCTGGCCTCCAATGGCAATGTGGGAGGTGGGGGAGCAATTAAATCCCACACCACCTGTACCGAGAGGAGGTATTGGGCAACATGACAACATGGGCCTGGGGCAGTCTGGTGCCCAAGGTTCCAGTCATGTCTGGTGGGAAGGGTGGGATGGGGGTGGGAAGTAAGTGGGTGGAGTGAAAATGGTTTAAGGAACATGGTAGTTTGATGAGAATTGGGGCTGACAACTAAGTGAGTGGGTAAGAAACATGGAGTACTTATTGACAGGGAATTGGAGTTGGGAAGTAAGTAAGTGGCTGGATTAGGGTTGCCAGGTTCCTGGCTTGAGACTGTATCTTTGGGAGAAGAGAAAGTCAGCCAAGTGCAGGTGTTCTTGCAACACTGTAATGAGAAAAAAACACAAGGTGGAATTCTTCCTTCCCGCTGCACAACTTTTAAAGATACAGAAGACCTCTTGGTTGCCAGGCCCGGCCTCCAAGAGGTCTTCTGTATCTTTAAAAGTTGTGCAGGGCGGAGGGAGAATTCCACCTGGTAGTTTTTCTCATTACAGAGTTGCAAGAACACCTGCACTTGGCTGACTTCTCTTCGCCTATAGATACAGGATCAGTCTCAGGCCAGGAACCTGGCAACCCTAGGCTGGATGTAGTAGTGTAGTGGCAAATTCAGAAGTGCAGGGTCCCTTCATGAGAGTCATAGTCACAGCCACACCCCCTCCCCTTTTTTGTGGCTGGGTTGAAAATGAGATCCTTGTTAATACCTTCTCCCATTACAACAGACGTCTTTAGGAGCCAATCAGCATGCAAGGGGAGAGTGTTAGTTAATGAAAATAATCTTCTCAGTGGATGACCCACTTTCTTTCACCCTGATTGGCTCCAGTCAGCAGGGGAGGACAAGGAAGCATGTTAGAAGCCTCTTCTCAGTGCATAACACACTCCCCTTTCATGCTGATTGGTCCATAGGATGTTGGAGACATAGGGATCCTGCTGGGTCCCTGCTTCCCAAAAAGTAAGGGGTCTAAGACTCCCCAAGACCCTGGACAACTACACCCATAGCTAAGTGAGAAGCAGGGTAAGAAGTGGAGTAGTTGGGGGAGGTGTTATAGTAACTGTCTTCAAAATGCTGCTTATTCTTTGGTAAGATGAAACAACCACAGCTCATGTGCAAATCCAAACACAATTTGGGTTGGTTTTCACAGTCCAACCCATTTCCTGTGATACATGTCTTGCTTCTCATTTTTTGGGCTGATTGCAGGTATAGGCAGCACTCAACATGTGCTCAGGGGCACATGTTACCAAATTCTTCCTAGCTACACAGGGAGTGGATTGGACTGTGAAAGACCAATCCAAATTGTGTTTGCAGTTTGACAAATTTGTAGGACAGTACAATTGATGTCTGGTCTCCTGCTCCCCTGGCACATTCACTATAGGTGGCCAATTTCCTTGCTTTTTAGAGTTTGGCAGAAATATATGCGGCTATAGATAGGTTCTTAAACTGTAGGGTTTTTTATTACAGAATATTTACTGGTATGTATTGTTTTAGGTTAAGCCTTGGTACTAAGTCCAAGAGTTACCTGTTAGCTTGGGGTCCAGGAAGCAGTGAGCCTGGTTTATAGCTCTTGCTTTCTTTGGAATCCCAGGGATGTCCGGATTTTAAGGTTTGGGAATCTCCTGGCCCAAACTGGTGGACATGAGGAGTAGTGGCAGCATTCTACCTTGCAGCATTGATTTAATACCCTGGTAAGTTGGCAAGTACTGTTTGCCTACAAGAACTGGTTCTCAGGGCTTGGGGACCCAGTGAGCTTGATAATACTGATCCAAATGGACTGATAGTCATATTCTGAGTAAGGTAGATTTCTAACATTTTATTTCATAACTGCCCAAATGCTTCTTCCCAGTTTTTGTTTTACATCACATTACTTATGCAGATATTGTTGTGTCCAGAAAAGTTTGTTTTGAGATCCAGAACTCTGAGAAAAGAAGAATGAAAAGATTAAAAAGGAAAGTATGAAACAAAACAGTAAAGTGTTCCTTTTCTCTATAATTATTGCAATTATTGATGAAATATTTTAATTTAAGTTGTCAGAACCCTGATCAATGACTTGAACTCATTAATCAGATTTTGGGAAAGATTTAAAATCACAGGTTGTTATCTCATATCAAGAAGATCCATATAATTGTGACTGACAGGTATAAGGTTTGACCATGAGAGTTCACAGAGTAGAATTTTCCTTAGTTTTAGATTCACAACAAGGCAGGAAAGTTTTGAAAGCTGTTTTTCCCCCATTATCCCTTAGTCCCAATTAAAGCAGAAGGCACTGTGGATTCTTTAGCCCCCTGCTGTGAGCCCATTTTTGCAATTTACATAATAAACATGTTGAAGGCATGCACTTTCCAACTTACCCAAGAGGTCAATTACTGCTTCTAATTTTCCTTCTTTTTAAAAGTTGAGACTTTTTATCTTTGTGATCAAACTCATCCTGCTTAGTAGGTGTCGACTCAGAGGATCGCTGTGAGAATAAAATGGGATAACTCGTGTTGTATGCGGCCCTGAGATCGCTGAAAAATGAGGAAACATATGCAATATGCAAAGAGAACCCAAAACCACAGACCAGATTATACTGAAAACAGACATAACATAGTGGAACCATTGGGAGGAATATTTAGATTATGCAATATTTAATTTAGACCACTGTCTTCTACTGCAGTGTGGACCTCTGTAGAAATCAACAGTAGGATCTGGGTTTTTTTTACAGCATTGGTTGGCTAGTGATGGTCACAAGCCCTTGGCCTCCTGCCGAGACTTCCCATTCCATGCATACACACCTTAACCCCCAGAGCAGTTTTGCATAAGGGAATCACAGATCCACACACACACACACACACACACACACACACACACACACACACACACACACACACACACACACACACACACACACACACACACACACTCACTCACTCACTCACTCACTCACTCACTCACTCACTGTGCGGAGAAGGGCCATAGCTCAGTGGCAGAGCATCTGCTTTGCATGCAGGTCTCTGGTTGCATTCCTGGCATATCAAGGTGGCACTTGGAGAAATTCCAGTCTGAAACCCTGGAGAGCAGCTGCCAGTCAGTGTAGATAATACTGAGCTAGATGGTCCAATGGTCTGTCTCAGTATAAGGCAGTTTCTTACATTCCAATTCACAGCTAACATTAACAAGTGTAGGGCATGGATCATACTGGAAAATGGGGAAAGCCCCACATAAATCCACATTCAATGACAATCAGAAGTGTCGCTACTACTTCATTCAGTCCTGTGACCCTTTGGCTGAATTACTAATATATTTCAAAGTGGAATTTCTAGTGTGATGTAGTGGTTAGAGTGTTGGACTATGACCTGGGAGACTAGGGTTCAAATCCCCACACAGCCATGAAGCTCACTGGGTGACCTTGGGCCAGTCACTGCCTCTCAGCCTCAGAGGTTGGCAATCGTAAACCCCCTCTGAATACCACTTACCATGAAAAACCCTATTCATAGGGTTGCCATAAGTCGGAATCGACTTGAAGGCAGTCCATTTACATTTATTTTTTAAAATGCATATTGCAAAACCAGGCTCAACTCACATTGGCAGGGTCAGAGGGGTAGGTGAAAAGAAAAGTGCAACTTGCCCACATTTTCTTCCTCGCACTGCATCCAGATACATGCTGAAAGCAAGTCTGCACTTTTACTTGGTTTACAGCCTTAAGCCTTTTATGTTATAACAAATCACAATTGCACAGCTCAGTCCAGACAAGACAGGAGGGCCATTTTGGATTTGGTAGGAGGGGAGGTGGATGCATGCCCAAGTTCAAAGGTCTGCTCTTGGATATATTCAAGAGTAAATGTCCATAAAGCAGGACATTTCATGAATATTACTTATGGTTACTTTTTGTACTTCCTGACGACAGGTGATCCTGAAATATTATTTCATGCGGTCTGAAATATTGGAAGGGGACCCAACCACTTGTCTTCCTTAAAACAGCACTCTGATTTGAAGAATCCCTTCATCTAGTTTTCTCCCTCCAACTTCCTTCTGCAGCTTCATGACCTTCCCCCCTCTCATAATATTGCATAAGCAATAGGTTACCTGTTCAGATACTCTATTGCACATATTGTTCAGTTGCAAAATGTACATGAACACTCAGCAGTTTCTCATATGATTGACTGGAATGTACATTTCTTGGAATGCAGATGAACAATCTTATGCAAATAAAAATGATTTTGTTATTTACTAACATGATGCAAGTCAAATGTGTAAATTCTAAGATAGCAAATACAGAAATTGTCAGACATTCAATAGCACTGAATGGAAAGAATAATTAAATAGCTATTTGCTTTCTCCCAACAGTTTTCTCTCCACCCATAGAAGACTCTTTTCAATAGTCTATGAATTTGATTATATTTAATGTTTTTCCTTTGTTTGAAAGCTTCTAAACTATTTTGCTTCCTAAACAAAAAGCAATTATGTATTCCTTGCTCAACTATAATGTTGTTTCTCATTTCTGAAATGCATTACACTGAAACGGAAAGTCACAAATGCAATTAAACTTTGCAGAAGTGGTTAACTTCAAACGTTAATGGTAATAAACCTGCAGAAAAGCACACTTAATTACTATGTACTCACCATGTAATTACAGAGAAACAGCCACTCCATGGTAACATCAGCATGTAAAAAATGGGTAAGATGTAACTGGCTTTCTCAGTACTTTTGTAAGAGAAATCCTGATCTTCAGTTGTAATTGCCATAGTTCAACTATCACCCACACCAGCACATATGATATGGTTGCCACCCATATACTCCTTTATATTGCTCCATTCAGTGGTCATAAGTAGTGTTAACAAGGGCAGGAGGAGCTATGGATCCAGCCTGGAAAGGAATTCAAAATGGACAAAAGTCATGTACTTTTAAAAAAATACACTCTTTGATGCCTTTCCCCCTAATCTGGAATAATTAGGTCGGTTTTCAAGATGGTGGATGAAAAGTCAGGTGCTACCTGGAGTTGTAGATTAGCGACACTAACAGGCCAGGAGAGTAGCAACATTTCATCTGTTCTGTGCCTGCAGCCTGAGAGAGTATTCAGCCCTTGCATATGCTTGGTGGGTTAGGGGGAACATCAGATATGTGACTTCAGGCAGCTACTGCTGATTGGCCAACAGCCACCAGGAGTTTTCTTTCCTTCTTCTTTCATTGTAGAACAGCAGGAACAGTGACTTTGAAATGTAAGAACTGGTGGGTTAGATCCAGACTTAGTCACACTAGAATAGATCTATTAGACTCAATGGGATATGTCATTTCCTGCTTTAGCAGGGGCTTTGACTAGATAGCTTTTGAGGCCTCTCAAGGTAGTCATGATTAACTTAAGCCCTATTGATTTCAATGGGTCCATTCTAAGCATGACGAGGTCTGGATCCAACCCATTATCCTTAACGTCCTTCACATGTTCTTAACTCACCCTAGTTTTTACCAATGACTCCCCACAATGTTCAGTCTGAGAGTAAATGCTGGTTTCTTTACCTGTCTCTTACAATCTCCAGTTTTACGGTTTTTTAAAATTGCATCATTCCAGCTTTGTGATTTGTGTGTGTGTGAGAGGATAGATTTGGGAGCCTCTATTGGGGCACAGAAATGACTTGTTATGGGCACTGCTGGCCATTCATCTTGTGAGAAGAAATTGAAGGCCCTCCCTCCAAGTAAAATACAATGGGTGGTATTCAACTAAGTCCTACTTGGAGTAGACCCAATGAAATTAATGAACCTACGTTAGTTATGTCTATTAACTTCAATAGGTCTACTCCGCATAGGACTAGCATTGAATACCACCCAATATCATTTTCTATCCAAAGGTGACCCAAAGTACCGAGGCCTGTGTTGTAGTCCAAGCCCAACTGCTTTTTCCAAAAGGGGGTTCCTTTCTCTGTAAAGAAGCTATTTTGAGGCATAAGAGAGCATTTTATCTCTTTTAGGTCTTTGTATGCCTGGGAAAAGGGACAGTCAGAGCTGCATCGAGGCACTGTGGGCCATCAGCTTTGACTTTTCCACCCATTTGATCAACTATCTTTGATAGATCTTCCCCTGCCTTCACAGAACCAGCCCTTCCTATTTTCTTCTAAGAAAGTTCTATCATTTGGTCTTCTTCCTGCTGTTTTCCCCTGCCTTTGAGAGATCATCACATAAGAAAGTCATATGCTAGGCAACAAACATGTTTCTTTGTTCTTAACAGCAACAAAATGTGTGTGTATGTATGTATGCATGCATGTATGTATGTATATATTTATTTATTTAACTTATATCTCACCCTTCCTCCCAGAAGTAGCCCAGGGCAGCACCAGGAAAGTTTGTGTGAATTTTTTTTAAGCATCTATATTTGTATTGTCAAATAACACACTAAAAAGGAGTGGGTAAGAAGATTAGCACCTCAAATATCTTCAGCAGCTTATCATATGGAGTTTTGCACTGATATGGAGAAAATCTCTCCAGTCCATGAATAATTCTCCACATGGAGACCAATCTCACAAGGCATACTACAATAAAGTGGATTCTGTAGGGCAGCTGTAACATGTACACAAGTCTTTGTGCTGCAGGACATAAGGATCAGACATTGCAATTGAACTTGACCTTAATGTCATTAGGGATGCTTGAAGAGTTTGTTCTTTGTGTATTCTGATACAAAGTGATCTGATGTGCACCTCCTGGACTAAAGCATGAATTGGAATAGAGCTACCCGTCAGATTTCACACTTCTCTGAATTTTGCAATGCAGTTTGCAGCTGAAAAAAGTATCAAAATGCATATTCAAATGTATATTTCAAAATAAAATATGTTTAGAAAGGCATACTTTAGGATTACAGCACATTATGGGAAAATATGTTTAAATGTATATTTAAATACACATTTTCAGGCACTTAAAAACATAGATCAATACATGAATGGAATGGAATGGACTCATGAATCAACACATGCAGATCTGTCACGGTCTGGAAATAGATGGATCCATCAATATCTAGCTACACTCAATTGGTGAATCTACATTACAAATAAATTTTAGTCATTCTTTGGCTCAGGAAACAGCAAGAACTACATTTCTGTGTTGGGAGGGGAAGGATTTTAACAGACAGTTCTCTGTATGTCATCAAATTACAGTTCACAAGATTTTTGTTGGGATGATTCAGTTGGTATAAAAGAGATACAGGGTTTAGTGTAGGAATGCCTCTTGTGAAAGAATTGATTCAAACAAAGGAAAATATGCTTCCATTTGCAAATGAAGGAACAAAATTGGGTAAGAAAAAATGAACTTCCGTCAAAATACTCTGGTTGTAGTAATATAAAGGAAATAGGTTTTAAAATTAAGTATAGATGGTACATAATGGCACAAAGGCTTAGTTATCTGCACACAAGAAGATCTTCCCCTTCATGTAGTAACCTGCAAAACAGAGGTGAGAAACTGATTCCAGGGCTACATCCAGAAGTGGCCACTCCTCTGCAAGGCCACCCACCTGTCAGTCACCTAATGCCACATGATATCAGGTGGTCTGAACCTCAAGCCATGGCTGCAAAGGAAAAATCAGGACCACACTTAATGATTTGTTGTCTAAAATCTAATACCTTCCTCTGTCGCACTTCTGAGCGTATCTGATCCCTGGAACATTCCTTTGCATCTGCAGGTAAAATTTGGCACTATTTGAAGCCTCAAACCAAAAAGAGGGGGACCCTCAAGATGCCACACCAGCAAACAACAGGAAGTTAAGAATAGGAAAAATTATGTATTGAAGCCCAACTTTTTCCTATTCTTAACCTCCTGTCGTTAGCTGGTGTGGCACCTTGAGGGTCCTCCTCTTTTTGGTTTGAGGGTTTTGGGGTGCTTCCCTCCTTGCTTCCCTACTATTTGAAGCCTGACATCGTAAGATATGATGTGATGGACAGATGGGTGTTGTTTGGCCCAAGTGGGCCAAATGAGGGGACCTGGTGAAGGAAGGAAAATGTTGCATCTGGATGGCATAGTTGAAGCCCTGCTTGCGAACTATTCAGACATAAGGCAGTGACTATACACAGACTAAGTAGGTTCAATTCAACCAGTGCAAAAGTTCACAGGTTGCAACAAAACATACAGAGACAAGAAAGCAATGAGCATTCCCCCTTTGAAAATATAAAACCAATATGAAATCAAATTTAGATAATGTTACGAAGATTCATAAGGACATGGGATTTGGTAGCCAAGTGGGTGGTAAATCAGTCACCAGATAGTGCAGCAGGAAGACCTTCCCATCTAAAAACCTAAACAACTCAGAAACCAGGACTGGATCTCCCAACACCTTTTTTAAAAAAGCTTATAAGCTTCTGCATGGGGGGGCACTAACCCTTTCCCCCATTCTATTTCCTCAATCAAAATCAACTTCTCCACCAATTGCAATTAGCCAATACCTTGTTTGGGAGGGGGGTTGCCATTCAGCGCACTTGCCATGTAATCAATTTGGCATCCCCATTCTCTCACTGCAGTTGCCTTTACATTCTCAGCTGTTTTTTTACATTTCCTCTCTGCTTCGTTTTGTTGTATACTTTTTATTGTGGCTTCTTTCTTTGTTTTGCCGTATCGTTTTTAAGATGTGAAGAATGCGTAAGAAAAGCATATAGGAAAACAAACCAAACTTGGAGACCTCCACGTGGGTGCCTTGAAAATGTTCTCTCAGCTGTGTGGGACTTGCACCACAATGGCATCTGCAGAATACAGGCACAGATAAGTGGCACTGAGAACATTTTTTAAAAGGGCACCACTGTCACCTGTGTACTAATCTTTAGAGCAGGGATGGGGAACACATAGAATGATGTTGTTGGACTATTACTCCCATAATCCCTGTGCAAAAGCCCATGCTGGTTGGAGATGATTAGGCATGGAAGGATCTGTCGGGTTTGGCTCACTCCATTTCTCATTTTTCCCATCTTTTCTCCACATTTCTGTTGCAATTTGCGTGTTGTTTAAAAAAATCCTCATGAAAATTATTCAGCTTTTTAAAGCATATTTCTCCTAACAAACACATTTTTGCAAGTAAATTCTAATATAATGAATTTTGTATGTTATTTTCACAAATTCATTTTTATGCATGTTTCCCCCTAATGTATGCATCTTTGTAAGCAATGGTTAGAGTCACATTGCAAAATTTGAATAAGTATGAACTTTGAAGGATGGCTGTGCTTTGGTTCTCATATTGTTTCAAAAAGTGTGAACTGGATAAATTTGATATTGTGAACTGAAATGAATTTCTTTCCCATTCCTAGTGATGGGAGTAGGGAGTCCAACAACAACTGGAAGTCCCCAATTTCCCCATCCCTTCCTTAGGGTTTCCTAACTTGGAGCTGTGCTGCAGGCTGGAAAACAACAATGTTCACCAATGAGGCTTTGCAGAACATAAACTGCTTCTGCAGAAAGAGGGATGTTGCCAGGCCCTGTGGAATCTCCTTGGCTCTTGATCCTTCTGTGCCTGATCAAATCTCTCTGCTTCCTCAAGAATGAAAGAGAATGTTGGAAACCAATACACTTGTCACGATGGCTCTTTGTTCAGGATACAGAGGGGAGCGTCTAATTTCTCAGATGTGCAGGACTTTATAGGAAGCATGCCTTATCTTAATTCTGCATTGGCTCAGGATTTTTTGTTGTTGTGTTACTGAATTACAGCATTAATTTATTCAGCAGCTCAAGGTCACTGCTACCAGAACTTCTCAACATCCATATTACACTGGGAGAGATTTCCATTTAAAATAAAGACAACGCCTCTGTGTTGCATGAAAGCCCCATGGAGCTGATGCCAGAGACCTGAACATTTGGAGATGGATTTTTTTCCAAGAGACAAAAGCTCAGGCTTGTTTTACAGATGTAACTAAGAATTCCTTCTCTTTTATTTAAACCAAAACTGAAGTAGAGCCCTTAGTGATTAGTATGAACCAGATGGAAATTGCTATCAGAAATTAGAAAGCCTTTGTAACTGTCAGAAACTATAAACATGCTTCGTGACAGAGAAGCTAAGTGATGCAAGCCACCTTTTGTTCATTATGATACTAGAGAATATGCAATGAATTACGCTGTCACACACACCCCATGCAAACTTCCATTGTTACAGGGGCAAAGGGGGGAGGGAGGGATGAAGAATGACTTGTGACAACCTGAGTAGTAATGACGGTCGTCCCAACAGATGAGCAGGAAATGGAACCAGCTGCTCTATTCAGATGAGAGGAAAGCTATGAATGGGAGAACACCCGTGGGGGGTTTCATCAACTAGATATTGGTATTACTGAGAAATATGAAATCAAATACTTGAGCTTTGAGTTTTGTAGTTGAGTTTGGTCTCATTTCTTTATATTTTCCACCCTGTCCTTCAGGATGACACAAATATAAATCTGCCTTGCTGACTTTTTTTAAAAAGTATAACAGCTGCATTTCTTTAAGAGACGCTGGTTTGTATCCAACAAAGTCATTCTATTTGTGTGTGTGATGGACCTGTCCTTCCCTCTTCTCTCCTTGTGCTTACCCCCAAATCTGCTCTGGAGAGTTGGAAGAACCCTCAGAAAATATTTGGGGGGGTGCACAGGGGGAGGACAGAGGGGAAAGTTCCATTGTGCAAGTGGAAATACTTGCACAAACTGAAGTTTTGTTGAATACAAAGCTATGATGGTCATTCCTTGTAAATCATCATTGCAGGTCAGGAGATCTTTTTCAACCTAAGGGCCACTTTCCCTTCTGGAAAACATTTCAGCGGCCATATGCTAGTGGTGGGCAAGGGCCAAAGTGGGCACAGCAATAAATGTGAATTTTAACTGGGTACAGTAGGCTAGTTTCTTCATATTTGCACACCCTTCTCTGCCCTCCACCCTGCCAAGAAGCATGATTGGAGTTGGACACATTCCAGCCAGGCAAAACCATTCAAGGAGGGCATGAAGCAGGACTGGTGACGGATGTGTCTTGGAAGCATTTGGCCTGGGGAGAGTCCCAGTGGCCATATAGAAAGGCCTAGAGGGCTGCATTTGGGCCCCAGGCCTGAGGTTTCCCCATTGTTCCAGGTAATGGGAAAAAACCATGTGCTTATAACACTATTCAGTTGTGAGCTGGTTTTTAAAATAGCCAATAAATTTGAAGTGTGTGCTCTGCAATGTACTGGGTGTGTTTTCCCAACCTCTGACAAACAAAGGGAGACTTTCCACTGGTGGGAGACTCTACAATTGGACAAAGCTCCCTAAGAAGAAATCACCTTCTGTTGAAGGAAGGTCCTTCCAACGGAGGTAGAAAACTTTTGAATCCATTGCTATATGTTTATTAACCATTTTTACATTAAGAATTCTCAAAGCGACATCCACATTTTAAAAAAGTCCATAAATATGAAATAGAAATATTGTTGCAACAACCAAAACAGATAATGGCACTGAAGATTTAATTGTCAGAGAAAGCTCACATGCAGAGATAGTTTTGTGCCTGAAACTAGCAGCTTGATGGATTTCCTTAGGCAGGGAGTTCCAGAGAGTGAGAGCCACTATACAAAAGGCCTTGCTCCATGACCCAGTCAGTCTCATGTCCAAGAAGGAAGGGACATCTAGCAAGGCCTCTGATTACAGCAGGCAAGAAGGGAAATTTAGAAGAAGGTGTTCCTCACAGAACATTTCTTAAGAGGAAATCATAAATATTTTACATTGTATCAAGAATGAAGATGGTTGGGATGTTACTCATCAAGTCAAGACAAATAACATTTATCTTGTAGTGCTCAGACAGGTCCAAACTGCCTTTAAACCTTTGTCCTTTGGTTCAGGAAATGTGAATCAACATGTAAATGACCAGCTCAGTGTTGCCAAAGAAAAATACTACCAGAAATCTTGAAAGAAAAATCATTATCTTGTTTTCCCAATTTTTCCCCTCACCAGTGATGGACAGGGATTAAAAATCATCCAAATATTTGAAGCACACCAGCCAAGTTCAGATTGTGAGCTTCATGGTAGGGGTATGAGATGATCGCTAGGGATGGGATCCACTTGTTAGTCCTGGTTCGACCATATTCCATCCAAATGGCAGGCAGTTCTGCTCTGTGTTTGTTTTCTACTATCTTCTGCATTTACTGCATCAGTAAAGTCAGTTTCATGTCAGCAAAGGAAATACACAAGATGCATGCTAGTCAGTTTCATGTTAGAAAAGCAAAATGGTAGACTGATCAATTTCACATTAGCAAAAATCTGGTGATGGGAAAAGCCATAGAAGCTTGAAACATTCAGGACTGGTCTTCCAAGATAGGAAATTTGCAAAGTATCAGAACATCTGGTGCCAAGCAAAATTCTCACCCATCCCTAGCAATCACATCTTTACAGATAAAACTTTGCTTTGTGCTGGAATCCACAATGCCAACTAAAGGATTTGGATAAAAGCTGCTACATAAGAGTGTTCTTTTGAAGCAAGTTTCATTGTGCTATGTCATGCTTAAATGTGGCTACTTTCACCTAAACACTTTTGACCTGGGGCACAAAGATCAGTGACAGATAAATGAGAACGTTCCATTCCTTTGCAGACTATGTGGAAATAACAGGCTGCAAACATACTGTATGTAGAAAGGCGAGCAGCAGGTGCAATCACACTTTTAGGACTTACTTTTTAGTCAACATGTATAAGGTTCCACATTCTAAATGAAATTACATAAATTGTGTAAATTATGATGTTATTACATTATTCCACCCCATTCATTTCAATGCAAATGAAACACAATGCAAATGGGGAGGATGTAATCAATTGCATATCATTTGCCTACTGAAAGCAACAGCAACAGTAAATACTGATCATGTTCGCTGGATTGATTTATATTATGGACATGGGACAAAAAAGGGAACGTTTGCAATTTCCACTCCCATTTCCTTTTTCATCATAACTTCCCAGCATCCCTACTCATGGGCTTGAATTAAGGCAACACTTCTGAAACTCTATTTCTAACACTTATCTATGCTTTCCTTTGGGAAAAAAAGCTACATTTTAAATTGTTCATAACCAAGGGAGACTGTCTTCCTCCTTCTCCTAGAGGCCCTCTTCTTGTTTTTTACATTGCTCTCTTCACTATTTTTTCATTCTGTGCCATTCAGTGGTCCTCCCTATATACACATTTGTATGCGTACACACACACACACACCTCTTTTCCCTCTAGTTCTGATTTGCTGCTCTTCTGCCAGTCAATATTCTGCTGCTGACCTGCTTTAGATTTACTGTCCAGGAAGCCTCCTCTCTGGTTGCTTTACCTTTCCAGCTGTGATTTGATTTCCCAGACAGCTGGTTAGCCAGAGCTACATGTCACCAGTCTTGACTGGAGCAGGGCTGGAAAATGGCAGCTAACTGGCATTTAATGACATGTCCCTTTTCTGCTTTGTTTTTTACACATCCCCCTTGGCTCAGAGAGCTACCCATGCTTTTGATCTAGGCTAGACTTACAAGCTCAAGAAAAGAGTATGGTTCTGCTTTAAGCACTTGAACAAATTTGTGCCATGACTAAGGGCTCATCTAGACAGGGTTTTACTGTGTGTCTGGTGCTACTTGCATCCCCTTTTAATTCTCATGGTTCACATGATGTTATTGGCAATCAGAAGATATCACACAGTTTCCCCCCTATAAATTCATACTAACCCAATTCTTTGATAATCCAAAAAGGGAAGGAAAAAATGTCTTCACTCTATATCTCTAGGGCTTTTAGATGCTTTGCTCCAATGTTTTTAGGTGGGTGTGTTAATCGTTCCCCTCTCCACGCCCACTCCCTACTCCTCGCTTTGTTCATTTCATTTCCTGTGGGCTGAAGAGAAACTTCCGGCTACTCTCTCCTGTTCTGTTGATATTTTTATGTTGCTGCAAATGGTGCCTTTATTTTCTTTCCCCCCTAACTTGTGTGCAAAAGCATAACACTGCTCAAACTAAGATTTGTATTTCATCTGTATTGTACCAGTGAAAATACAAATAATCACATTTCCAGGTTGTTAGTGGGGTTTTTTTACGAAAATGAAACTTACTGGTAGGTTGCCAGGTAAACAGAGGGAGTGAAAATGTTAAATTAGAGGGTGTGGTAATTAGGAAATGGTGTGATTAATACTCCCCCTCAAGTGTGACTAGAAAACACCATGTTTGCAGCTGGCATTGATCCCTTAATGTAGACAGTGCAAACAGAAAACAGAGGTAAAAACAGCGTCTTTAGCATGAAATTATGCTCCCATGTGGATAAGCCCTAAGAATGTATCTAAGTAGTCAAGGGAATTCCACAGTGAAATCTGTTTACCTTTTCAAGGATCACCAAATCCTACAGAAAATATATTTATTATTTATTTATTAAATTTATATCCCACCCTTCCTCCCAGAAGGAGCCTAGGGCAGCAAACAAAAACTAAAAACACTTTAAAACATATTAAAACAAAATATCTTACAAACACCTTTAAAAAACAACTTTAAAACATCTTAAAAAGCAATTCCAGCAAAGACACAGACTGGGATAAGGATAATGCAGCTGGTCCATCATATTCTGACTACTCTGTGCTAGCATGCTTAACTTTATTAGCATTTGGACTTCACACTCTTCCGACATATCCCTATATCATAAAAAAATTGTCTTAGTTCAGATGATCCTCCAAACCAGCTTTCTACAACCTAGTGCCCCCAAGATGTTTTGGACTATGACTCCCATCATCCCTGGGTCTGGGGCTGCTGGGAGTTGTCCAATACATCTGGAGGGTGCCAGGTTGGAAAAGGATGCTTCAAACCATAGTTTGGAGATTGAGTAATGTGCTATAGGTTCATTATTCCTCACTCTGTGCCCTTTCATTCTAATCATAGTTTGCTGTGACATCCAACCTGGACAAACTATGGTTAGTTCTAGCCTCCAAATTCTGATTGGAAATGGTTTGGAGTGGATTTCCAAATCAGAGTTTGAGATTAAGCACAAATCTTAGTGTACCCCATCCCATACCTCATGGCAAACTATGTCTAAAACAACCCAGAATACAGAAAAGGATTGGTATATGAGAAGAGATGAATGAGGGGAAGGAATGAGCGCATGACACAAACCATTGAACCCCAGTTTGTTTTGTAGTCTACAGTCTTTTCATCCTTTCAATTTTTATCTCCTTTTAATTTTCATACTCATTTGTCACCTTGATTTCTTTTCTCTGGCTGCTGCCCTGCCATACTGGAACACTCTCCCTCTCAGCATATGCTCAGCTATGACTTTTGTGCAACACTGTCTAGTTCATTTTTTCCTGTTAAAAAAACAACTTCAAGAGGGAGCAACTTGGAACATAGCAGTAGTTGGGAATCCTTAACTCTTTCCCAGCTGGCTACATTTTGGACACAGTTCCCCCCCTAAGCTGTTCTTTTCTCTGCTTCTCTACTCTAAGCTTCCCCTTACTAAAGCTGCTTTTCTTTTCTTTTAAAAATGGCAATGAGGTTCTACCCCATGTATCTGCATGCTCAATAGTTAGCTTCTTAGTGGTGCCAGAAGTATCAGATGCTCCACACCTGAAGTGAAAATGATATATTATTTCCTCACAAAGGAACAACCTGTTTGCAAAATATTGTTACATGTACCTCACTTCTCCAAGTGAAGGGAAAAGTTCCTAGGTGCAGCACTTATCCAGGTTTTATCTCCTTTGAAACAAGATCACTGGAGGCTTATTTGTTGCATGGTTTACTTATAAATATGCACATTGAGCATAGATGGAGGCACAGCCTGAACAATCCAATAGGCACTTAATGTCCACATCAGAAGCCCAGGGAGACCACCACCATGGTGAAATACTTCTGAACCCAAAGTACAGCTGTGTCTCTTTTCAGTCTGCTTCAAAGCTGCAACCTGTGCTTTTACACACAGCTTGATGACATCATCATCATCAGCCAAAGCAGAGAAGAAGGAAGATAAGCTGATTCCCAAATGGCACTCTCCCTCCAGAAGAGTCTACGATTATGATTTAACTATTAGTTCCCATGGCAACATATCGCAGGAATTTGCCTAACAAAGAAATGTGACAGGCCACACCTGATTAATTAATCTGGCCACTTTACCTTTCTATCTCTTGTCCAGATCCTAATTTTATAATAATAAAATCAGAGTTGGAGGCAATATTGAGGTCATCTAGTCCAACTCCCAATCTCATAATACCTTTTTGCAGACTTGCACATTTTGCAGAATATGCACAAGGTATTCCACAATTTGTCCAGTTGCAAAACAGTATTTTAGCATGCCATTCAGTCTGTGCTTTTGAATGGGTAATGAAGAGAAATAGCTTAGAAAAAGTGCAGTGGTCTGAGTCTGGTCAGGCTTTTGAATACACATCTGCTTTAACAGATGATTACCCCAAATAAGCAATGCTTACATTCAGGAAGCCACACAGAAAAATCCACAAAATTAAAGGGAACATTTTGCACATTCCAAAATGAGTTTTCTCTGATAACTATTAATCTTCTGACACTCTCTCTTATCATCCTTCTTCCTGATGTCTTTCAAATTTATGCTCGGAGGGACAAACTTTTTGTGTGCATTTTACAGTGTCTACTTTAAGAAATAACAACTAATAATAGTAATAATGACTCAAAGTACAACAGATGTTTTTATCTGCAGATGATGGGTTTGTGAGTTCCAGATGACTAACACGTAAACATATTGACACTTTCCCACTATGTTAGGTAATATCATTTATAACAAAGCACCTAGCTACAAGAGAGCAGATGTGCAGGCTGATTGTGAAAGAAACTTAGCACTTCTGGAGACCAGAAGAAATAAAGGAAACTATAAGGATACAAGCTAGTCTCTAGGCAGGTCACAGAACAGTTTGCATCCTACCAGTTACATCTGTAGCCTAATTGTTTTTAGGAACACAGGATGCTGCCTTATACTGAGTCGGATCTCTGCTTTATTCAGGTCAGCATTGTACTTACTTACTGAACTTACTGCCAGCGGCTCTTCAGGGTTTCAGACAGGGATTGAACCTGGGACCTTTTGCATGCAAAACACATGCTCTACCATTGCAGCCCTGCTCCGGTGAATGACATTTTATGAAGATGGAGGTAAGCTGTAGGGAGGCTGCCTCCGATCTACCAAAAAAAGAGAAAACATTTCATCCAGCTGTCGTGTTCATCTATTATTGTACTCATATCCCAGCTTAGTAGTGTACATGGTTCAAGTCTGGTCACCAAAAGCAAAATAACGTCAACTCAAAGAATGCAAAGAAGATGAGGCAACGCAGAAACCTAAAATCTGCGGGAGAGATTTGGATTGGGAGAATTATGTTAAAGTGAAGGGTGTCAATTAAAATAGGTTTTTAGAATTTCAGCTGAACTAATACTTACATAATGTTAGTAGATAATAGTTTAAAATGAATACAAAATTTCAAAACTTGGCACTGTAATTTAAATGTAACCTTTTGCTACCCTGCACAAGGCAGCTGTTCTGTCCTGCACTGGCTAGGGGTCAGTCATCAAAGGCTGGCCAGCCTGATAGAGCTGTTGGTTGTGTCCCTGCTGGAAAGCTTCCAAGGATCTTAACGGGCCTGTTTGTCTCATTCAATAGTCTTTGCCCCTTATGATGAGGGGGTAATGGGGGTTGCACCAGGAGAGAGCACTTTCAATCTGATGAGTCTATTAAAGCCATAGCTTTGAGTCTAGACTTAGTGTGTGTGGGGGTAGAGAGACTCCTCACTATGGCTGTCCTCTGAACATAAACGGAAATCAAAGCCATTGAACGTGATAGCCAGAACAGCATGCAGATGTGCCCTCTATATAATGTGCCCAAACTTTATCGTACTATACCTTAACATTCTCTTTTAAATTTATATAGGCCATGAAAAACCTTCCTTCCTCTTGATGTCCTAATGCACAATTGTTCTCCAAATGTTCTAATGCACAATTGTTTTGAAGACATCTCCACAGAATAAGGATGAAATAATGAAATAAATGTGAATTTAGCTTTTGTGCTTGACACACACATACACACAATAGAATGCAATCATATGCACTCTTAGCCTGGAAACCCCACTGTACTCATTACGCATTACATCCAAGTAAATATGTCCTGTTAGGCAACAACGAATGAAAGGAAGCCAATTTCCATGTATTTCCATGAATCAACCCAATGCAACAAAGGCAACAGAATGTAGAGTTACAAGTAGCTTGATAAATGTATTGCCCATTAAAGAATGCTCCCAGGGAACCTCACTTTACCTCAGGAATAAGGAAGCCATGGCCTTCCAGACGTTGTTGGACCCCAACTCCCAGCACGGCACATGGTCAGGGATGATGGGATTTGTAGCATCTGGAGAGTCAGATTCATCATCTATGGTTTATGTGCATGGAGCTCTCAACATCCATTCAAGTGTAAGACAAATGCTTTGCAGAACAGAGCTGGGCAAATATATATTCAAACCTCCTTCACAGCAGCAGAGCAGGATACAAGTTTGTTTGTTAATTGATTGATTGATTGATTGATTGATATCCCACCCTTCCCCCAGTAGGAGCACAGGGCAGCAAACAAAAGCACTAAAACACTTTAAACCATCATAAAAACAGACTTGAAAATACATTAAAATAAAACATATTTTAAAACTTTTTTTAAAAAAAAAAAGCTTCAAAAACATCTTTAAAAAAGAAGAGGTTTATATTAAAAAGCAATTCCAACACAGATGCAGACTGGGGAAAGGTCTCAATTTAAAAGGCTTGTTGGAAGAAGGAAGTTTTCAGTAGTTGCCGAAAAGATAACAGAGATGGTGCCTGTCTAATATTTAAGGGGAGGGAATTCCAAAGGATAGGTGCTAAAGGTCCGTTTCCTATGTTGTACAGAATGGACCTTCTTATAAGATGGTATCTGCAGGAGGCCCTCACCTGCAGAGCTCAGTGATCAACTTGGTATATAAGGGATAAGACAGTCTTTTAGGTATCCTGGTCCCAAGCTGTATAAGGCTTTGTACACCAAAACTAGAACATTGAACTTAGCCCAGTAGCTAATAGGTAGTCAGTGCAATTCTTTCAGAAGCGAGGTAACATGTTGGCAATACCCTGCCCCAGTGAACAGTCTTGCCAGTGAATTTTGCACCAGGTGCAGCTTCCAGACCAACCTCAAGGGTAGCCCCACATAGAGCGCATTACAGTAATCCAGCCTGGAGGTTACCAGTGCATGGACATCAGTGGTCAGGCTATCCTGGTCCAGAAACGGCTGCAGCTGTCTTACCAGTCGAAGCTGGTAAAAGGCTCTCCTAGCCACTGAGGTCACCTGGGCCTCTACTGACAAAGATGGATCCAAGAGCATCCCCAGACTATGGACCTGCTCTTTCAGAGGGAGTACAACCCCATCCAAAGCAGGCAACTGATCAATTATCCGAACTCGGGAACCACCAACCCACACTGCCTGCATCTTGCTAGGATTCAGACTCTAGTTTATTGGCCCTCATCCAGCCCACCAGTGAGTCCAGGCAGTGGTCCAGAGCTTACACGGCCTCTCCCGATTCAGATGTTACAGAGAAATAAAGCTGGGTATCGTCAGCATACTGCTGGCACCTTGGCCCAAATCTCCTCATGACTGTTCCCAAGGGCATCATATAGATGTTAAACAGCACAGGGGACAAGATAGTACTCTATGGCACCCCTGCTAATGCAAGGTGGGGGGACACTGTTCATCTTGAGAGACATTTTCTGCACTTAGTAAAAATTAAGTGCACAATACGTCATGATTACAGTTCCTCAAGAATAAGGTTATTTTGATCCTAGATGAGCTCAGATTTTCAGTCATCGCAGCTCTGCATTCTTATTTCAACATTTTTCTTGCACTGAAGGACTTTTCAGCTACTCACTGTACCTCATTACTCCTAGAACTACTGACCTTTCTGAAAGCTGAGCCAGAATTACATATAACACAAATCTTTCCTCAGTAGCCAGGCACTTTAATGATTGTTCCACATCACTTTTAAAGGGTTTTGTATTGGTACGTACCAGCCTGATGTTTTGTGAGAGGCTGGTATATAAATACTTTGATAAATAAATACTTGTTGATATCCTCTGGGTATGATTCTAACCAGTGATTTTTGGGTAAAAAGTGAGGTGCCGATACTCATACCTTGATAAAAGTGTTGTGAGTGCCAGCAAAATATGGGCAGCAAAAACAGAGGTGCCAGTATTTTGTACCAGCGAGCTCCATCACGAAAAAGCACTGGTTCTAAGATTCATGGATAAGTAAGAGCTTTCCCAATTTAATTTAATGCAGTTAACCACTTGTACCATCTCACACCTGACAATATTTCTGTTATATTTCTTCTACTATAAGAAAAAAAAACAGCAACAAGAAATACCGTGCATTTCAAACCCCATGTATATATAACTGGGGGAGGGGGAGAGGTCCACAAGATGAGATAGCATGCACTGCTGTTGGAATAATCAGCATCCTGAGTAGTACTACAACACACATTTTCCCCCTACAAACAGATTTGTGTTTTTCATTTAGGAAATATGCATGCCCATCATAATCTGTGAAGGGTATATGTTTGCCTATTTTGTAATGAGTACATATGCTGCTCTGATTATACCCAGTAGGGGTAAACCACAACATAGTCGTATCTCACATGGTATGATTAATATGATTTTTCTACATCTGGCCATTTCTCAGAACAGGTAGGTATATTACAGTGCAATCCTATACATGCTCTATGCATATGTATAGAGGTTTTATGGCTCTGCAGCAGATAGGTCTTTTTGAGGTAATTACTGGCACCATTTCTTTCAAGTCTGGTCATAATGTTGCACTCTATTGATTTCATGATAGTTCCATATTGGGAAGTTGAAAACACATATCATTTAGTGATGGACAGCCATTTACTGCATCCTGGCTTCAGCACTGTCCAGATGTTGCATTTTTAGGCCACACTATACATTTAAAACACTACAATAGTCCTTTAACAGTCCTGGCTGCCCCCAAAGAATCCTGGGAACTGAGATGCTAGGACTCCCCTGTTCCCCTTACGGAGCTATGATTCCTAGAGTTGTTGAACTGTCAATCCCCCTTCCCAGGTAACTCTGGGAATTGTAATTCTATGAGAGGAATAAGGGTCTCCTATAACTCTCAACACCTTAATCAACTACAGTTCCCAGGGTTGGTTTTTTTTTTTTTGAGGAAGCTGTCAGGACCCTTCCTGTGGTCTCCACCTATCACGGTTCCACCTTTGGGTCCTGGTCTTTAAATGGTTCTCACCGGCTCTAGCAAAGACCTCTCAAGATCCCACTGCTAGGCAGCAGCACCAGACACTCCCTGTAAAACAATATTGCCTTGAGACTGTGCCTTAGTCTCCTCCTGGCTTATTGCTACTTTACGTCTGGGTGCACTTGCAGGCCACAACCCCCCTGTATCTTTGAGCCTATAAAGAATACAGCCCTGGGTTGCTCGGGATACCTGATGATGTTACACTATCTCTTCACCGCTGCCACCAGTGATACTGTTTCCCAACCTTGGTCAATGCCCTGCCCACCCTTCTGGTCTGTGTAACCCAGCCAAGGATCAGGTGTTCTGGTAAACCAAGAAATATTTATTTATATACACAGGGAACAACAAGATTACTTAAAGGTATTGTCAACAAGTGTGTGGTTTCATAGGTTGCATTGCTCTTTATGTATATAGCCATCAATAACCTGCCTCACTACCCGCCTAATCCAATCCAACCCACAAAACCAACTCCAACTTCCCTCAGAACTCTCACCAACAGAACTCCCCTATCACCTCTGTCATCCTCTCATTTATACCTTCAGATACTCAAACGCTCAGCCAATCATAATACAACTTTCTCCAGCCTTCCAGCCCATGTACTCCCCCCTTTCACTCAGTCTACTTACCACATATACTCTAATAAACCCTCACTTACCATATTTACAGTAATATATATACAGGGACATCACATTTCCCCCCTCCTTAAATAAATGCATAGTATTATTTCCTGTACCCAGGAATAATACAACACATTATACCAAAGTTCATGTCACACAGGGGTAGAGTGTCCTTACAGTCCCACTTCCTGGTCAGGTGACTGCAGTATCTGCAACATGCCTGTTTGTACGTCCGCCAAAACATTGTCCTTTCCTTTGATAAACACAAAGTCCATTTGATACTCCTGCAGCACCCATGACCATCTCTGAAGCATGGTGTTGTTCTTCTTCATGATGTCCAGCCACATCAACGCATGATGGTCTGTGATCATGGTGAATCTTCTTCCCCACATGTAGGGACGCAGCTTGCTCAGGCCCCACACGACCGCCAAACACTCCTTCTGCACTGATGAGTAGTTTCATTCCCTGGCTGTCAGCTTACAGCTCAGGTAGGCAATAGATGCTTGATGCCTTCTCTGTCCTGCATCAGCACAATCCTGAGACCCAGATCAGAAGCGTCTGTTGCCACGATGAAAGGCTGCTCATAGTCCGGAGCTATTAACACTGGACTCTGGCACAGTGCTTGCTTTAACTGGTCATCTTTCACTCCACATCACTCTCTCAGCATACTTCTTTTGCGTTAGTTCATGCAGTGGGGTTGCTATCTCTCCAAACCTCTTGATGAACCTTCTATAAAATCCAGCCATACCCAAGAATGCCCTCACTTGTTTCTTATTTAAGGGAACAAGCCAAGACTGAATAGCCTTCACTTTATTCCATAAGGGAGTTATTTTGCCACTCCCCACCTTATGTCCCAGGAATGTTACTTCGGGTAACCCAAATTGGCACTTTTTAACTTTGATAGTCAACCCAGCCTTTTAAAGTGCCTCTAAAACTGCTGTTAAGTGTTGTAAATGTTCTGGCACTGACTTGCTGAATATAGCTACGTCATCAATATACGCCACCACAAAGTCTGACATGCCCCCTAGGATGGTATTGATTAACCTTTGGAAGGAGGCAGGTGAGTTCCTAAGACCAAATGCGAGAACTGTGAATTCATACAGCGCATCAGGTGTGTTAAAAGCGGTTTTGCATCAGGACTGCTCATCCAACTCCATTTGCCAAAACCCTTTACACAGGTCTCTGGTGGAAATGATCTTGGCTGCACCCAACAGTTCCAACATAGTGTCTACCCTAGGCATGGGGTACACATCTGTAACTGTAATCTTGTTAATAGTTCTGAAGTCTATACAAAACCAGATGGTCCCATCCTTTTTGGGTACCAACACTATTCTAGAGGACCAGGGACTAATTGATTCCGTAATCACAGCCAGCTCTAGCATCTCCCTCATTTCCTTCCTGATTTTGTCTAGCACTCTTCCATTCACTCGATAAGGGGTAGATCTTATTGGAGGATGATTGCCAGTGTCTATAGTATGTTTTGCAACACTGGTTCTACCAGGTCTGGTATTAAAGAGATCCTTATGTTTGCTCAGAACACTCAGGATTTCCTCTTCAACCTTCTCATCCACCTCCTCTGACCACTCCAATTGATCTAAACCACCCTCTGCCTTGCTCTCTTGCACAAAGTCTGGCAAATCAGGACCACTTCCTTCAGGGAACAATGTGACTTGTAAAACCCTTGCATCTCTGGCATGATAGGGTTTTAACATGTTCACATGGACTACATTGTGTTTTTTTAGTTTGTCTGATGTTATGACATAAGTCAATGTGTCTAATTTATCTCTAACAACAAATGGTCCCTCCCAGCTGGCTTGCAGTTTATCATGTTTTCTGGGAATAAATGCCATGACCATATCCCCCACTTCATAAACACGCTGTCTTGCTGTCCTGTCATACCAATAGCTCTGTTTTTGTTGAGCTTGGCTCATATTCTTTTGTACCACTTTCATCATAGATTCCAGCTTATTACAGAAGTCTAGCACATAATTAACCACAGATGTTTTATATTCCACCAGGGACCCTTCCCACAAATTCCGTAATAGCTCCAAAGGACCCCTCAATCTCCTTGCATACATTAATTCAAAAGGCGAGAACCCAGTTGATTCCTGTGGTACTTCTCGATAAGCGAATAAAAAACACCCCAAGCGTTCATCCCAATCCTGTGGGTGATCTTATATACAACTTTTTATCATCCCTTTCAGCACCCCATTAAATCTTTTGGTTAACCCATTGGTAGCTGGATAATATGTGGTTGTTTTCAGATGTTTCAACCCACAACACTTCCACATGCACTGCATAACTTCACCCATAAACACACTGCCTTGGTCAGTCAGGACCTCATGGGGAAAACCCAGCCTCATAAAGATCTTCAGCAAAGCCTTTGCCACTACAGGGGCTTCTACTGATCTCAGAGCCTCAGCATCCGGGTACCTTGTAGCAAAATCCACCACCACTAAGATGCATTTCCGGCCATGCCTTGGGGGTTTAGAGAAAGGACCCACTATGTCAATCCCCACTCTATAAAAAGGCTGTCCTATAATAGGAAGGGGTTTCAATGGAGCTTTTGTTTTCACCCCACTTTTCCCCACCTTTTGGCATATAGTACATGAGGAACAGTACTGGTTGACATCTTTGGCAATGTTCGGCCAATAATAATGAGCAGTTAGCTTCTTCTTTGTCTTTTTTATACCAAGATATCCCGAACAAGGATATCATGTGCCACAACTAACAACCTGGATCTGAATTTGCTAGGCACAACTAACTGTTTGACTGGTTCACAACTTGTATCTCTCCCTTTTGGTAGCCACAATCTATACAGCACCCCATTCTCCCACGCTGTTTGATCCCTCAGGCTCTCTTAAGGGATTCTTTGTGGTAGTGCTTGCTCCTTTATTGGTTTTAAACTGTGGTCTATTTCCAACTCATCTCTGAACTGCTGTGCCTCTGCATTACATAACACATCCATACTTTGTAACTTTGTCTCTTTCTCTCCAGGCTCACTAGGGGTTGCTATGGTGACCTCAGGCTCAGTTACAGGGCTCCACCCTGTTATGTTCAGTGTCAGACAAAATGGCTTCTGCAGCTTTGCCAATCTGTTGCCTTGTCACCACAAAAATCTGTCCCTGTGATCCCATTACATCTCTGCCCAATATTATGGGTTCATGCTGTTGGGCATTGATACCCACTTTATAAGATTCCTCTTTTCGTCTCCAGTTCAATTTTATTAAGGCCATGGGAATGCTCTCTGGCTCACCTCTCACACCTTGTATCACTAGTTTTTCCTGAGGTAAATTTTTCTCAGCTTTCAGCAAATCTGGCCTCAACAAGGTCTGAGCAGCACCAGTGTCCAGCAAAGCCCAATAATTCACCCCTTGCACACACACTTCTTCTTTTAAGCTTGAGTCAAAGTCCTGCACATTTGACCAGCTTATTTGACAGAATTGTATTTTTTTTAGTTTCCCCTTCCCTCAGCTCATTTTTCACTGTTTTCCCTTGAACAGGATTACTGATGGGGTTTGTAGCTTCACATTGAAAATGGAGATGTCCTGGCCTACCACATTTGAAACAGATTTTCTCCTCCATTTTAGGATACACAGACCCAATCTGATGTGTCCTGTGTCCTTCTGATTTTATTAGAGGGTTTACTCTCTGAGGTGCCACATCCCTTCTGCCATAAGTATTGGGTTTTGTTTTAAAATCTCTGTGTTTTTCCCATCCAACCAGATCAGTTTGAGGTAAAATGATCTGCCAGCTCTGCTGCTTCCTGCACAGACTTAGGGTAATGATCTTTAACCAGCAACCTAATTTCTGGTGGCAGTTGATGGTATAACTGGTCTAATGTCATGAGGCTTTTCACCTCTTCCACAGACTGAACTTTTGCACTCATCATCCATTTCTCAAATATATCCATCAATTTTGTCCCCAACTCCACAAAAGACCTCCCTGCCTGTTTCTGGCAATTTCTGAACAGTTTTCTAAAATAATCAGGCCCAAATCTAAACCTTTTGAACACTGCTTCCTTAAATTCAGCATATGTCACTGGCCTGTCTGAGGGAAAATATTGATACACCTCAGCCAATTCCCCTTTAATTAAGTTTGATAAATACTGCATATATTTATCTTCAGGTAGCCCCCACATCTGAGCTGCCTTTTCAAATGTTGTGAGGTAAATTTGTGGATCCTGTCCAGGCTCATACACAGCAAAATCCTTTGGAGTGACTTTTATTTTTGCTTCATCTCTCTTTTCTTGTCTCAGAATGAAACTTCTCTCTTTCTAATTTTAACCTTTCCACTCCTATCTCAGCCTCCATTCCCACTCTTTCAGTCTCCATTCTCAATCTTTCAGCCTTCAAGACTCGTTGCTTATCTTTCTCTTCAATCTCCATCCTCAGTTTCATCATCTCAATCTCTCTATTCTTATCTTTTTCCTCACGTTCCCATCTTAACTTCTCTCTTAAATAATCCACATAGGCAGGATTACTTGAGCACCCTTCTGGGGTCTCTTCTCTTACAGGCTCTTGGGTTTGGACCGATGTATAAGTGATTAGTGCTACCCGCAATTCATCCACCCCTTTACGCTCATGAGGTAAATGAGAAGGTATACATTTTTCCACCAGCTCTTCTCTCTTCATTTTTAAGAACTCAGCCATGTTTCTCAGAGCTCACACACTTTACCACACACTCACAAGTAATCTTTATTAGTTGTTCCCTTCACAATCACACCACTTTCTAGGGACTCTCTCTTCTTTGTATCCCACTGCTATAGCCACCACCTGTCAGGACCCTTCCTGTGGTCTCCACCTGTCACGGTCCCGCGTTTGGGTTCTGGTCTTTAAATGGTTCTCACCAGCTCTAGCAAAGATCTCTCAAGATCCCACTGCAAGTGCACCCAGACACAAAGTAGCAATAAGCCAGGAGGAGACTAAGGCACAGTCTCAAGGCAATATTGTTTTACACGGAATGTCTGGTGGTGCTGCCTAGCAGTGGGATCTTGAGAGATCTTTGCTAGAGCCAGCGAGAACCATTTAAAGACCAGGACCCAAAAGGTGGGACCATGACAGGTGGAGACCACAGGAAGGGTCCTGACGGAAGTCATGACTGTTAAAGTGGCATCACACTTTACATGTATAATGAAGATGTGGCCTTAGTTGAGTCACATCAGGCATTCAAGCTTTACATGACGAAGGGGAGGGAGGATGAGACCATTGGCTTTGCCCCCCACTTCATACCCCCATTGCTGGCTTCATTGCCTTCCCTTCTCCAGTGGGGAGTCTTCCCTACTCACCTAGCTCCCTATGCAATTTAGAACCCTGAGACATAAGGCTTCAAAATCGCACATGAATCTACAAGAGCTCAGCAGGTTCCCTGCGGCAGAAGTTCCATTCCCAACACATGGAAGATGATGAAGCTGGTGTCACAGAGGACATGGGGCTAATGGGCATGTCCCCAATTTCCCCGTTACACAATGGTAATTCTCTGTGTGCATGTATTGGGAAGAACAACTGAAGAGGTCTTCAGTGGTCATTAAGTCACCCTCGAGTCATGGAGCCATCAGGTTTCATTCATTATCTTACAGCAGGGCTGTAGGTCAGGTTTGGTGAATGGGCAATGGGACAGGATCCATTTAAAGGATGGGGGTGTTTTACAAATGGGAACAATGCTGTGTTGTTTTTTAAATCAATGGCAACTGATACTCCTCCACCCCACAAAAAGTGGCAGAAGTCCACCAAACTCTGCCCTCCTGATTTGCACAGCTCTGCTCATTCAGTATTTCCTCAGCCTCAGGGTGGATGAGGCTCACAATCATGTTTATGCTAAAATGATCCTGGTGGGAAACTACTCTGCAAGTCTGTATGACAGAAAAGAGAGCTTGAATGGCATGGAGAAAGGAGTCAAAAGGATCTTGAAAATATCTACCCTAGGTCACCCCAATACTTTTTAAAAAGAATCCTGCCATACTCACTACTATAGGAGATTTACTTATTTTTTCAGGAGCACTAAAAAAAGATGAACAGTTGGGCCAATTTATAAATGCATGACTTGTCTTTCTGCAGCCTGGTTATCAGTGAAACAGTAAAACCAGTGTGGGCTGTACCACTTCAGAGAGCAGATGGGGCTCTCACGACTGAATGTACCTTCCTACAAAAAAAGAACAAGTCCCTCCACACAGAAAACGAGCATATCAGAAAGAAGGGTTTTAACTTTCCCTAACATGCTACTTTTTATGTACAAAGATTTTTAATTACTTGTTTCATTTTTGTAGAGAGGATCATTCTATCATGTGAACCTCTGCCCTGAATTCTGAAATAGTACCAATGGCCAGAGTACCAATGGGCAAATCTGTCAGATTTCAGATTCTTTCTGTTTCCCAGTCCTAAATTCAGTTCTCTATGTTTCTGCATTGTGATTTTTTTTTAAAAATCCTCATGAAAATCCATCAATATTTTAGTGCAAATTTCTCCTAATGTACACACAGGTGTGTGGCTCTTAGACCCTTATATTTTTAGGAGCAGGGTCCCAGCTGAGTCTCTATGTCTCCAGCATTCTACAAGCAGGTGTGTAATTGTCTGGGGTTTTTTGGGGGGGGGGTCTTAGACCCCTTACTGTTTTGGGAGCAGGATCCTAGCAGGGTCCCTATGTCTCCAGCATCCATTGAGGCAATCAGTATGAAAGGGGAGTGTGTTCACAACTGAGAAGAGTCTTCTAACTGGCCTCCTTGTTCTGTCCTGCTGATTGAAGCCAATCAGAATGGAAGGAGCAGAGTCAGCCACTGAGCAGACTCTTTTCAGTAGCTAACACTCTCCTCTTTCATGATTATTGGCTCCTAGGGACGTCTGTTGTTATGGGAGAAGGTATTAACAAGGATCTCATTCTCAGCCCAGCAACAAAAATGGGGGGTCATGGCTGTAATTATCATGAAGGGACCCTGCACTTCTGAATTTGCCACTATGCTACTGCCTATAAGCCAATCAACATGAAAGGGTAGCGTGTAAGCCACTGAGAAGAACCTTCTAACATACTTCCTTGACTTTTCCTGCTGATTGGAGCCAATTAAAGTTAACGGAGGTGAGTCAACTACTGAGAAGACTCTTCTCAATAGCTAACACACTCCCCTTTCATGATGATTGGCTCCTAGGAATGTCTGTTGTTGTGGAGAAGGCATGTGCAGTAAGGACTAAGGAGTGTGGACATGATGATGGACAGCAAGCAAGCAAGCAATGGGGCATGGCTGTGAGGGGGCATGGCATAACTATAATGAAGGGACCCTGCACTTCTGAATTTGCCACTACACAACTGTATACACATTTTATTTGCAAGCAATTTTCCCTAATACAATTCATGTTAGCATGTATGCATTTCATGCACTCTTTCCCCTAATATATTTTTAGGATCCACCCTATTTTCTGTGATGTTGTTTAGGCTATTTCTAACTGTTTTTAATTATGAATTTTAAAATTGTTGGGACCTTTGGGTGAAGGGCGGGTAATAAATTCTAATCATACTAATACTAATATATGCATTTTTGTACACATTGGTTGGTTGGAGAATTTCATTGCAATTTTGGAGAAGCACGATTTTTGAAGGATAATTGTGTTCTGGTTTGCATATTGGTTCAAGAAGTGTTAATTAGCTTTGTTTTAAATTGCAAGCTAAATAGAATGGCTCTCCCATCCCTGCCTCAGACAGCAACAGCTAGCTACCCAACAGAGTCTCCTCCTCAGTTTATTTATTTAGTACAATTATATCCAACCTCTCAAGTAACTCAAGGCAACATACATGGGGTTTCAAGTGATCTTCCATGCAAGCACTGACCTGACCTGGATCTGTTTAGCTTCAGCAAGGTGGTAGCCACATGTTCCTTCAGATCATGACTGAGGGGTTGTGAGACACATGTGTCCAGTGAATGAGAGCTTTCTTCTGCCTTATAGTCTTTGCAATGCAGCTAAAGTTCCAAGCAGTCCAGTATTTCAGCATGTTGCAAAACAATTAAGAGATATTAGCGAATAGTGTGAATCAGACACAGTTTGAAGTCTTATTAGAGTAAAAATGTGGTTCAGATTTCTTTGTTGCCCAATCTGCCTGCTCTCCTCCACCCATTTCAATATGACTAATTTTTTTCTAATAGATTCATCATCATCATCTCAAGCCAATTAACTGTTGGTGTTGTGAGCCTGTATGCCACTGTAGAAAAGTCACGTTTGTTATGAAAATGCCATCAGAGCCCCTAACGTGAGTTTTTGGCAGGCCCTTTCTACAGATAATTCTCAGCCCTTTTCTTTTCTTGCCCCCCCCAGCTTCACATACAATGCTGTCATAACTAAACACTTGATTTAATTAATAAAGCTGGGAGCCAAGTCCTATTGATATGGTCTCCAGGTGTCTGGCAACATTCTTTCCATAAAGACCGCAATTGAAAATGGACAGCACAACTCCCAAACAACTCTAAGGTACATGCATATGCAATTCCACAATTACTGCGTGTCAAACCATTGATGAATACTGGCAGGTGAAAAAACACCAGAGACCAGCAAATTAAAAAAAAAAATTACCATTGGGACATAACGTATGAAACAAGGAATAGGTAACAGAACAGGATCAGAGGCAGCATCTGACTGATGTCATATACCGTAATTTTTTTAAAAAAGGAAGAACAGTGCTTGTGAGGAAAGAATCTATCACAAATTTCTTACTAGTAGCTTTCTCTACTTTAAGCACACAACATAGCAAAATAAATCATATGCACATATAACCATTGTGGTAAACCGTGGTAAAAAGGGGAATCAGCATCAAGTTGAAAGACCTTGGGCCTGGTCCAGAAGCTCCAACTGGTGCAGAGTGCAACTACTAGACTGCTGATGGGGGCAGACAGCTAACAGCATGTGACACCTTTACTAAAATATCTGCACTAACTGCCCATATCCTACTGGGCCATGTTCAAGGCTCTTGTGTTGATATACAGGCCCTGAACAACTTGGGTCCAGAATATCTTAAGGACCATCTGAGCCATTATATCCCAGCCCAATCACTAAGATCATCCAGAGGAAAACCATTTGTTTCCCCCATGTTACAGAGGTCTGACTGGCCTCAACTAGAAGTTGAGCTTTTAGTGTTTCCGGCAGAGCTTGGAAAAGTTACTTTTTTGAACTACAACTCCCATCAGCCCCAGCCAGCACGGCCACTGGATTGGGCTGATGGGAGTTGTAGTTCAAAAAAGTAACTTTTCCAAGCTCTGGTTTCCGGTCCCATGCTATGGAACATTCGTCCAGCACAGATTTTGCAGACATCCTCGCTTTTTACTTTCTGGCATTTCTTGAAGACTTTTTTTTGCTGAAAGGCCTATGCAGTCATTTAAAATGTTTTTTAAGCAGCCAGTCATTTTAATGATGGTCTGTACTGCTTTTAAACATTTATGTTGCTTTTTATGTTGCCCCTGATGTTTTGTGAGGGGGTGATACATGAATACTTTTATAAACAGATGAAGAAAATAAATAATAAACAAAATGGGAAGACATTAGAAAAATCCTGCAAATTGATTGACAGAACAACCAAGCACGTGGCAGATTGGTGTGCCTAAGCCTTTTGTGCAGGTAAATTAATGGGCAAGTAAAAGTTCCTGCACATAGAAATACAGCTCCAAATAGGCTCCAACTGAGTTAAATTCTGTGCACTGCACTCAGAGTCTAATGCCAAACGTTATACTTAATAAAGTTACATGAACAAGTACAGAGGCAGTTGCCATCAAACTTAGAGCTAAACATTGCTAAAATGAAAATTTGAAGCAAATTTGGAGGCTCGTTTGAGACGAACTTTAAGAGAAGCAGTAAGAGTTTCAATGAAACTAGCAAAATTTGGAACAGAAAACATGCATGCAGATCGCTCTAAGTTGTGCTGTAGGTGCCATCTACCTGCCATTTGAAATGGCAGCGGTGGGGTTTGGGAGCCCTGGGCTGGATGAGAAACTTTCCAATTGATGGACTAATGTGATAAGGCCTGGGACAAGAGTTCCCACCAAATTTAAGGTACCTGCAGGAATGCAGGATAATTTTGTACAGTCTAGGTTTTTAAACAAACCAATCGAATTTGCATCTCCCAGATTAATAGATGGACTGGAATATATTTGCCTTGCACACTTCTCTAAATTTTGCAACAGAGTTCACTGCCCAAAAACAAAACAAAACACCAAAATGCTTACAAAAGAATATTTTAGGATAAAATATGTTCGGAAATGTGAACATTGAAATAAAAAGTCATATTTAAATATGAATTTTGTGGTAAAATATGTTGTTGTTATGTGCCTTCAAGTCGATTATGACTTATGGTGACCCTATGAATCAGTGACCTCCAAGAGCATCTGTTGTGAACCACCCTGTTCAGATCTTGTAAGTTCAAGTCTATGGCTTCCTTTATGGAATCAATCCATCTCTTGTTTGGCCTTCCTCTTTTTTATATGCCTTTAAATATGAATTTTTATACAGGTATACACCACAGATTTATGCAAAAACAGAAAAGAATGGATTCATGGATGAACATGTGAAATTCACATAGACCCCAAACAGACTGATCCATCTGTTTCTCAGCCATTAAGCATTTTTGGTAGCAGTTCTAAAAGTTCTCAGTCAATTCTCAGGTAGCAGGTGATCTAGGAAAATCCTGTTTGAGAATCATAATTTTAGACTAGATCAACCAATGGTCTGACTCCATGTAAAGCAGCTTCATATAACATGAGGCTTCTTAACCTGTGGTCCATGGACCCCTAGGAAGTCCATGGTTGGGCTTTAGGGGGTCCATGAAATGGATACAAAAAAAAATATTTTGTCCAAATGCAATAAAATTAATAGTATGCAAAATTGTGTGTATGTGTTTATGTGCATTTTTCTGCGAAGGGGTTTCATAGCTTTCATCAGATTCTCAAAGGGTCTGTGACCCAAAAAAGGTTAAGAACCACTGATTAATCATTTTCTCCATGGCTGCTGTGCCACAACTTCTCACACACAGAGGACTCTCTGTGAAGCCTGGTCTAAGAAATATGCCAAAAGGGAGAGAAGGAACATAAGTGTTTTGAAATGTGTGGGCACAGAACACAGGCAATGTCTCTTTTGTTTGTTGTAAAAAAGAAATTTTAAGGATTAATCTCAGTCAGTCACCTGCTCTAACTTCCAGTACTGTAATCAGATGTAGAAAGAACAACAGTCATCTCCTAGATGGCATTGCACTCTCCTAGAAGGAACAGGTCCGCAGACTGGAGGTACTCTTGGATCCAACATTGTCACTGGAGGCTCAGGTGGCCTCAATGGCTAGAGTGCCTTTTTCCATCTCACAAGCTTCGGCCCCTTTTGGACAGATGACCTAGCCATAGTACTCCATGCTGTGGTAACTTTCAGATTGGATTATTGCAATGTGCTCTATGTGGGGCTGCCCTTGAAAGCGACTCGGAAGCTTCAATAGGTCCAAAATGCAGCAGTCAGATTACTGGTTAGGGTTCCTTTTAGATTTCGTATAACTCCTGTTTTAAAACAGCTGCATTGGTTATCAGTTCGTTTCCAGATCCAATTCAAGGTGCTTATGCTAGTGTTCAAAGCCCTAAATGACTTTGGTCTCAAATGTTTGAAAGATCCCCTCCTTCCCTACAGACCCTCTTGGGTGTTGAGATCAGCAGAGGGGGCCCTTTTGGAAGTTCCACCACCCAGGAGTGGCCCAGGAGAGGGAATTCTCTAAGTTGTGGAATTCCCTCCCCATCAAAGTGTGTTTGGCAACCTCACTGTACTGCTTTAGGTGAATCCTGAAGACACAGTTGTTGTAACCTGCCCTGGGACCTGTGTGTGAAAGACGGGCAATACATGATAATCACAATCTGGCCAAATTCCAGCACTTTGAAATTCATAAGAGTGAAGGAAGAGACAGTGCCTCTTTGCATAGGGTGCCCATGCATTTCCCAACCCATAAATGTATGGCCCCCATACCCACACTAACATATTTGTATGCTGTCCTTCAGTTTTACAACTCCCAGAACAGTTTAAAATAGCCATAATAACAGTATCAATTGCATCATTGCACAAGTGACAAAACAACTAAAACAAGTAAACAACAATAGCAGAAATGATGAAAACGAAGGCTCAAATTATGGGGAAAAAGAAGTCCTCAACAAAATCTACAAGTTACAGAGTGGGCGGGGGAGGGGGAGATTCTCACCAATTGTAGCCAAATCAGCCATCTAAAAACACTAGCTAAGAGAGCTATCAGAAAAGGTCACCCTCACTCCCATAATTTGAACACTGACTAAAATCAGTTATATATATTCATACAATTTGCTCACAGTATTACAACAATCTTGAACACCTACAGTGGTTTCATCTGGTACTGAAAAACACCAGCCCAACATTCCTAATTATGAAGCACTTTCTGTGGTCACCAGTTTCCTCACTTCAACAAATAAAGAGTAAAACCCTCTGAAGTTGATCTTAGCAACTGGGAAGGCTTATGTGGATGAAGGCTGTCTACCATATACTCAGGTCACAGGACATATAGGACTTGAAAGGTAAGCACCTAGGCTGCAATCATATACGCACTTACCCCAGAGAAAGTCTCATAGGACTGTATCTAACTGGTGTCCATATGTTAAGAGAAACCTGTAATCCAATGGAACAGGGATCAAGGCAATATTTGGTGAGCAACCTTCCCTATGGATCCCCATCTGCCCTGGAAGGTATATATGGAACACATGCATCAAGTCTATTGATTCCAAGTTACTCAAACATATTTCATCCATACTTGAGGATGCAGTGGGAATCTGGCTTTTTCAGCCAATTTCCTCTTGTTGTTTTGCAATAAATGCTTGCTTTTATTTCCTTGTCTTCTGGACTTGTCAGTGTGGCTCCTTTTTGTAGCAGCACAATAACACGTTGGCACTGACACAGCTGACAGGCGCCTCAAGCAGTGCATCTCATCCTCTGCGCTCACGTCACGTATCCACTGGATACACAGCTACTTTCCCAGGAATCTGTCATCATTTGCATTCCATCTTCTCAGTGCTTCAGCTGTCTGTGGAGATCTGCAGATGGAATTCACATTGTGCCGTAGCTGTAAGTGGTAAAACCATAAACCCTCCCCAACATCACCAAGAGTAATTTGCCACACAGCACACAAGCTCCAAAGCTTTTTTTTTTTGATGACAGGTCTTAGCCTCAGAACAAAAGGTTTGAAAACATTTGCATGGGAATTACCTGCTATAGAGGAATAGTAGCCCAGCATCTAAACAGAAGATGTTTTCGAGCACCTTCATTCTTCAGGCATGTTGTCAGGTATAGAATTGAAGTTTTTGATGCTACATGTTAGCCCCCCCCCTAGAGGAATATGACACAAAGCTTGGAAAAATTACCCTTTTAAACTACAACTCCCATTAGCCCCAGCCAGCATGGCCACTGGATTGGGCTGATGGGAGTTGTAGTTCAAAAAAGTAACTTTTCCAAGCTCTGATATGATATAGAAGAGGGGCCCTGCAACAGAACTTTGTGGTGTGGAATGCTTCTGTTCAAGATTCCAACCACTTAACTCCTCTTCCTCATACATTCCCTTTTTTTCTTCTCCAACAGTCAGTCAGCATTCTGCACTCACTGAGCATGCTCAGTCCTCATTCTCAGTGTGACTGTGAGCCAGGAAATGGTTCTCTCCATACTTTTTGTATCTATGTGTCTCCTCCTCTGTCCTCCTTTTCCAGCCACTCCATTTCATTCAACACCCCTCCCCCATCATGGTCACTGAGTCCTTGGGCTGTTTTGGAAGCCCGTCCTCCTATTTTTCCTAAACATGTTTTGTGCCCCTGAAAATCTTAGCGCAAGTCTGCTAAAACCTCCCTCTTGTACATCGATGGTGTGGCTTCAGCTACATTTGTGTATGCTTGGGAAGACTGGAATTGGAAAAAGAGGGACTCGTGCCCTAGCAAAAATGGCATGACTAGACCAATTTCTCCATGACAATAGTAGAACCACCAGTGTTGATGATTAATGACACACAATGGACTGGATCCTAAGGAAAGTTAACTGAAGGAAGCTCACTGAAAGAAAGTTCCTTGTCTGTATCTCGTCCCTACACATATGTATCCTCCATCTCTCCAGAGGATACCTGGGGTTGCTGAGAGCGGGGACAATTGACCAAACTTTGGCAGTCCATCACCTGATTATGGATAGTTCCTCCCAGCAACAGAGAACTTTCCACTCCTCACTAGTTAAGAATCAGTGCTTCACAAGAAAGGGTTGTGTAGGTTCAAGCCATAATTGAGTCTCAACATATCTTTTTTTAAAAAAAATAAAAATAAAATAAAGTCTGGCTGTGACTGAGACAGGGCCTTAAAGGAAAAGCACCCCAAATGCCAACTTTATGTAAATGTAAGCAGCAAACAATCAGCCTTTTCATTTTAAACAATAAGCAGAAAGACTTGTTCTGAGGCAACTCTCCCAAAGGATATTAAACTCTGAAAATTCCTTTGAATTTAATTATTTCTGCAAAATTAGTCCAACTTCAACTTATGAGAAGCATTTCTGCCTTTTGTGACCTTTATATTTGTACCATAGTAGTACGGGAGATGCTGCCTGGATGTCAATATCAGCAAAAAGAGAGTTAAGTGAATCTTGCCTGTCAGTGGCACAGTCAGCGAAATTGTGAGGGATTATTTAAAATTCTAGGTTGGCCTTTCTTTCTATTATACAGTTCAGCGCTATCGAGGTAGTCATGAGTCTGAATGATTACATTATTCCTCGAGTACCTTGCAGTTGGATTGGCAGGAGGCCTTTATGAAGCAGGACCATCAAAGAGACAGCTGAGGGGGAGAGTCCCATTCTACCTGAAAAATCTGTTCCACAATACCATCTGAGTGTGATTGACTGATAACCTTAAGCGCCTTCATTAACATCAAATATGCAATTGGGTTTGCGCTTTATGGACAAAGGCTTTTTTACCTGAGATAATGGGGATGGGAAGGGCCTTTTATTATCTTTTCTTTGCTTTCTACAAGTGCTCGTGCCCTTAATATTCTGTGGACTCTGTACAATAGAAAGGAAATTAATCAGAAAAGTAACCTCTCCGATATTAGTGGACAGAAGGCATAATGATGAGATGGGAAGGGAAATGAATCATAATGACTCTTCACCAGGTAATATCTTCCACTGGAGTCTAATTGTCCATTTCATGTTAAAGGGTTCTTCAGAATACTGGGGGTGTGGGGGAAGCACATTCTAATGAGCAGTGATGAGGCTCACCTCATTAATGACCTTAACAGATGAAACTTATATTTCAAGTTGAATTGTTATCATGAGAGATTGATTAAATTGATTCAAATTGCACCTGGTTACATGTTAATTTGAAACACTTTTTTGTGAGCAATGTGAACAAGTTCAGTTCTGAAGACTATAGTGAAAACAGAATCAACGAAAACCAATTTGCTCGATTTCTGGCACTTCGTTTTGCCCCAGTTTTAATGATTAGGTAATATGAAAGGGAGAGAGAGAGAGAGAAATACCCGTGCAATCCTTTTTGTTTTATACCATGCACTGTGGTTACAGTTAGGTATTTTTAGACTCTGAACTTGATGATCTTCCTGGGGCCCCTCTCTGGATTCAATGGTCTTTTGGGGCCCCACTTTAGATGGTAATATGCATTACTTCACTTAACTAAATGGTCTTACTCGGGGAGGGGACTCTATGGTAACTTCACTCACCTCAAAATGCAGAGAGGCAGCCCTGCTGCTTTTGGGGGAGGAGATCCTTGCTTATTCTGCTGGGTGGACCCCTGGACCTTTGCCCCAAAGTGTTGCCCTAGTGGCCCCACTGAAATGCAGTCTCTTACAACAAGATTTCTGAACCTGGATTAGTTTACACAATTTTTTCTTGCTTGTTCAATTATACTTGAACCACCACAGGAACAAAAGAACTTTTTAGCTGAGGAATTAGTCTTTAAGTTCCTTTTATAACCTTTGAGCAATTCTCTATGTTTTCTTTGACACACCGTAGAAAACACAGTTACTGGGAATTAACTTCCATGGAAATCAATGGGACCTACTTCAATGTGTTAAGAGGCTTAACAGGAACCAAGAGGTGGAATCTATTCTGTAGGAAATCATTTTCTAACTAAATTTACCACCGCTCATGTATTTACCATTACACTTATAGCACAGATGCTTTCTCAGCTTCTAGATACACTTTTGAAAATGATAAACAAGATTGCTAACCAACATGAGAAAAGTAGCTTCTTATCCCATATAGATTACAACAGAGGATGAAGAAATATTTATTACAGACCACTTTTGAAATTAGTTTTTTGCACAAAGTCTTCATGATACACTGGCCATGTTCAGATGATCACATGTTGGCTTATTTTACAATACTTTTGCCCATACAAGCAGCCCCTTTACTGTTCCTTTCACAACATGAAGTAATCAAACCAAGAAGTCTTCCCATTTCATCTGAACCAGGAAACTATAGTTACTACAGTGAAAATGACCCAGGATCTTAAACCAACCTCAGACTGTGGGTTAATATCCTGATTTGTTCCAAGTCTGGTAACCTTAATTTCCTGGTTTGAGGAAACTAGGAAGCTAGGGTTAATTGGAGAGTTCTTTGTTTATTATGACTTCCATGAAGGAAGAAGTGAAGGGGTTACCAGCATGGACAAAAGTTTTGTTAATGCCTCAGACTGTCCAAACTTGGCCATTTTCCGTTTGATACTTGATAGACTATTTCTAGGATTCCTATGGGATGCTTCAAAGAAAAGTTAAACTTGAGGCTGTTATACTCTAGTTTCACAAAACACAAATACAAATATCCCTGCTTAACCCTGATATTGACTGTGAACTTTCCATATACAGGAATCCCAAAAGAGACTACTTATTCCAGGCCAACCTAAAATGCCAACACATCTCTTTTCTCCATTGTATTTTGTTCTAATATCTAATTTGAACACACTGCTTCCCCCTCTAGTGAATTTTGCAGTATCATTAAAAATAAGGCCAAAGTAGGCCAGAACAGCTTATAACTGGACAGTCATGAACAACCATATGTCACCTGAAATTCATTTTTGCACTGCCTTGCAACTGATGGCTCAAGGTCCCACTATTTTTAGGAGCTGCTTATAAATGTCTCTGAGACTGATGGAAATAAACATACTGAAACAAACTTCTCATTGTGAGGCATGCTGACCCAGTTGCCATCATTTCTGATGTTGCATTTACAGAATGTTTACTGTATATTTGACTCCTGGCAAAATTAAACTTAACACGCTCCTTTACTTTGATTTTTTAAATCTCCCCAGGACCAAAAGACTCAAACTACGCCATAGGATTTAATTATAAAATACTGGAATACCTGCATCTGTTCCTAAGGTTGTGTTTAATGTGACATAAGAATCCTGCTTGATCAGCATATTCTAGCAGCCTGCTTCCCACAGTACATAAAATCATAAGAACATAAGAAGAGCCTGCTGGATCAGGCCAGTGGCCCATCTAATCCAGCATCCTGTTCTCACAGTGGCCAACCAGGTGCCCAGGGGAAGCCCGCAAGCAGGACCCGAGTGCAAGAACACTCTCCCCTCCTGAAGCTTCCGGCAACTGGTTTTCAGAAGCATGCTGCCTCTAACTAGGGTGGCACAGCACAGCCATCACGGCTAGTAGCCATTGATAGCCCTGTCCTCCATGAATTTGTTTAATCTTCTTTTAAAGCCATCCAAGCTGGTGGCCATTACTGCATCTTGTGGGAGCAAATTCCATAGTTTAACTATGCGCTGAGTAAAGAAGTACTTCCTTTTGTCTGTCCTGAATCTTCCAACATTCAGCTTCTTTGAATGTCCACGAGTTCTAGTATTATGAGAGAGGGAGAAAAACTTTTCTCTATCCACTTTCTCAATGCCATGCATAATTTTATACACTTCTATCATGTCTCTTCTGACCCGCCTTTTCTCTAAACTAAAAAGCCCCAAATGCTGCAACCTTTCCTCATAAGGGAGTCGCTCCATCCCCTTGATCATTCTGGTTGCCCTCTTCTGAACCTTTTCCAACTCTATAATATCCTTTTTGAGATGAGGCGACCAGAACTGTACACAGTATTCCAAATGCGGCCGCACCATAGATTTATACAATGGCATTATGATATCGGCTGTTTTATTTTCAGTACCTTTCCTAATTATTGCTAGCATGGAATTTGCCTTTTTCACAGCTGACGCACACTGGGTTGACATTTTCATCGTGCTGTCCATTACAGCCCCAAGGTCTCTCTCCTGGTCGGTCACTGCCAGTTCAGACCCCATGAGCGTATATGTGAAATTAAGATTTTTTGCTCCAATATGCATAATTTTACACTTGTTTATATTGAATTGCATTTGCCATTTTTCCGCCCATTCACTCAGTTTGGAGAGGTCTTTTTGGAGCTCTTCGCAATCCCTTTTTGTTTTAACAACCCTGAACAATTTAGTGTCGTCAGCAAACTTGGCCACTTCACTGCTCACTCCTAATTCTAGGTCATTAATGAACAAGTTGAAAAGTACAGGTCCCAATACCGATCCTTGAGGGACTCCACTTTCTACAGCCCTCCATTGGGAGAACTGTCCGTTGATTCCTACTCTCTGCTTTCTGCTTCTTAACCAATTCCTTATCCACAAGAGGACCTCTCCTCTTATTCCATGACTGCTAAGCTTCCTCAGAAGTCTTTGGTGAGGTACCTTGTCAAACGCTTTTTGAAAGTCTAAGTACACTATGTCCACTGGATCACCTCTATCTATATGCTTGTTGACACTCTCAAAGAATTCTAATAGGTTAGTGAGACAGGACTTTCCCTTGCAGAAGCCATGCTGGCTCTGCTTCAGCAAGGCTTGTTCTTCTATGTGCTTAGTTAATCTAGCTTTAATAATACTTTCTACCAGTTTTCCAGGGACAGAAGTTAAGCTAACTGACCTGTAATTTCCGGGATCCCCCCTGGATCCCTTTTTGAATATTGGTGTTACATTTGCCACTTTCCAGTCCTCAGGCATGGAGGAGGACCTGAGGGACAAGTTACATATTTTAGTTAGCAGATCAGCAATTTCACATTTGAGTTCTTTGAGAACTCTCGGGTGGATGCCATCCGGGCCTGATGATTTGTCAGTTTTTATATTGTCTATTAAGCCTAGAACTTCCTCTCTCATTATCACTATTTGTCTCAGTTCCTCAGAATCCCTTCCTCCAAATGTTAGTTCAGGTTCAGGGATCTGCCCTATATCTTCCATTGTGAAGACAGATGCAAAAAATTCATTTAGCTTCTCTGCAATCTCCTTATCATTCTTTAGTACACCTTTGACTCCCTTATCATCCAAGGGTCCAATCGCCTCCCTAGATGGTCTCCTGCTTTGAATGTATTTGTAGAATTTTTTGTTGTTGGTTTTTATGTTCTTAGCAATGTGCTCCTCAAATTCTTTTTTAGCATCCCTTATTGTCTTCTTGCATTTCTTTTGCCAGAGTTTGTATTCCTTTTTATTTTCTTCATTCGGACAAGATTTCCATTTTCTGACGGAAGACTTTTTGCCTCTAAGAGCTTCCTTGACTTTGCTCCTTAACCATGCTGGCATCTTCTTGGCCCTGGTGGTACCTTTTCTGATCTGCGGTATGCACTTGTCCCGTCCAGAGCCAGAAGGACAAGGCTGAGATGAGGGTGCAAGTAAATCTTGTTTTATTAGAGTAATGGATACATCTGTCGTGCCCAGGATGGGAGGCAATAACCGGACTCATGGGTGTGATTAACTCTTTCTTTATTAAGGAAATTTCAACATTAAATTTACTGCGCTTCATTCAAACCTCTAGTCTAACTCACTAAAGTTCCCTAACTATCTAATCCTGCAGCGTTGAAAGAAAGTTGACAGAGCAAAGTTTTCCCACCTCTCCTTCACTTATGAAGGAGGGAGGCGGGCGCGCAGCCTTGTGCTTCTTCGGAGAGATCCCCCTCCCTCTGCCTTTTTCTGCTCCTCTCTCCTCTGCCTTCGTTGAGCTCGAGGGGAGGGGGATCCTTGGGCCCCTCTCCTTCCGAAGTACTGATGTTCCTATCCCATGCGGGGCTCCGGGGGAGTGGAAACTGGACACCGGCTTCTTCCTGGGGCTGCTGGGCTGACTCCTCCTCCCACTCCCCTCCCCGCAGCTCGAAGGGAGGCATGAGAACTGGTATGGATGAATCCCCAGCCGTTGTAATCCCAAGGTCTCTTACTGTAGACATCTCTCTCTTGCCCCCCTCCTCTTCACTCCCCATCTGCAACTCCTGGAATTCCAAATCCCCCTCCCCACTCTCTCCCACATCGTCCTCAGGATCACGATCCAAAGTGTCGACAGTATCCCCCTTCCCAAGGCATTCCTCCCTCCACCCCTCAGGTCTGGGTCATTGCGGGTACTGCTGGTGAAAGTCCCAGACCAAGTCTGGGGCGTGGACATCCTCCGCATTCTCCCACGACCTTTCCGCTGGGCCGTAGCCCACCCAATGTATGAGATACTGCAGCCGATTTCTTCTCTTTCTGGAATCTAAAATACTTTCCACCTCAAATTCTGTCTGTCCGCCTATCACTAGAGGGGCACCTGGTTGCACCTCTGGCCTGAGGGGGCTCGGGGGGTGTTCTTTAGTGATTAGGGAGCGATGAAAGACTGGATGCACCTTGAACGTAGGTGGCAATTTCAACCGGTAAACTACAGGGTTGATTTGCGCCTCCATCTCAAAAGGACCTACTCTTCTATCCTGTAATTTTCTGTACTTACCCGGCATGGGCAAGAACCGAGTAGATAGCCAGACCTGGTCTCCTACTTGGATCGGGGCTCCCTCCTGGTGGTGCTGGTCCACTACACGTTTGTAATTCTCCTTGGCCTCGTCTAACTGGGCGCACAATAGCTGTTGCATAGCCTGTAATTCCTGGACAAATTCCTCGGCCGCCAGCACCGCCAGCATCTCGCGGGAGCTAGGGAAGGCCTTGGGGTGAAGCCCATAATTTGTGAAGAAGGGTGTTTGGTGGGTGCTGGTGTGCAAGGCATTGTTATAGGCGAACTCCGCTAGGTGCAAGTAAGACTTCCAGTCATTTTGCTGATACAAGATATAGCAGCGTAAATACCCTTCCAAGACAGAATTGAGGCGCTCCGTCTGCCCATCAGTCTGGGGGTGATGTGAGGATGACATCTTTAGCTCTGTGCCTAGCTGCTTCCACAGAGCACTCCAAAACCTGGCGCTAAACTGAGTTCCTCGATCCGAAACTATGCTGTCGGGCAATCCGTGCAAGCGGTATACCTCTCTCACGAACAGTTTAGCCGTCTCTTCTGTGTTCGGTATTCCTGCACACGGCAGGAAATGCGCCATCTTAGTTAGAGTGTTGACTACCACCAGGATGGTCGACATCCCTTGGGAATCAAGGAGGTCTGTTATAAAGTCCATCGAAAGTTCCTTCCAGGGGCCCCACGGGGTGGGTAAAGGTTCAAGTAATCCAGCTGGTTTCCCAGGCGCATGCTTTGTCCTCAAACAGACTGGGCAGGTCTGGATGTAGTTCTCTATCTCTCTCCTCATTTGCGGCCACCAAAAGTCCCTGGAGACTGTTTGGATGGTTTTGAAAATGCCAAAGTGGCCTGCTGCCGGAGAGTCATGGCACTGCCTCAGCACCCGGGTCCTTATCTCTCCAGGAGGCACATACCTCGCTGATCGGTAACACAAGAGTCCACTGCTTTCATGGAATCCATTCTCCTTTTTGTTGGGGAGATCCAAGCCAGCCAGACATTGTAGTGCATAAGGGTCTTTTGCTTGAGCCTCTTTAAGTTCCTTTTCCCAGGATTCTTGACATGCACCCGTGACCACCCTCTCTGGAGGGATGATGTATTGGAGAGGGTTTGGGGCTTTTCCTTCCAAATACCCCGGCAGTCATGAGAGAACATCCGCTTGCTGGTTCTTGGCTTGGGGGTAGTAAGTAATTCGGAAGTTAAACCTAGAGAAGAACTGAGCCCACCATATCTGTCTCTGGTTCAACTTCCTAGTCGTCTGCAAGCTCTCAAGGTTCTTATGGTCTGATCTAACCTCAATCTGGTGTTCAGCCCCTTCCAGGTACTGTCTCCAGTGGGCGAAGGCTTCTTTAATCACAAGGACCTCCTTCTCCAGGACAGTGTAGTTTTGCTCGGGGTCCGTTAGCTTCCTTGAAGAGTATGCGCAGGGACGCAGTCCCTCTCCTTCTTTTCCCTGTTGTAACAGAATTCCTCCAATTGCAAAGTCCGAGGCGTCACTCTCCACTATATAGGGTTGAGTGGGGTCTGTGAATTTCAGGATTGGCTCAACAGAGAAACGCTTCTTTAATTCCTCGAAAGTCTTCTAGGCCTCCTCCGTCCACCAGAAAATCCCCTTTCCCCGTAGGCAGTCCGTCAAGGGGGCCGTCAGTTTGAAGAAGCCTGGGATGAACTTCCGGTAATAGTTAGCGAACCCCAAAAAGCATTGGACATCTTTCTTGGTTTTAGGTTGAGTCCATTCCAACACACAGCTCACTTTTCCTGGGTCCATCTCTATTCCCTCCGGGGAGATTCGGTATCCTAAGAAATCCAAGGTAGTCAGGTCAAAGCCACACTTCTCTAGCTTCGTGTACAGTCTGTTCTTCCTCAGTCTCTGCAGCACTGTTCTTACATGTCGTTCGTGATCCTGTGGGTCTTTTGAAAAGATCAAAATGTCATCCAGATAAATGATAACATAGGAGTCCAGGAGGTCCCGGAACACCTGGTTCATGAATTTCTGAAACACTCCAGGAGAGACTGATAGGCCAAAAGGCATCACTAGGTATTCAAACTGACCGTGCGATGTGAGAAACACGGTTTTCCATTCGTCTCCCTGTTTCATTCGCACCAGGTTGTACGCCCCTCTCAGATCCATCTTGGTAAAAACCTTGGCCGAATGTAACCGATCCAATAGCTCAGGAATGAGGGGCAGGGGGTAGTTGTTCGGTATAGTGATTTGATTAAATGCGCGGTAGTCATGGCACGGTCGGAGCTCTCCTCCTTTTTTCTTGACAAACAGCAAGGGGGCTGCCGCAGGTGACTGTGAGGGTCGAATGAACCCTCGCTTCAGGTTCTTCTCCAAGAACTCCTGCTGCGCCTCCCTCTCTGGCTCCGTGAGTGAGTAAATTCTCCCTGCTGGGATGCTGGCACCCGGAACCAGATCTATGGCGCAGTCATACAGGCGATGCGGGGGTAGACTCTCTGCTTCCTTCTCATCGAACACGTCTTGGAATTCTTTATACTTCTCTGGCAACACCACCTCCTCTGGACTTTGTTCGGCCCCGGCCAGAATGGCTTCTGTCGTTGGGGGCTGGCAATTCTCATGGCAATACTGGGAGGTAAACACCACCACCGCTTCCTCCCAGTGGATCTGAGGTCCATGTTTCGCCAACCACGGCATCCCCAGGATCACTGAGAAACTCGAGAGATGAGACACATAAAACGAAATAGTTTCTGAATGCCCTGGGATTTCCATCTCTAATTCTTGAGTCGCCTGTGTCACCCCCCGATTTCAAAGGTCTTCTGTCAATGGTCTCCACAGCTAAAGGCTTTTCCAGCTCCCAGGTGGGAATCGCGTAGCGGGCCACTAGCTCTGCATCCATAAAACAAGTGGATGCCCCGCTGTCTATCATAGCTTCTGTCTTAAAACTTTGCCCCTTGGGCATCGTAATCTGAACAGGCAATATCAGGACCCCTCGCGAGGCGGGTTGCGTCACTGCAGTCCCTTTGTTAATAGCGGCCCCCAGCCCTCTGACCTCATCGAGAGCTGGGTTGTCTAGTTTCCCGACGGCTCGGGCTTCCCCACCTTCACCCCACAATTTTGCGCTAGATGACCAGGTTTGGCGCAATACAGACAGAGATTCTCTCACCTCCGCCTCTCCTTCTCGTCATCCGTCAGACGCGGTCGACCCCCCCCCAGCTGAATGGGTTCCTCACCGCTGTTGGACGGGGTGGTCGAGCTTGGCGGGATGCGGCTTTGGAGTGCAGGTATGGGAACAGGGTATTGGGGTGCCTCATGTCTTTTCTCCAGTCGGCGCCCCTCCAGTCGGTGGTCTATCTGCAGGCACACATGGATCAATTCTCTCAGGTTGACTGGGGGTGACATTCGGGCCAGTTCATCTAGGATCTCTGGACTCAGTCCACTTCGGTACAAATACATGTGCGCAGGATCATTATAGTCAGTCTCTTGGGCCAGGAGTTTGAATGCATTGGTGTAGCTCGCCACAGATCCTCTCCCCTGTCGAAGCGCGCCTAGTTTTCTCACCGCTGTCTCCTTCCTCTGGGGGTCTTGGAACATCTCTCCCATGGCGGTCTTGAAACCGGCATACACCCCCAGCACCGGGTCGGCCTGGATCAGGTAGGGGGTTGCCCACTTCGTGGCTTCTCCTTCCAAGAGGCTGATGACAAAGGCAACCTTCGCGTCATCAGTCGGAAAGTCTGCCTGGCAAACCTGCATGTAAAGTTCACACTGGGCCAGGAACATGGCAAACTGATCACTCTGCCCTGCATACCTCGCGGGCAATCCTACAGGAGTCTTGACTGGAGCTGCAGCGGCACTGGGAGGTGCTGCCTGGAGCTGGGCAACCGCTGCCCTCAGGACTTGGTTGTCAGCCTGCAGGGTCTGTGTTGCGGCCCACAGGGTCTGATTCTCAGTTTGCAGAGCTAGGAAGTTCATCTGCAGCACCTGTAAATCCGCCTGCAGCGACTTGAGGGTGACCCCTCCTGCAGCTCCCAGATTCATCTTGTACTCTGCAAGTTGCTGGGGACTTGAGGGATCAGAAAGTGGCTCTGTCAAGCTGTCGTGCCCATGATGGGAGGCAATGACCAGACTCGTGGGTGTGATTAACTCTTTCTTTATTAAGGAAATTTCAACATTAAATTTACTGTGCTTCATGCAAACCTCTAGTCTAACTCACTAAAGTTCCCTAACTATCTAATCCTGCAGCATTGAAAGAAAGTTGACAGAGCAAAGTTTTCCCGCCTCTCCTTCACTTATGAAGGAGGGAGGCGGGCGTGCAGCCTTGTGCTTCTTTGGAGGGATCCCCCTCCCTCCGCCTTTTTCTGCTCCTCTCTCCTCTGCCTTCGTCGAGCTCGAGGGGAGGGGGGATCCTTGGGCCCCTCTCCTTCCAAAGTACTGACATCCCTATCCCGTGCAGGGGGGCCGGGGGAGTGGAAACTGGACACCGGCTTCTTCCCGGGGCTGCTGGGCTGAGGAGGGGTTACGCATCCTCTTCCCTCCAACTCTTCCTCCCACTTCCCTCCCCGCGGCTCAAAGGGAGGCATGAGAACTGGTAGGGATGAATCCCCAGCCATTGGAATCCCAAGGTCTCTTACTGTAGACATCTCTCTCTCACCCCCCTCCTCTTCACTCCCCATCTGCAACTCCTGGAATTCCAAATCCCCCTCCCCACTCTCTCCCACATCGTCCTCAGGATCCCGATCCAAAGTCTCGACAACATCAAAAGCATGGCGCTTCATAGAAAACTCTGTGCTAACTCACTAGAATCCCTAACTACACTCTAGACATGCTATGTGGCATATGAAGGAAGTTGACTCAGCAACTTCCCACTGTAAGCAGCAAGCTTAAGTAGGGAATGTTTTCGATCATAATCTCTGACTCCTTCGCAAGTCCTGTCTCTGCCCTGTCTGTTTCTTGCAGCGGCGAGAGCAAGGCGAAAGGGGGCATGTTTCCAACGACTCATCAGAAGACACCTGCTCCTGAACAATGGGCTCGAGGTCAGGGGGCTGCGCCATGCTGGCAGCATTCTGGGAATAGCTGGGCAAGGGGGTTGGCACTGCCTCTAGAACTTCACCTGACAGGTCCTCTGCAGGAGCTGGGGGCAGCGTGCTCTGTTTCTCAGAGATCGTGCCTTTCGTGGGAACTGGCTGGAGATCAGACTCACCCCCTCCCCCAAGGTCCTGCTCAGACTCAACAACTTCCAAATCTTCTGCATCTTCTGGCAGCAGAGGCGCTTGAAACTCATGCCTCCCCCCTCCCTGTTCCTTCTGGGATAGCTGAGGCTCAACAGCACTCCAGTTATGCTTCTAATATAGTGTTTTTAAAAAACTTCCAATCATTTTCGAGTGATGTGACCCTCTGGACTTTGTTTTTCAGCTTTCTTTTTACCAATCCCCTCATTTTTGTAAAGTTTCCTCTTTTGAAGTCAAATGTGTCCATAACAAGTCAGATGCTCATGGGAAGCCTACAAACAGGACATGGGGCTCACAGCCCTCTCACACTGCTGTTTCCCACAACTGGTATTCAAAAGCATGGTGCCTCTGATTCTGGAGGTAGATAACAGCCATTATGACAAATAACCACAGATAGCCTTACCCCCATTAATTTATCTAACTCCCTGTTTAAAACCATCTAAGCTAGCGATCACTAGTACATCCTGTGGCAGCAAATTCCACAAATTATGTGGTGTGTGAAGAAAGACTTTCTTTTCTCTGTCCTGATTCTACTGCCAATCAAGTGCATTAGAAGAATTGGATTCTAGTGTTGCAAATACAACAGAGGGAGAAAAATGCCTCCATTTCCATATCACTACACCATGGTTAATATAATAATATAAGCCTGCACCAGATGGTGGGCTGGATGACAGTTAAGACACTAACTCTGAATCCTGGAAAGATGTTGTGGGTGGGCGGTTCCCAAATCTGGATAATTATTTGATTTCCTGATTTGAATGGGGTCATACTCCCCTTGAAGGAGCAGATTCGTAGTCTGGAGATGCTTCTGGATCCATGTTTGTTCCTGGAGGCCAGTGACCTCAGTGGCTAGGAGTACCTTTTATCAACTTAGGCTGGTAAAACAACTATGGCTATTTCTTGACTGGATTAGCCTTACCATGTGCTGGTAATCTCCAGGAGGGATTACTACAATGCCCTTAAAGTTGTCCCATGAGCTGCATTTAGTGTAAAAATGTGGCAGCTCGATAGCTCACTGTGGCAGAATATCACTACCACGTTATGCTGCTACCGAAATAATTGCACTAGCTGCTAATGAGCTACTTTCTAAATTCAAGATGCTGGTTCTGGTACATAAAGCCCTATGCAGCATACTGTACCTAAAATATAGCTTCAGCCCTTAATGCCTAATCAATCACTACAGGATCTCCTGCAGATGCCATTTTATCAGGAGGTCTGTTCTGCACAATATCAGAATCAGGCCTTTAGTGTTGTGCCACCTATCCTTTGGAATTTCTTCCCATTAAATATTAGACCGGTGCCATTCTGTTGTCTTTTTGGTGTCTATTGAAGTCTTTCCTATTCCAACAAGCTAAATAGAGTTCTTTCCCAATCTGTTTCTGCATTTGTTTTTATACTTCTTTGAACAGCTCCCATCAGCTTTGAACAGCTCCCATCAGCTGCTGGCTGGGGCAGGAATAGGGTTGCCAGGTTCAGGGCCTGAGACTGATCCTGTATCTTTAGGAGAAGAGAAAGTCAGCCAAGTGCAGGTGTTCTTGCAACCCTGTAATGGGAAAAACCACCAGGTGGAATTCTCCCCCCTGCACAACTTTTAAAGATACAGAAGGCCTCTTGGTTGCCAGGCCCGGCCTCCAAGAGGTCTTCTGTATCTTTAAAAGTTGTGCAAGGGGAAGGGAGAATTCCACCTGGTGGTTTTTCCCATTACAGAGTTGCAAGAACACCTGCACTTGGCTGACTTTCTCTTCTCCTAAAGATACAGGATCAGTCTCAGGCCCTGAACCAGGCAACCCTAGTCAGGAGGCATAAAAGCCCAGCTGCCCTTGCGGTCCTTGGGAACAGCTGCAGCACTAGGGGACTGAAGAAGACCTGCCCTGGGAGTGAGTATCTGGGTGCTTGCTGCTTGCTCCTTTGGGGTGCTGTCTCTTAAGACAGCTGATGTCCCTGGTAAGTGCTACAAGGACTGGGACCCCCTGCCTGACCCTGGCTCAAGAGAGAGGCTGCAGTTAATCTTGCAGCCTCTTGTATCAGCTGCTGGCTGGGTCAGGAGGCATAAAAGCCCCAGTGCCCCTGGGCAGCAGGTCTGCCGCCAGTGGGGTTGCCACCAAAGGCGGGAGCCCCTTAGGGAGTCCCAAGGGTGAGGGTGCTACCCCCTTCTATTACCTTTCTTTTTGTTTGCTTTAATTTTCTGTTAAACCAACCTAGAAGAGATTGGTGGTGGGGAGGGCATGTGCAGTGAACTGAATGGTGGGAGAAAGTTGCCAGATGCCTTCAGAGTGAGGGTCTGTAACTGGCAGAAGGCTGGCCCTCCCTGGGTGTGAGACAGGAGGGGGAGTAGATGGGCCCTGTGTGAAAAAGTTTGAATGGGTATGACTATTCCCAATTCTCGCAGAGGCCTTCTGGGATAATTGGCTCCAGCAGGCTTTGTTGGTGGGCTCGTTGTTGGGTCCATATCAAGTGTTTAGGAGAAGTCTTAGTATGGAGGAACATGGGTGATGCCACCCCAATTTCAGAGATCACTGGTAGAGGGAAATATAGCCATGGGGATATGGTGAATTACCATAGAAGATGAGGACAAGGCTATCTGCACCTTGTTCCTTGCTGCCACTCCTCTCATGGATGGGTTCCTCGTTGCTCATCTGCTGTGCCCACTAGGCTGTGTGTGTTGTTGTTTAACACCAGATCAGTACACAATAAGACCACTCTCATCCATTATTTCATTGTTGATGAAGGTGCCGATTTGGTGTGCATTACTGAGAACTGGGTGGGTGAGCTGGGAGGAGTTGATCTGACTCAGCTTTGCCCACGTGGATACTCTGTGCAACACCAGCACAGGCTGGAGGGATGGGGAGAGGAGTTGCTGTGGTCCTCAGAACTTCCATCTCTGTCACCAGGAAACCACTCTGTCTTGGAGCTGGCTGTGAGGGCCTGCACCTGGTGTCGGGCCGAGGAGACAGTAAACTAGGGTTGCTGCTGGTGTACCATCCACCCTGCTGCCCGGCAGCTTCTCTGACTGATCTGGCTGAGGCCGTCTCGGCTGTGGTGTTGGAGGAGCCCAGAACGATAATGTTGGGTGATTTCAATGTCCATGCTGAGGCTCCCTCTAGTGTTCCGGCTCAGGACTTCATGACCTCCATGATGACCATGGGGTTGTCTCAAGTTGTCCCTGGCCCAATGCATAGGGCAGGGCACACCTTCGACCTGGTTTTTGCTCCAGATGGAGGAAGGGGTAGTTTGGAGATAGGGTGTGGTGGATGTCACCCCATTGTCATGGTCAGACCACTTCCTGGTGAAGTTTAGACTTATGGCTCCCAGCCATTCTTGGAGGGGTGGTGGACAGATTAAGATGGTCCGCCCCCAGAGCCTATTGAAATCCACTGGTTTCCTGAATGCCCTGGGGGAGTTCCCAGTAGATAGATCAGGTGACTCTGTTGAAGCCCTTGTCACGCTGTGGAACAGTGAGGCACATCGGGCTCTTGACACAGTTGCCCTCGAGTGCTCTCTCCAGCATTGTGGAGCCTGGTCTGCACCTTGGTACACCAGTGAGCTCAGGGCAATGAAACAGGCTGGATGATGGCTAGAGTGCAAGTGGTGAAATATGTGCTGTGAGGCTGATCAGGCATGAGTAAAACATCATTACTGTGACTACTGTGTGGCAGTGAGGGTGGCAAAGAAGGCCCACATCTCTGCCTCCATCGCATCCTCAAGTATACGTCCGGTGGAGCTTTTCCATATTGTCAGGAGTTTGTTGATCTCAATTCCATGCAATGGAGTTTTAGACCCTCCGGAGGCCCACTGTGAATTGTTTGCAAGGCACTTTGAGGGTAAAGTTGCTTGCCTCCATAGCAGTCTTGATACCCTCTCTACATCTACTGTAGTCCCCAGTGAGGTGTCCAGTGCAACATCTGCTGCAACTTCTTGGGAACGGTTTCAGCTGATGCAACGTAGACAAGGTGCTTGCAATGATGCAGCCAGCAACGTGTCCTCTCGACCCTTGCCCTCCTTGGCTTATTAAAGCTTGCCAAGGGTGTCATGAACTTGGATATGTTCATGAGATATTAAAATTATATGTAACATCATGGCTCAGTGCAAGGAACTCTGGGAGTGTCATCTTGTTAGAGAAACAGGCCTCGGAAAGGGAAAAATGTTAAGTTTTGATTCCCAGTTGAAGACAGTTAAGGGAGGCCTAAGCAGAGGCACCTGGTTATCAGTGCTAACCAGTAAGAGCCTGGCACTCAAGGCCATTCCTGTCTGAGAAGATTGAAACCCTGTTGGGAGGGGGCCCTGGAAGGCGCGAAAAAGTGGAGAAACATCTAGAAAGAGATTACATCAGAAAACTCCTGATTGGTTAATTACTCTTGGACCATTGGGATTCTTTCCCTTAAGTATAGGGCTTGAGACCCATAGCTTTTGTTCCCTCAGGAAGGTTCTGAAAGGTTCCTTCTGACTGGTGCCTATGGGAGGTTACCTAAGCAGGGTTCCATTGCTTGCAACTGATGCTATTCTCTCTGAGGAGAGATGACACTTCAACCAACTACCTCTTATGTAAGTAGTTAGATTAGCTAGGTTGTTATTTTCTTGTTGTGTGAAATAATTCTCTTATATGTACCTAAACCCTTGTTTGGGTGTATGGTTCTGAATAATTGTTTGCTGCTATAATTTAATGTGCACTTATATTTTTTGAATAAAGCTACTTCTATTTAACCTGGTGTGTTCATTGAGTGTAAGGGTGGTTCTGAATTCAGCACCTTGACCATTCAGCTACACAACTACAAAAAGGGAAAAGGAGTTAAGCCTAATTCTGTTTGAGGGGTTTTACAAGAGGTTTCCTGACAAGGAGTGTAAATTTGGCTCTTGTCTTATAGGACCTTGGTTTACCTATTTTCTGGGCTCAGAGTTCCCCTAGCTCTGAGTGGAACCAGTGACAGGGGTGGTGGCAGCCTACTTACTACCTTACAAGGTTGGTGTTAAGTTACATAGCCTTGGTAAGAGAGAATTTGGTATTTGGGATTCCAGAACAAATACCCTAAGGGTGGGAATTGGGTCTGAAGCATGACCTTCTCTGCCTTGAGGGGCAAAGAAGCATGACAAAGAGGGTTTGACCAACTGGATTCAGGGTGTGGTCAACGCAGCATTGTGGGAGGGAGTGGTTCCAGGCACCTTGAAAGAGGCGGTGATCCGACCACTCCTGATAAAGCCCACCCTGGACCCATTGGTTTGTGACAACTACTGAATGGATGCAAATATCCCCTTTTTAGGGAAGGTGATTGAGAGGGTTGTGGTGCAGCAATTGCAAGTACTCTTGGATGAAACATTATCTTGACCCATCCCAGTCTGGGTTTTGGCCTGGTTATGGGACTGAATCGGCCTTGCTAGCCCTGATGGACGACCTTTATCAGGAGAAGGACAGGCGGAGTGCAACCCTGTTATTCTTACTTGATCTCTCAGCGGCTTTTGATACCATTGACCATGGTATCCTTCTGGGCCGACTTGATGAGATCGCTCTCAGAGAATAACATTGGGTGACTGTCTTTCGGCCCCCTGGCAGTTGCGTTGCGGGGTGTTGCGGGGTACCATCTTGTCCCCCATGCTGTTTAACTTCTATATGAAGCCCTTGGGAGCAGTCATCAGGAGATTTGGGGTGAAGTGTCAGCAGTATGCTGATGATACCCAGCTTTATTTCTCTGTAACATCTGAATCAGGAGAGGCCATGCAAGCCCTGGACCGCTGCCTGGACTCAGTGGTGGGCTGGATGAGGGCCAATAAACTGAGTCTGAATCCTAGCAAGATGGAGGCACTGTGGGTTGGTGGTTCCTGAGTTCGGATAATTGGTCAGTTGCCTGCTTTGGATGGGGTCGTACTCCCTCTGAAAGAGCAGGTCCATAGTCTGGGGGTGCTACTGGATCCATCTTTTTCGCTAGAGGCCCAGGTGACCTCTGTGGCTAGGAGTGCCTTTTACCAGCTTTGGCTGATAAGACCGCTGCAGCTGTTTCTGGACTGGGATAGCCTACCACTGTTGTCGATGCAACTGGTAACCTTCAGGCTGGATCACTGTAATGAGCTTTATGTGGGGCTCCCCTTGTGGTTGGTCTGGAAGCTGCAGCTGGTGCAAAATGCAGCGGCGAGACTGTTCACTGGGGCAGGGTATCGCCAACATGTCACCCCGCTTCTGAAAGAATTGCACTGAGTACCTATTAGCTACCGGGCTAAGTTCAAAGTTCTAGTTTTGGCGTACAAAGCCCTATACAGCTTGGGACCAAGATACCTGAAAGACCGTCTTACCCCTTATATACCCAGTCGATCACTGTGCTCTGCAGGTAAGGGCCTCCTGCAGATACCATCTTATCAGGAGGTTATTCTGCACAATATACGAAATGGACCTTTAGTGTGGCGGCAAATGACCTCTGGAATTCCCTCCCCTTAAATATTAGGCAGGCACCATCTCTGCTATCTTTTTGGTGCCTTTTGAAGACTTTCCTCTTTCAACAAGCCTTTCAAGTTGAGACCTTTCCCCAGTCTGCCTCTGTGTTAGAATTGCTTTTAATCTGTTTTCTTTAATAATATGTTTTTAACCCTTTTTATTAAAAAAGATGTTTTTACAGTTTTTTAAAAAAATGTTTTTAATGTTGTTTTGTTTTATTATATTTTAAGGTCTTTTATGATGTTTTAAAGTGTTTTTTGCATTTCTGGTTGCTTTCCTGAGCTCCTGCTGGGAGGAACGGAGGGATATAAATAAAATAATAAATAAATATTTAAATTTTCATTGCTTTATCACTTGTGCATTTGCCATCCTGGGTTCCTTTAATCAATGTAAACCTTTTTATTTTATAAACTTCTATGCTGCGGAAGAATCACCATGGCTTCTTCAAAAGTACATCCTGCCTCAGCACATTTTGGAATTATTTGTGGCAACAAGCTGAGGGATAAGGATGATCTGGTAAGCATTATGTAATTCAAATTCTAAAATGTGTTTGGCAAAGCTTTTTGGGGGTTATGTCACCAAGTCTGCACCCTGTTTTGTCTCCTGAGAACATTACAAGCAGCCAAAAGCTTAAACAGCCCTGCCCCTCGCTCAGGAAGGAAGGAAGCCTGAGAGAATACTAAAGAGTTAAGCCCCAGCTGATAGCCATCAGCCTCAAGTAACACATCATTGGCTGGCAGCAGTAGCTGGGAGGAACCAGCCACACATATAAAGTCAGAGCACCCTAGCGAGGGAGCCTGCTCCACGAGTTAGAGGGAGCCCCAGCTGACAAAGCGTCAAGGCGAGTTAAGCAGCAGAGCGAGTTCGGCAGCAGGGCGAGGAGGCCAGGACCCCCCACTCTGCCCATCTGTTCCCTGACCTCAACTAAACCGCAGTCTCCAACCCATTGACGTAATAAACCTTAAACAAAACTATGCAGGTAAGAAGCCAGCAGGGGTGTAGGGGCTTTCCAGTGTTTTGCACCGCCTGCAGCATGTACGACTATCTGCCTGTTGGACAGAAGTCGTGGGTGTGCTCTCGGTGCAATGAGCTCCTGGCTCTCCGGGAATGACTTCATTTCCTTGAGGCCAAGGTGGCAGACCTGGAAAAGCTGAGAGAGGCAGAGAGGTGTGTGGAGGAGGCCTTCAGGGACGTTATAGCTGTGTCCCACTCCAACGATGATAGCTCTCCTGCTATCATGGACAACGATGGTCTCGGGGAAGGAGAGCATCCAGCTGAGGAAGAGGGAAACGATCCCTTAGAAGGGACCCATTCCTTGGGGGATGAGCAGCTATCCTCTCGTGCCGAGGATATATCTCCATGGGGTGGAGGGATCCTTGTAGTGGGTGATTCGATCATTAGGAACATAGACAGTGGGGTGTGTGATGGGAATGTAGACCGCAAGGTGTTTTGCCTGCCTGGTGCGAAGGTTGCGGATATCGCCCGTCGTTTAGATAGTTTGGTAGACAGTGCTGGGAAGGAGTCAGTGGTCATGGTGCACGTTGGCACCAACGACATGGGGAAATGCAGCCGTGAGGTCCTGGAAGCAAAATTTAGGTTGCTAGGTAGGATCCTGAAAGCCAGGACCTCCAAGGTGGCTTTCTCTGAAATGCTACCAGTTCCACGCGCAGGACCAGCCAGACAGGCCCAGCTTTGCAGTCTCAATGCGTGGATGAGACGATGGTGTCGGGTGGAAGGGTTCGGATTTGTTAGGCACTGGGGAACATTTTGGGACAAGCTGGGCCTGTACAAAAGGGATGGGCTCCACTTGAACCAGAATGGAACCAGACTGCTGGCACTTAAAATTAAAAGGGTAGCAGAACAGCTTTTAAACTGACTGAGGGGGGAAACCCGACAGGAGCTGAGAAAGGTCCGGTTCGGAATAAACCTCCCCCCTGGGATAAAAAACCAAAGAAATGAAGAGAGACACTGCTTACAAGTGCCTGTACGCTAATGCTAGGAGCCTCCGAACCAAGATGGGAGAACTGGAGTGCTTGGTCTTAGAGAAGAGCATTGATATAGTGAGCATAACCGAGACCTGGTGAAATGGAGAAAACCAGTGGGATACGGTTATCCCTGGATATAAACTATATCGGAAGGACAGGGAAGGACGTATTGGTGGCGGAGTCGCTGTATACGTGAAAGAAGGCATTGAATCCAGCAAGCTCGAAACCCCAAAAGAGGCAGACTCCTCCACAGAATCGTTGTGGGTGGTGATACCGTGCCCCAGGAGGGACTTAATACTGGGAATGATCTATCGTCCCCCTGATCAAAATGCTCAGGGAGACCTTGAGATGAGATATGAAATTGAGGAAGCATCCAAACTAGGAAATGTGGTAGTAATGGGTGACTTCAACTACCCGGACATAGACTGGCTGCATATGTGTTCCAGTCATGACAAAGAAGCAAAGTTTCTAGATATTCTAAATGACTATTCCCTAGATCAGTTGGTCATGGAACCGACCAGAGGGACGGCTACCCTGGACTTAATCCTCAGTGGGGACCGGGACCTGGTGCGAGATGTAAGTGTTGTTGAACCGATTGGGAGCAGTGACCACAGTGCTATTAAATTAAACATACATGTAACTGGCCAATTGCCAAGAAAATCCAACACGGTCACATTTGACTTCAAAAGAGGAAACTTCACAAAAATGAGGGGATTGGTAAAAAGAAAGCTGAAAAACAAAGTCCAGAGGGTCACATCACTCGAAAATGCTTGGAAGTTGTTTAAAAACACTCTATTAGAAGCTCAACTGGAGTGCATACCGCAGATCAGAAAAGGTACCGCCAGGGCCAAGAAGATGCCAGCATGGTTAACGAGCAAAGTCAAGGAAGCTCTTAGAGGCAAAAAGTCTTCCTTCAGAAAATGGAAGTCTTGTCCGAATGAAGAAAATAAAAAAGAACACAAACTCTGGCAAAAGAAATGCAAGAAGACAATAAGGGATGCTAAAAAAGAATTTGAGGAGCACATTGCTAAGAACATAAAAACCAACAACAAAAAATTCTATAAATACATTCAAAGCAGGAGACCATCTAGGGAGACAATTGGACCCTTGGATGATAAGGGAGTCAAAGGTGTACTAAAGAATGATAAGGAGATTGCAGAGAAGCTAAATGAATTCTTTGCATCTGTCTTCACAGTGGAAGATATAGGGCAGATCCCTGAACCTGAACTAACATTTGCAGGAAGGGATTCTGAGGAACTAAGACAAATAGTGGTAACGAGAGAGGAAGTTTTAAGCTTAATGAACAATATAAAAACTGACAAATCACCGGGCCCGGATGGCATCCACCCGAGAGTTCTCAAAGAACTCAAATGTGAAATTGCTGATCTGCTAACTAAAATATGTAACTTGTCCCTCGGGTCCTCCTCCGTGCCTGAGGACTGGAAAGTGGCAAATGTAACGCCAATCTTCAAAAAGGGATCCAGAGGGGATCCTGGAAATTACAGGTCAGTTAGCTTAACTTCTGTCCCTGGAAAACTGGTAGAAAGTATTATTAAAGCTAGATTAACTGAGCACATAGAAGAACAAGCCTTGCTGAAGCAGAGCCAGCATGGCTTCTGCAAGGGAAAGTCCTGTCTCACTAACCTATTAGAATTCTTTGAGAGTGTCAACAAGCATATAGATAGAGGTGATCCAGTGGACATAGTGTACTTAGACTTTCAAAAAGCGTTTGACAAGGTACCTCACCAAAGACTTCTGAGGAAGCTTAGCAGTCATGGAATAAGAGGAGAGGTCCTCTTGTGGATAAGGAATTGGTTAAGAAGCAGAAAGCAGAGAGTAGGAATAAACGGACAGTTCTCCCAATGGAGGGCTGTAGAAAGTGGAGTCCCTCAAGGATCGGTATTGGGACCTGTACTTTTCAACTTGTTCATTAATGACCTAGAATTAGGAGTGAGCAGTGAAGTGGCCAAGTTTGCTGACGACACTAAATTGTTCAGGGTTGTTAAAACAAAAAGGGATTGCGAAGAGCTCCAAAAAGACCTCTCCAAACTGAGTGAATGGGCGGAAAAATGGCAAATGCAATTCAATATAAACAAGTGTAAAATTATGCATATTGGAGCAAAAAATCTTAATTTCACATATACGCTCATGGGGTCTGAACTGGCGGTGACCGACCAGGAGAGGGACCTCGGGGTTGTAGTGGACAGCACGATGAAAATGTTGACCCAGTGTGCGGCAGCTGTGAAAAAGGCAAATTCCATGCTAGCAGTAATTAGGAAAGGTATTGAAAATAAAACAGCCGATATCATAATGCCATTGTATAAATCTATGGTGCGGCCGCATTTGGAATACTGTGTACAGTTCTGGTCGCCTCATCTCAAAAAGGATATTCTAGAGTTGGAAAAGGTTCAGAAGAGGGCAACCAGAATGATCAAGGGGATGGAGCGACTCCCTTACGAGGAAAGGTTGCAGCATTTGGGGCTTTTTAGTTTAGAGAAAAGGCGGGTCAGAGGAGACATGATAGAAGTGTATAAAACTATGCATGGCATTGAGAAAGTGGATAGAGAAAAGTTCTTCTCCCTCTCTCATAATACTAGAACTCGTGGACATTCAAAGAAGCTGAATGTTGGAAGATTCAGGACAGACAAAAGGAAGTACTTCTTTACTCAGCGCATAGTTAAACTATGGAATTGGCTCCCACAAGATGCAGTAATGGCCACCAGCTTGGACGGCTTTAAAAGAAGATTAGACAAATTCATGGAGGACAGGGCTATCAATGGCTACTAGCCATGATGGCTGTGCTCTGCCACCCTAGTCAGAGGCAGCATGCTTCTGAAAACCAGTTGCCGGAAGCTTCAGGAGGGGAGAGTGTTCTTGCACTCGGGTCCTGCTTGCGGGCTTCCCCTGGGCACCTGGTTGGCCACTGTGAGAACAGGATGCTGGACTAGATGGGCCACTGGCCTGATCCAGCAGGCTCTTCTTATGTTCTTACAGGGGCACACCATTATCCAGACCAAAGTTCCTAACTTTACTCATTGTGCTCGCGTTAACCTAGAAATTCTTCTAGTTTCTGAGCCAGCTGCAGTGAATTGATAGCAGTGACCCTTCTGACATGAATAGAACAAAGGCTGTAGAGAAAAAGGTTCCCTTAGCACCCTGCTTAAATTCTCCCAGTCATCTGTTGTTCTGGAACAGTTTATTCCCAGAACAAGGAAAAGTGATTCAGATGTATTTAGAGACCTGTGTCCTAAGCAAGCATGGTAACAGGGATCAGACTTGTACGCCTGCTTGTTTCTTCTATGCTACACTGCTACCTATTATCTGGTCAGTAGCAGAGAGATAAAGATACACCAAATAAGAGTGGTTACAAATATACTGTAGCATGCACTACAGTGACACTCTCTCGCATTTTGTACTTGACTTGAGATTAGGGATGGGCAAGAAATTTGATTCAGTTCACATTTCAAGCCAAATCTATGAGATTCACACTTTTCAAGACAATACGAGAATTGAAACACAGCCATCCTTCGAAATTTGCTCTTATTTGATTTTGCAATGCAGTTCGCCAACCAAACAATGCCTAAAAAATCCATCTGTTAGAGGAAAATGTGCACAAAAATGAATATATGAGTGAAAATAACATACGGAAATGCATTATATCATGAGAAATTGTGTGCAAAAATGTGTACATTAGTCAAAACCTGCCACACTATAATGCTGGAGAATTTTCATGAGGATTTTTTTTTAGAACAATGCAAATTTTTGCAGAAATGAGAACTGAATTTAAGATTGGGGGAAAATGAGAAGCTGAGAGAAACAAAACTGACAGATCTTTCCATCCTTACCTGAGAGGTAACAGCCCTCCCCCCAATTGCTACCACTATGTTAAATGTTGCATGTTGTGGTGGGTTGTAGTTAAAGACTGCTGCATGGTAGTAAACAACTGTATATGTTGCTTGAAAAAAAGGGAACCAGAATCAGGTACTCTTTCACTACTACTGCATGCCTAACCACATCTCCTTACATTTACCTTTGGAGCTTCCCCATAACTTGTAAAACCCAAGGCACGCTCAAAACAACTGTCACGCCAATGTCAACTCAATTGTCTACATTGCTAGTATCCTCTCTCTGATAGTGGCCAATAGTGGATGTTTCAGAGCAAATTGATTTGGCTGTATACTGAGCAAAAGTCCTTAGCATTAAATTTCCCAGCTCTCTTTTTTTTCTTAGGAACATTTGGCAGTTAATCCTGGCAATGATACAGAGCTGAGAGTATTTTAAACTGAATAAATTGCCTAAGACATCGATCCCTCATAAAGGCTGCTGAATCAGAGCCTCTGTTGAGATTGAAAACAAATTAAAAAAAATTGTTTCACCTATTCCATTAAAATCTTTTGTACCACTTGTGAGAAGGACAGCATTCTTGAAAGCTGCATAACTGGATGAAATGTTCCACAAAGGGTCCATGGTGAAACTGGGCATTTATTAATACTATGGGTCCATGGAAATGTAGTAATAAACAAAGTATGACATATCTGTCTATCTCTGTATGAGTACCACATGTATCCTGCAGAAGTACCCTTTTCCCTTTAAGCAGCATACTAGGAGATTATGGAGATGTAACAATTTGAAAGAATAAAACAGCCACAGATACCAATTGCAGAATTGCCCCAGTTATTGTCTTCAGTCAGAACTGGAGTACCTATGGATGTTTCATCATCCTTGGACACAACATAGAATTTTGAAGGAAGTTAGAAGGACAGTCCTAACCCTCATATTTGCTGGTTGGAGGGGGTTAGGATGGGGTGGAAGTACCCCTCTATGGGGAGAGAGGAACCTCACTAGTAGAGGGTAACTTTAATATGGTGCCCCTCCAGGGACATATATCTGCTGGTGGTGGTAGACTGTGAAATGGGGCATTCCAAGATGGGGTGGGGTGGAGTTCTGCTGGATCAAAAGCCCCCCCTACCCCCTTAAAGGTCCTACGATTGGTCCCATCAGCTACACCAGCCCATAGTTAATATAGTTAATCCCTCCCCAATGGGGAAAAATCAAAGTACACACACACACCAAGAACTTCAAGAACAAAGAACACCCCCCCATACTGGCCAGTGCAAGCCAGCTGGACTTTTGGCAGATCATCTGTCACTTCACTCTCCTCTGATCCCACTTAGGACTGATCTGTGACATGGTAAGTCTAATGAAACTCCTCAGGAGTGTTTCCTGCAGCCAATGGGGAGAGGCAGCAAAGCTTGCCTGGGCCCTCAGGACAAGCATTGCCGTAGCTTACCAGAAAGGAGGGAGTGGTGGAGGAGGCAGCAGGAAAGTCAGCACAGAGGAGGCACCTCAGCAGAACCAATCTGGAACTCCCACCAATGTGTCTATACCATGTCAACCTCACTCCTCCCCTTCCCTTTCCCAGGAAGCCATGACGACACCAATGCCAGGAGGTTGCTTTTGTTGCTGCACAACAGCTATTCCTGGTTTTCTACATTCTTAAGTTGCCGCTGAGTTCAATCTAAATGAAAGTTTGATACAAAATTGATTAGGGAAAAAACTGGGGAATTCTGAGGAAATCTAAAAAGAGTATCCAATAAGATGAGAGGAAATATCTCAGGAGAGTTTCATACACCTTAAGTGACACCTTAATACGCATTACCAAATCATCACTCCAGCACCATTCAGAAGTGTTAAAGTGGAGGGGGAGAGGGGATAGTGTGTGACAATAACACAGGTGTTCCTTTTGTGAAAGTATCCCAAGCTGGATAACCATTCTTTAAAAAAGTTAAAACATTCTAAAAACAGTCACAGAAAAAAACCCCCTCAGATACACAAGCAAAATATTATCTGCACCATTTTGGACTGGATATCCTTACAATATTGAAGCACAGACTGAGCATTTTCTGCTCAGGGCAATAAATCAAATGCCAAAGCATTTCATCCTGTCCTGCCACTACACAAAAATATGTGAAAGGAATCTGGGACGTCATACCAGACATGAAAAGCAAAGGAACGGAGCTGGTTATAGAAGGAAAAGAGCCCATGAAAAAAATGTCATGCTAGATAAAGGCAATGACCTTTTTCCGATAGCAATCTGTCTTTGCAATAATTTACTGCCCTAGTAAGTTAATGAATGAGACTGTCAGTCTAAACAAGATGGATCATAGCAAGAGTGCTTTTATAACATTGTCAATAAAGGTTACTACTACAAGAGACCCATGTAAAAACAACAACCAGTACAAAAGCAATATTATCAGGTATAAACACATACCAGGAAAATGCATGTTTCTCATGAGACAAGCAAAAAATACTGTGATTTATATATCTTTATTAGTCCTTAAGGCCTCCTGTTATATTAATCTTGACAGCTCTGAAGTTCTTTATTCTGGACCTGCACAAATGCAACTTTAGAAGAAAATTGGGAGTACGTTTGGCAAATGCAGTTGCCAGATGGCAAGCAATGCCAATAAATCTTTTTTCTGGTTAACCGCCGGTTCCTAGACAGGCAGCACAAAGGGAGAAAATCCTTTTCATCTTCAGATTCTATGCATGTTGCTGAGAATGGACAGCAGGGTATCACACACACATGCGCACGCGCACACAGAGAAAGATTGCATCTTCAGCATATGGCAAAAGCTCGACAGCTATGGTACTAGACACACCTCTATGAAAAGAGAGTTCCACAATGGCTATTTTCTACCTTCACTGACAGGGGCAGTATGAATGCCATAAACTGCAGGTGGGGAGAGTGCTATTGTACTCAGGTTCTGCTTGCGGCCTCTCTATGGGCGTCTGTATGGCCTTTGTGAGAAACGGAATGCTGGACTAGATTGGCCTTTGGCCTGATCTGGGAGGGCTCGTCTTACATTCTTATGCAGGGGCTGCTATAGAGACAGCTCTCTCCTGGGTTGCCATTCCCCACACTTCTGAGGGTGGCATAACTACCAAGAGAACTGTGCACCTGCTGAGGCAAAATCAGAGCAGGGGATCTACTGCTGACTCCCTGACTCCCTTGGTCTGCACCTTCTCCATACAGTCACTGCCTGGTTATCTGCCTTCTCCAGGCATGTGAACAGTGATGAGAGCAAGGAGAAAAAGCAGCAGCTTCTGGTTTATTTTGCCCTTCCTTTCTGGATAAGGGTGTGGATTGAGCCCAGAGGCAGAGGACAAGTGAGTGTGCAATGGTGATGGAAGCAAGGAGGTGCCCAAGGGCTTCCCCCAAATCTAGAGTCAACACTGGAGTCTCTCTTTGCACCAGGCTTTGGAGAGAGACACTGGGAAAAAGCAAGAATCTCTCGCCTTGCTTCCCAGTGTCTCCAAAGCTTGCCTCACTAACTCATTTCCTTCCTTTGGAGGATGAACCAAGCCAGTGGCAACTACATAATGATTGGTTGCCAAGTCCAGCTAAACTTGTCGGACTCCTGAAGTTTAGAATTAAGGGCAACCACACTGTGGACAATCAGTGACGTAGAAAAATTGGCTAGTAGCCTCATGAAAGAAAGAGAGAGAGAGAGAGAGAAATTGATTTCCAATAAGGAGATCTTAGGCATAATTTGATTATTCCTTCCCCTTGCTTTGCCATATTTGATAATTATTTTCTAATTTCAGCATCAAGACAATACTGGGTTTTTTTTCCTGCTTAGTAATTGCAGTGTGGTCTGTCCTCATTAATATGCAATATCCTCCTTGTCAAAGTCAGGCACAATAATATAAACATGGAATTTATTTGTTTATTTTACTTTTCTGTGAAGGTGGAAAGCCTACAGCTCATATTTTCGATGAGCCAGAAACACTAAAAGTAAGAATTAAGCCTGTAGTTTAAACATGTGAACTTGCTTGCAAATTTCTGTGAGATTTGGAAAAAGTTCTTAGGGGGTGTTAACACATCCCTAAGCATTCTCAGCTGGTAATAAGATAAATTGAAAGGACCAGGTTATAAAGTATGTTTGGTTAGGATTGAGCTTTAAGAGTGGGCTGGTTCACCATGCATGTGCCTTACTTAATTACTCTAACCATCTTGATAGAAGCTGAATATGTGGTCTGCCTCCACTGATAATCATTGTAGTAAAAAGACAGAGATGGGAAGCCACCTATGGCTTGTATCAGAGTGGCATAGAAATAAATGTATCCTTTGTCCAGAGAGAGAGAGAGAGATAATGACTCTGCACGTTTCTGAGCCAACCCAAATTTGGCCTGGCTTAGCCATTAAAGTACCTCCCTTCAATGCATTCCCAGACTTTAATCCAAGATAGAAAAGAATGCATGGCTCCTAATGCTCTGTCTGTCTTTGAAGCAAGCATTACAAGCCCCCAAAAGTTCTGTCCAAGCCCTAAAACTACAAGCTTCACTGACATTCCCAGTTAAAGAGAAGGGAGGTTTTATGTTTGTGAAGACCAGTTTATATATTCAGTGGATCTCTTAATTGTGCAGTCATGATTTAATGATGAAAATGCATATAAAAAGCAAACACACAAACATCACTTTCATTATTTGCCACAGCTGATAGCACAAAATGGAAATGGACTGCCTTCAAGTCGATCCCGACTTATGGCGACCCTATGAATAGGGTGTTCATGGTAAGCGGTATTCAGAGAGAGTTTACTATTGCCTCCCTCTGAGGCTAGTCCTCCCCAGCTGGCCAGGGCCTGCTCAGCTTGCCACAGCTGCACAAGCCAGCCCCTTCCTTGTCCACAAACGCCAGCTGGGGGGCAAGTGGGCTCCTTGGGACTATGCAGTTTGCCCACGGCTGCACAGGTGGCAGGGCACATAACCTGAGCCACTCACTGTGGGGTGATATTTAGCTGGCCCTTGACACCCAGCAGACATGAGCGGGGATTTCATCTCACAGACTCTGGACTCCCAGCCAGGCTCTCCTCCCCACTGTGCTATACCAGCTGTTCAAGTAACACACATATCCCTGATTCACTTGTAGAATAGGGATGAACTTGTCTGTTCATTTCTAGTCTGTGTTGCTTTTGTGTGTTGTATCCATAACTGCACTTTGTTCTGCTTTCACAGTAATCTTTTGTTCTTATTTTTTAAAAGAAAACTCTCAAAATAAGTATTTACAGGTCTATTTAAATACAGAATTGAACAATATATAAAATGTGTTTTCTTTCAAAATGCATATTTAAATGTGAAAAGTGTCAAGAGCTGAATTGCAGCATTCAAAGAAGTGTGAAATCTGGTCGAGAGCTAAATCCTAATGGATCAGGTCATTTTGAATAGAAATTCACAAACATCAAATTTCTCAAGCATTCCTATAATAGACTATAAAAATGTGTGCTCTGGAATCATTGAACTTCATAGTGGCTTCACAGTTGATTGACAGAAATTGTGTCCCATAGTAAACATGCAAGAGGATAGGCACATGGCACTACAACTTGAGGATACCCTGATTCAGCTTGTGTTACATCTCGTTAAGTGAAAGAGAATTCCTAGCACTGCTATTGGATTGAAAGGTCAATTCTGTCTTGGCAGTCCATGTAGTCTGAGGGGAAAGTGGCATGCTGAGAGGTAATATTAACAGGGCTGTTCTGAAGTTTATTTATAAACATTTATAGCCCACTCTTGACCATGTAGTCCCAGGGCAAGTTCCATAAAGCTCAATATAATGAAACTATGCAAGATCTTCCATCACACTAAAGACTGCAAAATGGTGCATCTTGACATGACATTGAAATATACTGAATGCCAGGATGAAATGTATTCACTGATGAGGTCAGATGGCCCTTGAAAAGGAGAATATTCCACAATCTGGGGACCATCTCAGAAAAGGCCCTCTTACACACTGCCACCCCATGAACTTCACATGGCAGCAGAACTGTGAGCAGAGCCTCGCCTGTAGCTCTGAACATCCAGGCAGATCTATATGGGAGGAGGCACTCCTTCAGATATTTGGAGTCCAAATCATTTAAGGCTTTGTATGTCAATGTATGTACCTTGAATTGGATCCAGAAGCACAATGGCAACTAGTTCAGGACTTTGAGAACTGGTGTCATACATACCCAGCCAGTAGTGCCAGCCACTGGCCACTGCATTCTGCACTAGTTGCAGCTTCTGAACAATCTTCAAGGGCAACCCCATATAGAACACCTTATAATACCCCAGTCTTGAGGTTATTGGAGTGGAGTTCAAGTTGCTCTGATCTGTTTGTGGATCAAGGATGAGGAACTTCCAAATGTCATTGGACTCCCATCAGCCACAACTTTATAGAATTATAAACATTATTATAGACACTCTGTCAGCTTCCCTCAAAATTCCTAAGATGTTTCACCTGAGAAGGAACTTTCACACTTCCTTAAATTTCACTATAGGTAGTATTTCAATGACAACTCAAGTGGCTTGCTACCTCACACAATCCTATGAAAAACTACCATCTTAATAAACAATGTGTGTCCCAAGGTTAATATATGTGAAAGCCTGACTCTACATGTGGTAAATCAAATTGTCCTTTTGCTCTAAAAGGCAGAAGATTAGTCATTTCTTGTTCTGTACTATCACCTTATGCTTTACTAAAACCCAAGAGGAATTTGCAGGTTGACTGCTTGGAAATGTTTCTCCAACCTGATTCATTCTCTGTCCCTGGAAACTTGGCTCCAGGTGTTAGCTTAAACAACCTGCCCAATCAAAATGCTACAGCACAGCTGGGGTAGAGGCTGTGCCTCTGAGGCCCACCTAAAGGTGAACTGAAGCCCACTAGTGGTCCCCTGCCTCAAACGGAGCCTAAGTCCAGTAGTAGTCCCCACCCATAGTTTGAGAACTGCAGTCCATTTGCTGCCCTATCCATGGCTTGGGATGGTTTCACCCTCTCTAATGAGGTGGAGAGCAGGCTGCAGCACAGCTAGCTACTATTCTGTAGAAGCAGGGAGGTGACTTTCTGATGTTGGACTACAACTCCCATAATCTTTTACTGTTGGCCATCCAGCTGGGACTGATGGGAGCTGGAGTCCAACGACGTTAGTAGGTCCAAAGATTCCCCAGTCCAAATATCAGGAATCAAGCAACGTATTTTCAATATTCAAAGCTTAAATACAGAAGACTTGAGTGCTGTGGCTAGAATATTGGCTCTCAAATCCAAGGGTAAATTCTTTACAGCTTTTTGAAGAAGACTCAGAAATGGGCTTTTCTTTATCAAGAACTGAACTTGATCACTGTTACCGAAGGATGGGCAGGGAATCTACTGGTAGATTTCTGGACAAAGTAAATCAGTACTGATTTCTCATTCCTAATGGTTAAACAAGGGCAGCAACAAAATCTCTCTCCCTGAGCCACTCTACATTTATACTGCTGAAATGTAGCATGCTGGAGGAGGACTGTGAGCCGAGTTCAGTTCTGGTATTAAAAAGAAATTCCTGGGCTTAGAATTCTTTTTGTTCTGATTCTTCTGCACAAGGCTCCAATTGGTAGATATTGGGATTCTAGTAAAATCAACAATATGGCAGGGGAAGTGTAGTAGGGGTAGGCATGTTATCTTCCAGGCCATCTTGTCCTCCATGAAGGACCTTTTCATTGAAGAACCTCTCTAGAACATAGTTAGAAAACCACTGCTGTAGATCAGCTCTAGCTCATGATACACTTTAGTCTGCTCTATCTCATTAACCATCTCCATTGTCTCCAGGTTTTTAAGGAGGCTGGAACGGCAAGAGTTAACATATAGTTTGTACCTAAGTATTCTGGCAACCTTACATGTTAACAGATGAGAAAAAAGGGAGGGAACCCCAGTTCCAATTAAGACACTTACATATTCCAAGTTCAGTATCACTTCTGCCTCAAGCTATCTCACTCCCCACACCTTTGGAGAAAAGATTTAGAGTGATACTGTGGTTGCAAAAATATTGGTGAGATAAAAAGGTTTTTTTAATCTTCAGAGTCCATAAATATTTTTCGTTGAAATATGTATTATTTTGGTAAAAGCAAACCATGTAATACGATGCAGAATTTTGCTGCCTGCTATTTTTTATTTTCATAGTCTGGTCAGATGGAGCTTTCTCCACAATACATACAGTGCAGTATCATTTTGTGGATTGCTTACGTGTGAGCTCAGAAGGAACTGGAACAGTCGAGTAATAACAAAATCAGCACTTTGAGAAATCAAACTGTAATAGAGTGCCCTGAAAAGGTTTGCATGCAGCTAAAACAACAAGCAAATATTTTTGAGATTGAGGGCTAAACTCTAACCCTAAATTTAAGCAGGCATGTGTGTTTATCATCCAAGGACTTCTCTGGGGCAATAAGGTGCAGCACACCTGGATCCTTTACATGTTTGTCTCCTTAAAGTAATTCACATGAAGCACTAGTTCCTCTTTATTCAGCACTGGTTAGGCCTCATCCTGGGTACTGCATCAAGTTCTGGACACCGCACTTTAAGAAGGATGCAAAACAATGGAACAGATTCAGAGGAGGACAACAAGGATGATCAGGAGACTGGAAACAAAAACCTATCAGGACAGACTGGAAGAACTGGGCATGTTTAACCTGGAGAAGAGAAGACTGAGGGGAGATATGATAGCACTCTTCAAGTACCTGAAAGGCTGTCACACAGAGGAGGGCCAGGATCTCTTCTCGATCATCCCACAGTCCAGGACATGGAATAATGGGTTCAATTTACAGGAAGCCAGATTTTGGCTGAACATCAGGAAAAACGTGCTAACTGTTAGAGCGGTCACAACAATGTAGCCAATGACCTAGGGAGGTGGAGGCATTCAACAGGCAGCTACACAGCCACCTGCTGGGCATGCTTTCAGTTGGAGTCCTGTATTGAGCAGGGGGTTGGACTCGATTACTTTATAGGCCCCTTCCAACTCTACTATTCTATTATTCTCTGTAAGCGCAGAACCTTTTTTACCCATACTGGGCCCCTTCAGACTGATGGGTTGTTGTTGTTTTTCAGGTGTATTCTGCAAGATGTCATTGACACAATAACAGTGCATTACTGTGGAATTATACTGAACTGTCCAAGCATTATTCCACTTTCTTAGTTGTTCTGCAAAGCTTCCCAAATGATACTGCATTATTGCTATCTGGATGGGCATTCCTGAGCTATAGTGCAATGAAAATGACAGCAACACAGAATATTTGTGGTATGAAAAGTTACAGGATTCCATCAGGAAGTCGGTTGGAAATGAAGCAGTATCTCCAACCCAAAACTTTTGCAGGCACAAACCGTACTGAAAATGGTATTACATATAACCATCCTAATATCATCATGATCACAAACCATCCAGAATGCAAAATAAAAAAGATGTCTGGAGGGGCCCTAAATCTCCCCCATTACATTCAATAAGGTGTATGCAGAGAACTCTTGCAGGAAGAGGAAAAAGACAGACCTCAAGAACAAAACTGGATTGAAACAAGCCACAACTTTATTAAAAGGACTAAAAACAATCAGATCTATGGAGTCCTTGCAGCTATTAACACAGATACAAAAATATGTCCTAGGAAAGAGAAGCATTGTAAGGCAGGCACAAGGTACCCCTGAAGCCAAGCTTAACTGATGAGAAGCATAAGGTAGTCAATACATACTGATAAGTAGAGCAAAGGGGGGGGAGAATATTAAACTTGAAATAGATATTTAAAATGCCAAATATTCAGATAGAGTCAGAATCATCGTTATTTTTATTCTGCCTTTCAATTAAGACATTTCCAGAGCAACTTACAGCAAATCAAGCAACATTAATGACTAAAATATCAAGACACTACAAATATAAAGGGTTGTATCCAAAGCAGCCCTATGTGAACATCCATCAGCAAATGTATTTCTGCTTGCGCAACAGAATGTTCTCCTCCTCTTCCTGCCACATGCCTCTTAAATCAGTTCTAGGGGTTCCCCTAACCCTCTGGAAAAGATTTGGGGAGATTTGGGGAAAGTGCAGGGCACACACAGGGTGGGGAGGGGGGAAAGTCCCGTTGTGCAAGCAGAAACCCTTGCATTGACAGGACTGCTTCCTGAATAGCACCCTAAATCAACAATCAACCATAATAATAATAATAATTAAATTTTATTTTTAGGCTGCCTATCTGGCCAAATGAACGGCCACTCTAGGCGGCGTACATAATTAAAAATACAACATATAATACAGTTTTAACATATAAAACGATTATAATCCACCAACCTACATCTATACACTGTAAACTAAAATTATCTAGGAGACTTGTATGCCCGCTGAAACAACCAAGTTTTCAATCCTTGGCAGAAACCTACCAGGGAGGGGGCATGGCGAAGGTCGTATGGCAGAGAGTTCCAGAGGGTGGGGGCCACAACTGAGAATGCCCTCTCTCTGGTCCGCACCAGCCTAGCTGTCTTAACTGGTGGGACCGAGAGAAGGTCTTGTGAGGCAGATCTCGTCAGGCAGCATATTTGGTGATGCTGGAGGCGCTCCTTTAGATAAACTGGACCGACACCATATAGGGCTTTAAAGGTTAACACCAACACCTTGAACTGGGCTCAGTACACAACTGGTAGCCAGTGCAGATCTTCCATATGATCCCGGCGGCGGCTGTTTTTAATCAACCGTGCTGCCGCATTCTGTACCAGTTGTAATTTCCGGACCGTCTTCAAGGGTAGCCCCACGTAGAGCGCATTACAGTAGTCTAAGCGAGAGGAGACCAGGGCATGCACCACCCGTGGGAGCAGATGGACCGGAAGGTAGGGTCGCAGCCTCTGTATCAGACGTAATTGATACCAAGCTGCCCGGCTCACCGCTGACACCTGAGCCTCCATGGACAGCTGGGAGTCAAGAATGACCCCGAGGCTGCGAACCTGGTCCTTCAGGGGCAATCTAACCCCGTTCAGCGTCAGGTCAATATCTCCTATCCTTCTCTTATCTCCCACAAGCAGTACCTCAATCTTGTCAGGGTTCAGTTTCAGCCTGTTTCCTCCCATCCATTCACTTACAGACTCCAGGCACTTGGAAATAGTCTCCACAGCCAACTCCGGTGAGAACTTAAATGAGAGATAGAGCTGAGTGTCATCCGCATATTGGTGACACTGCAACCCAAATCTCCTGATGATAGCTCCCAGCAGCTTTACATAGATGTTAAACAGCATGGGAGAGAGGATAGAACCCTGTGGCACACCACAATTGAGAGGCCAAGGGTCTGAAACCTCCTCTCCCAATGCCACCCTCTGGTGCCTGTCAGAGAGATAAGAACGGAACCACCGTAAAACAGTGCCCCCAATTCCCATTCCCTCCAGGCGATCCAGGAGGATACCGTGGTCAACGGTATCAAAAGCCGCTGAGAGATCCAGGAGGACAAGGAAGGAGTGTTCTCCCCTATCCAACGCCCTCCTTAAATCATCCACCAGAGCGACCAAGGCTGTTTCAGTTCCATATCCAGTCCTGAAGCCTGATTGGAATGGATCTAAGTAATCTGTTTCCTCCAAGTGTGTCTGTAGCTGTTTGGCCACCACACGTTCGATCACCTTGCCCAAGAATGGTAAATTGGAGACTGGGCGAAAGTTGTTTAAAACTTGGGGATCCAAGGAGGGTTTTTTCAAGATGGGCTTTATTACCGCCTCCTTGAGGGCGGATGGCAATGCACCCTCTTCCAAGGAAGCATTTACCACCGCCATGATCCCTCCGCTCAGTCTCTCTTTGCAGCCCACAGTGAGCCACGTGGGGCAAGGGTCAAACAAACAAGTGGTCAGTCTCACAGTAGAGAGCACCTTGTCCACTTCCTGAGAGAAAAGAGGCTGAAACCGATCCCACCAGACCGGATCGCAACTGATCGCCTCTGGCCCGCTTCCTGTGTCCACGGCGTGTGGAATTATGCTCTTCAGGCGATCGATTTTATCAGCAAAATGTTTTGCAAATGCATCACAGGAGGCTTTAGAGTGCTCCATGGGTTCCTGGGCAGCTGGACTGACCAGGCTTTGGACCACTTGGAACAACCTCCTGGGACAACATTCTGCGGATGCAATAGAGGCAGCAAAGAAGCCCTTCTTTGCTGCCTTTGTTGCCACTTGGTAGGCTGCTATTGCTGCTCTAACCAGTGTCCGATTGTCCTTGGAGCAAGACTTCCGCCACCGGCGTTCTAGCCGTCTCACCTCCTGCCTCAAACCCCGCAAACATGGTGTATACCATGGTGCGGTCTGAGTTCTATTCAGGGGGAGAGGACATTTCAGAGCCACCCGGTCTATTGCCCTGGTGAGCTCCCTATTCCACTCTGTCACCAAGGGTTCAACCGGGTGGCCTTCAGACAGCTTCAAATCTCCCAGCGCATTCACGAATCCAATTGGCTCCATCAGGCGTCTGGGGTGGACCATTCGAATCGGTCCCTGTCCCCTGTGGAGGGTGTGTGGCAATAAGAGGTCCATTTTCACCAGATAGTGATCTGACCATGACACGGGGTTCGAAGAAATAGCCCCCATTTTCAGAGCACTACCACCCCCTCCAGAGACAAATACAAGGTCGAGAGCATGACCAGCTACATGGGTGGGCCCACAATTACTAAGGTGCAGTTCCCAGGAAGTCATGGTTTCCATGAAATCCCGAGGGGCTCCTATGAGATCTGTCTTGGCATGCAGGTTAAAATCCCCCAGAACCAAAAGGTTGGGAGAGAGAACCCGCACAGCCGAGATAACCTCCAGCACCTTGGTCAGGGAGTCAGCTGTGCAGCGGGGTGGGCGGTACACAAGGAGAATCCCTAAACTGCCCTTAGGGCCCAACCTCCAGTACATGCAATCAACAAACTTGGTCTCGTGGAGAGGGGATCTGGCGAGAATAATAAAATCAGCAGAACAATAAAACAATCATAATCAACAACAAAAACCAGCTCAGACAACATGCGGGAAAGTCTGGGCAAATAAAAAAGTCCTTGTCCTACACTGGAAAAACATCAGACTTGGTATCAGGCAAGTCTTTGTTACCAAAAGGCCCTCTTTCCAAGAACCACTTTTAGAAACCTGTGGACTCATATCAGAACTTCCCATTATGATCTGAATATTCAAGCTTGTGTAGGAGAAGGAAGTGCATCAGATGCCTAAATGTAACAAGTACAAGAAGGGGAGTTTTATAGCTTCACAATATGCATCCCTCACCTCCCTCAATATGGATCCTGTAATCTGTCCAAACACCATCGACTTAACATCCTGTACATTCTGGAAGCTCAAACGTTCCTGGCTCTTTTGAACAATTAAAATTAAAAATATGTTTCTTTTACTTTACAAACTTATATGTGTTTGCATACCTAAGGAGTTATCCAGATACATAGTCCCTTATTTTAGGATGGCCCCACCTCCCTTCCAAATGGGGAGGCTCTCAAACACCTGAGATCTTTTTAAGAAAGAATTGCATAAGAACACAGGCTGATAGGTTCCCTAATCCTCTATAATAAACTTGACCACAAGATCTAAGAAAATTATGAGAGACTATCGGAACAGCTTTGCTGATTTCAATACAGTACATTATTTGCTAGAGATTAAGAGTGAGAAATGTCAGCCTCTTTTCTGTTTGGAGAGCTGTGGACAAAGAAAAAGCTAATCTCTAAGCAAATGCATTTGACTCTGGTCAGAATTAAGAGTTTATGCAAAGCAATGTCAAAAGAAGGAAGTCTTGTGATTTTAAAGATTTGTTAGTAAAGGGGGGAACCCGGACAAAACTACAAAAAGGAATAAGAAATAAACGAGTCTGTGTTTTTGTGGAGATAAAATGTGTAAATTCCAACCAAGAAATCAATGGGAACATTAAGCCTGCCTGTTTACCCACCCACCCCTTCCTTTGAAAACAATTCTGTTGATTCATGGCTTTACTAAGGACAGATTGGATTATTTCTCTTCAAAGTTCTACCAGGAGTTTCTGTACGCTTCACATTCAAAGATGGTGACCTCTGGATCTCATACTTGGTGAAGCTTGAGAAGATGGCATATCTATGCAAAGGAGGAGGCGGGGGAAGCCTGACATTTATGCAAGTGAAATGTATGATTATAGAAGGAAAGTTTATTTTGTGTGTGTGTGTGTCCAGATGCTTATAATTCTTTTGTTCAAGTGTTTGAGGGTGCAGCTGGACATATCAAAGCTGGGATGGGTGTTCAAGGTCCCTGAATCCAAACATTAGAGTTGAGAGTGGAAAAGAGAAGGCTGTGAAGGCCTAGCTAAATTGGCCTGTTATGAGAAAGCTTTTGCTCTGAATCTGTGTAAAGTTTTATGCTTACTCTTGCAGCTAACACAAATATAGAGATAGGTGGCATATGCAGGTTATGTGTTGATCAGATGCTGACAAGTTGGAATTAATTTCAACTAACTAAAAAGGCCATAGAGAGAGACAGTGTGGTGTAGTGGTTAAGGTGTTGGGCTATGACTTGGGAGACCAGGGTTCAAATCCCCACACAGCCATGAAGCTCACTGGGTAACCTTGAGCCAGTCACTGCCTCTCAGCCTCAGAGGAAGGTAATGGTAAACCCCCTCTGAATACTGCTTGCCATGAAAACCCTATTCATAGGGTCATCCATAAGTCGGAATCGACTTGAAGGCAGACCATTTCATTTTTCAAAAAGGCCATGCATAGTTGGCATGACAAGGAAGAAACCTTAAGAAAAGGAGGAAGTATTGTGATCATGAGGTAAAAATCAAAAAAATTGTTTTGGGGGGGAGGATATTCAAGTGAGATGAAGTGGGGTATTGGTAAATAGGTTAAGATCACAGCTATATTTTAAAGCCTCCTCTAGGATGCACACCTTAACATTATGAAAGAGTTTGAGAGTGTCAAAGAAGCTGAGAGCAATGCCGTCAGGAGTCAAGACCAAGAGGCTAGATTCCTAGAAGGGTCACACAAGGTGGAATGGTCAAAACTGAGACACCAGATTAAGATGCATCAAACTCAGGAAGGCAATGGTAAACCACCTCTGAATAGCTCTTACCATAAAAACCCTATGAACAGAGTATCAAAAATGCAACACGAGACAGTGCTGGAAGATGAGACCCCCAGGTCAGATGGCACTCAGCAAGTTGCTGGGGAAGAACAATGGACAAGTACAAGTAGCACTGTGACAAAAGACATAGTTGGGTCAAAGCCAAAAGGAAGTCCAGAGGCTGATGCGCACAGATGCGAAAGGAGAGTCCGGAGTTGTACGACATACACAATAAGAACATGGAATGTGAGAAGTATGAATCAGGGAAAGTTAGAAATTGTCAAGCAAGAAATGGAACACATCAAGATTACAAAACCTGGCATGAGTGAATTAAAATGGATGGGAATGGAACATTTTCAAACAGGCAACCACAAAATATTTTCTGCAGGAAATGAGAAATTAAGAAGAAATGGAGTTGCTTTAATAGTGAGAAGTGATGTAGCAAAAGCAATTAGGAGCTACAACACAAGGTCTGAGCGAGTGATATCAATGAGATTAAATGAGAAACCTATTAATATAACCATCATCCAAGTCTACGCTCCAATGGCAAACACAGAAGAAGAGGAATTGGAGAGATTTTACGCAGAAGTACAGGAAGAAATTGATCACACACCAAAACAAGATGTTCTGATAATCATGGGGGACTGGAATGCAAATGCAGGGAACAGAGAAAAACTATAAATTGTGGGGAAATGGGGCTTAGGAGACAGAAATGAAGCAGGAGAAAGACTTATTGAATTATGTGAAGGCAATAATGTGTTTCTTGCAAACACATTTTTTGAGCAACCAAAAAGATGACTGTACACATGGACATCACCAAATGGTCAATATAGGAATCAAATTGATTATATAATTGGTAACAGAAGATGGAGAAGTTCCATACTTTCAGCAAAAACAAGACCAGGAGCAGACTGCAGTACAGATCACTTCACTTCAATTCTTCAATTCTTTATTTGCGGTCAAAGACCCGTCCTATTATAGGCACATAGTATGATACAAATCGGTTAAACTAAAAACAAGGATAAAAGGGCAGTACATTTTGTCCTAGCATTCAGTTATCATGTACAATAAAAAACAGATTAGTCAGACCAAACTTCAGATCGTAACAGTTGCGCAGCATATATAAATTTAGCAACTCTAATTGTGGTTTCTTTATTGAATCCTGATATAAGGTAGAGAATCATATTATCAGGGGCCATCAAGGAAACATTTTGCATTATATTAGATAGAATATTGCAACGGATAGATTCGTATATTGAGCAATTAAATATGACATGAAAAAGTGTTTCAATGTTACCTTTCCCACAAGGGCACAAACGATGGTCGTAAGGAATCTCTTGGTATCTCCCTAAAAGTAGTGCAGAGTGGAGGGAGTTGAACCTAGCCCTAGTAAAAGCTATACGGAGATTTGGATCTATGAGAAAGTCCAAATACGGAGCATACTTAAAGGGGTTGGGCTTTAGTTTAAAATGTATGGGAGAACACATTTTTGTAGCCTTTGTGATGGCAGTTTGAAAGTCTATATCTTTAAATCGAACTTGGATAGCAAATTTGGCCGCAGTTAAAGTTTGTGTTGATAGATATTCGGGAGATAGGTCTATAGAGGAGAGTTTACTCCTGATTTTGTTGCTTCATCTTGATGTAAAAGAATCACTCCAGAGATGTGTTAAATATCCCAGATGGTGTTCATAGGATAATTTGGCCCAGTAGTTGGAGGTCAACAGCCAGGCTTGGCATTCGATGGAAGGAAGGCTAGCTTCTAATCTAAGGGCTGCTGCCGGGACGCATCTCGGTACGCCCAGTAGCTGATGTAGGAAGGTAGACAGCACTGCTTCTATTGAAGAATTGAATGCATGGATCCAAATAGCCGCTCCAAACAGTAACTGTGGGATGATTTTTGTTTGAAAGGCTGCAGGCACGTATCTTCCTCCTTTATAAAAAAAGAAGCGGAGGATTTTTTTGGCAGTGATGCGTGCATTTAAAGTAGCAGCCCTTATGTGTGTAACCCAGTTCAACGACGAGTGAAAGATCATGCCGAGATATTTATATTGAGAGACCAGAGCAATTTGCTGGGCATTTACTGTGCAGAAGCCAGATGATTTACGCCTCGAGAACACTAAATTTTTTGTTTTATGATAATTTATAGTTAGCTGATTCTGTTTGCAGTAGGACATAAAAGCACTTAGTAGGCGTTTAAGTCCCACCTTGGAAAAAGAGAGTAGGGCCGCATCATCAGCATACAGAAGAAGGGGGCAGGGTTGCCTCCCAATTTTGGGTGGATGGAAATCCCTGGACATACAGTTGGAATTTAGGTCATTCAGATATAGGTTAAACAAAAGAGGAGCCAATGTGCAGCCCTGTCTAACCCCTTTACTGGTAGGGATTGAATTCGTTAAACCTCCATCACGGCCACAACAAACCCGCAGAGAGGTGTATTGGTGTAAATTATAAATTAGGAAAAGTAATCTTTTATCAATTGAAGATTTTACTAATTTACTCCAGAGATTATCTCTTGGAATGGAATCAAATGCGGATTTTAAGTCCACAAACGCAACATAGAGACAGTTTCCCCTAATATTCATATATTTTTCTGCAAGGAAATGTAATAGTAGACAGTGGTCGAGGACAGAGCATCCTTTTCTAAACCCTACCTGTTCTCTTCCTAGTATATTTTTTTCCTCCATCCAGTTATACAGTTTTTCTTTTAAGTATGACGTGTAGAGTTTGCCAATTACAGACAATAAGCTGATTGGCCTATAATTTGAAGGGTCCTCTCTATCTCCTTTTTTGTAAATTGGTACAACTATTGCTTCCTGCCAAACCTCTGGAAAATAACCTGTGTTGTTGATTTTTGTAAAGAGGTTGGCTAGTATCGGTGCCCACCAGTCGGGGAAATTTTTCAGCAGTTCCGGTGGGATGTTATCTGGACCGGGGGCCTTAGCAGGTTTTAACCCCGCTATCAAGTCTGTTATTTCACGTTTTGTGACTGGAGGCCAGTGGGGAAGATTAGAAAAGTCTGGGGGAGTAATAGAACTTAGAGAGGTTAGTCGGTTATCCTCATAAAGTTCTGAAAAAAAAGTTCCCATTTTTGAGGTGGAATGTTGCATGGAATATAAGGTATGGATCTCAGCGAATTAGAAATGATTGACCAAAAGTTTTTATGATTTTTGGTCCTGGCCGCATTAATTAAAGACTTCCATTCTTCCTGAATGGCCAGTCTCTTCTTGGTAACCAAGGTCATCTTATATTTTCTTTTTATAGCATAATATTCCAAGGGAAGGCTTTTAAGATTTTGCTGGCGATAGTATAAATAGACATTCCTTAGCTGCTGTTTGAGGTCTAAACATTCGCTGTCAAACCATCTAGATTTTGCTCTCAAGTTACAGTTAACTCTAAAGGTTTTAGTAACAAGATAGAATTTAGATGTGAGTGTAACTGGGCATAATCAGTGAGGAGAGTGGATAAATTATTATCCTTCATTAGTTGTTCACGAATGTTCAAGGCCCATGATGTATTAAGAAAAGTTACAATCCTCGTGGCTAAATGTGAGGTCCAAATCGTCTTTTTATGTGTGAAGTATGTGTTATTTAAAATTGGGTTATATTCAGAATTTAAGCGGAATTTCTTCAAAAGATGGCATTGTAAAGTAAGGGGTAAATGGTCACTATTTTGTCTCATTCCCACCTCAAAAGTTATTTTTAGCCTCAATAGTTGCTTTGATATTATAACATAATCTATCATGCTGCTTCCTCGGTTTGAGATGAAGGTAAATTCCCCACTGTCTGCTAGATAGTTAAGGCCATTTAATATCAGCAGATCGTGGCTACCCACTGTCCGTGTCAGACATATTCCCCCATAGTTGATCTTAAGATCTTTCGATGATCTATCAAGGGGAGGGACGTACTGTTCGGTTTCTTCACCACACCACAGCTTGGAGGCAAAAAGAACATCAGTATTGGGTCCTATTCTGGCATTGAAGTCGCCTGTAAGGATCAGCTTCGCGTTTGGGAGTGTGTGTTCAAAATCTGATAAGTAATTATCAAAAGCATCCCATATCGCATCCGTATAGCACCTCAGATTTGAGGGAGGGATATAGACATTAATAATCACAAAAGTTGCTGTTTTGAATGTCATGAGAACTGCCATAGCTATATCTGCCATGGGTTGAAGTTCACTGTGTTGGACCGACAGGGAGGTAGAGATAAAAATTGCCAGTCCTCCTTTTGCTCTACCTTTCCTATTCTCTGGAAGCAGCGCTGGAAGATGGTAAGAGGAATATCCATTCAAGGTTGGTGTGGCATTAGCCCATGTCTCTTGTAGAGAGATTATATCATGTTTGCCCATGTAGGCCATAAATTCTGGATCGTTTTGCTTAGAGTTCCAGCCAGTTATATTCCATGAGAGAAGATGAAAAATCTCTTTTTTTGATGAAAAAGTCGTGTTATACCAAGGCGATGATGTCAAAATATTGGGCCCAGAGCTTTGGTCGCTATTTCCAAGGGACAAATGTTGTCAGATTGCTCCCTCCGTGTGGGCTTCTGCAGTATCCACTGATTTTTCTCTATTTCTAGGGAACAGTTTAAGATTTTTGTTCGGATAGGATGTATCACTTTGCCGCGAGGGAGAGCCTAGTTCTTCCGGATATAAATGTCTGGCTTTATCCCATTCATCACCTACCAGAATCGGTTTGTAAAGGGTTTTGATTCTGGATTTTTTATTATAAGCAGGAGGAGAGCTCCTCAGTCCTGGTGCATTAATTATCAGGGGTTCCTCTTCTGGCGTTCTGGATTCAAGCACCTTCTTTGATTGATCCATCTCTGCTGCAGTTAGTTTGAAATGCCGGATCAATTGATACAGCTTGTTGATGAGGATTGACCGCTCAGTGACGGGAAGCAGGGAGTAAAGCTCCGTAAGCTGTATTTCCTCGGGTTCCAATTCCTTCATGTATAATGATAGCGATTTAGGTTCGTCATCTGTGACAAAATGCAGTAATGTCATGTCTGAAGATGTTTGATTTGAGTTTTGAGTCATAATTTCTGATAAGGTTTCTTCCAATGCTGAAGTGTTTTCACGTATGACGGGAGCATAGAAAGCAATCAGCAGTGTTGGTGGAGCCATGTTGGTATAGTATCTTTGTATCGCTATACCATCCAACCTTCTTAGTAGATCTTTTGTTTGATAAATCTGATTGACGATATGTTGAGAGTGGAAGGTCACTATCAGGCGCCACTCATAGTTGTTAGTAGAGATATTTGTCATTGATTTAATGTAATTCATGCGCGAACCTAGTTGTAATGTTCTTCCAAATTGCATATCCAAGAAGGGGATACTCGGGTAATTTGAGTTTTCCCCTTGATTTATCTGGCTATAGGATATTACCAACTTTCTCGGTTGAGGTGCTAAGTTCCAAAGAGATGTATGTGTTTTAAAAATGTCTGAACTATTATCAAGACTGATGTCTACAGGCTGTGTATTAGACATGGATGGATTTTCATCAGTGTCAATGGAGGAATCTGAATCTCGGGAAATACTATTTAAAACACGTAATGCATCAGTTTTCCTGGAAATTTGTTTACCAGGGTTGTCATTTTGTCGCGACTTTACAGGATTTTGTTTTGATTGCATGTCCATCAATTTAAACAGCGGTTTGAAATTGAATTTCTTGTGATGGGTGACTTTATTATTCTTAATATTTTTCGGGGGGTTTTGTATTTTGGACTTTTTACAAGATGACAGATTTCTTTTTGAGGGCACATCATTGTTCTTTCAAGCACCACTGAATGATTTACTAGGTTGTCCAGTGTGAGGAACCTCCACAGGTTTATGCGCTCCCTGATTTCCACATAACAGGGGCCCAATCGCCCGCACCAGTGTGGTAAGTAAGTTGTTGGTTTCAATGATATAAGTTTTGATTAATTGTATTTCCTCTAGTAGTGGTATCTGCCATTTCAATTGAGAATATTGAGAATCTTCCAGGGATAATTCAGTCATCTCTAGTTTCTTTTCACTTGGGGGCATTTGTTGTTCCTCCACCGTTTGATAGGAGTCAATAGTGAATACTTCCGATGGAGGTCCCTCAAGTATTGAGTTCAGCGAGGAATTAAAGCCGGCATCCATTAGTTCCTCAGCTAAGCTTTTAGCTGCTGTGTTCGTTAATTTGGTTTTATCAGGCAAATTGTATTGAAGTGACCAGTCATAAGTCTGTTTAGGAGGTAAAGATCATGAACTGACAATATTGAAAATCAGAGTAAAGCTAACGAAGAACAAAGCATCATCATGCCAAAATACAATTTAAATAACATCCCAGAAGAATATAAAGATCATATAAGGAACAGATTTGAGGCTTTAAACTTAGTTGATAGAGAACCAGAAGAACTATGGATTGAAGTCAGAAACATTATCAGGGAAGTATGCAAAAAGACAATTCTTCTCATTAAAAAGAGAGAAAGACCTCAATGGATGACTGGCAAAACTCTTGAAATAGTTAAAGAAAGAAGGAAAGCAAAAGCAAAAGGAGACAGAAACACAGTCAGAACCCTAAATGCAGCAACTAGTACATATGAACAAAGAGAACTATTACAATACTTATTGTACAAAAATAGAAGAGGACAACAAATAGGGTAGAACAAGAGCTCTATTCCAAAAGATTAGAGGAATTAAAAGGAAATTAAGACCAAGAGTAGGGATATTGAATAATCAACAGGGGAACACACTGACTGACTGAGATGAAATAAAAGGAAGATGGAAGCAATAAACTGAAGAACTCTATAAATAGATGCAAGGATGGCAGATTCATTCACAGAGGAACCGTATGATGAAGAACCAGTAATTTTAGAATGTGAGGTGAAAGCTGCTCTTAAAATACTTGGAAGAAACAAATCACCAGGAACAGATGACATACCAATAGAATTGCTACAAGCTACTGAGAATGAATCTGTCCAAATTTTGACCAAAAAAATGTCAACAAATATGGTAAACTAAACAATGGTCCACAGACTGCAATTGCAAAGAAAGGGGATCCTAGGGACTGCAGGAATTATTGAACTATTGCCTTAATATCCCATGTAAGTAAAGTAATGCTCAAGATTCTATAACAAAGGCTCTTACCATATATGGAGCAAGAAATGTCAGATGTCCAAGCTGGAATTAGAAAAGGAAGAGGTACCAGAGATCATATTGCAAACATACGTTGGATAATGGAACAGACCAAGGAATTTCAGAAGAAAATCCCCCTGTGCTTTATATATTACAGCAAAGCCTTTGATTCTGTAGATCATGAGAAACTATGGGATGCTTTAAAAGAAATGGGAGTGCCATAGCATCTGATTGTCTTGATGCACAACCTACACTCTGGACAAGAAGCTACTGTAACGACAGAATATGGAGAAATCGATTGGTTCCCCATCAGAAAGCTTGTGAGATGGGTGCATTTTATCACCCTATTTGTTTGAAATGAAAATTCATTTCATTTCCCTATTTGTTTAATCTATGTGCTGAACATATCATATGGAAAGTGGAATTGGACCACGATGAAGAAGGTGTGAAAACTGGAGGAAGAAATATCAATAATTTAAGATATGCAGATGATACCATACTACTAGCAGAAAACAGTAATGATTTTAAATGAATGCTGTTGAAAGTTAAACAGGACAGCACAGAAGCAGTTCTATAGTTAACATCAAGAAGACAAAAATAATGACAACAAAAGATTTATGTAACTTTAAAGTTGACAATGAGGGCATCTTGGCACAGTCAATAACCAAAATGGAGACAACAGTCAAGAAATTAGGAGAAGGCTAGGGCTGGGGAGGGCAGCTATGAGAGAACTAGAAAAGGTTCTCAAATGCAAAGATGTATCACTGAACACCAAAGTCAGGATCATTCAGACCATGATATTCCCAATCTCTATGTATGGATGTGAAAGTTGGACAGTGAAAAAAACAGATAAGAGAAATATCAACTCATTTGAAATGTAGAGTTGGAGGAGAGCTTTGCAGATACCATGGACTGTGAAAAAGACAAATAATTGAGTGTTAGAACAAATTAAACCAGAACTATCATTAGAAGGTAAAATAATGAAACTGATATTATCATCCTTTGGACACATAATGAGAAGACATGTTTCCCTAGAAAAAACAATAATGGTGGCAAAAACAGAAGGCAGTAGAAAAAGAGGAAGGCCAAAGAAGAGATGGATTGATTCCATAAAGGAAGCCACAGACCTGAACTTACAAGATCTGAACAGGGTGGTTTATAACAGATGCTATTGGAGGATGAAGCGGGCTCCAAGATGGCGATTAGGAAGGACGCTTAGCTCAGGAGCTCCACTCTTTTTTCTTTTTTCTTTTAATTACTTTTTTAAATTGTTCTAAACCTTTTAAATTACAATCCAATTAAGCTCCTTCCTATTTTATAGCTCAACGGTTCTCTCCTCCAGCTTTTTATCATCGCCTCTGCGTAGATGTTTCTTTTAGGAAAATTTATGGTGAGGCCTCTGTGTGACTGATAACGCCGCTCCACTTGCTGCAAAGAAGCTTCTTGCACACAGCAAGCAACGAATCCAACTTTATGGGCAGTCGACTTGACAACTAAGGAAGATCTAAACGTAAGTGTACTCCCAGAGGCAGCTTTTAATTCTGATCAATTAAATGAACATGGTTCTCACAAGACAAATGTGCAGAGAGTTGGGTGCTTCCCCTTTAAAGGATATAAACAAGGATACAAACAATTCCCCTTGCCACGTTCACCAAGCTAAAATCACTTCCTTCTTTTGTCGGAAAGATAAGGAACTGCAGGGAAAATGCCCCTTTTATCTCCCCGGAAGAGAGAAACTTAACAGAAGATGCTCTTTACCTTGCCGATGCAAGTCATCCTTCCTCGCCACCGGCTAGGCTGAATAATGAGGTCTTCGATTGGACTTTCGATTTGAGAGACTTCAGAGGTAACTCCCCTGGGGACAGGGGGGTCCAAACTCCAGGGTCCTTGGCCCAGGAAATGGAGGAAGCTCTACTCCAGCCGAGTGAGATCTCTGCCATCCTTGCTCCACTAACCATTAGAGCTGGATTTACTCCATCAGCGCCGTTACCTCATGATGCATCTTTTTCGGGGGATGATCCATTCGTGCTAAACTGCACGCAGAATAAGTCATTGGCTGCCCTGGTTCAGTTAAATTCCCTCCTGCTTTCAACCAGTTGGGAGATTGCATGCATCAAAGTCTTCATAATGGAAGCTACCAATCTCCTTACTACCCTGACGGAGGAATTTAAAAACAGTGCATCTCTTCTCCGAATGCTCAACAGGTTCCGTTGCTCCACTCATCTAAGACCTATTACACCAGGAGACAGAGCAAATGCTGTCGAAAACTAAAGACCACTATACAAGGAAAGAAATCTAGAAATGTTAAGAATTATAAGTGTCCAAACAATCAGAGGATGAACTTCTCCAAACTGTTTAAAATCTTGGACTCGCTGATGAAAGCAAGAGAAAATCCGCAGAGAAAATCTGTCTCCATCCAAGTCTGCTCTTCCCGTCAAAAAAGTTCCCAGGAGGGAAATCAGGCAGTGGTGGAAAACCCTCCTGTGTCAAATTATTTAAAGGAACTCCACTCGACTCCTTGTAAACCTGTTCCAGTATGTACACCAAGGGCCCAAAGAGCTCCTATTATGTCTATAGTCCACACTCAGAAGCAGGGATGGAACCTAAGATACAGCCCAAACAAAATTGTTCTTCTAAATTGTCCCGGCCTCAACTTTAATGATTTACTTCCTCATCGAAAATGTTATATCTTGGACCTCTTGAAAGATACACCCCTGCGACAGGTTAAAGAGGCCGACATCTGTTATGTTGAATACCTTGTGGCTACCCCCACATACTCTAGGTCCCTGATAACATTTAGGAACCTGGATGTTGTTCGTTTATTCCATTTAAACAAGCACTTACTGGCTGCTAAGGAAATTTATGTTCAAAGACATTTCTATAATAAGGCTCCACCTTTTCCATTAATTTCCTTATTAAAGGACGATTTGTGTCAGGCACAGTTCAAGTCACCATCTCCGTCTCTGCTACTATCTAAGGGAGCCCCTGCTGAACACAGCACTTTTGCGTCCTGCCCACTATCTACAACTCCTACATCACAAATGAGTCGTCCGGAACAGTCTGTTTTGGTTTTATCCTGCACCTCTCCTCCTCTTGATGTTGGCTTGGACCCTGATGCAGGGCAGCCATTGGACGAAGAGTCCTCCTTTGTAGAGGTGGAAAGGATACTGTTTCAGAACTTCAAATCTCTCCCTGTGCCCTCAAAAAGGAACATTATTACTAGACTACAAACATTTGTGCAAAGTTTACAATTTAAGATGTCACACCCTGAAACTTTGCTAGGCCCCTCCCAGCTGACACCTGATTCGGGGCCTATAGACCAAGCCTTCTCCCCCATGCTGAAGAGTGTTGAATTAACCCCTTCTTTCTCCCCTACAGGCAACGTTTCTTTGTCTAGGGCTAGATCTTTGACCGCTTGCCCTAGTTCCTTGCTGAGGAATCCATTACTGTTAAATGGTGCCGATATGGGGTCTAGGTTACAAGCTTCAAGTAAACCAGTTGCATCAACGAATTCCCCTGTTGATATTATGCCCTCCCTCCCACATAGGGCCCAACAAACTTCAAGAGGAAAGACTTCGGTGATGGATACAATTTTTTCCAGGACAGATTTAAGTTCCCTGGACGATACAGAATTAGCACCCCCCCCCAAATATGTCATCCAATGCCAACGCAATCCTTTTCGTCATTGCCCATATCAAAGGTTAGCAGACCACATTGTAACGATGACTCACTTATTTGTTCCATTGCCTCTCAAGCTAATCCTTCCCCCGGGAAAACCCTGAAGAATTCTGTTTCCAGCTGAAGATTCAACCCTACGAACTGTCGTCTTATAAATGCTGTTTCATGGAACATTGCAGGCTGGGCAAATAAGATGGTAGATTGTTCTTTTAGGGACTTTTGTATGACATCATGTATACTTTGCCTCCAAGAAACCTGGGCCGCTACCTTAGCTTCCCCTGTTCTCCCGGGATACATGTCTTTCTCGTGACCAGCGGTTCAGTCGACTAAGGGTGGAAGACCAATAGGGAGTTTAGCCACTCTGATTTCCTCTGATTTAAATCTTACTGTTTCTCAGTTACCAACTTCACCCTCTAACAATATCTTGGCTGTTCAGATGGTATGGCCCACTAATCTGAAAGTGTTTCTTGTAAATGTTTATGCTCCCCCAGCTAAATGTGAGCAGAGAGCTATGACTTTCTGGTCAGAACTAGACTCGACTCTACACTAAATTTATCAGTTAGTAAGGGATCCCCTCATTTTGTTAACTGGGGACTTTAATGCGCGCTTGGGAGCAAACAACCAAGATATAGGGGAGAAAATGGGTCTGACTCCAGAGGATTTATCTTTCATTTCCCCTAGGTCATCCCGTGATACAGTCATAACCGCTGCTGGCTGCTCATTGTTTGCTTTAGTGATTAAGTTTCGTTTATTCATCTGCAATGGCAGCTCTGATTCTTCGTATGCAGACTCCTATACATTTTATGGGCCAAGAGGCTCGAGTGTTATTGATTTTATGTTGCTCTCCTCTGCTTTAAGACATTATTTTATGGATTTTACTGTATTGCCTAGACCTGAAAGTGATCACTTACCCATATGTTCCCTGTTCTCGCTGCAATCTACCTTGACTTCTCCCGGAGGTATCTTTACCAAAGATCTCACCCTTATGGGGTCTAGGAGGCTACGATGGGATGGAGACCTCCAAGACAACCTGGTTGCTTTTCTATACTCCCCAGCCCTTCTAAACTGGCGAAAACAATTTTTAAATTCTAATGCCCCCTTGGAACTTTATAGAACACTTACCGAGACATTAAGACCTCGATTGTCTACCTCTCGCCCCCTATCCAAGAGACCTAATGGATGGTATGACAGCAGTTGTGTACAACAAAAAAAGGTCTTAGCTGGTGCTTTACGAGCCCTGAGAAGAGTAAACTCCCCTGAAAACTTAGCCTCCTATATCTGTAACCGCAGGGCTTATAAAAATCTACTGCACGGTAAAAAGATAAAGTTTGTCCGCCAGCAATGGGCGGACTTGTTCCTAGCCTTAACAGAACAAAATTCAACTAGGTTCTGGGCTATCATAAGGGGAGGGATTAAAGGAGATTCCTCTGCTATTGACAACTCGATCACTCCCTCCCAATGGTGTCTACACTTTACAGCCCTTTTTGCCGGGGATCCCAGCATAGATATCCATCTCAGTTTACTCAAGGTGACTCTGCAAACCTGTATGGAATGGCCACCAGTGTGTCCGGAAGAAGTGTCCGTATTGATCAACTCCCTATCTTCCAAGAAAGCACCTGGTCAGGACATGGTTCCTGCTGAGCTCTATAAAGCTGCTCCAGGTTGGTGGGCACCTATTTTTGCAAGATTATTCACTTTTATCAATCAGTCTGGTTCAATCCCGAAGGGATGGTCTGATAGTATTGTGGTTCCAATTTATAAAAAAGGGCCTTAAATCTGACCCCAAAAACTATAGACCCATCAGCCTCATTGATGTGGCTGCAAAATTATATTCTAAATATTTTCTAGAAAAATTACAGTTTTGGGCCATTGAGAATAAGAGTATTGCAGAGGAACAGGCGGGCTTTGTGAAGGGCAAATCTACTTTAGATCATTGCTTTACCCTTACTCACTTGATCCAGAAATATGCTTTTCAAAAGAGGAAAGAACTATTTGTGACCTTTGTAGATTTTTCCTCGGCGTTCAACTTGATCGATAGATCGAGACTCTGGCAAAAACTCGCGGCCACTAACATCGACTGCCGCCTGCTTTGTCTGCTACAAATATTCTATTCCAACACTTCTCTCAGGGTTAGAGTTGGTGCTAATGGTTCCCTCTCTGAGACAGTGCCTATTCGTAAAGGGGTCCGGCAAGGGTGCCTTTTGGTGCCACTTCTTGTCAACTTATATGTTAACGGTATTGTTGATGCCTTAGCAGGCTTGACTTTCCCCCCCCCCGCACGATCTTAGGTAATACATTGTCAGTACTCCTTTATGCGGATGATCTAGCATTGATCTCTATTACCCAGGTGGGTATGAGGAGACTACTATCTGCGCTAGGTTCCTACTGTCGAAGTGAACATCTTGAAATAAATTATTCTAAGACAGTGGTGATAGCATTTGGGAGCATGTTTGGAGGTTAAATGACCAACCTATACTCCAACTGCGCCATTTTAGATATCTTGGCCTTACTTTTACTCAGTCTCTCTCCTGGAAGTTGCATTCTGAAGCAATGAATGGCCCCCGAACTGTGGAACAGCCTCCCCGATGAGGTGCGCCTGGTGCCGACGCTACTATCTTTTCGGCACCAGGTGAAAACCTTTTTATACTCCCAGGCATTTTAAGTGTGTTTTATGGTATTTTCATCATTATTTGTATTTTTGGATGTTGTTTGGTTCTTTTATTGTTTGTTTGTTTTGTTTTCTTGATTTATTGTATTTATTGTATTTATATATTGCTTGTTTTTTATCTTTTGTACACCGCCCAGAGAGCCTTCGGGCTTAGGGCGGTATATAAATTAAATTAAATAAATAAATTAATTAAATAATGAATCTTAAGATCGTTAATTCCATCCACTCGTTATACAGTTTTTTCCATCTTAACGGTGGAAAACTAGTGCCGCCTGTAGTCGAGGTCTTCCAAAAGAAATTCACCCCAATTCTACTTTACGGTGCTGAGATTTGGGGTTATGCAAAGATCCCTTCCTTAGAGAAGCAACAAAATGCTTTTGCCCGTAGGATTCTAGCCCTCCCTAAAGGGACTCCATCTGCCCTTTTAAGATCAGAACTAGGACTATATTCCCTTACAGCATTAGCTCATATAGCCCTCGCCTCCTATTGGCTTAGATTAGCTGGCATGGATGATTCAAGGTTACCTAAAAAATGCTATCTAGAACAACTTCGTAACCCTGATCCAAACAATTGGCTTACTAGGACTAAATCTATTTTAGCCTTCTATGGGATTAGTATTGAAATTGCCCCCTCATATGTTTCCTCTAGAGCTAGAGCCCGACTCAGGGATAGAATTCTTTTTTATGCCTCTAGGTGGGATTTGGCATATGCCTCCCAGTCCTCCTCCTCGCATTGGTTTCCAATGTATAAAACAGCATTCTCTCTGGAGCCCTATTTTTCTTTCTTAAAATCACCATGGCTGAGATCCGTTTTTACTGCCCTTCATTTTCAGACCATGCCCTCAGCTTACCTGGAAGGGAGATATAGCCAGACTCCTATTCACCTCCGATGCTGCCCATGCAACTCAGGTGAAGTGGAGGATATCTCTCACTATTTGTTGTTCTGTACCCTCTATAAAGACCCTCAGGCCAAGTTCCTATCCCCCATTAACCTTAAGAATAGGACCCCTCTGGAACAAGTTTGTTTTTTACTAGCGGGTAATGACCCTTTTATAACGCATCAAGTTGCTCTTTTTGGTCATGCAGCTGCCAAAATTAGAGCTAAACTTTTCAGATAGCTTCTTTTATTTTCCAATTTTATAACGGCTTTTCAAGTCACCCTTAGTTTTATATTGATGTTATTATAGCTACGCATTCACCTCAGAGCTTGGAAAAGTTACTTTTTTAAACTACAACTCCCATCAGCCCCAGCCAGCATGGCCACTGGATTGGGCTGATGGGAGTTGTAGTTCAAAAAAGTAACTTTTCCAAGCTCAGCCTTTTCTATACCTTTTATGTGATTTTAACAAGTGATGTAAATTCTGTAAACGTTCATTTTCCTAATCTATGTTTTCTATGTGTTTGCGGTGGCTCATGAGCTATAAGCAATAAAGAACATTACATGCTATTGGAGGTCACTGATTCATAAGGACACCATAAGTCGTAATCAACTTGAAGGCACATAACAACAACAACAAATATTTTAAAGAGAGACCTGTTTTCACACGTATCCTTGAAAAGACTTTTTTTTTTGCATGTGTCACACAGGTTATGTAGCAGATACAGCAAACAATTCAAGAAATAATGCAATGGTATACTGAGCTCATTAATCAGTTAATTAAACTGAGGGAGATTGAAAGATTCTTGCATAAGGAAGAAAGGGGAGTGAAAAAAAACCAAGATAACCAAGTGAGAATAATCTGACACAATTAGCTCCAGTTGTGTTAACTGAAAATGAGATTTTGAACTCTCTATACAACAGACTATAGGATGATCTGCCTGATTCATTGGTGAAGTTCCGCCTTGGATTTACTGGAAAAGGTGCAAGACACATCTCTACTAAAAGATTGGAGGACTGGCCATCCCTCTTTGCCCAAAGTGCCATTAGGGCATTTATTTCGAATTGTATGCTAGCCTTGTGGATATTTGCATTGCATTTGTTATCAATAAAATTGGGTTGCATCTTTTCCCTTTGTGGTGTGGATTTCTGTTCCTGATTGTACACACCAGAAAAACTCTTATAGACCTCTACACTGACTTGTGTCAGGGCTTGCTGCTGGAAATACAGGCAATGGCAGAAGGCCAGCCTCCTAGTATTTACAACTGACCTGGACAGTCTATAGGCCTCTTACTGCCCACCCGTTGTACCTCTGTGTATGTAAGGAAATCTGGGGCCCAACCACACGAAGGCCTGTGTAGATTACTAGGCTAAGTATTAGCTTTAGGGATCTAGCCCAGAAAAATGAAAGTCCTTGTATTATTTTCCTCCGCAGTGAGGCCAACACTGTTATCTTTTCGGTGCCAGGTCAAGACTTTCCTCTTCTCCCAGGCATTATAGCATGTGTTTTTAAATTGCTTTTTAAAAATGTGCTTTTAAATTTGTATATTTGTTTTTAATGTTTTTAATTGTTGTAAACTGCCCAGAGAGCTTCGGCTATGGGGCGGTATACAAATGCAATAAATAAATAAATAAATAAAATAAAATAATGGCAGCTGAAGGTAGGCGATTTTGATTAGGAAAAGCAGCAAGGGGAAGGGCTAACCCCTCTCCCCAGTGCTGCTGCTACAATCAGAATTCCCCCCCCACACCACTTGCTACTGCATTAAGTTAAAAATGAAAACTTTGGGAGATTCAGTCACAGGTCTTCTTAGTATTGTGTACTTACCTAAGCTACAAAGTTCCTATCTCACACATTGTCGCCTTGACACAGGTTATACTATGAACGTGAGACAGTCATTCTGGGCCTGATGCTATCTGTAGTGTAGCCAATGCTCATGGAACAATATTTCAAAATACCCACACATACCGATGCCTCTGCTGCTGCTTGTGGCTTCATATATGTCTCCCTATTTTTTATGCCCCCCTAAAATTTTTACCAAAAAAATTTAAATTTATTACACTTTTTTTTCTGCCTCCCCCTTACTTTTTTGGTGCCCCCTCTGAACTTTTAGGCTGCCTACGGACCTGGTAAAAGGTGTTTTGCTTACTCTCTCTGTGATGGTTAGGGGGTGGGGGTGGGATGACAGCCAGGAATAAAAATAAGTAACAATTCAACCCATTTCCATAGTAGCTGTGGTAAAAGAAGCAGCATCTGTTTCTAGCTTGCATAATTGCTAAAAAAAAACACTTAATACAGTAAAACCTGGTGTTTTAGATATCTGTGGTTATATACTGAATCCTCAGCTATTAAAATCTGCAGTGAAGATATTTATCACATCAGGGCTGATCCTAAATTGACAGCAAAGAGCTATGGTTCTAGAAGACTTCTGTTTCATCACACTGCAAATCAACATCATATTGTGATGGGTTACTTTATTGCTCTATTAATTTTAGGTGTTAGTAAATTATAACTGTAAGTTGTTTTATCAATAGAGATTTTTTTTTTTTTAAAAGCACATAAGAATCCCAGGCCCACGTCACGAAAACACCAGCAGGAACATAGGAAGCTGCCATATATTGCCACTGGTCCATCAAACTTGATATTGTCAGTACTGATGGGCAGTGGCTCTCCAAGGGTTTCCAGCAGGGCTCTATCCTGTCCCTATCTGAAGATGCCAGGGATATACTCCTATACTTCTTTAAAGGCTGTGCACTCCTTATTATGGGAACACACATTTCTCCCCCTTTTAGGAAGAAGTAGAGAAGAGGACTTCTCTGCTCAGAATCTATGTTCATTATTATTCTCTGATTGCACTCTAGGAATGATGAAGAGCAATCAATCACAGTGAAAGCCAGGCATGAGGCCTCCTTTGCTTTTGTGCCACATTTCTCCCTTCCATTAACATTTGAAGAAATAATTTTCAAATTCTCTCTTTTCTTTTTTAATCTGATCAATTGAGACCTGCATTTGGACTTAACAGCAGGGCTAAGGAAGCTGTGGCCCTTCAGATATTGTTGGACTCCAACTCCCATCAGCCCCAGTCATCATGGGCAATGGCCAGGGATGGTGGGAGGTGTAGTCCAGCAACATCCGAAGGGCAGCAGGTACCCCAGCCATGACTTACAGATGGGCTCTGTGACGTCCTTCCCTGGTTCTCCCTGTCAGGTTCCCACCTGCTTGTGGCTACTGCCTTTCACTAGGCACCACCAGGGACACCACCAGTCAGGACCGTCCTTTATATGGTTTCTCACTCCGCTCTAGCACAGATCTCACTAGATCCCACTGCTAGGCAGCACCACCAGTCACATCCTGTAACCAATACTCCTAGAGACCTTGCCTGAGTCTCTCTATAGCTGGTTACTTTGTGACTGAATGCTTATGCTGTTCCCAACCCTCTTGTATCTTTATATATAAAGCATACAACTCTGGGTTGCTCTGGATACTTGACTTGTTGCAATATCTCCCTCCACCGCTGCCACCATTAGATACAGTTTCTGTTCAGCCTTGGTAATTATCTTGCCCTCCCTTCTGGTCTGTATATTTCCCCAGCCAAGGATCAGGCCTTTGGTAAACCAAATAAGTATTTATTTACTAACAACAGGAAATAACAAGATTACTTAGGAATGTTTCACAAGCGTATGGTTTCATATATGGTCACTCTTTATGTTTCTGTTCATATATATACTCTTTAAATATCAGCCAAATACAATCCAAACTTCCCTCAGAACTCTGCCAACCAACCCTCACCAAATGACCTCACTCCAACCAATTCAACAACTTCTCCCCCCTAACCAACTCAACCCTCATCACTCACAAATCTCCATTTATACCTTCAGCCAGCCAGCCACTCAGCCAATCATCATTCAGCATACTTCAGCTTCTCACCCATGCACTCCCCCTTTCTCTGTGTCAATTACCATACATCACCTAATAGACTCTCACTTACCATATTTACAGATGCTTAACCTACAGGAACATCACAGGCTCCTACTGGGAGGAAGGGGAGGATAGAAATCAAATAAATAAATAAAAATAATAAATATCCAAACCGGCTAACAAATTAACAGTGCATTCCTAGATGTGTTCTCTCAGAAGCAAGTCCAACTGTGTTTGATGCAATTTAACCGCAAAGTAAGTGTGCTTAGGATCACATACTAAAAAATAATAAAATTCAATTCAAAATTACACCTCTCACCACAGAAAGCAAAATCAAAGAAATTTAAAAACAGATAGTAACTTTAGTTCATAAACCAACAGTTTATAACTCGAAGGCTTATTAAAAAGGAAATATATTGAAACACATGATGTCGTAGGTCAGAAAAGGGATTTCCCAGTCCTCACCTCTGACGGTATGCACAAGACCTCTGATCTCAGCTCACAATGTGTGTGTATCTGCCTGTGTGTGTGTCTTAGGGAGGTTCATATGGAAGCAGGTGCTATCTCAAATATCCAAGACCCAGAGCTTTAAATGTTAAGAACAGCACTGTTATGTTTGAAAAGTAACTAGTTATTAGCATTTGGGGATCTCACAACATGGGTATAATGTGCACCATGCATGTGGCCCCAACAAAAGTTGTGGACCAGGTACATTTCTGAAATGTCTTCAAAGGCAGCCCAACATTCAAGAGAGTGAATTTTAGTTATGGGATGATCTTACTCTATGTGTTGTAGAGTATTCCTGACCAGAAACTCCCAAAACTTGGCATCTCATAGACTGTATTCCTGTTTATGAGCCACTCAGGTATTGTAGCAATGAGTACTACAGAAAAACAGCAACACCCATCAGTAATTGTAAATAAGCTCTGAACTCCAGACAGTAGAATTCTGCAATTGGCTTATTTATTACATACATGACCATTGTTGAATTGTTTGCCAGTTAGCTATTCTAGGAAGGAGGTATAAAGCTCAGCATCACTGGATGAACTAATGCTGGTAATCAAGAGGGATTTATTCTTTTTGATTTCTCACAGACAGGAAAAATAAGATTAAGTCCAAAGCCAGTGAGGTTTCTGTAAAAGAACTCATTCTCTTTGATATTTTATCTGCCACAGAAGTCAATACTTCTGATTTTTGCATTCCTCAAAGAACTGATAGTTTTGCAAGGCCTCTGGGTTAAATTCCTCTATGTCACACTTTGCTTTTATGGATAAAGTTGTATAACAACAGTGGGGAGGAAGTGTAGTATAAGGTATACCAAGTGGAAAGCTTCACATGCGATTTGGTGGGCAAACGCGTCAGAAGGATTTTGAGTAGACTCAGAAGCCATATTGATATTTCATTTCACACTTTACTTCAAAAAGGTATTCTAAATTTCTTGTTAATGGAGGTTTGCTATACTTAAGGAAGGGAACACTTCATTTCTGTCTTTTCTGTATCCCTGACAAAAGCTTCCTACCACACTGACATTTGTTCCTTCCTTTTCTCCCTAGAAATAAGACAATATTATAATCACAGTGGAGCTATAGTGCCACAACAGCACATTTTTCCTGTATGCTGACCAGGGTCAGTGCTATAATTGGTCATGTGGGGTGACCTATAAAAACCATGATCTTATTGCCTGAAAAGTAATTACTTCAGTCCATAGCCTCTAAATGAGGCACCGTGCACAGGGCCAGCGCCAGGCATGACTGGGCCCGTGGCTCAACCCTCATGATCCCAGGCAGGAAAAAAAAAAGATGTCAGCAGCATCTTCAGTTGAGAAAGAAGCACATAGAAAGGAGGAGGGGCCCACTGATCTTCTCCCATCTTCCAAAGATTTGCTAACCCATCCTCCTTCCCAATGCATGCTTTTCCATCTTGGGATCAGAAGAGGTGTTGGGTGTGTCCATGGGAAGAAATGAAAAAGCACACAGAATTACCTGAAAGATTCACCCACACAAGTCTCCTTGAGTCTTAAGGAGAGGCCTTCCATTCTATACTGCCAGGAACTTGACAGAGGCCCTTCTTAGTGGTTGTTACTTTGCCTTGAAAGGCCCAGCTAGCCTTCTAATGACTTTTCACTGGCAGGCAAATACATTTTTTTTCTTGACCTTTAGTCCATAAGCTGATTTCTCCCCTTCCAAACTTTTCTAAATTTGTAAGAGGAAAAAAAAAAATCTTAATGTTTTTGGTAAGCCCTGTGCTAATTTGCAGCAGCACAGCTCATTGCAGACTGTCTTTCAGCCTGAGATCTCTTCTGAGTATGATCATGTGACCATGTGCCATCCTGTAATCACATGATCATAGTAGGAAGAGATCTGAGGCCAGCAGGCAGTCTGCGAAGAGCTTTGTGCTGTTATGAGTCAATGTGTCGTTTTTCTAAACATTTTACATAGATAGAATGACCTGATGCATTTGCCATCTTGTGATAAGGTAAATGTAACCCCTTTGCTCTTCTCATATAAAATATTGGGGGGGGGGGCAGAGTTCACTCTTGCCTAATGAAAGAGGCAGAAAAAAGAACAGCTATTTTGTAGGGTGCAAAGATGTTCATGAAACAAAGAGAGGCACAGCTCTAACCCAAATGTTTCAGGAAGAAGAATTTGGCCTCTACAATGCACAAATTGTCTCCTTTCATTAATGATCTATTCTCTGTCAGAGCCATCATAAAACCCAGTAAGCTTTTGTTAATATAAGATGATGTTTAGAAAGGCTTTGCTCAAGTCTAATTTATCCACAAAATAAACTAGGTCAACAATGAGTTTTACATCTCCAAGCTGTCTGTTGTGAATTATTTTCTTTTTCAGAAATGGAGGATAGGGATGTTGAAATTCTCTGCAAGGCAATAGCTCCTTGAAGACTTCGGTAGAGAGTGAGTAATGTGGTTAAGAACTTCCTCAGTAATCTAAATGACGGACAGTCTTTAGGATACCTGAGGCAAGTGCAGTTCCCTTCTCTGCAGTCCAGGGTCAACCCACAATGTCATATTTTAGGAAAACTAAACCATCTAATCACCTGCAGGCTTTTATACATAGCAGTTATAATAACCTGTCCATTTGCATTAGTCTAGTATTCAGTTCACAGAAATCCACAGGCATGTGAAATCAAATCTTTATGAAATAAAAGAGCAAAAAGTCTACCAATTTACTACATCTAAAAAGCCCCTTCAGATGTTCCATTGAACATTAAGAGGCATTAAGAGAACTGCACAAGTGACTTTCTCTTCCATCCCTATGTTTCCATATTTCACCTGAAGCGGGAAAAACACATTCTACTGTTGGAGAATGCAGGCATCCTTTGAAACTCACAGTTCTTTGAATTTTACAGTACAGTTCTCTGGCCAAATAATGTATACAAAACACATAGTATAAATAGAGACAACCCCATTCCGCGCCCAGGACTTACCGGGCGAAGGGGCATGTTTGTGGCCGCAGCCGAAGTGAGCCACCATCTTGGGAAGGTATACATGCGTGCAACGTGCTGGCGCGCTAGTGTAGCATGTAGGAGGGGAGGGGTGGCAGACGGCCATTTAAGGCCGCGCCGCCAGCCGCCCACCCTCACTGTGAATTTGGCGGCATTTTCAAAAGCGGCGGCTCCAGCATCGGCAGTGTGACTCACTCGCCTACACATGCGGCTTCTCAAGGCTCTTTCGGGCCGGGCCTGCTGCAGCAGGGCCAACAGGAGGCGCAGTCGGCAAGGCTTGGGTGTAGTGTGGTGTGGCAAGGGCGGTGGCAGCGGCGGCGAGGCCCTGGCTCTGTGGCATTGCAGCAGGGAGCCTTAGGCCACAGGAGGCCCTCCATCGGCGGCAGTGACTGCACGGTGGTGGCATGGCCTAGCGGCAGCGGCAACAACAACAGCAGATCACAGGCGAGGCGGCCCTGTGGCCGCGTTCTTCTTTGAGATTTCACTGGGGGGATCCCTGTGGGAGGGTAGGAAGGTTCTCTGCCCCTCACCCACCCCATAGCAAGGGAATAGGGTTCCAGCCCCAGCACACACACACCCATTGGTCACTTGGGGGCCAGGTAGCCGGGATTGTTGCTGCTAGACAAAGGGGCCTATTGGCAGGGGATTGGGGTGTGCGGAGTGAGCAGGGGGCACAGTCCGGCTGGGCTGCAAGGGTGCTGGTCCCCTTTTAGGCTGACCACCTCTAATTTCTGAAGGAGGCACTCCACCCCTCTTGCTTCTGCAATGGGCATAGGCCTTGGGGGGTTGTTAGTTGTAGGATAGACCCGGCTACGCTCTAGCTTGGGATGCCACCCAAAAAAGGTCAAGGTGGGCCGAAAGGGAAGAGAAGGGCCCCCAGGGCGGAGGGCAGATGCCCACCTCCAGCTGCGGAGGATGGGGGACAGGGGGAAGGCATACCATGGACCGCTATACTGGCTAGGTTAGAAGCCCTGGAGAAGGGCTCAGGCCAGCCTGGTGGGTTGCGGGCCCAGCCAGTACCTGGGAGAACAAAGGAACCACCCCCCAAGCGGCCCCGGGAGAAAGCACAACGTCCAGTCAGTGGGGCTAATGCTGTGGCTATTACTTCCATCCTAGCGCGACTGGATGCGCTGGAGGCAGGGCCTGGCAGGGCTGCGGCGAGAGCACCCAGAGCAGAAGCGGGAACAGCGTCATTTTCACAGGCAGCCCCAGGACCACAGCCCACCCAAGGGCCTGCAGCAGACAACGTAGTGGGTGAGTCTCCCTGGGCAGCACAACAACAGGGGCAGCCCCAGTGGAGCTGGCCTCTGTGAGGGTTTCCATACTGGCCCTTTTCCCCACCAGCTGAAACCGAGCAATATGGGCAAGCAGGGAACCCCATGGGGGTGGGGCATGTCACGCCACAACAACAGCCTCCCCTAGGGTTGGTCTGTGAGTAGGTCTGGCAGTCCACTGCTGGGACAGTAATGGGAGTGGGGGCTCAGCCCTCCTGGTTGGCAACCCCTCCTGCAGAGGACACTGACCCTCTGGGCTCAGTCAGGGACAGGGCTATACCATTCAGGGAGACATCAGCCCCACTGGGCTTTCACCTGCTGCCCGCTACAAAGGAAAGAATATGGAAAGGGGAGTACATCGACTTATTCTCACTTCTATACAGGGAGGCAGTCAGGAGGGAGAAGGATAAGGGCGAAGAGGCAGAATCTGACAAGCCCAAGAGGCGGCACATAGAGCGCACTTGGGCTAATTGGTTGCCTGCATTTCTGACATACATGGGGGTGGTGATGCAGAAGCAGCCACAGCGGGGCCCTATACTTATTAAATACCTCGATATCATATATCGAGGCTATTCCTAGTTCCAAGGGGCAGCATGGCTCGCCTACGAAGAGGCGTTCCATATGAGGGCAGCCTTTGATACTTCCCTCCCCTGGGACAAGGAGGAGGCGGACCTGTGGCTACAGTTTATGTCACACTCCAAGCCCATAGCAGGGGATAGAACAGACAGCGGCCACCTCTTGGCTCATCAGGCAGCAGCAGTTCCTTCCCGCGGGCCTGCAGGGCAGGGAGTTCAACCCCGCCTGCTCTGCTGGGAGTTCAGCTCCCGAGGCCACTGTGGTCGTAGCCCCTGCAGGTTCTGACATGAGTGCGCAATATGCGGGGGTCCGCACTCCTGCGCTGCCTGCCCCAAGGGCCGCCCCTTCAGGGGTGGGAACGGAATCAGCTGGCGCAAGGAAACTGGGAGCTGCTGGCACAACTCAAGGAAAGGGGCCCCAGTCCAGTTAAACTGTCTGAACTCCAGCACTTGCTCTGCCTTTACCCCTGAGTCCAAGATGCCCAGTTTTTGCTCCAGGGCTTTACAGAGGGTTTTCAGATCCCCTATTCGGGTCCCAGGCAGCCCTTCATGTCCTGCAACCTCAAGTCGGTGGTGGGCATGGAATCGGTTGTGGCGGGGAAATCGGAAAGGAGGTTAAGGCAGGCTGTGTGCTGGGCCCCTTTGCGGCACCACCCATCCTTTCACTCAGAGTTTCCCCCCTGGGCCTCGTTCCCAAGAAGGCACCAGGTGAATTTCGCCTTATACACCACCTCTCCTTTCCCCAGGGTGGGTCAGTAAATGACTTCATCCCATCAGACCTCTGCTTTGTCCGCTACACGTCATTTGACTGTGTGGTGTGTATGGTTAGGGACTGTGGGATTGGTGCCCTTATGGGAAAATGTGACATCAAATCAGCCTTCCGTCTCCTCCCTGTGCACCCACAGGACTTTGAGCTGTTAGGCTTTGCTTTCAAGGGTGAATATTATGTGGATGGGGCATTGCCTATGGGCTGCTCCATCTCATGCTCGGTTTTTGAGCGCTTCAGCTCTTTCTTGGAGTGGGCAGTCAGGAGACTGGCTGGCCGGCAATCAGTGGTGCACTATCTGGATGACTTCCTGTTTGCGGGCCCTGCAGACTCGGGCACCTGTCAGGCATTTATGGAGCATTTCACAGGGATGCCGGGGGAACTCGCAGCTGAGAAAACTTAGGGCCCATCCACAGCCCTCACTTTTCTGGGCATAGAGATCGATACGGTGGCCCAATGCTGCAGGCTCCTGCTGGATAAGCTGGTGGCCCTTAAGAGGAAAATCTCAGAAGTGGTTGGGGCAAAGAAGGTGACATTGGCCACGCTTCAACAGCTGGCTGGCCATATGAACTTTGTGTGCAGGGTTGTAGCGCCTGGGCGTGCATACTTGCGGCGTGTGTATGATCCCATGGCTGGCCTATCATGCTCCCATCACCACACGCGTGTTACAGCCGCTCTCAGGGCTGACCTGGCGGTTTGGTCCACCTTCCTGCGGGAATTTAATGGGGTCTCCTTATGGAGAAGGGATCGCCTGTTGGAAGGGGAGCTACAGGTGAGCTCTGATGCCTCAGGTTCCTGTGGTTTTAGGGTCATTTTCCATGACTCATGGTGTCATGGCAGCTGGCCACAGAACTGGGCGCAGGCTGGCCTAACCAGAGACCTTACCTTTTTGGAGTTCTTCCCCATTGTCGTGGCCGTACACCTTTGGCCCGACAAGCTGGGCAATTCCTCAGTCCACTTTTGGTGCGACAACCTCCCTACGGTGCATGTCATCAACACCCTGTCTTCCAGAAACCCCAACATTATGCATCTGGTGCGAGTGTTCATGCTCCAATGTCTTCGCTATAATATCCAGTTCCTTGCACGCCATGTTCCGGGTATTGACAATAGTATTGCTGATGCTCTATCATGGAACCAGATGGAGAGATTTCGCCAGCTGGCACCGTGGGCAAGGGCTCAGCCAGACGTGGTACCCCCAGCACTATGGGAGATTGGAGGACCGAATCAGAACGGGCCATAAGCCTGTCTGTGGCACCCAGCACTTTGGCCAGCTACCAGGGGGCAGGTAAGGACCTGGCAAGCTTCAGGGAGTCCAGAGGCTACGCCCAGGAGTGGCCCATCCCCGTGGAGCATCTTATGGAGTTCTGCATGGAAGGGAAGCGGAGGGGCCTTTCAGTCAGGACCATCAGAGGTAAGCTCTCAGGTCTATCCTTCCTAGCGAAAGCACAGGCTTTCAGGACCACTCCGGTGAATTTAGGGTCCACCGGATGCTGGAGGGGTGGTCCCTTGAGTGCCCACACACGCCTGATGCCCACTCCCCCTTTTCCCCAGAGCTACTGTTGGGTCTGCGGGGACAGTGGAGGGTGTTATGTTCTTTCCGTTTTGAGGAACTGTTATACCATGCTGTGGCCCTCACCCTGTTCATCGGGGGCTTCCGAATAGAGGAGGTGGTGGCGGGTTCTAAGATGGATAGCTCCCTCCAGGCACTTCTGGTTTCTGATCTCAGCTGGGAGGCAGAGCTGAGACTCAGGCGGTCAAAGACTGACCAACACCAGAAGGGTCATCTGATTGTGTTATCCCCATGCCAACAGGAGGAGCTTTGCCCAGTGAGGGCCCTACACACCTTTCTGGCAGCCCGGGGGCTGCAGCCAGGGTACCTATTCAGGCACAGGGACCTCCTGCCCCTTACCAAGTATCAGTTTTGGTCGGTGACAAAGGCAGCACTCCTGAAACTAGGTGTGGATGCCCACAAGTTTGGGACACACTCCTTCTGAATAGGCGCAGCCTCCACCGCTGCCCACCTGGGTTTTTCCAAGGGGCAGCTACAGGCAGTGGGCAGGTGGTCCTCGGATGCATACAAGACTTATGTTAGACCACTCACGGAGATGCATGAGGCCAGTGGCTAATGGTTTCCCCTTACCCTGATGGCAATTGTCATTTTTGACAGGCTGCTGGGAAAGATCGGAGCAAGTGAGCATCCTCCTCTGAGGCCACAGCATGATTTTCTGGGCAGGCCGCAGGGCAGCGAAGTCTCGCATTGGAACGCAGCTGGGGCTCAGTCAGTGGGCCTCAGTGTGGTGGCTGGGATGCCGGGGGATGCGTTGGGACAGTCTCCTGCCTACCTTGTTCCAGCCGGCTGTGGACCGGGCGGTGCCTCAGGTGCTGGTCATCCACCTGGGAGGTAATGACTTGGGTCTGTTGAAGGGCAAGGCCCTAATCGAACAGGCATGTAGTGACCTGCAGGCCATTGCGCGGTGCTGGCCGGGGGTGCACTTGGTATGGTCAGACATCCTGCCGCGCAGGAAGTGGAATTGTGCCGATGACCCACGGGGAATGGACAGGGCTCGGAAAAAGGTTAATAGACAGATTCAGAGGGCCATCAAGGGCTTGGGGGGTTCTGTCATCCACCACCCAGAGATCAAGCACGATAGGCTGGAGCTGTTTAGGCCAGATGGCGTGCACTTGACTGATGGGGACAATGACATCTTTCTGATGGACCTGCAGAGGGGTTTCCACCGGATTCATATCGGGTGTGGGGTAAAGGGAGACTAAGCAGAGGCTTGTCCCCCTTTGGTGGCAAGGAAGTGCGGGGGAAAGGTTAAAAGGGAAAGGGCAGCTAGGTGACACCTTTAGGCACCTTTGGGGGTGATTGGCAGTCTGGGGTCCTGCAGCTCAGGGCTATACGGCCCGGGGGCAGAACATGGGCCGCTTTGGGGGCCAATGTGCCTCATCCGCTTGGAGTTTCAGGGCTCCGGGGGCAGTGATGCAGGTTAGACCCCCTACACATCTTCAGGGTGTGGCTGGAGCTGGGGCCTGGCACAGGGCAGCCCCAGGCTCAGGCAAGGTTTTGGTTGCCCTATAACTGCAAGCAGGCTTTGTCTGGATCAGCAGAATTCTCCCGCACTTGATTTTCCCTCTGCAGGTTCATTTATTATAATTGACTCTGTTTTTAATAAAGTGGCCCATTATTTAACCCAGTCAACGGTGTCGGTGTTTATTTCGGCAATAGGCCACAGACTGAAATCAAAAGATTTGCCCATCCTTATTGGATCAGGGACTGATAGGGATGGAGGAGAAATTTGACTTAGTTTGCATTTAGAGCCAGATCTATCCAATGCACACTTTCTGAAATGATAGGAGCCATCCTTTGAAATTTGCACTCATCTCAGTTTTGTGATGCAGTTCTCCAACCAACTAATTTTTACAAAAATGCATATATTAGGAGAAAGTGTGCAGAAAAATGAATATATTGGTGAAAATAACATGCACAAATGGATTATACCAAGAGAAATTGCACATTTATCAGAACTGCATGCAAAAATGTGTATATTAAAAGAAATGCACTCTAAAATGCTGGATCATTTTCGTGAGGATTTTTTAAATGCAAATTGCTGCAGAAATGTGGAGAACTGGATATAAGATTGCAAAAATGAGAAACTGAGAGAACCAAAATTGACAGATCCTTCCATCTCTAAAGACTGAGCTGTCAGAAAGCCCCACTTAAGATTCTGCACCTCTGTCTAACTTTGGCTAACCTTTGACACCTCTCTTTCATCTTTCATCCTTTTTTTCAGTTTCAGCCCACCACTATAACATGGGCAATATAGGACACAACAATATCAACCTACCTAACAGGACTATTGTAATGAGGATTAAGCTAATACAGGAATACCCCGCATTAACATACGCAATGGGAGCAGAGCATGTATGTAAAGTGAAAATGTACTTAAAGTGAAGCACCACTTTTTCCCCCCACTTATCGATGCATGTACTGCACTGCAATCATCATATACGGGCATAACTGATGTAAATAACGCATTTATAACTAAAATAAAAATAAAATAAACCCTTTATGAAAAAGGGTAAGCTTACCTTTAAAGTCAACTGGCAGATGCGAAATGGATGAACGAAAATTTACATGTATCGTAGGAAGGATGAAGGATGATTGTCTATCCAAACTATTAAGAGTCTCTCCATGTCTGCAACAAGGCTATCCCTTTTTCTAATTTTTGTTGTGTTCACTGGCATAGCACTCTTCACTTCTGCAAGAATTTTTTCTTTGCTCATCATGACCGCGTTAACTGTAGCTCAAGTGAAGCCTAGCCTTCGGCCTATCTCAGCTTGAGAAACACCTTCTTCAGACGGTTTAATCATTTTAAGCTTCATATCTAAGGTGATAGATTTATGACTTTTCTTTGTATCTGCCATTATGTGCTGTACGTAATACTGTACAGTACTGTACTACAGTACCTGTACTGTACTGAAGGCAAGGGAAATGCACACCCCACACACCAATGCACACACACACCCCACACACAAGCCAGCAGTGGCAAAAGCCAGAACTAATGATAGGCAGAGAGAGGAAAGTATTCAGTTAAAGCAGGAAAGGAAGATGGGACAATGGAGAGGTATAAAATGGGACAATGGAGAGGTATAAAATGAAATCATGGGAATCTTAAGAATTTTTTATTTTTTTATCACAATCAATTAAAGCAGGAAAGGAAGATGGGACAATGAGACAATGGAGAGGTATAAAATGAAATCAGGGGGATCTACAGTACTGTAAAGAGCATGAGGTGCCCCCCCCACACACACACACACTGCCGCCGCCGACCTAGGATGGGGCAGGCAGAGCTCCGATTGCAGTACAGTACAGTACTGTACTGTAGTTAAGAATTTAAACAATTTAAAGAATATTTACTGAAAACGAGGATGAAGCAGACCAGACGAGAAAGGACAGTCACTCAGAGTCGCTCTAAATGCTGCGGGAGATGACACTTCACAACGCACGTGGTAAGCAAGTTCGGGTGTTCCGTCAGTGTCCGTTATGGCGAAGTGCACATATGTTAAGTGGGGTATGGTGGAGTTGGAGAATGTCTGTTATAGCGAGTGTCTGTTAAAGGAGTGTCTGTTATTCAGGGTATTCCTGTATATGTGAAGGGCTTTGAATACTAAACCATTATTATATGTAAGATAAGATATAATTCCTTTTTAGAATGGTATGTGGAACAAATCTATATAATATAGATAATACCATAAATGCAGTGGCTGGTTTAGAAATTATGAGGTCTTAATGTGAGGAAGCAGAAAAATAGACAGGAAACTTACTCTCTGTGTTGTGTTTTTAAAAGAGAGCTGTAAAAATGCCTCAGGGCCTAGTGCTTTCATAGTCCAATTTTTCTTCTGATGTTTTGCAGTTCATGAGGACACTTGGATATTTCCCATTCTAATAGAGAAGAAGAACCCTTAATCAACTTTACACACTCCAATGTAAGAGAAAATTACTAAGATCAAATATATTTAGTCTACTGGGATAAAATGTGCTCAGTTAACTCCTTTATACAACGTGAAGTTATCTCTGAATTATTTATCATTTCTGTGCTCTATAGCTGGCTGGTTTTGCCATAATGATTTTTGCCACGACAAATAATTATGGTTTTTAAAAAATAATTTTAAAATGAGGTAGTCAATTAAGATAGAAAACTGAGGGGGAGAACATTAAAAAAGCTCCTGCTTGATGAGACAAAAAGTCAAGTTAGTCTGCAATCCTATATCCTTTACCTGGGAATAACCCCATTACACTCAATGAGACTAACATCTGTTAGCCCAGCGTCTTGTTTCTGACACAGGGTATCCAGATACTTCTAGGAAACACACAGACAGATTATGGTGGCAATACATTTCCCAGCTCTTTGCTCCTGAGATCTAGTAACTGTTATGAGGTATCAAATATTGGGAATTTTTAATCTTTGATTCATCTCAGTGAACCAGAGTTTGAAAAGGCCTGCAACAGCAAAGATTCCTGGGAAACAGCCCCTCTGTGACCTCTGAGTACATATCTTGCAATGCCTGAAGGTATAGACTTCCTGACTCATGGAAATTTGGGATTTGTCACCCAGTAAGAATAGGTGCTCCTTTCAAACAAAGGAAATGTTTATGATAATCTAGGCCATCACGAGGAAACAGACTAGCTCCTTTCAAACTAGGAGGTGTTGTGCATTTCTAAGCCTCTGGAGAAGACAGGATAAACTCAAACAAAGAAACTGTTTTACACAAGGATTATGATAATCTTAACCTTGAGGAATCATCAGGAATCTACTGCAGGAGATCACACCTATTATCTGGGAACTGATCAGGAAATGAGTGGGTTCCCACCTTCCTGATCACATTTACTTTGGGTTTACTTTGGGGTCAGTTTAGTTAGGAAAAGGTATAAAACATGAGGAGTGAGAAGGGGAGTTCAGTTCCTCTTCTGGGGGGCTGCAACAACTGCTTTTCTTATCAACGCACGCTAGCATCTTTGGGACAATTTCAGAGCTATGGATTTGGGTGAGAATTTTCAAATCTGGTGCTGGTTACAAAGGGTGGAGCTTTTGCTCATTGGGCTAGAGACGAAAGTCTCTCTCTCTCAGCTTTAGGCTTGCAGCAACTCTCCAGGAAAGGTATATGCAACTATCTTGGCCTTTTTCTTTCCTTTTTTCTTTCTTTCTGTGTGGGTGAGTTTAATGAGAAAGTGTTTATAGGGCTAGTCTCTTTGCTTTAGTCTATCCAGTGTTGCTGAATGAATGAATGAATAATAGTTAGAAAACTACTCATTGTTAACTGCAATTGTAAACTGCAATATTTTTCCTTGTTCCTTCTCTTAATAAAACCACTCTTTATTTTACTTGCAGTGTATGTGTTATTGAGTTAAGGGTAAAATTATACATGTTCTGGGGGTGACGTGCGGGTAACTCCAGCAAAAGATCCTGCTGCTCTCTTTTGGGGAATTTGGATTTCTAGTGAGCTCTGCTCATGAGGAAGTTCAAGGTTCCTTTGTAACAGCTGGTGGAGAATGCGGGCAGCGAGGGTGTGCTGGGACTTTAAAATAATGTGTGAAAAGTCCAGCTACCTGGGGTACCGTGTAGTCAGTCCTGAGTGCATGTAAATGTTCTTGTGTGCGTGTGTCTGTATGTTTTCACTCTTTCCTCAAAGGTTAAGGTGGGAGGTAAAGTGTGGTAATGCAAAGGTTTGAGTATTAAAAAGGTAAAAAGTTTTCCCTGAACAAACGCTGTTTTCCTTTTGTTCCCTGTTCCCTTCCTTGACCCACAGAAGTGATCGATGTGTGAATGATTGAGGGCAAACATTCACACTGAAATCGAGCACTTGGGTAAGGATAAATTAATCCATGAGACGCTGGTTTGTTCAGGATTAAATTTCTTTGGAAACTGGAGTTGTAGTTTCCAAAGACAGTGTGTTGTTCTTCCCTCCACTTCCGCAAGATCGGGGGTCTTTACAATTGGGATCAGAGCTCCTTAGAAATAGGACCTGATTATGGCCAGTTTGTGAAGACTAGACTTGCCTGGGGAAGATTAAAAATCCTGAGGAAAAGGATCCATCCTGCAGGATTCCCTATTTTTGTACCTGTCCCTTTAATTTGGCTAAAAGTCCTTTAGCTTGCTGACTTTTTGGCAGGGCTGGTGGCCAACAGCGCTGCTGAGAATCAATCAAGCTGGGGAAACTAGGAAAAAACTTTGCATTACCTAGGAGTGGGTTTTTATCTGGTGTGTTTTCTAAAGGAAAAAAGGGATTGCATAAAGAGTCAGAAAACATGGCAGAAGGTGTAGGATCACCTATGAGTGGGATTAAAAGGTTTTTGAAAAAGCAAGGTGATCTTTCTGCCATTGAGCGATGGATTTCAAAGCAAGGAAATTGTATTTGGGGGGATGACTGCTTTCAGTCTGAGGATCCCTTTCAGGAATTTTCAGGGGCATTTGACCTGTACTGTCAGGAGTGCAAGCCTTCTAAGTCACAGAAAGAAGCTGCTGCTGTGTGGGGTTTATTTAATTCAATGCAAGCATCTTCTGCCAAATTAAAGAAGGCACAGGGGGAAATAAACCGGTTGCAAGGACAGATTGAGGACTGGGAGAGGGATTATGAACTTTTAAGGCAGCAATTGAAGAACAAAGAGGAGGAATTTGAGCAGGAAAAATTAGATTTTAAATCTGAAAAGGTTAGATGGGCTGCTTCTCTGAGCTCCATGGAAAGGGAGCGAGACCAAGCAGTCAGCTTTTCAAAAAAGGCTGGGGGGCAAATAGATGAATTAACCAGAGATATGAACCGTGCCACCTTGGCAGCAGAACATCTTGTTAAAAGGGTACAAACACAAAGCAAAATAGTTAGTCATGTAGAGTGTGAGAAAAGAATAAGAGTACTAGAAGCAGAATCAGAAGCACAAAAAGGGGTTCTGTCTATTTACAGGGGGGTATTGGGAGAGCCTGATTTGCAGCTAGACCCGACATTGGCTTCTACTCCTCTTAGGGGTGCCTCTGAATCACCTTGTTGAGTAGAATCCCCCTTGCCCATTGTTCCTACAGTCCCTCCTGCCCCTCCTTTCTCTTGTTCCCTGAGCCTCATCCCCTCCCCACAGGAGGAAATAAGCCAGATTCTGTAATCAGGGAGCTGCAGAGGCTTGCTCTAGAAAACCCTGAATGGAAAATGGAACCTCTTGCTCCTATATCACTGAGGGAAGTAAGGGAAACTAACACGAGGGGGCAGATCACAACAAAAGAGGTACAGGATATTGTGAGCTGGACTCCTTCACAGGCAAAAGCAGTGGCAGAGTGCATGGGTCCTCTAAATAAAGATACTGCTTTAAACTGGATTACTCGAATGGAATCCATGCACCCCACTGCTGATCCTTATGATTTATCCCAAGTTGCCAGATATTGTACAGCTGACAATGATATAGCAAGCATTGAGGGGGCTATGGGTTTAATTAATGGACCCACAGCAGATGAGTGGAGAAGAACAGTGTTAAAAATATTTTCTCCTGGGTTAAATATACAGAAAATATATTTGTTGGAAAGTCAGGGGGCTGGGGAAAGCCCAGAAGTGTATTTAAACCGAAAGAAATTGCTGGCACGTTTAGCAGATGGGGTACAGCGTAACGCTCAGGGTCAATGGAATTATGGGACTAGGGAGTTTATAGACTCTGCATATTCAGGATTAAATGCACAAACTAGGCTTGCATTAGGTAGAGTAAATCCAGAGTTAGTTACATGGCAGGAATTAGGGGAAGGAATAACACAAGTTAGTGGCTTGCTTAGGGAGACAGGAGCCTTGTGTAAAAATGCCCCCACTTCTAAGAAAGCTCAACTGGAACCTATTCAGATTGTAACATACACCAATCAAGGAGCACATTCTTCCATGGTACCTACTACTAATTGGGGAGTGCCCAGCGGAAGAAATTACCAGCCATTGGGGAATAGTGGTCCCAACTGGGGTAATTTCACACCAATGGAAAATGCCAGAGGAGCACTTGGCAACTTTGGGAATAGAACTGGAAGAACTGGTGCCCCACGGGCTGCTTTTAATCAAAGTACAACTAATCCTAGGGAGGACAGAATAGATTTTAGGGACCCAGTAAGGATTCAGATTTGGCAAGCACTTAGAGATATGGGAGAAGATATGAATATACTGCACCTCCAACCTACATTAGCCCTTTTGGCTATACTAATAGGAAAGGTGAAGGTTCAATAGCAGATGTTCACAGAGGGGGATATTTGTCTAGAATAAGTTTTGCTTTTCATTTCTTGTCAGTTATTTCTTATTTTGTAAATGTTAAATTTCTTTTTGACGTGGTTCTGGTTTTTGTTACTGCATATTGAGACAGAATTGCAGAAAGGGAAAGAGATTGTTTCCCCCCCCCCGTTCTCTAGATCTAGCACAAATGTATTAAGCATACATCTTGAAACCAGGAAAAGATACTAGAGTTCCTTTTGTTTAGATTAGATCTGAACCTTTGGCTGTTGCTTGTAGATAAAAGCCTGGCACAGTTAGTTTTTCTGTCAGTGGCCAAAGGGGCAAAATAAACAAAATTACTTTTGGAACTACTCTACCATTTACCTGTATATAAAGGGAGGCAATTGTAAGTGCCAACTAAATTTGTATGTAGTGCCTTGTGGGTAGAAATGTTTTCCTCCCCCCCCCCTACACTTTGATAGGGAAAAGATACCCATGAATTAGAAAGGTTGTAAGTAAAATGAAGGACTGAAAAGTTGTAGGAAAGCAAAGGTAGGAATGCAATATGAAGGATTCTAGGAAATAAGTTATTTTGATGGTAGAGGAAGGATAGTTTGAGAAATATTGATTGATGGTAATAAGAAAGGGGGAAAATGACAGGAAATAACAAAATGTTGTATGTGGTTCCTTTTTTTCATCATTGTTGCCAGATTGTGGATTAGAACCTATACCTGTTTAAACTTTTGAACTTGGGTAAGAGAGGGAAAAATATTTGGGAAGTCAACAACAAAACTTCTTGAAGGTTCTTTCTTTCATAAGGAAAATAAAACCTCTTCTTAAGGTGCTCGATCCCAGGTAATTGTTTTAAATTTGTCTGTGAAATGTATGATTTGCCCATTTTCTAGATAGGCAAAACTGAGGCCACCTTGCTGTTTAAACCTAATGTGATGCCCTTTTGTGACTAGGTAAAGTCATTATCAAACAGGGGACCAAAATGCAGAGCTTCCAGCCACAGTAATTGTCTACCTCATATTAGAATTCACATTGGGAATTAATATTACTTTGCTTCCAAAACAGAAACTCATCCCCAGTTGCTCTTTGAATGAAGATGGACCAGGACTTTCAACAGGGAAATGCTTTCCTCATTGTCATACCTTGTGCATATAAATCACACTATTACTAATGAACTTTTTTCTTTTAAAATGATGTTCATAATTCTAACACATGTTAGTGCATTTATTCCTTGACAGGCACTTAGAGCAACTGCTCTACATACAGGATGAGCACCATTGGAACTCCCTGCTGATTTGGAACAGAATTTAATCTATTTGTGCCACTAACATTTCTTTGTTTTGCATTCATAGCAAGAGGTATAAATCCTTTTTCTCCAAGCACAGCACTAACAAAAGTCTTTGTTCAGACAGGAGAGCCCAATGGTTATAGGCACTGGACCAGTGGTAAAGACTCAGGAAACATGCATTCATAGAGTGCAGATAGAAAAGGAAAAGGCTAAGACAACCCTCCCCTTTTGAAGTTTGTTGTCTCTGGAAGATTCAGGAACAACAAATCAGCACTCTTAGGATAGCATAGTGAACTTTAGCCCTGGAAAACAAAGGGGAAAGCTTCAAAGGTCTCTGTGGTTTGATTTAAGAGCACATATGCCCCCCACCTGAAAGCAATCCAACCAAATTGCAAGTATGTTGCAATTGGGTGGGTTTCTTTTTGTGATAGGTTGATGGGCCATCTTATTATGAAGGGGGGGTGTCCATAATGTATGACACCCTGCTTTGCTTCCTCAAGGTGGGTTGGAAGTCTGATCAGGTTCTGGGGGAAACAATGCCCAAACAGATTGATCCAAGGTTTAAGTTCAATGGTGGTGTAAAAGTGCAAAAGCAGTGCAGGGTTACTTTTCTTTTTAAATGAAAACGAAGCAAATGAGGATGCTGGAATTCTGGTGTCTCAGCATTAAACTGCTCAACTGTTGGGAAGTCAGAGTGGACTCAGATGCCTGATGGCAGTTCTAAATTGGGGGCTTTTTGGAGGCATTTGTAAGATGCAGAACTCTACATATGGCCAGCAACGAAGTAGAAAGTTTTCCAATTCCTAAATTGCCATCCAAACCAAAGAATAGATCGCAGCAAAACCAAACTACTGTGTTCTTGGATCAACAGAACAACCTGCATTTTTGTTATGTTCCTGTCTACTTGGTACCATGATATCCTGTGCTCCTGATTCAACTTTCTGCTTGATGTGTTTAACAGCTTTAAATATAAGGCAAGATGAAGCTTGCAGTGCTTCAATGTCACACGGGGGTTGATTTTTTGTTGTTGCTGCATTTCCAACATTCTCAACTACTAAACAATCTACAGACTTAAGTCAGTGTTCACCTAACAGAAGCATTCAACTTTCTGAGGATGAACTTTGTGTTAAAAGGCAACTTCATTCCAAGTTTGAAAGGACTGCTCTTGTCACATCAATGTATAATGTAAACATTGAAGAAAGCAGATTTGTATAAGTTGGTGTTGGGTCTTATAATGTTTAATGTTCTGACTATTCAACCTTTCCTATTAATTGTGAATGCTATGATGAAGGGTAATTTACTGTTTATCTCTACTGCTTTCTCTAAAATACCAAGGAATGGTTTGCTCTGGTCTGTGTGGAGAAAGAATGTGTGTGTATGAGACAACCTGTTGTCCAGTTAATGTGTGTCAAGCCAATGGATGTATGAGAATGTGTGTAATAATGAGCAATAGTATTTGTGCATCTTCATCAATTCTTCTTTAATGGATGTATTTGCAATGTTTTAATTAGGAAGTGACTTTTCTTTTCAAGTCCCTCTTTGGACACCTCAAAAGATCCAATTTTGCCCAGAGTTTCATAATAGAATCATTCCAGTATCTCTAGGATATGGCCTTAAAGATTTACAGGGGTTGTTTTCACACACTACATTTCAGACACAATTGGGAACAGCTAAAAAGATGGGGGAACAAGCTACTTTATAGGTAAAGCATGAAAATCAAGCTATTACTGGAATTGCAGCCAAAATTAAAGATATAGGAGTACACATGGTAGGATGCATTGTTTGGATGGAGCCAAGATTCTTCTGGGGCTTTTGACTATTATGATGCATCCAATTGGGGTCATATTAATTGGACAGTGTATGGCAATAATTGGAAAGCGAGTTTTGATCAAATGGATGATATCCCAGGCTTGAAATCTGAGGAAGTTGGAGGAACGCATCAAGTTCCGGAACAACTTAAGGAAGCGTTAATTACGCGTGATTGAACATGCTAATGGGGGGGAATGTTATGAGGTATCAAATATTGGGAATTTTTAATCTTTGATTCATCTCAGTGAACCAGAGTTTGAAAAGGCCTGCAACAGCAAAGATTCCTGGGAAACAGCCCCTCTGTGATCTCTGAGTACATATCTTGCAATGCCTGAAGCTATAGACTTCCTGACTCATGGAAATTTGGGATTTGTCACCCAGTAAGAATAGGTGCTCCTTCCAAACAAAGGAAATGTTTATGATAATCTAGGCCATCACGAGGAAACAGAATAGCTCCTTTCAAACTAGGAGGTGTTGTGCATTTCTAAGCCTCTGGAGAAGACAGGATAAACTCCTGTCAAACAAAGAAACTGTTTTACACAAGGATTATGATAATCTTAACCTTGAGGAATCATCAGGAATCTACTGCAGGAGATCACACCTATTATCTGGGAACTGATCAGGAAATGAGTGGGTTCCCACCTTCCTGATCACATTTACTTTGGGTTTACTTTGGGGTCAGTTTAGTTAGGAAAAGGTATAAAACATGAGGAGTGAGAAGGGGAGTTCAGTTCCTCTTCTGGGGGGCTGCAACAACTGCTTTTCTTATCAACGCACGCTAGCATCTTTGGGACAATTTCAGAGCTATGGATTTGGGTGAGAACTTTCAGATCTGGTGCTGGTTACAAAGGGTGGAGCTTTTGCTCATTGGGCTAGATACGAAAGTCTCTCTCTCTCAGCTTTAGGCTTGCAGCAACTCTCCAGGAAAGGTATATGCAACTATCTTGGCCTTTTTCTTTCCTTTTTTCTTTCTTTCTGTGTGGGTGAGCTTAATGTGAAAGTGTTTATAGGGCTAGTCTCTTTGCTTTAGTCTATCCAGTGTTGCTGAATGAATGAATGAATAATAGTTAGAAAACTACTCATTGTTAACTGCAATTGTAAACTGCAATATTTTCCCTTGTTTCTTCTCTTAATAAAACCACTCTTTATTTTACTTGCAGTGTATGTGTTATTGAGTTAAGGGTAAAATTATACATGTTCTGGGGGTGATGTGCGGGTAACTCCAGCAAAAGATCCTGCTGCTCTCTTTGGGGGAATTTGGATTTCTAGTGAGCTCTGCTCATGAGGAAGTTCAAGGTTCCTTCGTAACTCAAAATGTGAATCTCTTCCCCCACCCACCCATCCATCCACCCGTCCATCCGTCCGTCCGTCCGTCTGTCTGTCTATAATATGAAGTATACAGAAAAAAATAAAATGATGGGAGCAGGCTGTTTGGAATTAAGGAAAGTGCCTATTTTAACAGTCTATAATCCAATACATATTTACCTTGTAACAGTTTTTTTTACTCCATTCACTGGAATAGAGGACTGACAACAGCCCCCTTTCCTTTTTTTCCTGTCTATGGCAACCATTTTGTGCTGGTACCCAAAGCACTTTTATTAAGGTACAAGTACCGGCACCTCATTTTTTTACCCCTCCCCCCAAAAAATCCTACTGCAAGTAAGCCTAAATCAGTGTTCTTCAACTTTGGATCCCCAAATGTTGTTGGACTACAATTCCCATGATCCTTTGACCAGTGGCTCAAGTGGCTGGGAATGATGGGAGCTATAGTCCAAGAACATCTGGAGACCCAAGGTTGACGAATGGTGGCCTAAATGAACAAACTACAATTTTGAGTAAACGTAACATTAAAAACATAAGAGCCCTGCTGAATCATACCAAAGACCTGTCTAGTTCAGTATCCATTCCCACAGTGGACAACAAGATCCCTATAGGAAGCCCACAAACAGTACCTGAGCACAAAAGCACTCTCCGACGCACATGAAAGCACTGCAAACTAGCAAAGTTTCCACGCAACTGTTTTGAATGCAAAAAGAAAGCTGTATAATTATACAGCCAAAAAAAAAAAAGTTTTACATTTATGCAGCCGTTGTTTAAGATGTTGGGACAGCTCAGACCAAAATATTCCAGCCAAATAAGCAAGCCCTACTGGAAAGAGAGAACAGCAGCTTCTGTTTTCTGACACAGGTCTTGGCTCTGTTAGAAAAAGAAGTGCAATGCTACAACACAAATTCTCAGAAATTCTCAGCATGCTAGGAAAAGGCTAATTCTGGAACACGCCACTTCATTGTTCAGTGATGTTCCTTACTTAATAATGGATACTAATATTTTGTAGGAGTAAAACATTGGAGAATCTAGAGAGGCAGGGTGGGGGAGGCAGTCACAGATCAAGCCCTGTAGCCTTCCCACCACTTGTAAACATAGTCATTGCAAATCAAGTTTATCAGATGCAAAGGAGAACAGGGCTCCTGCACTTTTAATAGTTGTACAAAAGAAAGCATTGCAGCAGGTGGTGCTTGTCATGAAAGCAGCACATGATAAAATTCCCTCTTCTACATAACTATTAAAGGTGCAGGAGCCCTGACCTCTTTCCATTTGGCCATCCTAATGGCAAATGACATTAAGCAAACCAGGCAAAACACCATAGTAATGTGAGAGAGGTAGATACATAGAGGGGCTCCCCATCACAACATCTGCAATTGCTCCTACCCCATATGTGGTATTTGAGGGATATGATTTAACCATGGTTAACAGTGCACTTCTATGCATATCTACTCAGAAGTAAGTCTAAATGAGGCTTTCTTCCTGGTAGGGATGGGGTCAAAATTTAATTCAGTTTACATTTAAAGCCTAATCAATCAAATTTATGCTTTCTGAAACACAGCCATCCTCCGAAATTCACACTTACCTGAATTTTGCAATGCAGTTCTCCAATCAAAAAATATTTTCAAAAATACATCAGTTGGGAAAATGTGCATAAGAATGAATTCACTAATAGGCAAAAAAATCCTTGCAGTTTAAGAATGTACCTATAGCCAACAGATATTTCTATCAAACTTTAAAAAGCAGGGAAATTATGGCGCTATAGTGAATGTACCAGGAGAGCAGGAGGCCTAACCTCCTCTTTGAGATAGTGTACTGCCCTACAAATTTGTAAAAATGCAAATACAATTTGGGTTGGACTTTCACAGTCCAATTTATTTCCACTGTAGCTTGGAAGAATTAGTAGCATGTGCCTCTGAGCACACTTTAACATGGCTGAATGTGAAAAATCCATGCTGGCTATAGTATACATCCGCTCTCATGGCTGTATAATCTCCATGAGTTTGTGTAATCTTCTTTTAAAGTAACCCAAGTTGCAAATTCCATAGTAGTTGTGGGAGTTTTTTTACACAGTAGGAAATATAACAAAATAAAATAAAAGCATTTCCAGCTAACATGAACAATACAAATATTCTAACAATCCTCATTTAAATGTATTATATTTAAATGTATACTATAGTCAGCATGGATTTTTTGCATTCCACAATGTTAAATTGAAAATACCCCCATGCCATTCTGATGCTTCCCATAAGCTCATTTCAAAACAAAACCTTACAAAACTTATATTCTTGAACTCAGAAACACTTCCTTAACAACCCTTTATATGTTCATGGTGATACATAAAAGAGTCAAAGAGAATTGAGAGTTCAAAGTGTAAAAAGGGGAAAAAAACAAACTTTTCTGTCAGAGTTCTCATAATTTATTGAAATTAATTAAAATTAATTAAAAATCAGCAATGTTCACAGAGTACCTGTAATCCTATTACAGACTTTGCCCCATTCTCCAACCTTCATCTTCTGCAGTTTAAAAGTTAAAAAGATGCCTAGCTGATATTTAATTAATTTAAGAAATTTAACATTGGAAGCAATCATGAGCATGGACATGCTCAGTAAGAACCTGTCAGTTGGGTCTTACACTTTCTAAAAGCCAGACTCACAACTGTTTGGCTTGGTTAATCAGGTGGCCACACCCACACCAGACCTTTATTTCACTTTAGACGGTCATGGCTTCCCCCAAACAATCCTAGGAAGTGTAGTTTCTGGGGGGGTTTTTACAATAATTTTTATTCAAATTTTCATAAAACATACAAAACAAAATCATAAAACATTCAAAGACAAAAAAACAAAACAAAACAAAAACGATTAAACAAAAAAATAAAATGTTGACTTCCCATTTGTCGCAGATCAAATCAGTTATAGGTCTACAATATATAACAATCCTGTCTCTTAAATTATATTATAAAATCACTTTCCTCCAGTAGTTATCTTAATTAATCATCAAATCTCATAAACATTACTTTATTCTTTCCACAAAAAGTCAAAGAGAGGTTTCAATTCTTTAAGAAATATATCTATCAATTTTTCTCCTAATAAACATGTCGATTAATCCATCTCAATAATAATAATAATCTTATTGTCATAACCATAGTCCAAATAAACATATCAATTAATCCATCTCATCAAAATCTGTTAGGTCCAATAATTTCAATAGCCATTATTCCATTATCCATATTACTTCCATCTTCCATCTTCAATAGTCCTGTTAAGTCCAGTAATTTCAGTGTCCAATCTTCCATTATCAGTATTCCATAATAATCTTGCTGTCATAACCATAGTCATATAATAAGAGTCTGATGGGAATTTCCTCTATCCCAAATATGTTCTTGCCATCAATTCTGAATAAGTTGCTGAAATATTGTTGTAAAGTCATATCTCTGTTCTTCTTTTTTACAAAATGCACTGGCTCATCTCTTGAGAGTTTTTCCATTGTCACATGGCTGCAGTTAATTCCATAGATTTTCTCTATATCAAACTCCATCACGTCATTCCAGTCCAGAAGATTATCCAAGCCATTGATAACTTTATCTCTAATATCTTCATTAATTTCTTCAGAGATAACGTTAAATTCCAAACAGTAGATTTTATTTCTAATATCCATAAACTCCAGATCTTTTTCCAATTCCACATTTGTTCCAATCTCCAGGGCTTGTATCTTCCCTTTATTTTTTCTTTTCTCATCTCTGATCTCATTCTCCTCTCTCACAGGATCCCCTATTTCTTTAAGCTCCTGCGTCATTTTGCTCAGTTCAATTTTCAGCTCCTTACTGCCCTGTTGCAGGGTTTGTTTCGTTATCTCAATCTCATCCATTATTTTCTGAAACATAATTACTTCCAGATTCTCAGCCACTTTCTTGATTGCCATTTTTAAAACCACGAAAACAAAACAAAACAAAACAAAAATAAAGAAGAACCACTTCTTATTTCAGCAACAATTGGGTTAATATTCCAGGCTTGATGACATCACAGTATAAACAGAGCAGCCTGCCTTATCTCTCTATGTTCAAGAATACAAAACAAATTTAGTTCCCAGCATCAAAACAGTTAGTGGTGTCGTGAAGAAGCAGATTCGTCAAAATAAAATAGACCAAAAACAGAATAGTCCCAGCCAATATAATGTTCCTCGGAATAGAAATCCCTCTTCTGTTTATATCTTTAGAATGCACTTCCAGGACAGCTTTTTGCAATAGAAACAGAGATAAGCTGTTAATTTCGTGAATAACAGAGAAGAGTTATAGCTCACCCAGAAGAGACTTCTGGGAAGGGTGACTTTGCTTGTGCCTGTTTTTGAGATGGGCTCCCACCTCAAAAGAAGCTTATTCAGATATAAATCAGTCAGAACATTTTTTTTTTTTGACTGATGAAATTTCTCCCGGGCAGGGAGAAACGTAGAGATCAACCTCAAAAGCCTGTTTTTGTTGGGAGGACTGGATTTCATTAATTTATGAGAAAAGATCCAGCCAGCAATGCCGGACGGACTTCCGAACAAGCTCTATCTGATTAATGCGATACGTTTATCTTTTCTTCAAAGAGAAAACGGACTAACAGGCAAGCACCCTTCTTTCTATTATTTTTTTTACTTGGTTTAAATTGTTGCAGCAAAAAGAGATTTGTCAAATGAATCAGCTTTAAGGAAGTGTAGTTTCTGAAGGGTGTTGAGAATTGATAGGAGACTCCTTTTCCCCTGAGAGCTTGAGTGGCCAGAACAATCTTCTGCAGATTGTATCTTTCTGAGGGGATAGGGTGTCTTTTTTTTCTTTTTTCTTTGTCCTTGTAGATCAAGTTTTGTTCTAGTGGTTTTCTGTAGCTAAAGCATTTTTTAAAAAAAAATTGCCTCAAAAATATTGATATTAATACCAATATTTCCTCAAAATGTTGATATTAATATTGATATTTCCCTCAATTTTCCTCAAAATTGATATTAGTATTGATATTTCATTTAAAATATTGATATTTTTAAATCTGTGGAAAAAATTGATATTTTTGTGGGGGGGGAAACAAATCTGTAGTTATAGCAAATAGCAAACATTGATCCCTGGTGAAGCAGTACCGTAAATAAATTTGACGAAGCAAAAATCAAACCAGCACCAAAATGTGGATCCCATCCCTAAGCCAGCAGCCTTACCCAAAACCATTTTAAGTCCGCTAAGTATTACCAATCAGCTTCCATGGGAGTCACTTCAGGGTTAACTCATCTTGCTTTTACTTCTTTACCTATTATTATAGAGGGGGTTGTATTTAAAACTGGGAAATTTCCCAAGCCATAAAAAAGATGGCTAGTTATGGCACTGATTAAACAACTTCCTTCTTGGAGACTGAAGCTTGCGTCAAAAGCGAATTGCATTGAAAATGTATCCCCAGAAAACCCAGTGCAGAGTCCTCCTTGTAATGTATTTCATTTCACCTACTGTCACTCTATATCTAAATTAGCCTCCCCACCTAATCACAGAAGGGATTCAAATACTGGGTTAGCATAAAGAGCTAATTTCAAATTAGACTATTCAGTGACTACTGCCACTTCATTAAGTTTATAATGTTAATATACATACACTCCAATGTGTAATTAGTTTTAATAGTTGCAGTGGCTGTAAGATTAAAAAGGAGATGAAAAGTTTCCCCCCCCTCCCTTTAGTTATTCTTTTCAGCTTCAAATTTGTTCCAATTAACCTCTCCCTTCAGTGTGGAAGCCACTTCATTCATTCCTTTTAATGGCTGGCACAGGGAAATATTGCTGCAATGCCTGTTCACTTAGGCAAAATTTGCATATTACTGAGATAACTATTATCCCTTTTTTGTTCATGGTTGTTTGGCATCTGTACATAAGCTCCCAGTAAAAATGTGTTATCTGCCATTGAAAGCAATTGCTGCATTTCACTTACGGTAGCTAAACCATCTCCATTTTAAAAATCAGAAGCTAGCACGCACCTCTCCATTTTGCAAATATCAGAAGTACTAGGGACAAACACAAACACACAGTGCATATTTACAAAACTTTATGTTCATTTCTTTCTGCAAATATTTTCCATCCATTACCATTTTAAATATTTCAAAACTGGGATATTAACTAGACATACATTGAAGAAGCAACAGCAGAATTTGAGATCTCTCTCTCACTCACACACATACCTGACACATCTAATCAAGCTCAAGTAATGCCATTTTACTCAATAAGATCATTGAAGTGAACAATAAAAAGCAATCAACACACTGCCTACCTGGATATGTGCCAGAATTATTCATTTCAGGTACTGTTATCACTCTCTTCAGCAAATAATAATAATAATAATAACAACAACAACAACAACAAATTAGATTTATGAATCACTTGTTGCCCAAAGATCTCTAATAAAAACAACAGCAACGCCCAGAGCAGCTAACAGATTGCAACAGATAAAATAATCCCTGCCTTCAGGTTTACAATCTCAAAAAACACAGTTTAAAAGGAAAATGGATTGGGAGGGAGGAGGAAATAAACAAACTCAGGTACAAGTTTCACATTCTTCCACAGCTTGCCTAGTGGGGTAGAGTCACTACACTAGTTTTTTGGCAGATTGGTCGCTGTTGCTTACCAGGAGGGAGAGGGGGAAGGTGGCGGTCACTGCAATGGAAACGTACCAGCAGACCACTGTGCCAGTGTTCCTGCTGCCTCACCCTTCCCCCTCCAAGTAAGCAACAGCAGCCCACCTGCCAGGAAACAAGTGTGGCTTCTCCCCACCAGGCAATCTGCTTCTAGATTCTTCCATTGACTAGCTGGGGTAGGAAAGTTCAAGGAGAGGGGGAACCAGATGTTGTCGACCTGTTAGCTGTGCTGATGGAGCAGTCCTGCAAACCTTTCCTTCTTTCCTCTGCTGCAGGCTGATGCAATGGCTGCTTCCAGGTAACAGCTGATGGAGGGAGGAGTCAGCCTTCTTGGCAGCTCTGGTGATGGCCCAGCAGCTTTTCTCTTCCCCCTTGTGCTACAGGCTGATGCAACAACTGCTGCCTAGTGACACTTGCCATTACTGAACATTAGAGTTTAATGCTTAATGGGGTAAGACTACCATTGAAAGACCAGGTCCGCAGCCTCGGGGTCATCCTTGACTCCCAGCTGTCCATGGAGGCTCAGGTTTCGGCAGTGAGCCAGGCAGCGTGGTATCAATTACATCTGATACGGAGGCTGCAGCCCTACCTTCCTGTCCATCTGCTCCCACGGGTGATACATGCCCTGGTCTCCTCCCGCTTAGACTACTGTAATGCGCTCTACGTGGGGTTGCCCTTGAAAACGGTCCGGAAATTACAGCTGATACAGAATGCGGTGGCACGTTTGATTAAGAACAGCCGTCGCCGTGACCATATCACCCCGGTGTTAGTAGATCTACACTGGTTACCAGTTGTTTACCGGGCCCAATTCAAGGTGCTGGTGTTGACCTTTAAAGCCCTATACGGTTTCAGCCCAGTTTATCTGAAGGAGCGCCTCCAGCATCACCAATTATGCCGCCTGACAAGATCAGCCACACAAGACCTTCTCTCAGTCCCGCCAGTTAAAATAGCTAGGCTGGTGTGGACTAGAGAGAGGGCATTTTCGATTGTGGCCCCCACCCTTCCGTTCGACCTTCACCATGCCCCCTCCCTGATAAGTTTCCGCCGAGCCTTGAAGACCTGGCTGTTTAGACAGGCCTACGGGATTTCTGGGGTGGGTTAGTTTTTAATGCTGTTGATTAACTGGAAGAGCGGTGTTTAGTTTAATTATTATTATTAATTATGTTTTTTACTGGTTTTATATTGTATTTTATTGTATTAATGTACGTCGCCTAGAGTGGCCATTAATTCGGCCAGATAGGCAACTCATAAATAAAATGTTATTTTATTATTGTTATTATAGAGTCACAGTGAAATTCCCCAGGTACCTAAGGAACAAGCTGCAGTGCCGGGGGATATATTTTGTAGCAGGGCACAGCATATGAGAAGCTCGAGCTAATACTATATATGAACTACTCAGTACAGCCCCTCAATGGGTAAGGTAATTCATCAATAACAGGATAGCCATCAACATCACCAGCACATATTCACAGCACAAGCTGTTTCCCAACAACAGGTTTCCAAACAGTTATTATTATGGATTGTGGGAAGGAACAGCTTTGTTGCACTAACTGTTGAATACCTGGCAATGAAGCCTATTGCACTGGAAACTAGACGAGCAATTTCAAGCCAGACTGATGTCTGATGCACAATGATGAGTGATAGCTGAACATCCTGCACAGCATTAAGTCAGTTTAAAAAAAGAAAAAACAATACAAGACTACCAGTTCAGTTATAAAATGGAAATAATGCACAACTGAATGTATAATAGTACAGCTAAGAATCATTTTGGTACAGAGCTCCTGTTTTCCATAGGGGGGGGAATGCACCAGAACGATTAGGCACAAACAGAGGGAACACTGCTGCATATTAGAATTCTGCAACATCAAAATGGCCAGTTATGTGAGCTAACAAAATGAACATAAACATGCAAACTGCACTTCGGTCCATAAGGAGGCACATTGAAGTGCCCAACGGAGGAAGCCTCATTCAGCGGGGATGAAGCAGTAGTCCAGTCACCATGAAGACTAGAAACACCCTTAACAAATTCAAAGACAAATCTGAGAAATCAGCAGTCTGATCTTCAGAATCTTTTAAAAGTTTTATTCATAAGTGAAAGAAACGTACTTGTATGTAACAGGAGATAAAAGCCATTATTATTGATTATTTATTTATTTATTGTATTTATATACCACCTTTCTGCCAAGCAGCCCAAGATAGTTTACAATTTTAAAATGTAAAGTTGGGCCCGTGGGGTGGGGTCAGGAGGGGAGGGAGCTGTCCAACTGGAGCAGGCCTTGATGTTGTCTTTGCCTGCCTGCCTTGCTGTCATCTTCCTTTCCACAGGGCAGATGGGATCCATTGGCCCTGATGGGAAGGGGACAGTTGCACTAGAGCAGTCCCTTATGTATAAATTAGTATAAATAAAGCATATGTTATAAACAGCCCTGTGTAATATTAAATTGCAATTATACCAATTAAAATAAGCATGTGATATTACTGGTTTTTTATAGCACTCAGTGATGTAACGGGTACTCAGCTGGATTTTCTTAATTATTACAGCCACTTAGGAGTTTGGGGGAGGGGCTTCATTCCACACTAATGTCAGAAATTGGGGGTGGGTTCTGAACTAATCATATATTTATTTCAAATTATTCATATAGCATTTTTAACAATAGTTATCACAAGACTTTTCTTTTTTTTAAAAAAAAAAAACAATCCTAACAATAAATGCACTAATCAGTGGGGAGGAGAGCTTGGCTGGGAATCCAGAGTCTGTGAGTTCAAATCCCCGCTCGTGTCTCCTGGGTGTAAAGGGACAGCTAAAGATCACCCCACAGTGAGTGGCTCAGGGGTTACGTGCTCTGCCACCTGTGCAGCCATGGGCAAGCTGCATAGTTCCTAGGAGCCCAGTTGCCCCCCAGCTGGTGGTCGCGGACAAGGAAGGGGCTGGCTTGTGCAGCTGTGGCAAGCTGAGCAGGCCCTAGCCAGCTGGAGAGGACTAGCCTCAGAGGGAGGCAATGGTAAACCCGTTCTGAATACCGCTTACCATGAAATCCCTATTCATAGGGTCACCATAAGTTGGGAGCAACTTGAAGGCAGTCCATTTCCATTTTTCAATCAGCAAAAAAATACATCAGCATTAAAAATCCACATAAAGCCATTTTATCTGCTAAGAACAGCACACCATTGATCATGATATTCCAACCAGAATAAACATTAATTTTAACATCCAGTGTTGATCTTAACACTCAGGGAAGTTCATATGGACAGGGCAGTCCTTAAGATAATTTGGTTCTAGGCTGTTTAAGGTTTTGAAGGTAATACCAGCACTTTAAAGATTAATACCAGCATTTTGAACTGAGCCAAGAGTCATATTCATCTCTTTGCCTTGAACTAGAAATTGTAACAGCAGGGACCCCTTCAGAACCAACGTACGACACTTTTCAGTTTAGTTAAAATTGCAGCGCATAAGAATCTACATTAGGTTTGCAAGGGAGGAGGATGGGGAGAAAACCAGAACAATTTGGCCACACCCTCATGGCCTCCTAGGAGCCCACCAGGTCTAGTGGGTGCCAGCCATTACTGCCTTTTTGTCTATGCCCTATGAGGCATATTTTGGTAGCACTAGATCACAGAGAGATCCAGATGTTTCATTTGTACCTAAAGCACCTGCTAAAAATTATAAGCATACAGACAACTTTTGAGATCTGTTTAATATGTTAAAAGTATTTCTGCTAGTGCCCCTCATATTACCCAGTAACAAGGAATTCCTATAGGCTAATAAGCCACTGCATGCAGAAATATTTCCTTTTCATTACTGTAAACCCAGTCCTTATTGACTTCATTTGACAATCAAGGCTTTTTATCATTTTAAAGAGGACAAATGGTTTCTTCATATTGATCTGGTCTCCCCAACCATCCATCCAAAATATTATACATCATTGTTAATCCCCTCCTTGATTGCCTGTTGATGGATTCTGCTGGTTCCATTCTTCCGACTGCTTTCTTCTGACTGTAGTTTCATTCTGATATGTATTGTGCTACATATCCCACACTTTGACTTATGTGGTACAAAAGCAAACAAAAAGCAGAAGTCCATCACTAGCTCAGTAAAATATATTGGATGAGCCTCCTTTCAGCTCCAAGAGATGCCCTGGAGGGAATGAGAAACTTTTATTTTAAATATCCACCACTGGAACTGATCTACATTCTAAAGTGTGTACACAAAAGTCTGTAGCCCTCTTCATGCATTATTAACATTTAGAGGGAAAGCATATTGAAAGGGGCCTCAAGGCTGCATCTTCAGCCCTGCTCCCAAAGTCACACTATTCCTCCTGCCTCCTCCATTGCCATGATTTGCCTGAGAATAAATAATGTCTGAAGCCAGGAGCTTTCTTTACATATGCAGGCTCCCCACACAGGGTGAATGATCAGGTTCTAAGTTGCACAGGGAGTCTCCAGCATACAGAAAGTTTCCTGTTGCAGACTTTGGCTGCTTTCATGCTGTACTTGATTCCGTTATTCTGATGATTTCATACCTGGTAATTTGTGCATTGTATTTGATCTTTCACATGACATAAAAGCTAGTTCCGGAAATCTAGTGGAATCTAGTGGAAGTTTAGTGCTCATTTCCATGATAAATGATTCCAGAAATAATCCGTTTGCAAGCTTGTGAACCTGGAAAATTGTGGGAGTTTTGTGTTAGCTGCAGCCACTCATATGACAGGCATCCCAGCATGCAATGCATTCCTGCCCTTTAGGTGTGCATCAAAATTGTACTGGTGTTCTAGTGTAGGTGCAGGTAGCAGCATTCCTTTTCCCATATACACCCCTGTATCCAGACACTAACTCATGCAGTGAATTATGGGGGAACTACAGTGGGCATGTGTAGGATGGGTGAGGGACAAAAATAAGGCATTGTATGTTGCAGCTGTGTGAAAGACATTTGCACAAAATGCTGGTATATCGGCTGAAAAAGCCACATTTCCTTAACACAACAGGTACTGCAGTGTGAAAGGAATTTTATAAATCACGACAGAAATGCTATCATTTTAACCCACAAAACTGACACAGGAAGCCCCATGTGTGAAAGCAGTCTTTAGTCTCAATATGACAATGACAATGGTGGGAGGAGAAACAGTGCAAGTGGAGAAATGCTCAGCCTGAGACCCCTTTCAACATGCTAGCCCTCTCTACACAAGTAACACCTGAAGACGGTTAGGGGGAGGGCAGACATCTCTCTTTTGTAATGGTTTGCATGGAACAGAGAACAAAATAGGCCTTGGAGGTAGGGGGCATATTATCTGTCCCGTCCAGAGCCAGAAGGACGAGGCTGAGATGAGGGTGCATGTAAATCTCATTTTATTAGAGTAATGGATACATCAAAGGCATGGCGCTTCATAGAAAACCCTGTGCTAACTCACTAGAATCCCTAACTACACTCTAGACATGCTCTGCGGCGTATGAAGGAAGTTGACTCAGCAACTTCCCACTGTAAGCAGCAAGCTTAAGTAGGGAACATTTTCGATCGTAATCTCTGACTCCTTCGCAAGTCCTGTCTCTGCCCCATCCATTTTTCGCAGCGGCAGGAGCGAGGTGAAGGGGGGCGTGTTTCCAACAGCTCATCAGAAGACACCTGCTCCTGAGCAACGGGCTCGAGGTCAGGGGGCTGCGCCACGCTGGTATCCTCCTGGAAATGGCTGGGCAAGGGAGGAGTTGGCACTGCCTGTGGAACTTCCCCTGACAGGTCCTCTGCAGAAGCTGGGGGTGGCGCGCTCTGTTCCTCAGAGATCGCGCCTTTCGTGGAAACTGGCTGGAGATCAGACTCACCCCCTCCCCCAAGGTCCTGCTCAGATTCAACAACTTCCAAATCTTCTGCATCTTCTGGCAGCGGAGGCGCTTGAAACTCATGCCTCCCCCCTCCCTGTTCCTTCTGGGATAGCTGAGGCTCAATATTATCTCACCTGCTCCTACACATTTGGGAAATGTGGGTGGAATTTTCAAATAGAGAAGACAGTGATGAAAGTTGATAGCACAGGGAGTTGTCTGTAGGATACTTCTTGCTGTTGCACACACAAGTGATCTTTCCATCCACATAAGCTGCATTCAATAAAAGGAAAAATGGCAAAAGCCACCTCATGGAATTCCATCTGTATAGAAGTTTCCAGGACAATATTCGATGAAAGCAAAATGTAGAACCATCCCTATCCTTCAGTGTGAGCCATGGATTTTGCAAGTAGACTCTGCTTACTCAGTTTTTCCATTGTGAAAAAGGGTGGGCAATTCATGTGAATGTGGTCTCCTTTTACAAAGCCACCTACGTAAGCCCTGGTCCACACTGAAGATTTTATATTTTGGCTACATTCTTTGGATGCAACAGTAAACTATGGTCTAGGTTTATGACAGTTGTGTGAACAAACCTCAGGCTTCTGAGCTCACCCTTCTCTGATGTGGTTAGACAGAAGAACCGCAGTAAAGTAAGATCACACCCTGAGATGATTTCAAAACACATTCTTGGGATGCAACAGTAAACTATGGTTTAAGGTTACGACAGTTGTGTGAACAATCCTCAGGCTTCTGAGCTCACCCTTCTCCTCTCATGTGGTTAGACAGAAGAACCATGGCAAAGTAAAAGTATACCTTGGGATGATGTTAAAACAAACACCAGAGCCAGTGTGGTATAGTGGTTAGAGTGTTGGACTATGACCTGGGAGACCAGGGTTCAAATCCCCACAGCCATGAAGCTCCCTGGGTGACCTTGGGCCAGTCACTGCCTCTCAGCCTCAGATGAAGGCAATGGTAAACCCCTTCTGAATACTGCTTTCCATGAAAACCCTATTCATAGGGTCACCATAAGTCAGAATCGACTTGAAGGCAGTCCATTTTCATAGGTTTTATATGACTGTTTGTTGCCAGTAATAAAACAATTTGCACAAGAAGTGATTTTGCCTGGCTCTATTGTTTATAAAAATACATAAGACATGTATTTGATAAATATGTATTTAATTGACAGAGTGTAAAAGCTTTTTCTGAGCTTTCTGTTCCTAAGGGCACACTTTTCAAAAACGAGCTGCCTAAATATGCACGAGCTTTGTTCACTCTTCACAGGTAGAGTGATGCATATTTTATCATCCATCATAAAGCAAATAAATAAGAAAGCAAGAATCTGAAAATGTAGGTATTACACTTAAAAAGAACTAATACATTGATAAAAGTGAGTGTGGAAGTGGGGGAGACTACATGTTTTTTTTTTCCTTTTTGGCTAAATTGCATACATTTACACTGCCTTTGAATTTGACCTTTTGAATGCCCCACTCTGGTGTAAATAGGAACTGGGCCACAACTCACTGGAATGGTTTGGCTGGCTGGATTGCTGGGGCTAATACTACACAAGGATTTGCATCTGTGTGAATGTTCATGTTAGGCCATTGCTCATATCTACCACTACACACTGGAGTTCGATCTAACCTCAACAACTTCACTTTTCAGTGGAGTCAGTTCACACATCCAACTGCCAGTCATCACTTGATGACTGGGAAATAAATGTGTGAACTGGCTCCATTGGAAAGCATTGTGCCTCAGGTGATATAAAGCTCTGTCTGTGGAGTTAAATCTGTGGTGGCTCATTCATACATTCATGTCATCAGTGTCTGCTGCTGTCAGAAGTGGCTAAAAGTGCATTGTGTACCATGTACCTGCAATGAAGGGTGAACAGTGCATAGCAATCCAGGCTAGAGAAAGTAACTAAAATAGATAAATAACCAGTCCTCAATGAAATCAAGTTTAATTTTACCATGGGCCTATTTAGCATCTTGGAGACAGAGCACCCTTGTAGACCAACCTTCTTCATCTGATGGCTTTACTCTTTCTCCATGGTTGGAGACAGTATACTTCTGAACACTAGTTGCTGGGAACTGCAGGAGGGGAGAGTGCTCATTCACTCATATCCTTCTTGTGGGCTTCCCATAGGCATCTGGTTGGCCATTGTGAGAACAGGATGTAGGACTAGATAGGCCATTGGCCTGATCCAGCAGGCTCTTCTGTAACCTGGTGCCCTCCAGATGTTTTGGACTACAGTTCCCATCAATGCTAGCTGGGGCTGATGGAAGTTGTGGTCCAAAACACCAGATTGTGGAGGATGCAGTAGACACAGGATATCAACGCCAGCCTCCCATGGTAGGCAAGACCTATGCAATTCATGTCCCTCATGCTGCAAGTTTTCCATGCCTTTCCTCTATTAATTACTGTGACATCACTTTCTGTATGCTTCTGAATATAATGAGCTGAGTAGGGTCACTCACTGAGGGTTAGGGATTTTGTTGACAGTGGGTTGAATCCAATGATAGTCCTACTCAGAGTAGACCTATTTAACTTAATGGAAAAGACAAACAGCTTCATTCATTTCAGTGAGTCTACTCTGAGTAGGACTTAATTGAAAACAACCCTATAACATATACATTAAGACCCCTGCTGAGTCAGTGCAATGGCCCATCTTGTCCAGCATCCTGTATCTCGGAGTGGCCAACCAGTCTATAGGAGCCCAAAACCAGGACAGGTGTGCAATAGCCCTGTCTTACTGTTATTCCCAACAATGGTATTCATAGACATACTGCCTCTGTATACAGTCATCATGACTAGTAGCTAGAGTTGGAAGGATCTATCAGTTTTGGCTCTCAGTTTCTCATTTTTCCAATCTTAAATACAGTTCCCCACATTTCTGCACATTACCGAATTCTTCCAATCTACACTGGAAGTGGATTGAACAGTAAAAGACCAAACCAAATTGTGTTTGCATTTTCACAAATTTGTAGGGCAGTACAATATTCCAGAGAGGAGGTCAGCTCTCCTGCTCCCATGGTCCATTCAATACAGCTGCCCCATTTCCTGCTTTCTAAAGTTTGACAGAAATATCTGTTCACTATAGGTATTTTCTTAAACCACACTGCGTGGCCCAAGGTCACCCAGTGAACTTCGTGGCTGTGTGGGGATTTGAACCCTGGTTTCCCAGGTTGTAGTCCAAGATAGGTAAAATTGACCAAGGAGGAGGATGAGGGGGGAGGGGCAGAAGGGGATTGGAAGGGGAAGGGGTAAGGGAGGGGTGAGGGAAGGGGCAAGAGGGAGGGGATGGGAGGGAGGAGGAGGAGATGGCAGGTTTGATCATTTGCATAGTTTTTGAGTCCATTGGGATTTACTCCTGTGCAATCATGATTAGGATAGGTGAAACTGACCTGTGGGAGGGGCAGAGAGGTAAGGGGAGGGCTGAAAGTGGAGGGGAGGAAGGGAAGGGAAGGGGAGGAGATTGAGTGCGCAGGCACTGGGCAGAGGGGAAGCCCCTTTCCTTTCCAAAAGGAAAACACTGTGAACAGCATCATTCTTTTTCAGGGTTTCCCCCACCTTTTTATTCTACAGTAGGCACATGAAGCCTCCCACCCAAATTTAAACCAAAGCTGTCCCTGGCCACATCCACACCAGACCTTTATTTCACTTTATACAGTCATGGCTTCTCCCAAAGAATCCTGGGAAGTGTGGTTAGTGAAGGGTGCTGAGAGTTGCTATGAGATGCCCTGTTTCCCGCATAGTGCTTCAATCAGAGGGGCTGACTGTTAAACCACTCTGGCCACTGGAGCTCTGTCAGAGGAAGAGAAGTCACCTCTCAGCACCCTTCACAAACTACACTTCCCAGGATTCCTTGGGGGAAGCCATAACTGTCTCATGTTAAATCAAAGTCTGGTGTGGGTGTGGTCCCCTGATTAGGCAAGCCCAGCAGCTATGAGTCTGGCTTTTAGAACACTGACAGTTGGTTTTTACTGAGCATGCCCAACATTATCATTGAGTTCAATGCAAATTAAAATCAGTCAGGCATTTTTTTAACTTTTAAACTGCAGAAGATGAAGGTCAGAGTATGGGGCAAGATCAGTAATAGGATTACAGGTACTCTGTGAACATGTCTGATTTTTAATTAATTTCAACAGATTATGAGAACTCGGGTAGAAAAAAGTCCAAAAGGGTTCTGGTTTTTCTCTCTCTCTTTTTACACTTTGCGCTCTCGATTCTTTATGTTTTGTTTATCACCATGAAAATTTAGAGGGTTGTTAACCAAGCATTTCTGAGTTAAGGACTGTAAATTTTGTAATGTTTTGTTTTGAAATGAGCTTATGGGAAGCATCAGAATGGCATGGGGATATTTTCAATTTAACATTGTGGAATGCGAAAAATCCATGCTATAGTATACAGAGCTCATCTAAAACAGTAGTAAAATGTCTCCGATAGTGACTACTGGCCAGTAGGAAAGCTAAAGAGTGTGCTGAGGAAATTATCCAGAGGCAATTATGAAATCTTCAGTTTCTTGTCATTCACACCAGGGGACATTTACTTATGCAGTCCAAAAGATCTCCAAATTGTGACATCATGCTCTCTGTCCAGCTTGGCTTGTATAGCAGTTGATATTCTTCCATTAAGTGTCCATGGTGTGTTTCATCTCATTAACCTAAAAGCTGAAGTGTCAATATAATCTCAAAGTTGTAATGGCATAGTCATTCCTAAATATATCACCAGTTTAAAGTTGTGGCATTCAAATATAGTAACAAATTTGATACTACCTAATGTTAAGTTTCACGGGGGGAGGTTGCCCTAGAAATAGTAATAGGGTTATTGACTAAGGTAATAATGTTTGCTATGCATGCTGAAGGCAAAGTTTGCCCCTGGTTACAGGAACCTATTTAGGATGCTCTATGGTGGGTTGCATCCCCCCCCTGCAATGTCTGATTACAAAAACAAAACAAAAAGTGAGATGGATCCAAAGAAACATACACATAATGGCACTGGCAGAAGCTGACACCCTCCCCACAACACCCCTCCCCCAGGCAGGCACTCTGTTGTCTTTTTGGCACCTACTGAAAACCTTCCTCTTTCAACAAGCTTTTTAAGCAGAGATCTTTCCCAGCTTGCATCTGTAGTGGAATTGTTTTTAGGATGTTTTGTTGTTCAATTGCTTGCTGTTTGCTGCTCTGGGCTCCTTGGGGCAAAGGCCAGGATATGGATGGGGAGAGCTGGATTATCCTGCTGGTCTCACCCTAACATCAACTACAATGCTGATCCACTTCCATGATGTCCATGCATTCCTAATCTCGTATGGATCCCAATTGCACAAAACACTCATGGATGGTCATCTGCTCGCTCATAGGCACCCCTTTGTAGATATTATGCTGATATTGAGGGGAGGGGGTAGGCAGCTTGTGCAACATGGGTAGAGCCAGTGGTGTGGTCCTACCCCCTCCTTCTTCAAATGTTTGCCCTCTAGGTGGAGAAGGTGTGGATAGGACTGAAGTCATACTGTTTCACCAAGGATGTGTGTGCCTATGGAGAGAAGCAAGGTGATTTTTTTCAAATCCACTACTGGCTTTGGAAAAACCACTGCAGGCTTCTCTCTCTCTATTCAGGGGGACATGCTGTGGCTGCATGCTCCACCAGTTAGATAACTTCTTTCTATAGGTTTATCTATCTTCTATAAAGATATGCCTTAATGTGCATTCAAGTGCATCAAAAAGAAAACAGCTGCCTTCATTTCTGCCCTCCCTCACCACCCAAACACAAATGCTTCTAAATGTGCTTTGCGTTGATTTTAGTGCAAATCTGCTATGAAGCAAGCTTGTTAAAACCAGGCTTTAAAAGATAAAGCGCTAGAGGGCTACTCTATAGCCTCCTTTCATTGACTATGCAGCAATAAAGCAAAGATTCAGTGCCACAGGGCTACAAATTCAGAGAAACTTAATGCTCAAGGCATTCATATGCCTTGCTAATCCCACATTCCCATGAGTTTTGAAAATTTAGGCTTAGAAGTAATTCTGCTTCCTTGGAATCAACTGCACTGCACTCAGGGAAGAGAGAAGAATCTGTAGAGAAAAATCTATTAACCTCACCTTCTGAGGCTTAAAAGGAAGTACAAATACATAAAAACCCTTTAGCCTTCATCTATATCCTTGGAGAATATTGTCAAGTATACTATGTGTGCTAAATTCCTCCATTAAAATGATTTCACACTAAGTAGGTACAATCAAATTCTATCAGGATTCCCACTGCAGCACACCTACTGACCTTGGTGCCTGTGGCAAATTTGTCATTTGTAAATGATCCCCTTAAAAGCTTATTATGTGCCCCTCTCCCAGTTACATAACAAGAGACTCTTGATTTCTCCCCACCCTAATTACTTATTTAGCATTGACATGTTAGGCACTCTAGAGGGCTTAAAAGTAGTGCTGGGCCCAAATCCACCTGTTATTTCGCAAAAATGTTGCAGTCCCACAAAAATGGGGTGCAATGTTCGCATGATTTCTCTTGCATGGGGAGACTTTTTTTACTATTTATTATTATTATTATTATTATATCCCGTCCTTCCTCCCAGTAGGAGCCCGCGGTAGCAATCACTGAAGAGGGGAGGGGTCAGAGTCTGCTGCTTACCTTAAATGTATAAGGTGGCCAGGGGGCTTTTCACTCTTTTTAAAAACCTTTAAAACAAGGGTCCTGCGATGCTCACAATGGCACGAGCCCTGTTGTGCATCTCTCCTCCATCCACATTTCCTAGAATGGCTTCGGAGCAACATGACTCATTGTGATGTCACATCAGTCTGAAGTGGGGATAAAATCCACCTGCATTGGATTTGCTGTCAATCTGCCCCTGCGCATCCACCCCTGACCCATGGAGAAGGAGAAGGCAGGAGAGAAGGGGGGGCTGGGCAGAACGACAGAGTGGAGGCCTTGGCAACAGCCTCCCCAAACAGGGCCAGACTGCGGAGGAGGAACAAGAAGAGGAGGCACCACACCATGGGGCAAGCGACAGGCTGCAGTCTGGGATGGGCAAAAATGTGCTTAATTCCAGCTATGGGGAATCGGAATTAAGCAGATTGTTTGCCCATTCCAGCCTGCAGCCTGTCCTGCAGTATGGTGCATCCTCTTCCTGTTCCTCTTGCTCCTCCACAGTCTGGCCCTGCTGGGAAGACTGTTGCTGAGGTGTGTGCTCCATCATTCGGCCCTCTCCTGCCTTCTTTTTTCTCTGTTGTGGCGGGGGTGTGCCCACAGAGCAGATTGGTGGTGGCTGTGGATTCCATCCCTAGTCTGAAGCCACCCAAGGAAGTCTGGCTGGCTGCTTCCCTCTGGCCACATTTCCTGGGACTAGAAACTGAGCCTGGTTTTTAGACATAAAAATGATTCCAGTTTTGTTGTAAAGGCTGGCCAGAACAAATATGTCTTAAGCTGCTGCTCAATTGAAGATATAGGGGGGACAGCCTGATCTCGACATAGAGAGAGAGTTTCATATCCAAGGTGGTACCACTGAGAAGGGCCTGCTTCATGTAGTCATTCTCCTCGCCCCGCCCATATTCACTGGGGACAGTATGATCAAAGTCTTCCCTGCAGTCTCAAAACCCAGGTTGCCAGGTACTGGGGAAGGTACTTCTTCAAGTATTTGGGTCTGAAACTGTCTTCCAGAGAATCCCCACATAGCTCCACAGTAATTCAGTCAGGAGGTTGTCAGAGCATGGACTATTATGGCCAGGTTATCCTGGTGCAAGAATGGGTGTAGCTGGGCATACACACTCTTTGTCACTGGGGCCACATGAAGATACAGTGACAGCTTGGAATCTAAGAGAAATTCCACCCTATGTACCTCTTTTTTTTTCCAGGGGAAGTGCTAACCATGCAGAACAGGCTGCCTACCTAATTCTTGGACAATGGAACCATGTACACTCTAAGGACATATCATACTAGGATTCAGCTTCAGTTTATTGGCTCTCATCTAACCCATCACTGCCTCCAGGCTAGGGATGGAAATATCTGTCAACTTCAGATCTCTCAGTTTCTTCTTTTTTTCAATCTGAAACTCAGTTCTTCACATTTCTATAGCAATTTGCGATTTTAAAAAAAATCCTCATGAAAATTATCCAGCATTTTAGTGTGAATTTCTCCTAACACACACATTTTTACAGGGAGTTTTGATGAATATAAACATCTTTGCAAGACATTTATCATCATATAATGCATTTTTGCATGCTATTTTCACTCATATATTCATTTTTATACACACTTTCCCCTACATATTTTTATAAACATTGTTTGGGTGGCAAATTTTGCATCGTAAAATTCAAATATGTGTGAATTTTGAAGAATGGCTGTGTTACAGTTCTTATATTGTTTTGGAAAGTACAAATTTGATAAATTTAGCTTGAAATGCGATCTGAATAGAAATTGTTGCCCATTCCTACTCCAGGCACCAGTCCATCATTTCCATCACTCCTGATTCAGGTAATATGCAGAGACAGAGTGACATCCACATGCTAGTGACAACACACTTAAAATAGCCAGGTAATGCCCCTGGTGGTTTCATATTGATGCTAAATAGCATGAGAGACAAGATAGAACCTTGGTGCAACCTCACAGCACAACTCCTATAGGGCTGATCTGAAGTCCCTCAATGATATTCTGTGGTAGCCATCCTGTGGAACTCCTGCAACACAGTACCTACTATTTCCAGACCACTGAGCAATCTCAGGATAGCATGGTCCTAGGTACTGAAAGAAACTAAGGGGCTGAGAAGAATCAACAGGGTAACAGTCCCCCCATCTTTCTCTCCCCAAAAGCTTATCATTCAGGGTGACCAAGCTTTTTTCAGTGCTGTACACGGTTCTGAAGCCAGACTGAAATCTGTTTCATCCAAGTCTGCAGCTATCTGAACACCGCTATCTCAATCACCTTGCCTAGGAAAGGGATATTTGTGGCTGGGTGGTCATGAACCAAGAGCACCTCCTCAAGAGGGGCCACACTTCCTCTTTCAGACATCAGCCCCTCCTGTAATGACACATTTAAACCTTCCCGGACCCACGCAGTTAATCCCTCCCTCCTCCATCTCACCAGCCATGAGGGGCAAGAGGAAGAGAGAACATGGCCGGTCTAATCCCTGTAAGTGTCCTGTCCACACCCTCAGACTGCAATACCAGAAACTGATCCCACAAATCATTACCAGATGGTGCTCTGAAGACCACCATAGAACTTACCTCAATTGTGGCATCCAGTTCTCCACAAATAGAAAATATTGGACACCTTCAGCCTCCAGGACCCCAATCCTAAAGGGTTGCTCTGAGCTCAGCTTTGTTCCCATCAGGAACTTTAACTGCCTGTTCCACATATCCAGTGTAATGAGATGGGAATGAGCAGGCAGAATGGACTGTACCACTTCAGAATGGAGGAGGGAGAATGACATTTCTGAATGATCCACAACCTTCCATGCAAGTACAATGCTAGCATGGCAAGAGGCAGGGTAGCTTGGAATATTCCTCCCTAATATCCTAGGTAATTTTGCTCTTATGGATTTTTTTCCATAGAAGATCATTCAAATGGCACCCCTCATATGCAATCTGATGTAGTAAGCTCACTCCCCCACCTTAAGATTCTAGCATCCCATTCCTCTGTTTATGTAAAGCAGGCAAAATGAAGGTTCCTCTTCAACTTAGAGGCAAGCAGTGCAGACTCCTTCAGCTCTCTTCCACTAGCCTCACAGTAGATGTCACTGCAGCTATTGTGATGCCAACACTTGTGCTATAATAGCCATTTCAGGAGATAGGACTGAGCTGACTTCAAACAGACAGTGCAGAGATGAACAGAGAGAGAAAAGTTGAAGGAAGGGAAGGAAGAGTTAACTAGTAGCAGAGGCAACAATCAACAATGCTGTGGTGGTACAGAAAGTGCTTTTTTATTTAGGAGAAATTGGGGAAACTGTTTCAGGAATAGATAAAGGCAGGGCAAAAAACACCTATTGTTTTACTTCTTCAAAGAAAGTCTTCCTTTAGTAGATGAGTCTACAGAGAGACAGAATGAGAAGGAAAATTGGAAAGTCTTTTGGTGTTTTCTGTTTTGTTTAATGATGTGTTCAGGAGTTGGAAAGGGTCCCTCTGCTTTTCACATGTGTGTGTAGAGAAGGGAACTTCTGCAGTGCAGCTTGTCAGCACAAGAATGAAAATGGCCAAATTGCAAGAATTTCTTCAGTTGTACAACTGTTAAACATCAAGAAGACCTAGCCTCTGTTGCAAATGTTCATCCTACAGACACAAGCACAAGGATGCTGAAGCTTAGCTGGAAATGTGTAGAGACACAGAGAGACACACTTACGTAATGCATCGGTTTAGCAAGAATCAAGACAATGTAGGTCAGGGAATATTTCATCCCCACTTAATTTGTCATGGATATTAGATGAAAAATAGGTTGCTGTTGTGATCCCAGAAGTCCATACACTAGTGGCTAATACAGTATTTCACTTAGTTTAAAATGAACACTGGAAATTCTTGCTGCCAAAATCGCTTGCCTGGTAAGCCTTGCTTCATCATTGGATTAGATTGTAGCCTGTTATCTTGTAGAAATATAGGGTGGTATTCGGTGCCAGTAGACCCATTGAAATGAATAGATATAACTAACTAATTCATTGCAATGGGTCTACCCTGAGTAGGAATTAGTTGAATACAACCCACCAAGAAGGGAAATGGGAATGTTTTGAAATTACTTTGATTCTAACAGATTGATCACTCTATTTGACTCATGCTGTAACCGCTCACCTAAAAACTTACTGTCCTTTTTACCACTGAACTCTTAGCTTCTCTTTGCTAGTCTAAGTGCTTTAAATATGATTAAATCTGCATACTGTCTCTGGAAGAATAAAGAAAGACCTTCAAGGGACTTAAAAGGAAGGAACCTGGTTAAGTTATTGTTGCTTGCTAACAAGGCATGTGGGAAGAATCTACTCTGCTCAGGTTCCCCTGGTTTGATGTGGGTCAATCATAAACTGGATTGGATCAATCATCGACTTCAGAATCATATGGGACAATGATCCTGTACAATTCTCTCTGAGAGCAATGGAACATCACATTGCTTCCAGGAAGACTTGCTGATTGTGCATTCAGACTGTGTGGCAGCAAGGAGCTCCACACGCTAGCCATACCAGGCTGTGGGTGGCTGGATGCTATATTTTTAGATATTTAAGAGAAGGGCACTTTGGGGTTTTTTTTCAAGAACAAAGGCAATGTGCAACCCTTGGACCACCTCATAAGCACTTTTTATTATTTAAAAATGTGTGTTTCCATGTAGATTTTAAAGGATTTCCCATTAATAAAACTCTGCTCAGAAATGGGAAGGATTCAGTTATGTCTCCTCTGAGAACTGGGATGGACTGGACTTCAGTTGGTCCATTCTTCTCTACTCTTAACACAACAAAATGAGTATGAAGTGGAAATATTTTTGGAGCTTCAAAACAGTTACATTGAGGATCACAGACAGGGAACTCAGACAGGATCTACATAAAGTACATTTTTAAACTTCTGTGGAAACTCAGAGGATGTTATTCAATGCTATTAACCATGTCAGAGTAGACTCACTGAAGTTAATAGACATAACTAACATAGGTTTATTCATGTGAATGGGTCTACTCTGAGTAGGACTTAGCTGAATACAACCCTATGTTTAGGAAAAGCTGATAGGTAGGTGATAAACTGATGTCCTAGCAGTTCACTGTTTAAGAATAACTTGAAGAGACAAGGAATGAATGTTCCTAAAATTCAACAGGTTATCAGGGAAGAGACATGAAAATGAAGGAAATATTAGTCTTAAGTTATAACATGCAACTTAAATAACTCAATTGTTAAAAGAGTACTTATCAGAGACCTTTTAAAGTTAGATATTAATAGCAAAGCTCATGAGTTTTAGAGTACAAATATTAGAGCCAGTTTAGAGAAAATTTTGGGAGGCTTTTTGACTGCTTAGCCCCAAAATCATCATCTCCTTCTTTGGGACCAGCTCAGACAGATCAGTTGGATAAGACTTTTTAAAGAACACCTGGCTACTTAAGGTTCCCTAGAAAGCTTTAAAATACATGTTTGCTTATTACAGCTATCATTATGATGTCTTTGTATATGCTTTATGCTCTCAAACCATCTCTTTTTCTCATGTAAAGAATGTTTGTATTTTAAAGTCAATTAATTTTTTATAAAGAACTTCCCCGGAAGGTCTTCATGTCTCTACAATACACATCAGGACCCACAGGAAATACAGGTGCACATTTTTAATGGGTACTCTCACACATTCTGACAACACAGGGTTTTCTTAGCTACTGGGGTGTGAGAACCTATCTCTAAGGTTCATACAGTGACAATTTTTCACAATGCATCACTGATTCCATATACTGTAACATACTTGTGGATTTCAGGTCTTTAAATAGGCCATGCATAGTTTCACATCACTTTGAAAAGGCCAGATGCAATCCATCTTGAAATCCACTTCACACTTTGGTGTATGATAGCAAACATGATTACTGTTTAGTGTCATTTGAGTGCTTTCCTGCTGTAAATTAGGGGATAAGCAAAACCAGTGTGCTCTGCTTCAAAAAAGTGTTGCTGCAAAGGGGGGGGATTGTGAATCTATTCCACTCTACCAAAATGACAAAATGTATTGTGGCATCCATTGTGGCAAAGGCATAAAGTATTGAAGGCAAATATGGGTCTCAAATACAGAGATCATGTACTGTGAAGCCTCAGTTAGCCACAGCATACTGTCATGACTCTAGGAGATGTTTAGGAATACAAGTCTATCACATGTTATTACTGACAGTTGAGAAACATAGGGATAACACAGTGTAATATCATGTTGCATTGAATTTTCATAAAGTTTTATTTTTGTTGGGGAAAAAAAAGCTGTTTCAGAAGGCATAAAAATACTTACAAAAACCCTGCTCTCTACTTTTGGGGGCATTTTTGTACCAGGTCATAGCCATTGCTTGCCACCGCCCACCTGCCATCATCTGCTGCTGGTGGTGAGACAGAAGGAATGGGGACACAGTTCAGAAGACAAGTAAGTACATGCTTTGCATGAAGAAGGTTTTCAGGTTCGATCCAGCACCTGCAGTTAAAAGTACTGGGTAGCAGACAGTCTCTGCCTGAGAATCTGAAAACCACTGCCAACCAGAGTAGGCAACACAGGATAGATGGACCAATAGTCTGGCTTGAAATCAGGTCACTTTCTATGTTCCTTACCCCTACTGGCCAGGCAACTAGGTCAGTGCTACATGTATTGCCACACTGCACATGCAGTTTTCACTGCCCACCAGCACTGGGCAACACATTTTTTTTCTTGGATCTAGTTCTACTTGCACATTGCTGTGCATACCTGGTTGAGACAATGTGGATGAGAATGCTCATTGAGATACATTTCCCATTGAAAGTAATGCACATCGATAACCTGAGATCAAGTCACAAGTTCATCAAATTGGGAATTAGGGTAGGGTAAGGATGCCATCAACATGCCTTATGGTAGCAAACTGGCTGGTATAAAATATGCCCTAGAATAGTAGGGATGGTGTGATCACCCAGTTACTGAAACAGTCACTATTTGTGGCCCTCCAGATGTTGCCAGGCTACAACTCCCATCAGCCCTGGCCCCCTAAAGGCTGGGACTGATGGAAGTTGGAGCTCAACAACATTTGAAGGAACACTCCTGCTCTACACAAATGCCAGAGCAATATGGAAGTATTTTGCTGTTTAGATCTCAATGGTTGCTTGCATGGTGCAGATCTTACTAGGCAGTTGCAAAGCAACATATAATGGATGTGAATCTGACTAGCACTACACACTGAAGTAAATGCAGCCGTCATCTCATGAATATGTTAGGCAATCAATACATTTAGAAAGAAAACCAGATAAACCATCGGGTTCACAAACAGATATAGTCACAAACAGTCTTGAAAATACTTATTTAATATCCAAATCGAGTTTACTATGGTAGATCATAAACACAAATTCTATTTAAATACTTCTTTTATTTTCAAAGTGTTTTTAGGGAAAACTAAAAAAAAGAATGGTGTCAGAATAATTAGGGTTTGTTTGTTTTTTTATTTTAATGTCTTTCATAACAAACTTGGATGAGCAAACAGCATTCTTAAGGACTTCGTATATTTGCACACCTCTAGTTTATCTAACGTTCTTCTATATTGTTGCTGCCATCATGATTTAACATAACCAACCTTCAGGATACTGCATATATTTACATTTTATAACCAACCAACATAAAACTGCATAGGTCAAGAGCAAAAAACTTCAACAAGATCAACAAGCCACAGTTCCTGCTTGAAACATACTGCTGCTGCAGCAGCAGGGTCAAGCTGTTCAATGCTTGACTGAAAAACTGCTTCAACATTTATGCTTCATACTTAACGGTGAGGACCTACAGCTTATTTAGGGTTGACATGAACTTTGTGTAGATGACAATAATGCATGTAGGTTTGATTTGTGTGATTCTCCAACTCAAGAAAAGAAAGAGATGCAAATCAGGTGTATAGCAATGCAGGGGGTGCCCTCATAACACACATTGCATCAGGCACCTGCAGAAGAGGAGTGTGAGGATCTGCTCCTCATCCACACAAACAGGATTCAGGGGTGGGAGAGTATGAAGACTTTTCCACAGGTCCATAGGCCACACCATTTCTAGCTCATTTTTTACTTTGAATAGTCACCCTGAGTGAAATAGCATGAGATTGTGTCAATATGTTTCCAGATCCTTTATTTCCAGAACCTTGAAACAGTGACATGGTGAATGGAGCTCTGTAGACTCAAGGAAGGTAACGAAATCATATAAACAGTTCATAACTTGCACTTTGGGTTGATTCTATTAGGACAGAATTGAGCCCCAAATGGTTCTCTCAGTTCAACCCTGGAGAAAAGTGGTGACTTTTGAAAGCTCCTGGAAAACAGCTTGAGTTTATTTTTCCATAATCATTGCTGTGGAAAAGAAGGGGAAAGTTGACAGCCAAAGTCTAAATGGTGAACCAAAGCCTCTCCAAATTACATTTCTTTTTAGCTACAAAAGCTTCAGAGAGTCAGCAGGTATCACCCAATTGACCATAGTGCATGGAGTACATTTCAGTACAAATATCTCTTCCAAAATAATCAAAGGCAAACATCCTGCAGTTTCATGATGCAGGTGCTTTGGCTATCCATTTTCAGTTCTCCAAGCAGGTCAGAGCATATAACTCAGATCTTACTTTATCTTTATTGTCTGCCTATTTGTTTCCAGACTTGATTTAAAGTGCAGAGATTGGGACCAAGTCACTTCAGAAACCATCTGCTCTCATATGAACATGCTCAGCCTTTGGCATTGGCCTCAGAGGTCCTGCTCTCTGTTTTGGCCACACAGTGGATCGAGTGGGATGGGGACAAGAGACAGAGCCTACTCGGTGGTAGTGCCATGAATGTGGAACTCCCTTTTGGTAGCTCTTCTCTTCCCATCTTTTTGACACATGGCAAAACCTTAGAGTAAAGACACACTTACTGTTGTGCCAGTTCCAGTGCATTTCCACCTCTCTTTTCTCAAAATGGAGGCACACAATGCTAGTCAAACTCCACTCCTTTTAACTCTTAAAACCTCATCGGAACAGCTCTAGAGCATTTATTATTATTATTATTCTGCTTCAGGGAGAGTTCACAACTGATCAACCCCTTTGTCTTCAAGGTGTGGCCAATGGAAACACTTTGCTGCAGGTTCAGGCACAGACAGTGATTGGTCCAATGCTTTGGTGTGGGTGGTCCTGAAATTTCTGAAGGCAGCAGTGGGGAAGGGAGGTGTGGCCAGCAGAGGGCAGTGTTGCTTTAAAATACACCCAGAAGAACCATTCCCGCTGATTTTCAAGTGACTAGTGTCCCCATAGGAAGCTGGTATAGCACAGTGGGGAGGAGAGCCTGGTTGGGAGTCCAGAGTCTGTGAGTTCAAATCCCCGCTCGTGTCTCCTGGGTGTCACAGGCCAGCTAAAGATCACCCCCACAGGGAGTGGCTCAGGGGTTACATGCCCTGCCACCTGTGCAGCCGTGGGCAAGCTGCATAGTCCCAAAGAACCCAGTTGCCCCCCAGCTGGCAGTTGCAGACAAGGAAGGGGCTGGCTTGTGCAGCTGTGGCAAGCTGAGCAGGCCCTCGCCAGCTAGGGAGGACTAGCCTCAGAGGGAGGCAATGGTAAACCCCCTCTAAGTACCACTTACCATGAAAACCCTATTCATAGGGTCACCATAAGTCGGGATCAACTTGAAGGCAGTCCATCCATCAGTGTCCCCATAGCCTTACACTACTCTGTATTAATAACTTTTTTATAATGAAGTTTTAGTGCTGCTTCTTCTTTATGTTTTACTATTGGCATCTATTATTTTGTCCTTTATAAAAGATATATTGCTATTTTATCTTTTATTTTTTATTAAAAGCCACTTTAGTAAAGCAGGATATAAATAATAAAGTAAACTAAATCTAGGGACTGAAATTCTTGCAGTTCAAGATTGAGTCACCAATGCTCAGCTGGAACTGCTTTTTTTACCCAAGGGGAGAGAAGCAGCAGCTGAGGAACTGTTACCTTCCAGCAGCCATAGTGGGCCCCTGCCCCCTTCCCCAACTGTTACCACAGGAGCATCTGCAGCAGAACCATCTTGACCTGCCAGGAGAGGAGAAGAAACAGTAACAGATTCTTCTTAAACAAGCTGCCTTTTCCATTTTATTGTAACTTTTTAAAAAAATCTTTACTTATTGTTGTAATAATCTTACATAAACCTCTTTGTGAGGTCCACCTCAAAAGTGGTATATAAATACCTTAAATAAATAAATAAATAAGATTTATTCTCTTAAATAGAAAGGATGCATACTTCACAGTTAAATATCTCCTGACAGGGATGGTGAATATTTTTGTGTCTGGAGCATGTCACTTTTGCATGTTTCTTACTCATACCTCCATTTTGTTTCTGCATTAATCAGCTAATATTTTAAGAAAATTCCTCTCAAAATACGTATTTTAACATTATCAAGTTTATCTAGAGCTGCATTGCAGCATTTGGAGAATAGCGCTAAACTAGGGTTCAAAGTGCACATTAGCCTAGAGTTGTGGGCCAGGTGATCTCGTGTATAAAGATCCAATTCTTCAAGCGCCCTTAGCTCCTAGAAATCTCCAAGACTTGATATTTAACACTCATGGCTCAGTGGTTAGAGCATCTGCCTTGCATGCAGGAGTTCCCATGTTCAACCCCCACCAGCATCTCCAGGTAGGGCTGGGAGAGACCCCTGTCTGAAATCCAGGAGAGCCACTGCCAGTCAGTGTAGACAGTACTGAGCTAGATGGACCAACAGTCTGACTCCTGTGTTCCTATGAGAGATTCCACAGTAGCAGTGGATTCTCTCTCCTTAATAGCACTACACATACAGGCTGTGGAGGTAACCCATATGATTTCATTGATGACTTCATAATATGTCACTACTAAAAACACCACCCCCCACAAGCTGTCATTTGTGTAATGTATTTCCCCAACTCCTTCAATGGATGATAATTCGTATTCTTACATTCTCCTTTAATATATCTCCATTTGGGTCTAAGAATGAAGTGTGCCTCACCAATCAGACATTTGAGAAATGCTGCTCAATAGAGCGCTACAAAATATAAAGAGATATGAAACTGATAATAGGAATAATGGAAGAAACTCATGTTCTGTCGGTTTTATTCCATCCCGCAGGAACACCTGAAAAAGCTTCTGCACTTAAAAGTTGGCTAGCAAACAGCAGCAGCAAACTGAAATCAAGGAAACAGATACTTTTGTATTCTTTGATACTGACAGGGTTCTACTGTGGCTCATAGCTTAAAAACAGATCCTTTTAAAAATAGTTATTTCGATAAATTGAGATGACATTTTCTACCTCAGTTCAATACACAAAAGTGAACGCTGTTTTTTCCTATTAAGGACACAAGATCAACCCCTTAAAATCATGATACACTGCAGAACACAAAGGCATGCCAGCTTGAAATACTCTCATAATTTTACAATGTCCATTTAAACATCCTTGAAAGCTGTCCAATTTCCCACCCAATTCTCAGCAAAAGAATTAGCAGTTTTTAAAACATGCATATAAATATTTTGACTACAATACACACATGATGAAAACAAAATAAAAAGACAATTTGAACATCAACAATTATCTAAACTTTTGAAATACCAAAGCTATCAGGGATTTACAGGTTCTATGCCATAAATGGGAAAAAATGATCAAGCACCCTTCAACAAAAGTGCCAGGGTTTTTTTCTCCTGTAGATAGCACACTATTGTATTAAGAAGCAGATGAAGGTTTCTTGTTTAGTATCACATCCACTTTGTGCCACAGTTTCGCCACTATGAGAAGTACATTGTTTCCTATCAGAATTACACCAATAGATTTTGAATTTCCTTAGATCAGCCTTTGCCAATGTGGTGCTCCCCAGATCTTCTGGACTCCAACTCCCATCAGTCCCAATCATCATGGTGCTGCATGGGTTTGATGGGAGTTGTAGTACAAAACATCTGGAGGGCAACAAGTTGGCAAAGGCTATCTTAGATAGCAGCTAAAAAGAACGCCCGATGGCAAGGCAGAATTGTTTAAAAACAGATCCATGGGATTGCTATCTCTTTCTGGGTTCTTATGCATATGTATGGCAGCAAAGCTACTTCAAATTTATGTTTCCTGTTGGATAATCTTGAAAATATTCCAGAAAGCTCCTTTTGAGAGCATAGTTTCAACCTTCACTCTACTGTCCCTGAGGGGGTTGCTGGATTTGGTGAAACCAGACTGGTGAAAACCTATTCCTGTGCACCAAGTACCACTTCACATATTGTGTGTTTTAATTGTACACCTAAGATATTCTAAAAAGTATAAAGTGTGAATGCAATGAACACGTGCAACGTAGAAATATACTTGGAAGCAGGAAGCCATGATTGCCTTCAGGTCCTAATTGAGCATACACTTAGGGCTCAACAATACTTCCGTTTAATCTGCAAGGTAAACCCCTTGTGTCTCCATTAATTCTCCTTATTCCATTTTACGTTGGCCTCTAATCACTGTCCTCCCACACTTTCCTCTCCTTTAATCCACAGTTTCTCATACCAACTATACTGTGAAAAGGAGAGAAACAGCAATTACAAACAGTTGCTGAGGAGGGATGTTGGTTGCATTATCTGTAGGGTTGCCAGGTTTAATCCCTGATCCTGATCCTGTATTTTTAGGAGAAAAGAAAGTCAGCCAAGTGCAGGTGTTCTTGCAACAGTGTAATGGGAAAAACCACCAGGTGGAATTCTTCCTTCCCGCTGCACAACTTTTAAAGATACAAAAGACCTCTTGGTTGCCAAGCCCAGTCTCCAAGAGGTCATTTGTATCTTTAAAAGTTATGCAAGGGGGAGGGAGAATTCCACCTGGTGGTTTTTCCCATTACAGGGTTGCAAGAACACCTGCACTTGGCTGACTTTCTCTTCTCCTAAAGATACAGGATCAGGATCAGGCCATGGACCTGGCAACCCTAGTATGCACCCATGCACCCTACCCACTTTGAGCCCTCATTTTCTTTTGACCATCTGAAGAAGGCCCCATAGTATTTCAAAAGTGGAGTAGACTAGGATCACACAAGCGACATACAACATGAATTATAAGTAGTCTTGCCCCCTCTCCTCTTGTGCATGCTAGAAATAAGAGTTCACTCTTGTAGGAGTCTGCTGTTGTAAGAGCACTAGAGTAAGATTCTTTAAAGGCAAATTCAGTCTAGCTCAGCAGGATATGGAAAACATTAAATGTGCATTTTGCACCAAAATAGGATGAAGAATTAACAGTCAGCTAATTGCAATTATTAGATCCTCTGTGCCACAGAGTGGTAAGCAGCGGTAACGCAGCCGAAGCTCTGCTCACGGCCGGAGTTCGATTCCAACGGAAGGAGGAAGTCGAATCTCCGGTAAAAGGGGTCGAGGTCCACTCACCCTTCCATCCATCCGTGGCCGGTAAAATGAGTACCCAGCATACGCTGGGAGGTAAAGAAAGGCCAGGGAAGGAACTGGCAATCCCACCCCATATATACGGTCTGCCTTGTAAATGTCGCAAGACGTCACCCTAAGAGTCGAAAACGACTCGCACCACAAGTGGGTCACGGAATTCAGTGCTGGATTTCAGATATTTACACAATTTTAGCAGCAATGTTAATCCTGTCCATATTTATTCACCCCCTCCCTTGAAAACATCCAAGAGCAGATGTGAGATGCTGCTGGACAAGAACTCCTATCATCCGTGATCAATGGAGATGCTGGCTGGGGGTGATGGGAGTTGTAGTTCAACAACATCTGGAGGGTCACAGATTCCCTAACTCTGCCCTAGAAGAATACTGTGTCTCAAGTAATCTTCCTCCATTGGAAAAGTGCTTTGGGTGAAATGGGGAGTTTGGAGGACTCATGTAACATTTTAAAGATTAATCTGCCTTTATGTAAATTAAGCCGTTTGCTTTAAAATAGTAAAAAGGAATACCAAAATAAGACCTCTTGCCCTCTTCTTGAAAAAGAAATCAGGATTACAACATCCTGTTTTACAGTTTAGTTTTCCCATTTTAGGGGTTTTAGTCTCACAGTATTTCAGATGAGAAGAAACATAAAATCCCTATTGCCATAAATTAAAATGTAATCCTGTGACTGTTCACTCTGAAGTAAATTCCACTAAATTCATAGATTCATGGAATAGTAGAGTTGGAAGGGGCCTATAAGGCCACTGAGTCCAACCCCCTGCTCAAGCAGGAATCCAACTGAAATATATCTGACAGATGGCTGCTTGACTGCCTCTTGAATGCCTCCAGTGTTGGAGAGCCCACCACCTCTGTAGGTAATTGGTTCTATACTGCTCTAACAGTTAGGAAGTTTTTCCTGATGTTCAGCCAAAATCTGGCTTCCTGGAACTTGAGCTGATTATTCCATGCCCTGCACTCTGGGATGGTTGAGAAGAGATCTTGGCCCCCCTATGTGTGACAACCTTTCAAGTACTTGAAGAGCACTATCATATTCCCCTTCAATCTTCTCCTCTCAAGGCTAAACATGTCCAATTCTTTCAGTCTCTCCTCATAGGGCTTTGTTTCCAGTCCCCTGATCATCCTTTTTGCCCTTCGCTGAACCTGTTCCAGTTTGTCTGTATTGTTCTTAAATTCTGGTGTCCAGAACTGGATGCAGTACTCAAGATGAGGCCTAACCAGTATCAAATAGGGGGGAACTACTATGTGATTTGGAAACTATACTTCTGTTAATGCAGTCTGAAATAACATTTGCCTTTTCTGCAGCCACATCACACTGTTGGCTCATATTCAGCTTGGGAGCAACAACAATTCCAAGATCCGTCTCGCATGTAGTATTGCTGAACCAAGTATCCCCCACCTTATAACTGTGCATTTGTTTTCTTTTTCCTAGGTGTAGAACTTTGCATTTATCCCTCTTACATTTTATTCTGTTGTTTTCAGCCCAATGCTCCAGTCTATCAATATCATTTTGAATTTTGTTTCTGTCCTCTATGGTATTAGTAATCCCTTCCAATTTTGTATCATCTGCAAATTTGATAAGTGTTACCTACACCTCTTCATCCAAGTCATACATAAAAATGTTAAGGAGCACTCAGCTCAGGACTGAACCCTGCACTACCCCTCTCATTACCTCCCCCCCCAGTTTGAGAACCATTGATAAGCACTCTTTGAGTACGATTCTGTAGCCAAGTGTGGATTCACCTGGTAGTTGTTCCATCCAGCCTATGCTGGTCTTTGACCGTAATAAATTTTATTTATTCATTCATTCATTCCATCCAGGTCATTCAGCTAGCTTCCTAATAAGAATACCATAGGGAACTTTGTCAACAGCTTTGTTGAAGTCAAGATATATTATGTCTGCAACATTCCCATTAGTCTACCAGGAAGGTTATCCAATCAAAAAAATGAGATAAGATTAGTCTGACAGGATTTGTTGTTAATAAATCCATGAGGCTTCTACTAATCATTGCATTGTTTTCAAGGTGCTTACAGACTGACTGCTTTATAATCTGCTCCAGAATTCTCCCAGTGATGTCAGGCTGACTAGTCTGTAGTTCCCATGTTCCTCTTTTTTGCCCTTTTTAAAGATAGGGACGTTAGCCCTCCTTCAGTTATCCAGCACTTCACCCATCCTCCACGATGTCGCAAAGATAATGGACAGTTGTTGGCATGTTGGGACAGTCCCACTATTGTCATGGAGACCATGAAATCCTGAGCTGCCCCAGTTAAGGTCGCCTTGGCATGAATGTTGACATCTCCCAGAACCAACAGTCTGGGGGATCTCAGCAGTACACCCGAGACCACCTCTGTCAGCTCAGCTAGGGAGTCTGATGGGCAGTGGGGTGGGTGGTACACCAACAGAATCTCCAATCTGTCCCTCTGACCCAACACAAGGTGCAAACAGTCCAGACCAGTGGTCACATGGACAGGGAGCTTGCAGAGGGAGATGGATCTGCTATAGACCACAGCAACCCCCCTCCCGGACCCTCAGGTCTACCCTGATGCTGAACAAGGTACCCTGGTAGGCACAGCTGGGAGAGACTGACTCCTCCCTGCTCATTCATTCATTGGTGATCACACGTGGCTGAGTAAGATTGTCTTCCAGGGTAAGGTCTTTTACAGTGGGTCCGTAAGTGACTGTGGAGGCCAATTCTGGATCCACACAGCCTCCCACAGTGAGAACATAAGTTTCTAGATGGAAGATGGTCACGATGAGGATTTGCTCACCCACCCAGGTCTCAGTTATACATGTCAGATTGGCTGCCTCATCCACAAGGGATGATCTTATTATGCACTGATCTGGCATTTAGGAGCAGCATCTGGAGGCCTGCGAGCTTGATAATCAGAGCCAGGGCAAATAGAATACCTGCCATCAACTAACAATGATTTCAGTTAAACATCTGTTTCGGCTGTGATAGAATATTTCCAGACTATTTTCAGGTAGGATTCAGTCACACAATTAAAGCTCTTTTGGAACTCTTGTGAAACAAATCCACTTTCCCAAAAGTTCAGACTTTCTGTGCCAATGAAAGTGAGGGAGGGAATGCACTGGTAAGTGTAGGATAATGCTTGATTCAACATTGTCTAATCTCCCCACAAAAACAAATCAGGATGAATGCTCATTAAACAGGACATCTGGAAGCAACCACAGAGTGGCCCCTGAGTTTCCCCTGGGGAAAATTTAGGAGGATCCTACTCACGAAGAGTTTTGATATGGCCTGTGACATTTTTGAGGAGGATTTCACACACTCATAGCTAGGACCCATAGAAAATATAATTGTGGGTTTTTAGTCAAGCACTGCTGTGGTACAATCTGTACCTTACCAGCTCTGAATGTTCTCCTGATGGCCTATGATTGGTGAAAAAATTAATAATGTACAGGATTAGTGAGGCCACCAAATTTCACTCTAAAGTAAGATTCCAAGATAAAAATGTGGATGACTCTGTTACGAAGATCTGTGAAATTCGGAAGGAGGCCATCGAGTTTTGATAAGATTAGCAAAATCTAAATGCAGTCAAAGGAATGGTATGTTCCCCCATCAGGTCTGTGGGGCCTTCACTTGCTTCAGCTGGCAGTCATTACCTAGAATGGAAGGATCTGTTCAGTATTATAAAAATACACACACAGAAATAGGAACTAATTTGGTTTGGTCCTATTTCTTAGCAGAGTTGTAAAAATACAAGCAGTGGAATGAGAATGTAAACCAGCCCACCTTCCTCTATATAAATGATAACAGACACAATCCTTTAGGTAAAAGAAAAATAATGTTTACTTACAACCTTTCATATGTTTAGAAGAAGATAGGCTTTAGCTTGGAAGAAAGAAAATTTGGTCTCAGTTCATCTTGGTGTTGGTAATGGATGCTCTTAGAGAGAGAGCATCCTGCCATGCGGCCCCTCTCAAAGGTAGGAAGATCAGCAAGAGAATGGAGGATATTCAAAAATCCCCCAGGACAAAGGAGAAGGAAGTCAGGTAACTAAACCCCACCCATTAGGAAGTTACATTATGGTAAACAGGTACATGGGATATTCCCCAAATATCCCTTAAAGTGACCATGCAATATTTGTTTACTCTAACAGGATCTGTCAGTTTTGGTTCTCTCCCTTTCTCTTTTTTCTAATCTTAAATTCAGTTTTCCACATTTCAGCAATTTGCAAATTTTTAAAAAATCCTCCTTCCCCTAATAAACATGTTTGTATACAATTTTGACTAATCCACACATTTTACAAGCAATTTCTCCTAATATAAATGCATTTTGTATGCTATTTTCACTAATATATTCCTTTTTATGCATACTTCCCCTTAAATAGATGCATGCTTGTAAACATTATATAGTTGAAGAGCTACATTCCCAAATGCAGATAAGTGTGAATTTTGAAGGACAGCTATACTTTGGTTCTCATACTGTTTCAGAAAGTGCAAATTTGATTGATTCGCCTTTGAATGAGAACTGAATCAAATTTCTCCCCCACCTCTACTCATCACATTGAGGCTGGTCAAAGGGAATAGAAAGAGTAAAGAAAAGGAACTATCCATGTGTGGAGCTTATCTGCTGAGGTGTGCCAAGTGGCCAACTTATGGGCAGATGGGAATGCAATGTTTGGCAGTGACTGGTGCAGACAAGAGTGGCCTGCATAGGATAACAGCTGGGGTAGTAGAGCATTGGGGAAACAACTTAGAAAAATCTAGTTACATCCCTTAAGGCTGAAACAGTATTGATTGATTTATTCATTTAGAAAGCTTATTAGTCACTTGCCATTCCAACCAACGTATGCTCAAGGCAACACACATAAAATCAAAATAAAACAAAATAAAAACAGCAATAAAATCCAATTAAACTACTAAAAAAAATCAATAAAACATCAGCATCTCTTCTATATACAGGGATTCATGACGCAAACAGTGAAGGCTAACCATCCATGGAGACATTTTATATATTTGTAATCTGAAGAGGTGGGGTTACTATCTGACAATTAATCTCCATTGCTTTCCAGAGTAAATTCAGAAAATGGGACATTACTCTTATCAACCCTACAACATCAGTGCAGATTCTCTGTGAGTTTTTCCTCTCCTTGCCAGCGAGCTGGATATTAGCATTCTAAGTGAGTAGTAAAACCATCAGCATTACTATGGTGCCTCATTCTCAGCCGCGGAGCCAAGGAGATATGTAATGATTCTTTGAAAACACGTGTGGTCAATACTGTAGCAAGTAATGTTGTTTGGACAAACTCTTGGCTGACCGGCATGTTTAACTACTCTCTCTGACAGATACTTGCCCTTTGTTTATAAAGTCAGCCAAGCAGGGGTCATTGAGGTGACTTTTTCAGAATAATTTCCAATCTATATATGGAAAAGAGAAGTTGTCGCCTTGTTTATTCAGATCTCTCTCTTTGATTTTCCACCCTGGGAGAGCAGCTTTTTATTCTTTATTTCCCTTAATGGAAATGATCGTTATTTTCCTTTTTTGGAAACGGTTCTGTAAGTGCATTTTGCGGTGACCTCTGGATGTGAACAAATACTGTTTAATGGAAAATGGACATTTAACACGACAGACTTAATGCCTAGCTTTCCCTTCTCGGACGATCTATCAGTCCTTGTCTTAACCTGTACTTCACCTTTAAAGACATACCTTGAAATTACAATTCATGTAATTGCTATGGAGAAATGACTACAGGCTAAAGGCAGACCTTGGATTCCTGAGTTCTTACAATACTCAGTAACCTCCTGCTGGTCAATGCATTTTCTGTTTGAGTACTAAAAGCTTTGAGAATAAAGCCACTATCTGAAATGATTGAAGACATTTGCATTTTTAGTTAACATGATTACATGTTTTTGAATGCTACCTGCACACACACACAAAACCTTTGAGGATAATGCAGGCTGAGAAATAAATAAATAAATAAATAAATAAATGCACCTGATGATTGGATTTCTTTTCCATTCTGTCTCATTAAGGTTTATGAGAGATTGAAGGTAGTTCCATTATTAAACATGTGAGATGGAAGTTCCAATTTCACATGTCGGATCTGATGTGACTGGGTGACTTTAAGGAAGCCCGTCACTCTCAGGCTTCACCCCACTTCTGATAACAATCCTGGCCTACCTGACCACATTATGAGAAGGGGTACAGACAGTGCCACCCTATGCATGTCAAGACAGAAATAAACCCCACCAAGTTCAATTGGGCATACTTCTGGGAAAGTATGCTTAGGATTACAGCCTGGGAGTGAAAGTGCTTCACTCTTTAGAAGATGGTTGGTTGAAAGTCAACAATTGGGGACCCACAACAGGATGTTGCTTTGACTTATTAAAGAGTTGAATGCCCCACACTTGGTCTCTTGCTTGTCTTCACTGGTTTGTCATGCGGTTTCTGGCTCTTTCTTCTTTGCTCTGCAATGTCTGACTAGGGTTGTCAGGTTCAGGGCCTGAGACTGATCCTGTATCTTTAGGAGAAGAGAAGGTCAGCCACGTGCAGGTGTTCTTGCAACACTGTAATGGGAAAAACCACAAAGTGAAAATCTCCCTTCCCCCTGCACACACCTTTTAAAGATACAGCCTCCAAGAGGTCTTTTGTATCTTTAAAAGTTGTGCAGGGGGAAGGGAGAATTCCACCTTTTGGTTTTCCCATTACAGTGTTGCAACAACACCTGCACTTGGCTGACTTTCTCTTCACCTAAAGATACAGGACCAGTCTCAGGCCTTGAACCTGGCAACTCTGTCTCCCATTTCATACCAGTTTCCTTCTCCCCCTTCTGTTTGTGCTGTTTGTTGTGTCTTTCCCATCTCTGATCCAAGCACTCCACTCTCATTTGCTCTTTGCCTCTTTCTCAGTTCTGCTTCCATCATCTCTCTTCTGCCCTGCTCTCTAGGCTACAAATTTACCCCTCCCCTGACCCTCTCTCTTCCTGGGTCCATTGTCACCATTCTCAGCTGTTTCTTTGTATAGACTCTTCCAGAAAAGCCAAATTTACAGAAAACATTCTGCTCGGAGCCCTGGTCCTGAATCACATCAAGCTGATATTTGCTAAAGTCTGAGAGCATTCTAATCTCCTACTGCTCCCTGCACTATGAAATACAGAACCATTAGCATCATGAAACTGAAGTAGTATATAAAAAAAGAAACTCTTCGACTGTATGTTAAGGATGGAGACAGAGCTGTGACTTTTAGTTCATAAAAAAATGGCAGTCACTGAAAGATACAAGCAGGTGAGGGTGCAAATGAAAGTAAAGGGACAATTGTTCAGGATCCATAGTCTGCAAAATCCATTTATTGCTCTTCAGTTTGAAAGGCATGAAGCATTTGAAAAGTAGTTCAATCCTTTTTTTTTCTATGTAGAATTACTTTTTGAAAAGTAGAACTAAAAAAGGCAGAGTACTGCTATACTATTGCTGCTACTGCTACTGCTACTACTATTAGTATACTTCTGCACCAGCCTTCCTCAAAGGAGCTCAGGGTGTCACACTCTCACAACAAGAACCACCCTCTGATATAGTTACATTGAGGGCTAGCGACAAACCAAAGGTCATTCAGTGTACTTTGTGACTGGTTGGAGGTTTAAATCTAGGTGTTTGTAGTCTTAGTGTAATCTAGCAGTTCTCCTCTAATTTCAAAGTGGTATTCAATGCTAATCTTACTCAGGGTAGACCCATTGAAGTTAATAGAGATGGCTAACTTAAGTGGGTCTGTTCTGAGTAAGACATAGTTGAATTCAACTCACAATTTCCCCTCTACAACACTTGAAAATTGCTTAATGTCTTGGTGAACAATTTAAGAAACTTTTTTGTGTGTTTTTCCATTCTACAAATCAAAACACATATGTAACTCATCTTTTCATAACTGATATATTGTCTGTTTTTGCAAGCAAAGTTCTATGAAGTTGGGTGCAATGTCTATCAGCCTTAACCTCAGGTCAAGCTCAGCCTCCTCCTCCTTTAGAAGGATGGCAGTTCTTAGCCAAATGAGAATCACCTGTATGGAGCTCATGGACCAACAGCCCCTGCAAGGCTCCCAGGGACATTCTATGGGGTGGCAGAAATGACTGCCTCCATCAATAGACGGGGGGCAGCCAGTTCCCCCCCCCCAATAAATTTCCCCAGGAAGAGACATCTAATGACATATGGTTGCTTCCTGGACCATTTTGGCAAGCATTTTTCAACCCATATGGTAAACCCCACACTTTCTAACTGCTTCAAACACTTGGAAACTGTAAAAGAAATAAAATTAAATTAAAAGCAGACCACCTCACTAAAAGTTGGTGGGGGTGCAGATTCCAGAGCATGCCACGTTCTGACCCGCATGTTGCTTTGGGAGCCATGGGTTGGGCGAGTTCACCCAGGAATGAGTACCATCCCAAAATCCACCCCCATCCATAACTGATGCACAAAACTGCTTTGGGTCTGTGGATATAAAGTTTCCATTTCTTTTCTACACAGATTCCTTCACAAAGGGAGACATCTTTCAATAAAGTGAGACAGGGACAACACTGCAAGCAGCAAAACAGAAATAATGAAAAGGAAGTGAGCTAATGGGCAAGCTTTCTGTCAAAACACAGCCTTTTCTTCCATGTCCAAATCCTCTTCAATTGACCTCCTCCTTACATGTAGAATCCTGGTCCACTTCATTGTGCTATCAATGAATAATTTCTTGGGGAAATCAGTTTGATAGACCAAACTGCTACCTGCCACCAGAGCTTGGAAAAGTTACTTTTTTGAACTACAACTCCCATCTGCCCAATCCAGTGGACATGCTGGCTGGGGCTGATGGGAGTTGCAGTTTTAAAAAGTAACTTGGCCAAGCTCTGCCCGCCACCCAAATGTGAGTGCCACCATGTCCATCAGCTCTGAAGTTTGAATTGCAACATTGAAAGCAGCCCTTACAGCAGGAGTAGGGAACCTTTTCCAGCCCATGGGCAGGCTCAGGAACTGCCCCACCCTACAGGGGCCATTTTTGATAGGTGGGTAGGGCCACCTACCTGTCAGACAACTGACATCATTATGCCAACTTGAAAGTAGCTTGCTCTCATCACTAATCAGTTGATTGGTGTAGACAGTGAGCACCTTTGAAGGTGTGCTGTCAGTGCTGACCAGATGATTGGCACTGACAGCACACCTTCAAAGGAGCTAGCTGTCAGCACCATTCAGCTGATTGGCACTGACAGTGAGCCCCTTTGAAGTTGCCCGTTTTGTATTCAAGCCACATCTGCAAATGGCAAAGTTCTCTGCAAAGGAAAATTATTTGTTTGGAGGCAGGGTTTTAATCCAAACCATGCCTGTAAATGGAAAATATCAGAATGGCTCACTGTCAGTGCCAACCAGCTGATTGATACTGTCAGTGAGCCTCGCTTGCCAAGGAGCAATTGGGATCACACTTCAAGCTCCCAAATGTTGCCTTGCAGCCGTTGTTTCACTTGTGCCACATCAGGCATGGGTCAAGGGACGATGGTTTGGGGAAAATGGCCTTGCAGTGAAACATAGTGTCAGGGAATCAGGTTTACAAATACACCCAGAGTTCCCAGTTGATCAGGGTGAGGGCAGCAGGATACCAGGAGAAGGAGTTTTGGGACCACACCAGTGTACAATTTTTTTAAGGTTTATTCAAAGATGCCAAATTTAACACAGCCAGGAGTGCTCCTGTGAGTCACCCCATTGCAGGAATGGTAAGATGCAATATTAGATATGCCCAATAGTCCTGATCTTTCATGCTCACACAGTCACACAAGTAATTGGTGGCCAACCAGTACAGTAGTGAAGGGAGGGGAGGGGTACCTTCAAAGTCTCGATGGTAGCTGTATTAGAAACTTCTCAAATCATCTGGTGAAGCTGGGGTGTCTTTATAGTCTGATAATGTTTTGACTTTTTAAAAAATATCTTTGCTGAGCCCCTGGTATCTCACCCATCAATTGGTCAAATTGGCACCCTGTGACGAGATCTCTTTTGGGTGCTCAGACTTGCATTCAGATTTTTCATATTTGTATATGTTTATATCCAGATATCCCATATTATTGTGTCTTTTATGAACTTCAGTGATTCCAAACCTGCTCTAGTCTCGGCCAAATCTGAAAGGAAAATCCATTCATACTCTCACTCATTCACTTCTACTTGTTGACACATTTAGGCAAGGTTCTTCTCTATTATTCACTAACAGGCAAAAAAACCCTTGTGGCTTCAGAACATACCAATAGCCAACAGCTATTTCTATCAAATGTTAAAAAGCAGGGAAATCGGGCAGCTACAGTGAGTGCACCAGGGGAGCAGGAGACCTGACCTCCTGTCTGAGATATTGTACTGCCCTACAAATTTGTAAAAATGCAACACAATTTGTGTTGGTCTTTCACAGTCCAATTTACTTCCTGTGTAGCTTGGAAGAATTTGGTAACATGTGCTTCTGAGCATATGGTGAGTGGTGGCAACACCTGCCATCTCCAAAGATGGAGAGTTACATTTTTGATATGTTGGTATTCTTGTTACTTTGCTTCTTTCCTGCATTACTACTGTTCCTACAGATAATTTAATCTAGGAAATAATGTTTTACTCATTCATCCTAGAAATCTGTGTCAAATGAGGGGGCAGGGGAGGGGGAGGGGAGGGGGAGAGGGAGCGGATAGGAAGAAAGAGGAAGACGGGGAGGGGAGGTTTGATCATTTGCATGCTTACTGAGTTTAATAGGATTTACTCCTGTACAATCATGCTTAGAATAGGTGAAACTGACCTGGAGGAGAGGCAGGGAGTGTTGTTAATCAAGCATTTCTGAGTTCAGGACTATACGGTTTTGTTTTGAAATGAGTTTATGGGAAGTATCAGAATGGCATTGGGGGTATTTTCAATTTAACATTGTGGAATGTGACAAATCCATGCTGGCTATAGTATACAGCCATCCTGTAGCTGTTACTATTTTTAATTTGTTTTACAAATGCTATTAGTTACTTGTTTTTAAACTGTATGTACATAATTTTAATGCCTTATGTAAACCACTTAGAGGTTTTTACAGTCAGGCAGTGTATACATTTTAATTAATAAAATAACAAAAAATGAAATAGCCTTGGGCCACTAGCTGTTTCTGTACAGCATACAAGCAATGTAACAAACACTGTGCTTTGTTTAACAAACAAGACTGAGAAAGTTATAAACATTCCTGAGTTTATCTCAAGCATTTTTAAATAACAAGAGATTGCCCTACATGCTATTAGATTCTAAGATATACGGCTGTAGGGTTAAAACTATACATCCTGGTCTGTGTTTAATTCTGGTAGTGTTTCTTAAATGCACTTTTAAAAGATACAATAACAAATACAGTGGTAGAGTAATACTTGTGGTAAATGCATAGCAGTGCAGAATCATATGGAAATATTCCAAGATCAGTTTCAATAATAAATGGCATGAATATATACGTGCATGGAGATGTTCAGGCATTGATACATAGGAAGGAAGAAAATGTACAGCAAATATGCTTTAATTTATGCCAGCAGGAGCCCTGAAACCTCCCACTGCTGCCTTAGAATCATTTGGCAAGTAAGCAGAATCTTTTTCTGACTTGTCAGAGCTCTTCCTTTTCTTTGTGAATTTTTTTGGTCATAGATGGATTTGCTCCACCTGCACTGAGCAGGTATACTATTTATTTAGTCCAGATGACTTTGATTGCATTTGGGAGCAATACTGAATTAAATCCAAGTAAGTCTGGATTAAGTGAAGTGTAGATGTCCACACTGAAACCTTGGAAATAATCACCTGGGAGTGGAGTGATACACATGGGTAGATAAAGAACAGACCACACTTACAGTAACACATCTCCTGCACACCATTACAAGTAGACATAATGGGAGCTGAAATTAAATCAGTGGAGCACAGCATGGTACGTAGCAGCTGGTCAAACTAGTGATTTGTTGTTGTTTTTTCAGTAAATGAGGGTGCTTTAAACCAGCAAGATGAGCTTTGTTTTCCTGAGAGCAGGTCTGCTGGTCGACAGGTCTATCCCCCTCCTCCTAGTCCCCATGATATTTTCATATTGGCAGCCTGGTTTATTTTCAATGGAGCAAGTGAACAAAATAAATGCAACAGCCAGTCTCTTCATGTTGTTTTCTAGCTTCATATCAAGAAGCCAAGCACAAAGGAGGGTTGGTATGAAGAGGTAGATCGATGCAAGTAATGATTGGCTTCCTAAGGTAGCAGTTGCTCCCACTGAATAGTTTCCGCTTTATCTCCTCTCGGGCTGCAATTCTAAACACACTTGCAGGGGAATAAGTAGGGATGGAAGAGAAAATTTGGTTTGGTATGCATTTTAGTACAAAGCAATCTTAGTCATACATGCCAAGACCATACGTGAACCAAAGCACAGTTATCCTTCAAAATGTCCAATTTTTGAGAAAAGGTTCTCCAACCAAAAAAGTATGCACAAAATGTGTATACAGAATTAGTGAGAAGAATACATAAAGATGTCTATGTTAGAGAAAAAAGGATACAAACTGGTATTACACTAGAAAAAAAATTCCTTGCAGAAATGTATATTAGAAGAATTTTAGGACTATCTTTTTTTTAAAAAAAATCACAAATTGATGTTGAAGTGTTGCAAACTGAATTTGAGCTTGGAAAAATGAGAAACTGAAGCTGTCAGATCCATCAATCCCTAGGAGTAACCCAGTAAACATACATAGGATTGTGCTGTTAATCTGTTAGATGTTGCTTAAAAACAGATATTCCTGCTTCTTGATGAAAAGAAGTTATTTATTCTGGCCCTATAATACACAGAGAAGCGTTTGGGGGGGAGGGTTGGTCAGGTGGGTTTGCTGGCCAATCGGTCAAGGAGGATGAGCCTGCTCCTCCTTCAAACTTGCATCTCTTTTGCCTTGTGGCACCCTCCTTCCCTCCCTTGTCAGTATGGGCTCTGCTAGTCACCAGATGGGGCTGAGTATTTTTTTGGGGGGGATTCTGATTTCAGATTCCCTTTCGTTTTGCCTACTCCATACTGCTTGGGTTGATTCAATTGGCCTTCAGGGGGGTTGCGGTTAGCTTGCTTTGGCTGGCATTGAATTTGGGCAGGTGAGGAAGGAGGGGATAAATAGCGGGAGACTGAGGCATTTTTGTAAAGGGCACTCTCTAGGGAACTACCAGTGCTGATTTACTGGTGGGGATCTGGGGGGTGTCTTTGTGGGCACCAACTTGCACATCATGGTGAAAGCCAGTACGCCGGGCCATGTTGCAGAGGTTGGAACCACATAATTGGCTCTACTAGCAAGGAGGGACAAGCTTTTCCCCATCCTTAGCTGGAGAGTCACAGTCAGCGGTGACTGACATGCCCAGGGGCCTGGAGGGAATGATCCCTACCAGTTTAGGTTTATCCTCACCTGCCCGAAGAAGTTTCAATCTGGTTAATTGGAAAACATTGGATTGAGTTTAATAGTTGTTATATTTTAATAAATATAACATTACTCCATTTCTGTCTCACGAGTCTTATTTGGTGTGGTGGCAAAAGGGATTAACTGAAGCCCACATTCAATAGTAGCTCATAAGACCAGGCTTACATGTTATCACACTGGCATCAGGGGGACTACTCACACCTTCATGTTGTTTCTAGGATGTAGGGTTCCTAACTTACTAAAACAAAAGCCAATAGTGGCAGTTCTTCTTCTTTCCCATCTGTTTCCAGAAAGGTAGGTGAAAGGACGGGGGGGGTTTCTTGGAGGGGGAAAGAGAATTTTAATAGATATTAAAAGGGGCAGGATAAGGCAGGTGATGCTGAACAAGGCTAAGAGGAAAACAGGTATTTTCTATGTGCAAGGTCCCAGGCTGAACACTTTAGCATCTCCCATTGTTACACCAGAATTAAGGTTTGTTCCCGCTGGTTGAGGTCCAATATCAAACAACGGAGACTCAGAATTGCCAACCAAGGCCTTTTATTAACTATACGTTTGCAAAGCGGAGAGCTCACAGTAGACTCGCGTCAGTCTGTGAGGTCTGAAGCATTCATGATTCTTACAGGCAGTTACACACTCTGAGTTTCAAGCAGTTGGCAATACATGGACATTCCAAAGGTGGGAGGGAGTTCTACTCAGTTCCACTGTGCTTCATAGTAAAGATAAGGAACACTCCCTTACTCCCTGAATTATACTGTGTTCTTACTGACTGCTTTGTGCTTACTATACAAGGTCGCTTTTAAACAATGAACAAAACTGAGAACTGAGCATCTCTTCTTAAAGCAGGCAGGAAACTAAAATCCATTCTTTCTATCAATCAATAATCTATATATTTATAACAATTCCTCCCTCAAAAGCATGAAGAAAATTAATTTTAGGCATATTCATTTGCTTATGGATTATACTTTGCAGACCTGCGACTTTCTTTGGAATTTATCCTCCTTGCAATCATGGTAAGTCTGATTAGTTTATTACAACAATATATCCAAGCAACTATAAAATTATCTGTATTTCTAGAACACTAGGAACTCTAACAGAAAGTTTCTGTTTGAGTCCAACACATTTGGATAAAGCTTTGTTCTGTATAACAAGTGCATTTAGAATTATTAATGTGTGTATCATTAAATGAATACTGGTTACATTGAATTTCATCAAGCTAGATGGGAAAACAACCCATTTTGAGTGTTTATGCAGGATAAATATCTTACTCATGTTTGTTTGGTTCAACTGCTAATTCTGGAGCTGTGACTGGGAGGGGGTAATAAGGAATTTCATCTCCTTTCACCTATAGTGTAACACATATTCAGCAGTTTATCAAATTGAATGTTTTGAACTTGTATTAAAATACTGTTTTCATGTGTTTGAAGGCATAGGGAAAGCAATATAATACAAGTACCCTACAAATGTGCTTGTATAATAAAATCACTACTGCCTACAATTACTGTTCAGCAAAAATGCTGCTTCTATCGTGTAAGGCTTAATAGAGTTCTAAGTTCTAATTCTGAAATAAAAAGTCACTGGATGCGGTGTAGTCTTATCTTTAAGCCTAAACCGGGCACTGTTTCTGATAGCCATTTTGCTTCAGGGGTCTTGTCACTCCCCTCACCAGGTGGGAGGTCCTTCGCTACCTCCTTGGGTTCCATCGGCTCCTTTGACTCCACTGGTTGGGCAGAAGACTTTACACGATCTGTATGAATCCACTGTGGGTTGCCACTGACTTTGATTGCGGTGTGGGCAATTAAAAGAACCTGCTGTGGTGGTCCCCAGTTGTCACCTAAGGGATCTTTCTGCCAACTTTTCACGCGAACCCAGTCACCAGGCTGAAATTGATGGATTGGTCCTTCCAGGGGTAGTCTTTGGAACTCTCTGACGTACCTATGGAGATCACAGAGAACAGACTGCAGGGCAATTACATATTTTTGCACTTGTGCTTCTCCCACCACAAAATGTCTGTCCTGTCTTTTACTTAACCCCAACTCCGGTGGTCTGCCATACAGAACCTCATAAGGTGTCAATTTAGTTTCCCCCCTTGGAGTAGACCGAAGTCTAGTTAGTGCCAAAGGTACAGCTTGTGGCCATTTTAACTTGGTTTCTTTACAGATTTTCACTATGGTGGTCTTAAGTGACCTGTTAAGTCTCTCGATCTGACCAGAAGATTGGGGTATCCATGGAGTGTGGAGCTTCCACTGTATTCCCAAAAAGTCTGCCACATGTTGTACCACTTTAGAAACAAAATGAGGGCCTTGATCTGAATCAATAGTCTCTGGCAACATAAAACGTGGAATAATTTCCTTTAGTAAAATCTTTGCCACTGTCTGTGCAGTGTTGTTTCGACATGGGTATGCTTCAGGCCAACCTGTAAGTTGATCAACAATCACTAGCAAATATCTATAGCCATTTGTTCTTGGTAACTCTGCAAAGTCAATCTGAAGTCGTTGGAAGGGGTAAAAAGCCCAATCTCTTGCCTCCCATTGGGTGTGGAGGTTTTGGTCCTGCTGGATTTAATGCTGCACAAACTGGGCATTGGGAAGCTGCTCTCTGGGTTTCAACATATAATCCAGGGGCAATTATCTGTCAAACCAAAAGATCTCCCAAAGCGCTTCCCCCTAGGTGCATGGCTTTGTGAGCTGCAATTACTACATGTCTCAGTAAAGGCCGAGGAATTATGATTTGTCCTGCTGGTATTTGCCACCACCCATCAGGTCTTTTTAATGCATTTGCCTCTATGGGTCTTTCTTCTTCCTTTGGGGAATAGACTGGTTTTAATTGTTCTAGTGATAAATTTGGTATTAAAGCTTCCTGTACATAACACAGCAGTGGATCTGTTTCTCCTGACAACGCTGCTTCCTTGGAAGCTTTATTAGCCAAATTATTTCCTTGCTTCAAAAATGGATCTTTGCAACGTCCATGAGCTGACACATGTATTATGGAAACTTCTTGTGGCAATAACAAAGACACAAGGAAACTTCGAATCTGTTCCCCATTCTGTATAGGCCTGCCATCACTTTCCATAAAGCCTCGCTCTTTCCAGAGAATGCCAAATGCATGAGCTGTTCCATACACATATTTGGAGTCTGTGTACAGATTTATTCTCCTCCCTCTCCATAATTTCAGTGCTTTTATAGCTGCATATAGTTCTGCTTGCTGGGCTGACCAATGTCCAGGTAACCTGCCTGTCCAGATTACTGAATCCTTTTTAACAACTGCTGCTCCTGTGTGACGTTTGCCTTCATAGATGCCGCTTGAGCCATCCACAGAAACATGTTCTGCCTCTGGGAGGGGGACATCTGACAATCCTGGACGTATGGATGTATCTCTTTCTAATACTTCCAAACAGTCGTGCAAAAGTTCCCCCTGTTCTGGCATGAGGGTGGCTGGATTTAAAGTGTTACAAACTGTTAGAGTCAAATTCTGTCTTCCTGTTAAAGCTTGCTCATACTCTGTATGGCGGGAGGGATTGAGGATTTTATCTGCTTTTGAGCCCAAGATTTTAGCAACATCATGGGGGCCTTGTATATCCAGAGGGGCTCCCATTACAATTTTCTCAGCCTTTTTCAACAATAAGGCCGCTGCTGCCACTGCGCGCATACATGATGGCCACCCTTTGGCCACGGGGTCCAGAATTTTAGAGTAGAAACCTATGGGTCTCCATGTTTCACCCCATTTCTGAGTCAGTACTCCTGAAGCTACGCCACCCTTTTCAGTAATATACAGTCTATAGGATTTCTGATCATTGGGCAAGGCGAGCACTGGAGGCTGGCTTAGGGCCAATTTTAATTTTCTGAATGCTTTTTCCATATCGCCATTCCACTTCCAATCTTTTAAGCCTGTCTTTGTCAGGGATTCATACAGTGCTTTGGCTTTCACTCCATATTCAGGGACCCATTGTCGGCAAAAGCCTGTTAGCCCCAAGAAGGCTCTTAGCTCCTTAGGATTCTTTGGCTGGGGCACTCTCATGATTGCCTCTCTTCTCTCATTACTAAGGGCACGGGATTCATACTTGATCTGATACCCCAAGAAAGTTACTTCAGGAAGGCACCATTGCACCTTTTCCTTGGAAACTTTATATCCCTTTTCTCCCAGCTCTTTGAGCAAAGACACTGAACTTGCTTCACACCGTTCACGTGTATCGCTGCATATCAGAATATCATCCACATAAACCAGTAGGGGGCAGTGTTGAGGCCGAGCTCTCCAACTTTCCAAGTCTTTTAAAAGGGCCTTAGTAAATTCAGATGGGGATCCGAGGAATCCTTGGGGCAAAATGGTCCAACTCATTTGGCATACCCTGCCTGTTTGGGGGTTCTCCCATTGAAATGCAAACAGATTTTGACTGTCTGGATGGAGAGGAATAGAGAAGAAGGCATCTTTTAAGTCCAAAACAGTGAAGTATTTGGACGTTGGGGGTATTTGAGTCAAAATGGTATGGGGGTTGGGCACCACAGGGTGGTCTCCTTCAACTATGCTGTTTACAAGTCTCAAGTCTTGCACTAGGCGATACTGCCCTGGTCGATTGGCTTTAGGTACTCCCATTATTAGCGTGTTATAGGGAGATGTAGTTTTTTTCAGCCACCCATCTCGCAGAAACTGCTGTATTAAAGGCTGTAATCCTTGCCTAACTTCCTTCCTCAGTGGATACTGTCGAGTAGCCTGAGGTAAGCTTCCATACTTTAACCTTACTTTCACCTGCTCAGCATATTTAGCTCAAGCAGGATTCCCTTGAGCTGCCCATACATGGGAAGGGATCTCCTTTGGCAATGCTACCTGACCTCCATTACTTCCAGTTGGGCTGCTAAGTAGCATCTGATACGTGGAAGTATAACACTTGAGAATGCGTACTTTCATTTTGTTCTTTTCAAAGCTTATTTTAGCTTGCAGCTTGGTGAGAATGTCTCGCCCCAATAATGCTACTGGGCATTGAGGAGACACAAGAAACTGGTGTTCAATGACATCCTCTCCCACTTGGGTTAATTGTGGCCAGGTAAAATGTAGCTTTTGCTTCACCCCTCCTATTCCTTCAATGTGGGTGCGACAGGGGCTAATTATGTCAGGCTGGGCCCCCGGTAAAACAGAGTAAGTTGCTCCAGTATCCACAAGAGCATGATATTTTCGCCCCTTAACTTTAATGGGAATGGTTGGTTCTTGACTTCCCCGGGGCGGGCCTGTCCTCCGTCAATCTGAATCCTCCTCATGTCCCATCAATCCAGCAATCCAAGTGTATGGTGGGCTTGGATCAGAGTTTGAGACCTTTTTAACTCCCTTCATATAATCATCATTGTCATCTTTATTCTCTGGCCTCTTTTGTTTACAATCTCGCGCCCAATGACCTCTGCGATGACATTTTGCACATTCGTCTTTTTCTAACCTTCTCCTTGGCCTATCTCCTACTTGCCTGTTCCTTTCTTTTGATTGTGTTCCCATGGCAATGGCTAGCATGGTACACTCCTTTTTCCATCTCTTCTCCCCCTCCTTTTTCTCTACTTGGTCCCTGTTCACATACACCTTGTATGCCACTTCCATTAATTGGGCTATTGGCATTGCCTGGGCGCCTGGCAACTTCTGAAGCTTTCTTCTAATATCTGGGGCTGCTTGGCCAATAAACATCGTGGCTACTAGCCGGGTGTTTTCAGGAAGCATGGGATCCATTTCACTATATTGCCGAAAGGCTGTGTAAAGCCTATTCAAAAAGGAAGGAGGGTCTTCTGTAAGTCCCTGACGAACTTCATATAACTTATTAACATTCACTGTTCTTGGGACTGCATGGGTCAAGCCATGCATAATCAGGCGCTTATAAGTCTGTAAGGCCGGGGGTGAACCATTACGACTATTCCATCTTGGGTCCTGATCAGGGAATGTATTAGCTACAGGCAATCCCCCTTGTTGGCCTGCTTCCACCTCTGCTTGCCTTCTTGCCTGGCTTAATACCATGGACCTTTCTTCTGGCCCTAACAAGGTTTGTAGCAAAGTCTGTATATCTCCCCAAGATGGATTATGGCTTGAGAAAATGGATTAGAATAAGGCAGTCATTTTTATAGGGTCCTCCCTCAGGGTGGGGGTCTGATTCTTCCAGTTAAATAGATCAGAAGTGGTAAAAGGTACATATACATATGCCTGGGGTGCACCAACAGGCAGCAGGATCCACCACTTCTCTCATAGGACATTCCAAGGTACCAAAACTTCTTTCCTGTTCCTGTTGCCGGGTGCGGGACCTAGTCTGTGGGCCCTGAAGTGTACGTTCACTTTCTTCATTAAGAAGGCTTTGCTCAAATTGGAGCTGCATCCTGTCTATTTGTTCTTGTATGGCACTTAATCTCGATGGAGTAGCCAAAGTCTGTTCACCCTCTCTTATTGATCTCCTATATTCCAACAAAGCTGCAGGTGGGATAAACTGAGAGGTTGGCTTTAATACTTGAGCAGTAGATGTTGGTGTAGTGGGTGAAACAGGTACTGAGAGAACAGGTGTTGGTTGTGGCAATCGGGAAGCAGGAACTGCCTGGGGGGCAGAAACTGCTGGAACAGGCACTGCTTGATTGTAGGGCGGGGGACGAACTTGGAGAGTGTCCAATAATGGGTCCTCCTCAACAGGGAGGATAGGACAGGGTTTATTGGGCTTCTGACCACCTGATTTGGATATTAACATTACTTTGAAATTTTTATTCTCATGTTTGCATTCATACTCGAGCAACCACTGTGGCCTTGCTTCCACCATGTTTAACCAGATCTCAGCATATGCAGCTGAATCCACATAGCCACTTTCTCGAGTCTGTTTGCAAACGGCTTTCACTATATCTATTTTGAATGTTCCTTCTTTAGGCCAGCCTATGTCCCAGCTGGGCCATAACTTTTCACAACACAGTCTCATTCCTCTGTCAGACACCATACCTTCCCGGTATCTTCCCATGAACCGGTTCTTATGTTGCAACACTAAACCTAAAGGGGTCCCCCTGTTGGATGTTCCCACGCCCATTCTCGGGGTTTTCACCTGGTTGCTTCACAACCCTGATCCAGCAAGCACACACCACTTTTCTCGCTTCGTCTTTCTCCAGCCGCTTCCCTCGCGGTAGGCAGAAACGTGAATCCAGACTCCACACTCACTTTGCAAGCACTTTTGCGTCTCAGTCACATACACGCACCGGGTCAGATGGGGATTCCACGTCCCACAGGATCCCTGGGCAGTGGCCTTTCCCTTACCTCCCTCTCCCACACGTTGGTAATGCTTACCAAAGTCCGCTGTGAGGGGCAATCCGCGTCCGGATGAGAGGTGTTGGTTCCTCTGAGTCTTTAATGGGAGCCCTCAATTAATACTCACGTGGTGTTAGCTCTCCGTACGCCAGCCCTGGGGTCAGGCCAAAAGTGGCCTGGAGCGCTCTAACCCTCAGCTCTCCGGCGCGGCCCTAACACCCGCAAGGTTAACCAGAGGACTCCTGGCTGCTAGGCTCACCAGAACTATTACACCAGAATTAAGGTTTGTTCCCGCTGGTTGAGGTCCAATATCAAACAACGGAGACTCAGAATTGCCAACCAAGGCCTTTTATTAACTATACGTTTGCAAAGCGGAAAGCTCACAGTAGACTTGTGTCAGTCTGTGAGGTCTGAAGCATTCATGATTCTTACAGGCAGTTACACACTCTGAGTTTCAAGCAGTTGGCAATACATGGACATTCCAAAGGTGGGAGGGAGTTCTACTCAGTTCCACTGTGCTTCATAGTAAAGATAAGGAACACTCCCTTACTCCCTGAATTATACTGTGTTCTTACTGACTGCTTTGTGCTTACTATACAAGGTCGCTTTTAAACAATGAACAAAACTGAGAACTGAGCATCTCTTCTTAAAGCAGGCAGGAAACTAAAATCCATTCTATCAATCAATAATCTATATTTTTATAACACCATTAATGGATCTCAGAGGTGTAGCAGGGCTGAGGAAGACTCTGCCCAAGACTTAGAGAGGTACTGCTAGTTAGGATAGATAGGCATAGACTGGCCAATGGTCTGACTCAGCATAAAGCAACAACATATGTTGGCATGTAAACTATTATAACACGATCTACAGTTTACCTTAAGAACAGCAGAAGTTGATCCATGGGATCATTCTGGAAATCTGTTTAAGGTGTCATGACCACTTTGTTGATTAGACTGGGCCAAATCCTATAAAAACCCATGCCTGATAATCAACAGAAAGCACTCAGCTCACCTTTTGCTTGTAAGGTTCACACTTTTCAAACAGAAAGGAAAAATAATCAAAAGTGCAATCGCTCCTCCAATTTACTTCCAACAAAACAAACTCTTCAGGATCATCTTGTATTAAGAAGAGACATGACTTCTGGGCTTTTGAAACCAGTCATTCTCACTCCCCATTCTTAATCTATTAAGAGAGAAAAATGTTTGCTTCTGTTTATTATGAGAAACACTTCAACATATCGTATTTTCTATCACCTGTCAAAATGTTATTTTAGATTGCTACCCAAAAAGCAAAGCATAATGCATAATGTAATTACCTTTGGGCAAATACTCAGATATTGTGATGTGCCCTTAGCCCTGGAAATCTTAAAGCACAGAAAACAAAGATGACCTGACTGATAGAAACCCCTAATTTATTTTTCCCCCTATTAAGAAGATCCACCACCTTGCCTGGAATGACTGATTGACAAAGAAGAGGTCAGAGGTCATCAAAGGATAGTTGCCATCAAAATCATAGGTTATTATACAATCCGTCACTAAAGAGATGATCTCAATTACCTTTGATGAATATCCCTTCCGGAGCAGGGTTCAAAAATACTTTATGACTATACTAATTCAAGGGAAAGACTAAAGGTTACCATTACTCCAGAAAAAGGGAGCTTAGCTCAGCCTACAGCTACAGAGTCCTACATCTGAATTTTTCCCATCCTGTAATGGATTAGGGGTGGGGTGAAAATTCAAAGCAGGGGAGACAATGTCAGCTGCAAGCAGGCCACCTTCCTCAATTGTGGGTGAGGGCTGAAAGACACAAATGCCAAGCACTGGGTTGAACTAAGGGCCATTTTATTAAAACTTTAAACTAAACTAAACTTGCAGAGGGAAAGAATATATATAAGTGTAGGATCTGGCTAAAAGGCCAAACTACAGCTATAGGGTGACCAACCCTGCTGGGGCAAGGGCAAGCTATTTTGCCTATCCCTTACCCAAGCCACACCCACAGGGTGAGTAGGGAGGCCTTTCTGCATCACTCCCCCCAGGGTCCCAGAACTCTGGGCTGATGAGGAAAGTTGGCCCCAAAGACAGCCCATATCCAGCCCTCAGACTATGTAGACCTGGAGTGCAGGCCTCTGAAACCTCCAGTGTCCTCCAAAGGTGTCTAAAGAGCTCACCTAGCTGTTGTGATCTGCTTTCTTTTCTGCGCCTTCTTGCCACAAAAGGGGACAAATCTCAGTTTAGTCCCCTTTTACCCCACTCCTGTGAACATCTCATAGGCACCTCTGCAGGTCTGAAAGGAAAATGTTGTTACCTGCATCCATCAGGTGAACACCATCGGGCCTATTGAGTTCAACCCTGTATCTCTGGGTGATGCAAAACCAAACCCCCAGAACCCAAGAAAGCCAACCTGAGCTCCCAATTAACTTTTTTGCAAGCCTATTTATGTCCCTCGGGTCCCCCAAACAGTGTCACAGCCTACGGGTAGGATGTCAGACCAAACCAGTTGAATGTGGGGCCAGCACTACTTAATAATCTGAAAGTCATGGCACACTTGCAAACTTAAGGGCCTTGCCCTTCAACAAACCAAGGTCATCCCCCCAAGTGAATGTCCAGCACATGAAGAGCACCCACACCAAACCTTGCTGGAATAACATGAGTAGGAGCCCATCTGAGTGCATCGCACAGTGACCAACAATTGAACGGTGGCACATTGACTGAGTCCCAGCTGTGATTCAAAACAAGAATTTGCCACTCTGCGGCCAGCCCAGAAGACCATACTATGGCTGCAGAGTAGGATGGGTACATGCTCTGTTCCCATCCTGCAACCTGCCAGCAGAAAGGCCAAACCTGCCACTTGGGCCTAGCCAGAAAAGCCCAGCAGGAGAACCCTTTGTCCAGCTGCTTGCCTGGGTGCAGTGACCAAACCGGCCCAGTAAAAGGCTCAAAAGGCCCTAAAAAGTCCTAAGCCCTCCTCATGGGGGGCTGGGACCCACTACCCCCACCAGACACCAAACCTGAGGCCCACACAAAGGTCAAAGATATCCAAACCCAGATGAATGAAGCCACAGCAAAGGGGAGGGGAATGTACCAGACCCCAATTGCCGCCAAAACCCAGCAATTACCATGGCAATAAAGTGGAGGCAGACAGCTACATAACAATGGTGATTAGAGGCCTGTGCCTGCTCAGGAGCTGGTTAGTGCTCCTCTCTCCCTGACTGTCGCTGGTCACAGAGGGAGGAGCGCTGGTGGCACGGGCTTAAGTAAGCTTGGCTGCTCCGGCCCCTACGCAGCCATGCTTGATGCAACCATAGATGGTGAGTGGGGCTTCAACCCTAAACTGCAAAGCATGCTTTGCTCCCCGATGTGGTGTCCAGGGATGTGGAGTGGGAATTCTGCAGGCAACCCTAGCACACCATCAGCCCCACCTTCCCCCAGGTGAGATGATGTTTTTTGGGGTGGTGGTGGTTAGGAAGGGAGAGATGTAAGTGGATATTCACAAAGAATCACAAAGCACCATCCTTTCCCACCAGGGATGTTGGACTTGATTACAAGGGGTGCATCAGTTCCTTTCAAGGTCCTCTATGTATAAGGATTCCCCCCAATGTATTATTTGCTTTCTTAGCAGCAAATAATGGATGCGGTTAATTTCTGATGAGGACTCTGAGATTTATAGCCTAGCACCTTCAAATATTTGTGACTTTCTCCTGCCCTTGGAGAAAGTAATCAAAAATGGTCTTTCACCTGTGTTTAGGTCTGCAAATATGGGAGGCCATTCTATGCCTAGCTCTAGAAAAGTGCTCCACACATCTATAGAAGTATGCACTGCCTCTTCCTCCAAATTTCTCAAGGTAAAGTGTGTTTGGGAGACAGGTGGAAAGGTGAGGAGCCAAAGGTTCTTGTAGGGCTTTTTTGAGCATTCCAAACAAACACAATAATTGATCTTCAACTGATGGATCAGATTCCACTATTGGGTTGCAGCCTGACAGGGAGGTGGGTTGCAACAGCAAGGGGGGGGGAGGCAATTTTTTTTTTTAAATGTAGGCTATACATGCATTTTTGGCTTAAAAATAGGCCCTAGGTCTGAAGTGGTTGAAGAATACTGCTTATCATAGCTTTCCTTTCAATTAGTAAGCCTCCATGTAAACAGCGGCCCTTACATCTGAATAAACATGCTCTGGAAGAACTTCCTGACAGTATGAGCTTTTGACAGTGGAAAAGACTGCCTTAGGATCTGGCAGAATTTCTTTCATTGGAGGCTTTTAAGTGGAGGCTAGATGGCTGCAGCAGCTTCAAGGTTATAGGCTGATGCTAAAGCAGAGATGGGCTTTTTCACTGGTAGCACCAATGTTATGGAAATCCCTGCGGAAATGCAAGAGGGCCCATCTGTATTGGCATTCTTCCAGCTTCTGAAGATGCACACGTTTACACAGGGTAGTCCCTTGATCTCTCGACCAACATCTCCTGTTTTTAATTGCTATAAGATTTTATTATATATTTTAATTATCAAGGTTTATATTCCAATGTTTGTGTAACTGGTTTTACATTAACTATTAGACAACTATTTTGACACTGACTGGCATATGAAAGAAAGAAAAGAAAAGAAAGAGGATGCTGTAGTAGCAGAATGGCTAGAGAACCATTAAGGGACTTTCCAGTTCTATGATTCTATGCACAGGAGTGCTCTATAACTTGCCAATTTCTTAACTAAGAAGCCTCAGCTGGAAGTATTTCCTCAATAAAGGGTAGTGCTCAGACTTCTTGGTCATTTGTGGTTCCCTTTTCAACATCTTTTCCTGCTGTAAGAGAAGGGTGGGGAACCTATGGACCTCCAGGTGCTGTTGGACTACAATTCCCATAATCCCTGACCATTGGCTATTTTGGCTGCGACTGATGAGTTGTAGTCCAAAACATCTGGAGGGCCACAGGTTCCCCACCCCTGCTCTAGGATATCTTTTGAGGGGGAGTTGAAGAGAACTTTTTCAGAATTACTAGGTGATACAACCATCTGTTTCCCTCACTTCTGTAGGTAAAACTACCTGCATTCATCCCTGCCCCAGACTTCTTTTTAACCTCATTTTCTCCAGCCACGGCACCATTGTCTTCCCTGATATGGTTGCTGCATTTACATCCTTCAAATACAGGGCAAGAATGAAATGTCAGGGCTTCCTGATGTTTTATTCTTGCCATGTATTTCATTGGGAGGAGCAAACTGTCAACTAAACGGCAATTACACAATGAATACATGACATTTTATATATTTGATGGATAAGCAAGAGAGGAAAATAGCAAAAATTGTGTCTTTACTGACGAGAAGACAACAAAGAAATTACAAAGGAATGGGGCAACAGAAACACCTCACCTCATTTTTTTAAAAATTGTCATGGGTTCACTCAATATTCTTGATACAGACCTTGAAATATTTGATGTGTGACATTTCAGGAGCATGAGGTGGAATGACTGAAGGGCAAAGAAGAGAGGCAGGAATTTTAATTTTTTTCATATAGATTTCCAGCACTCATACTTGATTGACAATATTGGCAACTCAAAGCCTCACTGTGTTATCTATCCAACAGCTGGCTCTCCCTTAGCACATCCTCACAGCTGCATTCCTGATTCCTCAATGACCAACAAATAACCTTTAGAAAGGAGGGCTAATAGAATAACATTCATTTCTTTAAAAGATATCACTGACAAGGTGGTGGAGCAGGTTCTTTGAGAGAAACTTGTCCATATCCCCGTAGATCACACAACTATTCAAGATGGCTTTGCTCAGATTTCAGTAATCTGAACTTCTATAATCTTTCCTTTTTATTCCACACTTTGAATAGACTGTATATGTGGAATAAATATAGGCTGTCCTCTTTCTTCACAACATGAATGTTCCACTGATATTAATCAATATCACTGAAACAATGAAGCTAATTCTTAATTCAGCTGTTTGCTGCATTTGCTAAGAATGTAGAATATCAACATTACAAATGATTACAACTATTCTTGTTTGAAAAAAGTTCTATTAGTAAGATGTTAGCATCATCAATCATGATTGATGATATATATGCTTATGGCTTCTTCTTTCCCATGGCACATCCTTACGAATACAGCAGTCTGGATGTTACACAGTAGACAATTGTTCGGTGGCTAAAAGAATCACCCACAATTTTCTCATTTAATATTCCCATTACAATGCTGTCAAAGTGAGGGACACTAATGAAATTACGAGTTAAGGCTGTGTACTGGATGCATTTTTGTCAATAGGGCTAATTAAGGTGGACAGTGCCAGCTATCATGTGCATGGAAGGACCACATTTCTCTTTATGCATTTCTTTGCATGACAAAAGCATGTCATCAAGACAGTGATTTCTCTCTGTGCCATAATCCGAATAGTTTACGTAACGATACTAAAGCATCGATTGCACTTTTTGTGCACCGATAAATCCAGAGAAGTGCATAATCAAACTGGGAGTTGCATTGTGATTCACAATCAAATTTGGGAGCATTGCATTTGGTCAGTCCACTGCAGAAAATGATTGAAGGAATTCCTCCCCCATTCCTACCATGACTATTTGATTCATATTACTGCCATTGATATATTTTAAATAAAAACAATGCAGGGCTACTTGGAATCATGCATTGTGACAGGGTCTATATCTACAGAGACACCAGTTTTATAACAGTTGATCTGTAATGGTTTTCCTCCAAATAATCCTGAAATTGTAATTTCATGAGAGTGTTGAAAATCCATGTTAGACATCCCTAGCCCTCTGATAGAGAAGTACAGTTTCCAGAATTCCCTGTGGAATGGCAATACATGCTGAAAATAATTGAAGTCCACAATCCATGGCAAGCATCAGCAGTGGGCCTTTGGAGGGCCTGGCAGCTACTCAGGGGTGCCAGATGCTGATGCCAGCCTTGGTTGAATCTCAACCAATTTTAATAGATTATGACTGCAAGCCCAACCTCACTTTCCAGATTAAGCCCCACTGAATTCAGTAGGACTTCTGAGAAGATACCTGTAGCCTATGTTTGAGTGTAGACATGCTCAGTTGCTCCTTTATCTGAAGGTATACAGATATTCTCTGAAAAAGAAAGCAGCTTATTTATACAGGGGGGCAGGGGGGATTCAGTAGCGTTCGTATTTTAAAAAAATCAAAAACATATATTAGCTCCTAAGTGAGACATCTGACCTGTTGCATACAGGCCAGAAGCTGAAGGAAAAATGGATCAACATGAGCACTATTATGGGCACTGGCAGTCAGTTTTTTTAAAAATGAAGCTTTTTGCTGAGACTATGCTATAACGAAAATTTACAGCAAGACTATTTGAGAAGTTCTGCTTCAACAGCAAAATCAAATATTCACAGCACCACTGAAAACTACTGCTCCAAAGTAATGTTTTGCCCCTTTGTATCTATTTTTATTTATGCAAATACTGTAGTTAAATATGTCTCAAAAAATATTGAACTGTGGAAGGAAATGAAAGGATGAAACTTATAGTAAGAAGTTCCTATTTTAATGTTAACACAGTTGACCAAAGCCTTGATTTCATATCACCAGTGGTCCAGAGTGCACTGCAAACCTTAACGCAAACTTTCAACTCAAAGTCAGCAATATAAATACAGCTATAAAAGCTTTAGCGGAATACTGAATATACACTTCCACAGAAGAAAAATAAAATCACACACAGTCAAACCGATGCCTATCTTCAGCTAGAGTAACCAGCCAGATGATTCTAGGAAGTCTATAAACTTGCCATGAATCTGATCAAATGTTGGTCAGAGTCAATTACTGAGTTTACTCTGTGGCTGCAGTGTCAGCAAAGCAGTTCTTTTCCACCACCATTGCTTCCTCGTAGTCAGGGCCGGCACCAAAAGGCAGCCAGGTTGGGCCCTGGCCGAGGGCCCTGCAGCCCACAGGGGCCCATGAAGGGGCCCTCGTTAGGGTGGGGGAGTAGCACTTCCCTTCTGCAATCTGTGGCAGGATCCCTGCTGCAGATCGCAGGGAGGGAGCTTCCAGGCCACCTGCCTGTTCACTCACTCCACCTACCTCTCTTCTGTTTGCTGCTGCTGTGCGTGCTGGGCATGAAGGCTGCCATCAACCAAGTTGGTAGCGGAGGCTTCTTTAAGGGGCTGATGCACCTACTGCCATCTTGGTTGATGGCAGGCATGTGCATGCACGTAACGTAACACACATGCATGCAATTAACCAAGATGGCAGTGGGGGTATCGGCCCCTTAGAGAAGCCTCCAATGCCATCTTGGTTGATGGCAGCCCTGCCTGCACAGCATGCGCAGCAGCAGGACGCAGGAGAGAGGTAGATGGAACAGGCAGGAGCCACTTGCCAGGGGTGCATGCCTACCTGCGTACATGCATGTAGGTGCTAGGGCCCGGGCCAGGCTGGGGCCCAAGGACCCTGGCATGCCTGGCACCGGCCCTGCTCACAGTACTGTCCAGTGGAGCTTTTCCAGGTGGTTTAAGGCTTTCTGCAATCTGATCCACTTGGTGATGTTAAGGAGGCCCACTATGATACATTTGCAAAGCACTTTGAAGATAAAATCACTCACATCCACTGTGACTTGGGTGTGGCAGTTGGATCTGATCGGACTAAAGAAGTGTCTAGAACTCTGTCTGGTGCTGTGTTGTTGGATAAATTTGAATTATTGAAGCCTAAGGACATGGATCAAGTGCTTGGACTAGTGCAGTCCACTTCATGAGTATTCAACCATTGGCCTTCTTGGCTCATTACACTGAGCAGGAAGGGATTGACAAATTGGGTCTAGGAGATGATATTTTTTTCCTTGAGAGAGGTATGATCCTACTTGTTTTGAGGTTGAAACACTGCATCTTTGAACCCACACCTCTCTTCATTTCACGTCCAGGCAAGCATAGTTCAGGACATATTCCAGTAGGCAAAAGCACTCAAAGAGGGCCACATGGCTAGTTAGGGAAATGCCCTTGGGAGAGTCCCAAGGGCCAGCCAGAGAGGCCTAGAGAGACATATTTGGCCCCCAGGCCTGAGGTTCTCCACCCATCCTAGACCTCACATTGACCTTGACACAACTGACTATGGCATCCTTCTGGTTAGACTCTATGAGGAAGGATGTTGAGGCACTTGTTGCAGTGATGCCATACCTTGCTGAAAATCACTGATAAAATAATGTGTTTTTTTCTGTAACCATGTTCTAGAATGTTTTTAATTGCATTTTTTAAAGTTTTTAACTGTAATTGTGTTTTAGAATGTCTTTAATTGTTTTAGAACATTTTCTTTTTCATGTTAAATTCTTTTGTTGATATGTTTGCTGTCCTGGGCTCCTTCGGGAGGAAGGGCAGAATATAAATGTAGTTAATAATAACAACAGCAACAACAGCCCCTTTGAACAGGTGGTTCTGGAGAACTACAGCCTGACTCTTTGGCATTTATGCTTTGGGATTCTGCATGGTTCTGTTTTGCCCACTATGTTATCTATATCAAAACAACAGGCCAAGCTCATCTGGAAGTTTAAGGTGAAGCATGACCCACACGTGGATAGCATCCAATTTTATTTCTTTTCAGTCAAATTCAGATGAAGCAGCAGAAATGATAAATCAGTGCCTATATGCAGTAATGAACTGGATTGGGGGTCAATAAACTGAAGCTTAAACTAGACAAGATGCAGGTAGTGTGGGAAGGTGGTTCATTCTGCACACAGGAGTAGTGCTCATCATGTGCTAGATAGTCAGCCGCAGTGTGGAGTGGATCATGGCCCAATCAGGATCACCCTTCACATGAAGGATATGCAGCGGCACATCACCCAATGGCCCAAAGCAGTAGTGGTCAGAGCATGCCCCCAACCCAACTCTCTCCTTAACACATGAGGGCTGTATATATGAATTATTTTGTTAGGTAAGTGACCACCTAGAATAGCGAACTGCTGGAGCTATTCTTTGTAAGCTGCTTAGAGGTTCTATTTGTAATCAAATGACATACACATTCTGTTAAATAAATAATAAATTATGGTTGGGAGTGAGTTGTTGATCTTGGCATATTTGAATGAGATAACGCGCCCACCTCCGGCTGCTTAAGGAAAAGGACAGTTGTGAGCGTGAGTGAAAGTAGCTTTGCAGTTTAGAAGAGAAAGCAATCGAGACAGAAGCAGAGAGCACTGTGAGTTGGCAGAGGGCATTTTAGGGGTACAGGGCAACTCTGGAGATACGAGGTGGTTACTGTTTTTGTCAAAGAGAAAACATTCCATCTGCCTGATGATTTTTGATTACTCTTTTCTGTATTTTTTCCCAGCTCTGAGATATCTTTTTTAAGTTCTGAACACAGCAGTCCAAATATGACTGCACCATAGATTATATAGTGTTATATAGTGTTATCTTCCCTGAGGAATAATTGTGTTTTTTAATATAGGGATAATATAACACAGTTGTAGGCTTTCTTGGTCACCAATCTAGTTCAAGAATGATTTCTTGTCATCAGAACCAGCAGTAGATCATGTGCCTTCACTTTCAAATATAGCAATGTGTCAGCCTTATTTACTATATTATAGAAATACGCTGGCAATGCCTTTGTTTGCCCCTCAGACTGGATTTACTTTGTTGACATATGCTAAATTCTACTTGCCACTTTTCATCTCTTTCAAAATGAAATCATGAAATGAGCAGTGGTGACTTGTAGGGATTCACTACCATTACCAATAGAATTCTGTGCCAAAATGATATTTTTACATAGGTGTTACTTCTACCCACAAATCATAATGAAAGACTATACACCACATTCTCATGTGAGATGTTTCACTGTTCCTCAGGAACTTGCTCAGATGCCTCATCATTTTTATTTATTTTATTTTATTGCCACAAATGAATTGCTTAATTATCTCCATAGCTACCACATAATTTATAATCCTTAAAGAATGTGTTATCGTGTACCTATGAGCTCCACCTCTTAGAGTGTGGGGTGTGGGGAGTAGCACAACATGCACAGAGTTGAACAAGAGGGCTTACTGCCCTGGTTGCACCACAACAACATTCTCCATCCTGGTGCCCTCTAGAAGTTTTGTACTTCACCTCCCATTGTCCCCAAGAATTGGCCATGCTGACAGGGACTGATGGGAGTTGTAGTCCAAAATGTCTGGGGTTATCTCAGTTTTCTCATTTTTCATAAAATTTTTCAACAGTTTAGTGCGAATTTCTCCTAATAAGCACATTTTTGTAGGCAGTTTTGACTAATGTACACATTTCTGAAAGCAGTTTCTCATCATATAATGCATGTTGATATGCTATTTTCACTCATATATTCATTTTTATGCACATAGTCCCATAACACAGGGGTTCCCAAACTGTGGTCCGTGGCCCACCAGTGGTCCATCAGCTTCATTCAAGTGGTCAACGACATGTCTGCATTAAATATTCTTATTGATTTTTATTGTATCTTATTGCTTCTTTTATTTCCTATATTGTATTTTAGTGTATTACAATCAATTCTATGGAATGCAAATTGTAATATAAAAACAATAAGAAATGTTTGTATGTTGTTACATGCCTTCAAGTTGATTACAACTTATGGCGGCTCCATGAATCAATGACCTCCAAGAGCATCTGTCATAAACCACCCTGTTCAGATCTTGTAAGTTCAGGTCTGTGGCTTCCTTTATGGAATCAATCCATCTCTTGTTTGGCCTTCCTCTTTTTCTACTCCCTTCTGTTTTTCTCAGCATTGTTATCTTTTCTAGTGAATCAGGTCTTCTCATTATGTGTCCAAAGTATGATAACCTTAGTTTCATCATTTTAGCTTCTAGTGATAGTTCTGGTTTAATTGGTTCTAACACCCAATTATTTGTCTTTTTCGCAGTCCATGGTATCTGCAAAGCTCTTCTCCAACACCACATTTCAAATTTGATTTTTCTCTTATCCACTTTTTTCACTGTCCAACTTTCACATCTATACATAGAAATTGGAAATACCATGGTCTGAATGATCCTGCCTTTAGTGTTCAGTGATACATCTTTGAAATGAGGACCTTTTCTAGTTCTCTCATAGCTGCCCTCCCCAGTCCTAGCCTTCTTCTAATTGCTTGACTATTATCTCCATTTTGGTTAATGACTGTGCCGAGGTATTGATAATCCTTGACAAGGTCAATGTCCTCATTGTTAAAGTTACATAAATCTTCTGTTGTCATTACTTTAGTCTTTTTGACGTTCAGCTGTAGTCCTGCTTTTGTGCTTTCCTCTTGAACTTTCATCAGCATTCGTTTCAAATCATTACTGGTTTCTGCTAGTAGTATGGTATTGTCTGCATATCTTAAATTATTGATATTTCTCCCTCCAATTTTCACACCTCCTTCATCTTGGTCCAATCCCACTTTCCATATGTAGATTAAATATAGATTAAACAAATAGGATGATAAAATACACTCCTGTCTCACACCCTTTCTGATTGGGAACCAATTGGTTTCTCCATATTCTGTCCTTACAGTAGCCTCTTGTCCAGAGTATAGGTTGCGCATCAGGACAATTAGATGCTGTGGCACCCCCATTTTTTTAAAGCATTCCATAGTTTTTTCATGATCTACACAGTCAAAGGCTTTGCTGTAATCTATAAAGCACAGGGTGATTTTCTTCTGAGTAATCTATAAAGCACAGGGTGATTTTCTTCTGAATACAAAAACAATAAGAAATAAAGGAAGCAATAAAAATACAACTAAAAAGCATGCAGCACAGTGCATTAGAATTGCTACAACAGGCAGAAAAATCATTAGGTGGACCACTAAGACCATCAGCAATTTTTAAGTGGTCCATCTAATGGTTCCTTATGGAAAACATTAATTCAAGAATGGTACGTGGCATGAATGTGGCTCATCCCTTGCCTTGTGTTGTGTACAAGTTGAGTTGAAAACACAAGATAGAATGATAATGAACTAAAGACATAATGAATTCATAAGCAGACATAAAGGAGCCCATTGGACTTTTTATGCTCTATAAAGGTTTAGTGGCTCAAACAGTCGTGGCTTTAAGAAGTCACATTCCTCCTGAGCTCAGCAAATCTTGGTCTAGTTGGCAGCTAGAGGAAATTGATTAATTGGTTGATTGTGTATAGCCTTGGAGAGACGTCTTTCTGTCTTCCTTAAGAGTTACATAATGAAATACCCCCTGTGAGAGTCTGCTGGATATGACTGGCTAATGACACTTTGATTAGCAGGAAACCACAGCAAGCCTGTCAGGCTAACTAACCGCTGGCCCTGTCAAAAAGGACCGGCTAATGATAGCATTTGTAATGAGACCCAGAAGGGCAATTTTCCCTGCTGTGCGATTTTTCCTTTAAGCAATCAAGTAAGCAAGTTTGGGAATGCTTGCAACAAACATTTTGCTATGAAACTGCTTCATTTTATGCAGAGAAGCTTACCGGCTGGGAAACCAAAAAACCAAACAAATCATTAAGAACTTTTTTTTTATCACTGGGTCACTGGAGACACTCTCATTTGGCCCTTCAGTGTAATCTATACACAAATGAAAAAAAAAATGATTATGGATGCCCTTCTACCACATATTAATTTCTGTGAAGTCACTTTCAAAGATTCCATACAAGGACTTTAATTCCAAAGGCACACTACTCCCTTTTTCTCTCCAGTAATAACTTTTAAAATTCAACAGCATTCTGCACTCCAGTAGGATTGAGTCTCATTTTGTGATTAACTACCGTATTTAAACACTAGCAGAAGTCATGAAAAAATTATTACAACTTTAAATGTTCAGCAAATTTCTAGACATATCTGGTTATGTGCTGATGTTATGCATGCTTAATAGCTCAGTAGGAAGGTGCGCACAGTAATAACACTACAGTTTAAAAGACACCAAATTTTGGCAAGATTGAAATGAATCCTAAGAGTTCTTAGGCCCGATTCATATGGTTTGGTGTTGTCAGCATGCCTATGGATGGATCTTATGCTAATCCAATGTTTGAAGGTCAGAAAAAGTGCAAAGTCCTCATGTCAGTGATACTAGCTCCCATAATTGGTCCATAGGGTGGTCTAGATTACCAGTAGTATCAAAGGAAATTTAATGTAACTGGCTGGTTCTCATGCAGTCTATTTTTAGTCAGGTACAGTAAAGTTCTCCTCAGACGAACTCAGAAATCACCTGAACTGTTCCAAGACAAAAAAATAAATCAGAACTTGGGCAACTTTTCTGAGCTAATCTGGGATGAGGGATTGGAAAATTATGTCCTTTTCGGAAGCAATTTGTTTGTTTCCATAGGTATTAATGGTGCCACATGTGTGAATGAATTAATGGAGGTAAAACCAGAAAGTTGGGGAAAAGGTGGTTGCTCTCTGTGATGTTCCTGTATTAATGTATATATGGTAAGTGCTGTTTGTATAGAAGATACATGGTAAGTGGAATAAAAGAGGAGGGGGAAGTAAATGAGCAGTAGAATGCTGGATGATTGGCTGAGTGTTTGGATGGCTGAGAGTATAAATGGAAGGATGACAGTTGAATCTGGGTGGACGTGAGTGGGTTGTTTTGGTGGAGTTTGGAGGTGGGTGTGAGTTGGTGTATGTCAGGAGAGTGTGGAGAAAGAGGGAGGTGGAGTTCGGATTAGTAATAAGTCAAATATCACAGTAATAGATGAAACCATAAGCTTGTAGATCATTATCAAAGTTATCTTGTTATTAATGTTATTTAATAAATACTATTTTGGTTTACCGAAGGCCTGATCCTTGGCTGGGGTTTCACAGACCAGAAGGGAGGGTAAGGTAATAACCAAGGCTGAAGGGAAACAGTAACAAATGGTGGCAGCGGTGAAGAGGGGAAGATAACATTATAAGTATCCAGAGCAACCCTGAGTTATGAGTTATCTGCATTGATACAAGGGGGTTGGGAACAGCATAGGCACGCAGTCACGAATGTAACCGGATAGAGAGACTCAGGCAAGGTCTCTGGGAACATTGGTTGTAGAACGTGACTGGTGGTGCTGCCTAGCAGGGGGATCTATTGAGATCTGTGCTAGAGCGGAGAGAGAAACCATAAAAAAGGACAGTCTGGACTGGTGGACTCCCTGGTGGTGCCTAGTGAAAGGCAGTAGCCACGAGCAGGTAGGAACCTGACAGGGAGAGCCAGGGAAGGGCGTCACACTCTCCTCCTGACCTTGGAATTTAGCTCTGCAACCTCTTTTACCCTCTCAAATAGGACCTAATGCAGCCTTCTCTCCAGGTGCTCTCCAGGTGTTTTGGAATACAACCCTCATCAGCCTCAGCCAAAATGGCCAATGATCAGAGATGATGGGAGTTGTAGTCCAGCACCATATGGAGGGCCATAGGTTCCTCACCTCTGTTCTAGGATGTTTTCAAAGAAAAAAAATGAATAAAGATGGATAGCATTAGCATTGCTGATAAAATTCTGGAGAACACAAGGTTGGAGAAGCATGTCCTAATAGAATGCCTTCACTTCACAGAGCCCAATGGGGATGGTATAAAGAGGCTGCAGAGGGAGATTCTGAAGCTGGGTTGAAGAGCACAACAGCCTGAGGGGGTTAGAATCCTCACCCTCAGAACGTATCCCTTCCTCTTCCCACTCAGATCAAAATATGACCTGATAGGATCAAAATATTCTCAGGTGTTTCTTCCCACACAGTCAATATTTACAATGTAAACTTATTGGGGCAGGAGCCTAGCTGTTCTGCTTATATTACTGAGCAAAGCACCATGAAACATTGAGGGCACTACAGAAATCATCATTATAAATACACAGCCAACATATTTGTGAAGGTTTAATTCACAGCGTACCAACTGACCTTGGGATATTCTGTTCCTCTAATGGCTTTTCACACACACACACACAAAAACTATTTGCATGATGTAACTGTAAGCAGAAGACCACAAGCATAGTTAACCACAAATCATTATTTTGTGTTTGCAGTAAAAAATACTCAGGCAAGTTCATGGAGACTTGAACATTGCCCTCTTGGACTGGCTTCTAAACAGCAAAACACTCTTATCCATAAAGATAGAGTTTATACCACTGTAGAGGTGTTTGAAATCTGGGGAAGTTACTTTCCACGAGTTAGAAAGCGAGTCAAGCAGTGATGGAGGGGGATGGAGTTTGTATGTTCAATCCCACTTCCCTTCCTCATGTTGTAACTTTCCCAGATTCCAAACACCTGAAGAGGCTTATGTCAATCAGAAATCTGAGAATTCTGAATGGTCAGATGGGTGTTCTGGGCCACACCGGTGTCTCTGAACCTTCGAATTCCATACAGAAGTCTAGCCTCTGAGGAAGTCTGCAATAACCCCATCACTGGGTATCACACTATATAAACCTTTCTTATCAGAAACCTTTTTAGAAAACAAAACAGCATTTTGTCAACTCCAAGCGGGTGCCCAATAAGATCTTACCTGGGATTTAAAAAGCCATTAAAGCCAAGTTTCTTTTTTGAATGCCTCAACATTATGGTTTGGTTTCCCCTTACATAAATCTTTCGTGCTTGCTCCAGATGTTGTTTTAAACTAACATATTAAAAAAAGATTCTGTCCAGAAACATTCCTCAGTGAAACCACTGAAAGGGCTGAATGCATCATAACACAAGTGGAAAAGTCAGAAATATTGTAGGGCAGACAAATGTCAAAGAGAATGAAATCTTTACAATTGTGAATCATAGTAAGTACATTATCTAAGCTATTCCAGTGGTAAGAACAGTTCAAAAAGTAGTTTGTAAGTACCAAGGCTTTAAAAAAACACCATTGAAATACACTGATAGAAAGTAAGGATGTAATTTGGACTTTCAATTCTGACTTTGATCTTCTGCCTTTTCTAGAATGATGTGTTGTGACTGAAATAGTTTCCACGTAGAATAAAGTCATGTTTACACACAAAACAAGCTTTTGCTGTGACACATGGATTTTATAACTAATGCATGCTCATTGGGAGAGCTTCTGGAAACCAGGGATATGGTTCGATACAGTTTAGCTCTGACCCTTCCTCAGGCACAAGTGTCTACGGATATTATGCAAGTGACCAAACATGCCTCCATGCCATAAAAATTGTCACCTACTGATTTTAACCAATCAAGCTGCTTCTAAAAGTACTGGAGGAGATGAGGCCAGGTTTGCTGTCAAGTTGGCCAAGACCAAGCTTATGCAGTTAGGTACAGGCCTTCAGACTAGAACATCATCAAAAACTGCTTATCCTATCAGTAAGATGGCTTTCAAAAAAATGCACACAGAGAGGGAAGCTAGGAATTGAACATTTAAGAGAGAACTCTCTTTGGACATTCAGTTTGTATGCACAATCTTCAACACATAGGGAGGAGCAGGGGTACGCTGCCAGTCCGTGACCCATTTGGCACATAAACTCCTCTTTTCCCCCCAGCTTTTCACATGATGAAGGGCAAATATCTTATTATACAGCCACAACAGTGGCTGTATATTATAGCTAGCGTGGATTTTTCACATTCCACAATGTTAAATTGAAAATACCCCCATGCCATTCTGATGCTTCCCATAAGCTCATTTCAAAACAAAACCTTACAAAACATATAGTCCTGAACTCAGAAATGCTTGCTTAATAACCCTCTAAATTTTCATGGCGATACATAAAACAGTCAGAGAGAATAGAGAGTTCAAAGTCTAAAAAGAGCGGAAAAAAACCCAGAGTCCTTTTGGACTTTTTTTCTGCCAGAGTTCTCATAATCTGTTGAAATTCATTAAAAATGAGACATGTTCACAGAGTACCTGTAATCCTGTTACTGACCTTGCCCCATACTCTGACCCACAGCTTGGAAAAATTACTTTGTTAAACTACAACTCCCATCAGCCCCAGCCAGCATGCCCACTGGATTGGGCTGATGGGAGTTGTAGTTCAAAAAAGTAACCTTTCCAAGCTCTGCTCTGACCTTCATCTTCTGCAGTTTAAAAGTTAAAAAAATGCCTGGCTGAGTTTTAATTAATTTAAGAAATTTTGCATTGAACTGAATGATAGTGTTGGGCATGCTCAGTAAAAACCAACTGTCAGTGTTCTAAAAGCCAGACTCACAGCTGCTGGGCTTGCCTAATCAGGGGGGCACACCCACACCACACCTTTATTTCACATAAGACAGTCATGGCTTCCCCCCAAGAATCCTGGGAAGTGTAGTTTGTGAAGGGTGCTGAGAGGAGACTTCTATTCCACTGACAGAGCTCTAGTGGCCAGACTGGTTTAACAGTCAGCCACTCTGACTCAAGCTCTGTGAGGGGAACAGAGTGTCTCCTAGCAACTCTCAGCACTAACTACACTTCCCAGGATTCTTGGGGGGAAGCCATGACTGTCCAAAGTGAACTAAAGGCCTGGTGTGGATGTGACCAAGGACAGCTTTGGTATAAATTTGGGGAGGAGGCTACATGTGCCTGCTGTAGAATAAAAAGGTGGGGGAAACACTGAAAGCAATGATACTGTTCACAAAGTTTTTCTTTTGGAAAATAAAGGTACTTCCCCTCTGCCCAGTGCCCACCCACCCAATCCCCTCCCCTCCTCCTACCCTCTCTGCCCCTCTCCCAGGTCAGTGTTGGACTACGACCTGGGAGGTCAGGGTTTGAATCCCCATACAGCCATGAAGCTCACTGGGTGACCTTGGGCCAGTCACTGCCTCTCAGCCTCAGAGGAAGGCAATGGTAAAACCACCACTGAATACTGTTTATCATGAAAACCCTATTTATAGGGTCGCCATAAGTAGGGATGGACTTGAAGGCAGTCTATTTCCATTTTCAAACTTGATTGCACAGAACTCCAAATGAATTCAAAAAGTATGCAAATTGTCAAGTCCACCCTCCCTTCTCCTTCCTCCTATTCCCTCCCTCTTGTCCATTTCCTCCTCCTTCCTTTGCCCCTCCCTCCCCATCCCCTTCCAATCCCCTCCTTCCCCTTCCCCCTCCTCCCTCTCCCCTTCCTCCTCCCCATGGTCAGTTTTCCCTATCCTAACCATGATTACATAGGAGTAAACCCCATTGAACTAAATAAGCATGCAAATGATCAAACCTGCTTTTCCCCTCCTCCCCCTCTCCTCTCCCTTCCTCCTCCCCTCCCCTCTTCCTTCTTCCTCTTTCTCTGCGCACTCCAGCCCTCCTTCACTCCCCCCAGTCAAACCTATCCTAAGCATGATTGCACAGGAGTAAATCCCAATGAACTTAATAAACATGCAAATGATCAAACCTGTCCTTCTCCTCCCCTCCCCTCCTGCCTGCTCCCATCCCCCTCCTCCTCTCTGCCCTCCCTCCCCTCCCTCCTCCTCCTCCTTCTCCCCTCCCCATTCCCTGTGGACAGTTTTACCTATCCTAAGCATAACTGCAGGGGAGTAAATCCCACTGAACTCAATAAGCATGCAAATGATCAATCCATTCTCAGGAAACTTGCACAGGATCCCATTTCTTACCTCATGGATTAAAAAGCAGAGAAATTCACTAATAAGCAAAAAAAACCTTGAGGTTTAAGAACGTACCTATAGCCCACAGATATTTCTATCAAACTTTTAAAAGCAGGTAAATTGGGCAGCTATAGTGAATGCACATTCTTAAACGTAAGGTTTTTTGCCTATTAGTGAATTACGTAGGGTTCTGTGAGCCAATACATAGCCGAAGCAGCGAAGATAAGTGAGGACAGGAAAGGAAGATAGGACAGGAAAGAATATGCAGGAGTGATGTTCAGAAAGTTTCCTTTTTCTTTTTATAAACAAGAGGTAAACAGAACTGGAAAATTACTGGAAAAATTAGTGAGATTAACACTGCTATCTTATGCTCTTGTGCCTGTGAATACTGCCTATTGAAAACAGCAGAACGTCTGAGCAAACATACATCATCTGTAAGGGGTTGTAAGTTTCTCACCGGCATTTTTCTGCACCTTGAGATTTCTTTTTCAATTATTTAAAGCATCATATACTTCAGCTGCACCTATTTACCTACCTATAGTGCCTGTTTCTGAGCAAACACTGCCCTATTGTCAGGTCCAGGATGAGACTGAGGAACCAGACCAGTGGGTGAAAGCAATTCAGTTTTTATTAGAGTGACATCCACACAAACGCTGCACCTTCTCATAAAGCGCCACTGACTTACAGATCCTGCGACATGGAAAGATAGTTGACAGAGCGAAGTGCACTTTCCCGCCCAACTCTTAAGTAGGACCCAAATGGGCGCAAAGCCGTTCACTCTGCCTCAATTCACCCTCAGGGGCCACCTGTCTCCCCCTCCCCCTTTCTTGTCTCTTCACTCGTCGTCGAGTACGCGGTGAGGGGGGAAGTGCCGGCCCCTCCCCTTCTGAAGATTCCAACTCCGGTATGGGCGTAAGGGGAGGTCCGGGCAGAGGGGGAGGCATGTGAACTTTCAAGGTTGGCTCCAAGACTCTGGCGCTCCCAGGATCTCCGTTGCTGGGCAACCCTATCTCTGGACATTCCTCTCCTTCTCCTTCGCTCAAGTCTGACAGGGGGCTCCCCTCCCCTTCGTCTTCTGACTCTAAATCCCCGGGACCCCAATTCCGCGTCCCGACACCTATTTTGCCTTTTGAGAAGACATTTAAAGTAAGTCTAAAAGAGAAAAGAAAGAAAAGAGAGGGAAAGGATCCACACCAGAGGAAAAGCAAAGAGATAGAATCTCAAAGGTGCACAAAAATGGCCCAATGTGTTTTAGTGATTTGGTCACAGAGCATATTCTAGGACAAAATGTAGTGCTTCTAAGTGCCCCTGAGGAAGAATATATTTGAAGCACATTGGGGCATTACACATTTATTATTGTGTGCTATCAAAGGTAAGGAAAAGACAGAAATTGACAAAATTAAGAGCAGAAATGTCTGTGGCAACCTAGACACCATTTTCTTTTCCCAGACCACCCCAGGCCTGGTCATAGGATTCCTCCAAAAAAGAAATGGCAGCTGCAATACATAAAAAGTGGGGCCTGTCATATTTTTGTAGCAACCCCATCTTTCAAAATCAGAAAAAAACAAAAAAGGAAGCCATGATCAACAGCTAAAATTTAAATAAACAACAAGTGGGGGTGTAGAACATTAAAAATAAAAAAATAGCAAATTGTCATCATCCCTCCCCCCACCCCCACCTCCCACAATGCTGGAAATTATGATGGATTTGGGGAGAAAGAAAATGGTGCATGGGCCACTGCGGGCAGAGCAGTTTCATTGTTATTGCTTATAAGGCAGTGGCAAGACAAAATACACTGCTGCCATTGCTAAACAGTAGCAAATTTGGGTACACAACCCTTTAAAAATGGGGAAATTGCATTAATGAATAGGGCCATGAAAGGAGCCATTTGGGCAAAGCCCTAGTTAGTTTGCTTTGTTTAAATGAATTCATAGCCCACCCTTCTCTATGTAGTGCATAACACCACTAAACTATCTATTAGACAATATCAAACAGCAAGCAAAGCCAGCAGCAATGCTGCTGAGGGAGTGATACTTTGAACTCATCCTCCACCCACAAAAAGGTGGGCCTTGGTAGCTTTCATGTTGTTAGCGTAGATTAGGGATGGTGGATATATCAATTTCATTTTCTCATAAATTCTCATTTTTCCAATCTTATGTTTGCTTCTCCACATTTCTACATCAATTTGTAATTTTTAAATAAAACGTTCTCATGAGAATTCATCAGAATTTTAATGTGAATTCCTCCAGATATACATATTTTTGTATGCAAGTTTCCTGATGTACACATTTTTACAACACAATTTACCCTAATATATGATTTTTGTATGTTATTTTCACTAATACATTTTTATGCACACTTTACCCTGGTATATGAATTTTGTACACATTACTTGGCTAGAGATGGAGAAATGCATGGCAATATTCACACACATGCAAATTTTGAAGGATGGCTGTTTTTTTGGTTCATGTATTGATTCAGAAAGTGCAAATTAAGTTCATCATTAAATGCAAACTGAATCACACGTTCCCCCTATCTCTAGTGTAGACAAATGAGTACTAGACTTTTCTAGGTTGCAGCCCCCCTAGTAGCCTAAGATTAAAACTTAGGGATTGTAGATGGGACAGATCTAGACTAAAGGTGCATATGAATTAACACAAAATGCCCCCCCACAACTTCTGCTCCATTCACTCACAATTGCTTATACAGATAAATATTGCCGAATGTATTTAAACTGCAACTATTTTCATCAGATCCCTTGTGTGATTAAGCATTCTATTAAGACATTCTCATGTTTAAAACCTGTTATGGACAGTTTACCAACAGACCCTGATTTAGAAATTAGTGCCAGGCATGCTATTGCAGAGCGAATGAATATAGCAGGCATAGTATAACATTCAAAGGCTCTCAAAGAACAGCCAGCACACACTAACTGCTGCTTTTGAAGCTCAGTGTGACTTCAGGGAACAAGACTATGCCCCTTCTCAAGTCAAGGGAGGTGCAGAGTCAGTGGCAAGAACACCCCACCTTTCAGTCAAATGATTACCAGGACAACTTTACAATGGATAACAATACAAAACACAGCTAATCAGCAGCCCTTATTCCTCTGGCCAGTTACAGAGGCCAGAACATCTGTGGTCCCAGGGCACCTCATACTTCGTGATGGATCTGTCGTGAGTCAAAATTAACCCATGATTTATGTGTGTAGTAACCCATGATTAGATGCAAGAATAAGTCTCAGACACCTTCTACCAGCACACATATAACACGTAATGAAAACCAGGGACTATTTTGCTGCACAATTCCTATTATAGACTATATGCTTGGTGTGGGAAGATGCAAAACCCTGAGGCTATCATTCCTGTCAATTAAAACATGAATTCATACCTCGGCAGTGTGTGAACTAGGATGCAGAGTTAAGAGGTGCACAATGAGCGTGTGGCACCTAGGGATGGTGGGGTGAAGAAATCTTTTGTAATCTTCACATTGTTCCAGGAGCTTCTTTAAGCTACTGGTCCTGAAAATTAGCATCAGATATATCTGTCATATGTGCAGCTACCTTCTCATAGCCAATGAATGTTGCTGAAAAATGCTTCTCATAGGGGGCTGCAACTTTTGAAAAAAAATTATTTATAGAATTTATATCCTACTTTTCACCATAAGTGTCCTCAAGGTAAATAAATAAATAAATACACACACACACACACACACATATATACAAAATAAAATTCCATATATACCAGTATGGTGTAGTGGTTAAGGTGTTGGACTATGACCTGGGAGATCAGGGTTTGAATCCCCACACAGCCATGAAGCTCACTGGGTGACCTTGGGCCAGTCACTGCCTCTCAGCCTCAGAGGAAGGCAATGATAAACCACCTCTGAATATCATTTACCATTAAAACCCTATTCATAGGGTTGCCATAAGTCGGGATTGACTTGAAGCCAGTCCATTTCCATTTTCATGGCATGGGAAACTTTAAAATGCCTGACTCCAAAAATGGTTTTAGACTTTTGTTCCTACCTGTATACAACGGCTTTTCCTTTCTCTGGGTTCCCCTCTCCCTTTTACCAGGAACAAAGAAATAATCCTTTCTAACCAAGGTGCTTCCAGAAATGAGTGATTTAGCAGTACCCAATTACATTAAACATCACTAAAAACACATGATCAAAGTAACAAAGGACAGACTGAAAACAGCAACTAAAAACTACATAATAAAATGAGCTTATAATACAGTTATAAGTATGAAAGAATAGGATACCTGACATCTCAGAGATAACAGAGAAGATGACAGGTGAATACGCTAGGGAACAGAATTCCACAATTTAGGTGCAATCACGGAGAAGGCTCTCTATCTGATGGCCAGCCTCTAAATATCCAGATTCATAGTCAATTGCATGCAGGAAAAGATGGTTCATGAGCTACTCCAGTGCTAGGCTATCTAAGGTTTTACAAGGTCAAAATCAACATTTTGAACTGAGCCTAGAAACAAAACACCACTGCAGACTTTTAAAAAACACTTGAGAAATGTGCTAAGAATCATAATCAATACCAGTTTTGTTGCTGCTGAGTTCTGCAAGAACTGACTTATATACAACCCATTCTAGTAATGTGATCTGGACATTCCTAGAGCATGGATAACTGTGGCCAAGCCATCTCCTTCTTCAGAAGGGGCGCAAGTGGCACACTTCTAAACCACAGCTGATGGAAAGTATAATTAACTACAAGTATCACTTGGGCATCTGCCAACAACTCTGGTTCAAGCGACAATCCCAAATGACAGACCTGATCTGTAGAAATGGAGCCCATCCCAAACAAGACAAACACCACTTCTATGGTTTAATAACCCGCTTACCAACCAAACCTCTCTCCTTTATCTGGACTGAGCCTCCGTCTGTTTGCCCTCACCTAAGGATGGGTGAGGGGTTGCTAAATTCAAAGCTGACACTGGATTCCCAATAGTTTGTATGTTTGCTGTCTCTGGCAGACCAATTCTGAATGCTGCAAGTGTCTGCGGCTGAATACTGACATCAGATTTTTTTAAAAACACCTGCTTAGATTATACTGTTAAGTGAAACTGACAAGCCTGTCTTTCAGCCTGTCTTTGCTTCCCTCTTTAATAACAGCCTATGAACTAGACTGCTCTTTGCTTTCTCACATGGGTGTGTGTGTGTGGATCAAATATGGAGGCAAAGGGGAAATTGGGTGGGTAGGTGGTAAAAAAAGAAACAAAAGAGAAAGACAGACAGACAAAAAATGGCAAACAACAGAGAGGCTGGCAAAACGCTGGGATTCAATCATGTTGCTCTTGTAAAGGCTGATTCCTCAGACATTTTCCTGTCTCCCCTTCTCTCCCTCCCCCATGGGCGTGTATGTGTTTACAAAAGGATTGTCAATAAGAGGAGAAGGAGGCAAAGGAGGGATTGAGTGGGTGGGAGAAAGGAGGAAAAAAGAGAGTCCCCAGAGTATTGTATTGTATGAGTTGCCCTGGGACCACAGATGCTCTGGCTAAGGGCTCCTGAAAGGGTCCTCCTTAGACTGGGAGGGTGGAGCTCCCGCTCTGTGATCCATGCAAGCATCGGGTAGCAGGACCCAGAGACCTGAGGCTGCCACAGATCACAAAGTGGGAACTCCCAGGCAACCCCCCATACAGACTGCACAGGCTTAAATAAGCCCACTTGCTCCATCTAACTCGTGCATCACTGTGTCAGCATGTTCTGTGCACATGCCTCACATCGCCCAAGATGGGGGGCATCCCTAAGGGATTGATGGCCCCACCGCCATCTTAGGTCATGGCAGGTGCGTGCAGCTTGCTGACGTGGGAGGTAGGTGAAGCAGACGGGCCTGTTTAAGCCCCTTGCCACCTGCACTGGGAGGGGGTGTTGGGGAGTATGATGCTGCGGGCCTGGGGCAGGCAGGTGTATGTGCACGTATGTGTGTGTCTCTGTGTGTGCATGAGTAAAAGGGCTCTCAAATAAAGGAGGTGAAGGGGGGACCGAGTGGTTGAGCAGGCTGCCACTTTCCTTTCCTTTGTTTGAAATAATGATAAAAATATTATTTTGGGAGGAGGAAAAAATCAAACCTGGAATAGCACAAGATAGCAACAAACAAACAAACTCGGAAAGAAACCACCTCAGTTTAACCGAATGCAGTTGAAAAGGCACAAGCCTTTGAATCCCATCCCTACTCTCCGCTAGCCCCTGGTGTGGCTATTTCTAATTGTGTTGTTAGACTCTCCATTAGAACTGTTTCCTAATGTTACACTGTATAGCAGCCTTTTCCCAACGTTTGGGTCCCCAGAGGTTGCTGGACTACAACTCTCATCAGCCCTAGCCAGCATGACCAATGGTCAGGAATGAAGGAAACTGTTGTCCAGCAACCTCTGGGGACCCAAAGGTTGGGAAAGGCTGCTGCATAGTGTTCCACGACACAAAAAACTTTTTCAGAGGCTTCCATGTGGGAGCCATGGCATTTGACTCTTGCAACTGGATGCCATCCCTGCATTCATATTATTAGGTTAGGTTTTAAAACTTATTTTTTGAAAGTGTAAACAAAACCAAATGGGGTCATAATTCACCTGTGACAGCTTCCTTTTGGTAGTTCCACTGTACAATCAAATGCATAGGAATAGTCCCGAGGGAGCTAGCAGCATAAAATGTCTAGAAAAGTCTAGAGTAGTGGGAACAGTTAGGTCTCCCACCCAGCATTGCATGCTCAAAGCTAATGGTCATGAAACAGCTTCCTCTGTTCCTATATTCTGTGAAAAAAAGAAATTTGAAAATATTTGATTACATCATGATTAAACTTTTGTCCAAATCATTCAAACAACTGAATTAGAACAGCAGCATTTTGTAATACTGTTTCATTCTGACTCAATTTTGAACTGTTAAGCTATCTTTAATGAATACTTAAAGAAATCAGTACACACTATGAGTTTGGGAGGTCAGGTTCCTAAGCAAGTTACATCTCTGGCCACTAAACAGTCAACAAATGGTCATAAGTATGTTCAATAAACAGTCATAAATATATTCAATATGGGGGGGAACCCCATGCATGCGGCTTTAATGCTTTCATGATGGAAAATCATTCTCAGGGTAACTATTTGCAATCATAAAAATCCCTTAGATAAAGGCTCAGCATTAAACAAGTTCTCTCTAGCTCCAAGGGGTACTTTGGCACATGCATAATCATTGCTGGCGTGAGTCACATTTGAAATACTCTTTGGGGATATATGCCTTTGGCATTTTAGGGAAGAGGATGTGCCTTCTTCTTTCCACAGACTGCAGCAATAAGAGTTTGAGGCTAAAGGCTTCTAACAAAGCAATCTGCAGGCCTGCTGAGAAGGGAGCTTCCTTGTGTCTTTTTACAACCAGCCAATCATCCAGCTTTTGTATTATAGAGTAAGCAAGCATTGGGGGGGGGAATAAGCCGACCCAAGAAAGGCATAATTAATATAATTATTCATGTGAGAGACACCAGGCTCATCCAAACGGAGCGGGATAATCCAGGTTTTCCACATCCGCTGTGTCATCCGAGAGTACTCACTTGCCCCTTTTCCCGCTCTTTTCCTGCTCTTTTGCCGCTCTTTCCCGATATTAAAAACACATTTTTTTCCGGCCGCACACTCAGCCGGAAGATGCGGCATTCTTCTCGCTTTTTTCCAAGCTCCGCCCCTGACACAACCCACTATCATCCAATTGGTGGGGAAAATATGACGTGTGCTCCTGTCTCCCCTTCCACCTCAATCAGTTGTGCACATGCGCTTTAACGTGATATGTGTTTCCTGTTCAAGTTTACCCATCTTGCTGCTGCTTCCACAAATGTGCTTGCATTGATTTGCACTATTATGCAAAACAGAACTATTATTCTGCCTGGTTAAACTGCTTTTGATATACACACAGTATGATTGGATGGCGAGAGCATGTTCCTTTGCTGTCACCCTCATCCTCAGCACTACTGCCACCCCACCTCCACTCTACCAGCCTCTGGCTTTTTGTGTATATTTGATTCAGCAACGTTAACTGCGGTATCCGCAAACATCACCGTTACCACCTTCTGCTCAGCTCCCGCTCCCTCCGCGGCCAGTCCCCTCACTGCCACCCCCACAGGTCCCAGTTTGTGTCCCATCCCGGGATGCTGCTCCAGCAAAGAGCTTGCAAAGACAGCTTCCACCCCTGCTGCTGCTGCTCCATCATCCACCCTTCCTCTAGCCTGATCCATGCCAGGACTTGCAAGCAGCCATAGGCTTGGAGCCACAGCTCGCCCGGCACTTTCGTTATCATTGCAGGCAGCTGGAGAGGCATGAGAGCAACCCAGCTGTAGCGAGCTAGCCTCGGCTCCAAGCCGCCGCTGCTGCGATCCCTCCTCTCCCCCCTCCATTGTCACCACGCCCCCTCCGCTCCCCAAGAAATGAGGGATCTGGCTCCGCAGCCATCGTGGGGACTCCCCCATCCCTGCTCTGCCTCCCAAAGGAACCCCCAGCCGGGGGAGGGAAGTGGAAAGATGCAATGGCGGGCAATCACTTCTTTCTCCACTACCAACCAACGTTAACTATGGTATCTGCTTCTGCGCAAAAGCATATTTCCGCATCTGCGCAGTATATCCAATTTTTTGGAGAAATAAGTGCAATTGCCAGTGTGTGTATCTCCTTAAATATCCATAAAGGCAGAAAAGCATACATTAAGCATAATATCACAAATACAAACAAGAAAGGGCTGCTGGTCAGTTTCACGCCTGCCTCTGGAAAGCTTTGTCAATTTCATCCTACTTGCTGGGGTTTTTGTTTCAGATCATTTCCCCCGCAGGAAAGAAAGGGAGAAGGGGGGTGACACGTTTCTTGCTCTATGGTTCTCCAGTCTCTATGGTTCTGGGTGGAGGGGATGCTGTAGCAAACCACTCATATGCAGGGCAGGAAATGCCCATTATTTCTCCAAAAAAGCAAGAAACGTGTCACCCCCCCTCCTTCTCCATTTCCTTCCCCTGGCAAAATGATTTGAAACAAAGACCTCAGCCAGTAGAATGAAATTGACAAAGATTTCCGGAGACAGGCGTGAAACCGTTCAGCACTCCTTATCTCATTTGCTGTGCATTGCAGATCTCACCCAGAGCAGCTGCCCAGTTTTCAGGCTGGCAAAAAATAAAATGCATCTGCGCAGTAGTTGCAGACACCCCCCCAACACCCCACTATTGTGATGATTGGTTCAATTTTCCCAGGCTTATTCTCGCACATGCGCAAAAGTGCAGATACATGATTGGCTGGAATGAGGAGAAGGGGCAAGGGGAAACGCCCAAGAACCACCCATCAGCTGTAAAGTCCGCAGTATTGCATCCTATCTCCTGAAGGCACAGCGGATGATTCCCAATTTTAAACAGCAAATCACATTTTTGCCGGTGTTGCAAGGAGCGGATTTAACCCGCAAAAATGCGTAACAGTGCGAGACGTCATTTGGACGACCAAAAAATAATGAACACACATAGTGGGCGTGTCACACATTTTGCAGTCATCTGGATGAGCCCACCAGATGCATTTAATCATCTCTTTGTATGCACATTTGGCTAACTGTTATAAAGAGCAAAACAGTGCAAAGGTACGTAAGAAAAGACAAGTTTTCTAAAAAGACCCTCTTACACCAGCAGAAGTTTCACTTAGGCCAGAATTACATGTTAGGTATGACAAGAGATTGCCATTTTTTTTCAATAGTCCCATCTCGAGTTCTACACCTTTCCCCTGTAATATTTATAATCACTCACACCATGCTGTGGAATCTTCAAATGGGCTTTTCTGTCTCCGTTCTACAACATTAGTTGTCACTGGGGATGAGGGCAGGAAAAGTCACGATAGGCGGACATCATGACATGAATCTGATCCTAACCATTAAGGGGATGCCATTTTCTGCAGACTATGGTCACAGGCAATTGTAGCTTCACCATTCCAGAATTTCTCCAACATCAGCAAGCATCTTTAATTAATCATCCGCACATTAATCATCCATAATTCAAAGTACAAATCACATCATGATTTTTTCCCCAAAATTCTACTTGTCTTTAGCACTTTATACTGCAGCTATGAGGTTGCAAAGAAAGAGAAGCAAAGAAAGGAGAAGCAAAGAAAGGAGAAGCAAAGTCTCTGCTGTTACAAGTCAAGTAGATCAGTAACCACATATTTATTTTTTCCTGCCACTACCAGAATTTATGTAGGAGTCACAGCATTTGACAGGAATGGTGGCTTTTCTAGAATGTACTACTGTCTGGCAGGTTCAATGTGAGCTCAGGTAATCAAATGAGCCCTGTGGAGCAGGGAATAAGTTTTTGTTTTTGTTTTTTTACTTTACCTTATTGCTCTGGAGACTTTAGGGTGTACAAGGCAGGGTTCTAGCTTAGCCACTGGGAAGCTCTCAGATCCAGCAAGGAGAAGAAGGTAAATGCACAGACCAGTCAGGGCAGAGACCCTTTGAGTACAAGATGATATACAGGAAAGGGCCATGCTAGACTCTATTCACAGAGGACTCCTCATCCTGCAGAGAAACCTTGTTTTCCTCCCTCTGTCTGGTGCCACATGCTAAAGTAGGATTTTGCTGGTCCTTTTTTCCACTCATGCAGCAAAATATATGTTTGTTTTACCAGTGTTCATAAAGCTTACATTCAAACATCAATTATGCAAGGAATCATGTGCAAGCAGTGCCTATTATAATCTTACTGCTTAAGAGGAGGAGAATTGCTTAAAATGATCAAACCAGTTCCTTTTGTTAAGTAGATGGGCTGGCACATTCCCTCTTGTTGGGAGTATGGGACTCTCTATAACTAAAAAGTTGGCCAAGTATACGTGATTTGTTGTCATAATAGCTAATGTCAGAGATGTTGTTCAAAAGCAGGAATGCCAGCATAATGTACAATGTGTTATTGTGTTACATACAACAATTCATTTCGTGGAGCCTAAAACCACTATCAATTCACCACAAACACTGACAGAGCATATAAGACAGGGAGGTTTGTTCTGAGATGGACTTCGGGGGGCCAAAGCACCCCAAATTCACACATACATTTGGAGAATTTCTCTAACATCCCTAAGAACAGCCAGCTGGATCAGGCCAGTAGCCCATCTAGTCTAGTGTCCTGCTCTCATAGTGGCCAACCAGATGTCCATGGGAAGCCTGCAAGCAGGATCTGGATGCAATAGCCCTCTCCCCTCCTGCGGTTTCCAGCAGCTGGTATTCAGAAGCATACTGTCGCCAACTGTGGAGGCACAGCATAGCCATCATGACTAGCAGCCTTTGATCCCTACTCATGCCCAAAGATCTCTAATCTTTTGAGGATGCAGGGAACGTCTTCATTCCTGCTAAACACAGTAGTGGGAACCTGATTTTTTCCATCCATACTTAATTGGAGGTTCCAAAACAGGAATTCAAACTGAGCTACAATTATTGAAATATTGTAAACCTCATTGCTATCTATATATTGCCATTGTGAGAAAATACAGTGTGCAATTTTAATTTTGTAAGGCAAGTCGTAGGAGGAAGAATGAGAATAGAAGACACAGTTAAAATATAAAGTCTAACAAAAATTGTTTTGTTAGTTCATTTCTAATTTCCAGCCCTAGGCCCTAAGGTTTGGGTTCACATACTCCAGCTGAGGTTCATTCCATAGTGGAGGGAGTGCTCCTGCTCTTCCTCCCTCCACAACACCTCCACATGTATAAGGTAATACATGATACTGGTACTTCACATGTAGGTTCTGGCTGCACAGGCTTTGTTCCAGGGGTAGGGAACTTGTTTGGCCCAGCTGGCCAGATCATTTACCTCAGCCCCAGCGGGCCAACTTTGACAGGTAGATGTGACAACTCACTTGTCAAGCACCTGACATCATTATGACAGATGACTGACAGGTTGGTTGTCCCATCCATCTGTCAAAGTCCCTTGTACAGTGCTTCCCAAGCTAGCTCATTGTCGGGCACTTGGGAACAGCAGCACAATGAACTTGCAGAGTGGTTTGCACAGCAGTTCTCAAACACCTGACAACCTGCTGACTGTTGGACACTTGGATTGCACAGCTGATCCAGCTGTTTCTCTACCTGCTCCACATTGGATGTCACATATGACATCAGGTGTGTGTGGTTTGGGGGAAATGGTCTTACAGGCCAAATTGGAACCCGTACTGGCAAATTTGGCCCAGGAGGTGGAGGTTCCCAATCCAAGCTTTATTCACTGAATCTCCCCTCCTCTTTGAAGATGGAGAGCATTAGAAGAGCATTGTTGGTGTATAGTCTAACAATCTATTTCCAAACACGGCCAGTCAGATACCTTTGGGAAGTTCTAAGCAGAGCGCAAAGGCGACCACTCTACTCTCTTTGCCTCTGGCATTCAGAAGATAAAGAACCTCTGAATGTTTTGTCTATTCATCTAATAGCCATCAATGACACAAATCAGAATCATGCAAGCTAAGCTTCAAGCAGATAAACCTATAGGTGGAATGCATGGCAAGGCGGTGTGAATGTGTCCACACTCTCCACCACAGAACAATAATCCTTGGCCAGATGAGTGCATGAACCCAACCCAGCTTATTTGACATTTGTCAAACTCTAGCTTATAAAACTTTGTATAAAGCACAGAAGTGACATGGACCCCACTGGCACTCTATACTGGATAGAAAAGGGGATGGCAGTGGACCAGATGGCAGTTCAAGCACAGGTAAGGTTTTCTGCTATGCATTTTCAGTGTCATTTAACCAAAATATGACTGATGCATTAAAAGATCAGGTTTTTAAAATACAAAATTGCTGTTGGAGAAAAAAACAACTTTTAAAATTATCTTCTGTAATTTAAAAAAAATAGTAGCACAATTTTAGACATTATGGAATGCATTATTGTTGGCCAAGTATTTGGAAATAGAACTGTGGGGAGGGAGGGGGTGATGAGACAAATTAAGTTACCAAAGAGAAAATGCAGTTCAGAGACTTTAGCTCTTTTTGTTGCTGTTGTTCCCCAATTCACAGAGAAAAAGAAAACTAGAAGAAAAGTATAAAGCAGCACAATCTATGTGTAATTCCTGAGAGTCGTTAAAATACCATTGAAAAAAATGTGTGGTATTACTCTAAGGTGCATAAAAGGTACCACAGACACATTAGAGAGAGGGGGGAAAGCTTTCTGTGGGAAAATGAACACACTTCTCAGAGCACTAAATTACTGTACTTTAGCTAATATTGTAATATGAAGCTGACAGCTGAGGAAAACCAGGTTAGGTGATAAATTATCCTATGCCAAAACAAAGTATGTTCACACTAAAATGTGTATTTTGGAAAAAGTCTCTTACAGACCAGATATATTCCCCAGCAACTACTGTATACATTGTACATCATAGCTAAATTGCATTCAATAAAAGAACACATTTTAGCAACTCACCTCCCAATCTCAGCATGCTCTCAGGTTGCTTTCATGTATCTGCCATGTATACCATTTTCTATTTCAGAGAAAATTATCAAAATCATGCAAATCAGAGAAAAGCTAAAGTGATCTGAGGGTTTTTTATTTCTCTTATTACTGAAGGACATAGTCAGTTGCACTTTCCATTCAATATCATTTTATTTGTTTCATTACAATAGAGAGAACTTCAAATAGAGAAACCTTCAAATAGTGTCTAGAGAACTATCATGAAGGAGTTACACAGTTAATGACATTGCCGTTCATGATTTCACAGAGATGTTTGCCTTTCGCTGAAACCAACACTGTTTAATGTGTATGGGTAAGAGTTTGTCACGCACCCAGGAATGAGAAAAATAACTTGAACTAGATTGTGTGTGTGTGTGTGTGTGGGAACAATCTATGTTCAAGACTTCACCAGAATTATTCTGATGCTAAGTCAATGCTGGAGGGGTAGGCAAGGAGTCATACAGGCCCCAATATGCTGCCTCACCATGCTGCCATCCAGACAGATGTGTGTGACTATTTGATATATGTTTGAAACCCCCCCTTATGATATTGGTATATGCCCACCCACATCATCATTGCACAGGTGTGGATACACCCTCCATTACATCTGTTTTCAAATGGACACAAGGCGGTGTAATGCACAATCAATCTGCAATCAGCTTATATTTTCAGAATGAAACCCGTCCGTCAAGAAGTGCTTTTTGGGGGCAAAAATATGCAAGAGATCTACATTGTGTGAGGACTAGGTTGAACTGCCCCCCGCAAGAACCCAGTCTAGGATAAAATGCTGTGTGTATGTAGTCTCATTGGAAGGACAGCTTGTGCTTTTGGAGCACTTTTCAGAATACCTGAGTAGTGTTTGTTCTGAGATATTACTTAATATACAAGTGCACTAACAACACCTTATAGACTGATATATTAAGATCAAGTCTTGGCTCTAAAAATAACAAATTTGGAATTTTTTTTAATGGAACAATGGCAAGGTCATAAAGCATCACTTTGACTTGAGAAATGAGATTGGATAGATTCAAAACTCCAAAAATGGAGACAGAAATGTGAGGATTCTTTTTTTTTTTAAGAGCAGCTCACATGGGACTCCCAGGCAATCTCCAGGGATTAAGGCCAAGAACCATTTGGTTTTAATGGCACAATAGCATTACCTACTCAGTATAAAAGTGATAGTGCACAGTAAAAGTGTGCCATGGATGTATTGGCAGACTCATGTAATCATGCCTTATGACTAATATTGGAAAGCATGCATTTAAATCCAGTGTAAGCTTTGGGGACATTAACTGAAAAAAATGGAACCTCACAATTACACATTTCTTATTCTCAGCCCAAGATTATTAGCCCCTTTGTACACTTTTATTAGGATAATTGACTCACCTGGGGAGACAACAGGAGACTGTTTTAGCATCACCAAATCTGAAGTGGCCAGGGCCTCTGCCTACATACAAAGAGCTTGAACCCCACATTTATTGAAAGAAAAGCACTCTACAAGGAAATCAGCATTAAGGTTTTCTCACCCTTTGACTCCCATGCATGTTGATATCCTTCATTCACAGAATTCACACCCACAAGAGGTAGCGATGGCCACCAACTTGGATGTCTTTACAAGAGGATTAGATCAATTTATGGAAGATAAGGCTATCAAAGGCTATTTTCCACAAGGGCTATGTTGTACCTCACTACTGGAGACAGTGCACATCTGACAACCAGTTGCTGGGAATCGCGGGTGGGGACAGTAGTGTCACACTCAGGTCCTGCATCTGGTTGGCTACTGTGAGAATAGAATGCTGGACTAGATGGTACTCTTACCTGCTCCTTGTAAAAGTAAATTAAGAGTGAAGCACACTTCCAATTTCAATTGAGAAAAATAACGTGCCTCGGGATTAAAAGTATGGGAATCACTGACCTCAAGAACTGAAAGGGAAGAAAGTCAATTCCCTCATCAAAGGTAAGCACATCAACCCACTATAGCCATTAATTATGCCTTTTACTACGCTAGGCACAACCCAAGCAGGAGTGCAAAATGGCCAATAAAGATCATACAAGATGTTGCCATTATTAAAGTAACATTAAAATATGTAAAGCATTATTTTTATTATAGAGCAATTAAACCTGTTTTCAATATGTAGGTGAAAAAGCCAAATACCAGCATGCTCAGGGGCTTAGGGCAACAGACCAGACAGAGTGGCACTGTTGCAGCTTCTCGTTAGTCTTATGCCTGAAGCTTAAAACAGGGAAATACAGTTGGCCATTGAATAGAGCTGGTGAGTGAAGGCACAAAATTGGAGACAATGCCTTGTGGCAACTTGCAGTTCAGCTGCCAGGGGGCCAAGACACAATCATCCAATGCTATTCTCTGGAACCAATCCGGTAAGGAGGATTGAAATCATCATAAAACAATGTCTTCAACTCCTAGAGATGATCCAGGAGAATATCATGGGCAATGGCATCAAAGTGAGCAGAAGCAACAGGGCACACCCACCCTGTCCCACTCCCAAAAAAGTCTGTCCATTAGGGCAACCAAGGGCAATTCTGTCCCAGATCTATATCTGAATCCACAATGAAAGGGGCCAAGATAATCAGGTTCACCCAAGAGTGTCTAGAGCTGAATCACCACCACCCTCTTAAGCACCTTACCCAAAATTTGAACCTTTTAGTTCAGCTTCTAAGTCCCTTTGTTCCTTTCTCATTGTTTCTTTCTGCTGTGGAGCCTCAACCATGCTCTCTTCCAGTATTCCAGCCCTTTCTTTTCATTGCAGATCCTCATCTCCAGCTAAGTCTTTCTCTCCCTACCCTGTTTTCCAGCTTGACACTTCCCTCCCCAACCAGAGGGAGAGTAGACTCCTGGTTAAATTTCTATTTCCCCTTAAGTGCCAAGTTGCTGCTTGAAGCTTTCATACCTCCCTTCTCCTGCAAAACGTCCACCAGTAAACTTTTGACTCTCCTGTGGAGCAGATCCTCTCTAAAGCAAAAAGGAACCATATTATAAACCAAGCTTTACAACCAAAGGTTTAGCACAAAATGGCTTAGAGTCCTATCCCTTCACATTCCCCCCTTGCATGGATGAGCCCTATGGACATACAGCCCCATAATAATTTATAATTATTATTATGACAACTTTATTTCTAAATAAATAAGGAAGCATACTACCCCTGTGCTTTATTGACTCCACTGGCTCCCAATTTGTTCCCGGCCCCAATTCAAAGTGCTGGTTCTAACCTTTGAAGCCCTAAACAGCCTTGGACCAATGTACCTGAGGGACCGCTTACACCCACATGTACCTGCCCAGGATTTAAGATCATCTACCTCTGGTCTCCTCTGCTGTCCTGGAATGAAAGATGTTAGACTGACAGGCATGCAGGAGACAGCCTTTTCAGCTGTGGCCCCCAAGTTTGGAATATCCTACCACAAGAAGCCTGCCCTACTTCCTCCCTGATGGTTTTCCAGAGACTTCTGAAAATGATCTTGTTCCAGAGAGCCTTTGGGAGGGACTGAAAGTAGAGCCTGAACTGATTTTAGCCTTTTATTTTAATTTTACCTCTTTAGTCCCTTCAGTACCACTCCCCTATATATATGTATGTGTGTGTGTGTACATGTGTGTGTGTGCGTTATCTTTATTGTGTACAATTTTATTATGTACATGTTCAATTTTATTGCAAGTCACCCTGAGTGCCCTATTATAGGGTAGAAGGGCGGGAGAGAAATATTTTAAATAAATAAATAAATACTAATCTGTATGCTGCTTTACAAAACCAAAGGTATTCCCAAACCAGCTCACAATCCCTTCCCACCATTGAACAGAGTGCTGCTGGGATGGGTGGGTGGCAATTGACAGGCATGGTCAGTGGGTATGATCCCTTACATGCTTGTGAATGTTTGAAGGGGGTAATTTGAAGCCCCTTATCAGAATGCTCAATTGTGTTGCCCAACAGCACCAGTTTAAGTAGCACTGGAACAAGTAATAATCAGTAAGGTGTACTTATACCCCAATCTCTGAGCAGTGAGAGACTTCCAGGGGTTCATGTGCTTACCCAGGATTTGGTTTCCTTGGAATAAAGGTCAGTGGAGAATGTGGTGTCTTTATGATATATGGTTTATTTACACATATATACAATCTGAGTATTAGAGGGGTTCATGGCATTAATAGTCCATCAGATCTTGCTTCCCCATCAGGCTTCTGGGAGACACCCCAAAGCCATGGCTTGGGATTCAGCAGATAGCAGGCCTCTCTGTGTCCTCTTTTCAGTTCCCAGCTTTTCCTCAGGCTCTCACCAACACAAAGACCACTTCCTAGCACATTTAGATTGGGGGGGGGCTCTCTCCTGAAAGAGTTCCCATAGCAACAGGACTTTGTTGGATCAAAATCTTTACAGATGTTAATGGGGCACTTGCCAAGCCCATTCATCTAAACTGGCTTTACCTGTATAGTAGGTTTATCTGCTAAAAACTGCATGCTTCACCTCTGCACTCACAGAAATAAAGCCTGGGAGGGGGACTCCAAGGTATCACGCAGACCTACCCCGCAGTTATATAACAGTAGTTTGATGCTCCATCCACAGAAGTATAAAAGGCAAGTCACACTGAAAAAATACATTTCTGGGAGAAAACTGAGCCATGACAAAGTAGGGTTACCAGGTTTCCAGCTTTTGGGCGGAGTCTCTGGTTTTGATGGGTCCCCTCTGGTTCTCCGGCTAGCACCCCTTAATCTCCAGACTCTCAGCTTCAATATTTTTAAAAATTAAGTTTCTAGGTGGTCTGGTTCCCAAGATATACACCAAAACGACAACCACCCCAGCGCGACTGTTAAATCTGTTTTACAGATCTTTATAACAGCTCCTACCTCTAACTACAACTCCCATCAGTCCAATCCAGTGGCCATGCTGGCTGGGGCTGATGGGAGTTGTAGTTTTAAAAAGTAACCTTTCCAAGCTCTGGATCTAACCTCGCCCTTTCAGGATTGCAGCCAATAAATGAAGCCAGGGTTGTGACTTGTTGAGCCAGGCATGCCTAGGCTTAATTTCAACGTCAGAAAATGGTGGCTTTGAGATTTTGGAGTTTGTGTAAGTAATATGGCTTAAAGTTTTTTTTTCTCTTGTGTGCAAGAGTCAGACCCTGGGCTATGAAATATGAACGTATTTAATCCAATACTTGCTTTACATGTACGTGGAGTAAACCCACTTAACTCCATTAGGACTTACTTTTGAGTAGACATGGTTAGGATTGTGTTGTAAATTAATGAGACTTTTGAGTAAACATAGCACAGACTTGTGTTTGTGTTGTAAATCTTTCTCTCCCCCTACAATCCTATTTTAAAGCAATTAGGCAGAGTTTACCTAGGTATCACAGTTTTAATTATGTAGGAAACTAATACTGAGTTTTTAAAAAAATGTTCCAAAATGACCAACTGGTTTGACAATAAACTATTATATGGGATGTATTTTTACACCTGCATGTGTGTGTGTGTGTGTGTGTGTGTGTGTGTGTGTGTGTGTGTGTGTGTGTGTGTGTGTGTGTGTGTGGAGCCTTTCCAACAACCCTGTGAGGTAGGGTTGGTGATTGGAAACCAAGGCAGCTCACAATAAGAAATAAATCCCTTTAAAAACCAATAACCATAAAACAAGTATAAACAGTTGCAAAACAGCTTAAAGTGGCATGATTCCAAATTTTGGGTTGGGTGAATGAAGTATATTTATTTATATTTATTTATTTATTATTTGATTTATATCCCGCCCTTCCTCCCAGTAGGAGCCCAGGGCGGCAAAGAAAAGCACTAAAAACACTTTAAAATCATAAAAACAGACTTTAAAATATATTAAAACAAAACATCTTTAAAAACATTTTTAAAAGCTTTAAAACTTTTTTTTTAAGAAAAGGTTTAAAAAACATATTAAAAAGCAATTCCAACACAGACAGACTGGGATAAGGTCTTAAAAGGCTTGTTAAAAGAATAAGTTCCTTATCATTTGAGGGTACAGTTTTCCCTGGTTGAGTAAGCTCCATAGAATACATTAGGACTTGCTTCTGAGCAAAACAAACATAGGATTGCACTATAAAAATCTTTACAGGTTGTGTAAATAATGAACATATTTCATAGTCATGCTTATATAAATATTTTGTCATACTGTGTCCCAATAAGTATCCGATTTCACACTATGGTTGTACAATACTTCCTCTACATTTTAAGTATTCCTTGGGGTGGTCATGGTTCGCCATTGTTTTCATCCTGAGGGGCAGATAGTCTGAGAGATGGTGAGTAGCCTATGGTCACCCACTACCGTTTATAGCTCATTTCCATTTTGAAAAATTAATTAAAACAATTTACATGCAGGCAAAATTTATTAAGTGGATTCACACAATACATTTAAAGCACATCCAACTTGCATTTAAAGCGCACGACTTCCCCTAAAGAATCCTGGGAAGTGTCGTTTCCCCCTCACAGTTATAGTTCTCACCACTCTTAACAAACTGCAGTTCTCATGATTCTGTGGTGGGATTCATGTGCTTCAAATGGGTGTTGAATGTGCTTTAAATGAATGGTGTGGTGTGCATTCAAGAGTGAATTGAAAAGAACAATTTTAAAAGATACTTCTTACTCTTACTCATTTCTCAGACCTCTTCTGAAGTGAAAGGTCAAATCTGTAAAGATGTTTGGAGCAGCCACGTTAAAAGATAAGGGCAGGGCATTCCAGGCAGGGGGTCGCCAACCCTGCTTGGAGATGGATGTCTTTGCATAGGATCGCTAGTCAAGGTTTACCAACAGCACAATCCAAACTACATCTACTCAGAAGTCAGTCCTGTTGAGTTCTATGGGGCTTAATCCCTTAGTACGTGTGTTTAGAATTGTAGCCTTCAGAAGCATCCATCTTTACTTCCCAATGCTCCCATCTAACATCTCCACAACACTAGGCTCCTTTGTCCCTACAGTGGCCTTCTGGTGACTGCCCTGGCCTGAAGGCACTTAAACCCTTCTTGCTGAAAGCAAGTAGGTTAGATTAAATGTTCCCTACCCAGGCTCCATCTTTTAGCTAAGATTTCTACTTTAATTTCCAATCAGATATTTTTTTAATTGTATGCTCCAAGCAACTGTGATTGATGCTTAATGTCATGCTTAGTGACATCACTCGGGCCCGCCCTGTGACATCACTGGGACCCACCCCTTGACACCACTTGGGCCTGCCCCGTGACATCACTCAGGCCCGCCCCATGACATCACTAGGGCCCGCCCCTCAAATTTCAGGTTTTGGGATGCTTCTGACCTGGCAACCCTATGACAAAGAGAGATATACTAGGAATGGTGCCTCATTTCTCTTACCAAAGTGTTAAATCTTCATGCAGCATTTTCTTTCAAAAAACAACAGTTTTCAACTGTATCCCGTATAATTCACCAGCTGCTATCTGATCTCCCATCACACCTTTAATTAACAGTTGAGGAGGAATATTAATTCATATTAATGCCATGCACAGAATATTAAGCAAATATGAACAACAAAAATACATTTATTTCTGTGATACTTGATTAATCACTGTTAAAAATTCCTGTTTGGGTAGACTAGATCTCTAGATGACATATGCTTAATGTAATAATGAAGCATTCCTTTTTTAAAAATTCTACACATAATTATTATGAGGAAACAAGCCTTGTGATGTTTTCGGCATTGCAGCAGAAATAGCACCAGAACAAATGTTTTTGCTTTGAACTATACTGTACATGTATTCAAATTTCATAGGACTATGTGAGCAAAAGGGAAGTAAAGATGTTACCCAATCACTCTCACCTTGAAGTACAACACACATACCTAACTTACTATGATACCAAACAACAATTCCAATCAATATGGAGATTTGCTGTCTTACTGTTAGCAGTTTTAAACTGCAGTTAGGGATTAATATGTTAGGATGAGTTCACACAAATGGTTAAATGAGTTCAAGATGACATTAATAAGATTTTAGGATAGATTTTGAGAAATGCTTCCTAATACAGAACACACTGGCAATGGGATATGTTTATCCAGGGAAGATGCAGGTCTAGATGTAGGTCTAGGTCTAGGTCTAACCAAAAATGCTTGGTTTCACCATGGAAAGTTTTGACAGAGTCAGGAATTTAACTCTACCAGAATTGGAGAATAGATCAGTATCTATTCTAAAAGATCCACAAGACTCTGGCAGCATAACAGAACAGTCCAGACTAAGGGATCTGGCATGTTTTGTGTACCGCTGGTGATCCACTGGAAAGAAAACCTCAGACCCCATTCATTGCTGGCTTGGAGGGGATGCAGCTGGTTGAAAATGCCTGAGGATGGTGGATGACACAAAGGCAAGGGGTGGTATTCTGTGCTAGGTCTGTAATATGAGGAATCCTCCGTGCAATAAATATAATTTAGGTAGGCCTATTTTTCTCTTCAAAAAGTTAAAAAGGTCCTTTCCCGAGATGACAACTGAAGAAAAGCTAGAACAAGGCTGCTTTCACACTGCACTTTATTCTGTTACTCTGATGATTTCTTACCTAGTAATTTGAGTTTTATATTTGGCCTTTCTTACAACGCAAAAGCTAGTTCAAGAAATATAGTGGAAGTTCAGCACTAATTTACGTGGTAAATACCCAAAATAATTTGTTTGCAAGCCTAGGAACCTGGAAGATTATGGGAGCTTTACACAAGCTTCAGCTGCTCACATGACAGACATCCCAGCATGCACTGCAGTCCCCCTCTTTAGGCACGTGCCAATTTTTTTCTTTTGCTTGATGAAAATATTCTGGTGTAGTAGGGTTGCCAGGTTCAATCCCTGAGACTGATGCTGTATCTTTAGGAGAAGAGAAAATCAGCCAAGTGCAGTGTTATTGCAACCCTGTAATGGGAAAAACCACAAAGTGGAATTCTCCTTCCCATCTGCACAACTTTTAAAAATACAGAAGACCTGTTGGTTGGCAGGCCCAGCCTCCAAGAGGACTTTTGTATCTTTAAAAGTTGTGCAGGGGGGAGGGAGAATTCCATCTTGTGGTTTTTCCCATTACAGGGTTGCAAGAACACCTGCACTTGGCTGACTTTCTTTTCTCCTAAAGATACAGGATCAGTCTCAGGAATTGAAACTGGCAACCCTATCATGTAGACATGGGTAGAAGCATTCCCTTCCTCCTTTTCCCCCTTCACCCCCCTGTGCCCAGACAGTAACTCACATAGTGAATTATGGGGGAACTACAGTGCACATGTGTATAATATGTGAGGGATGAAAACAAGGTGTTGTTCATTGCAATGGTGAGAAAGATAGTTGTGTAAAAATACCGGTATATCAGCTGAAAAAGCCATAGCTCCTTAACACAATATGTAGTGCAGTGTAAAATGAATTTTAGAAATAGGGACAGAAGTGCTACCATTTTAATCTGTTAAACTAACACAATAAGCCCCAGGTCTGAATGCAGCCCAAGTGATGCAGAAGCGCGCTCTGAAGAGAGCCTTTTCCTTCTGTAGCTCATACCCTCAGACCATATGCCAGGAAGGGGTGTAATCATTATCTCATTATAGACCTCCCCACCCTCCAACAGCATGTACTCCATGAAAATGACCAGTCATATGGAGGTCCATATGTTTTGAATAACCCCAACCTAAATTATTGAGGGGTAAGAATCTCATTAACTGGGCCTCCATGGAACCTAACACTCATGTGCAGCATCCCATCACATTGTCATCATGGTAACAGGATAATCAAAAAAGAGTGATTCTTTGCACCTAGCTTAGTGGTGAGTGGAATAATGTCAGTTATGTCAGATGCTGCATTGCAACCATATGCTCACTTATCTTAGAGTAAGATCCCCTGAACTCAATGGGACTTACTTCAGAATATTGAAATTCATGTGACCTGTATTGTGCTATAAGCCTCTTATTCATACCCTCCATTTTGGCATATAAAGTGCATAGAAAAATTAACTAATAGGCAAAAAACCCTTGAAGTCTAAGAATAGCCTACAGATAATTCTACCAAACTTTAAAAAGCAGGGAAATTGGGCAGCTATAGTGAATGCACCAGGGGAGCAGGAGACCTGACCTCCTCTCTGAGATATTGGACTGCCCTACAAATTTGTCAAAATGCAAACACAATTTGGGTTGGTCTTTCACAGTCCAATCCACTTGCTGTGTAGCTTGGAAGAATTTGGTAACATGTGCCTCTGAGCATTTGGTGATTGGTGGTAACACCTGCAATCAGTCCAAATAACAGAAAGGAGACATATGCTGTACTAATTTTGTTTTAGCAGGGAGGAGGCAACAATATTAAAACAGCTGATATAGTTCAAATGGTCCTTTTAAATATGTTTGATTTACTTTGCAATTTTAGTGACGTTTCCTATGGTATATTATTTCCCTGTGTTTCTGTTTCTATGTGAAGTACAGCAACACTTTGCATAAATAACAGTGAAAAAACTCCAAAACCAATTGTGGAATAATGGCACTGACTATTCTGCAGGATAGTCTCCAGTGGACATCTCGGTGTGCACAAGCTTAAAAAACAACAACAGTGGGTGGTGACATATATTCTAGCAAATTTCTAGGTGTGCTCTATGTTTTTAATTGACCATGCCCACTCTTCCTTAAGTGAGTGGTTTAAGCACAGCAGGCTGAAAACATGCATCTTGGGCAGGCCAAATTTGTTTTCTCCAATAGCTAGATTCATTGCTTCAGTAGCAACATATTGTAATCAGTCTGATTTTACATCAAAGCTGCTGTTAATGCACCCAAAATAGAAATAGAACATAACCTCCAATTTGAAACACAAAATGCTATCACCATCATATAGCATTGACCAAAAAAGGCTTTGAAATAAATAAAAATAAATTTGACAAATTTCTAATATGAATAATGAGAGAAATAAAATTTTCTAGATTAAATTCTATGTGGAAACAGTAGTAACACAGGAAAGAAGCAAAGTAAAAAGGACACCAACAAATATACATAAATGTAATTCTCCATCTTTGGAGATGCAGTCCTGCTTGCAGGTGTTGCCATTACTCACCATACATTCACAGGCACATGCTACCAAATTCTTCCAAACTACTTAGGAAGTAGATTGGACTGTGAAAGATCAAACCAAATTGTATTTTACAAATTTGTAGGGCAGTACAATATCTCAGAGAGAAGGTCAGCTCTCCTGCTCCCCTGGTGCATTCACTATAGCTGCCCAATTTCCCTGCTTTTTAAAGTTTGATAGAAGTATCTCTTCACTATAGGTACGTTCTTAAACCACATGGTTTCCCCCCATATTACTTCTCTGCTTTTTAATCCAGGAGGTAAGGAATGGGATCCTGTTTGCTGAGAATTGATTGATCATTTGCATGCTTACTTAGTTCAGTGGGATTTATTCCCATTCAATTAAGCTTAGGATAGGTGAAAGTGACCATGGGGGAGGAGGAGAAGGGGGAGGGAGGGCTGGAGTGGGGAGGGGAGGAGGAGAGTGAAAAGAGGAGAGAGAAGGGGAGGGGAGGGGAGGAGCAGGAAGGAGGGGATAGGAGGGAGGAGGAAGGGAGGGCAGGCTCGATCATTTGCATGCTTATTGAGTTCAGTGGGATTATTCCTGTGCAATCATGGTTAGGATAGGTGAAACTGACCTGTGGGAGGGGCGAGGGGAGGAGGGGGACACTGGGTGAGTGGGCAGGCCCTAAGCCCTTTTCTTTTCCAAAAGGAAAACACTGTAAACAGTATCATTATTTTTCAGGATGACCCCTAACTTTTATTCTACAGCAGGCACACATTGTTTCCCACCCTAGTTTGAGCCAAAGCTGTCCCTCACCACATCCACACCAGACATTTCTTCCACTTTAAACAGTTATGGCTTCCCTCAAAGAATCCTGGGAAGTGTCGTTTGTGAAGGGTGCTGAGAGTTGTTAGGAGATGCCCTGTTCCCCTCACACTTATGAGAAGCAGCAGAATGGCAGGGGGGGTATTTTCATCCATTTTGGAGACCTGTGAAAATTTAACATGGCTGGAATGTGAAAAATTCATACTACTATAGTATACAGCCACTCTAGTGGCTGTAAAATAATGAATGTTACTTAACTGAAGGCAAATTTTGAAGTTCCTATTAGGACAAATGATCTAAGCAAAGAGTCTCCAAGACATTGTGTTGATTGAGGCAGAAAATCCAAATGGTGCCCACTTTGGTGGTAAATGTACATAAACAGCTTAGCTATAGGAATGGGGAACAGTGGCCTTCCAGATGTTGCTGGATTAGAACTCTCATCATCCCTGTCCATTGAACATACTGGCTCGGTATGATGAGAGCTATAGTCCAGCAACATCTGGAAGGATCACAGATTCCCTATTCTCTTTTAGTACTTCCCAAAACCCAATACCTGAAGTGGACCACTTCTCTCTACATAGCAAGGCAGGCTCTGTATCCAATAATTTATAGGAAAGCCAAATATTTTAATAAGACTAATAACATTTCCCTGGGAGGTTTCACACACCTCTAGGCTTCTACTAGATTCCACCTAAAGCAAAATTTCAATATGCATTTGGAACAGGGATAGTGGGGCAGAAAATCCAAGCAATTTTGAAGGAACATAATTTCAGTAAGATTAGCAAATGTGCCAGGGAATGAAAATGGTGACTGCATCCCTGGAAACAACACAACAAGGAGTGTTTGAGTTCTGTTTTTAAATGCTTGAAAACATATCCTGATATGATATTCACAGATCCAGGTTTTCAAAGGTCTCCAAAACTGATGGTAAAATGGTGAAGTGGCAAAGTAGAGCTCACTTTAAGAAGTTATTTATACATTTCACTTTGTCCAGAATCTTCACAAGCATAGGTCTTGCCCTGATTATACACTCCCAACACCACTGTGCTCTATTTCCCTTCTAGATGCCAGAATAATGAGTTCTGACCTAGTAAGTCTAAAATTGCTCTTTTAACATACAAGGCACTGTATCAAATCAGTCCAGCCTATGCTACTGACCTTATTATTCCCTTAGTTCACAATTGCACCTTGAGGTCAAGCACACAAGTCTTTTGCTAATGCAATGGTTCCTATTTATCAGTGTAAAGACATCTGGATCAAAGCCTTTGAGCTTATGCAGCCTTGGAGCTGCTGCAGACATTTAATATGGAACTACTTCTGCACTGGCTTTTGCAGCATTCAAACATAGGCTTAGGATTGATTTGATTAATTTGGCTCATTCTCATTTCACTGCTGCCAAGGGCAAAGGAATGGCAGAGATGAAAGCATCTAAAATAGTCTTGCAAGATGCTTACTAGAAAGACAGTTACCTCAAGATGTGTTCTGGGAGACAGGCAGCAGATTTTCCCAGCCCTAACAGAGACAGAAAATGGCTCATTTGTATATGATCTGTAAGATGGCAGCTACCATGATACAAGCTTGATCTATTGCTCCTCGGGCTGGTACATACTGGGAACAGCTGGTCTTATTCACATACTAGCAACCACATCATAGAGGAAAGGAACAGGGCAACTTTATCACCAATGATTTGTACTATAGTCCAAAGTCCTGCAGAAAGGGTTTGTCAAAGTATGCAAAGTTGCCTTTCCTATCACAATTCAGCTTTTGGATGCTAAAGAGATACAAACTTCTTGCTCACAGATCTTTAAAGAAAATAGTGTTCCCCTCCCTTATGAGCCTTGCACTAGATTTTTTGGTATATGGATTTACCTTGTTACCAAAATTATGTAGAATTTAGCCGATCTTCATACTCGCATGAGACAATTCAAACTGCAAAGTGATATCCTTCAGCCCCTACACAAACAGCAGGTGGGGACACAAACAGCAGGTGGGGTATGTTATAAATATACACTATATAATAGTCACCAGTCATCAAAGGCAATTAACCAAAATACACGCAAGTTCTGAGAGGATGTCTTATTACATATTCAAAAACCACCCTTGCATCATTGCAAATGGAAGACATGCATTCCATTTATACACAGCCTTTCTTGCCTCTGACTTATGGGACTTAGGAATAGAGTTCAAGAAAAATTAAAAACAAAAATTAGGCCATTTCTAATTGTTTTGAGGTTTTGATAGGAAATGTATTGAAAGTTACAAGTCTATAGTTGTCCTGACACATTAAAACGTTATCATATTATCTTGGCATGTGGCCTTCCCCAAACACCAATACACTACAATTTTTCATGTAACTTGCTCCATTCTTCTGGGCAGCAGTTCAAAAGCCTTTCGTCCAGAGTAAGGCAACCAGCTTGCATTTGTTCATTATTGTTGCTGTTAAATTTATTACCTGTCCTTTACCCAGAGGTCCCAAGGCAGGTTACAACAGTTTTAACTGTTAATCAGTTATATGTGATATCCAATAGTAACCATTACGAAACAGGTAGAAGACAACATATTTTGTGTATTATTCTAACAATGTTAAGCATTGTCAAAAATGGTACATCCATACTGACACTGAACTGCTACTGGAACAACAGTATGCTAAACCACTTCAATGAAGGTAATATTCCTCAATCTGAAGAAATTTGATTATTTTGCCTACAACAGTAGCCAAATTTCACACAGGTATACTGTGTGTGCATTTGGAGAGGGGCTTATGAATATGAATTCAAATATGAATGATGAAGTGGTACATAAATTTGTTCAATAAATAATAAAATAATTAAATTTGGTACATTCCAACGATAGATAAAATTTCACTCACTTGAAAATGATGTCAAACCCTCTAGGATTTGAGCATTTCATAGATAAATGATTCCTTTTTTAACACAGAGACTATTGGAAGATATTTTCTTTTGTAAATGGCTCTAGAATTTAATTGCATACTTTTGTATTCAGTCTTAACAAGGTTAATACTTATTAGCAAAGTTAATTTACCTAACAAGAAATGCTCAGTTATAGCACAGTATATTTGATATTCTGACTATTGAAATGTTGAATGTAAACAAGCATTTGACAATCTAAAAAACAGAGATTTACAAATGTTGTACCTGTTTTGGACAAATATAACAAAACAAAATGCAAAACTAATCAAAGCTTTAAAGCTTGGATGTTTAAATGACAACTGGATCTGATCCTATCAACGTACAGTTTGTACTTGGCCAGCAATAGTTCTGTGACATTAAAAAAACAACCATACATGTAATCTCTATCCTGCCTTTCCTAAGCACAGTATACACTATAGTTCCCAGGCACTGAATAGTCCCAGACCATAATCACATGCCTTTAGATAGGGGTAGGGAACGGATTGCTAGCCTGCAAGCTGCAAGGGGCCTGCAGCACCTTTAGATCGAGCCCATGGACCCTTGGCCCTGCCCCCACATGATTATAAATAGGACATTCTTTTCCTAAGTCTAATTGTTGCACAGAGAACAATCATCTCAAGGGAGTGAAGGAAGGTGATAAAGACAAAATGGAGAGGGAAAGACAAGTAGAGAAAGAAAGTGGATGGTAGGGATGTGCTAGAATTCTACCCAGTTAAGACTGATTACTGAATTTCCCATTAATTCATTTATTCTCTATTCTTGTGGATTGGATTTTGATGTAGAGATTTTCCACAGCTATTTTCAAAAACCTTTTTTTAAAAAAGGCTATAAAATATCAGTATTAAGAATGTTAATTTTATCAATATTTCCTTTCATTTGTTGAAATTTCCTTTCAAAGTATCCATATTTCCTTTTAAATTATCAATATTAATATCAATATTTTTTATGAGGGAAAAACCAATTGGTAAAAGCAACAGCTAGTGGACAAAGAACAAAGTCAAATTGATACTGGCCTCTTAGGTGGACAAAATGCTTTTGAACTGGCACCAGCCAATGATCCCATCCCTAGTGGGTGACAGAAAAAAATGGGTGGGCAATAGCCAGGTTTGGGCCCACCCAGTTTTGGCTTTGACCCTGCTCACCACTGAGTCCAGCCTTCCCACTTCAGTATGCAGTCCATGAGAGACTATCCCCCAAGACATGCAACCCTGCTTTAGACCATGGCCTGGAACCACTGTTACTGTTTCTCTTTGCTGTGCAAAGGAAAACAACAGCATCCCCCATACTCACTTAGGCTGCAATCCAATACCTGTCTACTCAGAAGAAAGCTCCATTAGATTCAATGGGACTTACTCCCAGGTAAGTGTGTATTGGATTGCAGCCTTACTAATACAAATACTACTTTTCTTCTCTCCCTATGTGATAAAAGCAGATGGAAACAGTACTAACCTACTCCCCAATGAAACGGCAAGATGAACAGGGTGGAGATTATGTATGTTGTGGCTGGAGTTAATATAGAAGCCACAGCTTTTTGAAAAGTGAAAACAAACCTTAGGGTACATCTGAAAACATGTTCCAAGGGCATGTGAGGTAGCAGAGTTGCTAATGCTAAAGAGGGTTGGGTCTGGTCAGTACCTGGATGGGAAACTACCTAAGAACCCCATGTATGCCCCCTTGAACTCTGTGATGGAAGAAAGGCAGGATACAAGTTTACCAAGTAAATATTTATTTACTTAAATTTATAGCCCACTTTTTGAGGAAGCTCCTCTTCAAAGTGGTGCACAATCTCCAGTTAAAAACCAGCTAAACCCAACAATAAAAAGTAAAGTACAGAGATAGAGTGTAAAGCATAACACAGCTCATAAAGCAGTATTAAAACATAAACCAGAAAGAATGTGAAAGCTACAGAAATAAGATAAGCTAACTAGGAAAGGCTTGGAAGCAAATAACAGTTTCCAAAAGATATTGGGGCTTGCTTCACCTCTAAAGGAAGAGAATTCCAGAGAGCCATATAATGCATTTTTATTAGAAATCCACAGTGATTTAAACAGACTACTGGTGGAGGGGTACAGTGTACAGTATCCTAGGCCAAGAGAGAATCATGGGCCCTGTTAACAAGTGACAGCCACACATTCCTTTATGTTGCAAAAGCAAATATGCATATGGAAGCTGGGCCAGAAACAGGAAGTGACATTGGCTCAGAGACAGCATTCACAGGCTAGAATAGGAGTGAGGAACCTCAGCTGGGGGGCCAAACCCAGTCCGCCTAGCCTTTCTATCTGGCCCTTGGGAATCTCCCCCAGGCCTTGACCTTCAAGAGCTCCTCTCCATAGCCTCCTCACATGATTTTGTCTAGCTAGAATGTGTTCTTGAACTCTGATGTCTCTTGCTTGCCTGGGTGGGGAGAGGTGTAGGAGTATGTATATATAGACAGCTCTGGATTTTATGTGACCTGCATGCAGCCTACTATAAAAAAGCTAAGTGTCTTTTTAAAAGAGTTTTATTTAAACAGTATCTAAACATTCAACTTCTTAATGTAAGACCTAAACGAAGTAAAATTCACATAACACATAAATATCTATAAAATGATCGATTCACGTGACACCTTTTTGCTATGAAATGGAAATGGACTGCCTTCAAGTCAATCCCGACTTATGGCAACCCTATGAATAGGGTTTTCATGGTAAGCAATATTCAGAGGTGGTTTTACCGTTGCCTTGCTATGAGGCTGAGAGGCAGTGGCTGGCCCAAGGTCACTCAGTGAGCTTCATGGCTGTGTGGGGATTCAAATCCTGATCTCCCAGATCATAATCCAACACCTTAACCATTACACCACACTATAGTATATATTAATTTTACAATTCCTTTTCAATAGTATACCAATATACAAAAAAAGTACAAGACACATCTGTTGCTCTGCCCAGTTTCTAAACACTGGCCTCTCCCACTATTGGCATGTGACCACTGGAAGGCTGCCCATGAGAAAATGACCCCTCTCTCCAGGCTGAAAAAAATACCCAACCCATGGGCTAGAGCAGCCTTTCCCAACTAGTGGGCCACCAGGTGTTGCTGGACCACAACTCCCATCAGCATCAGCCAGCATTGGCAATGGTCAGAAAAGATGGGAATTGTGGTCCAACAACATCTGGTGGCCCACTAGTTGGGAAAGGCTGGGCTAGAGGCATCAAAGTAAGGGTTGATTCCTCCAAAGCTCAGGTACATGGCTGGAAGCTAGGAGGAGGAGAAGGAAACCAGGGTGCTCTTTAACTTATGTCCTGATGCCAAAGTGGTAAACCTGGCCAAAGAATCCTGTGCTCGCTGCTATGTCCCACTGCAATTGCCCCACAGTTTTTTAGGTAATAATTCACAGAAGATCCTTGGAGTTACATGAAATCCCTCTTTGTCTACTGACACATAAGTAACCCATGACTGCAAGGTAACTGATTACCTTGCTGGTTCATAGATTTATCCTGAGAATCTTCCAGGGACATGAAACTTTACAAATGTAAGGCACACCCCCACACATACATGCTAGCTATTTCTTTAGTCTAAAAAAAACTGTTTTGACTTCCTTCAGAATTCTCTAGAAGTTTCATTCAAGGAGGAATCCCCAAATAGATTACAAAATTTGCTTCAGGTAGGAGTTTTTGGGGTACTTCTTCACAAAAACTAATACCTTGAGCAGGACACTGGAGATCACAGAAGATCCTATCACTGAAGCTGCAAGATTGTGATGTCCCCAATGCCCCTTGCAAGTGTCTGTCTCTATGGTCAGCCCTTCACTTACTCTGCGGAGTCTAAATTTCCTCCAAAATACCTGCTTTCACCACCTACTGCCAGAGAGCAGTAGGACTCTTCCTAAATATATTTGCTCAAATGCATCTAGACCCGACAATTAGTGTGAGATATATTTACTGTGAAATCTATGCAGTCCACCACACAGACTGTTAATTATAAATAGGTGTATGTTCTAAGGAACAACTCCCAGAACAAGTGATCTTCATATACAGGTTCTTCCAGGTTCCTGATTTAGCATAACTAACTATCTTACATTTCATAACAGCTTTCCTAACTTTTAAATATATATATTTTAATGTCTCCCTCATCTCATTTCCCTCTCAGTCTCTCCCTGCCCTCAGTCTCTCTGTCCTCCCCTTACCAACCCTCTAACAGGCACTCACTCTAACTCCTCCCAACATTCCATGAATCATCCTTCCACTAGCTCTTTTGTCACAGATATAATCCCAGATGTTATATTGCTCTGACAGACTAACAACCTCCTAGAAAGATCCAGGTAACTCTGATGTTTTTTAAAGTGACTTAGTTTCTGCTGTTTAAAGACGAGGGGAGGGGGATCCACGTAGAAAAAATACATTGAAACTTCAGAAACCTAAAAACATGGAGGATAGTCTCACAGAGGCAAGTAGCACAGTATATCCAATATCATATGCAATGCACATTTTCCTTCCAAGCCCACCTAATGTTTGATGGATTTTGAGTGTACTGTGCACTGCTTCTTACAAAGCACTCCAGATGTGGCTTGCTGCAATATTGTGCATAGGAGATATACAAATAATGGGCTTGCTTTAGTCTCTTTAAATGATTTGTTTGCTTAACATGTTTGAAATAATTTGATGTATTATAGTCACAGCCATGGCTGTCACCAGATTACCTGAATAAGCAAGATATATCTTTTGTGTGGCATTCTGGAAGTCATTTTTAAGTCCATACAGGCGTTTTGTCTCTCTTGCCGTTAATGTAATGTCACTTTCAGAGTTTTCTTGGATGTATATACAAATTTATGATCAACAACAAGACAAGCAACTTCAGAAAGAAACGTCTTTAAGTACAAAGACACTGCATCTGTCCCTAGACTGAACTTGGTGAAAAATTTCATCTCAAAAAAAACATTGTGATCCAAGAGACAAAGTAGTACATCTTAGACATAAGTGAACTGCAATTGCATATAGAACAACTGATAAAGAACACGTGCCCAAGATCTTCACACCAGCTTTTTTTTTTTTTAAACCATACATTCAGGTCAGAAGCCACAATGAGGGCCTTTTTTACTTCCTGCAGACAGATGTGCATTACTCCCCTTCCCCCCAAAAAAACTACAAAGAGGCAATACTGATTTCTGTAGAACAATTGTGGAGAAATGGAAAAGGAGATCTGAGTTCTGTCAGACAGCACATTAACAGGTTCAGAGAATGTGCCTCTGGACTACATATGGCCCTATTTAGGTGAAAATGGATTCCTGGGCTCCTGGAACATGGACATTACCTGATATGAATGCTTTCACTTTTAAAGGTCGGCAAAAACAAAGGGAGATAAATCACATCACATTTTCACAAGCTAAAGGATGTCTAACAGCATAACACTATTTGTTGGAGTAATAGCTCTATCTCCTGTTGTTCCTCCCAGTTCTTATCACTGCTATTTTTATACAGACACATCTTTGAAGGGAGAAACCACTAATCAGTCACACACCAAGATCAGCTTTCTCTTTCCAATATTAAAAGATATTCCATATTCACGTACATCCATTTGCACTTATCAAAGGGGGGGGAGTCCAAATCTTTGTTTTGGTTCTCATTGTGTTCCATCCAGAGCCAGAACTACGAGGCTGAGACATAGGTGCAATTAAATCTCGTTTTATTAAAGTAATGGATACATCAAAGACATTGCACTTCATAGAAAAACCTGCACTAACTCACTAAAATCCCTAACTACACTCCAGACATGCTCTGTAGTGTATGAAGGAAGTTGACACAGCAGCTCCCCACTGTAAGTGGCAAGCTTAAGTAGGGAACGTTTTTCATCATAATCTCTGACTCCTTCACAAGTCCTGTCTCTGCCCTGACAGTTTCTCATGGCGGCAGGAGCGAGGTGACAGGGGGCATGTCTCTAATAACTCATTGGAAGACACCTGCTCCTGAGTAATGGATTCTAGGTCAGGGGGCTGCGTCATGCTGGTGGCATCCTGGGAACTGCTTGGTAAGGGAAGAGTTGGCACTTTTGCTGGAGCTTCCCCCAACAGGTCCTCAGCAGCATCTGGGGGTGGCGAGCTCTCCTCCTCGGAGATCGCGCCTTCCGTGGGAACTGGCTGGAATTCAGGCTCACTTCCCCCTCCAAGGTCTCGCTCAGACTCAACAACTCCCTAGTCTTCTGTGTCTCCTGGCAGCAGAGGCGCATGAAACCCATGCCTCCCCCCTTCCTGCCCCTTCTAGGGGAGCTGAGGCTCAACACATTGGCTTCTGATGAGCTCAATGGGCAAAGTAAATGTACTTCAAACTAACACGGCCTGATCACATTCTCCTTTAATGCGGATTTGGCTCTTTTTGCAGATCCTTTTAATTCAGAACGTTTGCATTATGGTTTTGCTAACACGATTGCACTCAGCTGCAATTGCCTTTAAATCTGAATTAAGTCAATGCGACAAAAACCCAAAATTGCTTTTCTAATCCTGAAATTGCTTTGGTGCGCTACTACCATGTATTACCTTTTAAGTGCCTTTTTTTTTGCTGCGCAGTTTCTTCGCCATTAGATCCTCCCCTTTCTCTGCCCCTTTAACTGTCTCTGGGCGTCATTTTGTTTCCTGCCATTGACGAAGCAACTTCCGGTCGTTCTTTCCTTCCTTTCTCCCGCTTTCTCCCGCTTCTCCCCATACATTTCCTCCCTGCTCCTTTACACAAAATCACATTCATCCAAATTATTCACCCTAGAATATCTATTTCTGTGAAAGCTCTCTGCATGTGATGTGAGCGGGGTTTTTTTCCCACCCCTTCTTTCAGTCACTCATTCATTCTCTCTCTTCTGCAGCAACACCAACAACTCCCTGAGGGTAGCAGGGAAGAGCTGTAACTTGGGAAATTCCTTCCTGGGGAAATCCTACTTGCCCCCCCACCAGAGAGGGAGACTCCCCTCCAGTGTTGGCCAGCTGTCTCGCATGAGCTGTGGGGGAGGGGTCCATAAGACACTACGTGCCGCTGCTCTCACGTGCAGCCACAACAAAAGGAGGCTGGTGAAGGTGCCACTGGGGTAATTTATAAGCACCCAAAAGCACAGGGGAAAGGGGAGCTGCCTTGGCATCTCATCCCATCATCTGCTCTGCTCATCCCACTCATGGAGAGCTAAATGGTCGATGCTTCCTTTAGTAGCTGCTTTTCTCTCTAAAGATAATTGTTTGGGGTTTTTTATGTTTCCCAGAATCCATGCTGAGGCTTGTCCCATGGTGCCAAAGGCACACCGATCTCATGCAGGGACAGCCACAGGTGGGAGCAGGGGGGATGGGAGAAAGCCTGCACCACAGGGAAGGGGGTGGCTGTAGGAAATTCCCCTTCTTTCAAGCGCCCTCCCTCCATGGCACAGAGGGCTCATGTGAAAGCCTAATCCTTCCTCCTTGCTGTTGACATGCCACAGCATGGCCATGCCTCCCTTCATTTAGGGAAACACTGCCCCTTCCCCGCCTCTGCAGTTAACATTCTAGTGTAGGGGTGTGGCAACAATGAAACACTGATAGCAATAAACATGAAACCATGTGAATGCTAAAAAGAAAAACAGCCAATTTATTTGTAGCGAGGGCAGAAGTATGTGAACTGTCAAAATCAATCGCAATGGAAAAAGCAGCATTTTTATTGCGGATCTTGGCTCATATGTGAACCAGCCCACATATTTGAGAGGGATAAAATCTGACTTTCATTCCAGAAGTTAAGGCACCAGCACAGGTTAGCTTTCAGCCACAATTCTGTCCTCAAGTATACGTCTTTACACTCTCTCCCATAGGAGTGAATGAGAAGGAAAATTAAATACTGTACTTTGAGAAAATTGGCAGATATGGCCAAAAATCTCTCTATCCCTCCTGACAGCACATAGGCTGACTTCCATCAACTAGAATCACACACAATGTGTCTCTGTGTATATAGCTCATTGAGATGGATTCCAAACATACCTGAAGAATCCGTGCCCCCACCAAAAAAAGTATTCCCTAGATTGATTTATTTGTGATGAGCATTTTGTGAGCAAGGAGATTATTAAAACACAACACACTACAGTGGTCTACAAGTCTGCACACTGTATTCACATCTCAAGTACTATGTATGGTTCTGATCACTCCCTGTTTGTTTAAAGGACAAGTGGGCATATATCACACACTCCTTTCACACACTCCTTTCATCTACCCTCACTCAGGCATGTTGCCTAGATAACATTGTATGACACATTTCATGACCCCCAGACCCTCAAGGTACTGGGTTCATGCATCAGACTCAGACCCCCACCCTTAGGGAAATGAGACTGGAACCAAAAAGCTATTACTTCACCCTTGCCAAGGCTGTGTACGCTCACAACAACCCTGCAAGGTAGAAGGTAGGCTGCCACCACCCCTGTATACTGGTCCACTCAGAGCCAGGGGATCTCTGAGCCCAGAAGATATATAAAACCAAGGTCCTAAAAGGCAAGAGTCACAGTTACACTCCTTGCCAGGCACCTCTAGTTTAACACTTAAAATCCAAGCCTTTAACTTCTTAACCTTCTTTGGTAGTTAGTGACTGAGATTGGTCAAGGTACTGAATCCAGAACCACCCCTTCTCTCAATTGAACACACCAGGTTAAATAGAAGTAGTTTTATTAAGATATATAAGTGCACATAACATATAGCAGCAAGTAATCCTTTAAGACCATTCACCCAACAGGGGTTTAGGTTCTTACAAGAGAATTCATACACACAACAAGAAAATAACAAACTAACTCACCTAACTACTTACACACGAGGTAGTTGGTTGCGTGGCACCTCTCCTAAGAGAGATGGATGTTCAACATAAAGCAATGGAACCAGACATAGGTTGCCTTCCCATAAGCAACCCCTGGAACCATAAGGCAGAAAGGTTTGGAACTCTGGTGGCAGTCAGCATAGGCAGAGAACAGAGAACAAAGGCTATGGGTCTCTAGCTCTATACTTAAGGGAAAAGGATCCTAACGGTCCAAGATTAATTGACCAATCAGGAATTGGCTGATGTAACTTTCTTCTCGATGTTTCTCACATTTTCGCGCCTTCAGGCCCCCCTCCCAACTGTGTTTTCCAACTGTACAGGCCAAGGATGACCTTGGGTACCAGGCACTTGCTAATCAGCAAAGATAAACAGGTGCAGCTTGTTAAGGCTTCTCTAACCATCTTCAGCTGGGAAGTGAAACTCAGATTTGCAAATTGGCAAAGGCTTGTCTTTTCTAACTGTAACCGTCTCCCAGAATCCCTTACTGGAGCCAAAGTATTGCTATTAGATTTTTAATAACTCATGACCATTACAGGTTCATGACACGCCCCTTTTTGGGAAGATGATGTCAGAACTCTGGATAGTTCTGCGTCATCGCCACAGCAACCAGGGATAAGGGAACAATCAAAAATTCCATCAATATATCGACATTGCACTATATACAGCATAAAAAAAAAGAAAAAGAAAAAATTAATACATTTTAAGCAAGTGAGCTACTTCTTGACTTATGCCTTCTAGATATATTCAAAAAATCCAACAAAGTTACAAAATAACAGCAAGAAAATTAAGGGACCCCTAAAACACCCGAGAAAAGAAGACTTTATTAAAAAAAATAAAGAAATAGAATAAAAAATGGGGTAATCCAAAAGCTGGTCCAGGTTCAAAAAGGTCATAAGCCATAAAATCCTATAAAAATCCATAAAACATGTTAAAAGCGTAAAAGAGTAAAACAAGGTCTAAAACAGTCCAGAGGTCATCAGAGCCGGGAAATCAGTCAGTAAAATAGGCATGAATCAATTATCAGTCAACTGGAACAGATAAGCGAGATAGGGCATCAGCTACTACATTATCGCGCCCTTTTATGAACTGGATTGAAAAATCAAAATCTTGAAGGGCCAGACTCCAACGTAACAATTTTTGGTTGGAGTTTTTCATCCTGTTCAACCAACACAAAGGGGAATGGTCTGTCTGCAATTGAAAATGACGTCCCCATAGGTACGGGCGTAACTTGTCAAGAGCCCAAACCAAAGAAGTCACTCCTTTTCAATGGTAGCCAAATTGCGCTCTCTTGGAATCAATTTCTTACTAATGTATGCAATAGGGTGCAAATCTCCAGCAGCATCTTCCTGGAGCAAGGCAACTCCAAGCCCAAAGTTAGAGGCATCCGTCTGAACTACAAAAGGGCTTGAAAAATCAGGGGCTTTCAAAACAGGGTAGTTTACCAACATAGTCTTTAAAGCATCAAAAGCACTTTGACATTTATCAGTCCAAATGACACGCATTGGCATAGTCTTTTTGCACAATTCAGTTAGGGGGGTAGCAACACTGCTAAAATGTGGGGTGAATTTTCTGTAATAGCCGGCTAACCCCCAAAAAGACTGAACCTGTTTCTTAGTCCTAGGGACAGGCCAATTTTGAATAGCTTCGATCTTAGCCTCCAGGGGTTTTACACGATCCTGCCCCACCCTGTGGCCAAGATACACAACTTCCCCCAACCCAAATTGACATTTCTGCGCTTTGATGGTTAGTCCAGCCGCCTGCAGTCTCTGTAAAACAATTCTCAAGTGATTCAAATGCGACTTCCAGTCAGGGCTAAAAATGGCTATATCGTCCAGATACGCGCAAGAAAATTCACCTAGGCCATTAATCACAGAATTAATAAGCCTCATGAACGTTGCTGGAGCGTTTCGAAGTCCGAATGGGAGAACCTTGAACTGGAACAAGCCCATATGCGTGACAAAAGCAGATTTTACAGCAGCGTCCCCATCTATAGGCACTTGCCAATATCCCTTGGTTAAATCCAGTGTAGTGATGTATTTTGCTGCTCCCAGCCTTTCTATTAAATGGTCCACCCTAGGCAAAGGATACGGATCCACTTGGGAAATCTGGTTCAGCTTCCTGTAATCCACACAGAAATGCACTTCATTAGCTTCTCGTTTAGCCACTAGCACAATAGGGGAGGACCAGGGACTGGTAGAGGGTTCAATAACTCCCATTTCCAACATAGCTTGGACTTCCCTCTCTGCTACTTCTGCATTCCGCCCTGTAACTCGATACGGAGAAGCTTGCATAGGGGGATGATTCCCGGTGTTAATAGAATGAATAGCCAAACCAGTTCTTCCAGGCTTACTGGAAAACATAGGTTTAAAGTCAGTCAGGATTTGGACTAATTGATTTCATTGCTTCTGAGTCAAACCTTCGGGTAGGGTAATTTCAGTTATCCCCCCTGCTTGTTGGCTCTCTGTAACCAAATCCAAAGAATCCTCTGCAAATTCACACACCTTAGCACAAGCCATAATTAAATGTCCATTAAGAGAATCAGATTTCTCAGCTTGTAACAAAGCAGCCGAGTTGGCTTCTGTTTTGCTTTTACAACTTTGGAGGCTTCCCTTCTTTAATAGAGCTGTCTTAATTTCTTGAGAGCCAACAGGCGGCACTTTGCATTCCATCAGCCCCCCTCCTCTGGGTTGCAAAGGCGAACTTCTTTCCTGTGGCACGGCCCACTCCTTAGAAGCCTTGGCTTCTCTCCCACTACATTTCAAGGTGTCTAACAAAACTTGAGACCTAGCAAGAGCATCCCTCTCCGCCCTACGTTCAGTCTCTTTATGGTGCAAAAAAAGCAGGTCTGCTCCTATCAAAACGTCCCACAAACTGTTGGTTGAATGAACTAGAACTCTATGGCGCCCAGTCCAATTCTTGTACGAAAGCACCAGCTCAGCTACACGAGCTTGCACTGTCCTGGGTCCATACGCCGTGACAGTCACTTGTAAGTCTGGGACATATTGCTCTGGCTTAACTAGGTGTTCAGCAATACTGGTAATCTCAGCTCCCAAATCTACCCTTCCCATGACCTGAACACAATTAACATATATGGGTTCTGAAAACTGCGTTTGAACCCATTCCTTACATTCCGATGAAAGAGGTTGTGGATAGTTTCTCCCTGGCAGCAAGCTATCCTTTTCTTCTCCCTCTCTGCCCCCGGGTATATTTTGTACAACACTCACCGACAGGGCTTTGACTACCGGTCCACGAGGAGTTTCAGGACGGTCTTGTGAATTTGGGGCAGAAAATACAAAATCCGATTCTGCTCCTTCATTCTCCTCTGCTGACGACCAAGAAGAAAGTTCAGGGGGTTCCGCTCCAGGTGACGCTAAGTCTCTTACACGCACAACTGGAGCAACCCTTGGATTCTTCCTCCCAGCAGGATTGGGCTTAGGCAAGGTTTCAGAACAGGAATTAGCCTTATGGCCGATTTTTCCACATTTAAAGCAAGTTATTTCTACAAGGGGCTTCTGTTGTAATGCAGCCTCTGTCAGGGCGGAAGGTACTTTGGAGTAGCAGTGCCCTCCCTTCACTTCCCTCGGCGGTTGCCATGGTTTCTGCATACCTGAAATCTCTCGCCCCGGCGGTTTCACAGGAATGTTCTCAGGTTTCCGAAACAGAGTAAACTTATCTCCAGCTCTGTTTTTAAACATACGATCTGCTAGCACGCCTGCTTCAGCCAGCGAACGGGGCTGCTGGTCTCTAACCAGAGCCATCAGGTCTCGAGGGAGACGTCTGTAAAACAGTTCTTTAGCAAACAGATCTAAAACCTCCCCTCGAGTTGCAGCTTCAGCCGTGTCTGCCCTGCGCTCCACATTCCTGCCCATCCGTGCAGAAAAAGCTGAGAAGCTTTCCCGAGGCTTTTTTTGATCTGCCTCTAAACGTCGAAAACAGTCCTCTGCTGTTAAAGCAAAGTGGGATCTGGCCAGAGCATAGAAGTAATCAAAATTATCTGCATACTCCACTGGCAGAGAGTTCAACAATTCTCTCAATTCGCCTTCAGCGTTAATGCGTAAAGCACTCATCCAGTACTTTTTAAGCACACCTTGGTCTCTACAAGAGTGAGCAAAAACTTGAAAAAAGGTAAAGATGTCTCACGAAAGGTCGGAAAAGATTTTTTATGGAGGTCTGGTCTTCCTCCTCGCGGTTGTTGCAACTCACGAGCAAAACTTTCCCTACTCCGGCGATCCTCCTTCATAGCCTTGAACTGTAGGGACAACAGCTTCATTTGCTTGGCTAGGTAACGCTGCATACTTCTAGGCAGCTCTTCCCCATCAGAATCTTCTTCTTCCTCATCTTCACTGTCCTCCTCACTTTCCTCAGTTTGCTTAAACACGATCTCCTTGTCAGCCGCAGAAGGCTGAGGTATAAACGACAGAGCAGCAGCGCCTTCCTCCAGCTGAACAAGCTGACTAGGCAACTCATTGTCTGCCAGGTGCACATCCTCAGCTCCGTTCTTTTGAGATCTGGTTTTTATCTTTTGCGACATTCTGCACTGACCTTACTACCCAAAGTAACAAACAGTTGTGTCAGAAGTCTCTTCCAAATTTACAATTTGCTGCAATGCACTTATCTCACACAGCGTGTTCACTTAAGAGCAGGAATGGCTTCGATCCTCACCGCTGCCAGCCATGTCATGACCCCCAGACCCTCAAGGTACTGGGTTCATGCATCAGACTCAGACCCCCACCCTTAGGGAAATGAGACTGGAACCAAAAAGCTATTACTTCACCCTTGCCAAGGCTGTGTACGCTCACAACAACCCTGCAAGGTAGAAGGTAGGCTGCCACCACCCCTGTATACTGGTCCACTCAGAGCCAGGGGATCTCTGAGCCCAGAAGATATATAAAACCAAGGTCCTAAAAGGCAAGAGTCACAGTTACACTCCTTGCCAGGCACCTCTGGTTCAACACTTAAAATCCAAGCCTTTAACTTCTTAACCTTCTTTGGTAGTTAGTGACTGAGATTGGTCAAGGTACTGAATCCAGAACCACCCCTTCTCTCAATTGAACACACCAGGTTAAATAGAAGTAGTTTTATTAAGATATATAAGTGCACATAACATATAGCAGCAAGTAATTCTTTAAGACCATTCACCCAACGGGGGTTTAGGTTCTTACAAGAGAATTCATACACACAACAAGAAAATAACAAACTAACTCACCTAACTACTTACACACGAGGTAGTTGGTTGCGTGGCACCTCTCCTAAGAGAGATGGATGTTCAACATAAAGCAATGGAACCAGACATAGGTTGCCTTCCCATAAGCAACCCCTGGAACCATAAGGCAGAAAGGTTTGGAACTCTGGTGGCAGTCAGCATAGGCAGAGAACAGAGAACAAAGGCTATGGGTCTCTAGCTCTATACTTAAGGGAAAAGGATCCTAATGGTCCAAGATTAATTGACCAATCAGGAATTGCCTGATGTAACTTTCTTCTCAATGTTTCTCACATTTTCACGCCTTCAGGCCCCCCTCCCAACTGTGTTTTCCAACTGTACAGGCCAAGGATGACCTTGGGTACCAGGCACTTGCTAATCAGCAAAGATAAACAGGTGCAGCTTGTTAAGGCTTCTCTAACCATCTTCAGCTGGGAAGTGAAACTCAGATTTGCAAATTGGCAAAGGCTTGTCTTTTCTAACTGTAACCGTCTCCCAGAATCCCTTACTGGAGCCAAAGTATTGCTATTAGATTTTTAATAACTCATGACCATTACAGGTTCATGACAACACACACAAAGAAACAGTGCAAATAAAGTACATAAAGACAGTGATTTAGGCAAAGGCAGAGATCCTTTCCACCTGCCTTAAACCCCAGCAAGTATGGCTACCCTGAAAGATATAAACATTTTATAATCTTCCCATTTGGCTGCTGCTTTCCTATCATGTGATATGAAGACCACTACCACATTCTGAATTATGAGCAAATCCTCCACTGCAGATTTAAATTTAATGATTTATTCAGTTAGATGTAGCTCGTGCATTCCAGCATGGCCACCAAGTATACACACCTCTGGAACACAGACAATTCATGCAATTTTGAGGCATACGACGCATGCTTGAATTGGTGGACCAATTCAGTTCAGTTGGTGGTATTCTGAATGTTTTATTGATATTACAATGCTTTGGCATTGTAAATAATAACAAATTCACTGGGGCATGAGTCTTCTCATTGCCTCTGAAATTTGTAAGGTGCCTCAGGACTCTCTACTGTAAGACCACACCAATACAATTGTGACCCACCAAGCTGAATACAGTTCAGCAAACTTGTAATATGGCTATCAGAAATGTACTATGCACACACAGAGAGACACTCACATACCATTTTTACCATCCTAGGAAAGTCAACAGAGAGTCTGTTATTTGTCCAGACCCTGATCAGCAGCCAGCGGATTGAGTTCTACTTGGTGTGTCAAAAGTGTGCAGTTCTGCTATAGAACTAAGATGGCCACCCTTTTAGAATTTACTAGTAGGTCTATGTGGAAATTTTATTTGACTAAGAACCAGCAACGTGAATGGCTTCAGGAAACTTGATGAACATCAAAACACTCAATATATTCAGACAGTAGAAGCTGTCTCAGTTTAGGTGCACATGTTTTAATAAGGTCCCTTCTGAACCAATCAGTTACACACACACACACACACACAACACCCCACTGGCTTTTTTCATATATTAAAAAGTCAAAGGACGAATCCTAAGCAATGGATCTGTTAGCAAGAGAGAAATGAACGAAAGGGTTTTTAGATCTCCAAAATTCATGGTCAAGAACAGATAGCTTATACACTCTGTAGGGATTTGTCCTGCCTTAACTCAGTTGCTTGCTTGTTTTAACTTATGCATTCAGTCAGATTATAACACACCAGAGAATCATCATAAACAAGTAAACACTCTTTATCAATAAAGGTTAAGAAGATTTAAAAAAAACAATCAGGACATCAGTCATAGCAGGTGGTTACTGCTATTAATCTTAATAATATATGCCCATTCACCTGACTCACTCACAGTGACACAGCAGGTGGCAGCTGCCATATGGGTTTAGATAGCATTCTGAGACTTCCCATGAATCAGAGTGAGTAGCTATCAGAATGGATAACTTTCCTTCTTGCAGCCCAGTTTTGGGCCAGACTGTAAACAAGGTCTGCATGTTCGGTTTTGCCCTATTTTCTCCTCCTCTTCTAAGTGCAATCTTAATGTGGCATCCTTCTAAATGTCTTGTCATTAAGGTTGTCAGCTCCTCAACAGTATAGTTGCCACCCTGACTGATGGCATTTGCACTGGCATTGTCTGCCTTCCTTGCTAGTGTAACTTCATGGTTTGTGACATTGCCATGACACAGTGGTCAGTGTGCCCCCATTTTAAGTACTTATCTGCTCGGACACGCAAGTTTTGGGACAGGACCTTTAATGTCATATTTATTGCAATACTGCCCCCCCATAACATTTGTGGCCTACTTTTTACTATGAGGTTTTATTTCCCTTTACCAATATGTATTCTATAGTTTCATGTTATAATTTCCCAGACTGTTTTCAGTTGAAGGCTATGTTTACACAAACAGCTTCTTTCAAATTAACTCCTGTTTTCAAGGAGGCCTTGTTAAAGTGTTACAGCCCTGATATTGTGATCACAAGCCCCACCCCCCACTTGTCCTTAGTGTCACTCTGACAGGTTTCACATTCAAATCTGGATACTCTGTGCTTCTCCATGCCATCAGGGCTATGCGTCCCTGCAGGGCTGGCTCCAGACATGCCAGGCCCCTTGGGCACCAGCTTGCCCTAGGCCCCAGTACACAGGCGTGCACAAGTGCCTACCTGTCTCTCACAGGGAGGGAGTTTCTTCTGCCCACCTGTTCACTGGCTCAATCTCTCCTGTCATTTCCAGCTGCACAGGCTGCTATGCATGCACATCACTCCCATGAATCAAGATGGTGCCGGAGGCTTCAGCCCCATAGGGAAACCTTGGCCACCATCTTGATTAATGGCAGTCCTGTGCTCCCAGCCCATGCAGTCTCAAAAGGCAGGAGAGACGGGCGGGTGAAAGAAGTTCCCTCTGTGTGATCTGCGGCAGCTACTCTGCTACAGTTCATGGAAAAGGAGTGCTACTCCTCCCCCATCCTATTGAGAGGCCTCTGTGTCCCTGGCATGGAGGACATGACATACATTTAGACCAATACACAAGATAAGATTTTAAGTTTTATGCCCACTGTGCAAAGTTTTACACCTAAAATATTTTTAATTTAGTGCTGAAACTTCCTGCGACCACTGCCTTCTTTCAAGAGGGATCATACAGCCGTTCCTGAACTGACTGTTGTTTGTTCATGCAAATTTTAGCCATTGTTTCCCAAATGAATCTACACTGTTGTTTGTTCATGCAAATTTTAGCAGTCATTTCCCAAATGATTCTACATACCTTAAATGGAACAACTGCCCCCTCTTCTAGAAAGCAAAGAAATCTAGAGTTCCATCATAAACAATTATCATAAATATGTGGAGGTAAATACCTTTATGAACAAGGATTAAGATGTAATCAGAAAACCATCAACAAACAAACATCAGCCATAAAAAGTGGAAAAAATGCTGTTGAACATAAAGTGCATGCGAATAATACAGAAGGTAACTCTTCTGAATAACAACTTCTAGCGCACCTAATACTGCTTGTCTCTTGTTCATCATATGAACAATGTCGTAGGTGTTTGTGGTCTGAGATATCACACTATAGTCCACATTGCCAATCTTATTTATTTATGAGTACATTAATTTAGATACAGTTCATCATAATATGAACTGGCTCTTGGCATCACCATCTATAAGTTTTATTCTAAGGCATTATTTAATACTCCTCTGCTGCATTCTCACAAACCTAGATTCCACTAGACAATGTTGTGGTCTATATTTTTAAAAAGTATGAAGGCTGGTTCTATCCAATGTAAAATTGTCAGTATTTGATTTCCCCCCTTTGATGTATATAAAATAGATATCTACAAATATTTACATGTTAAACACTTGAGAAAGTACTGCTAAATATTCTCTTAACCTGGATCTACATGTTCTTCTACATCCAGTGGACACTTTATGTAGAGCTACTTCTGCATCAGAATCATCTGTAGTCTGAACTCACCAATTCAGGAAAATGAAATGGAGAAATGAAATTCCTATATGTGTGTGTCATACTATATGTTATGTTATGTTATGTTTTATTTCTATGCCACCTTTTGGCTAAAAAGCCCCCCAAGGCGGCTCACAAGGAATACACAGAAATACAAAATACAAGAAATAGAATACAATTTATAAAAATTTAAGACAATAAAACCATAATATTTTTTAAAAGCAACAACTAAAAGCCAAATACATTCATCTTCCTGGTAAAGGACAGACATGTCATTGACATGTGGGTGGCCCTGTCCACCTGACTACTTCTGGATCTGGCCTGCCCACCAGATCCATTTTCCTACCCTGGTGGAGAAGATGAGTTTTATTACATTTAACTAAGGTAAATGGAATTCTGTACTCATACCAGCTATGTTAAGGATTTAATTTTTTTAAAATGCACTGATATAAGAACACATTGTTTTGAAAGAACTTTAATACATTGAAAAGAATTTAATGAACATATTCAAAAACATCTGCAGTGTCTCTCCATCAGTACATTTCTTAACAGAACTTACCTTTAATTTTCCTCCAGGGCAGTTGTTCAACCACAAACTCCACCAATGTATAAAACAGAGACCATCATGGCCATCATCATGATGTCCCATTTCTCTGTTTCTGTGAGCACTGACTGATGCATACTGCACTGTCCCTCTAAAACCAGCAACAGCTCTGGGTGGTCTGACATTCCCACATGAATTTGTAAACTGACGTGCCAAGCCAAAATCCAGCATGTAATACTTCCTCCAGGTACTAGGAAAGCGCCCCATAGCAAAGTTAGATGGTTTAATATCTCTGTGTAAAAAACTCACAGAATGAATGCTCTCAAGAGACTCAAGAATTTGCCTCCCAAGTCACAAGGTAGTACTGATAGTGAAGGTCCCTCTAGTTTGGCTTCGACGTAGACCTGCCAAGTTCCGACCCTGCAATTGCAATTGCATGACTACATAGTTAAATCTGTCATGCCTTCCACAGCCAACAAATTTACAGACGTGATCTTTTCCTGCTTAGAGGGAGAATCAGGGCCACAATAACAGGGCTTACCAATAGAGGATGGCTGGGAGCAGAGCATTTGTTGTTGTGTTTCTCAGCCAGTGCTGGTGCACAAAATTGCAATACAGTATCACTAGCTTGCACAGCTTAATGGCACATCAGGCCACTACAGGCTTCTCAAGTCTTTCATTATGAACAATTTGTGAGAACTGCATAAAAAAATTATGGCGGAAACTTGAAAACAACTAGAATGTGCTTTCATGTCATTGCACCAAGGCAAATTAAATATGCTATATCAAAATTGAGAAATCTAAACACTTAAGCCAATTTTACTATTTTTAAAGGGTTGACTCCTGATTTTGTAATATTTGGATTGGCAACCTGAAATTAGCTCTATAAAAACTCTATTAACATCAGAAATGTAACATTCCAATGTGCAGCTGGGGCATCCCAAAAGAAGAAGCAACATTACTAACAAAATTTCACCAGACGAATTTGTAATACCACAATGCCAATACATTCTAATCCCATCCAACTGTCTTCAACACATACTGTAGTAATGATGCTGTCAAATATAACAGCTACATTTAACTGTGCTTCAGCAGCAATTTTAACACATTTGTAAAGAAAAGTGGGATTTATCCAGCCCATCCCCAAAGTAGATTATTTAGATTTGTAGATGTTTTAATTTACATATCCAATTATGTGTTCATTGGCATAAAAATAAGTTACATGATCTCAATTATTTACTAATGAAGATTCATGGTGTTTAGCTTGCAAACAACATTACTGAAGCAGGATTTAACCAGTTTCCACTAACTTTACCTTCAACCTATATCTGGACCAATCCATGCAGCAGGTTCATCATGGGTGCAATCAGAGATGGGGCAGGATTCTAGCAAAATCTTGATGCAAAAGTGACCCAATCCACACTATCCAAACCAATATATGCATTGGCTTAGGTGTCCTCTTTGGAATTTGCACACTGCTGGATCCTCTAGATCACTGTTGTGCAACCTTGGGTTCCAAGATGCTGTCAGATACAACCCCCAGCAACCCCAGCAAGCCTAGCCAATGGTCAAGGATGATGGGAGTTGTTGTCCAACAGCATCTGGGGATCCAAGGTTGAAGAACAGTGCTCTAGATCAGGGGTTCCCAAACTGTGGTTCATGGATCACCAGTGGTCTGTTAGTTTCATTCAGTGTGTCTGTGGATTTGTGGTTGAAGACGGGAGACGACACATCCATCACGTTAAATATTCATATCGATTTTTAATTGTATTATTATTGATGCTTTTACTTCTTATATATTCTATAGAATTCAAATTGTAATTCAATAAAATACAATATATAATAAGAGCAGCAATAAAATATATTTAAAATCATACAGCATCTAGCACAGTGCATTGCAATTGCTACAAAAAGCAAAACAAAATCATGATGTTATCTGCAAAGACTCTCAGCAATTTTCAAGTGGTCCAAGGGGGAAAAAAAGTTTGGAAACCACTGCTCTAGATACCTTGCAGAGCTCATATAAAGTGGTCCAAGGGCTATCTTTCTATCTTCTCTTTGTTGCAACTATAGGACAGGACTTCTCTTTGTGCAACTATATGTCAGGACTGATAAACATCATCCATACTAGAAACCAACTTACCATTACATTTATCTAGATGTTTCAACCTTCCATCCCAAATGCACCACATGATCCATTGTCTGAAATGAAGAAACAAATCAACAAGACCACATATTTAACCAGGAGAAAACAACAAAATATTTATTCACTCAACTGTTTCCATCTATAATCTTTCCAGTGCATCATGATTAGGCCAGGACAGCCTTCAGTCTGAGCCAACTACTCACAAACAACAGAAACCCAGAAACTAGCCTTCCATACAATGTCATATCTCTATTCTCCTAATTGAGCAACTATATTTATCATATGATTAGCCATAGCATCAATAGCCTGTTTACCTTCTCTTCTGACATATGGCAACAATGCTCTTCATATAAACCAACTTAGATTGTATGTATGAAGGCTACATGGATCTAACCATCCCCAACACACCAGCACAATCCATTGGAGAGGAGTAAGTTCTGACTGGATGGTGGGGACCAAACCAGTTTACCAGGTTCAGATGTGGTGCAGAAGCACTTACTCAAGTGGTGTATGCAACACAAGGGCTCCTCTGTTAAAAAAAAAAAAACTACGAGGACTAAGAGTGAAGAACACTCCATCTCCTTTCCCCCTCCCTTCTCCCTCCAATACTTTTATTTATGGTGTTATCTGAAGCAACTCTTTGAGTGATCAGATATGCTATTTGCCTTCCTTGGCCAATTGTTACCAACTGGGAGTAGGTAAGGCACTAGGATCACCAGAACTGAACACTGTGAAAGGGGAGTGAATTCAGGCTCCTGAGCAGGGAGAAGTGATAAATTTGCTTTCTCCCCCTCAGGCTTGAAAATGCTGGACTTTGTGACCCCACCATTAGAAGTGGTACTGAGGGGAGTTTGAATTTTTATTATTAACTTTGTGATAGGGATGGAAGAATCTGCCAATTTTGGTTCTTTCAGTTTCTCAGTTTTATTATTGGAATATTAAATTCCATTCTCCACATTTATGCAGCAAAGGTCTGTGACTTTTTTAAACATTCAAATTAAAATTCTTCAGCATTTTAGTGTGAATTTCTCCTAATAAGCACATTTTTCTATGCAGTTTTGACTAATGTACACATTTTTGCAAGCAAATTCTCTAATGTAATGCATAATTGTATTTTTCTCTAATATTTTCATTTTAATGCACATTTCCCCCTAATATATGTATTTTGTAAACATTAGTTGGACAATTGCATTGCAAAATTGGGGAAAGTGTGTATTTCAAAGGATGGCTGTGTTTCACTTCTCATATTGTTTCAGAAAGGGTGAATTTGATAGATTTGGCTTTAAATGCAAACTTAATTGAATGTCTCCCCCATCCCTACTATGTGGTGGTAGCAGAAGTGACAAACGAGCTCTGCTCTTGACAGCCAGCTACCATTCTCTTACTCAGAATGATCTGGACATAGCTTCATTTAAAGACAATTGATTGGGGTGGGGGCATGGTGATCATCTGAAAAATGTATTTTATTTTTATAATTTAGAGGAGGCTGTGATGGAATCCAGCTAAATGCCTAAGGATGTAATTACAGTATGATACTGGGCCCTTCAGTTTTATCTGGGGTCAGGGGAACCCTAAAGTGGTCAACTAGCCTCTGGAATATGGCCAGTAATTTGCAGCACTCCTCAGAATCTGAAGAGCCCACAAATAGAAAATCATCCAAGTAGTGAGTAATCGGGCAACTCCCTGATTACTGGGAGACTACCCATTCTAGGAAACTGCTGAATTATTCAAATGCTGCATAACCCATGGACATGGCCTTGCCCACATACCAACAACCCTAACACTTGAACCCAAGAAGGTTAATATCCTGGGGATGCACTGGGAGGAGACAAATGGCTTATTGTATATCACACTTAGCCATGTGTGCTCCACACCCACATTCCCTCAATATTTGCACAGCATGGTCATAGGAGGCATAGAGAACTCGGCATAACTCAGGTGAAATTGAATCATTGACTAAGGAGCCCTTTGGGAATGACATATTATGAATGAGTTAGAAGTGGAACTCCCCAGGTGTCTTCCTGGGCGCTACACCCAGTGGGGATATCCGGAGGTCCTCCAGAGGAAGCATAGGAAAGGGCCCTGCTATTCTTCCTGCAGCAATTCCTTTGTGATTTTGTTGGGCCCCAGATGCCCTGAATGGAGAAGCCACAGCTGTGAGGAGGGCCATGTAAGTGTATGCACTGTAAGAAATACCCAGTCTTGCCTGTATGATTGTCTCCCCCACAGAGGGAGAATGACTGTCTGGATATCCGCAGATCAGGACTGTTTTGATTTGCCAAGCCAGGAAGAAGGCGACAATGATCTGGGCAAAGGCAGTCAATCCTGCTGCCTGAAGCACCAATGGCTGCCAGCTTCTAGGGGAAAGAAGCTGTGGAGCAGCCACCAAAAAGCCTCAAGCTAATACTGACATTTGTTTTCCATGTGGTTCTCAGACAGTCCGGTCCAGCAGTGTCCCTCCTCCCAAGATGGCATGTGAAGAAAGAAACCAGTGCTTAGCAGGCTGGGGCCTTTGAAGGGTCTGGGCCTGTATCCACACCTCTGGTGCTCTCACGGGATCACCTGGGACTACAGGCGGTCTTGCAAGCTAGCATGTGTGGGAGGAGGAGATCTCCCTTCTCCTGTTGTTGGAGGTGCACTCCACCTCACAAATGGTGTCCCATGCCAAGGGCTCGAGACATGGCTTCTGAGAGGTGAAAGGCAGGTTTTGGCACACACTGGTGATAATCCCATGCATAGTGTACATGTATGGTCTTGCAGAACAGCCCTGTAGGCAAACGAGCACACAATATGCAATAATACTTCCCAATATCCCACCAGGCTGTTAATAAGTCTTCAGGGAAATGTCTGGCAGAATTCTAGATTAAGTACAGCCACAATCTAATCCTGTGATTTACAGCTGTAACCAAAGAGGTGACATCACTTTGAATGATTAATGGAGAATGGCACTAGCTGCTATCAGCTCAAACTTAATGCAGCTTTGCAGCAGTTATGAGATGACAACACATTAGAAAACAGCACTGCTAAAATTACACACTGTGCTTCTTCATTCCACACTAGACACAGCTATGTTCTTATATTATTGATTCAGTAATAGGCACCAAAAAAACCCCTTGCGCTTTAAGAACGTACCTATAGCCAACAGATATTTCTATCTAACTTTAAAAAGCAGGGAAATTGGGCAGCTGTAGTGAATGCACCACGGGACCAAGAGAGCAGGAGACCTGACCTCCTCTCTGAGATATTGTACTGCTCTACAAATTTGTCAAAATACAAACACAATTTGGGTTGGTTTTTCACAGTCCAATTCACTTCCCATGTAGCTTGGAAGAATCCAAGTTTCAATCATTTGCATGCTTATTGAGTTACGTTGGATTTACTCCCATGCAATCATGCTTAGGATAGTTGAAAGTGACCTGAGGGAGGGGGAGGAGGGGAAAGGGAGGAAGGATAGGGTTTGGGAGGAAGGGGAGGTGAGGAGATTGGGTGGGTGAGTGGGCACTGGCAGAGGGAAAGCCCCGTACCTTTCCAAAAGGAAAACATTGTTATTGTTTTTTCAGGGTTTCTCCCACCTTTTTATTCTACAGCAGCCACCCAATTTTAAACCAAAGCTGTAACTGGCCACATCCACACCAGATCTTTATTCCACTTTAAACAGTCATGGCATCCCCCAAAGAATCCTGGAAAGTGTAGTTTGTGAAGGGTGCTGACTGTTAAACCATTTAGATATTGTACTGTCCTACAAATTTGTAAAAACGCAAACACAATTTGGGTTGGTCTTTCAGTCTAATCCACTTTCTGTGTAGCTTGGAAGAATTTGGTAATGTGCCTTTACTAAGTGTATTTATGCAGTGTTCTTCTCATGGGTAATATAAGCTACACTACTAAGTGCAGTTAGTGAAGGGTGCTAAGAGTTGCTAGGAGATACCCTGTTCCCCTCAGAGAGCTTCAGTCAGAGTAGCTGACTGTTAAACCACTCTGGCCACTGGAGCTCTGTGAGGGGAATAAGGAGTCTCCTAATAACTCTCAGCACCCTTCACAAACTACACTTCCCAGCATTCTTTGGGGGAAGACATGACTGTTTAAAGTGACATAAATGGCTTGCATAGGTGTGGCCCCGATTAGTTAAGCCAAGCAGCTGTGAGTCTGGCTTTTAGAACCCTGACAGTTGGTTCTTATTGAGCATCCCCATGCTCCTCATTGACTCCATTGTTAAATTTATTAAATTAATTAAAAATCAGTCACACATTTTTTTAACTTTTAAACTGCAGCAGATGAAGGTCAGCATATGCAACAAGATCAGTAATAGGATTACAGGTACTGTGTGGACATGGCTGATTTTTAATTAATTTCAACAAATTATGAGACCACTGACAGAAAAAAGCCCAATACCAGATAAAAACTAGACATTAACACTGTTTACTACATTCTTGGATGTGCTATCTGTGGATGTGTGCACCAAAGCCAAATTAAATGCTGTGGCCTGTGTAGGTTACACAAATTAGAAATCTGAATGTTATTCAGTGTCCAATGACAAACATATGCTTTTCTTTTTTGTATTTGTGAAATTTGTTTTTTAAGAATGTTAATAGTTTTGTAATTAAAATTATGCAAATTAAGCAGCTATCTGTCTACATATATAAAGCTTGGCAATATTCTATTTCTGGCACATAGGAGAAGAGGGGCTTAAGAAATATGGAGAAAACTTTGATCTGTCTCCAACCATGGAAAATTCTGTACAATAATGACTATCATCCTCCATCTTCTGAGATTTCACCAATCATCATTCATGACTTTGAAGCCATGAGGTCTAAAAACTTTCATTTAAAAATGGCAAGCTGCAATTCTCAGAATACTTCATTTTGCTTCTATTATTATTTAAGCTTCCAGGTGTGCAAAATGTATAGATCAAATGCTGCTGCTGCTGCTGCTGCTAGATTTACCACCTGTCCTGCACCAGAAGGTCCCAGGGCATGTTACAACAATATAAAATACAATATTTTTAAAAAGCTTAAAACAAATAAGATAGAGCAATTAAATAAAAATTACATAAACATTGAGTGAGAAATACGTTTTCATGCCTTTTGAACACATCAAGTCCTTTCAATGTATTTTGATCTACAGCGTGTCCCTTTTGAGAGGGGTTTGTTTGGACTAGTAAAATGTAAGATACATATACATTTCTGTAGTAAGAAAAATGTCTGTTTTCCATAGGGTTGCTAGTTTTTTAAGATACAAGTTGTCATGATACTGTAATGTTTTCAATTTTAAGTAAATACAGGAATCAGAATACATCTTTTCAAACATACATTGACAAATTGGTAAGACAAGGTTGCAAGCTTTGAATGCACCCATTTTACATTGGGCATCTGGACATCCCTAGGAAGTTCTAAGCAGCCATTTTGCCATATTACATAGCATATCCCATGGAATCCAATATTTTGGGCAGGCATGACTCAGTTTCAATGAAACATAAACACACAAAACAAATGATTTTTTCTCACCCTCACTTACAAAACACATCTGCAACTGTTATAACAAAACCCAAGGAAGTTTGGCTAGGGATTCTAATAGCAGGGTGTGGGACTTTCACTTAGCGTGGCTGTCCCCACTGTCCCCAACCTGTGCTCACATGCTCTTACAAAATTCTTCCACACCCCTATTTCAGTAAGTGTTAACTAGTTTTTCCAGGAAACTGAAAAAAGCAAGATTCTAAAAGCAAGAAAAGACTCTAACACAGCCTTTCCCAACCAGTGTGCCTCCAGATGTTGTTGGACCACAACTCCCATCAGCCTCAGCCAGCATTGCCAATGGTCAGAAAAGATGGGAATTGTGGTCCAACAACATCTGGAGGCACACTGGTTGGGAAAGGCTGCTCTAACGTAATGATGTAGCTATCGTAGTTGTCAATGGGTTCATTGCAAATCTGGACAATGTGTGTGTGTATGTGTGTCTTTCGGAAGAAAAATTATATATCCTTTATATCACAAAAAAGTATGATTTCACCATCAATAGCTCCTTTCATTTCTAGTCCAAGGTATTCTGACATCCCCGATCACCTCTTGGTGGCAACCATAATAATAAGCAGCCCCATGTACTGAAAATTATTGAGTTTAAAAATGGTGTCCAATATGATCAATGGAAAGATATTCCACAGGCAGTCATTTTGCCCCATAAACTTTATGTTAGTAGTGATACTGCTCTTACTGCCCTATGGATATTAAGTCCAAGACCACAACAAGTGGTCATAAGAAATGTAGATATGATGTGCTCATTTCATATAGTTAATTTGTGTCAGGATGACAACTCCGCAGGATGACAACAGCATATCCCAGTGAATAACACCTAAGGGGGAAAATAGTTTATATGCAGGGCATCTTTCTGAAACAGAATCTAACAAAGAGAGTGAAATTATGGAGATGCTCCAACCAAACTGCTGCCTGTGTCTAGATGAAAACATAACCAAGAATTCAAAACAGTAATCATGGGGAACATTTATTAAGATAAGAAGAGTGAGGATTATTTTAATGTAAGCAAACATTTTTAGAGAAATGACCAGCAATGTCCCCTCTATCTGCCTGGTTAGGACCAACTACTTTTTGACTCTCTCACCAAGTGTCGCTCCTTGCCATTTATGTATGTGTACACACACACACATTTTCCCCAGTTCTTTGCAGCCCCATAATATTTGTCCTTCTGTAATTACTTTTAGTTTAATTCACATCTTTCTTTCTAGTTGCCCAACTTTCCTATTCATCTGAAGCAATACAATTCTACGCTGTTCAGCAGCCTTTTATCTCAACTGCAAACAAATTCATTCTTCCCAGTTAAGCTACAGTTTTTCTATGCTGCTTTACAGCTCCAGTTGCCTTTTTTCTTCCTGCTGTGCACTTTGTTTAAAAACAGGAAATAAACTGCTGCAGCATAGTTTTCTTCTCCCTCATCTTCTCAAGGTATTTCACATCTCAACCATGATCAATTGTAAACCAGTGAAGAAACTTGAAACACACATAAAGACCCTAAAGTTAAGTACACAAATGACCTGGTCACAGCACCTGTTACATGCATGCATCCAACCTAACTTTAAAAAAAAATGAAAAGAATTCTGTATTGAGTAGTTTGAGCAGCAGAATACTACACTGAAAAGCTTTTTCTGCTTTTGAAAAACTGTTTAGAACTGCAAACAGGGACTTCCGGGAAGGGTGACTTAGCCTGTGCCTGCTTTTGAGACGGGCTCCTGCCTCAAAAGAAGCTTATTCAGATATATCAGTCAGTTTTTTCTTTTTTTTTTGACTGATTAAACTTCTCCCGGGTAGGGAGAAACGAAGAGATTAACCTCAAAGCCTATTTTTGTTGGGACGACCAGATCTCATTAATTTATGGGACGAGGTCCAGCCGACGAAGGTGGGACGGATTTTCAACAGCAAGCTCTATCTGTTAAAGCGAACGTTCATCTTATCTTCTAAGAGAGAACGCACTAACAGGCAAGCACCCTTCTTTCTATATTTTTCTTTTACTTGACTTAAATTGTTGCTGTTTAAAAGAGATTTGCCAGATTGATCGGTTTTTGACATCTCACTGGGGAGCCGTAACTTCTCTCTGCTACGCACTAATTAATAGCTTATCTCTGTTTTTGTTGCAAAAAGCTGTCCTGGATTTGCATTCTAAAGATACACACAGAAGAGGGATTTCTATTCCAGATTTTTATTTTGAAAAATATTATACTGTTTTGAGACTACTCTCTTTTTGGTCTATTTTATTTTGACGAATCTGTTTCTTGACGATTGCCATTAATTGCTTCGATCCTGGGAACTGCATTTTGTTTACTTAACTATTGGAGAGATAAGGCTGTCTGCTCTGTTTATACTGTGATGTCACCAAGTTTGGAGTATTAACCCAATTGTTGCTGAAATAAGAAGTGGTTTTCCTATATTTTTCTTTTAAAATGGCAATTAAGAAAGTGGCTGAGAATCTGGAAATAACTATGTTTCAGAGAATAATGAATGAGATTGAGATAACGAAAATTGAATTGAGTAAAATGAAGCAGGAGATTAAAGATATAAGGGTCCCTGTGAGAGAGGTGACCCTGGAAGGGGTCCCTGTGAGAGAGGAGACCCCGGAGATTGGAATAGGGGTCCCTGTGAGAGAGGAGACCCTGGAGACTGGAATAGGGGTCCCTGTGAGAGAGGAGATCCCGGAGATTGGAACAAACGTGGAACAGGAACAAGATTTGGAGTCTATGGACTTTAGAAATAAAATCTATTGTTTGGAACTCAATGTTATCTCTGAAGAAATTAATGAAGATTCTAGAGATAAAGTTATCAATGGCATGGATTATCTTCTGGACTGGAATGATGTGATGGAGCCCAATATAGAGAAAATCTATGGAATTAACTGCAGCCATGTGACAATGGAAAAACTTTTAAGAGATGTCCCAGTGTATTTTGAAAAAAAGAACAGAGATATGATTTTACAGCAGTATTTCAGCAACTTATTCAGAATGGATGGCAAGAAAATATTTGGGATAGAGGTAATTCTCATCAGACTCTTATTATATGACTATGGCTTTGACAGCAAGATTATTATGGAATACTGATAATGGAAGATTGGATATTGAAATTACTGGACTTAACAAGACTACTGAAGATGGAAGATGGAAAATGGAACTAATAGAGATAATAGAACAATGGCTACTGAAATTATTGAACCTAACAGATTCTGATGTGATGGATTAATTGAAATGTTTATTTTGACTATGGTTATGACAATAAGATTATCATAATTAGTAATGAGATGGATTAATCGATATGCTTATCTGGAAAAAAAAAATTGATAGATATATTTCTTAAAGAATTGAAACCTCTCTTTGACTTTTTGTGGAAAGAATAAAGTAATGTTTATGAGATTTGATGATTAAGTAAGATAACTACTGGAGGAAAGTGATTTTATAATATGACTTAAGAGACAGGATTGCTATATATTATAGACTTATAACTGATTTGATCTTTGACAAATGGGAAGTCAATATTTTACTCTTTATTTTTTATTTTTGTTTTTTTTTTTCTTCTTTTCTTTTTTTCTTTTTGTTTAACTATTTTTGATTTTGTTTTTTGTCTTTGAATGTTTTATGATTTTGTCTTGTATGTTTTATGAAAATCTGAATAAAAATTATTGAAAAAAAAAAAGAACTGCAAACAGGGAGGGCAGATTTCATGTGCAGTTGCATAAACACACTTGAAGAGAAATCATTTTTGTATATCTGGTAATTATAATAATATTCATGTAAATCATGTTTGTAACTAGAAGTTGTCCTGGTTCCTCGTAGCAAATAAGAATACTCACTTTTTGACAAGGCATGGAAACCTTTAACTAGGTTGTTCATCTTTCCCTTCCCCCTCCAGCCACAAATGATTAGTGTAGTTTTAGATTGTTACCAAGTTTTTAAAAGTGCTTTTCAACTCTCTTGGCTGATTTTGAGCTGCTGGGTGAGAAGGCAGCATCTCATAATTTTGCTGGCAATTCTGTCATTGTATCCAATATATTTAACAATTCAGATTTCTGATGTAATTTAATTCATTGAACACAACTCTCTCTTTTTATATTTAGAATGAAAATGGTTGATTCAGGAATTCTTTACCACCATCCCTGACATGCACCTCCCCTACTTTTCAATGCTCATTGAATGGCTACACATATTCTATTACTATTAATTATTTTGTTGATATACACTCTGAAGTGTCTCATTAATTGTTCCTCTTCAGCCATCAATTATTCCACTTTCATAATTTTATGCATTACGTATCTATTATTAAATTCACTATTAGGCAAAAAACCTTGTGGTTTAAGAACATACCTATAGCCCACAGATATTTCTATCAAACTTTCAAAAGCAGGGAAATTGGGCAGCTATAGTGAATGCACCAGGAAAGCAGGAGACCTGACCTCCTCTCTGAGATATTGTACTGCCCCACAAATTTGTCAAAATGCAAACACAATTTGGGTTGGTCTTTCACAGCCCAATCCACTTCCTGTGTAGCTTGGAAGAATTATACACTGTATAATTGTAAGTGCAATTAACAAATGGCAGGGCCATTGTTTTATTGTTCTCTATTGATTGGTCAGCGACCACTATTGTAGATACTCAATAAGTATGACTAACTACAATACATCCTTTATTACTATATGATTTGAATAATATAAGATCTGTTCCTAAAATAATATTGTCTTTATTGAAAGAACTAGATGTTAGAGACATGTAACAGCAGGCCCGTGGTATTTTCTCACAGTAACATTTGGAAATACACAAAGTGTAATGATGAAACATTATGAGTTTTGTTGTTGTCATGTGCCTTCAAGTTGATCAGCAGGGGCAGTAAATGTGCAAAACGCCAATGTGGATGCTATGAGTTGTGTGTTTTTAATAGTGACCAGGATAGATAGGAAAAACACAAGACTACGGGTTACAGCAGCCACACTATGCAGTTCCAGACTATGTAAACTCAATGGGGAAAAAATGTTCCCAAAGCATTAGCATAGAGCCAGTGTGGTGTAGTGGTTAAGGTGTTGAACTACGACCTGGTAGGCCAGGGTTCAAATCCCCACACAGCCATGAAGCTCATTGGGTGACCTTGGGCCAATCACTGCCTCTCAGCCTCAGAAGAAGGCAATGGTAAACCCCCTCTGAATACCACTTACCATGAAAATCCTATTCATAGGGTCGCCATAAGTCAGAATCGACTTGAAGGCAGTCCATCATCAAAGCATTAGCAGATTTTCTTTCCTGCTATCTAACTATTTCTAAACAAATGGGAAACCATTAAAGCAATTCCAAAACTTGAGTGTCTGTGCCTCACAGGTGCTGAGATTGCAAAGAATGCAAGTGAAAGAATACATGATTCATTGGGCATAAGATGTAAGAAATAATATACATATCAAGATTTGGGAGACACTTTGGAATGGCACATAGGTTCTATGTAAATATGAATATAATTGGAAAGTGTTCTAAAATAATGCTAAGAACATATGTAACTCCTGGTCATAAATAAAATAAAGAAGAATTACCCAAAGATGTGTTGAAAGTGCCAGAAAGAACTGGGAGACTGTTATTACTTGTGTTGGAAGTGTGATTTGTTATATTAGGTTATGGATTCCCATTTGATCCTCTGCTATTATTATTAAATTATGCTGATGACTCAATAAGGAATGAACACAAAAAACTATTTTCTTATTGTGCAGTGGCAGCAAGAATATTTGGCAAGGAAATGAAGGTTTCATATAACACCTAGTATTAATGAATGGATGAAAAGATAAAAATTGGGAATTTGCTTTTATGTCTAAGCTAACATTCAGTAGCAAACTGGATCCCATTTCTTGGTTATTGTCAAAGGAACCTTCTTGTTCCAAAGGTACACTATGGCTTTGAGATGTTCTGAATTTTAAAGAACTGTGTTTGCTTTGGTTTATGAGTCTTACAGTTGACAATATAGGAAGCTGCCTTATACTCAATGTTGAAACGGCCTGAAGGTTGGGGCCTTGAAGGTGCTGATAGTAAAGATCATTTTCATTCGAGTGGGTCCATGGATTCAGGAGAGGAGAGAATGTGCCAAGGAGAGGAAAGATAGAGCCCATTTTTAGCAATGGATAAAATGCTTCAAGGGTTTGAAGTAACAGCAAAAACTCAAGATTAATGATTTACTGCCTCATCATCTTTTTCTCTTTCAAAACAGTTTGAAAAGCCACATCCACCATTGAAGATTTTCTCTCTGTTTTAAAAGTCACACTTCAGAAATGTGGAGGGAAAGTGTCAGATTCTGCTATGAATAAATATCCACCACCACCATGCACCATCCACTGAAAAAAGTATCCCTCAGTTTGAAGATGGCTTTGATTGCCATTTCAAGGATCTTCTTTGGCTCAGAAAAACTTGCCTAATTTCCCATTATGTCTTGAGAGAGACCGAAGTGCAGGAGAGAAAAGACAGATCCCCATGGACATCTGGAGGATTGCTCCAGTCCCAAACTCCAGGCTCACGGTTTGATTTCAACTGGAATTTACAGTTTTATTACAAATGCTTACAGGGGGCGTGGCTTGCAGAGCTGCATAATGGCTGCCTAATCTCCTTGCTCTGCTTCCCTCTGTAGTAAAACAACACCAGAACAGCACTAAAGACTCTAAATATTCCCATTGAAAACTCTGAAACCCCTCGAGGAATGATTCCGACCCGATTTAACTGGCTATTTTAAGCCACTAGACACAGACAGCCCAAGTGCAGCTAAGAAGCCTGCGTTAGACAATATGACTCCAGGCCAATCGAGGACAACTAAGATGACACCTCAAGAGGTAGGAGCTAATGCTCCACTTTCAAAAGAAGACTTGATAGCTCAATTAAAATTCTTTAAAACAGATATGGAAGATAGCTGGAATGTTCAATCAATCAATCAATTTTATTGCATTTAGCCATAGGCCATGGCAAGGTACAGCAAGTTTAACAATTAAAACATCAAACAGATTAAAATAGACCAAGATACAATAGATAAGGAAAAACATTCAGGAGATATTATAGTTTTGAATGTGAGTCACATGCAGCTTCTTAGCAGCCAGCGCAAAGTTGGCTACAGATATTGTCACGTTTAAAATTATTGCTTAAGAGCTCCACTATCAGCTCCTGAGAGCATTTGTCTGGAAAGGAGTAAATATATTGGGCCAGGAATTTCCTTCTGGGATCTTCATACAATGGGCAATATAACAGATAGTGAGTAATATGTTCTACGGAATTACACCCAAAGATACATCTTCGTTCTTCTAATGTCTCCTATCTAAGTAGGCAGAGGGCATCAATTGGAATCTGAGGTCCGAGAAAGCTCTGCGAAGAAGGGCATGTGTCAAGACCTCAAAATACTGTGGTTTGGCGTGGTTAACTTTAAATTGGGGGTACCAGGTGGAAAAAGGAGCTATTGCGATGGATGCCTGGTCTTGACACGCGTTGTGGTCAAAGACTCAGTTCCTAAGGGCTCATGAGCTAAGGTTTAGATATTCCCCAATAGGGAGGTTGTACAACCCAAGCTTTACTTGGCATCTGTGGGTCCATCCCCTGTTCGTAAGCTGCTCTGACCAGCAAAGAGAGCTGAAAGTTGTCTCATTCAGAGGCAGTTGTTGTTAAAGTGGATATTGTTGCTGGGTGTAGAAAAAATCAACACTTTAGAAAATAAGCTACGGAGCTCCTGGTGTAGTGTCCTCCTACGCCGTCATCTTCCGCAGAACCTCCTAGCTGGAATGTTGCCCTAAAGCCTTTACAAGATAAAATTGAGGCATTTGGTGAGCAACTTGATAACATAGCAGCCTCAGCATTGGAAGCTTTAGATTTGGGCCTAACAAATGCAGAGGACATTTCAATTCTAAAGCGGGAAAATCAAATTATAAAAAATAAGCTTGAGGAATTACAAAATTATGCATGTCGCTCAAACATTCATTTTAGAGGAATTAAAGAAGGAGCGGAAGAACATTCTCCCTCAATGGCATCATTTATTACCGCATGGTTGACCACCGTCATCCCAGAATTCGAACTCGTTCCTTCGGATTTGGAATGTGCACACCGGGAGATAGCAGCCAAACCTTCGGACAAAGCCCCCCCAAGGGATATCATAGTATGCTTTGCAAGGTACATCAAAAAAGAAGAATTCATGCAAAAAGTAAGAAAAATGAAAGAACTGTTTTATGACAATAAAGCAGTCATGGTATTACAAGATCTACGCCCAGAAACTTTGCAGAGACGCAGAGACGTTCAACCGATAACAACTGCTCTTCAAAAAGCAAATGTTAAATACTGCTGGGGCTTCCCATTCAGGCTGCTAGTAACACATAACGGCCAACTTCTTTCGGCATCTACATTGAGAGAAGCTCGGAGTTTGCTCAAAGCATGTAACATAGAACAGCCGGATATCGCAGAATTGGAAGAAACAACAGGACAACAAGGCTCCCTCACTGTTAGAGGAACGAGATGGGGGAAAAACACACACACACGGGGAACGCAGCATAAGCATGACACTCTGCAAGAGGAATCATCACATCCTCCACTTTTACAAAATCGCAGCTAAAGTCAACACTCTGTTCCATATATGAATGACTCCCTGTATAAGGATGTGGCTTTCTTCATAGTTTCTACTTTATCTTGGGGAGACAGAGATCACAGGTACAAGAGATTATATAAAAAAGAGAGATAACTAACTATTTTCAGAGATATATGGTTTAGTGCTAAGGGGTCAGACTGAGGGTTCATGACAGGAATTTCTCATACCATGGACCTGAATCTAGTTTTATTGAATGATACTCTGGGGGGGCAGGGGGGGATAAGAAGATATTGACAGTATTTGTTTTGATCTTCTTGTAGTCATTGCCCGGTAATATAGTGCTTATAGCACCTTGGGCCAAAAAGCTTGAGCCAGTCGGCACAAGCGCTAGCCAGACTATAGTAATCTGGGCTAGCCTACTTTGGACCCTCCTTTGGAAGGAAATTTGTTTAGTTAAGATTTTACTATTTTGAAGAAATGGCTATTAGCGAAGTTGGGGGGAAAAGGGCTAGGGGATGTTTGGGGCAGGGCTGAGTGTTTTGGCTCTATATACGCCCCTAATAAAGGACAAGAAAAATTTTTTGCAAGTCTTTTCAAAAAGCTCTTCAAATTCAAATTAGGAAATATAATTTTGGGTGGCAATTTCAATATTAACTTGAAAGCCACCAACTCAGCAAAAAAAAGTTAAAAAATTAAAACTGGACTGAAATCAAGCAATGCTCAAACAATGAGCCAAACCAAAACACAATTTTTACGCATCTTACAATGTTATAATTTGAAAGAAGTGCGGTCAGAATTATACCCGACTGATCATAGGCACACCTTTTTCTCATCAGTTTATAAAACTCATTCACGGCTAGATGGTATAGTGCTGTCAGACACTCTGCTTTCTCTTCTACAAAATGCTGATATAGGAGTAATAAGGATCACAGATCATGCCCCAGTATCAACCACATTGCAGCTTGCTCACTATGCCTTCATGGCGTTTTCACCCTTGGTTGCTTACCAGACAACCCTGCAAAGACAAAATCAGAGAAGCTCTAATAAATTATTTTAAAGAAAATGAAACTCCAGAAACTTCGATAGGCACACAATGGGAAGCAATGAAGGCAGTCATCAGGGGAATATGCATTAAGGAACTCTCAGAGGTTAAGAAATCAAATAAGGTGCAGACTAGTATGCTAGAACAGGAAATTGCACTGCTACAGAACCAATATGGTCTCACAGGGTCACGGCAGACATATAAGATGCTTATATTAAAAAGAAATGAACTAGACTTGATTGAAACAAACAAAATTTTAATTGATATGCTATACACAAAGCAAAAATTATTTGAGCATAGCAGTAAGAGCTCAAGGTTATTAGCAAATTGACTAAAACGTAAACGTAAAAAACGCACAATACATGTAATCCAAAAATCAGATGGCTCCAGAGTTTGGACAAGTGCAGGTATAGGACAAACTTTCATGGAATTCTTCTCAAATCTATATGAAGACCAGCAGGCAGACCATTCAGCTATAGAATCATATGTAAATTCACTAATAGGCAAAAACCCTTGTGGTTTAAGAATGTACCTATAGCCCACAGCTATTTCTATCTAACTTTAAAAAGCAGGGAAATTGGGCAGCTATAGTGAATGCACCAGGGGAGCAGGAGACCTGACCTCCTCTCTGAGATATTGTACTGCCCTACAAATTTGTCAAAATGCAAACACCATTCGGGCTGGTCTTTCACAGTCCAATCCACTAACTGTGTAGCTTGGAAGAATTTGGTAACTTGTGCCTCTGAGCATATGGTGAGTGGTGGCAACACCTGCCATCTCCAAAGATAGAGAATTATATTTGTGTATGTTTGTTGGTGTTCTTCTTACTTTGCTTCTTTTCTGTTACTACTGTTTCTACAGAGAATCTAAACTAGAACATTTTATTTTCCTCATTATTCATCCCAGAAATCTGTGACAAATTTATCTTTTATTATTTTCAAAGTCTTTTTATTGGTCAGCGTCATATGATCGTGAAGACAGCCTTTTGTGTTTCAAATTGGAGGTTATGTTCTATTTCTATTTTGGGTGCATTAACAGTGGAATCTGAAACTGTAGTTTGATGTAAAATCAGACTGATTCCAATATGTTGCTCCTTCAGCAATAACTCTAGCTGTTGGGAAAAAGTGGATGCATTATTTTCAACCTGCTATGTTTAAACCACTTCATTTAAGGCAAGGTGGGCACAGCATTTTTCTAGAATATTTTTCACCTCCCGCTGTTTAATCTTGTGCAAATTGAGACACTCCTGAGGTCCACTGGAGACTATTCTGCAGAAGTCAGTGCCATTATTATGTTTGGAGTTTTGTTAGTATAAATTTTGCACAGTGTTACTGTACTTCACATATTCACAGAAATAGAAACAAAAGAAAATGATTTCCTATAGGAAACTTCACTAAAATTGCAAAGGAAATCAGACATATTCAAAGTGACAATCTGAACTATATCAACTGTCTTAATAATGTTGCTTCCTCCCAGCTAAAACAAGATCAGCACAGCACATGTCTTTTTTCTATTCTTTGGGCTGATTGCAGGTGTTGCCACCACTCACCATATGCTCAGAGGCACATGTTACCCAATTCTTCCAAGCTACACAGGAAGTGGATTGGACTGTGAAAGACCAACCCAAATGCATTTTGACCAATTTGTAGGGCAGTCCAGTATCTCAGAGAGGAGTTCAGGTCTCCTGCTCCCCTGGTGCATTCACTATAGCTGCCCAATTTCCCTGCTTTTTAAAGTTAGATAGAAATAGCTGTGGGCTATAGGTACATTCTTAAACCGCAAGGTGTTTTGCCTATTAGTGAATTTCCCTGCTTTTTAATCCAGGAGATAAGAGATGGGATCCTGTGCAAGTTAGCACCAGCAGTAACAGAAATAGTTCAGCAGTGTATTTTAAATGTTATATTACCATCAAGAATGCCTTTACTTTTACAAGAGGGTCATGGCTTAGTGGCACAGAACATGCTTTGCATGCAGAAGTCCCTACCCACCATCTCCAATTAGGGCTGGGAGAGATCCTTATCTGAAACCCTGTCAGTCAGTACTGAGCTAGGGACGTCTATTGTTATAGGAGAAGGCATTAAAAAGGATCTTATTCTCAACCCAGCAGCAAAAAAAGGAGGGGCATGGCTGTGACTATCATGAAGAGACTCTGCACTTTTTAATTTGCTACTGCACTACTGGTCACAAACAGAAAAACCACTTGGCCACCTCATTAGTGTAATATGGTATTACACTAACTGCAAATGTTTGATGCCCCTGCAAATGTTTGATGAAGACTTTCTGTTCTCTGCAAAAGATGAAGAGGAAAATGCCTCTTCCCTATACAGCAAAGGCTTTCACAAAAGTGGGAGGCAGTGGACAACAAAGCACTAATGTCAGATGGGGGCTTCAACACAGGACTCATTTCAGAGAGTGAGTGAGTGAATGAATGAGTGAGTGAGTGAGTGAAAGAGATTTAAGATTAAACAACCAAGAGCTAAATTCAAGATTAAAATTTTAAAAACAAAGAGTAGCATCAAATCTCAAAATAACTACAGCAATGTTGTGAGCACAGGTCAAACAGCCACACACACTTCAAACAAAAAGTATTTGAGTGTTTGTCATTTATAAACCCATTTAAGGATTTATACCACCAGCATCAGCCCAAACACAAGAAGCCGCTATTTTTCTCCCATGAGTGAGAAAGCGATGATCCCTCCACCCATTGCCACCCTGGGCTCCTTCTGGGAGGAATGGTGGGATATAAATTTAATAAATTAAAGAAATAAATGCTGCTGCTACAGTCAATTTGAAAGTTCTTATCAAAAGATAAAAAGAAAAAACACAAAACCAAGAGACTGAACAACACTGGACTACACTTCAGGGTTGTCATACAGAACTCCCTCTCAGCCCCCCCAATATCTGTACAGCCACACTAGGCTACTTTGAAGGGCTGCTGTAACCTGGTTGCTGTAACCTATTCATTCTCCAGCACTATATCCACCCCTCCCCACTGCTGCACTATGCATATACTAATGAGTGTGTGTGTGTGTGTGTGAGAGAGAGAGAGAGAGAGAGAGAGAGTGAGAGAGAGAGAGATTTAAGAACCAAGAGCTAAATTCAGGATTAAAGTGTTACAAATAAACAGTCTCATACAATCTCAAAATAACTACAACAATGTTATGAGCACAGGTCAAACAGACACACACACTGCAAACAAAAAGTATTTGAGCTTTTGTCATTTATAAACCCATTTAAGGATACGGGTGGGGGTGGGCGTGGCAGGGTGGTTGAGCCAGCGGAAAGAGCAGGCTGCGAGAGACAGCGGGGGTGGGAACACACATACACACACACACACATCACCGTCACTTACCTCCATTCTGCAGCTGCCTTCTCCACCATCCTTGCCCTGTGGCTTTCTCCCTCTACTGTCCATTTCTCTCTCTGTCTCTCCTAACTGTCTGGCTGTCCATTTCCTCCCTTGTGCTTCCTTACACAGAGCACGAGGGAAGAGCAACGCTGACCAGAAGGCCAGTGTGAGTCACATGTCTGTTGTCCACCAATCACAGGAGCAGAAGACTTCCCCTGCTTCCTCCAAGTAACTGGAAAGGGAGGGGGAGTGAAATGAAAGAACTCCTGGTTTCTACCGCGCCTGCGTGACGTTATCATCCACGGTAATGCATTTTTTAATCTATTAATTAAAAACAAACCATGCCATTTTTTTACTTTAAACCTACTGAAGATGAAGGTCTGTGTTTGGGTCAAGCTCAGGGATTTGATTAGAGATACCTTACAGTCATCTCTGAGTTTTAATGAATGACAACAGATTATGAGAACTTCTCAAGAAAAAAGTCCAAATGGCTTCTTGTTTCTCTCTCTCCCGTTTTTCACTTTAACCTGTGGATTCTCCGTGGGGGGGGGGGTTGTGTATCACCAAGAAAACTTTCAGAGTTGTAGAGCAAGTGATTCTGAAGTCAACAGTATAAGACTTGTAAATTTTTGTTTTGAATTGGGACTATAGAAAGTACCAGAAAGGTGTGGGGGTATTTTCATTTAACATGGTAGAACGTGAAAAATCCCTACTGACTACTCTCGTGGCTGTATAATAAGGCCAACCTTTGCTCTTTAATGGAAGAGGAGAGAGAGACTTTAATAAGAGAAATACAGGTTGATGAAATAAATACAACAATTGACAAATTAAAGTCCAACAAATCTCCCGGACCTGATGGTTTTACTAATGAATTTTACAAAAACTTTAAAGAGATTTTAACTCCTAAATTGTTACAATTATTTAATGGCATTCTTCATGGAGACCCCTTCCCTGAAACATGGAAAACAGCTAGAATTGCAGTAGTTCCAAAACTCTTAAGGATTCCTCAAATGTAGAATCTTATAGACCAATAGCATTATTAAATAATGACTATAAGATATTTACATCCCTGTGGCAAATACAAATTTAATTCATGAAGATCAAACAGGATTTATACCCAGAAGACAAACTGCAGACACGATATGTCGAATACTAAATTTAATCCGTTACAGAAAATCTAATAGTATCCCTATGGTTTTTTTATCTCTAGATATATATAAAGCATTTGATTGTGTACACTGGCCCTTTTTAACTGAGGTAGCAAAAAGAATGAATTTTGGGAAACCATTTTTAACCATTTTAAACCAAATTTACTCACCTTCTACAGCAGTGATTGGGATAAATGGCAGAGATTCTCCACAATTTACAATCCATAGAGGAACGAAACAAGGATGCCCTCTCTCTCCTCTCCTGTTCTTGATGGTGATGGAACCTTTAGCTGCTAAAGTTTAGCACAACATCTGAGACAAGACCAAAATATTAAAGGGATACAGATTAACCAGGATACACACCTTCTTAGTATGTACACTGATGACATGGCATTGACAATGACCAATCCTTCAGAAGCAGCACTCCCATTAAAGACAGAATTAGAGCAATTTGCGGGGGTTTCTGGCCTACAAGTTAATCTAACAAAATCAGAAGCAATGTGCTTCCACTTATCTCCAGAGACTCAGTGCCAATTCTCAGCTGCTCTGGGCATTCGTTTGAGCCCAAAGCAGCTACGATACCTGGGAGTGCAAGCGCATAGAAACCTTAATAAACTATTTATGGTTAATTACAGACCAATTTGGTATGCATTAAAAGCTGATAGGAATAAGTGGGCTAAATTACAACTTTCACTATCAGCAAGGATCTCCGCAATAAAAGTGACATTTTTGCCTAAGTTAACCTTTTTACATCATGCACTTCCTGTTCACATCTCGGAAAAACAATTAAAGATTTGGCAAAAAGAAATCGAACAATTTATTTTTAATAAAAAATTACCCAGAATTAAAAAAACATTATTATACCGACAATCCAAAAAAGGGGGGTGGGGAATTCCACACTTAAAACACTATTTTGATGCCAAACAATTATATCATCTTATTTTTATAATGTCGGATAATAAAACAAAAAGATGGGTTCAACTAGAAAATATTTTAGTGAAAGGTATTCCTTTAGGGGTAATACTCTTCAGAAAACCCTCAAAACCTTTGTTACAACAATTAAAAGAAAATCCATTCACTAATACTTTACTACAAAGCTGGCAAAGATGGGGAAAATATCTTTTATCTAAGACATCATCTATGACACCACTCTTTTTTCACCCAGAATTTTATAATACCAATAGATACTTACCTTGGCAGCAGTGAAGGGGGTTTATCGTCTTCGTGATTTTTATGTTAATGGTTCCCCAATAACACAGCAGGCCTTTACAACAGCACTGGAGGGACAGAAACTTCAATGGCTACACTGGAGACAGTTAGCAGACTTTATACACTGTCCCAACATTAAAGTAGCAGGAAGGACAAGTTTATCCCCCTTTGAAAATATTATATTGGCAGCAAGAGATAGGTATAGGGGTATTGTGTCAAAAAATTATCAACTTTTATTAGATAAAGAAGGAGAGATCTGGATTAAAGAAAGTATGGGAAGGTGATTGGTGAGTAGAAGTTGAGGAGGAAGAATGGAAAAAGTTTTGGAATAAATCTCTGGTGAAAACCTCTTGAACCAAATAAGAGAAACCATGTTAAAAATAGCTCACAGATGGTATTTGACACCAATACATCTATCTTGAATTAATCGGATACACTCCCCCAGATTTTGGAGAGGATGTATAATGGCTGGAACTTATCACCACATGTGGTGGGAGTGTGCATCAGTGCAAAAATTTTGGACTTTAATCTTTAATGAAATTGAAATAATCACCTCCAAACAAATAGACAGAACATCACAATTGGCAGTGCTGAATCTATTTGAAGGAGCAAACAAAGGTATAATCTACAAAACTCTATTAGGCCATTTAGTGTTGGCCGCCAGAATTACTATAGCTATGCATTGGAAAACATTACAAGCAGCTACAGTAGATTATTGGTATAGGAAAACATGGTATCTTGCTTTCATGGAAAAATTAATGACCAAATTGAGAGTATCCCCAGATATCACCAAGAAAGACAATTTCTATGAAACTTGGTATCCATTTATAGTCTATGTAAATCAAAAAGAGCATGGTAGAGAACCTCCACCACATTACACTTGAATCTGGAATGCCTAACATTGTATGTGACTTAATTTTGTCTTTTTTGTTTCAGTATTTATAAGTTGATAGACAATGATAGGTGCTTTAAAAACTCATATTGATATATGTATGTGTCCTATATTTGGTTTTGGTTTTTAACTTTATCTTAAGAATTTTCTAATCTCTATTATATATGGGCTTTAAATTCAATATTCTGCAGCAAATGGGAGGAGGGAGTTTCAGGTTTGTTCTGGTTATATATTTTTTCTTTTTATGTCAAGCAGCACTCGTGTTTGGAGGCTGTAATTAATGTGTAATTTTGTATCCAAAAAAAAGTTAATAAAAAAAAGAAAGAAATGGGAAAAAATGCTTACATGGTCCTCCCCTTGACCAAACCCACAATATGGCTTCCCCAGGATGTTCCTAAGTCTTTTCCCCAGGCCTCCTACCCACTTCTCTGCTGGATTTCTCAGGCAGCATCTGACTCATGACATGGGCAGCAAGTTCTTTTGAACAAGCCACTGAAGCCAGGGTATAACTCTCCAGGATACATTTGAAAAATAATGTATATCTTGCAAGTTTATGAAACTGGAAATAGACTGTGATTTGAGGGAAGAACTTCTCTGCATCTGAGACTGCAGAACTCAGAAAACAATGAGTCATGGGTATTCTTGGATCCCATGGACTAACACCACAAGTCAACATTGCATTGGGCTATAATGGGGGGGCCCTATGATGAAGGGTTTACAACTTCCTCTATATTGTCTCAAATACATCTCAGCTAATGAAGAAACTTCCCTGATCTACTCAGAAACTGCCATAAGAGAAGCAAAGCAGGACATGGAGACAGTTTAGTTCATTTCTTATTGTTTGCCACAATTGATTATTATAACATTCTTCTTCATCACCTTTCTGCTTCTACTCTTTTCTAAGTCATATTACAGGCCTGAAGAACGGCAAACCTGGGGGCTAGATACAGCCCTCCAGGCGTATCTAGCCCTTGGGACACTTTTGATATTCTTTTGATCTTCTTACAGCTGTGGGATATGTTGTTGGAAGTGGGCAAGAGCAACTCTTGTTGGGGTTCTTTTGTTTGTATTCCAGAAGGAAGATAGACTTAGGGTCCTCCAGCTGGCTAGGCTTGCCTACCTTTACCTGTGCTCTTCTCTACCTAACTTCCTTCCGTTGTAAACTGATACGCTCAGGGAAGTTGACCTGCCCATCCTTCGTCTTCTTCTTCCACTGTCTGAGGAGAGAGGAGACATCTCTGTCTTTGTTCTCTCTCCTGAGCCATGAGGGCAACTCCGAAACCTAGGCGTTGTGCCTCCAACTTAGTTAGTTAGTTAGAACTAGGTACGCCTTTCCTATCTACTATATATTTCTATAAATAAAGTAGCTTTTCTTATTTTACTTAGTCTTAAGTCTCAGTGATCTAAAAGCAGGGTAAAAGCCTGCTACTTAGGTAAATGCACACTGGAACACACGCAGCTCAGATGCTGAGGATCTCTGCATATTTTCATAACATATGTGAGCACTGGCTGCCCCCTATCCTGTACCGAGTGTCCAGTCCTAGCCAGAGCTTGGAAAAGTTACTTTTTTGAACTACAACTCCCATCAGCCCAATCCAGTGGCCATGCTGGCTGGGGCTGATGGGAGTTGTAGTTCAAAAAAGTAACTTTTCCAAGCTCTGGTCCTAGCCTACTCCCTACTCCTCCCCCCAAAAAATTATTTATTTATTTATAACATTTTTAGATGTTTTATTTCAAAAGCAATTTAAAAAAATCAGGTTTTTTTATTGCTTGTTGTTTGCTGCCCTGGCTCCATCTAAGGGGAAGGGTGGGATAAACTATTATCATCATCATCATCATCATCATTCAGTCCATTGGTCTATTTAGCTCATTATTGTCTACACTGACTGGCAACAGCTTTCCATGAATTCAGGCCATCTTGGGCATGCCAAGGATTGAATCTAAGTCCTATTGCCTACAAAGCAAATTCTCTACCAGTGAGCTATGGCCCATCCCCTAATAAAAAGAAAGGGTGGTTTCAAAATAAGGCTGGAGAATTTATTACCTCATACCTAATTAATTAGATCCAGACAAAGAGAAAGTTTAAATATACATGTATTTCACTTGATTTCTCATCATTTGAACACACAACAATTGATTTTATCATAAAACTTTTGGTTTAAGAACATTGGTGTAGGTGCACATATGGTGGTCTAAGACCATGTGGTCTAAGGATATTTCTATCAAACTTTAAAAAGCAAGGAACTTGAGCTGCTTTGGTGAATGTGCTAGGGGAGCAGGAGACCTGACCTCCTCTCTGAGATATTATACTGCACTACAAATTTGTGAAAATGCAAACACAATTTGGGTTGATCTTTCACAATCCAATCCACTTCCTGTGTAGCTTGGAAGAATTTGGTGACATGTGCCTCTGAGCATATGGTGAATGGTGGCAACACCTGCAATGAGCCCAAATAACAGAAACCAGAACATGTGCTGTGCTGGCTACATTTTAGCAGGGAGGAAGCAACAACATAAATGTCATGACAGCACATGTGGAAATTCAAACAAAATTTCAGGTGCTCTTTCATAGTATAATCTATTACCTGTCCCATATGTCTGATTTCTGTTGTTTGGATTATTATTTGTTATCCAGATAGTTATGTACGTTAGCACACAGTTTTTTAAATCCAGATGTATGTGCATCATCAGCACAAAGCAACACAGCTCAAAAATAAAAATTAGGCAATGGAGTTTCACTCTCCTTCATTACATTACCATGTAGCCAAATCTGACTGGCTACTGGGCCGATGTTATAATCAGCTTCACTAGATGCAGGGATGTAGTCATCCAGGGAGTCAGGGGGTCTTAGACTCCTTCCTTTTTTGTGAACAGGGTCCCAATGTCTCCAGCACCCTAAGAGGAAATCTGCATGAAAGGGGAGTTTGTTAGCCACTGAGAAGAGTCTTCTAACATGCTTCTTTTTCCTTTCCTGCTGATTGGAGCCAATCAGCATGAAAGGCGGTGAGTTAGCCCCTGAAAAGTCTTTTCTCAGTGGCTAACACTCCTCTGTCATACTTATCAGCTCCTAGAGACATCTGTTGTTGTGGGAGAAGGGTATCACTCTCAACCCAGCAACAACAAAAAAGGGGGGAGGGCGCATGGCTGTGATTGTCATGAAGGGACCCTGCACTTCTGAATTTGCCAGTACACTGTTGACTAGATGATCCCTGACTGGCTAGGATCAAGCCTTAAAAAAGCCATTACAACTTTTTAAAAACCATTTCTCTCTCTCTCTCTCTCTCGTTACCTTTTCAATTCCCACTGCAATCCCCCCTCCTTTCCTCCAGATGCTGAAGCAGTCACCATGCAGCCTCCTTGGCAGCATCACTTCTCATCCCCTCTCATCTCTAGGACAGCTTTCAATAGTTAGTTGCTAATTTGTCTTAGTGATACTTTTTCTATAATACTCAATATCTGGAAAAGCTCTGATCTCATCTCTATCACTTCCTGAGTACCTTACTAGGGCACGCTGATACACTGACTTAATGATCTAGTCTTATGCACAATGTGTTCCTGTATATTCTGAAAACATTTCTGAGCTAACCCTACCAAATAAACAACAGCCTGTCCAAGAGCAGAATAGAGGCAGGCTCACAGTGGCATCCCTTAACACATCTAAGCTAACCCCCATCACCCCAGTTGTTCATGTTCCAGAAGGGCTTGTTTCCTGAGCATGCAGAAGTAGTCTGCAGATGTGTACAGAGTATCCCAAGTAAAAATGGTAACAACTGAATTATGTAGGAGAAGCAGTCAGAACTCAAGGAAGGAATTACAAAGCTTCATCACCTTCATATTCCTGGATTCTTTATGCTTTTCACTACCTCACAAAGCAGTGAAGTGGTAAATCAGACCTTTTACTCTTCTTTCTTACAGCATAAATTATTCCACTCACCCCACAGAGCTTACCTTACCAATTTATTTCATTATGAACATTTGCAGTCTCATGCTTGAGTTTACAGTTCTTCACATACTCCAACTCAAATTACATATGGTGCATATCAACAACACAGTTTTTATTAGCCATTAAAATGGCTCTGCCAGACAGTTCATCTGTAGCCTAGACCTCCTCATTCATTCATAATCTATTTGTCACAGAACGCATCAGTCAAGGACAACAACTAATGTCATATCTTATTTTCTGTTTGTCTCAATTATGCAACCCTGGATATGAAGTATGCTGAGAGGAAAACACTGTTCATTCTTATTTCTAGTGCTAATTTCATTAATAAGCTTCTGTAAAAGCATTCCTTTAACAAAAGGTATTTTCCAACAAACTATTTCAACAATGCAAGAAAAAACAGATAATACTGTAAAACCCTACTGTAATCTGAAAACCTAGTAATCTGTACACTTTGGGTAACTCTGTTCTATAATCTATGCCCCAACATTGAAAAGCTTCATTTCTGTGAACCAAGGAAAGGCAGTGATCGGGTATAACATCTCACAAATCTGATATGCAATAGCCACCTTTCTACTTTCCAAATTCCCAAATGTCTAGGGATTCAGATGCAATGAGTACCTCTAGTGTTCAGTTCTTAGAATAAAGACCACATATTTAGAACTACAGATTAGTGTCCCAAACGAAACCGCATGTTTCCAAATTGTTATTGTGGGTCCATGTGGAGGAAAAAAGGAGGGGAGGAGCCAACAGCACAGAATGGAGCTTTTTAATAACTGTCCTGTAACATCTGAAACAGCAGGACAGTCAGCATTTGGACAAGGAAAAGTAGCAACAAACAGCAAGCTAATTAACATTTTGAAAGGGACCTATGTACACTGATGTGAAGATATGAACTGAGAAAGACATTTGAAAAATGCTGCCCCTCTGAAAATTATGCATCTGCTTTTGTGGATAAATGCCCAGAATACGCAATATTTTTGGTAAAGCAGAAATATCTGAGGAAAGATTTCACACATTCCTACAATCCCCCTCCCCATTTGTGTGACTATAAAAGTTCAATTGTCAAGTCTACACAAGCATACATAAAAGAGGTATAGGTCTGATAATACTGTACGCAAAGACTCTATGTAATTTTGTAGGCTTCTTCTATGTCAATTTTGAGGCTTATTTTTGGGGCTGCATTTTATTGCAACTTTTTATTATCAGCCTTCTTTTGCTACAGAAGTAGAAACTTGAGGGCAATGTACATAAACAATTTGTGCATTGAAGCCAAACATTTTTTCCCCTAGAGACATTGCTAGGAATTACCTCCATGTTGTTTCTACTAATTGCTTTATGGTTTTATCAACGGTTTCCAAGTCAACAGACCTTTTTATCTTTGAGAAAGATAATTAAAGGCCCAATTTTACTCTCACTCACATTGCTGTAAATCCTGATTCATGCAGGGCTGCAGAAAAATCTCTCAGGATAGATACCTGACATAACAGGGCACAGTATAATATGGATATTTAAAGTTCAGAAAAGCAAGCAGCAATGAAATAAACATTAGAATTTATGTGATATTTCCACTAATTGTTTCAAGTGATGTACTTGATAATCATTACCACAACCCTGTAATGGAGGCCAGTATCATCAAATTGCACATGACAGTGGGATGGCTCTCTAAAAGACAGCAGCTTACCTAATTTAGAAGCTTATCTCTCAACTAGTATTTGAACCTAGGATGTTGCACAAAACCTGGGTCCCTGATCACTATTGCTAATAACCTTTGTAACTCCAGGTTCTAGTACAACAGTGGCCCACTGCCAGAACCAATAGCAGGAAGAGCCAGAGAAGTCCCCTTCCCACTCTCTCAACATCACTGTTCCCATGGCCACTGCTCAGGGCCAGATTATCCATTAGACTTAGTAGGCTGAAGCCTAGGGGCCCGGAGCTCCTGGGGGCCCGTGATTAAGCTAAAAAAAGTTATCGCGGGACAAGATCTTCGGAACTACCTGCCATCCCCCTGCTTCACTTACCCTTTTCTCCGCTGTTTTTTGCAGTTTGCCATCAATCAAGATGGCAGCCGAGGTTTCCCTAAGGGGCTGAAGCCTCTGCCACCATCTTGGTTGATGGCACACATGTGTGCTACACGCACACATTGCTGCCATCAACCAAGATGGCGGCAGAGGCTTCAGCCCCTTAGGGAAACCTCGGCCGCCATCTTGATTGATGGCAAACCTGTGTAAAAAAGCGGAAAGGTAGGGAGGAGAGGGCCCCAAACACCAATCAGCCTAGGGGCCCTCCTCAACTTAATCCGGCCCTGCCACTGCTCAATGGTTGTCTGGCAACATCAGTCTTCTTCTAATAGCAAAAGTGGAAGAAGAAAACTGCATCAAAGAATACTTTTTTAAAGCTTATATATCCTTAATGAGCTTAAGTACCTTAAATGATATGTGGTGTTGGAGGAGAGCTTTGTGCATACCATGGACTGCAAAAAAGACAAATAATTGGGTGTCAGAACAAATTAAACCAGAACTGTCACTAGAAGCTAAAATGATGAAACTGAGGTTATCATACTTTGGATATATCATGAGAAGACATGATTCACTAGAAAAGACAATAACGCTGGGAAAACCAGAAGGGAGTAGAAAAAGAGGAAGACCAAACAAGAGATGGATTGATTCCATAATGGAAGCCATAGACCTGAACTTACAAGATCTGAACAGGGTGGTAAATTACAGATGCTATTGGAGGTCACTGATTCATAGGGTCGCCATAAGTCATAATCGAAGGCACATAACAACCTTAAATGATGAATTCATCTTAAGGTTTTGATTCTCCCATTTTTGAAGTTAAAGGACCAAACAGAGATCTTTTCCACTTAGACATAACGATAAGTGTAGCACTGACTGGGGCCTAAACCACTGTCATATTTTTATATGCTGCTGGAATAAAATTGTTATTGATTTATCAATTGTATTAATTTATTTTGTTAGTATATAAACCTCAAATCTGCTTTATATTTCTGCCAAAAGGTATGTCTGCCGGCTTGTATTGTACCCAAACACAAGGGCCAGTGAAAAGTATCAACATTTGTTCCTAGAAAGAAAGGGGGCGGGGAGACCAGGGCATCTAAGCAAAAAAAGGACAGAGAAAAGTGAAAATAGTGTTGTTTTCAGAAAATTGGCAATACATCAGTTACTAGGATCCTTCAGGGTCTCTTCCTGTATGATCTCTGTCTGCTCATCTATAATTTCCATCATCCCTAATCATTGGCCATGCTGTCTGGCCAAGTGTTGATCAGAACTGGAGTCCAGCAACATCTGGATGATTGCATGTTCCCCATCCCAGCTTTAATGGTTGAATTCAGCAAAGCACATTACTAGGTATGCATAGCTTTCCCACGAATGTTCTATATCCTCCATTATAATTTGAACAGCAGGATCCACACCTAGGAAGTAGACTCTAAGTCTTTTCTTCTGAGTAGTCTGTGTGCTGCCCCCCACTCCCCAGGCCATTTCCTACTTCAGTCACAGTGAAATGGTTGGTATTTCCTGGGAGGAGATACCAATGCAGTTTCTTCCCATATCAGCTGGGGGAGGCATGAAACAGATCCATGGAGAAGCAGCAACCACATCACTTCTGCGATATAACCAGCCCTCAAAAACTGCATTAAAGGTTTCAAATGAAAAGAAAAATGAAACGGAAATGGAAAAAAGGACATTTTCCCCAAAGCTATAAAAGCCTGATGCCTTAAAAATAAAGCAGATTTAGTGCAGGGGGCTATAACAATCATGTTCCATGATCATGTACACAGTTGCAACGGGAAGTTGCTCTTAACCACCAAACACTCATTATTATTCCACCCAATGAAACATAATCTCCTCTTGCACTCATTAAGGGGAGTGTGTCACAGTGTGCATAAAGTAAGAGAACACGGCAGCTTAAGAAGCATCCTTCCCCCTGCCCTCAGATAAAAGACCAAAACACACTCTGCATGAACAAAATTTGCACCAATTACAAACACAGCAAATAATGACAGTTCGGGTTTCCAGTTGGCCATGTCACCCCTGCTTGTTCTGCCTCTGCAGTGGAGTGAAGGGGCTATTTTTATTATTATTATTTCAAGCTCTGCTGCCTCTGTAGCATTAATTAACTATGCAGCAGTTAAATGGTTGCACCACTACTTCTGCTGCTATTTACAATGTCATTAGGCAGACCTCCAGAAAAACGTAGCCTCTGCAGAGCAATCTAATTAATGTGCGGCAGGGCAAAACCTGCACATTACCCAGCTCTTCAAATGGCCGCAGGGGATTCCAACTGAGTGTAAGGTGCATGCCATCACAAGTGTTCAACGAATCAAGAATCTGGGACCTGGCACATTGGGAAGACTAGATTCCACCTTGTCTACAGTGTGCAATATTTGAGGGTTTGCTATGCAAGATCTTTAGAAGTTAGCAGCAGTAATAATTCAACACTGCTTTGAGGATTTTGGCTAAGAAGCAGGAGAGAAGCTCCATAAATAAATATGGTATTGCTTTGCAAATAAGTTTAAAAAGAGATACCAGCCCTCATACATATTGTTTTGTAAAATAGATTTACTTAAGGATCGTACACAGGGTAAAAGAAGCTTGCAACCACCACCTGAAGCTTTATGTGGGTCCGTGATTGATTGGAGCCACACGCTCAAGCCTGGCCTAAACAAGTGGTCAGTGGTACAGCACTGGTAGTGCTAATCACCTGTTATGAAGGGGTGGGATCGAATCCAGGCCTCTTTTGCAATGTCACAGTTGTGTATGTATGGAGATTTGTATGAAGATTTAGGGGTGGGGCCACACCTATATATATGAGTAATTTCAAGCCAACTGGGAGAGCAGATTGGACTGACAACAACCTTGTACATTTTTTCTTCCCTGTTTACTCATCTGCTTGCTCATAATCACAGATGACTTGGCAAACAGCTATTTTCAAGCCTGCTTCATTGCATAAATCCATTGTCCAAACATCACAGTAGCAGATGGCATTGATTTAAAAGATGATGGTTGAATAATTGTGGAATTGTCATAAATTTTGAAGAGAACCCCCCTAGTAAGTTTAGCAATGTAGATCATTGCTCCACGAGCTAGAGGAAGCCCCAGCTGACAAAGCGTCAAGGCGAGTTAAGCAGCAGAGCGAGTTCGGCAGCAGGGCAAGGAGGCCAGGGCCCCCCACTCTGCCCGTCTGTTCCCTGACCTCAACTAAACCGCAGTCTCCAACCCATTGACGTAATAAACCTTAAACAAAACTATGCAGGTAAGAAGCCAGCAGGGGTGTGGGGGCTTTCCAGTGTTTTGCACCACCTGCAGCATGTACGACTATCTGCCTGTTGGACAGCAGTCGTGGGTATGCTCTCGGTGCAATGAGCTCCTGGCTCTCCGGGAACGACTTCATTTCCTTGAGGCCAAGGTGGCAGACCTGGAAAAGCTGAGAGAGGCAGAGAGGTGTGTGGAGGAGGCCTTCAGGGACGTTATAGCTGTGTCCCACTCCAACGATGATAGCTCTCCTGCTATCATGGACAACGATGGTCTCGGGGAAGGAGAGCATCCAGCTGAGGAAGAGGGAAACGATCCCTTAGAAGGGACCCATTCCTTGGGGGATGAGCAGCTATCCTCTCGTGCCGAGGATATATCTCCAGGGGGTGGAGGGATCCTTGTAGTGGGTGATTCGATCATTAGGAACATAGACAGTGGGGTGTGTGATGGGCGTGTAGACCACAAGGTGTTTTGCCTGCCTGGTGCGAAGGTTGCGGATATCGCCCGTCGTTTAGATAGTTTGGTAGACAGTGCTGGGAAGGAGTCAGTGGTCGTGGTGCACGTTGGCACCAACGACATGGGGAAATGCAGCTGTGAGGTCCTGGAAGCAAAATTTAGGTTGCTAGGTAGGATGCTGAAAGCCAGGACCTCCAAGGTGGCTTTCTCTGAAATGCTACCAGTTCCACGCGCAGGACCAGCCAGACAGGCCCAGCTTCGCAGTCTCAATGCGTGGATGAGACGATGGTGTCGGGTGGAAGGGTTTGGATTTGTTAGGCACTGGGGAACATTTTGGGACAAGCCGGGCCTGTACAAAAGGGACGGGCTCCACTTGAACCAGAATGGAACCAGACTGCTGGCACTTAAAATTAAAAAGGTGGCAGAGCAGCTTTTAAACTGACTGAGGGGGGAAACCCGACAGGAGCTGAGAAAGGTCCGGTTCGGAATAAACCTCCCCCCTGGGATAAAAACCAAAGAAATGATGAAATTTTAAAAGGGGTAGGCCTAGAAGTAGGCATTGTGAGAGCAGGGGCACAGGATATAAATTCAGAAGGGCAAAATTACCACAGGCCTAACCACAAGTGCCAAAGACACTTGAAGAGAGACACTGCTTACAAGTGCCTGTACGCTAATGCTAGGAGCCTGCGAACCAAGATGGGAGAACTGGAGTGCTTGGTCTTAGAGGAGAGCATTGATATAGTGAGCATAACGGAGACCTGGTGGAATGGAGAAAACCAGTGGGATACGGTTATCCCTGGATATAAACTATATCGGAAGGACAGGGAAGGACGTATTGGTGGCGGAGTCGCTCTATACGTGAAAGAAGGCATTGAATCCAGCAAGCTTGAAACCCCAAAAGAGGCAGACTCCTCCACAGAATCATTGTGGGTGGTGATACCATGCCCCAGGAGGGACTTAATACTGGGAACGATCTATCGTCCCCCTGATCAAAATGCTCAGGGAGACCTTGAGATGAGATATGAAATTGAGGAAGCATCCAAACTAGGAAATGTGGTAGTAATGGGTGACTTCAACTACCCGGACATAGACTGGCTGCATATGTGTTCCAGTCATGACAAAGAAGCAAAGTTTCTAGATATTCTAAATGACTATTCCCTAGACCAGTTGGTCATGGAACCGACCAGAGGGATGGCAACCCTGGACTTAATCCTCAGTGGGGACCGGGACCTGGTGCAAGATGTAAGTGTTGTTGAACCGATTGGGAGCAGTGACCACAGTGCTATTAAATTAAACATACATGTAACTGGCCAATTGCCAAGAAAATCCAACACGGTCACATTTGACTTCAAAAGAGGAAACTTCACAAAAATGAGGGGATTGGTAAAAAGAAAGCTGAAAAACAAAGTCCAGAGGGTCACATCACTCGAAAATGCTTGGAAGTTGTTTAAAAACACTCTGTTAGAAGCTCAACTGGAGTGCATACCGCAGATCAGAAAAGGTACCGCCAGGGCCAAGAAGATGCCAGCATGGTTAACGAGCAAAGTCAAGGAAGCTCTTAGAGGCAAAAAGTCTTCCTTCAAAAAATGGAAGTCTTGTCCGAATGAAGAAAATAAAAAAGAACACAAACTCTGGCAAAAGAAATGCAAGAAGACAATAAGGGATGCTAAAAAAGAATTTGAGGAGCACATTGCTAAGAACATAAAAACCAACAACAAAAAATTCTATAAATACATTCAAAGCAGGAGACCATCTAGGGAGACAATTGGACCCTTGGATGATAAGGGAGTCAAAGGTGTACTAAAGAACGATAAGGAGATTGCAGAGAAGCTAAATGAATTCTTTGCATCTGTCTTCACAGTGGAAGATATAGGGCAGATCCCTGAACGTGAACTAACATTTGCAGGAAGGGATTCTGAGGAACTGAGACAAATAGTGGTAACGAGAGAGGAAGTTCTAAGCTTAATGAACAATATAAAAACTGACAAATCACCGGGCCCGGATGGCATCCACCCGAGAGTTCTCAAAGAACTCAAATGTGAAATTGCTGATCTGCTAACTAAAATATGTAACTTGTCCCTTGGGTCCTCCTCCATGCCTGAGGACTGGAAAGTGGCAAATGTAACGCCAATCTTCAAAAAGGGATCCAGAGGGGATCCCGGAAATTACAGGCCAGTTAGCTTAACTTCTGTCCCTGGAAAACTGGTAGAAAGTATCATTAAAGCTAGATTAACTAAGCACATAGAAGAACAAGCCTTGCTGAAGCAGAGCCAGCATGGCTTCTGCAAGGGAAAGTCCTGTCTCAGTAACCTATTAGAATTCTTTGAGAGTGTCAACAAGCATATAGATAGAGGTGATCCAGTGGACATAGTGTACTTAGACTTTCAAAAAGCGTTTGACAAGGTACCTCACCAAAGGCTTCTGAGGAAGCTTAGCAGTCATGGAATAAGAGGAGAGGTCCTCTTGTGGATAAGAAATTGGTTAAGAAGCAGAAAGCAGAGAGTAGGAATAAACGGACAGTTCTCCCAATGGAGGGCTGTAGAAAGTGGAGTCCCTCAAGGATCGGTATTGGGACCTGTACTTTTCAACTTGTTCATTAATGACCTAGAATTAGGAGTGAGCAGTGAAGTGGCCAAGTTTGCTGATGACACTAAATTGTTCAGGGTTGTTAAAACAAAAAGGGATTGCGAAGAGCTCCAAAAAGACCTCTCCAAACTGAGTGAATGGGCAGAAAAATGGCAAATGCAATTCAATATAAACAAGTGTAAAATTATGCATATTGGAACAAAACATCTGAATTTCACATATACGCTCATGGGGTCTGAACTGGCGGTGACCGACCAGGAGAGAGACCTCGGGGTTGTAGTGGACAGCACGATGAAAATGTCGACCCAGTGTGCGGCAGCTGTGAAAAAGGCAAATTCCATGCTAGGGATAATTAGGAAAGGTATTGAAAATAAAACAGCCGATATCATAATGCCGTTGTATAAATCTATGGTGCGGCCGCATTTGGAATACTGTGTACAGTTCTGGTCGCCTCATCTCAGAAAGGATATTATAGAGTTGGAAAAGGTTCAGAAGAGGGCAACCAGAATGATCAAGGGGATAGAGCGACTCCCTTACGAGGAAAGGTTGCAGCATTTGGGGCTTTTTAGTTTAGAGAAAAGGCGGGTCAGAGGAGACATGATAGAAGTGTATAAAATTATGCATGGCATTGAGAAAGTGGATAGAGAAAAGTTCTTCTCCCTCTCTCATAATACTAGAACTCGTGGACATTCAAAGAAGCTGAATGTTGGAAGATTCAGGACAGACAAAAGGAAGTACTTCTTTACTCAGCGCATAGTTAAACTATGGAACTTGCTCCCACAAGATGCAGTAATGGCCACCAGCTTGGACGGCTTTAAAAGAAGATTAGACAAATTCATGGAGGACAGGGCTATCAATGGCTACTAGCCATGATGGCTGTGCTCTGCCACCCTAGTCAGAGGCAGCATGCTTCTGAAAACCAGTTGCCGGAAGCCTCAGGAGGGGAGAGTGTTCTTGCACTCCCAGGCACCTGGTTGGCCACTGTGAGAACAGGATGCTGGACTAGATGGGCCACTGGCCTGATCCAGCAGGCTCTTCTTATGTTCTTATGTTCTTATCAGTTTCAAAACAGAATTCTTCACAAGATCAGGCCACCCCGATGGGCTTCACATTTGTGACTTTCTTTACGAGGATAGAAGAAAAATAATTCCTCCCTCCCCCTTTTCTGTTATTAACTAGTTCAGAGTCAACTCAAGACCAGCCTTTCCAACCCGAAGCCCTCTAGATACCTTTAACTATAACTCCCACAATACCTAACCATTGGCTGTGTTGGCTAGGACTGATGGTGTTGAGCCTCAGCTAACCCAGAAGGGACAGGAAGGGGGGAGGCATGAGTTTCAGGCGCCTCCGCTGCCAGAAGAAGCAGAGTTGGGAGTTGTTGAGTCTGAGCAGGACCTTGCGGGAGGGGGTCAGCCTGCACTCCAGCCAGTTCCCACAGGTAGCGCACTCTCCGAGGAACAGAGCGTGCCGCCCCCAGCTGATGCAGAGGACTTGTTGGGGGAAGCTCCAGAGACAGTGCCAGCTCCTCCCTTGCCAAGCAGCTCCCAAGAGAATACCAGTGTGGCACAGCCCCGACCTCGAGCCCGTTGCTCAGGAGCAGGTGTCTTCCGATGAGCCGTTGGAAACAAGCCCCCTGTCCCCTCGCTCCCACCGCTGCGAGAAATGGACAGGGCAAAGACAGGAATTATGAAGGAGTCAGAGATTATGTTTGAAAACGTTCCTTACTTAAGCTTGCCGCTCACAGTGGGGAGTCATTGAGTCAACTTCCTTCACATGCTGCAGAGCATGTCTAGAGTATAGTTAGGGATTCTAGTGAGTTAGCGCAGTGTTTTCTATGAAGCGCAATGCCTTTGATGTATCCATTACTCTAATAAAACAAGATTTACTTGCACCCACGCTTCAGCCTCGTCCTTCTGGCTCTGGACAGGACAGATGGGAAGGAACCAGGTTGATGAAAGCTAGTCTAGACATATGTAGCCATATGTAGCAAGCTGTTCTGGGAAGGGCTGCACTTCCCCTGCAGGAACAGATTTGTACTCTGGGGCTACTAATGGATTCCAATTTCTCACTGGAATCCCACTGGACTACTTGTGCCTGGCTTAGGGTGGGTCACCAGCTGCGGCTGTTCCTGGACTGGGTTAGCCTGGCCTCAGTTATTCATGCCCTAGAGACCGCCCACTTGGACTACTGCAATACACACTATGTAGAACTACCCTTGAAGACAGTCTGAAGGCTCCAGCTAGTGCACAACACGGCAGCTAGATTGATGAGTGGAGCAAATGTGACCATCCAATGGGATTCTGAAAGCACTGCACTGGCTGCCAGTGAGCTACTAAGTCCTATTCAAAGCATTAGTGCTAGCATATAAAGCCCTAAATGGCTTGGGGTCCAAGAACCTAAGCAGTTCCCCTCAATATCAACCATCTCAGGCCATACAATCATCAAAGGACACCCTGTGGATGGTGTTGCATGGCTGGTCCTGACTCCTGACCAAAGTCTTCCCACTTGTGGCATGCCCTCCCTGGTGAGGTGTATTAGTGTCCTTCATTATAACAGTCAGGAGGAATGTTCACTCAGACGTTTGATGCTGAAAGAGATTGTGGCTGGCCATCTTTGTATTAGCTATGAGGGTGTATGGTGATTTTTTTATAACTTCCTGTTTTTAAATGTTTTAGATGTTTTTGTTATCTTAACCTTATTGCTTTACTGCTTGGTTAGTTGCCATCCTGGGCTCCTTAATATTAATATGTGTAGCCTTCCTCCAATCCTATACAAAATCAGGAATGATATTCATGCGTAAAATGCACTTGTTCACACAATGCGGATCTATCACCTGATGATTAAAGGGTCAAGGGGAAATATTTGGGTGATTAAGCCACAAACCACAGATAAATAAACTACAGATACAATGCTTATTTCACTTTTTATCACTTTTTATATCATCTTTTACACAACGGCTTGTTTACTGAAGTCCATTCACACAGTCAGCTGACATTCACAACATTTTTACATACTTCACTGACTGTGTAGAGGGCAAGAAAGAAGGTTTGTGCATGTCATCTATACTCCTGATCTCAACACATTCCATAGAGCATGTGTATATAACCTACAAGTATATAGCAACAGTATGTGCATAACACAGGACTCTCTTCATTCAATTATGAACCCTGGAAAAGCAGGGCTTCCAATCACATGGAGAAATGTACACAGTCTGTGTACATCCCCAGCCCGCTTTTAAGATGCCTAATCTTAAACTATCCCTATGATCCATATACCCAATGGCAGCCAGAAGCAAGTGCGTCTTCACCAATTTAAAAATATTAATTCTTCACATGTCTGCAGACCTGCGACAATACTTCAGAGCAGGAAACATCAATATAAGTTTGGTTACTGAACAGGTTTTCTAAAAACCCGACATCAGGTTTGTGCTTTTAGTTTGGACAGATGAAGACTTTTACATGGAGTAAACAGGAATGCAAATTTTCACTGTAGGAGAAAAAAATACTACAAGGAATGTTCAAAATGTAAAAAAACAATGTCAACCTTGAAAACATACATGAAGTGCTCTCAACTCACCTGAACTCTGAACTGATTTCTGCTAAACATTACTAAAGGCTATGATAATTTTATTTAAGTTGCCATTGAATCATCTATCCCCCTAACAAGTGTGTCAAAAATAGCCTCTGGTCTGCCTCCAACAGAGTTCCTCTTATCTTCTCCAGAAACCCATCTGCTACATCAATGCATACAGACTTCATTACCAAATACATTTTAAACATGTGTATCTTAATATGGATGTGTATTGAATCTGATTGTTACTTAACATTTTGATTTGTTTGAAAAAATGAAAACCACAAACTGATCTTAGCCATGAATTAACCAGATACATAAAAGCTATTCCCCCCATCCCCATGCTGAAGTTGAGTTTATTTTAGCCTGCCTTTGGAGTGGAGTAAGAAGGCATATGAAGAGAAAGCTATGCTGAGCATATTTGTTCTAGTTTAGATTAGAATTAACATAATCAGACAACTTCAAAAGATTTTGCATCCACAGTGCTGAATTTGGTACATTTCTGTCACGGAGATTCCACTTTGTTTATAAATCCTGGAAACAAAAATTAAAGGATGGCCTGAAAACTCATTCAAGATGTTTTATTTATTCTTGCTCTCTTGATGCAAGTTTTTTGTGGAATTTAGTTGTTCTCAGATGTGAGGAGAAAGGAGTTGTAAAAATATCAGAAAAAGGCAACCAAAATGACCAAGTGGATGGAAAAACTCTATAGGAAAAGGTTACAGTATTTGGGGCTTCTGAGGTTAGAGAAAAGGTGAATAAGAGGCAACATGATAGATCTGTATAAAAGTATGCATGGCACCAAAGGTAGATAGAGAAAAGTGAATGGCCTATCTAGTCCAGCATCCTGTTCTTGCAGTGACGAACCAGATGCCCATGGGAAGCCCACAAAAAGGACCTGAGTGTGAGAGCACTCTCCCATCTTGCAGTTTCCAGCAACTGGTATTCAGAAGCATACTGCCACCGACCATGGAGGAAGATCATAGCCAGCCTACCTAGTATTCATTGATAGCCTTATCCTCCATGAATTTATTGAATCCTCTTTTAAAGCTATCCAGGTTGGTGGCCATCAGTGTCGCCTGTGTGTGTCCTGAATTTTTCAACATTCAGCTGCACTGGATGTCCATGGGTTCTAGTGCTATGAGAGAGGGAGAAAAACTTTTCTCTATCCATTTTTTTCAAGCCATTCCTAATTTTATACACTTTTATCATGTTGCCTCGTGCTCACCTTTTCTCTAAACTAAAAAGCCCAAAGCTCTCTTCATCCAAAAAACATACTGCAATGGATCTATGTGGGGAGTACCCAACTAGGAGGAGGTGGAATCAGAATGAGAGAGGAAAGGTATGCTGGGAGGGAGCATTATGTCATTTTGAGTGGACAGTTGAGAGGCAGGGAGGGAAAATAATGAGAGGTTTTGGGAAACTGAAGCAATAGTGCCAATTCTATTGTGAAGCAATAGTGCCAATTCAAATAACATATGAGTTATTTATGCAGCTTTTGTAATACCGGGCTATTTTCTTATCCCTTGTCCACTCCAAATATTGTTTCTGTTAACTGTAAAATAAATCCTACCCGTTTTCTGAGGAAAAAGTCAGGAATGTCCTATCTGCTCAACTGAACCCACATTAGACAGGTTTGAACCTCCCCCCCCCCAAAAAAAAAATCCCAGGAAGTATTTTTTACAATCACAACATGGAGAAGATTTACAGCCAAACCTTTGAGTGTTTCATTAGTTTTCAGCCCTATCTTAAGTAGTACATCACTGGAAAAGGCAAGGCTTGAGGCAACCTAGCCCAGCCTTCCTTCTACATTTCTGCCAGGCTTTCACCTCCCCATTCCTATCATTCATTAAAGGTTGCTCACTTTCCCCCACTCCAACCACCCATATCTTTCCCATGTAATATACCTTTGTAAACTATAGACCCTGCAAAGAAAAATGCCACTTGTGCATTATTCAACCAGCTTGCAAAATTCTGTCTTACATACATATATACCAAAGTGAAACAATACTAAGTTGTGGATTCATATTCTTCCAAAGAAGGAATAGAATGAAAATTTCCAAAATTACCCTCCATGAAAACACACTTCACTAAAACCAAACTGCAGCAATGCCAGCTATCAGGCCAGTAGACTAATCTTAATGAGCAATTTACGTTTATTAAATTGGCAATTAATGTCCCAGAGATTAATGCCCTAAGGGGGAGATTTGAATCAAATAGCTTTTCATAGTAAAACAAAGGGGATTCTTTTGCATAGATATTGATCCCATCAGCAATGTTCCAAATACAAACATCTCAAAAAGAAGTTCATTTGACATTGTCTGATAATTCAAAGAAAGAATGATCAAGGAGTTTAGGGAGGGGATACAAGTTCTTAAGGAAGATTTAACAAGATTTTGTTGTGAAAACCTTGATAGCATGAGGCAGTTTCCACTGGTTTTCTTCTGGAAAAAATCCCCAGCACATTCCATCTAGAATTACTGTAAGGCATATCTTCACTACAAAATATCAATTTTATATCAGTTCAATGGTCATAGTATGAACTCATAAAATGCCTACTGTTCAGCTAGGCTGTGCTAGCATGCTGGCAATGACTATAATAATTTGGGTGATCTCCCTGCACAGTGTGCTATTTTTGTGAAGCCATGATTCAAGATGAGAAAGTAATATTTTACCCTTGGTTCCTAAATATTGTAAGCTAGGCCTAGTCTACAACAATGATTGATGCTCTGAATCTAACACAGCATCCTAGCAGGCACCCACTTTTAATAACAAAGAACTTCACTCCCCATATATCTTGCAAATCAGGAGACTAGCTTATAGGTTACTTACTACTCATATCTTATCCTTATGTGGCAAGTTTTTGAGTTCTCCAGAACTTAAAAAAGTAGGGAGGGAAGGTTGTGGGGGTACACACATTTGTGCTGCCTCTCTGGGCAAGGTAAGGGAATTAACAGAACTTAAGAACAGTGTGGATTGAAACAGGCCACAACTTTATTTATTACAGCAGGTATATGGGCTGGCATGGCATTCGGGGCAGGATAGACACATCTCAAACAATCGACCTGCCTCAGAATGACTACTGGGAGCACCTGGGAGTTGGCCAATGTAGAATGGACCCATTGTAGTGTGTACCAGGCATCTGGGATCCCACTGACAACCAGAGCTATACAGCTTCATATTAGGGCCCCTAATATGGACCATACTCAAAGAGCCATCCTCATACCCCTTATGGGTACCCCCTTATGCTAATCATAGAATAGTAGAGTTGGAAGGGGCCTACAAGGCCATCGAGTCCAACTCCCTGCTCAATGCAGGAATCCAAATCAAAGCATTCCCAACAGATGGCTGTCCAGCTGCCTCTTCAATGCCTCCAGTGTCGGAGAGTTCATTACCTCTCTAGGTAATTGGCTCCATTGTCATATGGCTATAACAGTTAGGAAGTTTTTCCTGATGTCCAGTTGAAATCTGGCTTCCTGCAACTTGAGCCCATTATTCCTTGTCCTGCACTCTGGGACAATCGAGAAGAGATCCCAGCACTCCTCTATGTGACAACCTTTCATGTACTTGAAGAGTGCTATCCTATCTCCCCTCAGTCTTCTCCAGACTAAACATGCCCAGTTCTTTCAGTCTCTCCTCATAGGGCTTTGTTTCCAGTCCCCTGATCATCTTTGTTGCCCTCCTCTGAACCCGTTCCAGTTTGTCTGCATCCTTCTTGAAGTGTGGAGACCAGAACTGGACGCAGTATTCAAGATGAGGCCTAACCCGTGCTGAATAGAGGGGAGCTAGTACGTTACGCGATTTGGAAACTATACTTCTGTTAATGCAGCCTAATATAGCATTTGCCTTTTCTGCAGCCACATCACACTGTTGGCTCATATTCAGCTTGTGATCAATGACAATTCCAAGATCCTTCTCATATGTTGTATTGCTGAGCCAAGTACCCCACATCTTATAACTGTGCATTTGGTTTCTTTATCCTAAATGTAGAACTTTGCATTTATCCCTGTTGAATTGCATTCTGTTGCTTTCAGCCCAATGCTCCAGCCTATCAAGGTCCCTTTGAATTTTGTTTCTGTCTTCCACGGTATTAGCTATGCCCCCCAATTTTGTATCATCTGCAAATTTGATAAGCATGCTTTGTACCTCCTCATCCAAGTCATTAATAAAAATGTTAAAGAGCACTGGGCCCAGGACCGAGCCCTGTGGTACCCCACTCGTCACTTCTGCCCAGTTTGAGAAGGAACCACTGATAAGCACTCTTTGAGTACGATTCTGGAGCCAACTGTGGATCCATCTAATAGTTGGTCCATCCAGCCCACATTTAGCTAGCTTGCTATCAGAATATCATAGGGCACTTTGTCAAAAGCTTTGCTGAAGTCCAGATATATTATGTCCACAGCATTCCCACAGTCTACAAGGGAGGTTACTCGATCAAAAAATGAGATGAGATTAGTTTCGCAGGATTTGTTCTTCATAAATCCATGTTGGCTCCTAGTAATCACTGCATTGCTTTCAAAGTGCTTACAGACTGATTGCTTTATATTCTGCTCCAGAATTTTTCCCGGAATTGATGTTAGGCTGACTGGTCTGTAGTTCCCTGGTTTCTCCTTCTTGCCCTTTTTGAAGATAGGGACAACATTAGCTCTCCTCCAGTCATCCGACACTTCACCAGTCCTCCATGATTTTGCAAAGATAATACAGAGAGGTTCTGAGAGTTCTTCAGCCAGTTCCTGTCAGGCCCAGGATGTGACTCAGGAACCAGACCAACGATTGTAGTTAATTCGTGTTTTATTAGGGTAATGTCCAAACAAAGACTGCGTTTTCTCATGAAGCAATACAGGGATACAGGTCCTGCGGCATTGGGAGAAAGTTGACAGAGCAAGGGACTTCTTCCCACCTGTTCTTTAAGAAGGGGCCAAACGGGTACGCAATCTTTCGCTCCTCCTTAACTGCCCCTCAGGTACTGCCCGCCTTTCCCCCTTCTCTCCTGTCTTTTCAGCTGTCTGCGTGTGCGCGGTGAGGGGGGAAGCATCACCCCCTCCTTTTCTGAAGTTTCCGATTCCAGGATGGGGGATAGGGGAGGGGCTGATGGTAAACTGCCTCCCCGCTTTTCGGCTGTGAGCAGCCCTCCCTCTTCCCCCTCTTGCTCTGAGCCTGAAAGAGGGGGAGGTGTGAGAATGTCCAGGGAGGGCTCAGGCTCCCCGTTGCTAAGCGACCTTATCACTGGCAGTTCCTCTGTTTCGTCTTCGCTCCAAAGGGGGGAAGTTCCTCCCCCTTCCCTCTGCCATCCATCCGAATACTCTTCTCCCAACTCTCCGGGATCCAGCTCCCTGGGATTGGGACCCCAGCTCTGCCTTCTGACACCATCCCCCCTCCCAGGCTGTGCCCCCCTCCCCTTGTCTGGCTTGGGACGGTGGGGAAAACGTTGATGGAAAAGTTTTACCAATTCTGGAGCATGCACATCAGCTGCATCTTCCCATGATCTGTCAGCCACCCCATAGCCTTTCCAGTGAATCAAGTACTGCAGCTTGTGGCGTCTGATCCTGGAATCTAAGATCTCCTCAACTTCAAACTCAAGCTGCTCATTTACCAGGAGTGGAGCTCCGGGAGGTTTCTCCGGCCGTAACTCACTGGGAGGGGCGGCTTTCGTTAAGAGGGATTGATGGAACACAGGATGTATTTTAAACGTGTCAGGCAGCTTCAGTCAGTACGCCACGGGATTGATTTGAGTTTCTATTTCGAAAGGACCCACCCTCTTGTCTTGTAATTTTCTACATTTGCCCGGCATCTGGAGGAAGCGGGTGGACAGCCATACCTGGTCTCCCGGTTGAAGGGGGGGGGCTTCTTCCTGTGCAGGTCAGCAACTCGCTTGTACTCCGTTTTGGCTTCATTTAACTGCTGTTTCAGTGTCTGTTGCGCTGCTTGCAATTCCTTAAGGAAGTTCTCAGCTGCCGGTACCAACATTCCTTCTGAGCTGCTTGGAAAGACTTTAGGATGGAATCCATAATTAGCGAAGAACGGGGTTTGTTGAGTGCTGGAGTGCAGAGAATTGTTGTAGGCGAACTCTGCAAAATGCAAATATGATACCCAGTCAGTCTGTTGATAGGACACATAACTTCGTAAATATCTTTCCAAAACGGCGTTCAAGCGTTCCGTCTGCCCATCTGTCTGGGGGTGATGGGCGGAGGAGAGTTTTAATTCCGTCTGCAACTGTTTCCACATTGCTCTCCAAAATTTGGCTGTGAACTGAGTTCCTCGGTCTGAGACTACGCTGTTTGGCAATCCATGCAGCCGGTAGACTTCTTTTATGAATAACTTGGCCGTTTCTTTAGCCTCTAAGGCCCCTGCACAAGGAAGAAAGTGTGCCATTTTGGTAAGTAGATCCACCACTACTAAGATGGCTGTCATTCCTTGGGACTTGGGTAGATCAGTTATAAAATCCATGGAGAGGTCCTTCCAGGGTTCGTGTGGGACAGGCAATGGTTGTAACAGTCCTGCTGGTGTCCCTGTTTGTGTTTTTGTCCGCAGACAGACAGAGCAGGACTTTACATAACTCTCAATATCCCGACGCATTTTAGGCCACCAGAAGTCCTTGGCCACATTCTGAATGGTCTTGTAAATCCCAAAGTGTCCCGCTGTGATGGAATCATGACACTGGCGTAGGATTCTGAGCCTTAATTCCCCTTCTGGCACATATCTGGCAGTTTTGAACCATAACAGTCCATTTCTCCAGTGAAAGGTTACTTCTGAGTCTTGATCTTGTCCCGTCTCTTGCTGATATTTTAGCATGTCTGCATCTTCTTGTTGTGCCTTTTTGAGTTCCTCTTCCCATGAAGGCTGGCATACTCCCAACATTAATTTCTCTGGCGGGATTATGTACTGAGGCTGGTCCTCGGATTCACTTTCTTTGTATTGTGGCTGTCTGGATAAGGCATCCGCTCTCTGGTTTTTGGCTTGGGCATGGTAAGTAATCTGGAAGTTAAACCTAGTGAAGAACTGGGACCATCTTATCTGTCTCTGGTTCAGCTTTCTGGCTGTTTGGAGGCTTTCAAGATTCTTGTGGTCGGAGCGCACTTCAATTCGATGAGAGGCCCCCTCTAGGTATTGTCTCCAGTTTTCAAAACAGTCCTTGATGGCCAGCAGCTCCTTCTCCCAAACTGTGTAGTTCTTCTGTGCAGGCTTTAACTTCCGAGAGAAGTACGCACAGGGGTGCAGCTCCTTCCCTTCTTGGTCTAATTGTAGCAGGACCCCCCCGATGGCAAAATCTGAAGCATCTGCTTCCACTACGAAAGGGCGGTTCGGATCAGCAAAGCGCAGAATGGGCTCAGTAGCAAACCTTCTCTTCAGCTCCTCAAAGGCCTCGGTGGCGTTCTCTGTCCATTGAAACTTCTTCTTCCCCCTTAAACAGTCAGTCAGAGGAGCTGTTAATTTGGAAAACCCTGGAATGAACTTTCTGTAATAATTGGCAAACCCCAAAAACCGTTGTACATCCTTTTTGGTAACAGGTTGGCCCCAGTCCAATATGCAGCTTACTTTCCCTGGGTCCATCTCCACGCCTTCCGCTGAGATTCGATATCCAAGGAAGTCTAGAGACTTGAGGTCAAATCCACATTTCTCTAATTTAGCATACAGGTGATTTTCTCTCAGTCTCTTCAACACCGTCTTCACATGCTGGTCGTGGTCTTCCTGGTTCTTTGAGAACACCAGGATATCATCTAAGTAACAGATTACATACGTGTCCAACAAGTCTCTAAACACGTCATTCATGAATTTTTGAAAAATTCCTGGACTTCCACAAAGCCCGAACGGCATGACCAGGTATTCATACTGTCCGTAAGCGGTCAAGAATCCTGTTTTCCATTCATCTCCCTCCTTCATTCTGATCAGATTGTACGCTCCTCTCAAATCCAATTCGTGAAGATTTTTGCAGAGCGCAGTCAGTCCAGCAACTCTGAGATCAGGGGCAGCGGGTAGCTGTTGGGGATGGTGATCTGGTTCAATGCGTGATAGTTGTTACAGGGTCTGAGTTCCCCCCCTTCTTTTTCACAAACAATAGTGGCGCTCCAGCAGGGGATTGTGAGGGGCGTATGAATCCTTGCCTCAGGTTTTTATCCAGGAATTCCTTCAGGGCCTCCCTCTCCTTCTCTGTGAGAGAGTAGATTCTCCCTGATGGGATGCTGGCTCCTGGCACTAGATAAATCGCACAGTCGTAAGGGCGGTGGGGGGGGTAAAGTCTCTGCCTCTTTTTCATCAAACACATCTTTGAATTCTTCATACTTTGGCGGCAGGGTCACTTGCTCGATCTCTTGCACTGCCCCCGCTAAGGTGTTCTTGATTCCTTCAGGTTGACAGTTCTCCTGGCAATACTGTGAGGTGAACCACACCACCGCCTCCTTCCAACTTATTTTGGGTTCATGCTTTGCTAGCCAGGGCATTCCCAGAATCACCTCAAAGTTCAAGAGATCTGACACGTATAGCGAAATGAACTCTTCGTGCCCAGGGATTTGAAGTTTCACTTCCTCCATGGCTTGTGTCACCCCTCCTGACTTCAGGGGTCTTCCATCGATAGTCTCCACAGCTAGGGGAGCATCCAGTTTCCACCGGGAAATTCCATGACGCTTGACTAACTTTGCATCAATAAAATTTGTGGAGGCTCCACTGTCAATTAAGGCAGTGGAATTAAACACCACTCCTCTGGAAGTTGTAATCCGAATAGGCAAGACCAACACCCCCTTTGAGGGAGGTTGGATCGTTGGGGGGCCTTTATACAACGCTGCCCCCAGTCCACCGGCCTGCACGTGGACTGGGTGTTCTAGTTTCCCGACGGCTCGGCTTTCCCCCCTTTCAGTCCACAGTCTCTGGCCACATGGCCCGGCTTTGAACAATAAAAGCATAAACGTTCCCAGCGTCGTCTTTCCTTTTCTTCTTCTGACAGTCTTGGCCTAGCCCCTCCCTGTCCCTCAGTTGCATTACCTGCCATCCCTGTAGTGGGAAGGGTCTTGTTGCGGGATGCTGAGGCTGAGTATCTCGCGACCTCCTGCTTCCTTTCCAGGCGCCTTCCTTCTATCCGGTGATCTATCTGTAGGCATAGCCGGATGAGCCCTGGTAGGTCAGCGGGGGGGGGAGGTCCTGGCCAACTCATCCAGGATTTCAGCATTTAATCCACTCCGGTACATAAACTTCAGGGCGGCGTCATTGTAACCAGTTTCCTGGGACAGAATTTTAAAAGCGTTAGTGTACTCGGAAACAGTCCCTTTAGCTTGCTTCAGAGCGCCTAGTTGCCACGCTACTGTTTCAGCCCTTTGCGGGTCTTGAAACATCTCGGTCATCTCCTGTATAAATCCTCTGTACCTTCCTAAGACAGTATCCTTTCTCACGAGATACGGAGTCACCCATTTTGCAGCTTCTCCCTCCAGGAGGCTAATCACAAAAGCTACTTTAGCCCCATCGTCTGGAAATTCCGTGTGCATGACATCCAGATATAACTCACATTGAGCCACGAAGGTTGCCAACTGATCACTTTGTCCTGCGTATTTTGGTGGCAATCCAATGGGAACCTTTACTACGGCAGCTGGAGGGGCTGTTCGCATCTGGTCTATCGTGGCCTTCAAGGTTTGATTATCCGTCTTCAGCGCCGTGACTGCTGCTAGCAGGGCTTGAACATCCGTCTGCAAATCAGCTACCTTAGTCCTCAGGAGTTCCACTTCTTCCGTCTCAGAAGTGGGGTTCGTCCCCCCCGCTGCTCCCTTTGACATCTTGTCCCAGTCAAGTGAAGAGAGCGTTGAGGGTGATTTAGGTGGCTCTGTCAAGCTGTCAGGCCCAGGATGTGACTCAGGAACCAGACCAACGATTGTAGTTAATTTGTGTTTTATTAGGGTAATGTCCAAACAAAGACTGCGTTTTCTCATGAAGCAATACAGGGATACAGGTCCTGCGGCATTGGGAGAAAGTTGACAGAGCAAGGGACTTCTTCCCACCTGTTCTTTAAGAAGGGGCCAAACGGGTACGCAATCTTTCGCTCCTCCTTAACTGCCCCTCAGGTACTGCCCGCCTTCCCCCCTTTTCTCCTGTCTTTTCAGCTGTCTGCGTGTGCACGGTGAGGGGGGAAGCATCACCCCCTCCTCTTCTGAAGTTTCCGATTCCAGGATGGGGGATAGGGGAGGGGCTGATGGTAAACTGCCTCCCCGCTTTTCGGCTGTGAGCAGCCCTCCCTCTTCCCCCTCTTGCTCTGAGCCTGAAAGAGGGGGAGGCGTGAGAATGTCCAGGGAGGGCTCAGGCTCCCCGTTGCTAAGCGACCTTATCACTGGCAGTTCCTCTGTTTTGTCTTCACTCCAAAGGGGGGAAGTTCCTCCCCCTTCCCTCTGCCATCCATCCAAATACTCTTCTCCCAACTCTCCAGGATCCAGCTCCCCGGGATTGGGACCCCAGCTCTGCCTTCCGACAGTTCCTTCAATACTCTAGGATGCAGTTTATTGGGCCCTGCCGATTTGAACTCATTCAAAGTGATTAGGTATTCCTTGACCATTTGTCTGTCAATCTCAAGGTCCATTTCTGTCCCTTCTACTTCATGTTTCCCGGGAGGGTCATAGGCCCTTTTTTGGGAGAAGACTGAGCCAAAGTAGGAATTGAACACTTCTGCCTTTTCTTTATCATCTGTTATGATTTTGCCATCCTCATAGAGTAGCTGTGCCATCATTTCTTTTCTCTGTCTTTTACTATGGACATACCTGAAGAAAGTTTTGTTGCTTTTAGCATCCCTCGCTAGCCTCATCTCATTCTCAGCTTTAGCCTTCCTGACACCATCATGGCAATTCTGTGATACCTGCCTGTACTCTTCCTTTGTGGCCTGGCCTTCTTTCCACTTCCAGTATGTGTCCTTTTTTGTTTTCAGGTCATCTCTAAGCTTTTTGTGAAACCACATTGGCTTCTTCTGCTGTTTCCCCCCTTTTTCCTTGTTGGAATTGCTTGCTATTACGCTTTTAGAATTTCCTTTTTTAGAAACTCCCACCCATCTTCTACTCTTTTTCTCATTAGGGTCGCTTGCCATGGAACTGTACTTACAATTGTTCTGAGTTTATTAAAATCAGCTTTCATGAAGTCCAGGGTGCACATATGGCTAAGCTTTTGCTTCTGTTAAAATCAAGTATGGTGTGGTCACTTTCCCCAGAGTTCCCGTAACTGCCACTTCATCCACCAAATCATCTCTATTGGTTAAAATCAAGTCCAGGATAGCTGATCCTCTGGTTGCTTCCTCCACTTTCTGTAGGAGGATGTTATCTCCAACACAAGTCAGAAATTTATTGGAGGGGCCGTGTTTGGCAAAATTTGTCTCCCAATAGATATCGGGATAATTGAAATCCCCCATTACTACTACATCATGCCTCCTCAAAATATTGGCAATTTGGTTTTCAAGAGTTACATTCTCATCTTCTCCTTGATTGGGTGGTCGGTAGTAGACTCCAAGCACCACATTCCTTTTGTTACTTGCCCCATTAATTTTAATCGAGATACTCTCGGTGGATCTACCTGTCCAGCCCAGAGCCGAAAGAATGAGGCTGGAGCATGTGTGCAAGTAAATATCATTTTATTAGAGTAATGGATACATCAAAAGCATTGCACTTCATAGGAAATCCTAGGCTAACTCACTAAAGTCCCTTATACTCTAGACATGCTCTGCAGCGTGTGAAGGAAGTTGACTCAGCGACCCCCCCCTGAGAGCAGCAGGCTTATATAGGAAATGTTTTTGAACGTAATCTCTGACTCCTTTGTAACTCCTGTCTTTGCCCTGTCCGTTTCTCGTGGCAGCGGGAATGAGGAGACAGGGGCGGCGCCTCCACTTGCTCATCCGAAGACATCTGCTCCCGAGCAACAGGCTCGAGATCAAGAGGCGGTGCCTCATTGGAAACCTCATGGGAACTGCTTGGGAAAGGAGGAGTTGGCACTGCCTCTGAAACTTCCTCCTCCAAGTTCTCTGCCTCAATTGGGGGCGGTGCACTCAGCTCCTCGGAAAGGACGTTACTCGTGGGAAATGGCTGAAGAGCAGGCTGCCCCCCTCCCGGACGCTCCTGTTCAGACACAACAATCCCCAACTCTGCTTCTTCTGACTGCGGAGGCGCCTGAAATTCATGCCTCCCCCTTCCTGTCCCTTCTGAGTTGGCTGCAGCGTAACATCATCTCCCCCTCCATGCTTTAACCCTTCCCACCCCTGAGGTCTAGGTTCCTCTGGATAAGCCTCATGGAATTCTCTCACCAAAGTCGGAGCGTGCACATTCTCCTCTGTCTCCCAGGAATGTTCAGTTGGATCGTACCCCTTCCAATGAATCAGGTACTGAAGACGCCCTCGGCGTTTTCGCGAGTCCAAAATCTGTTTTACTTCGTATTCCTCCTCCCCCTCTACCAATAACGGCAGTGCGGGCTCCACTCTCAGACGGTGAGAGTCTGGGTCAGCGTCGCCCTGTGGAACACTGGGTGCATCTTGAAGGCGGGCGGCAATTTTAATCTGTAAACCACGGGATTAATCTGTGCCTCCACCTCAAAGGGCCCTACATGGCGATCCTGCAGTTTACGACACCGGCCAGGCATAGCTAGAAAACGTGTAGAGATCCAGACCTTGTCCCCCACTCGTATGGGGTCCCCCTCTCTCCGGTGCTGGTCAGCTGCACGTTTGTAATGCGCTTTGGTGTGTTCTAGTTGTTCTTGAAGTAGCTGTTGCATAGCATGAAGTTCCTGCAAGTAATCCTCAGCGGCTGGGATGGAGAGACTGTCTTTCGGGGCAGGGAAGGCTCGGGGGTGGTATCCAAAATTGGCAAAGAAAGGAGTCTGTTGTGTGTGTGAATGCACAGCATTATTATAGGCAAATTCTGCTAAATGCAAGTAGGACATCCAGTTATCCTGCTGATACCCCACAAAACAACGTAAATATTGTTGCAACACTGCGTTGACCCTCTTGGACTGCCCATCCGTTTGAGGATGGTGGGCAGACGACAGTCTCAGCTCACCTTGCAGTAACTTCCACAACGCTTGCCAAAAGCGTGAGGTGAATTGTGCACCCTGATCGGAAACCAGACTGTCTGGCAGACCGTGCAGCCGATACACATTTTGCACGTACAACTTAGCAGTGTCTTGGGCACTTGGGAGTCCTGCACACGGAATGAAGTGAGCCATTTTCGAGAAGGCATCAACGACCACCAAAACTGTGGCTTTCCCCTGCGAAGGTGGAAGGTCTGTTATAAAATCCATAGTAATCATTCTCCAGGGCCCTCCTGGAGTAGGGAGGGGTTCTAGTAGCCCCAGTGTCTTCCCAGTGGCATGTTTAGCCCTCATGCAAGTGGGGCAGGAGCGGACGTAATGCTCTACGTCCTTCTTCACCTTGGGCCACCAGAACTCCCGAGTGACAACTTGAATGGTCTTAAAACCCCCAAAATGGCCTGCCGTGGGGGTGTCATGGCATTGCCGTAGTACCGTCACTCGCAGATCTCCAGGGGGCACATAAACAGCTTCCTGATGGTGCAATATGCCATCCTTCCATATAAGGTCCTTTTGTCCTGCCTGGGGTGATGCTCCCTCATCAACCCGCTGCTCCTGCACGAAAGGGTCCCATTGTTGCCCCTCGCGCACTTCAGCTTCCCAAGAATCTTGGCAGGCACCTACTACTCCCTGCTTGGGAGGGATTATGTATTGTAATGGTCTCGGGGTGGGATCCTTCAGAAATTCTGGCTTCCTTGAGAGGGCATCAGGCCTTTTATTCTGTGCTTGGGAGATGTAATGAATTTTGAAGTGGAACCGTGCGAAGAACTGAGACCAGCGCACTTGCCTCTGATTGAGTTTGCGGGCAGTATGTAGGCTCTCTAGATTACGATGGTCTGTGCGCACCTTGATTTCATGCTGCGCCCCTTCCAGATGGTGTCTCCAGGCTTCAAAGGCATCTCTAATGGCCAATAGCTCCTTTTCCCACACAGTGTAGTTTTGTTCAGAGGCGGTTAGCTTCCTGGAAATGTAGGCACAAGGCATCAGGTCTCCCCCTTTCTGGGTCAGTTGCAAAAGAACCACTCCGATGGCTATGTCTGACGCATTGGACTCTACCACAAAAGGAAGCATCGGGTCGGCATGCTGTAGTATGGGTTCAGTGGCAAACCTTCGCTTCAGGCTCTCGAAAGCCTCTTGTGCAGCTTCTGTCCATTGGAAGGGTCCTGAGCCGTTCAGGCAATCCGTAAGCGGTGCGGTCTGATGGGAGTAGTTAGCTATGAAACGATGGTAGTAATTGGCAAAGCCCAAGAAGCATTGCAAATCCTTCTTGGTCTTGGGGGGTTGCCACGTGAGTACACAACAAACTTTTTCTGAATCCATTTCTACTCCTGCTGGTGAGATCCGATACCCCAGAAAGTCCAACATGGTTAGGTCAAACCCACATTTTTCCAGCTTCGCGTAAAAATGGTGCTCCTGTAACTTCTGCAGCACTGCACGCACATGCAAGTCATGTTCTTCGCGAGTATTTGAGTAAATCAAAATATCATCCAGATAAACTATCTGGAAATGGTCCACAAAGTCCCGGAAGATGTCATTCATGAAACTTTGGAAGACTCCTGGTGCTCCCGACAGCCCATATGGCATTACCAAATACTCAAACTGACCATAACGGGTCTTAAAAACTGTTTTCCATTCATCACCTGCCTTAATCCTCACCAAGCTGTAAGCCCCTCTCAAGTCCAGTTTCGTGAACATCTTGGCAGAACGCAACCTCTCCAACATTTCCCTAATGAGCAGCAGCGGATAACTATTAGGGATAGTGATCTGGTTTAGAGCCCTATAATCATTACAGGGACGGAGCTCCCCCCCTTTCTTCTTCACAAACAGCAGGGGGGCTCCAGCTGGGGACTGTGAAGGGCGAATGAAGCCTTTCTTCAAATTGGAGTCCAGAAACTCTCTTAATGCTGCCAATTCTGGTTCGGATAGAGAGTAGATCCGCCCGGCAGGGATGCGTGCTCCCAGTAGCAATTCAATGGCACAATCATAGGGCTGGTGAGGAGGGAGTTGCTCCGCTTCCTTTTTATCAAAGACATCCCGAAAACTACCATACTTGGCGGGCAAAGTTATCTCCCCAGGGGAAGACATTCCTGCCAACACCTGTGGCTCCTCTTCAGGCTGACAATGTTGATGGCAGTACTTGGAGGTAAAAACCACCACAGCTTCATCCCAAAAGATTGTGGGGTTGTGCTTAACCAGCCAAGGCATACCCAATACCACCGGGAAACGCGGTAAGGAAGCCACATAGAACGACAGGTCTTCCCGATGCCCAGGAACTTTCATTTCCACGGACTCAGTCACTCTAGTCACCCCTCCCAGACTTCAGAGGCTGGCCATCTATAGTTTCCACTGCCAACGGCTGACTCAATTCTCTTGTGGGAATAGCGTGGTGTAGCGCCAACTCTCAATCTATGAAACAAGAGGATGCTCCACTGTCGATCATGGCCTTGGCCGGGAAGCTCTCACCTGAGGATAGTGTGATGCGAATGGGCAACAAAAGGGCCCCTTGTGAGGGAAGTGGTCGTGACGAAGGCTCAGTATCTGTAGCACCCCCCAACTCTCTAGCCTCTACGAGAGCTGGGATGTGAAGTTTTCCGGCGGCTGGGATCTCCCTGTTTTGGCTGCACAATTTCTGGTGAGGTGCCCAGACTTTCCGCAATAAAGACACAATCCTTCCCTCCGGCATCTTTCCCTCTCCTCCTCTGTCAACCACGGTCTAACCCCCCCTATCTCAATGGGCTCCTCTCCCGAAATAGTAGGGATGCCAGGATTGGGCACGGGGCACGCCCGGGGCAGTGGAGTAGCATCCTGACTCTGTGAAGGCTCCATTTTTTGCTCCAACTTTCTTCCTTCTAAGCAGCTGTCTATCTGTAAACTCAGTTGGATCAAACCCCTCAGTGAGTCGGGGTGTGTGGAGCGCGCCAGTTCATCCAACACTTCTGGACTCAGTCCATTTCTGTAGAAGTACATCAAGGCTGGGTCATTGTACTCCGTCTTCTGAGATAAAACACGAAACGCATTCGTGTATTGCCCTACGGACCCCTTTCCCTGTCTTAGGGTCCCTAACTGGCGGGCAACCGTCTCTTTCCTCTGGGGGTCTCGGAACATGTCCCCCATCGCATTCTTGAAAGTGTCAAACTAGCGCAATATCTGGTCGTTGCAAATCAAAATCGGGGTGGCCCACTTTGCCGCTTCCCCTTCCAATAAACTGATGATGAATGCCACCTTCGCGTCATCAGTTGGGAACTCGGCTCTGCGCACTTGAATGTACAACTCACACTGGGCTAGAAACGTGGCAAACTGTTCGCTCTGGCCCCCGTATCATACGGGGAGCCCCACTGGAGACTTTACTGGGACTGCCGCCCCTAGAGGCACAGCCTGGACTTGGGCGACCAAGGCATGGATATTCTGGTTATCCACTTGCAATGCTTGCATTGTGGCTCAGAGGTTTTGATTCTCGGCTTGTAGGGCTTGCGTAGTCACTTGGAGGTTCTGGATCTCAGCATACAAGGCTTCCATGGTGATAGGTACTCCCCCTCTAGCTCCATTCTGGTCCATGTCATCCGCCATGGGAACAGGTTCAAGTAGGGATGGAGGCTGAGTCAAACTGTCCAGCCCAGAGCCGAAAGAATGAGGCTGGAGCGTGTGTGCAAGTAAATATCATTTTATTAGAGTAATGGATACATCAAAAGCATTGTGCTTCATAGGAAATCCTAGGCTAACTCACTGAAGTCCCTAACTATACTCTAGACATGCTCTGCAGCATGTGAAGGAAGTTGACTCAGCGACACCCCCCCCGAGAGCAGCAGGCTTATATTGGAAATGTTTTTGAACGTAATCTCTGACTCCTTCGTAACTCCTGTCTTTGCCCTGTCCGTTTCTCGCGGCGGCAGGAACGAGGAGACAGGGGCGGCGCCTCCACTTGCTCATCCGAAGACATCTGCTCCCGAGCAACAGGCTTGAGGTCAAGAGGCGGTGCCTCATTGGAAACCTCATGGGAACTGCTTGGGAAAGGAGGAGTTGGCACTGCCTCTGAAACTTCCTCCTCCAAGTTCTCTGCCTCAATTGGGGGCGGTGCGCTCGGCTCCCCGGAAAGGACGTTACTCGTGGGAAATGGCTGAAGAGCAGGCTGCCCCCCTCCCGGACGCTCCTGTTCAGACACAACAATCCCCAACTCTGCTTCTTCTGACTGCAGAGGCGCCTGAAATTCATGCCTCCCCCCTTCCTGTCCCTTCTGAGTTTGCTGCAGCGTAACACTACCAAGCTCATCTTTCTGTATTTCTGTGCAGGGATATATATTTTTAACATATAGAGCAACTCCACCTCCCTTTTTATTCCTTCTATTCTTCCTGAACAAGTTGTATCCTTCAATTGCTGTATTCCAGTCATGGGAGTCATCCCACCAAGTTTCAGTTATAACTATCAAGTCGTAATTGCCCTCCTGTATTAAGAATTCAAGTTCGTCCTGCTTGTTTCCCATGCTCTGCGCATTAGTATACAGACATCAAAGACCATGTGATTTATGGCTTGGCTTCCTTACTACATTTTTCTGAGGACTGTTACTGGGCCGTATTAGAGCTGACCTCTTTGGTCCTGCTACTGTGCATAAGCCTTCATCAGTCATTACCACCAGGTTTACATCTCCCTCCCCTTTAGGAGTCAGTTTAAAGCCCTTCTGATGAACTTCTCCATGTTGTGGCCAAACACATTCTTCCCAGTCCTTGTGAGATGCAACCCATCACGTGCCAGCAGTCCATCTTCCAGGAACCACAGCCCATGGTCCCAGAATCTGAATATCTCACGTCTGCACCACCTTCACAGACATTCATTCACACAGAGTATTTTTCTTTCTACTCCTCTTCTAAGTACCGGAAGGATGGATGAAAAAACTATCTGGGCCCCAAAGTCTTTGAGTTTCCTTCCCAGAGCTTCAAAGTCTGATGTGATTTCTTCATAGCTCCGTTTGGCAGTGTCATTTGTTCCCACAGGGATGAGGAGAAAGGGATACCTGTCACTGGGCTTGATGAGTGATGGCAACCCTTCTGTCACATCTCTAATCCGTCCTCCTGGTAGATAGCATACCTGGCGAGTCCAAGGATCTTCTCAGTATACTTGGGTTTCGATCCCACGCAGTAGAGAGTCTCTCACTACTAGTACTCTTCTCTTCTTGTTGTGGGGCATGGTTTCATTGTCCCTGCTTGATTGAGCTTCAGCCTCTTGCTTGTTGTTGCATGGGGTCTCCTGTAATTCTTCCTCCACAGGCTGTCCTCCAGTCTCCTCCTCGAGTGGTTGAAAGCGGTTCCATAACTTAACTGGTGAAGGGTGTCTTCTAGCTTTTCTGCTCCTGTCACCCTTTCCCACGGAGTTTCCTCCACTTCATTATTCCTTTCCAAAGCAGTCTCCTCTTCTGCTACCACATGCTGTTGCTCCTCCACCTCCACTTCTCTTTGCTGCTGTTATTCCAGCATATGTTCTGTCTAAGAACCCTTCATCTTCTCTTATAGTCCTCAGTGTGTCCACCTGCCGTTCCAGGCCTCTCACCTTTACTTCCAACAGTGCCATGAGCTTGCACTTGTTGCAGGTGAACACCATGTTATTCTCAGGCAAGAAAACAAACATGGCACACACCTTGCAGGTCACAACCACTGGAGAATCCTTCCCATTCATACTCTCTTCTACCTTTTGTTTCTTTCTAACTACTTGTTTTGGAGTGGCCTGTGCTTTGTCCTGTCCTACTTCAGGGTAAACTTGAGAGTCCCACTAGTATGCAGTGCGCTGTACAAGCAGACTTAGTAATTGTTTGGGTTTTTTTTATGGACCTCCCCCTTGAACTCCCCTGTTGAACTCCTTTGTCAAACTCCTGTTTGCTCTGCCTGTTCGCTCGCTCTCTGAAAGTTGTCTTGCTTATATGTCCTCACCTGTAGATCAACTGAGACAGCTCCCTCTGCTCCGTTAGGAGTCAGGAAGCAGAAATCATCCTTCCCAATGCCATTTCTGCCCCTTACAAAAGTTGTGACAAGAATACAGTGCCTAACAATGTTTTGCTATTTATTGAAAGAAAAACAAAAACAACCCCACATAGGAGGGGAAAAAAATCCTTTTCTGGCCCTGGTAACCAGTGACCACTTACACCTCAGTGGGGGCCTCTGTCCTGAGGGGGAGGATTGGGTGATGTCTGTGAGGGAGAGTATCCAAGATACCAGGATGGTGCTGTGCCAGAACTTTTATAGCCTGTGGTGCTGCCCACCTGTGAAAGTCCATCTGATGTCGCAAGAATGGGCAGGATTCCTTCCCCTCCCTCACCCGGGTCAGCGCACAACCCTACAACCCTGTCTCAACACACAGCTGGCTCTGGAACTTCATTTAGATGTTTTAGCCACAAGGTCACCTAGATGGAACTCTTTTAACTAGTACACCATATAAAATGAATAACCGACTTTGTCAAAGATAAGAGTGCTATGCTCTTTATTTCTGTTTGCTGCCTACCCAGGAATCTCTGGGTGGTATTCAATGCCAGTCCAATTCAAAGGAGACCCATTGAAGTTAATGGGCATGACTACCTTATGCTCATTAATTTTAATGGTTCTACTTTTAGAAGGACTTAGCTGAATACAACCCTGTATGTTTCATTTAAGTTGTGGAACAGATCTTGGTTATGGCAGACTTTGGTAAACATGGAGAAAGCTGCCAAGAATCTTACGATATGATATCTGCAGCACCTGAGAAGGATTTACTCAATCTGAAATCTCCATCTTGGAACTGAGTCTACAAGCTGATTTCATGGCTACACATCTAAATATTTTTCCTAACTTTTTTCTCCTTCCATCACCCCCTGCTTAAAGATTTTTGGAGAACTTGAAGACATGCTGCATTTTTGTGATTTTTTGACCCTAATGAAGGAATTCAAGAGGGGGTCTTTTTTAATGATCCTCTCCTCCCACACTACCTGTACAGCATTTCTATAGCTCTTTAAAGGGTCCATAGCATTTCATATACACTGGCTAACAGCTCTTCAGCATTTCAGACAGGGGTCTTTCCCAGCCCTATGCCAAGATTGGTCTTGGAATCTTCCATATGCAAAACATGTGCTCTACCACTGAGCAAGTCGTTCTCTAATAAGGGAAGTATTATTATCCCAGTGTTACAGATTGGAGGGGGGTGAGGCTGTGAGAATAATGGATTGCTAAGATTAATCAGTACATAAGAGACAGGGAGTGAAAGAGAGTAGAGTCTGAGCTATGAATCAGGCAGTTCCTGATTCAAATTGTGCCTTTGCTGTGCAATCATTAAACAAACAAGCACATTTTTAAGTTCAAAATTTCACAGCAAGGACAAAGTGAATGTTTCCCTTTTGGATCTCCTTGACCCATTAAAGAAACAATAAAGACTGGTTATGAACAGTCACACAACAGGGTTATAACATAAGAAACTAAAGCTGTAACACAAAACGCATTGAAGTGTATCCAAAAGTATTGCTCTTCTAAGAGAAAGGCTTCTGTCAGGGGGAGGGAAACATTTTCCAGCAACTCCCTTCCCTCTACAACTTTTAGCCCCCACTAACTCTGCTCTGGAGGGTCCTCCAATTCTTTGGAGGAGATTTGGTGGGATGTGGAGGGCTGCAGAGGGGGGAGATCACTAAAAATTGCTTCACTTTCTGCTGACAGAAACCTTATTGTCAGCTGAGTAACAGCGCTAGATACAACTCACTTACTAGAGAGTAAGCCCCATTTAAAAACTTGGACTTCCTTCTAAGTAAACATGCATAAGATTGCACACTAAAAGTCTGTGTTGATTTTGCCTGTTGCTACAATAAGGGCTCATCTACATGGGCTTGCTGTGTGTCTGGTGCTACTTCCATCCCCTTGTAATTTGCATGGTTCACATGACGTTACTGGCAAACAGAAGCTATCACACAGTTTCCCCCCTGTAAATCCATACTAACCCAATCCTCTGATAATATGAAAAGGGAAGGAAAAAACATCTCTACTCCATATCTCTAGGGCTTGCAGATGCTGTGCGCTAATGCTTTTAGGTGGGTGTGTCACTCGTTCTCCTCTCCATGCCCACTCCCTCCTCCTCCCTTCTTTCATTTCATTTCCTGAGGGCTGAAGAGTAACCTCTCTCTCCCATTCTGCTGGCAACTCCCTTCCCTCAGCAGCTCTCTCCCATTCTGCTGGCATTTTTCAAGTTGCTGCAAAAAGTGCCTCTATTTTATTTTCCACCTAACTTGTGTGCAAAGGCACAACACTGCTCAAACAAAGATTTGTATTTCAGCTGTATTGTACTAGTGAAAATACAAACAATCACACTTTCAGGTTGCTGTTTTTTAAAACGAAACTGACAGAACAAACTGAGCATGCTTGGTTACCAGGAAACCAGAGGGAGTAGAAATGTTAAATTATACGGTGTGGTCATTAGGAAACGGTCTGATTGATCCTTCCCCTCCACTGTGAATAGAAAACACCATGTTTGCAGCTGGCATTGAGCTCTTACTTTGGACGGTGCAGATAGAAAACGGAAGTAAAAACAGCGTCTTTAGTGGATAAGCCCTAAGATCTTGTCACAAAGAGGTGATTGGTTCGAAGCAGCAGGGATGTCAGGAAGTTGTGGAGCACATGTATGATGCTACTCCTTGGGAAAAGGTCAGGGGGGCATAACAAACCAAACATATGTGTGGGTTGAAACAGGTCACAAATACAGCAAGGTAAGCAGGGTTGGCATGGCACGAGGGATAGGATCTGAACCCATACAAACAGCACGCCTGCTGTTTATTACCCATTCCTGCACAACTGCTAAGCAGTGCCCTTAGGAGCTGACCAGCAAAGAGGACCCATCATGGCACAGGCAATACATCTGGAAACCCACTGGTAAGCTGAGGAGTGTGATGCCATATGTGTGATGTCATATCCAGCCCACCTGAGCTTGGACTGGGATTAGGATGGCAGTCCCAGACTCCATATTGGAGTCTCCTTTTTTTACATCCTTCCCAAAGGCATTTCTACCTATGTTGCAACAGCAGAAATACTAACACTTAACTAAAGCTATTTCTTTATTATTCCCATTTATAAACACAATAGTACAATAAAAACCATCTCACTCTTCATCCATTCCAAGCAACCACTTCAGTCATTCATGACCTCATACACCATCTCCATCAACCATACACGAACTACTCACACTCAGTAATACTGCAACTCACATAGAAAGGATTGCTGCAATGCATGCATATATTAGATACTCTGCCATCCCTGAAGCACTAATGGGTTCATGCCCCAAATCCATTAGACCATCTCATACTCCTCTCCCATCTCTCACTTGAGAGAGGCCCAGTTTTATACCAAAGCAGGCTCTTACCTTGGAGGTACAAACTAGCAATGCACTGAGAAAAAGGTGAAAACCTCACAAACTTGAGCCAAACTTGCAATTGCGAGTAAAAATCCTTTTGGGCCCTGCAAACCAGTGGCCACATATAGCCTCAGTGAAAGACTCTAAACTGAGGGAGGATTGGCTGGGGAAATTTAGTGAGGGAAAAGGGCCGGTCTGACACATGGCAAGCCTCTTTTAAAAAGGGGTGCTGTTCTACCCCCTTCTTGAGATCCCATGGGACTGCACAAGATGGGGTGTGAGATCCCATGGAAGATCAGTCCTCCCCTCATCACAGAGACAGCTGCACCATCTTCCAAACTGGTCCTGGATGCAGAGGAGTGTCAAACCATAAGGCAACTGATGTAGGGCTAAACAGTATAACCTTTTCTTTCTATTGATTGTTTGTCAATGCCAAGCTTTCTAGTTTAACTTAATTAATAGAACTACCCTACATTTTCCCATGATAAACAAACTAACAGCACAATCCAACACTTCACCTAGGGAACTTAGAAGCAGGTCCCTTTGAGTTCGGCGGGGGTTACAGCCAGGTAAATGAATATAGGGCTGCAGCCTAAATCATTCACATTATGATACCCAAGATTAAGTCCTTGAGAATGATACATTTCCATGCCAATGCAAAACATTCTATGTAAGAAATCCCTTTTCTTCTTCAGCAAGGGCCATTTTGTCACATATGAAAAATACCACAGGGACACTCCAATGTAATGTCCAACTATTTGTTTATTTCTAGAGGGCCCTTAGATTTCAGCCACTTTAATATAACACTTTCTAAACTCTCCCTTTTCAATAAAAATCCATCCTATTTCACCTAGGGCTGCGACCCAATTAAAGAAATTTTAATTGATTAATCATATTAATTTAAGGTGGGATCCTATACTTGTCTACTCAGAGTTAAGCCTTACTTAATTCAATGGAAATTATCCCCAGTTAAGCAAGTATAGGAGGACATAGAACTTAATTTCTGTGGTACCTCTGATATAGCACATGACTGTCGCCTAATCTTTTCAATTAATAATAAACGGTACAATTGTAGATAACACCAGTTTGCTTTTTTCTGTTAGTTTCCATGTAATTCTCAACTACTCAACAGAGAAGAAAATACTTTCTTTGTTCCTAAGAAATCTCAAAACACTGTATTCTTGCACTCATTCAAACCCTCCTTAACTCTCCACCAATATAACAACCCGAGATCCTCTAAAATGGAAAGACTAGATGGGCACATTGATGAAAATTCAATAAATCAGCCATTAAATTTCTGTCAAATATCAGTCAGTGCCAAATAGTTTATTTAAAAAGAATATACAGCATGGCAAAGACTCAGTTTGTTCTTCAGTCTATAACCATCAAGTCTGAGGGCCTAACTACAGCTTACACAGAAATGCACATAATAAAATTCCAAACGTTCATTTTTTCCAGGAACGAAATTGTAATGGGCTTGAGCCCATAGGTCTAAAAAGTACTTATTATTGCTGGTATTGCTCTGTAGTTTGCTTATTTCCTAATGTGTATGTTGCAAAAGAGCAAAAAAAGTTCTTTTTTAAAAAGGGTTTTTTTACTCCCCCTTTCTGTATATAACAATAAGTTTAGTGACAGAGAACTGGAAGATAAGGTGTCTGGGAAGGCAGCCAATGCTTCATTATGTTTAACAACATCCAATATAAGTACCAGAACGCTATGTAACACCGTATAAGGTGTTCCGTTCTGGGGTGAGGCGTAGCACTCACAACCACCAGAGAGGCATACCTGGTTAAGTTAACTAGTTGTTGACAGATGGGTTGGCTAGTCACACTTGCTGTCTCTGGCAGATGGCACAGATACTACAAGGAGAAGAGGCATGTAGCCAATCAGTATAGTTGATAAGACCATGGGAAAACAGGCTCTCCTTTGATAAGAAAGTGTATAAAAAGCCAAATCATTTAATACACAGTACCCATCTCTGGCTGGAGATGGGTTGAAGGAGGTCTGCAGGAATAATGATTCCATTTATGTCATCTGATGGGTGAGATGTATTTGACATTTATTATACAGCCACGAGAGTGGCTGTATACTATAGACAGCGTGGATTTTTCACATTCTGCAATGTTAAATTGAAAATACCCCCCATGCCATTCTGATGCTTCTGGTAAGCTCGCCAGGGACAGCTTTGGTTTAAATTTGGGTGGGAGGCTACATGTGCCTTCTGTAGAATAAAAAGGTAGGGGAAACACTGAAAAGCAATACAATACAATACAATATTTATTGTGCGGTCAATGACCCGTTATACATAAAGTTACATAGAGGTGTTTAAAAGAACAGACAAATAAAATTTCAATAAAAGTTTACAAATAAAAGCTATCATTGCAGAGAGTTAGTGATTTTGCCACGTATGGATTGGGTCAAATGGAGAAATTTGGAAACCCAAAACGAAATGGGTTTGTTCTTATCACTTAGTAGGAAATATAATTGGTCTGTAGATGTGCAATGAGGTGGAAGATATTTAAATAAGGGATTTAGGAGCTTGTCTCGTGGAATGGTATAGAAGGGGCAGATAAAAAGGACATGTGTAAGGGATTCGATTTCGTTACAGGGACAGGAGCAAATACGTTGGTCTTGTGGGATGCCCCGATAGCGGCCTTCTAGAAGGGCTGATGTTAGGCAGTTAAACCTGGCCCTAGTGAAAGCTATTCTATAGCAAGGGCGGTCTAAGAACTCTAAATATGGGGCAGGGAAAGGGGTAAAGAATCTCAAGCCAGAGTATAATGGGGAACAGGTTTTAGCAGCGTTAGCTATGTCCCGCTGGAGGTCTATGTCTCTTAATCTCCTGTGTATGGTGGCTTTAATTATGTTTGGGTCTAAGGTAGTTAGTGATTCCCATGACATACCAAGGGAGGAAAATTTATGTAGGATCGATTTGGCCCAAGAGGAATTAAAGAGATCTAGTTGAATAGCAAAGGAATGTCCCTGCGTATGGTTGGAGGAGGCCATTTTGGCCCAGAAACACAGTGTACGTGACCAAGCAAGGGATTCTAAGGAGGGCATTCCTGTTTCAAGTCTCAGTACAGCGTTGGGAACGCAGCAAGGTACACCTAGGATGGCACGAAGGAAATTAGTTTGAATCACTTCTATTTTGGGATGTATATTAGGGATCCAGATTGGGCTACCATACAAAAGTTGGGAAGTAATCTTGGTGGCAAATACTTTAATAGTTGCAGGGACGTATTGAGCGCCTTTATGAAAGTGATAGCGTAGTAGCGCTTTGGCTGTAGTCCTAGCCACGGTGACAGAGGCTCGAATATGAGGGGTCCATGATAGTGAGGAATTAAACGTGATCCCCAAGTATTTGTAATCTCGAACCTGAGTGATCCTCTGACCATTAATTCTCCATTCTGGCATTGCTAATCGTGGGGAAAAAATCATAATTTTTGTTTTAGAAAAATTAATAGACAGATGATTAGTAGTACAATAGGCCATGTATGCACGTAAAAGCCTTCTGAGGCCAATTTTAGATAGAGATAATAAGGCCATGTCATCAGCGTATAATAGTAAGGGGCAGGCTTGATTGGCTATTTTGGGGGAATGGAAGTTGACTGATTGACAATGAGAACTGAGATCGTTTAAAAAAAGATTAAAAAGTGGGGGGCCAGTATGCATCCTTGTCTGACTCCCTTGTTAGCCAAAATGGGATTAGTCATTGAGCCATCGGTACTACATCGAACCCGGAAAGTGGAGGACTGGTAAAGTTGGAAGATGAGAAATAAAAGTCTTTTTTCGATGGAGGTTTGCAAAAGTTTTTTCCAGAGTCTGTCTCTAGGAATTGAATCAAAGGCCTTTTGGAGGTCAATAAAGGCCACATATAGACCTCTGCCTAGGGGGCTGTTATATTTTTCAGCTAGATGTCTCAAAAGTATGCAGTGGTCTAGGGTAGATCTATTTTTCCTTAAACCTGACTGTTCGGGGCCAAGAATGGATTTCTCCTCAATCCATGAAGTCAATCTAACATTAAGATATGAGGCATACAGTTTCCCTACTATAGATAGTAGGCTGATGGGTCTATAGTTGTTAGGATTATCCTTGGACCCTTTTTTATATATAGGGATCACGATTGCTTCGAGCCATGAAGATGGAATAAGGCCGGAGGAATTTATCCATGTAAAAAGATTGGAAAGAATTGGAGCCCACCATGAAGAATGAGTCTTCAATAAGTCGGGGGAAATAGAGTCCGGTCCTGGAGCTTTACCAGATTTCAAGCCATTGATGAGAAGGATAATCTCATCCTGAGTAACAGGATTCCAAGGGGGAAGTTCTGAAATATTTGGACAGTTTAACTTAAAGGAATGAGTTCCAGTGATATCCTTGAATAAAGCTGAAAAATAGTTTTCCCATACTTGGGAAGGGATGTGACAAGCAACTGAATTGTGGGAAGCAAAAGAGTCCGAAACCATGGCCCAAAATAGCTTAGAGTTGTTTAATTTGGCAGCATTTATTAGTGACTTCCACCCTGTACGAATAAATTGTTTCTTTTTAAGGCATAACATAGATTTATACTTGCGTTTGGTGACGTAGTATTCTGGCGGAAGATGGTTTAAATTGTTCATTCTATATTGGGAGTAGATCCTTCTTAGATTTTTCTTAGCTTCAATGCATTCGCTGTCAAACCAACGACTCTCGTTAGATGAGCCGTATGGTCTGGGGGGAACGGGGTTGCGTTCTAAAAAAGGAACTAATGCTAGAGTCAGGTCAGAATAGGCAGCAAGTTTGAATTGAGAGTCTGTGGTCTTTATTATCCTTTCCTTGAGCTCCAGAGCCGGGGGGGATATCAAGAATGCCATTAATCTATCTGAAATGGCCTGGGACCATTTAACTGTTCTATGTCTGAGTTGAATAGAACTATTATTATGAGATAAGAAAGTGGATTTAAGATGGGCTGTCTCGGTGGTTGAAATTGACAGCAATAGTGGGAGGTGGTCACTATCTAGCCTAGATCCTACTGAGAAATGGGTAATATCTTTAAGTAATGTAGGGGAGACTAGAGCATAATCGACCAAACTACTGCCCCGACCTGAAATAAAGGTAAATTCAGCATGTCTGTCGTATTGGCTATGGCCATTCAAGATTGAAAGATTGAAGCAGCCCGCCATAAGAATTAAGCGGGTACCTCCGAAGTTTACCTTTTGGTCTTTGGAAGACCATTCATAGGGAGACCATATTTCGTTAAGGTCTATGGCGTCCCATAGGTTAGAGGAAAACATGGTGGATTTATTTGGACCTATCCTGGCATTAAGATCACCCATTAAAATTAAGGGAATGTGGGGAAAACGCGATTCAGTGTCCAGGATATAAGTCTCTAAGGTCTCCCAGGCTTCAGAAACGTCTTTCTTGGTTGGCAAAGGCAGGATATAGACATTAATTAGTAAAAGTGAAAGATCATTTAGTTTTAGAATAGCAGCCATAGCCAAGGATCCACAAGGGGGGAGTTTGGAGATAGTAGCAGCCAGAGAGGTTGCATATAAAATGGCCAACCCTGCTTTAGGTCTACCTCTGCCCTTAGATATAACAGCTGGGTTTTCGATGGTGTTGAAATCTACAAGAGAGATTGTATCAACTACCCATGTTTCTTGGAGAAAAATTAAATCAAAATGGGAAATATATGATATCATATCAGGAGATTTGCATTTAGATGACCAGCCAGCAATGTTCCAAGAAAGTAAATTAAGAATGTCATTTGGTTTAGCAAATTTGGGAAGGTTAATACAAGGGGCATGAGAAATGAGGTTATGGGAGCGAGATTTATGTTGTCAATGGAGTACCTTTGAATTGAGGAAGGAAGATATTTCATTGTGAGAGTCAGATAAATCGTTGCCCAAACCAACTGTGTTAGGGGAGGTAGGTGTAAGTAGTGAGGTCCCTGGAAACTGATTAGTATTAGGAAGGGCAGGTAAGGGATGATAGAAGGGCCGATCATTCGAGAGCGGTGCTGTCTCTTCAGGCAAAGTAGAATAGTTGAGGGTTGGGGCGGTCTCTGCTGGCCGTTGTTTCTCTGCAGTGTTCCCTTCTTTAAAGATGTTCAACAGATGGTCCTTAAAATGTTCTAATCTTAGCAGAACGTCGAGTTGGTCCTGAGGGGACAGCATTGCGAAGGAGTGGGAGGCAGAGGTCTCTTCTCCGTTGGGGAAGTCACCATAAATTTTCATAAGAAACTGAGAGCTTGAAAGTTCCTTATCAGTGGAGAATGTCTGATTAGTTTCTCTGTCTTTGTGCCCCGAACTTGTAATAGATTGATCGTATGGGTGAGAGATAGACTTAATACTAGAAAGTGAACTAACAGGGGAATCTATGTTAATGGACTGGGGTAATGTTAACGGTGTGGGGGGGAAGTATTTAGAAAATAACGGTAGAGTAGAATACCTTGCCTTTGTAAAATCTCTTTTGCATCATATAGCCTATTTGTCACATATTCAGAGTGGAAAGTGACAATAAGTCTCCAAGGTCTAGAATTATGGGAAAGATTAGTCATATGATTAATCAAGCTCTGCCTATATGTGGATTTAAGAGCATGACTAAAGCACGAATCTAAAAAAGGAATATTCAGAAAGGAAAGTCGAGTGTCAGAGTTTTTTGGTGGTAGATAACGGCGAGCTTCTTTGGTTGTAACACTAGATTCCAGGGAGGAGGCCCAGAAAATGTACTAGGTGGTAATGGGGGAATGGATTTCGCCTTTGTCCTAGATGAATATGAAGGATCTTTCTTCCTAATGGCCATTTGGTTCTTTGTTGATTGAAGAGTATTCAATCTAGGTGGATCAGGCTTAAAAGTTTGTCTTGCTGGACTAGACTTGGAAGAGGAGCCTTTCTCTCCAGAGGAATCCTTGGATCTAATAGAATGATGATCAGAGATGTAAGTCGTCCTAGGGTGAGCCTTCTGGGAGGTAATTTTTTGGATGCCTGTGTCGCGAGGATGAAGAGTTGTCTCCAGATGTTTTATAGGAGGATCTAGGAGCTTAAAGAGAGGCTTGAAATTCATTTTCTTCCCTGGATTGTGTTTGACATAAGAACATAAGAAGAGCCTGCTGGATCAGGCCAGTGGCCCATCTAGTCCAGCATCCTGTTCTCACAGTGGCCAACCAGGTGCCTGGGGGAAGCCCGCAAGCAGGACCCGAGTGCAAGAACACTCTCCCCTCCTGAGGCTTCCGGCAACTGGTTTTCAGAAGCCAGCATTGCCAATGGTCAGGAAGATGGGAGTTGTAGTCCAACAACATCTGGAGGCACACTGGTTGGGAAAGGCTGGTCTACACAGTCAAAGACTTTGCTGTAAACTATAAAGCACAGGGTGATTTCCTTCTGAAATTCTTTGGTCCATTCCATTATCCAATTTATGTTTGCAATATAATCTCTGGTGCCTCTTCCCTTTCTAAATCCAGCTTGGACATCTGGCATTTCTTGCTCCATATATGGTAAGAGGCTTTGTTATAGAATCTTGAGCATTACTTTACTTGAATGGGATATTAAGGCAATAGTTTGATAATTTACTGCATTCCCTGGGATCCTATTTCTTTGGAATTGGGATATATATGGAAAGCTTCCAGTCTGTGGGCCATTGTTTTCTTACTTTATCCAAACGCCAAAATTAAAAGTTCAATTCACAAAAGAGAAAAGTGTTGTGAACATTTCATAGTATTATTTTACACACACATCACATATCACAAGGCATTCTATATCTCATTTTTAATATCTCAGCGACGTTAACATGAAGTTTTACTGTAATGATTTCTAGAAACTGTATAACATTGTGGCAGAAATGGCAAAGCTATATAACAAACTTAAAAGCATTTCTTTTTTAATCTGAAGGGGCATAAATATTTTAAAGGCTCAAGCCAGCACTATGACAGTCAGAAGTGCTTTCTACCTACCTACCTACCTACCTACCTACCTACCTACCTACCTATCTATATATCTATCTAAGACATGCACAAGATAGAACTGGTACATCTGAGAGTACAGTATTAGAATTGAAATAAAAAGTGTTGGTAAAACTGGTACAAAAAAGAATAGACTTGGAGCTGATTTAAATGTATCTACCATGTGGAGCTCACCAAAAATGCTTTTACACAGTGGCTATGATGATGCATAAGTAGCAGTGGCCACTTATGCATCAGCAAAAGGAGGACAAACGGAGGACCAACCATTGCATGTATAGGTGCACATTTAGAAATAATTACCATAATTTCAACAGAAATACATCTTACCATCATGGAGAAGACTGTGACCTATTCAGTCTGCTGCTCAGGTGCTAACGGTTAATGGTCAACTTCAAGGCCCCTGCTGCTCTGCCTTCCTATGGTTCTTTATCTTTGAACTGGACTTAGACCAGACAGCCCTTCAAAGAGACAGTCCTTCAAACACAGAACTGTCTTCAGTAAAGTAAGACATAGGGCCACTTCATAGTAGCATTTCATGTGGCAGGAGTAGATTTCATTCCCCCTTTACTGGACATGTGGCCTCAGTCACATAGCATATCTACCCAAAAGAGTGTAACTTCCTTTCACACCATTTGATTTCAAAGGTACAAACAAGAGTGACTGAAGGTGCTAAAGTTAGTCAAGAAATTTATTATGCTACCAAGGTGTAAGGGGCCATATCAAAATAGGCTTGAAACCTTTTCTGACCAACTCCTTTTTTTTTTTTTTTATAAGTTGAGGTAGAGGGAAGGAGCAATGGGTGAATTAAATTGAGGATTATAAGCAGTGGTGGAGTTAGGTAATTTTAGACTCTGGTCTGAATGGACTTAAGGGGAGGGTCTTTAGATGGTTGTGTCACTTGCTTTACAAGGTGGTATGTCAGCCCTACTGCACTACAGGGCCCTCCTGCTAATCCTGAATGGAGCCCTGGACTTCCTGCCCTGAATGCACTACTGATGATAGGCACATATTCACTCTGTGTCACATTACTAACATAAGGCATTGCCATGTTTCCTCTGGAGTGAGGCCGCATTTTAAGCCTACCCGCATGTTGTGTCTTATTCCTTCAGCAACCAAATGTTGAACACAATTGCCCATAGAGAAACCCTAATGCATGAGTTCCTGCTTAGATTTTTTTTTTTACCTGTTCTATTGAGACCCACACTACTTTTCAAGGTCAAAATCTGAATTCTACAGGTTTGGCCAATTTCAGTGTTTTAGGGTTTATTTTAGTTCAGTTTTAGAAATCTGGTTCCTTACTTGCCTCAAACGATCACTTAAGACAAGAAGTTGCTCATGGGGAGGAGGCAAAAGCAGTGGCGTCTTCTTGGCAGTAGCACTGTGCTTGCTAGCATGGGGAGAAGGTGGTGAGGTTGGGGGAGCTCCGGGGCTGCTGCCACCACCAACCTGGAGCTCTCCCAACCCCACCCCCCCCGGTCTGGATGAACGTAGCACTCTTGGAAGAATGACACTGTCTACCCCCCTTAATGAACCACAATTGTTTAATACCATGCAACCATATTTTTAAAGAAAGGGACAGTCCTCTTTTGGCTCCCAGTGCAAGAATGTATTTATTGTTTAGTTCCTGAGGTGGCTTACCACAAAAAACATACAGAAAAAAAATTAGAACAGTAATAGAATCGAATAAAATGCATGCTGGGTTTTAGAAACATGCACACACTGGCCCTGCTCCATGTGTGTCAGGTACACTCACTGTGTCCCTGACCTTTCCCATATTGTGCATCAAGGTCTGAATTTAAGCTTGTAAGTGTGGCTGACTAAAAATGCTTACATGATTGAGAACTTAATAATCCAGAGTTCCCAATGGCTGAAAGTCTTCTAAGCTCATACCCCAGGCCCTACACAATTTTTGTCCTTGCATGTTCAGGCTTAATGCCTAAGAGGCATTAAGCCCAACACTTCTTGGTGGCATTCTGTTTAAAATTAGAAAGGAAATCCTACTTGTCTGCTAAAGGCACACAAATCACAGCTTAAAGTAGTGGCAAAGCTTTTTCAAAAAACAAAAAACCTTTGGCTACCTCATCTTTAAAGGGAAGTTCATCCACTGAAAGTTCTTCAGTTTCGTTCACTAGCTGAAAGTCACAGATATTACACACACACACACCACTTTTGTAGGAGACAAATTATATCTTAAAGGGGGTGATATCTGGCCCAGCTTAGATTAACAGCAGGAAAGTACAAAACTGACCAAAAGAAGCAGGTTTATTGAAACAATATGATAATTTATGTCAGATGTCATGAATCCCAGGAAGCTAGCCACATTTGAAGAGATTTATTGTTGCTGTTTTCATAACATGAAATCTATGACAATGAAAATATTAAAACCACTTGGGGTGATACACCTTTGGTGGCAGGTTTTCTGAAGGCACAATGGCAGCTGTCATGTGATAGCAGTTAGCATTGGAATGTCTCTAGGAGCTGCTTGCAAAGTACTTATGTAGATATATCTCTTGCTGCATCATACAGATTCTGAAGATACTATGGCACAAAATGGCACTTGTAGACCCGTGTGAACAATCTAAGTAAGGCCTCTACAGTTTGCAACCTGACAAGCTAACTGTAGCCATCCAGTCATGCATTGTGGCCTGCCAAGGCCTTGACATCTTCCCTGTTATCAGGGTGTAACCTCAGGAGATTTAATGAGCTTATCATGAGCCACCATACATAGCAGATGGACCATGTTTATCTTAGTGAGTGGGAAGAGGGAATTTTCAGAGGACTCTGCTCATTTTGCAATGTTTGGGGGAGAGCCGAATCAAATCCAGGCTCATCCAAAAAACCTGTATCTAATACCAATGCTCAGTCCTTCAGCCGTGTGAAAATAATAAGAAAAGAGACACAAAGTGCCTCTTTGGCATATCTTTTATTCACATCAAAGTACCTCCAGCACCTCATGTCTAGGTTATCTAGAACACTTACAGGTGAAACAATGAAGCTTCCAGATATACGGGAGCCGCAGCATCTGTCTTATTAGAAATGAACTAGTGTACCATTAAGTATAGTCTTCAATTACACTACTTTTGTTAAAATCAAACTCTTATTTGAGGGGCTGCATCTTCAAAAGGGCCCATTTTTAATAGGTTACTTAACCTCAAACTCATTTCCTATCACTTTTTACACTTCTGCCCAAGACAGTGGAGGCAAAATGCATGATCAGCCCTCCCCAGCTTGAAATCCATTGTAAAATTCTCTAAATTCATAAAGCCCCCACCATGTCAGTGAAAATCAAACAACTGTTTTAAATTGTTTTTGTATTGTTTTAAATTTTAAAATTGTGTTTTAAATTGTATATTTGTTTTAATGTTTTTGATTGCTGTAAACCACACAGAGAGCTTCAGCTATGGGGCGGTATACAAGTGCAATCAATCAATCAATCAATCAATCAATAACAGAACTCTTCTGTATCTGATGCATGTCTCACTGAACACTTTGGATTTTCTCTTAATCAGTTTGAATTACATTCTTGAAATGAAGAGGTGTGTATACTTACCATCTCTCAAAAACAGGTCAAGCTATATTATTAAGGTTGTCATGTCACTGGTTTTTACCATGGTCTTATTCATGCCATCCACAGCTAGTTTGAGTAGGATGCTAGCGGAATTGCCATTGATGTAACTGGCTGATTTTATCAGTGCTGGTATGAGCTCATTAATGTTCATGTGGTTTGGAAATAGCTGTGAAAGATTAAAAATGCTTTAGAGCACAAATACTTGGTGTGCATGCGTGTGAGAGAGAACATCAAATATAAGACGGCTGTTTGGTAAAATAATATAAAAAGGTATAGCTGTGAAATTCTATACATGCTTCCTCAGAAGTAAGCCTTGTTTTATTCAAAATGATTTAGTCTTTAGTAAGTGTGTTTGGGATTGGAGAGTAAGGATCAAAACAAAGAATGTAGACATTTACTAGGGGCTCTGCTCCTGCGTGCTTTGCATGACAACTCTACTACCTAACTGTAGGAATGGGAAACCCAGGTATCCCCCATCCCCTTGCCAACCTCCCCCCAGGTGTTGCCATGTGGTGGCTACCACCACCTGAACACCTTATTCACCCATTTCCCTACCACAGTTCTCCATTTATCTGTATTTCTTCCCCTCTCTCACCCCAAAACCATGATTTTCCTCCTTACCCAATAACTCTTCCCTTTTCACAGCCATACATCTGTTCTCTCTCTCTCTTTCTTATACACACACTCACCAGCCGTCCTGGCCCATACCCCCATTTGCTTTCTCACCAGCCTCACCCACTCCCATATCCATCTCTTTCCTCTCACAACCTCCTGTCCCATGCACCTATTTTTGTTTCTCTCCCTCTCTCACTCACAGCTCCTCCTGCCCTGTCTTTCCCTTCACACCTCTCCTATCCCATATCCTCATTTTCTCTCTCTCACACCAGTCTATCAGCCCTCCTGTCCCTACCCCTCCATTGTCCCAGATCCCAATCCCTCCTGCCCCATGCCATTTTTATTTCTGTGTCACCAGCCCCTGCTACTAACCCCTAAGCCTCTTGCTCCTAGTTCCCCCATTTCTCTCTTTTCCCTTCCCTTCATGCCTTCCCTCCTTCTCTCCCATTCCTTATCACAGACCCCTCTAGAGCCCCCTTCCCTGCATGCCTCTCCCTGGCGGGGGCTGCCACCACTACTCTTGCTGCACTCACCAGACTGGAAGAAGCAGTTGCCAGCAGGCCTCTGAGGTGGGAAAAGAGGGGTGGGAAGGAGGGAGGCTTTCTCTTGCATGCCTGATGTGGCGCAACTCGAGTGAGTGAGTGACATGAGGCAGACACTACCTCACACCATGCAGCAGCGGTAACTTTTCCTTCTCCTGTACTTTGTCTTCAGAAGGACTCAGGCTCAATACCCAGCATATCCAGAAAGGGCTGGGAAAGATTATTCTCTGAAAGCTATGAAGGCCTCCTGAGAAGAAGGGGAAAGTGCTGCTGCTGCTGCCACTGCCTAGCACAGCACGAGCAAGCACTCACCCCCTTTGCCTTGCATCACTCACTCACTCGAGTTGTGCCACACCAGACAGCGACAACCAGGCAGAAAGTCTCCTCCTTCTCCTTAGGTGTGCAAGCAAAAACCTCCCTTTCCCACCTGAGAGGCCTGTCGTCTGCTAGTAACTCCTGCAGCCCAGCAAGAGCAGTGGCAGTCCCCACTAGGCACTTCTTCCCTTCTCCTCTCACCTCCTGTGACTGTCAGCGCCTGTATTCTGAAAATTGGGGCCTGAGCCATGAGTCACTCAAAGGTTGAACTGGTCATCCAGGGCAGCCTGAAGGGCCAAGCCAGGCCACTATTACTTTTGCCACCATCCCACCTAGGCTTCTTACCAGTCTTCTCCCCCACTAAATCTGAAGCAAACTGAAGTAAATGTGCCCCCACTAAATCTGTTCATGGGAAATTAAAGGTATCCTTTCGAACAAGGGTGTGCTTGAATATTTATGTAAATAATCTTAAAGGAAAACTCCTAGACTATGTGAATTTTTCTGTTCACATGGATAGTGTTTTTCCTGTCACATTTTCATCTATCTAATACATCTTTCCTTTTCTGGATTGTAAAACCCACCCTTCTTCATCCAATTCTTTGATGTCATAATAACAGTACCCACAAGATGAGGAGTCATGCAATAGTTGAGAGTTATCCAGTATGTAAGAGAAAAGTTCATATATAATTAAAAGGGTGAAAATAGTTTTAACCCAGAAAATCTTGCAGATACTTGCCAGCTATTGTTAAAACCAGCAAGGGAGTCTTGATACTCATGGCACACAGTTTAGTGGCAGAATAAGATATGTGGTTGACATCATTTGACCCAAGACTTCACAGTCTATAAGTCTAGAAAAGAAATAGAAAAAAATGTTAGTTCTACAGCAAGTGATACAAAAAGATCAAATACTAAAAGTCATAGAAAACACATCAGTGCCCTACTATCTTCTTGTTCAACAGGTTCATGTGTCCTTATGTCTCATATTTGCATATTTCCTTAAGACAGTCTACAAATACCTGATAGTGACATCACCATCCCCCCTGATATCTCCTGCCTTATAGTGATAATTGTAATGTCACTACTCTTGCGTTTTCATAACTTCAGAACCTGAAGACTTCAATGCTCTTTATATAAGGCTGCTCTCAAAGGCTGTTCAGAATCTTCAGCTAGTGAAGAATTTAGCAACACAACCAGGATTGGTTGCCAGTGGATGGAAAGATGCCAATTTTATTTATAAAGTTGTGATTTTAGGGATCATTGGTTTTTTATGACTTTTTTAAAAGAAATACTGCTATACACTGCCTTGGGAATTCATGCTGATGGGAAAAAAGTAAAGAAAACATAATGATGAATGAATGCACCCTTTCTCCTCATCATTGTGTCTATTTTTTAGGCAATTGCATTAATACCTACATGTGTGCCCTTCAAAAATGAAACTAAATCTCTTAATTTAATTTAAGATGCTTCCCTGAGAAATTGCCAGCACCTGCTTCTCTGAGATTTCTGTTTTCCATCAATGGGAAGTTAGATTGCTACAACATCCCAAAGCCTGAGAATCAGGATGATTTCAGGAGGCATAGTTTGTGATGTTCCATGGAGCTGCTATGGTGGGACCCATGGGGCAAGTGCCCAAATCTAACTGCCCTAAGTGTTTCTGGGTTGGTAATGAATTTGGAGGAAATTGAATTTGGGAGTGATCGGGGTTACTTGGTAATATATTAATTTGGGAAAATAAATTAATTTAAGATTCCTTTATCTAAAGATAATTGGGAGTAACTGAAGGGCACTGACATGATTTGGAACAGGATCTGCTGGGATAAATTAATTTGGGTAAATTAATTGAACTGATTTAGGGTCATCTGAGCTCGGGTACAAATTAATTAAAGAATTAATTGGGGGTGATTTGGATGAAAAATTTGTTGGCTTGTCTTCTATGACATTTTAATTCTAAATCTGCATCTATATGTTTAAATTAGGATATACAAATCTGTGTCTATAATCCATACCTCAAATCTTTTAAGTACCTAGCAACACCCATGATAATGTTACAGGGCTGCCATTTGAAAATTAAAGATTTGATTCATGGACTGGGACAGGGAGCACGGCCCAGAGATGAAGGAGCAGAGCTACACAAGTGCAGGCTCAGAAAAATGGAGAAAAGGGCAAATTAAAATGTAATATTTCCTTTTTTCCACAGGAAAGACTGAGGACAAATCCTCTTATAAAATGTGTTTCCTTTCAGTATGATAAGTGAAATACTTTTTAAAGCAGTATTTTAAAATAATGTTGTACTATTTTCAGGCTTCCATGGCCAAGGATACATCAAAAGGCCCCATGTCCATTCCCACAACCCTCCATTTCCTTTGCACAAATGACCACAACCATGGGAATGTTCAGTGCACAGCTCTTATTAAGGATTAAAGTGTCCCTGCAAACACCAACAGCTATCCTCAACAATGTCAGAGATACCTCTCCCTGGACCTTAAGGAAGCCTCCCTGCCTTAGGATTTTTAAAACAGCCCCCCAATATCAGTCAGTGGTTACACTCAGGAATCCTTTGGCATCCCATAAAGACTGTCCAACTGTTCCTTCCCTGGCATCTTTACCTCTGCCTTCCCTAGTGCTGGCATGAAAAAGGAAACAAAGCCTCTTGCTCTTCCACGCCAGGCTGGTCCCACCACTCTGGGGGAAGGGGAGGCCAAAGAGTCCACTGAATGAACTTGCTCCCTTCAGGAACTTAGGAGGTCTTTCTTCTTGAGTTCCGGCCTGCAGCTCACTAGGTCCCCAGGTTCCTCCAGCATCCTTCTACTCACCTTCCTAGCCACCCCTTTCAGGTGGTTTTTCACTATCCATTAATTTTGGGCAGAACTGTGGATCTATATTTAATATTTTGTTAATACTGTTGAAGTAATCAAGAGCTTGGCCTATGCTTCTTTCAGTCCTCCTCTCTAAGTTGCTGGACTTTTCTTCCAATACGAGCTAACAATAGTTTTATTCAATATGAAGTGAGATAAAGTGTCTCAGAGGATGTTCACCACCCCCACCCCAAGAATATTCAGCAGAATTCCCCTTCCTGTCACTGCCCGTATCTGGGAGGCCATTTTAGCTCTGCAATTATTTTCATCTCAGTCTATCCACTTGGTAAAAAGAACTTGTGAAAGTGTCCCCGTATAATAATTTAGTTCCCATGTCCTGCATAATACCAGAAAACTATCATGCAGGGTTGGTTATCTAGAACCAGAGTGGAAATGTCAATGGTTCTGCAATTCTACCCAAAATGTTACATATAAGGTTGACTCTTTGATGGGCAAAGTGCTTAGAATGTCCTGATTTTGGGTGTGTCATGAATTAGCAACCCAATTTGTAAATCAGTCCAAAACCCTCCCCATCTGGCAAAGTTACTATAGCCCCCAAATAAACATTTCATTACTTATCACGAAGATCCTTCTTGACAGCATTCAGACTGTTAACTGTTTCTCACAGTACCAGACTTGAAACTTATCCTGCCTGTGATGTCATACATGACATCAGAACGTCATGTTTGCATTCAATCTAGGCTATCTCCATGCCAACAGCAGGGACCAGTAAACTTTAGCAATTAGGTAACCATCAGCCTGATTATCCAGCAATTTGTTTTCATAACCTATGCTGGTAAAAATCCTAAAAGTCTGATTCCACTATTTCCAGTATGAAAGGTGTCGTCTCACTTGTTATTTGTATTAATGCTCAAGTGCTAGTCCAGTTTTACAGAAACGATCAACCAGTGTACTGTTGTTCATGTTCAGGATAAATCTTTACCCAATATCCTGTTCTGAAGGTTTCTCTTTACCCCACCTGGTTCTCTCAAGCTTTTATTTTAATATAATGCCCCCTGTAATGTGAAAATCTATGAACCATAAAAATATTTTCTAGGGAGTTTAATCTTAGATCTTAGATCAAACTACAGAGTTTAATGTAACCTCTTCCATGAAACATTTGGCTTAAGGCTTTAGTCAAAATCCCCAACTGAAACAAAGCTTATGTCCATGTAAATGCATTTACCTACATCTTTTTTTTTTAACCTCCTCATGCCTATGCTGTCTCCACCCAATCCCAATCTGTCCAAAATTAGATTCAAAGCTCCTTGGAAAAATGACTTGTATGTTTCTTATCTGAGTTGGTAAAGCAAAGACCATGTACATTGATAGCCCTATAGAAATCACCATTGTCATAGGTCTTCATACTTGACATAGGTGAGAACAGAACAAATGATATGGGGCAGAAAATGTCCCAGTGCTTTATGTTTCTGCAGAAAATTGTCCATTTCAAAGGTTTTACCTCTATGTACTGCATGCAAGAAAAATATTAACATTAAATTAGATCATTCCCTAGGCCAGTGATTCTCAAATGGTGCATCCAGGCACACTGGTGCGCCATAAGAGGTGACTAAGTGTGCCTCAAATATTATGAAAGTATATTTTAAAAATGAGAAGAAACCCATTTGTATAGGGTAAGTAATATTTTCTATAGGTTATATTTATTCATAGTTTAAAATATATTAATATATTTTTAATTTTGTACACGAAGTGCGCCAGAAAAGTTTTATATGTTTTACAGTGTGCCATGAAACAAAAAAGTTTGAGAACCACTGTCCTAGGGCATCAGGACATTTTCCCGATGCAAATTACCCTATACAATTTAGCCTGATTTGTAAATAAATAATAATAATAATTCAAAATTAAACTCACATCTTTGGAATAGAGTTATGAAAAGTCTTTCTGTGATTAATTACAGCATATATTTACAAACTTCCTCCCAACATCAAGTGAGCTGATTTTTTCATAACTGGCGGAACTGTAGTAGCCAGGACAGAATTCAACAATTCTGTAAGAAAGTGTTATTAAGGTAGATATCGGGGGAAACAACAACAAGATTAGGGATGGGATCTGTTGACTGATGCCAGTTCGAAGGCATTCTGTCTGTCAGCCTAACATACTGGTATTGATTCATATTTGTTCTTTTTCCGCATGCTACTGCTTTTACTGATCTGTTTTTTCCCCACTCAGAAAAAATATTGATTATTGATATTTTGTTGATTTTTAAAGGAAATATCAATATTTTAAAAGGAAATGCCAATAAATTAAAAGTAGTATCAATAAATTGAAGGAAATATTGATAAAATATCAATATTAATGTCAATATTTTACACATGGATTTTGGTTTTTTAAAAAAAATCTGCTTCTGAAAATAGTCAGGGAAATCGCTACATAAAAATCTGATCTACAACAATAGTGAATAAGCAAACTAATGGAAAATTTGGTACCAAATTGGACAGAATTCCAGCACATTCCTATCTTAGTTCTGAATTTCCTAATGAAGCAATGCTGATTTAAACCATCAGAAGTATTTCCTGAAATTTTGAAGGGCTGTTATTGAAACCTAGCTAAGATATACTTTAATACAGTGGTTCTCATTTTTTCTTTTTATTTTACCGCCCCGTTTCTAAACTTACTTCACATTCTACACCCTGTTCTGTATGCAGATTTCCTTTTTCTTCTCATAATAATATATCAGTTTTATTTTTAGGGCTATAATGAAGGAATGTATCTCTGGACATGTGCAGAGTGCCTGTCCTTCACTACTAAGTGCAATATGTTCTGCACACATACATGTCTCCCATGCAGGCCTGAACCCAAGCATCTCTTTTAAATCATAACAGCCCACAGCTCTCAGTGTACAAATGGTATACAACACATTCAAGTTTGCACAAAAGTTTACTCCAGTATTTTCCCCTCACCTCCCTTCCAGCACTGTAACTTCCAGCCTTTGTCACAGGCAAGCACATCTCAGAAAGTTCATTCTTCTACTACACAAGCACACACATACAGTGCAATCCTGTGCATATTTACTCAGAAGTAGCACAGTGGGGAGGAGAGCCTGGCTGGGAGTCCAGAGTCTGTGAGTTCAAATCCCCGCTCGTGTCTCCTGGGTGTCAAGGGCCAGGTAAAGATCACCCCCACAGTGAGTTGCTCAGGGGTTACGTGCCCTGCCTCCTGTGCAGCCGTGGGCAAGCTGCATAGTCTCAAGAAGCCCAGTTGCACCCCAGCTGGCAGTTGTGGACAAGGAAGGGGCTGGCTTGTGCAGCTGTGGCAAGCTGAGCAGGCCCCAGCCAGCAGAGGAAGACTAGCCTCAGAGGGAGGCAATGGTAAACCCCCTCTGAATACCGCTTAGCATGAAAACCCTATTCATAGGGTAGCCATAAGTCGGGATTGACTTGGAGGCAGTCCATTTCATTTTTCCAACTCCCACCAAGTTAAATAAGAAAAAAATGATTTACTTCTCTCTTAGGGCATTTGATGCAATGGTGAGGAGGAAGTCATTTAATTATTATTCTACAAAAAAGCAGGATACATATTCCACAGCATTCCAAAATATGAACTGCATTCTATGCAGCACAGCTATTTCATGTCAGTGCTTGATAAAAGAAATACTTATGCTATTCATGCAACTAGGAATATTTTTTTTTAATTTACTGTTTAGAAGTCATGAGAAAACATCTGTTGTGCACAGCAGTTTTGACATCAACATTAGAGGCTACTTAGAACTGACAAAAAATAAAGTATTGTAACAACTGGAACAATTATGTTGTTACACCCCCAAAAATTCATCATTAACACCTATGTAGCATTTCCTCTGATTTTGTTTTCAGTGACATATTATTATCTATTAGATTTTTTCTATAAGCTGAAAGGATTTTGTCACAAATTACATCAAGGCTTTTTTTAAAAAAAAATACTGCATATTTGGAAAGTTTTGTAAATTTCCAATATAATTCCAATTTATGTGTATGAGAATGGCAAACAGATCATTACTCTCAATTGGTCTTGAGTATTTTAACTTGTGATTATCCTTCACAGAGTTCTTCAACTTTACTTTAACTAGTGCACACTCTATTGGGAGTAAGTCCCACTGTATTATGTGGGACTTTTATTTTGAACCAACATGCATAGAATTGGGCTGCAAACCTGCTTTGGCACATTGGGAAGGAAGCCTCCTGTGCTTCAGGGAATGAGTCTAGGACTACACCTGCTCTGTTCTTTTCAAGTACGCATCATTGACCTCTCTGTTCTTGTTTTCAGTCATTTATCCTTTTGATTTTGTAGGCCTATGATCTAGATTTTTAGTTATTTATTTATCAAAGGGATTTACACTTCACCTTTCAACAGGTTTCAACCTTACAAAAAGCTAAAATTACAATAAAGCCAATTAAAACAAAAACATTAAAACAAATTGAACCACCACACTGTGGGAAGTGTTCTAGATATTTAAGCCAAGCCTAATCCAAGACATTTTTGCTTTTGAGGTAGGATATACAAATTTATCCTTTTTCAGCCCCTCACCAATTCACTTACGGAAAATGTTCAAAGCCGCCTCCTATTTAATCCTGATAGTGCATGAATAGGCAGAAAGGGGGAAAATTCATATCTGAGGCAGCTTGACGTGGATTTCTCCAACATTCCAATATGTCACAAAAGCCTTTTTTTTAAATGTGTTGAAAAGATTGTATAGGGGGAGCAACAGTGTGTCAGCCCCACCCCTGCCAACTCTCCCCTCAACATTCTGTGTTGAACGGTAAGTTCTGAACAGTGCTCCTTCAGATCTTTCTGCTCAACACAGAAAGACTGAACGTGTAGCAACAGGTGCTTGCCCACACTACCTAAACTTTATACCTGCACATACTATTTTCATCACAACCAGAATGCAAAACTGGAAATTTTTCTCTCTGGTATTTTAACCAGAATATAAGTCCCACTGACTTCACTGGAGCTTATTCCCAGGTAAATGGGTATAGTAGTGCAGCCTAGCAGTGCAATCCTATGTATATTTATTAAGAGAAAAGTTCTACTGATTTCAATAGGATTTTAACTCCCTTGTAAATGTGCATAGGATCATAACCTATATCACATTGCTGTGCTTCCCACTCTCATCCCCAAATTCCAAACCTGTCTTTAATGGCCAGAATCTTGCTCTGTGTGCATTCAAATCAACTTAGACCTATTTGCCAGCCAAATGAGAATATACCAGCTGCAGAAATCTGAATTCACAGCCATCCCCTATTTGCCATGTACTGCAGCAGCTTGTTTTAGGAACAACCTAGTTTAATTTCCAGCTGTGCTGTGTTAGAATGTTCTTCTTTTCAAGGGGAAGAATACACATTGACATTATGAGAAGGACGTGCCAGGTAAGGGGAACGCGGCCCAGACATGTTGTGGCTGTGCCTTGTTCCGGTCCTTCTCATACCCACAGGGTTGTTGGTTGTCCTCTCAGCCAACTCTCAGATCTCCAGCTGCTGCTTTTTAATGCCAGATCGGTTCATAATAAAAACCTTCTCGTCCATGATTTGATTATGGACGAGGCAGCCGATCTGGCATGCATAACCAAGACCTGGGTGGGCGAACAGGGAGGAGTTAGTCTCTCCCAGATCTGCCCACCGGGGTATTTGGTTCAGCATCATGGTAGATCTGAGGGTCGGGGAGGTGGGGTTGCTGTGGTCTATAAGAGTTCCATCTCACTCACCAAGCACCATGTCCATACAACTACTGGTCTGGAATGTTTGCACCTTGTGTTGGGCCAGAGGGACAGACTAGGAATCCTTTTGGTGTACCGCCCACCTTGCTGCCCAGTGGCTTCCTTAACTGAGTTGACGGAAGTGGTCTCAGAGGTATTGTTGAGATCCCCTAGACTATTAGTACTGGGGGATGTCAACATTCATGCCGAGGCTACTTTGTCTGGGGTGGCTCAGGACTTCATGGACTCCATGACAACCATGGGGCTGTCCCAATATGTTAGTGGCCCAACACATATATCGGGGCATACACTCGACCTTATTTTTGTTACTGGACATGGGGATAGTGATCTGGATGTGGGGAGTTTTACATCTCTCCCTTTGTCATGGACAGATCACTGCTTGCTGAAGTTTAGACTTTCAGCGACCTTTTCCCTCCGCAAGGGTGGGGGACCTATTAAATTGGTCCGCCCCCGGAGACTAATGAATCCTGAAGGTTTTCAAAGGGCTCTGGGGGATTTTCCGGCTGATAGGACCGGCGCTCCTGTTGAAGTCCTGGTTAATCTGTGGAATGCGGAGATGGCCCGGGCTGTTGACACGATCGCTCCTGCGCGCCCTCTCCTTTGCAGAGCTCATTCAGCTCCTTGGTATACTCCAGAGTTGAGGGCGATGAAGCAAGATAGGAGGCGGCTTGAGCGGAGATGGAGACGAACTCCTGATGAATGCAACTATACGCTGGTTTGTGCTTTCACCAAGCGGTATATAGGAGCGGTGAGGGCGGCGAAAAAACAATATTTCGCCGCCACTATTAAGGCATCTCTCTCCCGCCCGGCGGAGCTTTTTAGAGTTGTCCGAGGGCTACTCCATCTAGGCCTTCAGGACACTGTAGATACTTCGGTGGCCCACTGCAATGAGTTTGCTGAGCACTTCCAGCATAAGATCTTACGCATTCGTCGGGACCTAGACTCTCATTTTATAGCAGTTAACCCTAGTGAGGTGTCTGGTGCACAGTCTTATCATGTTTTGTTGGATGAGTTTCAGTCGGTTCAGTTCGAGGATGTGGACAAGGTGCTTGGACAGGTACATGCAACCACTTCGGTACTAGATCCTTGCCCCTCTTGGCTAATAAAAACTGGCAAGGAGGGAACAGTTGGCTGGGCCAGGGAAGTGATAAATGCCTCCTTGCGAGAGGGAGTGGTCCCTGGCTGTCTGAGCAGCAGTGAGACCTCTCCTGAAAAAGCCTTCCCTGGACCCAGAGGATTTCAGCAGCTACAGACCAGTGGCAAATGTTCCATATCTCGGCAAGATCTTGGAACGAGTGGTTGCTGACCAGCTCCAGGTGCTATTGGATGAAACCGATTATCTATATCCATTTCAATCGGGTTTCAGGCCCGGTTTTGGCACTGAGACGGCCTTGGTCGCCCTGTATGATGATCTATGTCAGGAGAGAGACAGAGGGAGTGTAACTGTTGATTCTCCTTGATCTCTCAGCGGCTTTTGATACCATCGACCATGGTATCCTTCTGGAGAGGCTTGCGGAGTTGGGAGTTGGAGGCACTGCGTGGCAGTGGTTCCGCTCCTACTTGGCAGGCCGTCTCCAGAAGATAGTGCTTGGGGAACATTGCTCGACACCGTGGGTACTCCAATGTGGGGTCCCGCAGGGTTCGGTTTTGTCTCCCATGCTTTTTAACATCTATATGAAGCCGTTGGGTGCGGTCATCAGGAGTTTTGGAGTGCTTTGTCACCAGTACGCTGATGACACGCAGCTCTACTTCTCCTTTTCATCTTCCTCAGGTGAAGTGGTCAATGTGCTGAACCGTTGCCTGGACGCGACAATGGACTGGATGAGAACTAACAAACTGAGACTCAATCCTGATAAGACTGAGATGCTGTTGGTGGATGGTTTTTCCAATCAGATGGTGGATACATATCCTGTCCTGGATGGGGTTACACTCCCCCTAAAGGAGAGGTTCATAGTCTGGGAGTCGTTCTAGACTCTTCCCTGTCACTTGAGGCTCATGTAGCCTCGGTGGCACGGAATGCGTTCTACCAACTTCGATTGGTAGCCCAGCTACGTCCCTACCTGAGTAAGGAGGATCTTACATCAGTAATACATGCTCTGGTAACCTCACGTTTGGATTACTGTAATGCGCTCTACATAGGGCTACCTCTGAAGACGGTTCGGAAGCTACAGCTGGTGCAAAATGCGGCGGCCAGACTGCTAACAAGGACAAAGCGGTCTGACCATATAACACCTGTTTTGGCCCGCTTGCACTGGCTTCCAATATGCTTCCGGGCAAATTCAAAGTGTTGGTATTAACCTATAAAGCCTTATATGGCGCGGGACCTCAATATCTGTCGGAGCGCCTCTCCCGCTATGAACCGGCTCGTACACTACGGTCTGCTACGAAGGCCCTTCTCCGGGTCCCGACTCATAGGGAGGCCCGGAGGGCAGTGACATGATCAAGGGCCTTCTCAGTGGTGGCCCCCAAACTATGGAATAGTCTCCCCGAGGAGGTTCGCCTGGCGCCGACACTGTCATCCTTTCGGCGCCAGGTTAAAACCTTTCTCTACTCTGAGGCATTTTAATTTTTTGTTAATGATTGTAATGTTTGTAATTTGATTTTAGCCTTTGCTGTTTTTAGATTGTGAAATTTGATTTTAGACTGATGTTTTTGTATTATATTGTATTTTATTGTATCTATGTTCACCGCCCAGAGAGCTGTTGCTAGTCGGGCGGTATATAAGTTTTAAAAATAAATAAATAATAAATAAATCAATGCAAAGGACATCAGAGTGACAAACATGGAGCCAGACATTGTATGCTTGGGTTGCCAAGCTGGAAATGGGCACTAAACAATAGTTCTGAGTTAGAGCTGAAAGGAATTGCATTTTACAAATGTGTGTATACTCAAAATTCAACTGCATACTTCTTGAGAACTTGATCTTTGGACAAACTGAGCTTTTGGCAACATTTGGTGCCAACTTAATTGTTAGCGTTGCTCAGTTCCTATTCTTTTGGGCAAAATACATAAATCTATTCCACCACCTTGCCCTTAGTGGTATAGTAAACAGCATGTAATTGCAAGGAATCAAGTTCAATTTTGAAGTGTGTGTGTGGGAGAACCATGTTCATAGGTGGGCAGAATTATCTTGACATAACAAAGTACTTCTGCTGAAGTGCACAACACAAAGATAAATGAGTGGGATGAAGAATGATTGACAAGGACAATGCTGTACTACAGAACAATGTAGTATCCCTGAAGAGATACACATTAGATCCAAATGTGAAAAGATAAAGAGTTGAATACTATCTAGCAAGGACACCATTAACACATTAAGAGATACGTAAGTAAGTGAGTCTACGCTATTGCTCATAAATTAACTCATATTATTTTGTTGATATTGCATAGCAAGGATGGGGAACCTGTAGGCCTCCACATACTGCTGGACAACAACTCCTGTCATCTCTGACCATTGGCCATGTTGGAGTCGATGGAATCCAACAACCTCAGGAGGACAACAGGATTCTCATCCTTCCTCTGCAGAAACAGCTTGTTTATTAATTTAACCCCATCCTTCATCATAGGGTCCCAGTTTGGGTTACAATAATATACTATAGAGTTATAAAAAATATATAAAACAGTAACATTATAAAACAAGTTCATTCTAAATGGAACAGAACAGTTTGGTCAATTCTAGACAGTCCCAAAATGGGGAAATGAGTTTTGGGGGATGGAGAGATCCAAGGAATAGGCAACATGTTTTGGGGATGACATATACCTTTCCATTCATAAAAAAGTAGTGTATTCTGGCTCATAAATACACTCTCCCTTTGTCAGGCCCAGGATGCGACTCAGGAACCAGACCAGAGGTTGTAGTTAATTCGTGTTTTATTAGAGTAATGTCCAACAAAGACTGCGCTTTCTCATGAAGCAATACAGGGATACAGGTCCTGCGACATTGGGAGAAAGTTGACAGAGCAAGGGGCTGCTTCCCGCCTGTTCTTTAAGAAGGGGCTAAACGGGCGCGCAACCTTTCGCTCCTCCTTAACTCCCCCTCAGGTACTGCCCGCCTTCCCCCCCTTCTCTCCTGTCTTTTCAACCGTCTGCGTGTGTGTGGTGAGGGGGGAGGCATCACCTCCTCCTCTTCTGAAGTGTCCGATTCCCCTATGGGTGATAAAGGAGGAGCTGAGGGTAAACCATCTCTCCGCCTTTCTGCTGTGATCAGCCCTCCCTCTTGCTCTGAGCCGCGGAGAAGGGAGGGCCTGGGAATGTCTGGGGGGGATTCTAAAACTTCAAGGCTCTCAGGCTCCCCGTTGCTAGGCGACCCTATCTCTGGCATGTCCTCTGTTTCGGCTTCGCTCCACAGAGGGTAAGTTCCTCCCTCCTCCCTCTGCCAGCCATTTGAATCCTCTTCTGACAACCCCCCAGGAGCCCAGCTCATCCTCCCGACACCCTTGCAGTCCACTATCCTCCCACTCGCCAAGTTGGTGGTAGCAGCACTGGGTTCTGACTAAATATGGGGAAGAAATTTGATTCAGTTTGCATTTAATTTATCACACTTTCTGAAACAATATGAGGACTGAAACACAGCCATCCTTCAAAATTCACACTTGCCTGAATTTTGCAATGTAGTTCTCCAACCATGCAAAGTTTACAAAAATTCATACATTAAGGAAAGGGGCACACAAAATGAATATACTGGTGAAAATAACATTCAAAAATGCATTATATTAGTACAAATAGCTTGCAAAAATGTGCAGATCAGTCAAAACTGCATACAAAAATATATTAGGAGAAATTCACACTAAAATACGGAAGAATTTTCATGAGGTTTTTTTCAATGCAAATTTGTTGCAGAAACATAAAGAACTGTATTAAAGATTAGAAAAATGAGAAATTGAGAACCAAAACTGACAGATCATTCCATCCTTACTCTTGACCCAGTGCCACTACTATCAGGTTCTGGCAGGGGCGGGGGAGATGGTGAATGTCAGATGGCTCTCCGGGGAGGAGAGAGAAAAAGACAGAGAACACACTTTTAATGAAGAACCAGCTATGCTAGTTTAAAGGACAAGGCAATATAAATGGCATGTCCCCTGCCCTGCCTCAGGTTTTACCACCCCAAATACGGATCAAAACATGGAAGGCCATCTCTCTAGTCTCCTTTCTTTTTTTCCATCAGGCAAAGATTTCTAATTCAAACTTTCTAGTTTCATGATGGATGAAGGCCTAGGAGTTAAGCAGAAACCAAGTCCAGTTAACACAAAGAAAGGAGGCAAGCACAGATTACACATATATTTCCATTCTTCCTGGCTATATTGCATGATAGGTTGCATATATGAATGAACCGTGAGTGATCTAGCATGAGTAGGGTTGCCAGGTTCAGGACCTGAGACTGATCCTATATCTTTAGGAGAAGAGAATGTCAGTCAAGTACTTCTTGCAACAGTGTAATGGGAAAAACCACAAGGTGGAATTCTCCCTTCCCCCTGCACACCTTTTAAAGATACAGAAGACCTCTTGGTTGGCAGGCCCACCTTGTGGTTTTTCCCAATACAGTGTTTCAAGAACACCTGCACTTGGCTGACTTTCTCTTCTCCTAAAGATACAGGATCAGTCTCAGGCCCTGAACCTGACAACCCTAAGCATGAGAGAGAGATATCTTTTTATATCAAAATGCATGACATACATTTGATTTCCAGACATCAAGAGTTGGATAAATCATGCTGAGAGAACAAGTGATGTATTTATGCCCCCAATACTAAAAGTTCTTAAATTCAATTATATTTAAAATACAATAAAAAGGCAAGACTTACTATGAGTATAATAATAAAAAAGTGAATATAAGTTTGCCTCAGCCCTGAAATGATTGTCAAAGGACCTGGATGGTAAATCCCTGACAGGCCAGGGCTATCTCACTAGGCTGTTGCAGATGTGTCTTACAGGTTTGCTCTGGTGGCACTGGGGGAGCAAGGATGCTACAAGCCTCAGAGATGTGCTGGCCCCACACTTGGTTCCAAAAATATTTATATTAGGAAGCAGGAACATAGGAAACTGCTTTATCCTGAGTCAGACCACCAGTCCATCTAGCTCAGTAATGACTACAATGAACAGCAGCACCTCTCCAAAGGTTTCAGACAAGAGTCTTTTCCAGCCCCACCTAGAGTGCCAGAAATTGAAGATGGGATATTTTGCATACAAAACATGTGTGTTACCGTGTTTCTTTCCTTTCTAACATAATACCTTCTCTAAGATGATATCACCACTACTAGTGAAAAACACTGCATTTCCAATTCAAATTCACTAGGCCTGAGCCCTGCAAATCCGTGCTAAAATTCATTACTAAGAAAAGATTAGGATGGAGAGAAGAAATTGTGACCGGCAGAAAAATAATTTAGATTTAAGAAACTTGCAAGGGAAGATGAAGTTAAATAGACTTACCCCAGTTAATCACTTAACCATGCTAAAGAAAGAAAGGCAACGAGAATAGAAAACAAAAACAAGTACAGCTTCATCTAGGGATGGGTGAATATGTCAGTTCTGGTTTATCTGAGGTTCTCATCTTTCCAGTCTTCAGTTCAGTTCTCCACATTTCCCCATCAGTTTGCAATTTAAAAACAAAAACACTTCATACAAATATTTGTCAGTATTTTAGTGCAGATCTCTCCTACTATACACACTTTTCCTATGCTTTCCATGTTATGGGTGCCACCTAGCACTTGTTCTGCTCTTGTAAAAAATCAAACCTTTAGTGTGGCAGCACCTAAGCTTTGGAACTCCCCATGAAGCACAACCTGACCTGGGGGTTGCAGTTAGTGCAGAGTGCTGTGGCATAACTGCTGACATGCAATTTTAGTGAAGTTTCCTATAGTAAATCATTCTCTTTTGCTTCTATTTCGGTGAATATGTGAAGTACAGCAACACTTTGCAACACTAAAAAAAAGCTCTAAAAACAATTGTGGAATAATGGCACTGACTGTTTCGCAGAATAGTTTCCAATGGACATCAGGAGTGCCTCAGTTTGCACAGGATAAAACAGTGGGAGGTGAAATATATTCTAGCAAACGTCTAGGTGTGCTCTATGTTTTTAATTGACCATGGCCACCTTTCCTTAAGTGAAGTGGTTTAAGCGTAGCAGGCTGAAAACATGCAGCTTGGGCAGGCCAAGTTTGTTTTTTTTCCCAACAGCTAGAGTCATTGCTTAAGTAGCAACATATTGTACTCAGTCTGATTATACATCAAACTGCAGTTTCAGATTCAACTGTTAATGCGCTCAATATAGAAATAGAGTATAACCTCCTGTTTGAAACAAAAAAGGCTATCTTCACAATCATATGACATTGAGCAATAAAAAGGCTTTGAAATTAATAAAACAAATTTGACACAGATTTCTAGGATGAATAGTGAGAGAAATATAATTTTCTAAGTTAGATGTTCTGTAGAAACAGTAGTAACACAGAAAAGAAGCAAAGTAAGAAGAACACCAACATCTCAGTTAGAACTAGGTTGTAGTTACCTCTCACACTGGTATCAACAATACTAGTGACAACAGAAATGTATGGGAAACATTCATGTGTTCCAGGCTATCAACATGACCATAGTGTCCATCTTGCCATCAATTGATTTATGTCCCACTCTTCTTTTCAAAAGCTTAGTGCCATTGTACATAATAATGGGTTGTATTCTATTCAGAAAGTAGATCTAATGAAATTAATGCATCTAAATGGGCCATGTCATTAATTTCAATGGGTCTACAGTATAACTAAAGTTGGATACAACCCAATAATAATAACTACATAGCATTCATATGCCACAATGTGGGGTTACCAGGCAGGTTCTGATCAGATCCATATCTCCTTGACTTCAATAAACTAAGTGTTCCTAGACAACTCAATTTAATAGATGTTATCAATGAAGCAGTAGAGAAGCAGCTTTGGGTAGCAGCAGCCACACCACAAAGGCTACCACTATATTAATTGGGACTAGTGAAGAAAAGTCCTGCCTTGCTCTGTTTTTCAGTTTGTGCATTACAGTTCTGTGATACCTGTTTCAATTAGTACACAGCACAGCTCTCCAAAGACACTAATTTGGTACAACTAACCTATCATTTATACAGAATTGATACAGTGGGGTCCCCCCTACATCTTATTGGAGTAAAAGACCTGTGCTCTCCAGCAAGGCAAGATATAATCACATAATCTTTTGGTTCTGCTGATAATAGGAAGGAAAACAAATCTTGCTGATATTTTAATCTCTGGTCATTTCACAGTTTTTTCAGCAGTCAAATACAAAGCCAAGGACACTTAACAGGCTATTGTAAGGGCAGGCAACTGGCTTGTTTAGGGAAAGAAATGAAGGAAGCCACCTTTTTTTGTCTTCAGCAACACCTTTGGCCATATATTCTGACATAGCTTTCTATTTCATCCCATGATGAAAAAACATTTTGCAAATTATAACAGAGATGCAGACCTTCCACCATAGAATTCATCATTAACCTATGAAAGGTAAGCAACTTGGAAGAATTTATTGTGCAAGCACTGACTGTTAGCAAGACAGACATCTAAGTTACAAATGCCTGTGTGTAGGTGTTCTGATGTTTGTTCCAATTTATTTGCAACTTGCAAACATCATGTGGAAGACAGAAAAAAGCAATTTCACCTTAATAGGTTACCTGTGTCCCATACTTTTTACTTTGGAATAATTAATCAGTCTGGGAATCCTTTGCTGACTGAACTACTGTCACAGGCTCTTAATGAAAATATACCAGCAATATGATTCAAGCAATGCAATCTTTATTGGACAGTGAACACTATTTAACACAATCAGTTGCTTTTCTGAATTAATCAGTCATGCCACTATGGAGTGAGCATATCAGATCAAATCTTAAACCACAACCACAATGCTGCTTCTAAGTTTCTAAAGTCCCAACTTTTCAATTAAGAACTTGTAGTATCCCAGTTTTCAATTTATTCTCATTAGGATACATACATTGTAACAAACAAACTTGGTGTATTGCTTGTTCAACCCTTATCCCCATAAGCAATCTATTCGAGCTTGCAGAATTCTCTACAGCTGGATGTTTTTCATTTGAACCCACACCATATTTTAATGCACTTAAGGTTATCACACTTAAGGTTATTGAGAGATAGTTTACAAAGTTATGGCCACCACAAGTCAATTCACATGGTGTGGTTGAAATATGATGAAATAAGTAGGACAGCTGTGCAAATAAACTTTTTTTTTTAATTGCTTACCTCCTAATATAGCCATGTCAGTCATGTGTAGCCTGGCCTAAAAGGTGCAACTTTTTAAAGCATCTCTTCCTAGGGACCTGTAGGCATTTGCCACAGGTAATCAAGGAAGTGGCTATTTGCAGGGTTGATGTAGGGACATTGTTTCTTAAACTACGGAGGTTATATATAGGTTATGCTCTTCCATTTTTAATCCTTGCAGTTGTACGGCTAACCCTTCTATTTTTTGTTTTGTTGTAGCCACAATATATCACTGAACAGCAGTTATTGGCACCCTAACACAAAAGATGTAGGTTCAGAGATTCTGCTTCAATATTTACTTGAAATGCAAGTCTATGGGCATTTTAAAACACAGAAGTAACCTTAATGAGAATGCTATTATGGGCAAGACAGTCCATCTTTTCACAAACCAACATCAGCAACAACGTATTTGGTTGTGCCTGATCTATTCCTGTGTATAGAAGCACAGACAGCTTAAACCCTGAACAACACTTCCAATAACAAATGTCTAGTCAGTTCTGATACTTCTTGGAGCAGAAATTCATAACATGAATGTAATAGGTGTTACAGAAAGGACTTGCCTAGAGAACAGCCATCTTGGTTGCCCAATAGGAACTCTGTGTTGGGAATTGTGGCTTAAACAGCTGCTTCCTATTTACATTTACCTTGGAGTAAATCTCATAACTCGATGGACTTCTGTGTAAACCCACATACACATTGGGCTGTGTAGCTTATTTTTGCATCCTTTATTCATTCATGCCACAACTGTAACCTAAAATCTATTATGATGCTAAACAGGATTTGTTTTCTATGAAGGTCAGCTAAACTATTTAGGGATTCACACAATGTCTGAGTTGAGAACAAAATAATTAACAATGACATGTCTCTACTCTTGTCAATGTAATTGTAGTATAAGCTACAATCTCCACTTATGAAACTAATTGCATTAAGTTAATGAACCTGCTTACGTTAAACTGTTTGAAAATTTGAGAATCCTGTATATTTGATTCTTTATCACAATTTCAGTGGTATTAGGGTTGCCAGGTTCTTGGCCTGAGACTGATCCTGTATCTTCAGGAGAAGAGAAGGTCAGCCGAGTGCAGGTGTTCTTGCAACTCTGTAATGGGAAAAACCACAAGGTGGAATTCTCCCTCCCCCTTCCATAACTTTTAAAGATACAGAAGACCTCTTGGGTGCCAGGCCCGGCCTCCAAGAGGTTTTCTGTATCTTTAAAAGTTGTGGAGGGGGAAGGGAGAATTCCACCTTGTGGTTTTTCCCATTACAGAGTTGCAAGAACACCTGCACTCGGCTGACCTTCTCTTCTCTTCTCCGAAAGATACAGGATCAGTCTCAGGCCATGGACTTGGCAACCCTAGTGGTAGTATATGAGCAGCATTTAGTTCAAACTGATATTTATAAAACATTATACTCACTCAAGAACGATTCTGAGTCACTGTGTTGCAGGCCTTTGTTCTTCATATTCAGTAGGGCTCCAACATACAGATTAAAAATGGCTGCTGCAAAGCTGTCCTCCCTGAGTTCTCCCAGCTCCAAGCAGGCCCTCTGTTAGCTCAATGAAAGTACTTTTCAAGAGAAAGTGTTCCTTCTAAGGTGTGTGAGTCCCTTTTATGAACAAAATACACCCAAAATAATGGGACAGAAATCTGGGGGGAATAAATGCAAACACCCCAGCACAAATCTCTAGGCAACTGGGGGAAGGTGTAGTATTCTGAGTAGTTTACATGTGTTGCCACCTAGTAGTCAAAGGGTAGATGTATTGCTATAGCAAAGGGAGACTGAGCATGCTCCAGTTTGCTGGCTGGAACTGTTCCTAAGATGGCTGCCAGGCAAAGGCCTTGATGAAAACAGAATATAATTAACACAGTAATCTGTTAGCATTCTTGGTGTGGTCTCCATAGATTACAGAAAGGATTCTCATGCTCTGGAGACCTCTTTGTAGTGGGAGTGCGGGGAATCATTTTTTGCCAGAATTTAAGAACACTGGTGTACAGGGTTGCCAGGTTCCTGGCCTGAGACTGATCCTGTATCTTTAGGAGAAGAGAAAGTCAGCCAAGTGCAGGTGTTCTTGCAACACTGTAATGAGAAAAACCACAAGGTGGAATTCTCCCATCCCCCTGCAGAACTTTTAAAGATACAGAAGATCTCTGGGAGGCCAAGCCTGGCAACCAAGAGGTCTTCTGTATCTTTAAAAGGTGTGCAGGGGGAAGGGAGAATTCCACCTTGTGGTTTTTCTCATTACAGTGCTGCAAGAACATTTGCACTTAGCTGACTTTCTCTTCTCCTAAAGATATAGCATCAGACTCAGGCCAGGAACCTGGCAACCCTACTGCTGTATCACTAACAATTTTGCCAGGTCATTTCAGGGGGGACTCAGCCCACCCAAGCTTAGTCTTAGGGGGGCTTGAGCCCCCCCCCCTGTTCCAGGGTCCATGCCAGCATCTCCAGGTAGGGATGAGAGAGGCACATGCCTGAAACCCTGGAAAGTGTTGTCAGTCAGTGTAGATAATACTGAGCTAGATGAACCAATCCCCCTTTAGGATGCACACCTTAACATGGTGAGGGGGTTTGAGAGTGTTGAAGAAGCTGAGAGCAATGCCGTCAGGAGTCTAGACCATGAGGCTAGACTCCTAGAAGGGGCACCCATGGCAGAATGGTCAAAGCTGAGACACCAGACTAAGATGCATCCAAACTCAGAGGAAGGCAATGGTAAACCACCTCTGAATACCTCTTAACATGAAAACCCTATGAACAGAGTATCCAAAATGCAACACGAGATAGTGCTGGAAGATGAGACCCCCAGGTCAGAAGGCACTCACTGAGCTACTGGGGAAGAACAAAGGACAAGTATGTGTAGTGCTGTGACTAATGACGCAGCTGGGTCAAAGCCGAAAGGAAGCCCAGAGGCTGATGCGCACAGATGCAAAAGGAGAGTCTGGAGTTGTACAACGCACACAATAGGAACATGGAATGTGAGGAGCATGAACCAGGGAAAGTTAGAAATTGTCAAGCAGGAAATGGAGCGTATCAACATTACAATACTTGGCATGAGTGAATTAAAATGGACAGGAATGGGACATTTTCAATCAGGCAACTACAAAATATTTTATGTAGGAAATGAGAAATCGAGAAGAAATGGGGTTGCTTTAATAGTGAGAAGTGATGTAGCAAAAGCAATTAGGAGCTACAACACAAGGTCTGAGTGAGTGATATCAATGAGATTAAACAGGAAACCTATTAACATAACCATCATCCAAGTCTATGCTCCAACGTCAAACGCAGAAGAAGAATTGGAGAGATTTTATGCAGAAGTACAGGAGGAAATTGATCACACACCAAAATAAGATATGATGATAATCATGGGGGACTGGAATGCAAAAGTAGGGAACAGAGAAGAACTAGGAATTGTGGGGAAATGGGGCTTAGGAGACAGAAATGAATCAGGAGAAAGACTTATTGAATTCTGTGAAGCCTATGATTTGCTTCTTGCCAACACATTTTTTGAGCAACTGAAAAGACGACTGTACACATGGACATCACCAGATGGTCAATACAGGAATCAAACTGATTATATAACTGGAAACAGAAGATGGAGAAGTTCCATACTTTCTGCAAAAACAAGACCAGGAGCAGACTGCGGTACAGATCATGAACTGATCGTATCGAAAATCAGAGTAAAGCTAAAGAACAAGAACAACGCACTCATAATGCCAAAATACAATTTAAATAACATCCCAGCAGAGTATAAAGATCATATAAGGAACAGGTTTGAGGCTTTAAACTTAGTTGACAGAGAACCAGAAGAACTATGGACTGAAGTCAGGGACATTATCAGGGAAGAATGCCGAAAGACAATACCTCTAGTTAAAAAGAGAGAAAGACCTCAATGGATGACTGAAGAAACTCTTGAAATGGTTAGAAAAGGAAAGCAAAAGCAAAAGGAGATAGAAACACGGTCAGAACCCCAAATGCAACTATACAATGACTAGTACGTAGGGACAAAGAAAACTATTACAATAGTTATTGCATAGAAATAGAAAAGGAGAACAAAATGGGAAGAACAAGAGCCCTATTCCAAAAGATTAGAGAAATGAAAGGGAAATTTAAACCAAGAGTAGGGATGTTGAATAATCAACAGGGGAACACACTGACTGACTGAGATGAAATAAAAGGAAGATGGACGCAATACACTGAAGAACTCTATAAAAGAGATGTCAGGATGACAGATTCATTCACAGAGGAACATATAATGAAGAAACAAATCACCAGGAACAGATGCCATACTAATAGAGTTGCTACAAGCTACTGAGACTGAAGCTGTCCAAATTTTGACTAAAATCTGTCAAGAAATATGGAAAACTAAACAATGGCCCACAGACTGGAAGTGTTCAATATATATCCCACTTCCAAAGAAAGGGGATCCCAGAGAATGCAGTAATTATCGAACTACTGCCTTACTATCCCATTCAAGTAAAGTAATGCTCAAGATTCTACAACAAAGGCTCTTACTATATATGGAGCAAGAAATGCCAGACGTCCAAGCTGGATTTAGAAAGGGAAGAGGCACCAGAGATCATATCGTAAACATATGTTGGATAATGGAACGGAGCAAGGAATTTCAGAAGAAAATCACCCTGTGCTTTATTGATTACAGCAAAGCCTTTGACTGTGTAGATCATGGAAAACTATGGAATGCTTAAAAAGAAATGGGGGTGCCACAGCATCTGATTGTCCTGATGCGCAACCTATACTCTGCACAAGAGGCTACTGTAAGGACAGAATATGGAGAAACCTATTGGTTCCCCATCGGAAAGGGTGTGAGACGGGTGTATTTTATCACGCTATTTATTTAATTTATACGCAGAACATATCATACGGAAAGCAGGATTGGACCAAGATGAAGGAGGTGTGAAAATTGGAGGGAGAAATATCAATAATTTAAGATATGCAGACGATACTATACTCTTAGCAGAAACCAGTAATGATTTGAAACGAATGCTGATGAAAGTTAAAGAAGAAAGCAGAAAAGCAGGACTACAGCTGAACGTCAAAAAGACTAAAGTAATGACAACAGAGGATTTATGTAACTTTACAGTTGACAATGAGGACATTGAACTTGTCAAGGATTATCAATACCTCGGCACAGTCATTAACCAAAATGGAGACAATAGTCAAGAAATCAGAAGAAGGCTAGGACTGGGGAGGGCAGCTGTGAGAGAACTAGATAAGGTGCTCCAATGCAATGATGTATCACTGAACACCAAAGTCAGGATCATTCAGACCATGGTATTCCCAATTTCTATGTATGGATGTGAAAGTTGGACAGTGAAAAAGGTGGATAAGAGAAAAATCAACTCATTTGAAATGTGGTGTTAGAGGAGAGGTTTGCACATACCATGGACTGCAAAAAAGACAAATAATTGGGTGTTAGAACAAATTAAACCAGAACTATCACTAGAAGCTAAAATGATGAAACTGAGGTTATCATACTTTGGACACATCATGAGAAGACATAATTCACTAGAAAAGACAATAATGCTGGGAAAAACAGCAGGGAGTAGAAAAAGAGGAAGGCCAAACAAGAGATGGCTTGATTCCATAAAGGAAGCCACAGACCTGAACTTACAAGAACTGAACAGGGTGGTTCATGACAGATGCTCTTGTAGGTTGCTGATCCATAGGTTCGCCAGAAGTCGTAATCAACTTGAAGGCACACAACAACAACAACAACAGATGAACCAATGGTCTAAGTCAATATAAGTCAGCTTCCTAAACTGAATAGCTAACAGCTTATGCTCAGTTTTTTTTTTAAGGAGGGTATCACGCTACAGATTAGCCTAGAAAAGCTACATATTAATTTTTCATTTAATTTATTCCACCTACAACCAAACCTTGATGACCCCTAAAATGAGTCCCTAAGACTACCTATTCAGGTAGCTAATGAGAGGCTAGTGTGAGGTAAAGCAGCCTTTGATAATCACGGGCTTTCCCCCTACCTGACTCCTCAGATGTAAAAAGTGGCTTTGCTATTACCTAAAGTATGCACAAGTAAAGTTCACTAGACATACAGCATACTCCAGAAACCCAAATATAAACAGAAGTTGTGCTCCATACATAGCTTCTGAGATTCCATGCCATGTACATAAACTAGTAGAGTCAGGATATCAACCTTGAATAAGCTACCTGTGCTATTTCTCCTGAATTTGTAAATGTGTCCAGAATATTACATTCTATTGTTGTAACTGATATTTACAGAGAGCTCCATTTGAAAGCACCTACAGATCTTAGACAGAAGACAGGCAGTACATGAATTCTAGATCAGCTTTTACGGAAAAATCTGTTTACTGAGCTTGCCTTTTCAGTTCTTGTTGAATTTAGCAAACAATGCCCTGTCTACCACGATGTATCTGATGCTACTGAAAAGCTATGTTTGATAGCAGCTTCATTTATGGTGGTCTCTGTGTCCAAAGCCTCATGCTTTTTTGGGAAGTTTCAGATTATTCATACATGTGATATAAGTGATACTCTTTTTTTGGCATGTGGGCAGATTTCTGCCAAAGCAATGCACTTTAACACCATTATGTGATAAAAAACCATTCAAGTTTTTGCTTTTTGAGCCTTAGTGTCCATTGGAGGTCACTGATTCATAGGGTCACCATAAGTCGTAATAGACTTGAAGGCACATAACAACAACAGCAATAACAAGCTACAACCAGGCACACACAAACACTCCTGATATTTATTTGTTTTACTACATTTGTACTACTTTTGCAATATTTATTATTTATTTATCACTTGATTTATATCCCGCCCTTCCTCCCAGCAGGAGCCCAGGGCAGCAATATGATGCAGTGATTAACAGACTAAGCTGTAAACCAGAAATTCCTGATCAAAATCTCCTGAAGGGTCACCCTTGCCCTCTGCTGCTTCTCTTCTTCCCTTTCTTGGGCTACAGATAAAGACAGGAGGATCAAACAACTTGTGTTTATCCATCTCTCACCCTTTCCAACTCTATGTGCCTGAAGAACACTCCTAGGAACTCTTCCTGACTCCAAGAAGGCTGGCCTCTCAATACTTGCTAGAAGGCTTTACAGGTACTCCTGTAAACCAAGGGCACATAAAGGGAAATAGGCCAGGTTTTCATGGCAAAAGTGCAGCACCTTTCAGTCACAGCAACTCCCTTGTTGTCCCAGCAGTTCAGTCCTACTGGGACAATTATGTCATTATTAGCCCTACCTGACAACGCATGAATGATTGAGGGGTCCACCAGGCATCTTCCTTCCCCTACCCAGGCTGGCCACGGTGACAAGGTGATGACAAGTCCCCAGAATCTTATTAGGTTGTTTTTGGCAAGCCACTTTTCCTCGTCTTCAGTCCCACCCCCATCTGCACTATGGGGACAATACTGATGTATTGTACAGTGTTTTAAGCGTTACTCGGATAATGTATATGAAGAGTCTCTGGAGACTCTAAAGCTATACGGAAAAGCTACAATCCAGTTTTCAGGATATCACTATTATCTTCCCAAGTTGCTACTTTCCCTTTACATTTGTTTCACTTAGATGGGCTTGACACAACTGACTGCTAGTTAAGAGATTTAGCCAAAGGTAACAATATGCAGATTTCTGTTTTGGAGCACATGTTCTTGTCAAAAACAGCCTGCAAGCAGGAGCCGTTTTCTTCAGCAGAAGTGCAAATACTGTGGGGGCGTGGCTTGCGGAGCTGCATAATGGCTGCCTAATCTCCCTGCTCTGCTTCCCCTTGGAGTAAAACAACCCCAGAACGGCACTAAAGACTCTAAATATTCCCACTGAAAACTCTGAAACCCCTCGGGGAATGATTCCGACCCCTCCTAGAAATAAAGAAGGAGATTTAACAGGCTATTTTAAGCCACTAGACAGACGGCCCAAGTGCAGCTAAGAAGCCTGCTGTGATGTCCCTGTATATAGATATTACTGTAAATATGGTAAGTGCAGGTTTATTAAAGTATATATGGTAAGTGGACTGAGTGAGAGGGGGGAGTACATGGGCTAGAATGCTGGAGAATGCTGTATGATGATTGGCTGAGCATTTGAGTGGCTGAAGGTATAAATGAGAGTATGAGGGGTTGTTGTTTTGGGTTGTGAGGAGTTGAGGGAGTTGTGGGTTGGATTGCATTAGGCTGGTATTGAGGCAGATTATATATGACTAGAAACATAAAGAGTAATGCAATATATGAAACCATATGCTTGTCAAATATACCTTAAGTAATCTTGTTATTTCCTGGTTTTTATAAATAAATATTTTCTTGGTTTACCAAAAGCCTGATCCTTGGCTGGGGCTTTCACAGACCAGAAGGGTGGGCAGGGTATTTACCAAGGTAGAGAAACAATATCAAATGGTGGCAGCGGTGAAGAGAGAGTGTAACATCATCAAGTATCCAGAGCAACCCAGGGCTGTATGCTTTATAGACACAAAGATACAGGGGGGTTGTGGCCTGCAAGTGCACCCAGACACAAAGTAACAATAAGCCAGAAGGAGACTAAGGCAAAGTCTCAAGGTAATATTGTGAAATAGGGAGTGGCTGGTGGTGCTGCCTAGCAGTGGGATCTTGCGAGATCTGTGCTAGAGCCGGTGAGAGAACAAATAAAAACCAGGATCCTGACTGGTGGTGACCAGAGCTGGGGCACACAAGGTGGGATCCTGACACCTGCGTTAGACAATATGGCTCGAGGCCAATCGAGGATGACTAAGATGATGCCTCAAGAGGTAGGAGCTAATGCCTCACTGTCAAAAGAAGACTTGATAGCTCAATTAAAATTCTTTAAAACAGATATGGAAGATAGCTGGAATGTTGCCCTGAAGCCTTTACAAGATAAAATTGAGGCATATGGTGAGCGACTTGATAACATAGCAGCCTCAGCATCAGAGGCTTTAGATTTGGGCCTAACAAATGCAGAGGACGTTTCAATTCTAAAGCAGGAAAATCAAATCATCAAAAATAACCTAGAGGAATTACAAAATCGCACACGTCACTCAAACGTTCATTTTAGAGGAATTAAAGAAGGAGTGGAGGAACACTCTCCCTTAATGGCATCATTTATTACTGCATGGTTGACTACCATCATCCCAGAATTTGAACTCATTCCTTAGGATTTGGAATGTGCACACAGGGCAATAGCAGCCAAGCCTTCGGGCAAAGCCCCCCCAAGGGATATCATAGTATGCTTTGCAAGGTACATCAAAAAAGAACTCATGCAAAAAGTAAGAAAAATGAAGGAACTTTTATGACAATAAAGCAGTCATGGTTTTACAAGATCTATGCCCAGAAACTTTGCAGAGACTCAGAGACTTTCGACCAATAACAACTGTTCTTCAAAAAGCAAACGTTAAATACTGCTGGGGCTTCCCATTCAGGCTGCTAGTAACACGTAACGGCCAACTTCTTTCGGCATCTACATTGAGAGAAGCTCGGGGTTTGCTCAAAGTATGTAACATAGAACATCCGGATATCGCAGAATTGGAAGAAACAACAGGACAACAAGGCTCCCTCACTGTTAGAGGAACGAGATGGGGGAAAAACACACACACACGGGGAACGCAGCATAAGCATGACACTCTGCAAGAGGAATCATCACATCCTCCACTTTTACAAAATCGCAGCTAAAGTCAACACTCTGTTCCTTATATGAATGACTCCTTGTATAAGGATGTGGCTTTCTTCATAGCTTCTACTTTCTCTTGGGAAGACAGAGATTGCAGGAACAAGAGATTATATAAAAAAGAGAGATAACTAACTATTTTCAGAGATATATGGTTTAGTGCTAAGGGGTCAGACTGAGGGTTCATGACGGAAATTTCTCATACCATGGACCTGAATCTAGTTTTATTGAATGATACTCTGGGGGGGGGCAGGGGGGGATAAGAAGATATTGACAGTATTGTTTTGATCTTCTTGTAGTCATTGCCCGGTAATATAGTGCTTATAGCACCTTGGGCCAAAAAGCTTGAGCCAGTCGGCACAAGCGCTAGCCAGACTACAGTAATCTGGGCTAGCCTTTGGACCCTCCTTTGGAAGGAAATTTGTTTAGTTAAGATTTTACTATTTTGAAGAAATGGCTATTAGCAAAGTTGGGGGGAAAAGGGCTAGGGGATGTTTGGGGGCAGGGCTGGGTACTTTGCTGCAGAGAGAAATATTTTTTCAGTCAATCAGTTGCATCGTTTTAGATGTGGTTAAACTGCAGATAATCTTTGATGAAAGCCCAGTAAGATGAACAATACAAAAGTAGTGACCCTGAATGTTAAGGGTTTAGGAAATATAATTAAAAGAAGGCACATACTTTCATATGTTAAGCAAATGCATCCTTCTGTTCTGGGACCCCGGAACAGTTTTCAAGGGCGGGGGGCTCAAGACTGGCAGGCAGGTTATGTCATGATGACCTACTTGCAGGTGCATTTTACATCTGCTTATTTAATGGGTTAAGTAAACAATAAATCTGTCATATGCTATCACTGTCACAATCATACATACATACATGAATAAAAAAGAGAAAAACATAAGTTTAATATGTTTTTTAATAATGCTTTTAACACTTTTTAAAGTTGCTTTTAAAATTGTTTTTAACGCTGTTTTGTTTTAATGTATTTTAAGATCTGTTTTTATGATGTTTTAAAGTGTTTTTAGTGCTTTGTTTGCCTCCTTGGGCACCTGCTGGCAGGAAGGGCAGGATACAAATTACATAATAAATAAAATAAATAATAAGTAGTAATTGCTCAAAGTAAAAATTACAGAATGCTTATGGATAATGGAATACCCTTTGTAAGTTCTAACTAATCTGTTTATGCTTCAGAGATGGAAAAGAAGAAAGCAAGATCTTTTGTACAACGTTAGGAACTTTCCATTTATTACTGGAACTTCACATAACATCTTTAAAATAAAGATGTATAAAGATCTTAAAATAAATTAAAAGTACAATAAATTAAAATAAAAAAGATCTTAGAATAAATTTTAAATTAAAGGATAAAATAAAAAGATCTTAAAATATGTAATAAATAAAATAAAGATTTTAAAATAAATAGTATAGCTGTGTTCCTTGTATTCTATTATTTATAACATGGATATCATAACAGGCATGTATTATACTTAATAACAAACCCTAAAGATAGTTTCAGAAGGGTGGTCATGATCTTCTGAGATATGAAAACACAAACAAGGAGTCTGTTGCATCTTAAATAAATTTGTGAGTTTTTAAGGTGCCATAGATGCCTTGTTTGTGTTTTAATAAACCATAAACATTACTGTGGCACACTTAAGCCAAAGGTGGCTTGGCGTTCAGCAGTTCTAGTGATGAATTCATTCATAATATTTTCCAAAGGAATTTGGCCAGTTCTTTGCTTGTGCACATGAAGAAGGAGCAGATGTGTAAGGCACTACTGTTTCATGTGATTACACAGGTATGTCTTTACCCTCCTCAGAGCACTGAAATAATGTTCTCCTGATGCTGCTGATGCAGGTATGGTGTGTAAGAGCTGTACCAGCATGACAACTTGGTCTAAGAGATTTCGGACTGTCTGAGGCTGTTGTCTCAATGATTGTGAGATACCTTCAATAGTCTTTACTTCAGCAGTTGGAACGACTGTTGGGAGGAGTAACAGCTGTGCCAGAAGCCTGTTCAAATCAAAGTCACAGCTGTGAACTCCAAGGGCCTCTCTGAGCTCTTCTGTGCTGCTGAAATGCCTTCCACATGCAGCAGTTACTAAAGGATTTTCCAGTTTCACTAGCTGGTCCATTCCAGGCTGACTGAACTGACGTTTGATTTCAGATGTTATGTGATTAATTACATCAAAGAAATCCTTCTGGAGAGTTTTCTTTGCATCCAGGACCACTGGTGGTGTTGGTGTCTTTGTATGCTCAAAACGTGCTGGTGGTTTTCTACCTCTTGAAATTTCAGGCATCTTCAAGCCCAGTTTCCCGGCAGCAATTTTTGTGTCTTTCCAAATTGTTTCAAATGCACTCTCTGATCTTAGGTTTGACAGGGTACAAATAAGCATTTCTGCTGCTTGTTTTGCCCCTGCTGCACTGTATTTTGTGCCTTCTGGGTTCTTGCAAGCTCTTCGCATGGCCTACACACTGCTATGGATGTACTGAGCCCAAATGCTGTTTCAAATTTACCAAGGATTTTGTACCAAATTCTTCCAAGCTATACAAGAAGTGGATTGGACTGTGAAAGACCAGCCCAAATGGTGTTTGCATTTTGACAAATTTGTAGGGCAGTCCAATATCTGGGAGAGGAGGTCAGGTCTCCTGCTCCCCTTGTGCATTCACTATAGCTGCCCAATTTCTGTGTTTTTTAAAGTTTGATTGAAATAGCTGTGGGCTATAGGTAGGTTCTTAAACTGCAAGGTTTTTTGCCTATTAGTGAATATAAAGTACAAGCTCTACTTATGAAACTAATTGCATTAAGTTAGTGAACCTGCTTATGTTAAACTGTTTGAAAATTTGAGAATCCTGTGTATTTGATTCTTTATCACAATCTCAGCTGTAGTATATGAGCAGCATTTAGTTCAAACTGATGTTTGTAAAACATTATACTCACTCAAGAATGATTCTGAGTCACTGTGTTGAAGACCTTTGTTCTTAATCTTCAGTAGGACTCCAACATACAGATTAAAAATGGCTGCTGCAAAGCTCTCCTCCCTGTGTTCTCCCAGCTCCAAGAAGCAGTCCCTCTGTTAGCTCAATTAAAATACTTTTAAAGAGAAAGTGATCCTTTCTAAGGTGTGTGAGCCCCTTTTATGAACAAAATACACCCAAAATAATGGGACAAATCCTGGGGGGAAGAAATGCAAATATCTCAGAACAGAATTCTAGGCAACTGGGGGAAGGTGTAGTATTCTGAGTAGTTTAAGTATGTTGCGACCTAGCGGCCAAAAGGCAGATGTATTGCTATAGCAAAGGGAGACTGAACATGCTCCAATTTGCTGGCTGGAACTGTTTCTAAAATGGCTGCCAGGCAAAGATCTTGATGAAAACAGAACATGATTAACACAGTAATCTGTTAGCATTCCTGGTGTAGTCTCCATAGATTACAGAAGGGATTCTCATGCTCTGACGGCCTCTTTGTAGTGGCAGTGCAAGAAACCATTTTTTTCCAGAACTTAAGAACACTGCTGTACCACTATCAATTTTGCCTGGTCATTTCAGGGGGGGCTCAGCTCACCCAACCTTAGTCTTAGGGGGAGCTCAAGCCCCCCTGCCCCCCCCTGTTCCGGGGTCCATGCTTCTGTTCTATTTCTACAAGAAATTCATAATCCCAAAAAATCAGAGACTCTATTGAAACATGCCTATTTTCGAAATCAATATTTAGCCAGAGGCACATCCAAAGCATGAGGTGTGGCAAAAAAATTTACATCTAATTTTCCTTTTAAAGTTAAAAAGATCCTAAGAGACCCTGAAGGTAGATTTATATTTGTAGCTGGGTTACTAGATGGAAAGGAGCTATGCACTTTTGGCTCTATATATGACCCTATTAAAGGACAAGAATTTTTTTTTTGCAAGTCTTTTCAAAAAGCTCTTCAAATTCAAATTAGGAAATATAATTTTGGGTGGCGATTTCAATATTAACTTGAAAGCCACCAACTCAGCAAAAAAAATTTAAAAAATTAAAACTGGACTGAAATCAAGCAATGCTCAAACAATGAGCCAAACCAAAATACAATTTTTATGCAGCTTACAAAGTTATAATTTGAAAGAAGTGTGGTCAGAATTATACCCGACTGATCATAGGCACACCTTTTTCTCATCAGTTTATAAAACTCATTCACGGCTAGATGGTATAGTGCTGTCAGACACTCTGCTTTCTCTTCTACAAAATGCTGATATAGGAGTAATAAGGATCACAGATCATGCCCCAGTATCAACCATATTGCAGCTTGCTCAGTCGAAAGCCACTATGCCTTCATGGCATTTTCACCCTTGGTTGCTTACCAGACAACCCTGAAAAGACAAAATCAGAGAAGCTCTAATAAATTATTTTAAAGAAAATGAAACTCCAGAAACTTCGATAGGCACACAATAGGAAGCAATGAAGGCAGTCATCAGGGGAATATGCATTAAGGAACTCTCAGAGGTTAAGAAATCAAATAGGGTGCATACTAGTATGCTAGAACAGGAAATTGCACTGCTACAGAACCAATATGGTCTCACAGGGTCACGACAGATATATAAGATACTTATATTAAAAAGAAATGAACTAGACTTGATTGAAACAAACAAAATTTTAATTGATATGCTATACACAAAGCAAAAATTCTTTGAACATAGCAGTAAGAGCTCAAGGTTATTAGCAAATTGACTAAAACGTAAACATAAAAAACGCACAATACATGTAATCCAAAAATCCCAAAGAGCATATTAAAGACAGAATTAGAGCAATTTCCAGGGGTTTCTGGCCTACAAGTTAATCTAACAAAATCGGAAGCAATGTGCTTCCACTTATCTCCAGAGACTCAGTGCCAATTCTCAGCTGCTCTGGGCATTCGTTTGAGCCCAAAGCAGCTATGATACCTGGGAGTGCAAGCACATAGAAACCTTAATAAACTATTTATGGTTAATTACAGACCAATTTGGTATGCATTAAAAGCTGATAGGAATAAGTGGGCTAAATTACAACTTTCACTATCAGCAAGGATCTCCGCAATAAAAGTGACATTTTTGCCTAAGTTAACCTTTTTACATCATGCACTTCCTGTTCACATCTCGGAAAAACAATTAAAGATTTGGCAAAAAGAAATCGAACAATTTATTTTTAATAAAAAATTACCCAGAATTAAAAAAACATTATTATACCGACAATCCAAAAAGGGGGTGGGTGGGGAATTCCACACTTAAAACACTATTTTGATGCCAAACAATTATATCATCTTATTTTTATAATATTGGATAATAAAACAAAAAGATGGGTTCAACTAGAAAATATTTTAGTGAAAGGTATTCCATTAGGGGTAATACTCTTCAGAAAACCCTCAAAAACTTTGTTACAACAATTAAAAGAAAATCCATTCACTAATACTTTACTACAAAGCTGGCAAAGATGGGGAAAATATCTTTTATCTAAGACATCATCTATGACACCACTCTTTTTTCACCCAGAATTTTATAATACCAATAGATACTTACCTTGGCAGCAGTGAAGGGGGTTTATCATCTTCGTGATTTTTATGTTAATGGTTCCCCAATAACACAGCAGGCCTTTACAACAGCACTGGAGGGACAGAAACTTCAATGGCTACACTGGAGACAGTTAGCAGACTTTATACACTGTCCCAACATTAAAGTAGTAGGAAGGACAAGTTTATCCCCCTTTGAAAATATTATATTGGCAGCAAGAGACAAAGATAGGGGTATTGTGTCAAAAAATTATCAACTTTTATTAGATAAAGTAGAAGAGAACATATCTGGATTAAAGAAAGTATGGGAAGGTGATTGGCGAGTAGAAGTTGAGGAGGAAGAATGGAAAAAGTTTTGAAATAAATCTCTGGTGAAAACCTCTTCCAACCAAATAAGAGAAACCGTGTTAAAAATAGCTCACAGATGGTATTTGACACCAATACATCTATCTTGAATTAATCGGATACACTCCCCCAGATTTTGGAGAGGATGTATAATGGCTGGAACTTATCACCACATGTGGTGGGAGTGTGCCTCAGTGCAAAAATTTTGGACTTTAATCTTTAATGAAATTGAAATAATCACCTCCAAACAAATAGACAGAACATCACAATTGGCAGTGCTGAATCTATTTGAAGGAGCAAACAAAGGTATAATCTACAAAACTCTATTAGGCCATTTACTGATGGCCGCCAGAATTACTATAGCTACTCATTGGAAAACATTACAAGCAGCTACAGTAGATTATTGGTACAGGAAAACATGGTATCTTGCTTTCATGGAAAAATAAACAATCAAATTGAGAGTATCCCCAGGTATCACCAAGAAAGACAATTTCTATGAAACTTGGTATCCATTTATAGTCTATGTAAATCAAAAAGAACATGGTAGAGAACCTCCACCACATTACACTCGAATCTGGAATGCCTAACATTGTATGTGACTTAATTTTGTCTTTTTTGTTTCAGTATTTATAAGTTGATAGACAATGATAGGTTTGTTCTGGTTATATAATTTTTCTTTTTATGTCAAGCAGTACTAGTGTTTGGAGGCTGTAATTAATGTGTAATTCTGTATTAAAAAGTTAATAAAAAAGAACTAAAAAAGAAGTGCAAACACTGTGATCAGAAAGATGACTGTATAAGCTCTGCCTTCATAATGTTCATCTCTGTTTGCACAAGGGCTCTCAGGGACCAACTGCAGTTCAAAAGCTAAGAACTGATTCACACTTTCCACAACAAGGTTTTTAGGCACATTTACACTTTGGTGTGTGGAGTAGCAAATACCATAAAATGTGACCTGGAAATTCATGTTTACAAACTCAGTAGGGAGCTATGGTTGGGGCTTTCCAGAACAAGAACAGACACACACTGCACCGCTTGCCTTCATGCTTTTGCCTATATGTGAGCAAACTCCTTAGGTGGCCGAACTGTTTCCAGATTCTCATTCTTTGGACTCATGACTTCTCAAAAGAGGGACACCATATAATTCCTCTGCTCAGAACATCAGATTGCCACATATCTGTTTTAAGGGATAGGGTTGTATATAGGATTTATCTTGTACTATGCTTTTTACTATATTTATTAAATTAATCTGGAAATGGGAGCTAAATACTCACCCCCCTTTTTTTAGGCAAAGAACCAGTGCATGATGTTCGGGACGGAGCAAATAAAAACAGTCCCATTCCCCCCCCACACACACACACAGGGAAACAAATGTCTGATGAGAGCTAGTGTGCATGTGTGTTGTACAGAAAACCCTAGGTTTCTGCTGGTTTTTCCTATGCATAGGCAGGATAAGCCAAAAGAATTTAGTAGCAGGAAGGAGGAGTAGACACCAAAGTAGTTGAGCACACTAAGATCCCAGGGACAATGGGTTCCTGCCCTCCTGATAGCATTTGTAGGCCCCAGAACACAAGTGAGTCAATGATTTGTGTTTCTAGTCTCCAGCATATATAAAAGAACTGACACTAGCTCCGGGGACATGGCGTTGCGTCTAAAACGTGTGTCAGGCTTGGGCAATATAGTTTTTGATTATTTACTAGAGTCCTAAAAGTCCATCAACTGGAAATAGGTGCAAAATGATGGCTCCATGGTTTATTTGCAAATACATTGCTTAGAAATGTTAATGATTAAGTGGCATATAAATGCCTTACATAAATAAATAATATGCTTAGAATTAAGGAACAGTGTACCTCTAAGAACATGTTCAGTCCAGGAATTAGTTTTCAGTACCAGAATTGACTTTAGAGTCCTTTTACATAACAATCCACTCCTGTTTCTCCACCCAGCAAGCCAAACCTTTTTTGATTTTCAGCAACCCCATTTAAAATCAAAGAGGATGGAGAAGGCCCCTTCTTACTGTTGCTATTAAACAACTGAGAATCAAGAACCATTTACCACTCTACTGAAAATCAAAGATCTATCAGTATATCTACTCTAACTTCTACCCACCCCTTACTTAATTGGCACTGTCACTCCTATATAATTGCTATACAAACGTGCCATGTTCCCCTATATGGCTGTAAATATACATCAGGCAGCCAGAAACACAAAGATCTTAAACAAGCAGAACTAATGGAACCCAGAGGACATCAATAAATCCTCCAGTTTCTCAGAAAAGCTATTTTTTGTCAAGTTTTCTGAATGAATTATGGATCATAATGGGACAAATGTTCCAGGCTAACAGAAGTTATGTCTGGCCACTGTTTCACTCTGCAGCAAGTAGCTGTGCAACCATAATTAGCTGTCATCATTTTGATGATGTTGAGCCCCAACTCTCCCAGGGGGATCAGGGAGGGGAGTCGGCCAAGCCCCAGCCTCCTCAGATAGAGCAGGGGGAGAAATCAGAGGTAGATGAGACTTTCGAGGACAATGAGGGGGAGTAGTTGACAGCCTGCCAGTTCCCACAGACAGTTCTCCTGCTGAAACAGACTTCGCTCCACCTACAGACACCCAAACAGAGCCATTGGAGGATGACCGGGTGGGCGCGCTAGCTCCATCCCCTCCAGGATTCCCCACCTGGCACTTCAAATGCTTTCCCGCCTCCTGAGGCATCTGTTGAGCCTGTATTGTCAGATGAGCCGGCAGAGGCTCGCCCCCTTCACCTCGCATGAGCCAATGCGAGAAGGTGGGACTTCGAAGGAGTTAGAGATTGTGGGCGAAGACCTTCCCTACTTAAGGCGGCGCCCCCCTGACCCAGTTGCTGAGTCAACTTTTTTCACACGCTGCAAAAGATGCCTAGGTAGCTTAGTTGGGGACTGCAGTGAGTTAGCATAGCTAAGTCTATGAAATGCATTGCCTTTGATGTTACTCTAATAAAACAGGAATTAATTCCAGTCTCACCTCCGTTTCGTGACTCGCACTCTGGGCAGGACACTGGTTGAGTCAGAAAGGAGAAGCAGCCGTCATCTCAATTGCCCCTGTGTCTCAGGGTCTGTGTCTTAAGTGATGGACACAATGCAAGTTCCTGCTATCATGGAGGATGGAAAAAAGGGCTTGAATCCACCAAAGGCTCCCTCCCCTGATCAAATACAAGATATAGAAGCAAACCTCTCTGTAGAAAAGGCTGTATTAGCATTTTTCGGCCCTTCTCCCACCCTGTTCATTGGTGCTTTCACCCAAGTAAAGAAGGACTGGAATGCAGCCTCACTTTACTTGCTGCTGGCAGAGCCTCTGTTCAGCAGTTCAGAAAAGGTTAAAAAGTTTTTTTTAAAAAAAAAATACCTATATCTTTCTTCACAGCTGGTATAGCACAGTGGAGAGGAGAGCCTGGCTGGGAGTCCAGAGACTGTGAGTTCAAATCCCCGCTCGTGTCTCCTGGGTGAAGGGCCAGCTAAAGATCACCCCACAGTGAGTGGCTCAGGGGTTATGTGCCCTGCCACCTGTGCAGCCATGGGCAAGCTGCATAGTCCCAAGGAGCTCACTTGCCCCCCAGCTGGCAGTTGCAGACAAGGAAGGGGCTGGCTTGTGCAGCTATGGTAAGCCGAGCAGGCCCTCGCCAGCTGGGGAGCACTAGCCTCAGAGGGAGGCATTGGTAAAGCCCCTCTGAATACGGCTTACCATGAAGTCCCTATTCAGAGGGTAGCCATAAGTCGGGATCAACTTGAAGGCAATCCATTCCCATTGTTCATATCTTTCTTCAAAATGACTGGCAGGCATCTCCCCACTAGGATCACCCAACATCATTTCCTCCCCATGGATGGGTTTGTGTGAGTGTGTGTGTTCAATGCGGTGTGCAGTGTGGGGTGAAACCTTCCCCCTCTTAAGACCAATAGGAATGGAACAAATCACCCCACACTCACCACCATGGGAAAAGTAATTTGCTTACTATGTGGTATTTTTCTCCCCTCTTGGTACTACTTGTCTGCCCCTAGCAGTGGCTGAGATGTTTGCCATTCCCACTGCTTTGCCAGGTTCTTGGGGGGAACTGCAAGCTGGGGCTTAGCTTCTTCAGGGGACACCAGGAGTAGCATTATTCATGGAAAGTGGAGAATGGCTGGATAGGTAAGGTACATCCCGCTTTCACACTATAAACTGCCTGGCCTAATGCTCTAGAATTTACTGGTTTTGTTTTGTTTGTCGTTTTTGTAAAGGAGGTGCCAGCACTGAAGCCTCCATCAAGTGCCACCCTTTTGTCATAAAAGGCTGTGTTTCCCCTCTCCCTGATTTGGTATGTGAGACTCAATGTATTAAAGACACGTCTCATATGCGCAGATGCTACTCTCTTTATTATTTCACGTAGTACACAGTAGTGTCCTAGCAGTAGTGAGCATGGAACAAAATAAGTTCTTCAGTGCTGTCTGTCATTTAAGCAGTGATGTGGGTTTTCAGGAAAATTGTCTGATACCCTAAAGCAGCCTTTCCCAACTAGTGGGCCACCAGATGTTGTTGGACCACAACTCCCATCAGCCTCAGCCAGCATTGCCAATGGTCAGCAAAGATGGGAATTGTGGTCCAACAACATCTGGTGGCCCACTAGTTGGGAAACGCTGCCCTAAAGAGCATATTAAAAAATACCCCATGTTAATGTTATGTCCCAATAGCCACAAGTATTTGAACTGAAACATTTGAGTAGGAAAAAAATTAAAATGAGTGCACTTAATGTGGTTTCAACATTATATTCAAACAAATTCAAAGCTTTAGGTGGAAATTACTTCTATTGGAATAATACTTGTAAAAAATTAAAGATATTAGAAGAAAGCACACAAAGTCACTGAAAACTGTTGACATGCTAATTTTAGCACATTCAAAGAACTGTGCATGATATCCCATAGGCATGATTCTGCACTCATCTATTCTGACTTTCACTTTCTCCCACTGAGTATATATATCCTCTTATAAATAAAGAAATATTCCACCGAATTGGAAACTAGAGTCTAGGCACTGAAGACTGAAAATGTAATTTAAAAAAAATCTTCACATCCTCCCGCCCCCCCGCCCCCCGCCCCCCCCCCAGTTTTTGGTGGTAATTACTAGGCACAAACCCAAAACAATATGCTTAATTTGCATAATTAGCAAATAATTTGCATAATATACAAAATAGCCTGCCTGGATTTGTGAAACTGGAATATGGCAACCCTAGTGATAGAACCTATGCTTTGCATGCAAAAGGCCCCAGGCTCAGTCCCTTCAGTCTTCAGTTAAAGAAGGATCAGGGTAGCAGGTAACAGGAAGTCCTCTCTCTCCCAAGGACCCTGAAAAGCTGCAGCCAGACAAAGTAGACAATACTGCAAGAGACTAATATGGCTACCACTCTGTCAATGAATTAAGGAAACCCTAGATCTATTCATACTGGGTTTTGGAACAATATATTTCATATTCACTAATAGGCAAAAAACCTTGTGGTTTAAGAATGTACCTATAGCCCACCTACAGCTGTACCTATAGCTCAGAGGCACATGTTACCAAATTCTTCCAAGCTACACAGGAAGTGGATTGGACTGTGAAAGACCAACCCAAATTGTCTTTGCATTTTGACAAATTTGTAGGGCAGTACAATATCTCAGAGAGGAGGTCAGGTCTCCTACTCCCCTGGTGCATTCACTATAGCTGCCCAATTTTCCTGCTTTTAAAAGTTTGATAGAAAGATCTGTGGGCTATAGGTACATTCTTAAACCACAATGTTTTTTGCCTATTAGTGAATTTCTCTGCATTTTAATCTGGGAGGTAAGAAATGGGATCCTGTGCAAGTTTGCTGAGAATGGATTGATCATTTGCATGCTTATTGAGTTCAGTGGGATTTACTCCCCTGCAATCATGTTTAGGATAGGTGAAACTGACCACAAGGGATGGGGAGGGGAGCAGGCAGCATGGGGAGGAGGAGGACAGGTTTGATCATTTGCATGTTTATTGAGTTCAGTGGGATTTATTCCCATGCAATCATGCTTAGGATACATAAAACTGACCGGGGGAGGGATGGAGGGATGGAGTGGGCAAGAGAGGAGAAAGATGGAAGAGGGGAGGAGAGGAGGGAGAGGAGAAGGGAAGGAGGGGGAAGGCAGGTCTGATCATTTGCATGCTTACTGAGATCAATGGGATTTACTCCTATGCAATCATGGTTAGGATAGGTAAAACTGACCATGGTGGAGGAGGGGGAGGGGAAAGGAAAGGAGTAGATTGGAGGCAGGCAAAGGAGGGGGAGGGGAGGGCAGGTTTGATCATTTGCTTATTGAGTATTTACTCCCATGCAATTATGCTTAAGATAGGTAAAACTGACCATGGGGAGGAGGAAAGGGAGGGGGAGGAGGGGAAAGGGGATTCAAAGGGGAAGGGGATGGAGAGACAGGGGCAAAGGAAGGGGGAGGGAAGGGACAAGAGGGAGGGGATAGGAGGGAGGAGAAGGGAGGGAGGGTTTGACCGTTTGCATACTTTTTGAGTTCAATGGGATTTGTTTTACCATTGCCTTCCTCTGAGGCTGAGAGGCAGTGACTGGCCCAAGGTCACTCAGTGAGTTTCATGGCTTTGTGGGGATTCAAACCCTGAGCTACCAGGCCGTAGTCCAACACTGACCCAGGGGAGGGGCAGGGAGGGGAGGATATTGGGTGGGTGGGCACTGGGCAGAGGGGAAGCACCTTTCTTTCCAAAAGGAAAACATTGTGAACAGTATCATTGCTTTTCAGTGTTTCCCCCACCTTTTTATTCTACAGCAGGCACATGTAGTCTCCCACCGAAATTTAAACCAAAGCTGTCCCTGGCAACATCCACACTAAGCCTTTATTTCACTGTGGACAGTCATGGCTTCTCTCAAAGAATGCTGGGAAGTGTAGTTAGTGGAGGGTGCTGAGAGTTGCTGTGTTCTCCTCACAGACCTTCAATCAGAGTGGCTGACTGTTAAACCACTCTGGTTCCTGGAGCTCTCTCAGTGGAATAGGAGTCTCTTCTCAGCACCCTTCACAAACTACACTTTCCAGGATTCTCTGAAGGAAGCAATGACTGTCTCACATGAAATCGAAGTCTGGTGTGGATGTGGCCCCCTAATTAGGCTAGCTCAGCAGCTGTGAGTTTGGCTTTTAGAACACTGACAGTTGGTCTTACTGAGCATGCCCGACACTACCATTCAGTTCAATGCAAAATTTATTAAATTAATTAAAAATCAGCCAGGCATTTTTTTAAACTTTTAAACTGCAGAAGATGGTCAGAGTAGGGGGCAAGCTCAGTCATAGGAGTACAGGTACTCTGTGAATATGGCTGATTTTTAATGAATTTCAACAGATTATGAGAAGTCTGACAGAAAAAAGTCCAAAAGGGCTCTGAGTTTTTTCTGTCTTTTTATACTTTGAACTCTCTATTCTCTCTGAGTGTTTTGTGTATGCCATGAAAGTTGAGAGGGGTGTTAAACAAGCATTTCTGAGTTCAGGACCAGGGCTGGTTCTAAAGGGTGGCCAGGTGGGGCACTGGCCCGATGGCCCCTGGAGCTACAGGGGGCCCTCTGCTCTCCTTCCGCAGTTCACGGAAGCATCCACAGACTGCCATCCCCCCGCTATCCCCCTGCTTTACCTGCCTTTCTATTGTTTTTTGCAGTGCGCAGATTTGCCATCAATTAAGATGGCGGCCAAGGCCTCCTTACGGGGCTAAAGCCTCTGCCGCCATCTTGGCTGATGGCACGCTTGCATGCTACATGCGCACATTGCTGCCATCAACAAAGATGGCGGCAGAGGCTTCAACCCCTTAGGGAAACCTCGGCTGCCATCTTGATTGATGGAAAACCTGTGTGGCCCGCAAAAAACAACAGAAAGGTAGGTGAAGCGGGGGGATGTCAGGCGGCGTGGAAGCTCCTGTCTTGCGGTCCGTGGATGCTTAAGTTCCATGGATCACAGAGGGGGAGCAGAAGGGCCCAGGGCAGTCTGGTACCCAAGGGCCCCGGCATGCCTGGGGCCGGCCCTGGCTCCATAGAATGGTTCACACTATGTTTTCACAATCCTACCTGTAGGAGGGAGTATGGTGAAAAAACTTACTGCTTTGCTTGCATTAACCAGGTCTGGCATTCTATATCTTTATGACAGCCCACTACAACCGTAACGTAATTATTTAGCAATTATTTGGACAGCCCAATGCAACTTAAGTTACCAATTTATCTTCACTTCTCAGCAGCATGGAACTACACTGCAGGAAAACACCTGGTGTGTGTGTGTGTGCATGTGTGCACGTTTTTGCATTTGTGTGTGTGTTGGAGGTGACCACACTACATGGTATGCACAGTATGGATTAAGGATGAGGGAGAAATTCAGTTCAGTTTGCATTTAAAATGTGAAACTACCAAATTTACACTTTCTGAAACAACATGTGAAGTGAAACACAGCTATCCTTCAAAATTTATTCCATTCCATTTATGATTTGCTTCCTATGAAGCATCTACAGCATCTTAACCACAGTTCCACCCACACCAAGGTTAGTTCTAAAGCAGAGTTTGAAACATGTTTCAAGTTTGGTTTAAAACTAACCAAAGTTACTACTGTAAAAAGGGACGGGGGGAGAAAAATAAGAAAAATGAAGCAGGAAAGGAAAAGGGAAAGGCACACACAAGCCTTGGAGGAATGCTCCTGCTCTCTTAAGGCATCAGAAATGGTTAAATCTGCATCAACCAGGCTTAAGTGGGATACGAGCTTGCAACTGTTTTAACAAAACCATTGCTTAGGATTAATATATAGTCACTCTAATTGTGTGGTAGGAGCATGTTGCACCCCCTTCAGCAATGGGAATAACACAGCCAGACACAGGTTTTTGGGTGAAGTAGGGCCACAACTTTATTGATTAGAGCAAGTAAAGCTGGGTTGGCATGGCAGTAGGGCCAGGATCTGCTTTATTCCAGCAGCCCATGCTGGAGGAATGCTGAATCAACCAACAAGCAGTTGGGAACTACCTTGGGGAGCTGGCCTGCTTTAGACCCAAGTGGGGTGTGAACCCAAGGTACCTGTGGTCCTGCTGACCAACCAGTGGGAGGGGTTGTGAGCTGGATGAGGTGACACCCCTCCCGAGCTAGGGGCATGGCCATCTTGTACCCCACTGGACTCCTTATGGGAGTCCCCTTTATGATTGATCCTGCCCAATGCCATTGTGACAGAGTTATGACAGAGGTGAATGAACGCCTAACAATTGCACAGCAAACCACTGAGAGATAGGCTAAAAAACCTGCTCAACAATGGGGCCACATTCGTTGAGAGGAAAAATTCCTATCCAGCCCTGTCAACCAGCGACCCAGTTAAACACCGCTCAGTGATGCCCTAAGACTGAGGGAGGGTGCATGGGAAAGCCAGCACATGAAGAAAGAGGCCGGCTCTCAGCAGACTGGGGCCTTTAAAGGCCTGGGCCTGGATCCACCCTTTAGCTGCTCTTGTGAGACTGCCCAGAATTGTGGGTGATCTTGTGACAGCTGAGCCATGGATGGGAAAATACTAACTCCTCCCTCCCATTGCTGCCTGGGGCATGTTCCACCCCACAATTAGCACCCCATGCAACAATACAGCGACTAGTACATAGAGACAAAGAGAACTATTACAATAGTTACTGTATAGAAATAGAAAAGGACAACAAAATGGGAAGAACAAGAGCCCTATTCCAAAAGATTAGAGAAATGAAAGGGAAATTTAAACCAAGAGTAGGGATGTTGAATAATCAACAGGGGAACACACTGACTGACCGAGATGAAATAAAAGATGGAAGCAATACACTGAAGAACTCTATAAAAAAGATGCAAGGATGACAGATTCATTCACGGAGGAACCATATGATGAAGAACCAGAAATTTTAGAATGCGAGGTAAAAGCTGTTCTTAAAATACTTGGAAGGAACAAATCACCAGGACCAGATGGCATACCAATAGAGCTGATACAAGCTACTGAGACTGAAACTTTCCAAATTTTGACAAAAATTTGTCAAGAAATATGGAAAACTAAACAATGGCCCACAGACTGGAAGCGTTCAATATATATCCCACTTCCAAAGAAAGGGGATCCCAGGGAATGCAGTAATTATCGAACTATTGCCTTACTATCCCATTCAAGTAAAGTAACGCTCAAGATTCTACAACAAAGGCTGTTACCATATACGGAGCAAGAAATGCCAGACGTCTAAGATGGATTTAGAAAGGGAAGAGGCACCAGAGATCATATCGCAAACATATGTTGGATAATGGAACGGAGCAAGGAATTTCAGAAGAAAATCACCCTCTGTTTTATAGATTACAGCAAAGCCTTTGACTGTGTAGATCATGAAAAACTATGGAATGCTTTAAAAGAAAAGGGGGTGCCACAGCATCTGATTGTCCTGATGTGCAACCTATACTCTGCACAAGAAGCTACTGTAAGGAGAGAATATGGAGAAACCTATTGGTTCCCCATCGGAAAGGGTGTGAGACAGGGGTGTATTTTATCACCCTATTTGTTTAATCTATACGCAGAACATATCATACGGAAAGTGGGATTGGACCAAGATGAAGGAGGTGTGAAAATTGGAGGGAGAAATATCAATAATTTAAGATATGCAGACAATACCATACTATTAGTAGAAACCAGTAATGATGTGAAAAGAATGCTGATGAAAGTTAAAGAGGAAAGCACAAAAGCAGGACTACAGTTGAACTAAAGACTAAAGTAATGACAACAGAATATTTATATAACTTTACAGTTGACAATGAGGACATTGAACTTGTCAAGGATTATCAATACCTCGGCACAGTCATTAACCAAAATGGAGACAATAGTCAAGAAATCAGAAGAAGGCTAGGACTGGGGAGGGCAACTATGAGAAAACTAGAAAAGGTCGTTAAATGCAAAGATGTATCACTGAACACCAAAGTCAGGATCATTCAGACCATGGTATTCCCGATCTCTATGTATGGATGTGAAAGTTGGACAGTGAAAAAAGCGGATAAGAGAAAAATCAACTTGTTTGAAATGTGGTGTTGGAGGAGAGCTTTGCACATACCATGGACTGCAAAAAAGACCAATAATTGGGTGTTAGAACAAATTAAACCAGAACTATCACAGAAGCTAAAATGATGAAACTGAGGTTATCATACTTTGGACACATCATGAGAAGACCTGATTCACTAGAAAAGACAATAATGCTGGGAAAAACAGCAGGGAGTAGAAAAAGAGGAAGGCTAAAAAAGAGATGGATTGATTCCATAAAGGAAGCCACAGACCTGAACTTACAAGATCTGAACAGGGTGGTTCATGACAGATGCTCTTGGAGGTCACTGATTCATAGGGTTGCCATAAGTCGTAATCGACTTGAAGGCACCTAAGAACAACAAAAGCCAAAGCTTGAGGCTTGACTTCAGCAAATGTGGTGTGTGTGCAAGGGCAGCTTTCACATAGTGATTTCACTGCCAGAATTGCATATACAGACTGGTAATGGATGTGTACCTAGAAGTGTACTAGCATTCTGGTGGGTACATGGACATGACACAGGCCCCAATCTCTCTCACACAGAGAGAGAGAGGGGGGGGAGAGAGAGAGAGAGAGAGAGAGAGAGAGAGAGAGAGAGAGAGAGAGAGAGAGAGAGAGAGAGAGAGCACTTTCTTGTGATGTGAACCCACATGGTTGGACTGTTTTGAGTGGTCCTTTCTACAGGTAGACACTTGGTGGGTGGGTGTGTATGTGCGTGTGCACGCCCGTATGTGCATGTGTGTTGGAGAAGGTGACCATACTGCATGGTATGCACAGTATGGATTAAGGATGAGGGAGAAATTCGATTCAGTTTGCATTTAAACCATAAAACTACAAAATTTACACTTTCTGAAACATGCAAACTGAAACACAGCCATCCTTCAAAATTTGCACTTCTCCGAATTTTGCAATGCCATAACACTGATTTTATTCTTTCAGTTGCAGAGGTTCTCTCTCTCACACACACACGAGTCTAGATAGATTAGATAGATAGATAGATAGATAGATAGATAGATAGATAGATAGATAGATAGATAGATAGATAGATAGATAGATAGATAGATAGATAGATAGATAGATAGATAGATAGATAGATAGATAGATAGATAGATAGATAGATAGATAGATAGATAGATAGATAGGTCAACCTTTGTGTTCAGCATTCAGGCCTTTGTTTTCATCATTCAGGCAATCAACATTGCACCAAATGTTCACTTTTCTTTTTCTTTCTTTCTTTCTTTCTTTCTTGTGGGGGTGGGTGGGAGATTACTCAGAATTGTTTATTTTCCACATAAAGGGAAATAGAATAAAAAGGCTAGCTTTCTACTTGCCAAGTGTGGCTCAATGGAATGGATCCAGATTTAGCTTCCATTTTGTTAGGACATTTTTGTTGTTGGAATATGCTTTGACCTCGCCCTCACTTTTATGTTTGGTAAACATTCATTCCAATTGTATTAAAATGAATATAACTGATTTGTAAGCAGCCAGCACTTGTATGAACATAAAAGTAAATCCATCATTTCATATTTTGTCACTGTTCTTTTAACCCCACTCTAGTGATTAAAAAGTAATCATAAGCAAACACACCACATATAACCACTTTCTCCCACTGTAGCTGCAGCAAAGATTAAAAATATACTGTCAGGTGAACGACAAACCCACTAACCTATCAGAGAAAGCCACGCATATAAAATTCTCGCCAGACAATCAAAACAAACTTTGAAATTGCTGTAGCCTATTACAACAAAGAACCTAATTGGCAAGTTTAGTAAATAAATTAGACAAGCAATAAAAGAAGGTGTTGTGAATACCCATGACTGCTATGTATGAATCTCTTTTTATACTTATTTTTTAGCAGTGTACTGTTTTGTTATTGTTGTTCAGTCTGGCTGATGGTTGATTGGTTGGTTAAATTTCTGAAATGCTTAATGAAAATATAGTTTAAATGTTTTTGACAACAAAATGTAGCTATATCAGTAATTCCAAACTGTTTGCCATGAAAAAAACACACAATTTAAAGCTCCTATGAGAAGCAAATATCTCTACCCTTCAGAGGAGGCTTATCTCTCTGTATGACTCTCTGATCTCTGCTCAGGCTTTGGCTCCTTAACATCAGCCTTTGCAAGGAGTGGTTATTTCTATTGTGTTATATTCTATTGGTTATTCTATTATTTCTATCTAAAAAGAAGCAAGCAAGGAAGCAAACAGCAAAACTGCCCACTGTCAGAGGAGGCTCTTCACAGTGCAATCATATAGATGTCTATTTGGAATTAATTCCCATCAGGCTTATTCCCAGGTAAGATGATACCAGATTGCAGCCTGAGTTTCTCTCTTCACAAATCACTCCCCTACCCCCAGAAGCCTTGCACTGAGGTGGGGAACAGCTGACTTACACACAGGATATAGCCCACAGCGTGATTTCATCCAGCCTTCTGGGTCTGCCCATCAGCTGAGAACAGCAGACGGGCAAGAGGGATTTTATGTTGTTTAAAGACTGCAAGAAGATGTGGTGGAAGAAGGTTAAAGCAGAGGGGAAACCATATCTCTGCTGAGACAGAACTTGTGTTCTTTGCAAGTACACAAGAAGTGCCCATGCATTTTGCAATTGCATGCGTACAATTTTTGAAACACAATTGCATTTTGAAGTTTGAAACTTGCAATAGTGATAAGTTAAGGCTTGCAGTTCAGCTGTGCATTGACCTTATTTGTATATTTCTGCTGGAATGACAGAGTTCTTTTTGCCTTTTCCTTCAAATTTTATAAAAGGAATTGTCTATTAAAATAAATATTTCTGTTTCCATGGGAAATAAATAGCTGTGCATGTATGTATAAGTTGTGTGTATGTCTCTCTGTGTTTTAAGGATATGCAACTATGTTTGGGTCTAGCCTTGTCCATCTTTAAATCTGCCCCTGTCCGATACTGGACTGTGGCTCCCAATAGCTTTCCACTAGAGTAATGCATCCCTCATCCCTCAAAAGCTCCCCCCCCATTTTTTACACAGAAACATAGCTAGTGGTCTCCACTGAGAGTGGCAAATTCTTACATATTCCAAAAACAAAAATAACATAATATCCGTAAGATAAAAATAACAAAAATAAAGCTTTATGTAGCTATATTTCAAAAGACTTCATTCTTAGTCGTTACCTACACTGGCAATACAAGAAGGTATTTCATTGAAATCCCAGCACATTCCATCTTTTCAAGAAAATCTTTTTAGAAGGTTACTTCCCAGCTCAGAAACATGTAATTGCGCCATCTGCCAACCCTACAGCATCACAGTATTGTCAAGAGTACCATATGCGGATAAATCAGCCTGTTGCCCTCTTTACTTAATATACATATATAAAGCTATCCTGTTGAACTTGTGAAATGAAATGTCAGTATCACTGAATATATCCCAGAATACATTAGCTGTGTTTGGGGTTCCATTGACTTTGGTGTTAAACAGATTGAAACCAGCTGGCTGGGCAGTTTTAGAAAGCTCTAAAAGTTATAAAGCTCAGAATCAACCTGAAGTTTAGAATGCTGAGGATCAGGAAATTACATTGTTCATTTTGCAATCTTTGCTAGATTTCATCTAAAAGCCAGCATGGCCCAATAGATATAGTGCTAGAACTGGGAAGTGGGATTCAAATCCTTGAACCATGAGTTCAAGGACAAATTGTTACTAGCTTTCTGCATAGTTGCCAGCACCAGCAGTGTAGTGGTAAATGCAAAAGTGCAGGGTCCCTTCATGTTAATCGCAGCCATGCCCCCGCCCAATTTTTTTGCTGTGGTGTTGAGAATGAGATCCTTGTTAATGCCTAGCATGAAAGAGAAGAGTTAGCTCTGAGAAGCGTCTTCTCAGTTTCATTCTGATTGGCTCCAATCATCAAGAAAAGACAAGGAAGTATGTTAGAAGATTCTTCACAGTAGCTAATGCACTCCCCTTTCATGCTGATTGGCTTGCAGGATGCTGGAGACATGGGGACCCTGCTGTGGCCCTGCTCCCAAAAAACTAAAGGGTCTAAGACACCCCCCCGAGACCCTGCATGACTACAGCCCCAACCCAGCTCTAGAAAATTCTGCCTCTTAACAATATTAACAGAAAAGTGAGGGAGGGTCTTCCTTACATTGAGCATCTGAGGGATTCTAAGAGAAGCCAAAATATTTGGGAAAAAAGTAGTGAAATTCCTCAGGGGGGAGGGGGGACTTCATATTCAAGAACTGTCACCAGATTTCACCTAAGTTATAAAGTATAAAAGTATAAAGAGGGCATGAGACATTTTCCTGAGGGTGGCACTGCATCTGACGCAGCCATTTTTTTTTCTGTCTACATATAGTAAGAGAATTATCAAGCACTGATATTTCTAACCAATAAATATGGGCCTCTTACTATATGAAGAACACCAGAACAAAGTATCATTATGAGCCCTGACCTTCAGTTTTAAAGGTTTGAATAGCCTGCTAGTCAGCTGTGAACAGTACGTGTTTCTTTTCTGATTTCTTATGGCTCATCGCATCAATCTTTGGATAAAAAACAATTACGACATTACTATCATGTTCTTGTGAGCCATCATGCAGAAAAATACTGAAAGACAAGACAGGCCTGATCCAACAAGTCAATTCTTCTGTTTACAACAGCTTTGATTAGTAGCTCAAGCCTGGCTTTTCATCAAACACTCATACAATGTGGTTGCAAAAACAGCACAGCTTGGGCACCTCTATGGGCTATAAATCTTAGGATGAGTCGCTTCCGACATATGCTTTATAAACGACAAGGCCAGGTGCTTCTTTAGTCATTAAACTAAAAAGGAAGATTAAACTCTGTCTTAAAATTGCAAGCGAAAAGGAGAGGAAAGGGGATAAATTTAATTATGTCTCTAGGGACTTGCTTACATTTTGATAGTGGGGGTGGAGAGGGTGATAACGAAGACGACAGAACTATGAGCACAGAATGAATTGCTTTTAAATGTTATCCCCCCCCCAGCTTCCTAACAGCTATTGTTAACAGAGGATGGGGGATGCAGTAGAGATGGAATGAAGCTGAAAAGGGTATGCAGACTATATGGAGAATGTTCCAGCTCTCCACACACCCCCTTTCCCATTTTTCTCCTACAATGTTATTCATTACAAATAATCCTCAGAGGAAAAGAAAACATGGCATTACTTATTGATAGCCTCCTGCTATCATGTTATGGCAGTTCATTAAAACAGTTCTTGTCTGGTAAACTAATATTGTTTTAAATGAAGGTGCTCATATAAATATGCTGCATCAGATTATCATATGTATTTGCCATGCTGGTAATAACTATACATGTCATCTTCAACATTTCTTTCAAGGGATCATTGGAATGCTCAATTTAAGAATACTATTCTTACAAACATTCTCAGCAGGGTGCAAAGCATATTGAAAAATGTGGAGCGAACTTCTAAAGGTGCACTCCATGGTCTCCATGGCAGGCACAAAAACAGCATTAAAACATGCCATATATTCCAACCAACACAAAACCTGGTTTTCTTGCCTTCCAGCACAGCATTTTCATTTTTCAGAGATGACAATACTAGTAATGTGGTGCACTTAAAAAAATCAACCTAATGGAGATGCACCACATTACTAGTATTGTCATCTCTGAAAAATGAAAATGCTGTGCTGGAAGGCAACTATGTATTAACTACCAGTTTTCCAATGCCACATTTAAGAATACAGTTAATTGTATTCTTAAATTTTGCATTAAATTCAAATGTGAGTAGATATTTATTCTTCTACAATGGTTGCCACAAGTCCTTTCATTTACTGTGTTTTTTTTTAACCTAGAACACCAGGCTGCCCGCAATTTGTCAAGCTTGAGGGGTGGCAACCCTATGTCTACCGGTGCTTGATGAATTAATATTCACAGATTCCAGTGTGCACTGACTTGATCCTCAATCCCTGGACTAATTTGCAGAACACAGCTATCCTCTGAATTTTACAATTTTCCAACTGTAACAATGCAACTTTTGACTTTTAAAAATGTATCGAAATGCACTTTGAAATGCACTTTGAAATGCACTCTAAGAGAAAATGTGTTCAAAGGTATTATTTAATACTAATGTTAATTCTGGTGTAGGCTTTTAAATATAAAAATCTGCCTATTAATGCAGAAACAAAAGCAAACATTTCTGAAAGATTATTTCTGAAGGATGCAGAGGATTTCATTCACATAAAAAACAAATACTAATATGGACTACCCAAGAGCCTTTAGGCTTTTACTTCTGGAGGAATTACTCCAAACAGTTGCAGCTCCTAGCTACTCTAGATAACTTCTGCATCTATTTGCCAACACACCAAGGAAGACTCATGACACATATATGGTTGAAATGTTATATTTATTAAAATATAACACATAAACAAATCAAATTCCAATTCGCCAATTAATAAATATCAAATCCTTCGGGCAGGTGAGGCTCCACCTATCTATGAGGATCTATACCCTCCAAACCAGGAGGCAAGTCAGTCACATTGAACTGTACTCCCCAGACAAGGATGTGGGAAAACTTCTCCCTCCTTGCAATTGGAGTCAGGTATGTGGTTCCAACCTCCGCACCCTGGCCCCGCCGTACAGGCGTTCACCATGATGCGCAAGCCGGTCCCACGTGGACACCCCCCAAATCCACACCACCAGGGGGTGCCCTTTACCAAAATGCCTCATCCACCTCAATTTTAACCCCAATTACCTCACCTGCCCGAATTCAATGTCACAAGAGGGGATCAGCTCAAGCTTGGTCCCCTCAACCCAAAGAAAACAAAGCCCCCAAACCCAACCTAAGATCCTCCAATAACAAATCACACCCAGCATCCGAGAGATGAACACCATCATCCCGAAACAGATGAAGAGCGTGAAAACGAATCCTGTCATGTGGAATATAGGCCCCTCCCAATGACAAGACCAAATTCCTAACCTTCCTATTCACCCACTTCCTGGCCCTATCGATCCTGTTAGGATGCGCAGCACCCCTCCAGACCCTTCTCACCAGCATGTCGGACCACACTAAAACAACGTCCGGATATGACTGGATGAGTGTATTAAAATCCCGTGTGATCTTAAGCAGCAAATCCATACCAGGCTGCTGCACCAAATCACTCTCCCCCAAGTGAACCACCAACACATGTGGCCGGCTAGGCGAAGTCATCAGCCAACCCACCACAGGCATGAGCGCATTCCATAGCATGCCTCTCTGAGCCTCCCAGCTAACCATAGCGCTGAGTGAAAGCTGCAGCTGTGTCCCGGCAACAGTAGAAGAGGCTCTCCGATGGGCCCAAAACAAAACCGAGTGGCCACACAGGATGACCCTTGCAGGCACTGGAAGGCTCCTCATACCTAAGAAGAAAGAACAACACATTACTATCAATATCTAATGTAGGACTTGAAAGCGGAAGAACGCCACCTTCCAATCGCCTGGATATCCTCAACGCTCATGCCCACGAGGGCGGCGGCCATAGCCGCCCCAATCTGAAATGAGTGCAGCCCATAGACTCCAGCATCATGACCACTGGCCAACAAGACCCGCCAAACAACGGCCCAAAATTGAAATTGAGTCAGGGCAGAACCATCCGCATGTACAAAGAGATAACGCTGGCTTGCTGGCCTCAATAACATAAATAATTGCACTGCAGCCACAGGGCATAATTCAGGAACCTGGCAAACTTTCAATGAAATAATACTGCCACGGCCCTTTTGATCCATCTTAGAGACTCAAAGGGAAAGCCTAACTATATCTGCACCTAGCGTGCAATCGCCAAAGCAAAAGGCTCGATAGGACACATCGCACTTTGAGGAAGCTAGCACTTCACTAGGGCGAAAAGCACCATAGAACATCATCAGAGTTACTGCAGCGAACAGGTGCGACTCATACTGAGATGAGCACAGAGACCTAAATAAAGGCAGGATCTGAAGGAGAACATCGGGAGTGATTGGCCTCCTTCGGTCAGTGGGCCTGTGAGCGGAACGCGACCAACCCTGAAGGACCTTCCTGACCCTAAAGTCTACAGAATGATCCTGCATTCCTCTTGCCTGGGAAATAAAGGCCAGCGCAGAGAGGTGTCCGGCGATGGTAGAAATATGAGATTGCCCATTCAGATATAGATAAACTGCAGCCAATGTGAACAAGAATAGGCCATACAGGAGGCAAAGCACTAATGGCACGGAATGCCTGGAACATCCCCAAGGCAAGCTGGTACACCCTCTGAGTGCTGGGAGCAAGGGCAGAAGTTATAGCTGAAGAACGCCACATGCCAATCACCTGGACATCCTCAATGCTCAAGCCCACAAGGGCAGCGGCCGTAGCCACTCCAATCTGGAAGGAATGCAGCCCATAGACTCCAACATCGCAACCACTGGCCAACAAGGCCCGCCAAACAACGGCCCAAAATTGAAACTGAGTCAGGGCAGAACCATCTGCATGTATAAAGAGATAACGCTGGCCAGCTGGCCTGAAACACAAACATTGCTGCATAGCGGAAAATGGGCGTAAGTCAGGTACCTGGCAACTATAAAGAAGCAAAACTGCCATGGCCCTTTTGATCAGGTACCTGGCAACTATAAAGAAGCAAAACTGCCATGGCCCTTTTGATCAGGCTTATAGACTTTTAAGGAGAACCTCACTAAATCTGCACCTAACGTGCAATTGCCAGAGCATAAGGCCCGATAGGACACATCGCGCTTTGAGGAAACCAATAATTCACTAGGGCGAAAAGCACCATAGAACATCGTCAGAGTTACTGCGGCGAACAGGTGCGACTCATACAAGATGAGCACATTGACCTAAATAAAGGCAGGATCTGAAGGAGGACATTGGGCGTGATTAGCCTCCTCCAGTCAGAGGCCCTAGGAGCGGAACGCGACCAACCCACAAGGACCTCACTGACCCTAAATCCACAGAATGATCCTGCATTCCTCTTGCCTTGGATTAAAGGCCAGCGCCGAGAAGTGTCAAGCGATAGTTATGACAGAATTAAGTTTTTGCCCTTTGAATACAGCATAAATAGCAGACTACTTCCAGAACACGTGCCCACGATGGCAACTGTTGCAGCTGCTCCTGTATGAAAGAAATGTAATCCTTAAACATAATGGCCTTGCGAATAACATAGCAATAATCAAAACTGAATCAATGCGTAGCCATTGATACATGAAAAGGTAGTACTGGCCCACTGGCCTAATCAGAGAGAAAGGTCCCTCAGCGAACCAGGGACAGAGAGGGCGATGGGCAGCCCCTCAGCTTCACCACTCAATCACAAGCCCACTGGTCCGTCTTAAACATATGCGCTGACAACAGCACAGCAATATAAGTGCAGGGCTCAAATATTACAATGACTTGCCCGGAAAGCTAATTTTACCAGGGCAAAAGGCTCCCTAAAATTATTGGTAAGGCCACTGCCCAGGATAACCGGCCTGGAAGGGGGGGGGCACTAAGAATCATCGAAGGCAGGAACATCAACAGTATAACAGGGGCCACATAGGACCCGGCGGTATCAGGGTGGAATGCGACTAGCCTCATTTGGTTTTCATAAAATGGGTTCTTGAATGCCTTTGGACTGAAAATTAAAGAAAAAAGGCAAAAAGGAGGCAGGATATATTCCCAATGGTAATATCCTGCCCTCCTTAGTAGAGCATGGGATGCAACAAGGTGTACATCAATCATACATGGGGGGGGATGGCCTCATAGGATCAGGCGGCATTCGAGTGGAATGCAACTGTACTTTGCAGAATAAACGCATGCACAAGGCGCATAGCTCAAATCACGTTGAGGTTCTGGGGATTTACCACATAACCATAGCCAAGTGCTGCACTGAACGTATCATGCGGATCAGAAGGGCAGAAGGCCACATATATACCACAAGCACTGTTGGAAAATAGTCCAGAAATTAAATTCTATTGTGAGCCCCAGGCCCCTTAAAAGCAGCCAGCCATTATTCGGCACACCCAAGATCCTAAATTGACACCAAAATACCAACCACCGACTGCATCAAAGCTTACCTACAGTTCAAGCTACAGGAGCAAGTCCTTTGTTCTTGAAGAAAGAATGGCCGTTGAAGTCACATCTGGCCAGCAGCACTTGCACAACCCAGTAGAAGTGATCAGGATCTAGGCGACAACCTGGCCATAATGCAAAAGCCCACACAACCTATGCAGGTTTCCCACAGAAGGTTCTTCTTCATATGATGTAAACAAGTGCTGCCATCCCGACGTATGAATGAATGTGAATCTAACAGGTAGCAGCACCTAGTATGCACGAGACTGCCATGAAATAGATGTGATTGAAGAGGGTACCTGTATCTTGTGAAACAAGCAGTATACTATTCATATTTTTGGAATAAAGTTAAATTGAATTAAAAATGCCTTGGAAAAGCTTCATGATATAGATTTACCAAGTGCTAGAGGAGCAGTTTAAGCAAGAACCAATAAGCTATCATTCCTAAAATATGCATATTGTATATTTCATTTAGCTATTTCAGGGATAAAACAAAGCATGCAAAACTACAGGCAATAGAATGCCTTAAGCAACCAACATATTAAAACATTCCTGCTACCCTCCTGCTATAGAAAAACTATTGTTATAAGCTTATTAACTACTAGAGATCCATAAAGAAAATTACAGTTAAAACTTAATCACTCAAAAAGCCAACAAACACTGATTTAGCAAACTTATATATATATATATATATATATATATATATATATATATATATATATATATATATATATATAATTATTTACTTATTTACTTATTTATTTTTCCATTAACCTTAACGTATTGGCTCTCAGAAAGCCACAACAATGAGTTCACCTGGCTGTAGAGCATTTCCTTTATGCTTGCCTAGCATAAATTACCTTTCTCTGAATCACACTTATACATATTTTGAAGCCACATAAGAAGTCTGAGATGTGGGATTCCAATGAACTCACCTTAAAATACATTATCTATTGCCCTTTAGATGATATTACATAAGCATCTATACTTTTTCTCCATGCACAATAAATGCAACAAAATTATGAAGCTAATTGATCAAGAACAGCATTTTAAAACCAAAACATGAATTTAGGAGTACAAACAGAATTAAAAGGGGGGGGGTAAAGAATGAAACACCAATCAGTTGGGTTTAAATGGAAAGAAGGGATTCCCCCCCCCGCTTTCTGGGAACACCGTCTGAACAATTAAGTTAAGTTATAAATTAAAGCAATAAAATTCGTCACCAAATACGATCACCAACAATCAGTCACAAGGAGAATCACGAGGCAGCAAGGACTATGCCAGTCTCTCAGCCTTTCCCAACGTGCCGCAAGGCAAAAAAGGCGTGTGCCTAGGGAGGAGCAGTCTATATATAGCTGCTCAAACCCTTGCCCAATTGGACAAGGTGCACCACCTGACCTATTACAAACCTTTCTCGAACCTTCCCGAGCCTTCCACTAAAAGGGTGTGGCAAACCCGTCCCTCACCAAATAGTCAGGAATGTCATTTCTGGAAAAACTGAACACAAAAAATAGTTAATATCTAGAAATCCTAGAGTGGTATTTCACTAGACTATACAATACAAGAAAAACACATGTGGAAAACATTGTGGATCTTTTTAAAAACAATGAAAAATCAATTTCACCGGTGGAGAAGGCATTTTGTAGAAAAATGTCTTTTGCAAAAAGAAAATTACTGTTTGCATACTATGTTCTGATGAAAAGAATTCTTATAATTTAACTCCCCAGAGTAGTGTGGAATACATACCAAGTAAAACTGTAGTATGCAGCTCCCTTTGCAGGTTCTTGCAATTCTAAATACCAGATCACGACATGCAGCCATTACAGCCAACGGGATTTTAATTGCTGAGAGATGAGTTTTGCAACAGGGAACATGATGCCCATGGGAACATGCATTTATGCCTATTCTGCTCCCTCCAGCTACACAACACTGGCTAGAAATAATATTTGCTCAAGACACAGCAACACCAGGCTTTCACATGCACATTACCATCCAGGGGCATGGTCACTTTGCACACTCACCCATAGGCCTACATCACATCGCCATAGGAAGCTTTGCACACTCGAGGTAGAGGGTGCATGCTGGAGCAATGAGGCTTTGTGGTTGTGCCTGTAAGTCAGTGTTAAAGGCTCATAATCAGGTCTGTCAGCCATTAGCTCTTGCATTGCCACAACAGCAGCTGGGTTATAGGCGCCATGTGAGCAGCTTCAGCATTGGGACTGTCTGTAGCCATGTTGGCAACACGCAGCAATCAAAGTCAGAGGCCCGTTATTGCTATGTTATTGCCCGGCAATCAGGCTATCGAGGGATGTGCCTATATTGGTGACAAGGAGGTTGTCACCCTGTGTTGTGCTTTGAGTTCTTGACAGGCAAGATAAGCCCATTGAATTGATGTCACTGTTTTGGCCCATTTGAGGTTTGTTCAGAGGACTTGTTTGGGAGTTGATGGCAATTTATTTACTTATTTATAAAAAATATTTGTAAGCTGCTATTTCGTTGAAAGTATCAAAGAGGTTTACAACATGTTTAAAACAACAACCACAATCACAGAATAATTTTTAAAAATTAAAAATACAATAAAAACAAAGGTCAATTGACCCCAAAGAAGCATGTTTTTAATTGCCTGCATAAGCCTGGTAAAACAGAAAGGTTTTCAGCAGGCGCTTAAAAGTTAAAACAGAAGACACCTGCTGAAACTCTGTTGGCAGAGCATTCAAGAGAACCGGGGCGATGACACTGAAGGCTCAATTTTGTATCAGTGCTAAATGAGCCTCACCAACTTGGAGGATGACCAAAGCTGCACCTGCAGATGATCTCAGTGATCGAGCTGGGATATAAAGGTTCAGGTGGTCCGTAAGATACTCTGTACCTAAGTTGTTCAGGGCTTTGTAAATTAATACAAGTAAATTAAGACAAGTGGCTGGTCTACCAGCCAGATGAGCAACTAACAAATCTCATAATAAATAAATAAATAAATAAATAAATAAATACAAGGACCTTGAACCTGGCTCAGTAGTAGATGGGCAGCCAGTGCAGATGTTTTAAAAGTGGTGTCACATGTTGTTGGCCATGTGCTCCCATCAGCATTCTGGCTGCCACATATTGCACCAGCTGGAGCATCCAGACCAGGGCCAAGAGCAGCCTCACATAGAGCTCATTGCAGTAATCCAGCCTCGAGGTTACCAATGTATGGACTACAAAGGTCAGGCTATCCCTGTCCAGGAACAGCTGTAGCTGATGAACCAGGCAAAGCTGGTAAAAGGCACTCCTAACCACAGAGGATACTTGGGCCTCTAGTGACAAAGGTGAATCCATGATTACCCCTAGACTACGGACCTGGTCCTTCAGAGGGAGTGTGACTCTATCCAGAACTGGTAACTTGCCTAACTCCTGAACATGGGAACCATCTACCCAAACAGCCTCTGTCTTCCCAGGATTCAAGCACAGCTCATCAGCCCTCATCCAGTCCACTACAGAATTCAGACACTGATCCAGAGCATTCACAGCCTCTCCTGATTCACATGTTATGGAGAAATAGAGCTGCGTGTCATCAGCATATTGCTGACACCTTGCTCCAAGACTCCTAATGACCACCCCAATGGCTTCTGAATAGCACTGGGGAGAGAATAGTACCCTGTGGAACCCCATAGAACAAGTGCCAGGGGGTTGAGGAACACTCACCCAGTGTTACTGTTTGGATGTGCCCCTGTAAGTAAGAGCGGAACTACCATTAATATAGTGCCTCCAATATTCATTCCACTTGGTCGGTCCAGGAGGACACCATGGTCAATGATATGAAATGCCACTGAGAGATCAAGCAAAAGTAACAGGGTTACATTCCCCCTGTCTCTCTCATGATAAAGGTAATACATCAGGCCAACTAAGGCTGATTCTGTTCTGAAACCAGTCTGAATCCAGATTGTGATGGATCTAGATAATCAGTCTCATCCAGTAATACTTGCAATTGCTCTACAACAACCTTCTTCACCACTTTTGCCAAAAAAAGGGGTGTTGGCGACTGGTCTATAGTTGTTACACTCCTTTGGGTCCAGTGTGGACTTTTTAAGAAGTCAACACACTACCACCTCTTTAAGGGCAATAACCCCATTCCAATGACAGTTCCCCACCACCACCTTTCTTTTGTGGCCCTTTCTCCCTCTTTGTTCTTGAACGTATTTACCAATAAATAAATTAGCCTGGATAAATTAATTTCTCTGCTGCTTGATGTTATAGAACTTTACACATTATGACTGATTTTAACCTCCTCTTCCTCATGGTCTGTTACATATTGTTAATTAATTGAATTGTATATATGAATTATTTCATCTTGAATAAATCAATCTTGCTCCCCCTTTTGACCTGTGATAAATACAGTAAGTTCGTGAATTAATTTCATCTTAAATAAATCAATTCCCTCTTTTGATCTTTATGAATACAATAATTATCAGTTAGTATAATTCATAAAGTTATTTCATAGTTAATTATATGATTACATAATTAGGTGGTTTTCATTGGGGCCTGAGGAAATTTTGCTGAGGACTGATTGGAGGCAGAATAGAGCCCAAGAAAGATACTGAGGGATCCCAAGGAGAAGAGGAAGGCACCACCCGAGCACCAGCAGCCTGTATATTCCTATCTGAGGAGGAGGATTTGTGCTATTTTAGCCCTTTTGCATGCCTTGGTTTCTAATGACTGAATTTGAGAGAGTGGCTGGGCAACTATGGATTCCTTTGGTGAGGGAAAAGACAGAAGAACCATTGCCCGTTCTGGCATACCTGGGGGTGGAACTGGATTCATCAGCTCATTGCAGCTGCTTGCCCAGAGATAAGCTTGAAGCCTTGAGGGAGAGGTTGCTTTTGGTTTGCAGGACCCAGATCACCTTGAAGGAGTAACAAGAGCTGGTAGGTCACCTTAACTCCACCTGCCAGGTTCTGGTGCCTGGAAAAGCTTTTCTTAGATGCCTCTGTGATCAGGAGGGACTTAATCAGGCCATACCATCACATCTGGGTGGTGTCAGGGATGCTGTATGATTTGGGTGTATGGGATGACTTCTTTAGTTGCTTTAATGGGGTGCCATTTTGGAGAGAGGAGCAACTTCTGGAAACTGACTTAAAGGCACAACCTGATGTTTGTAGGTCCCGTGGCTTTGGGGTTTTCTTTTATGCCATGTGGTGTCCTGATGAATGGCCTGGATCATGTTATGGGTGTGAGGTGACTCAGGATTTGACATGTTTAGAGTTCCAATCCCATCCCATTGTGTCTGTGTGGGGATGGGCAGAGCAAATGAAGAAAAGCACAATTCACTTCTGGTGTAACCTGAAAGAAAGAGGCAGACTGGGCACATCCATTTATGGTACACATTCTTGAGACAACACTAACAATTCATAGTGGGAAAACATTTTAGCAGACACATTAACACAACATAGATTAGCCCATTCCCCTTCTCTGTTGCTATGCATAAGCAAATGGTTCATTAAAATCAATTACATACTTCTTATTGAAAAGGATAAGAACAGCCTTCAGCACCCAAATGTTTCCAGTCATCTTTGACAATGGGTCAGTCAGTTAGCGGTACACATCTATATATATAGCCTGTGGACAAGGGTAATATAGTTGAAGAACATCAGACTCTGATGAAGGGAGATCAGGAATATAGCAGTTGCAAAGGCCTGCTTAGTTGCCTACAAAAAATGCCTCTTCTGGTGTAAACTACTGAGCATCTCTTTAAAAAAATAAAGACACAAGCAGTCATGCTCCTAAATTGGGAGTATGATTAACGTCATCCAGCTGACACTCTAATGGTCCCACTTCAAAGAAAACAATCACTCCAACCACCACTGGCACAGCATGGGATATCTCGAGTGGCCCAAATTACAGAAAGGAGAAGGTAATTTTCAGAAGAGGCAGAAAAATGATACCATTAAAATTAGGAAGAATTAAAGTGAACACCTGTTATGTAACACCAGGGTACAAGAGAATGTGCTACAAGTGTTGTTAAACACTTGGCAATTTTGCTACACTTGCTAAAATTGGACACTTCAGAGTAGGTATTTCCTCCATTGGGCACTTTACTTAACAGACTTCCATATTACCAATCTAGAATATTAGAGGACCTGTCCTGTCTATTCCGATGCATCACAATGCTTAAAGCAGCCTTTCCCAACCAGTGTGCCTCCAGATGTTGTTGGACCACAATCCCCATCTTTCCTGACCATTGGCAATGCTGGCTGAGGCTGATGGGAGTTGTGGTCCAACAACATCTGGAGGCACACTGGTTGGGAAAGGCTGGCTTAGAGTCTAAGTGATGAGAAACCTGTGGCCCTCCAGATGTTGCTGGACTACATCTCCCATCACCCTTGACCACTGGCCATACTGGCTTGGGCTGATGGGAGTTACAGTCCACCAACATCTGGAACGAGCAGAGGTTCCCCATTAACGGCTTAGACCCTGGCTACAACTCTCATGTGGAGAGTGTTGAGACTTTCAAATCTTCCTCATCAACATGTACAGAAAGCTGGTAGAGATGAAAATTAGAAAAACAGCCCCCAGTTTCTTCTCCATCAACTAATTATTCCTCCTTAGCACTTCTCTCAGCCTTAGGAGTTCGGAGGGGGAGTCACAATGAAAATTAACCACCAAAAAGACAGGTAAGGGTGAGAAATAACCAACTTCTGGGCATTGCAGAAAATACTGGGACATATTCCAGGATGTATCCTCAGTTCATGCAGTGTATTATCCAAACCTGCTGGGCCCAACCATTGTGAGCTGAGAATATGCACCAAAAAGCATCTCAAGCATTCTCTGTGGCTGCACGTCCCAGAGCAAGATCAGCAGCAAGGACCAAAGTGTCTTTTTAGGAAAACTTGTATCCCATTACTGCAACAACCTTTTCAATGACAAATCCCTGGAAGATTTTTGGATTCATCAGAAAACCATTTGAAACCACTGGTCTGTGCAAGGACCAGAGTGCGGCACAGTAACAACTGTGTGGAGGGTGAGAGTGGGGTTATGCCAGCTGTCCACCCTCTGTCATATACCCACACACATACACCTGTTCCCAAGAATTAGAGCATGTTTGTAGAGAGAAGCCTATTCTATCTGCATATGCTTTCCCTGGCAATATGAAAACCTTACCATTAAATATTTTAAATCATAAGGAGAGCCCATGTGTATAGAACAAGCCTTCCTGTAGAGATGTGGATGCTGAGAAAGGGCTGGGCATGCCAAGGATCTGGGGGCAGGACCAGAGTGCACAACCCCCCTTGTTCTTTTTTAAAGAACCCCCCCCAAGGGAGTACATCTCTAGCCTTTTTACTTATGGACTTTGTTTGCTTGTAACCTCAAATCACACCACGACTTACTGTGGATAAGCAATGATGCTCGCGCCCAGAGAGAGAAACACAGTCACTTCACTCCTCCCCAGTCCTGCTGCTGCACTACCCAGAACTGAACCATGGTTTGGCTTAGTGTTATATTCCTACCCGGGCTAGGGTTGCCAGGTCTCCGGTTTTTGCCTGGAGGCTCCACCTTTTTGGGGTCCTCTCCAGGTTTCTAGGTGAGTCACTCCAATCTCCGGTTGCTCAGATTTCATTTTTTAAAAACTTAAGTTTCTAGGTGGTCTGGTTCAAGAGATATACATCAAAATGTTGCTACCACACCTGCAACTTCTGTCAAATGAGCTCCTAGCTGGCTGCTCTAACCCTGCCCTTTCATGTTTTTAGCAAATAAGCGAATCAGGGTTGTGATTGACAAGGGATTTGTTGTCCTCCCGGCAATAGCTAGAATCCATTGCAAGGCCAGAAAACAGTTGTCTTTTCCTGCTTGTCTGAAAATCTTATAAATTGTGTGCAGCTGAGGAGATGTAGAACAAAAAATCACAGCAGGATCTTGGTAGGCAATTGTTTACTGTAAACAATTTCATTTATGATTATAATAAAAGTGTACCTGCAGGGTTTTTAAATTACTTGCAAAAATAGCATATTATACATTTTATCTTTCAAATAATTTTGAACAGAAATTTAAAAGAAGTGTACGTGCAGCTTATGATTACAATGTGTTATATTTTTCTAATTATGAAGAGTCAAACAAATTTACATTTTTTACATTTTTCTGGGCTGTTGAAGAGAGCAGTTTATTTGTCTAATTCATGGCCTGTTTTCAAAACCTTCACAATATGAAGCTTAATCCTATGCTTTTCTGAGAGTAAAGCCACAATGTTAATCCCACATACCAGGAGTAAATCCCACATACCGGGAGTAAACTCCACTTAATTCAATAGGACTTACTTTTTAGTAGACATGATTAGGATTGTGCTGTCAATCAATGGGACTTTTGAGTGAACACAGCAAAGAATTGTGCTTGTGTTGTAAATCGTTTTCTCACCATCCAAGCCTATTTTTTTTTAAGCAGTTAGGCAAGGCTTACCTTTTATTTTGTAGGAAACTATTACTGATTTTATTTTCTAAAAAAAAATGTTCTGCAATGACCAACTGGTTTTGACAATAAATTATTATCGGATGAGACCGATTATCTGGATCCATTTCAGTCGTGTTTCAGGCCTGGTTTTGGCACAGAAACAGCCTTGGTTGCCCTGTATCATGACCTTTGTCAGGAGAGAGACAGGGGGAGTGTGACTCTGTTGATTCTCCTTGATCTCTCAGCGGCTTTCGATACCATCGACCATGGTATCCTTCTGGGGAGACTGGCTGAGTTGGGAGTGGGAGGTACTGCATTGCAGTGGTTCCGCTCCTACTTGGCAGGTAACCTCCAGAAAGTGGTGCTTGGGGAACATTGCTTGGCACCCTGGACTCTCCAGTATGGGGTTCCACAGGGATCAGTTTTGTCCCCCATGCTGTTCAACATCTACATGAAACCGTTGGGTGCGGTCATCCGGAGCTTTGGAGTGCATTGCCATCAGTATGCTGATGACACGCAGCTCTATTTCTCCTTTTCATCTTCTTCAGGTGAGGCTGTCAATGTGCTGAACCGGTGCCTGGCTGCGACAATGGACTGGATGAGAGCTAATAAACTGAGGCTCAATCCAGACAAGACTGAGATGCTGCTAGTGGGTGGTTCTTCTGACCTGATGGTGGATGTCCAACCTGTCCTGAATGGGGTTGCACTCCCCCTGAAGGAGCAGGTTCGTAGCTTGGGGGTTCTCCTAGAATAATCTCTGTTACTTGAGGCTCAGGTAGCCTCAGTGGCACGGAGTGCCTTCTACCAACTTCGGTTGGTGGCCCAGCTACGTCCCTATTTGGACAGGGATAACCTGGCTTCAGTTGTCCATGCTCTGGTAACCTCTAAATTAGATTACTGCAATGCACTCTACGTGGGGCTGCCTTTGAAGATGGTTCGGAAACTGCAGCTTGTGCAAAATGCAGCAGCCAGATTGGTAACAGGGACCAGACAGTCTGAACATATAAAATCAATTCTGGCCTGCTTGCACTGGCTGCCTTTATGTTTCCGAGCTCAATTCAAGGTGCTGGTATTGACCTATAAAACCTTACATGGCTTGGGACCACAATACCTGATGGAACACCTCTCCCGATACGAACCCACCTGTACACTACGTTCAAGATCAAAGGCCCTCCTCCGGGTGCCTACTCCGAGGGAAGCACAGAGAATGGCAACAAGGGAGGCCTCTCAGTGGTGGCCCCCAAATTATGAAATGTTCTTCCTGACGATGTGTGCCTGGCGCCAACACTGTTATATTTTCGGTGCCAGGTCAAGACTTTCCTCTTCTCCCAGGCATTTTAGCATGTGTTCTATATTGTTTGGAATTTTTAAATTGTGTTTTAAATTGTTTTTAAAAGATGTATTTTAAATTGCATTTGTTTTTAGTTGTTGTAAACCGCCCAGAGAGCTTCAGCTATGGGGCGGTATACAAGTTTAATAAATAAATAAATATTAAATGAGATGTATTTTTACATCTCCAGTGTGTGTTTATATGGAATCTTTCCAACAACCCTGTGAGGTAGGGTTAAAACCAAGGTAGCTCACAACAACAAACAAATCCATTTAAAATCCAATAACCATAAAACAAATATAAAACAGTTGCAAAATAGCTGAAAGTAGCATGATTCCGAATTTTGGGTTGGATGAATGAAATTCCTTATCACAAGGTTGCAGTCCTGTGCACGCTTCCCTGTTTGTGTAAGTCCCATTGAATACATTGGGACTTGCTTCTGAGTAAACATGGATAGGATTGCACTATAAATATCTTTACAGGTTGTGTAAATAATAAACATCTTTGACTTTCATGCTTATATAAATATTTCTTTATACTATATTTCGATAAGTATCTGATTTCACACTATAGCTGTACATTATTGTTTCCTCTATGTTTTAAGTGTGTCCTTCTTCCTTGGGGTGGTCATGGTCTCCCTCTGTTGTTTTCACTCTGAGGGGCAGATTAGGCTAAGAGATGATGTAGCCCATGGTCACGCAGTAAACTTCATAGATGATTTCAATTTTAAAAATTAATTTAAAAGATTTGAATGTAAATGTACTGCCTTCAAGTCGATTCCGACTTATGGCGACCCCATAAATAGGGTTTTCATGAGGCTGAGAGGCATTGACTGGCCCAAGGTCAGTTCAGTTCAGTTCAGTTTGACTGGCCCAAGGTCACCAAGTGAGCTTCATGGCTATGTGAGGATTCGAACCCTGGCCTCCCAGGTCATAGTCCAACACCTTAACTACTACATAGGCAAAGTTTATGAAGTAGTGCAGATCCAACATAATACATTTAAAGCATATCCAACTAACATTTAAAGTGCATGACTTCCCCCAAAGAATCCTGGGAATTGTGGTTCCAGTTATGACCATAGTTATAGTTCCCACCACTCTTAACAAGCTACAATTCCCATGATTCTGTGGTGGGATTTATGTACTTCAAATGTGTGTTGAATGTGCTTTAAATGAATGATGTGGATCTGCCCTAGTATGCTGTGCATTCATTAGTGAATTGAAAGGAGCAATTTTAAAAGATACTTTTTAAACAGGGCTGTAGCTGGGTGGTAGGGCATATGCTTTGCATGCAAAGGTCTCTTGAAGAGACTATTACCTGGAATCCAGGAGAACCAATGCTAGTCCATGTCATCAGTACTGAGTGAGATGGTATCAAATAGCCTGACTCAGTATAAGGCAGATTCCTTTGTGCCTAAAAGAAGAAACCCAAGGGCCACAGTGATTGTGAAATTTATTTATGTAGTTTATTTACAACATTTATACATCGCTTTATTGGAAAAAACTGAAAGCAGTCTACACTGGCCAAGAAGATGCCAGCATGGTTAACGAGCAAAGTCAAGGAAGCTCTTAGAGGCAAAAAGTCTTCCTTCAAAAAATGGAAGTCTTGTCCGAATGAAGAAAATAAAAAAGAACACAAACTCTGGCAAAAGAAATGCAAGAAGACAATAAGGGATGCTAAAAAAGAATTTGAGGAGCACATTGCTAAGAACATAAAAACCAACAACAAAAAATTCTATAAATACATTCAAAGCAGGAGACCATCTAGGGAGACAATTGGACCCTTGGATGATAAGGGAGTCAAAGGTGTACTAAAGAACGATAAGGAGATTGCAGAGAAGCTAAATGAATTCTTTGCATCTGTCTTCACAGTGGAAGATATAGGGCAGATCCCTGAACCTGAACTAACATTTGCAGGAAGGGATTCTGAGAAACTGAGACAAATAGTGGTAACGAGAGAGGAAGTTCTAAGCTTAATGGACAATATAAAAACTGACAAATCACCAGGCGCGGATGGCATCCACCCGAGAGTTCTCAAAGAACTCAAAGGTGAAATTGCTGATCTGCTAACTAAAATATGTAACTTGTCCCTTGGGTCCTCCTCCATGCCTGAGGACTGGAAAGTGGCAAATGTAACGCCAATCTTCAAAAAGGGATCCAGAGGGGATCCTGGAAATTACAGGCCAGTTAGCTTAACTTCTGTCCCTGGAAAACTGGTAGAAAGTATGATTAAAGCTAGATTAACTAAGCACATAGAAGAACAAGCCTTGCTGAAGCAGAGCCAGCATGGCTTCTGCAAGGGAAAGTCCTGTCTCAGTAACCTATTAGAATTCTTTGAGAGTGTCAACAAGCATATAGATAGAGGTGATCCAGTGGACATAGTGTACTTAGACTTTCAAAAAGCGTTTGACAAGGTACCTCACCAAAGGCTTCTGAGGAAGCTTAGCAGTCATGGAATAAGAGGAGAGGTCCTCTTGTGGATAAGAAATTGGTTAAGAAGCAGAAAGCAGAGAGTAGGAATAAACGGACAGTTCTCCCAATGGAGGGCTGTAGAAAGTGGAGTCCCTCAAGGATCGGTATTGGGACCTGTACTTTTCAACTTGTTCATTAATGACCTAGAATTAGGAGTGAGCAGTGAAGTGGCCAAGTTTGCTGACGACACTAAATTGTTCAGGGTTGTTAAAATAAAAAGGGATTGCGAAGAGCTCCAAAAAGACCTCTCCAAACTGAGTGAATGGGCGGAAAAATGGCAAATGCAATTCAATATAAACAAGTGTAAAATTATGCATATTGGAACAAAACATCTGAATTTCACATATACGCTCATGGGGTCTGAACTGGCGGTGACCGACCAGGAGAGAGACCTCGGGGTTGTAGTGGACAGCACGATGAAAATGTCGACCCAGTGTGCGGCAGCTGTGAAAAAGGCAAATTCCATGCTAGCGATAATTAGGAAAGGTATTGAAAATAAAACAGCCGATATCATAATGCCGTTGTATAAATCTATGGTGCGGCCGCATTTGGAATACTGTGTACAGTTCTGGTCGCCTCATCTCAAAAAGGATATTATAGAGTTGGAAAAGGTTCAGAAGAGGGCAACCAGAATGATCAAGGGGATGGAGCGACTCCCTTACGAGGAAAGGTTGCAGCATTTGGGGCTTTTTAGTTTAGAGAAAAGGCGGGTCAGAGGAGACATGATAGAAGTGTATAAAATTATGCATAGCATTGAGAAAGTGGATAGAGAAAAGTTCTTCTCCCTCTCTCATAATACTAGAACTCGTGGACATTCAAAGAAGCTGAATGTTAGAAGATTCAGGACAGACAAAAGGAAGTACTTCTTTACTCAGCGCATAGTTAAACTATGGAATTTGCTCCCACAAGATGCAGTAATGGCCACCAGCTTGGACGGCTTTAGAAGAAGATTAGACAAATTCATGGAGGACAGGGCTATCAATGGCTACTAGCCATGATGGCTGTGCTCTGCCACCCTAGTCAGAGGCAGCATGCTTCTGAAAACCAGTTGCCGGAAGCCTCAGGAGGGGAGAGTGTTCTTGCACTCGGGTCCTGCTTGCGGGCTTCCCCAAGGCACCTGGTTGGCCACTGTGAGAACAGGATGCTGGACTAGATGGGCCACTGGCCTGATCCAGCAGGCTCTTCTTATGTTCTTATGTTCTTACAAGGAATTAAAATAATGAAATTATTGGCAAAAACAGTTAAAGGTATCTAAAAACATTCAAAATAATAAAACCAACAATGAGTTAAAAACAGATAAAAAACGAAGTAGCTTCTACATGCCTGGGTAGGTTTGCCTAAATAAAAATGTTTTTAGTGGGTGCCAAAAAGAGTACAATGAAGGTGCCTGCCTAATGTCAATACGCAGGGAGTTCCAAAGCATAGGTGCTGTCACACTAAAGGATCAATTTGTTACAAGAGCAAAACAAGTAGTAGGTGGTACCCGTAACATGAAAACCACACCTTGAACTTGGCCTCGTAGCAAATCAGCAACCAATACAGATTTCAGAGCAGAGATATTATGTGCTCATAGGGTCTCACTCTTGTCAGCAATTGTGCCATAGAATTCTGCACTAACTGCAGCCTTCAGGTCAGGTTGTGCTAAATGGGGATTTCTGTGACTGGCTGCCAGAATTTCTTTTTAGTTTTGATTAGGAACCCTGTTTGTGGGATGCTGAATTTTCTGCCTTACTTGTAGGAATCTTGTTGTGATTGGTTGTTATGCGCCTTTAAGTTGATTATGACTTATAGTGACCCTATGAATCAGTGACCTCCAATAGCATCTGTTCAGATCTTGCAAGTTCAAGTCTGTGGCTTCCTTTATGGAATCAATCCATCTCTTGATTGCTCTTCATCTTTTTCTGCTCCCTTCTGTTTCCTTTATGGAATCAATCCATCTCTTGTCTGGTTTTTCTTTTTTTGTTCCCTTCTGTTTTTCCAAGCATTATTGTCTTTCTAATGAATCATGTCTTCTCATTATGTGTCAAAAGTATGGTAACCTCAGTTTCATCATTTTAGCTTCTGATGGTAGTTCTGGTTTAATTTGTTCTGACACCCAATTATTTGTCTTTATCATGGTCCATGGTATCTGCAAAGCTCTCCTCCAACACCACATTTCAAGTGCATTGATTTTTCTCTTATCCACTTTTTTTGCTGCACAACTTTCACATCCATATATAGAGATTGGGAATACCACGGTCTGAATTATCCTGACTTTACTGTTCAGTGATACATCTTTGCATTTGAGGACCTTTTCTATTTCTCTCATAGCTGCCCTCCCCAGTTCTAGCCTTCTTCTAATTTCTTGACTATTGTCTCCATTTTGGTTAATGACTGTGCCAAGGTCAGAAGTATGTCCTGTTGAGTTCTATGGGGCTTAGTCCCTTAGTAAATGTTTAGAATTGCAGCCTTCAGGGGCATCCATCTTTGCTTTTGTGAGCTCCCATCTAACATCTCCACACTAGGCTCCCTTCTTCCTACAATGGCCTTCTGGTGACTAGTCTGGCCTAAGGGCACTCAAACTCTTCTTGCCAGAAGCAAGTAGGCCAAATTAAATGTTCCCTACGCAGGTTCCCTAAGAAGATGAGAAGGAATGATCCTGTCACTTCAGCTGAACCTGAGAACACCCTCATTTAGCTAAGATTTCTATCTTAATTTCCAATCAGATTTTTTTTTGTTTGAGTGGTATGTGCAAAGCAAGTGTGGTTGATGCTTAATGACATCACTACGGCCCACCCAATGATATCACTGGGGTCTACCACATGACATGACTAGGGCCTGCCCCTGAAATCTCAGGGTTTGGGATGCTTCTGACCTGGCAACCCAAACCAAGGTCATGATTTGTTTCCCTCAAGAAGCAAGGAAAAAAGAAGGAAAAACCTTGGTTACAGCTCATCATTTGTTTGGAGTGAGATGTACCACAAGCCTTGGTATGGAGATCAGACATAACTCTAAGCCAAACCATGGCTTAGTTCCAGGTAGCATGGCAGGAGCAGGACTAGGAGGAGGAGCAAAGCTGCCACAATCTTTTCTCTGGACAGCAGCATCCTTGAATGTTCATTGTAAGCCATAGTTTGGTTTATCAGTGTGTGCATATCAGACCATGGAGAAACAAGAACAAAAATGTTATGCCAGCAACAAAACACCCAGTTCCTCATTAAGAAATAAGCCCACTTCCAGTCTTCAGATACTATTTTTATTTGATAAAATTTATATACCACTTGGTTGTAAAAACAAAAACCAACAAAAATCAAACAACTCTAAGAGGTTTACAAGAAATCTAAGTGGTTATTTTATTTATAGAAGTATTTATATATCGTAAAAGAGCCAGTGTGGTATAGTGGTTAAGGTGCTGGACTACAACCTGGGAGACCAGGGTTCGAATCCCCACACAGCCATGACGCTCACTGGGTGACCTTGGGCCAGTCACTGCCTCTCAGCCTCAGAGGAAGGCAATGGTAAACCCCCTCTGAATACCGCTTACCATGAAAACCCTATTCAGAGGGTTGCCATAAGTCGGGATCGACTTGGAGGCAGTACAATCAAATATATCGCAAACTCACTTAAAATATCTAGGTGTCGCACAACAATTCATGCACACAATCAAACACAGTCAGTGCATACATGCAATTAACATTTATATTAATTATGTATTTGGAAATTATGTAATAAATTCAGATGGCAGTCTGATCTACATCTTCTATGGAGGAAGCTCCACCGAATGCAGTAGGACTTCCCTCCTCAGGGAATGGCCAAAGCTCAGTGGTAGAGCATATGTAGAAGGCCCTAGGTTCAATCCGTGGCATCTCCAAGAAGGACTGGGAGAGACTCTTGCCTGAAACCCTGGAAAGTCGCTGCCAGTCAGTGTAGACAATGTGAGCTAGATGGGACAATGGGCTGAGTCAGTAAAAGGCTGTTTCCTACGCTCCTAAGTTCCTATAGCATCAAGCTGTGCATCATTTTAATTACATTTAGATTTTGCTTGTTCCCACTGACTTATGAATGGCCCCACTTGAACCCATTCCTTACTTCTTGCTGCTCTGCTAAGTGCAGGAAGTGTCTCTGTTTTCTAGAGTTGTGTGCAAGGCTACAGAAACTGGGAGGGCCAATCCATCCAATTTCTTCAAAGGGAAGAGAAACACTACAACACTTTCCTGGAGTGGAACTCACCATTAGTAGTGGCAGTAACACGGCTTTTCTTTTTTCCAAATGTTTTTGTTTGTTGGCAGCCACAGCAAGTGGCAGCAACTATGTTGGCAGTCTGGACACCATTTTGCATCCTCCACAACGCCCCAGACCCAGCATCATTCCAAGTCATGGGTGGGTGGAGACAATGGTGACCACGCACAAACAAGCCAAAAAAGAATATTCAAAGAAAATTGTGTGAAGTTTTGTTACTGTAGAGGAGTGAGAAAAATAAAGTTCTCTCAGAAATATTACATTCTGAGAAATGTTGACATAGCTCTATTTTTTTCATACCTGTTTCCCGGTAAACTGCTTTCCCTGAATTGCCTTTTAGGGAAATTGTTTGGGGTATTTAACTATATATAATGTATTACGCTTACATCATGCTCTTACATGGGGCTAGAGGTCATCTCTCATCAAAGGGATTAGATGCACTACTGCTCAGTTTTACCAGAGCTCCTAAATCACTCACCACACTTTTAAGGGATGCAATGTTAGCTTGTGCACACCAGTTTTCCTTCTCACTCCCTTAATAAGACTATAGAGATTGTAAATACTGCTGAATGTTTTTGAATTGCTTTTATTCCAAAATTAAATACAACAGGAATCACTGCAACATTATTAAATATTCTATGAATCATTCCTTAGTTTCAGAAAACTTAAACCCTTAGAGAACTAAAAAGTGTGGTTCAAGCTGAAATATATCAGAATGAGAGGAAAAGTATGGTGCTCAGGTTACTTATTGATCTGCTTCAGAAAGCATTTTTCAAGACAAGACATTTTAAAGTAAATGGAGAACAGACAACAGATGAAGAACTTTCATCAATGTTTACTACACTAACTGTATCTACTGAGTGTCCTTTCTATTTCTAATACAATAGTAGATTAAAAAAATGAGAATCTTCTCCACAACATAATTATTCTTCAAAGAAACCAAAATCTTCACACAGTCTGACATATTACAGTTTCCCTTCCTTCCACTTGCACAACATGAAAATATTTCAAATGTGCAACTGTAATTTAAGGAATTAGAATTAAACACACATACAGGGCAGGTGCCAGACATGACTGGGCCCATAGGCACCAGCCTGCTACTGACCCGTGCACCCACCCACCCACTCTGCCTACCTCTCCCGTTGTCTCATGTAAATGCTGTGCATGCTGTGCATGCTTGCCTACCATCAACCAAGATGTGGCAGGGGTTTCCCTAAGGGGCTGACCCTCCCTCCTGCCATCTTGGTTGATAGCATGCATGCACGCTATGCATGCACATGGCTGCCATCAACCAAGATGGCAGGAGGGAAGTCAGCCCCTTAGGGAAGCCTCTGCTGTCATCTTGTTTGATGGCAAGCATGTGTGCGCAATGCGCACAGCATTCACAGCAATGGGAGAGATAGGTGTGTTGTTTGTGCAGGCTTACTGAAGCCCACATGGTCTTTATGGGGGGGTGCCTGGGAGCTCCCTCTCTGCGATCTGCAGCAGAGTCAGGAGTTGATGCTGCCATAGATTGCAGAATGGGAGCACTACCACCCTAAGAAAAGGCCCTTCAGGGGCCCCTTTGGGCCACACAGACCCTTGGCCAAGGCCCAACCTGGCCACCCTCTGGTGCCAGCCCTGAGTGCACACACACACACACACACACACACACACACACACACCACAATTGCTAAAAATCTGAATTAAACATTACAGATGTGTTTTCCAATGGAGTTACAACAAACCTGTTTAAAATTAAAAGTTCACTATAGCCTATGTTGGACTCAGAAAATAAATTTTCCATCCAGCTTAGGCCATGTTCACAGTTGCTTTTTGTAATTTTTAATTACTCTCAGAAATCTTGCTATATATAATTATTCTGAAAATGAGACACACATGACCCATAGAAATAGGCACCTACAAATAGAGGCAACATATTGTCCCACAATATGGAGCACAAAATAGGCTACAGCAATTTGAGGAAACAGATCAAGATCAAGATATAATTTGGAATACCAAGTGTCTGCCAAAAAAGATATAACTTAACATTGTCATCATGGTGTACTGTAAATTTACATGAAAAACACAAACACTTGAAATCACCACCAGATTAGTAACAAAATGGCTGCTACAAGTCAGAACTACCAGACCCTACTGAATTTAAAGGGGAAATCCCAGCCCTCTTACATAATAAAGCAATCCAAGCAGTGGCCTAGAGCTGTAGTCTTGTACTTGCTTACCTACTTAAAAATAATGGCAAAATCCTAACCCCCAGATCCTCCCCCACAAAGCTGGGCCTTAAGCCAATGTAAATTAGTATATACGCTGGCTGAGGGAAAGCCCTGCTGGTGTAAATTAAGATAGTGTAATTTATGACAGTGTAAATGGCAAAAAGGGTGTGTCAAGGGCAAGGAATTGATGTGTTGCGTGGGGAGACAGATAAACAGAGTTTCACTGCACTCTAATTCCTTCACTCACTGATCTTGCCCACAGTGCTAGGTGTAACTTATACTACTTACTCAAATGGTCATCAGTCCAACACACAGAGCAGGACATACCCTTGCTCCATGTGGGGAGGATGGTGGTCTGGAAATTGGTGGGATGGTTATCACCCCATTGTCCACTTCCTGGTGAGGTTTGGTCTTGCAACAGAAATTCTCCCCTGAAGGAATGGAGAACCAGTTGAAGGCTGATGGAATCTGATAGATTCCTAAATGCTCTGGGGGATTTTCCAATGGATAGGCCCTAGTCTCACTATGGAGTGGTGAGACTCATAGGGCCATTGACACAATTGCTTCTGAGGGCCCTCACTGGTGCTGTGAAGCCCACTTCGCTCCTTGGTACATTGAGGAGCTGCGGTTGATGAAACGGACCAGGCGAGGGCTAAAGTGGCACAGATCTTGCTCCAGAGCAGACCGAGCACATGTCCGGGCTCACCACATGGCAGTGGGGGCAGTAAAGAGATCCTACTTTGCTGCTTCCATTATGTCCTCGAGGAACCATCCAGCTGAGTTCTTCCATGTGGTCCAGAGGTTGATCACTCCTGACCAGGGGGATGGACCTCTGGAGCACATGGTGTCCAGCTGTAACTGGCTGGCTAAACACTTTGAGCATAAAGTCTCTTGGCTCTGCAATGATTTAGTAGTGTGAAGCTTGGAGATGAAGCAAAGCAAGGCAGGGTAGCAGTGGCGATGGTGGTGGCAGATGAGGGGCCTGGCATCAGTGGTAGTTCATAAGGTGCTTGGTGGTGTCAGTGCCTGAGGCATCCAAGGCACCTGATGGTTGTGCCATGCAAGGTGTGCAAGATGCCTGGTGGTGGTACCATACGAAGTGCTCACCGGTGGCAATGCATGAGGTACACACTGGTGGTGGCAGTGCACGGGTGAGTGAGCAAACCAGAGGGGCAAAGGTGGATGTGCTGGCTGGGCCTGGCGCTTGGTGGGTGTGAGGGGGGCTGGTGACCCATGGGGGGATGGAGGGGAGTACTGGTGGTCCATGGGGGGAGGGAGAGGGGGTGCACTGGTGACCTGTGGGGGAGGGGGAGGGAGGGAGTACTGGTGACTCATGGGGGGAGAGGGGGAGCACTGGTGAGCCATAGGGGAGGGAGGAACTGCTGGTGACCCATGGGCGAGGGAGAGGGAGTGCACTGGTGACCCGTGGGGCAGGAGAGAGGGGAGTGCTGGTGACCCATAGGGCAGCGGGAGGGGGAGCACTGGTGACCCATGGGAGGAAAAGCTGGTGAAAGTAGACAGGGTGGCGAGTGAAGGGAGCAGGGGCAGAGCCCCTATTACAAAAAAAACCACCCTAGCTCAGTTGCTTCCATGTGGATGACTGCATAGTAAACTGGTGCAAGTTGTGGGTGCAAGTCTCTCACTCCTCTCAGACAACTACTGTGAACTTTACCTATGAAGGGTCTAAACTCAGTCACTACACATGTAGCTTACCTGAGACTTGCTGAACACAGCATTAAGTGTAGAAAACAATGCAATTATTATGAAAAACGGATACCCATCAAAACAGCAGTAATGAGAATATGCCTGCAAGCACGGTAAGGGCAATTTTCCCATGTAGATGACCCTTTTCAAAAGTGGAATAGCACACAAATCTGACATACAGCATGGAGTAAATTCAAGGCCTTATTGTGCCTTTTTGCCAAACAGATTACTAGAGTTGGATAACTTCAGTTGTTAAAATAATTTATTATACTGTTATAAATAAATAAATAAATAAATAAATTTATTTATTTATATTTATTTATTTATAAATAATTTATAAATAAATATTAACAACATTATTTCAGGAAGAATACTCTTACAAACAAAACCTGTTAAAGGAACCACTTTAGACACATATTGTTTATGGAAGAAGCTACTAAGGTTTCAGTCATTCATCTCAAAATGTAAAGGCCAAAGTTGTGTTGCCAACTTTTTACTGCCCCCCTGCTGCTGTGCCTTTAACAGCAGTCTGATCTGGAGACGTTAGCAAGGGGTACAACTCATTACCATGCTGAGAAAAGTTTCCTTTGATAATTTCTGTAGATTAAGCAGTTGTTAAAGGTATAGGGACAAGCCCACTTTTTTGAGGGGGGGGGAGAAGGAGTTTTGTTTCATTGTTGTTACTGTCCCTGCTCCTGTGCTTTTAAAATTTATTTATATAGACTAGGGATGGCCAAGAAATTCGATTCAGTTTACATTTTCAACCATATCTATCAAATTCACCCTTTCTGAAACAATATGAGAACTGAAACACAGCCATCCTTTGGAATTCACACTTTTCCAAATTTTGCAATGCAATTCACCAACCAATGTTTACAAAAGGATTTTATTTATTTTTAAAATGGCAAATTGCTGCAGAAATGTGGAGAACTGAGACTTCCGGGAAGGGTGACTTAGCCTGTGCCTGCTTTTGAGACGGGCTCCTGCCTCAAAAGAAGCTTATTCAGATATATCAGTCAGTTTTTTCTTTTTTTTTTTGACTGATTAAACTTCTCCCGGGTAGGGAGAAACGAAGAGATTAACCTCAAAGCCTATTTTTGTTGGGACGACCAGATCTCATTAATTTATGGGACGAGGTCCAGCCGACGAAGGTGGGACGGATTTTTAACAGCAAGCTCTATCTGATAAAGCGAACGTTCACCTTATCTTCTAAGAGAGAACGCACTAACAGGCAAGCACCCTTCTTTCTATATTTTTCTTTTACTTGACTTAAATTGTTGCTGTTTAAAAGAGATTTGCCAGATTGATCAGTTTTTGACATCTCACTGGGGAGCCATAACTTCTCTCTGCTACGCACTAATTAATAGCTTATCTCTGTTTTTGTTGCAAAAAGCTGTCCTGGATTTGCATTCTAAAGATATACACAGAAGAGGGATTTCTATTCCAGATTTTTATTTTGAAAAATATTATACTGTTTTGAGACTACTCTCTTTTTGGTCTATTTTATTTTGACGAATCTGTTTCTTGACGATTGCCATTAATTGTTTCGATCCTGGGAACTGCATTTTGTTTACTTAACTATTGGAGAGATAAGGCTGTCTGCTCTGTTTATACTGTGATGTCACCAAGTTTGGAGTATTAACCCAATTGTTGCTGAAATAAGAAGTGGTTTTCCTATATTTTTCTTTTAAAATGGCAATTAAGAAAGTGGCTGAAAATCTGGAAATAACTATGTTTCAGAAAATAATGGATGAGATTGAGATAATGAAAATTGAATTGAGTAAAATGAAGCAGGAGATTAAAGATATAAGGGTCCCTGTGAGAGAGGTGACCCTGGAAGGGGTCCCTGTGAGAGAGGAGACCCCGGAGATTGGAACAGGGGTCCCTGTGAGAGAGGTGACCCTGGAGACTGGAATAGGGGTCCCTGTGAGAGAGGAGATCCCGGAGATTGGAACCAACGTGGAACAGGAACAAGATTTGGAGTCTATGGACTTTAGAAATAAAATCTATTGTTTGGAACTCAATGTTATCTCTGAAGAAATGAATGAAGATTCTAGAGATAAAGTTATCAATGGCATGGATAATCTTCTGGACTGGAATGATGTGATGGAGCCCAATATAGAGAAAATCTATGGAATTAACTGCAGCCATGTGACAATGGAAAAACTTTTAAGAGATGACCCAGTGTATTTTGAAAAAAAGAACAGAGATATGATTTTACAGCAGTATTTCAGCAACCTATTCAGAATGGATGGCAAGAAAATATTTGGGATAGAGGTAATCCCCATCAGACTCTTACTATATGACTATGGCTTTGACAGCAAGATTATTATGGAATACTGATAATGGAAGATTGGATATTGAAATTACTGGACTTAACAAGACTACTGAAGATGGAAGATGGAAAATGGAACTAATAGAGATAATAGAACAATGGCTACTGAAATTATTGAACCTAACAGATTCTGATGTGATGGATTAATTGAAATGTTTATTTTGACTATGGTTATGACAATAAGATTATCATAATTAGTAATGAGATGGATTAATCGATATGCTTATCTGGAAAAAAAAATTGATAGATATATTTCTTAAAGAATTGAAACCTCTCTTTGACTTTTTGTGGAAAGAATAAAGTAATGTTTATGAGATTTGATGATTAAGTAAGATAACTACTGGAGGAAAGTGATTTTATAATATGACTTAAGAGACAGGATTGTTATATATTATAGACTTATAACTGATTTGATCTTTGACAAATGGGAAGTCAATATTTTACTCTTTATTTTTTATTTTTGTTTTTTTTTTTCTTTTTTTCTTTTTGTTTAACTATTTTTGATTTTGTTTTTTGTCTTTGAATGTTTTATGATTTTGTCTTGTATGTTTTATGAAAATCTGAATAAAAATTATTGAAAAAAAAAAAAGAAATGTGGAGAACTGAATTTCAGACTAGAAAAACAAGAAACTGAGAGAACCAAAACTGACAGATCTTTCCATCCCTAGTTTTGATTCATGCCCTGCCTTTCCTGCAGTATGACTCCCAAGGCAACTTACAAAAACAAAAACAAACATTTACATTGATAGAAATATATGAAATACAAAAAAAGAGAAAAGAAACAGACAGATAAAGCCGCTATAAAAATCAATACAGCTCTGTAAACTACAAAGCAAACAACAGGGCATCAGAAAATAGAAAAGTAAAAACTTTTCGATGAATCACCTAGCAAAACTTTTTAAAAGTTTTTGTTCGTTTCTTAAAAATATGGTGGGGCGCAACCATCTCTCTCCAGGAAGGGAGTTCCAGAATTGGGAGGACACTACAGAAAATGACATGTCCTGTGTCACTACTCTCCTAACATCTCATAGGGGTGGGATCACAAGCAGGCCCTCTGTGGCTGACTTCAGAGCCCAAGGTGGAGAGTATAAAGAGAAGACTAGCCTGGTACATGGACACTAAGGGCCATACTTGACATGACATCAAACGTGTATTTCCATTTAATGCGCACATTTTTAAAATGCAGGTACCATCAGCTGACAGGCTGTTGATTATTGGAATAGCAACAGGTGGGATGAAGAAAATTTAACTCTTTCCTTCTATGCTGCTGTACTCAGGAAAATCCCTCCTCTGGAGCTGGAATTCAAATTGTGATCGGAGGAGGACATTCCTCCCACGCAAATATCAACCGTTCAAAAATGGGCTAGATTCCCCCAACACCACTATGCTTGCTGCAAACCCAGTAATTAACAGCCCCTCCTCCAACCTGATGTTCTCTGCATTAAAACAACAAAACAAAAATCCTCTGGACATTAAATACAAAGATGCAGTTAACACAACATCTTGTTTGTTTTTTAGCAGATGAAGATTTTTTTGGCATAAAGATAGCCAGTAAGGAAAGCTTCAAAGGCTAGATTTCTTTGTGTCCAGCTGCTGTTGAAGATACAAGAGCTGGGACAGAAAGATAGGTGGCAATTAGGGTTGCCAGGTCCATGGCCTGAGACTGATCCTGTATCTTTAGGAGAAGAGAAAGTCAGCCACGTGCAGCTGGTATAGCACAGTGGGGAGGAGAGCCTGGCTGGGAGTCCAGAGTCTGCTAGTTCAAATCCCTGCTCATGCCTCCTGGGTGGAAAGGGCCAGCTAAAGATCACCCCCACAGGGAGTGGCTCAGGGATTACGTGCTCTGCCACCTGTGCAGCCATGGGCAAGCTGCATAGTTCCTAGGAGCCCAGTTGCCCCCCAGCTGGTGGTGCCGGACAAGGAAGGGGCTGGCTTGTGCAGCTGTGGCCAGCTGAGCAGGCCCTAACCAGCTGGGGAGGACTAGCCTCAGAGGGGGGCAATGGTAAAGCCCTTCTGAATTCCGCTTACCATGAACACCCTATTCATAACGTTGCCATAAATCGGGATTGACTTGAAGGCAGTCCAATGGGAAAAAACCACAAGGTGAAATTCTCCCTTCTTCCTGCACAACTTTTAAAGACACAGAAGACCTCTTGGAGGCCGGGCCTAGCAACCAAGAGGTCCTCTGTATCTTTAAAAGTTGTGCAGGTGGAAGGGAGAATTCCACCTTGTGGTTTTTCCCATTACAGAGTTGCAAGAATATTTGCATTTGGCTGACTTTCTCTTCTCCTAAAGATACAGAATCAGTCTCAGGCCAAGAAACTGGCAACCCTAGTGGCAATGCTATAAGCAAGTGAGGAGATAACACACTGAATAGCCTGTGAGCACTTGATCCAGTAACACTGTTGACACTAAGACTCTGTGGACCAGACCACTGCTATCTGTTCTGAGCTTTCACTAGACTATACAAAAGTAAAGCAAAACAAAATTGGATGTTTTTTTTAAAAAAGTGAATAAAAACAGCTGCTTTATCCTGTTGATACAAGCACTGAGTAGCATCAAATGAAACAAATATGCCCCAGATTTAATTGAACAGCAAAAGGAAAATTCCACCACAACACACAATGTACACATGAAACTTGCTGAAACCAGATGTGAAAGTGGCATTCATCTGAAGGGTTTGATTCCACAAAGAATGAGATGAATGCCAATGAATATTAGTTAAGACAGTCATAATATGCAAGGTGACCATCTGCAAAGGAGAACAGTTCCTGCATTTTTTATAGTTGTGAAGAAGTAGGAATTTGGGTAGTTGTCATTTGTTGCACAGCACTAAGAAGCAAAACTGCACACTCCTAAAATTCCTTCTTCTACACAACTTTTCAAAAAGATGAGTGCTTTGCTCCCTTTGCATTTAATCATATAGCCTGGGAAAACAGAAATAAGTAAACTACTTGATATTTTTATGTTTCACATATGTTATTTCAGTAATCCTTACAACATTCGGTAATCCTGGCCTGTAACGCAGGCCAGTTGGATTATTGCTGTTAGAATGAGAAAAAGATCTAATTCTTACTGAGATAGTAGATATGCATCCTTATTCATATAAAAATACCTATGCACAGAAAGCTAGCATTGCAAGGGGAAGGCTTGGCTAGGACTATCCTCCTGTCTGTGTAGAAGTATTTGTTTATTTATTTATTTATTTGCAGGGCATGCAGTGTGAGTCCCCACCTGCTCTCTGAAAGTGGTGCATAGTTGTCCTCTCCCTCCCTTCCCCCTGTGCCCCCCCAAATTGTTCTGGGGTTCCCCCAACCCCTTTGAGCAGATTTGGGGATCATGAAGGACATGTGTGGGGGAAGGAGAAGGGGGAAAGTTCTGTTACACCAGCACAATTATTTAATTGAATACTGCCCCTGGTTCTGATCCTAAATTGGTCTTGGGGAAGATCCCAGAAATCCTGTGCCTGCTCCCCTTTAGGGGCTTCCTCACTAATAAATGTGCTTCAGTTGAGTCAGTGCACATATTCATGTTCAAATTATCAACTTTAAATTAACAGACATTCAATTTGGGTACAATCAGAACACATGGGGGAGGTGGAGACTGCTCTGACAGGCTCCACCCCTGACTCAAATGCATTAGTATGTACATTTGAAGGAAACCTACAGATGAACACTTCTATGTGTATTGACTCTCTGTGGACCAGTGGCAGCTGGTGGCTCCAAATCAGTGGGGCAGTGGAATCGGCTCCAAGTTTCAGTAGGAACTTTCAAGGAGCTGTCCAAGGGGCTGAAACAGTGTATCCAAACAGAATGTCTGCAAGGAATTCAAATCCAAAACAAACAAGGTGCATGCACATGAGGATCAGTCATAGACACTCAGCATTCAAAGGGTGGGAAATCAATATACAGTAGGGCCCCACTCATACGGCGGGTTACGTTCTGGACCCCCACTGTAAAGCAAAAACCGCTGTAAAGCGGAACCCATTGAATAGAATGGCGCGCGATTCCTGAAAACCGCCGTAAAAGCAGAACAAGTGTTGTATGAGTGGGGCTTTAGTCTAATTGCGTCTAATTGAGGCCGCTGTATTAGCGAAGCGCTGTAAAGCGGGGCCCTACTGTAACCATATATGTGAATGAAAGCTTAGAGGCAGTGGTTACTAGCTGGGACAAAAAGTATCAGAAAATGATAGTTCTGATAATTTCTGGATATTGGGGTGTGTGTGTGTGGGGGGGGTTATTCTGAACTGTTAGAGAATTTCAGCACTCTCTCCCCAGAAACTATTCAGCATCTGCCACCCATACATAATACAGAGACTTTCAGGTGCAACTGTGGATCCAGTTTTAATATTGCTTAGTATCATTTTCATATTGCTGAAGGAAGCAACGAGCCCTACTCCTTTCATCCCCCCCCCAGTTTAGCACATGTGTTACTTCATCCACCTGTACAAACTAACACTATAGTTTCATTCAGCATCGACTGAGCCAAAATTTCATGGAAAAGAATTTCCTTTTTCATCACACACATAGAGAGCAAACTGGAGACAATAGTGCTATTTCTCCCCCAGAGAACATTCATCACAACGACTCCCCAATTTCACCACCTGCAAACTGGGTGAAGAATTTTGAGAAGCCCTTTCCACTCAGCCTAGCTGGTCATAGAAATATGGTCCTAATTAGTTCACAATTAGTTGACCACAGTTGTTTTTACTATCATTTGGCCATGGCTTTTGTAGTTTTCTTCTTGTATTTTATTTCAACCACCTGGAGCTGTGCTTTTGTGCCATCTTGGAGCACAAGCATCCTTGAATAATTTATTTACTTACATTGAAGAAAAGCTTCAAGCATACTTCACCTTCTCAACCTTCACTGGATGCTTTGTGATGTGAAGGACATAACAACTTCCGAAACATATTGATGGAATAACAGTTAAATGTTCTGTTGACAAGACAGCAAGGGAATATGCCATTCAGCATGAGTTTGAAATTGCTGCTTTTCACTTTCTATGCAAGCTGCTGCTAAAGTAGTATGCAGAGCCATGGTAATGAAAGCACAATTTATAGGTAAGGTGGCCAGCTTTCTTTTTAGCAGGCTCCTGTGCCTTTAATAGCAGCTTGAGAGCCAGAATTCAAGGAGTTTCTCCCATCACAGCATCTATGTGCCAGGATCTATCTGAATTTGTTTGTCACATCATTGTTAAAAGCACTGGAAAAGGAAAAAAGTTGGCAGCACTAAGTATAGGACCTTGCAAAGAAATAGAAATAAAATCCACATTCTGTACCATGGAGACAGTCTGTGTTTTAAAAAATAACCCATATAAATGTTAACATATGTACATACTATGTATAATTAACAGCACGTTCTGTCCCCCCTGCCATTCTAGCCTTTGCCCAAGAATTCCAGATGGTGTGATCATGAATGTAAGGTGGGAAAAAGCAAAGCCACTTTAGCTAGTAAATGAATCAAATAAAAAATATATATTTGTCTATGTATTTATTTATATTATTTGTATGCTGTCCAATTAACAATGTCATCTGGACAGCTAACAATGTTATGTTTATCTGCAAGATTGATGAATGACCCAGGAGGCACAATCCACTCTCTCACAACATTGCCTCTCCAAGCCAAATGCAGCCCATCTACAGTATATATTAATCCAGGGGTCGCCAACCTTTTTTTTTTTTGGATGCATGGGCACATTTGCAAACCGCAGAAGCTGTTGTGGGCACCAGACACACACAATGCAACCAAACACACTTAAAATTATTCTATTAGCTACAATAGAATGCTTCTTTCAAGCCTAATTTCAGCAGCAGAAGAGGAAGTGGAGAGGAGATCTCGTGGGCACTAGGAAACACCTCTATGGGCACATGTGCACTCAGGGGCACTACACTGCTGGCCTCTGTTGTAATCTGCAAGTTGCTTGACAACCCACTCCACTTTTGCTGTCTTCAGCTGGAGGTTTATTGAGTCTCCGACACACTGTGGACTCCCAACCATAGCTCTTGGGTTGCATTCCATTGTGGAACTATCAGTAACAGTTGTGCAGGCCTGCCATAGTGCAAACAATTTTGACTACCGCTTAAAATCTAGAGTTATCTGTTAAAGTCTCCTTCGGAGATGGAGATGGTCAATACTTCCCTGGAGAACCTGAAAGCTTGCACATTATTTTGTAACATTATGGTTGGCCTAGTAAATGTATTGGCCTAATGTGGGTTTTTGATTTTTTCTGAATAGGTCAGCATGGCTACCTTTGCTTTTGGTGTTCTTTAATTCAGTCTCTGGGCCAACTCTTTCAGTGGATGAAGGGATGCTTAGGAATCCTCACACAGCTTCTGTTGCTGTTCCACTACTCACTGTACAACCTTTCTCCCCTAGGAGGGCTTTTGAGTCTTTAGCAGTTGTCAGACAAGAAGAGGCTGAGCAGGTGAATGTGGGAGACATATGCTCCAGAAGCTGGGTTTCCACCATTTGTCTTCTGAGCTATTGACAGAGATTGTTCCACTTTGTTAGTGAGGATTATTAACACTTGAGGGGGGGTGTTTTCTGTATATGTTTCTTAGATGTTTTTCTCTTTCCATTATATTTCTGTTACACTCTCACTACTTGTCTTGTGGAAGTTCTGAAAGGAAGGGGATTCTCTTCTCCAGCATTCAAAACTTTGGCAGAAATGTGTCTCTTGCAGGTTAAGCCACTATTATTTTGCAAGGCAGGATGCAGCCATTCACCACCCATTTTTAAGCAGGAGACATTTTCATGACATCCCTAACCTTTATGACTATCAATACTCTAAGAACACAATCCTATACATGTTTATAGGATTCCACCAAGACTGCAGAGATTCAGGTTCAACTCCACACACAGTCATGAAGTCCCCTTGGTGATCTTGGGTCAATCAATACCCATCAGCTTAATTTATGTCATAAGATTGTTGTGAGGATAATAGTGGTAAGGGAGCCAGGTATGATCCCTTGAGCTCCTTCAAACAAAAGTGGGAAATAAACATAATAAATAACATTTCCATGTTTCATGTACTCAACTAGTCCAATGGTGTATAGATAATGTATTGTAGTGTTTCCCAAACTACTAACAGAGGAAGCATGACTTGAATCTAGTAGATGTCAATGGGAAGTAATGCAACTAACTTGGTTTGAAGTAGGCACATATAGGATTGCAATGTAAGTCCCACTGAGTTCAGTGGGATTATTTCCAGGTTAATAGGTATAGGATACCTACCTTAATCTGGATCTAACCCAGAGCAAGGAAGGACGAATAATTTCTTCCCAAATCTAATCTATGCCCATTTCATTTAACATAGTTTTCCTATATGAATTGCTTTGTAACCATCCATGCAGATGTTTGAAGATTTGGAGTTCTTCATCTGATGGAAGCAGATCTATTAAAATGTAAGTTTCAGATTCTTTATTTATCACTTTTTAAATTAGCGGAAATACTAAACATACCATTTTATAGCTTTTAAGAGAAGGCAAATAAAATTGGTAAACATTTCATTTTCAAAAGCAATGTAGTAAGGCTCTGCTGTCAAAAATATTCCAGAGAAAATGAGAGGTTTTCCATATGTGATGTGCCTGGGTCTTTTTAAAGTGGGTTTTTATTTATTTATTTATTTTACTTTGCTGATAAGTGAGACATCTTTAGAACTGTAAACCAACATTCAGGGGGAAAATTATCCAATATTTATAGCACACCAACTTAGGTAATGTAATTTATGTAAAATTGGTTTGAACGTGACATGCAGCAGTTACTTTTAGAAACCCTTGAAAGGAAAACAGTTCTGCTTTACCCATTTCTTCACATCTACATTTCCAAGGTTATATAGATATATATTAAACTGGTTACCACTAAAAACCTTAGATACAGAAGTAGTCCTGACAGACAAAATTCTGCAACACTTCCGCCCCCCACAAGGAAAACCAACTTTAACGTAGAAATGTACCTTTTTGCCTCCTAACGTTCAGTGGTATGAAACAAAGAGGAATTCACTAATAGGCAAAAAACCTTGCGGTTTAAGAATGTAGCTATAGCCCACAGCTATTTTTATCAAACTTTAAAAAGCAGGGAAATTGGGCAGCTATAGTGAATGCACCAGGGGAGCAGGAGACCTGAACTCCTCTCTGAGATATTGTACTGCCCTACAAATTTGTCAAAATGCAAAGACAATTTGGGTTGGTCTTTCACAGTCCAATCCACTTGCTGTGTAGCTTGGAATAATTTGGTAACATGTGCCTCTGAGCATATGGTGAGTGGTGGCAACACCTGTAATCACCCCAAATAATAGAAAGAAGATATGTCCTGCGCTGATCTTGTTTTAGCCGGGAGGAAGCAACATTATTAAGACAGTTGATATAGTTGAGATGGTCACTTTAAATATGTCTGATTTCCTTTGCAATTTTAGTGAAGTTTCCTATAGGAAATCATTTTCTTTTGCTTTTGTTTCTATGAATATGTGAAGTACAGCAACACTTTGCAAAATTTATACTAAAAAAACTCCAAACATAATTGTGGAATAATGGCACTGACTTCTGCAAAATAGTCTCCAGTGGACCTCAGAAGTATCTCAATTTGCACAAGATAAGACAGTGGAAGGTGAAATATATTCTAGCAAAATTCTAGATGTGCTCTATGTTTTTAATTGATCATGAACACCTTGCCTTAAATAAAGTGGTTTAAACATAGCAGGCTGAAAACTTCATCCTCTTTTTTCCAACAGATAGAGTCATTGCTGAAGTAGCATTGTGATCAGTCTGATTTTACATCAAACTGCAGTTTCAGATTCAACTGTTAATGCACCCAAAATAGAAATAGAACATAATCTCCAATATAAAACACAAAAAACTGTCTTTACCATCACATGACAATGACCAATAAAAAGGCTTTGAAATTAATAAAAATACATTTGACAGAGATTTCTAGGATGAATAAGGAGGGGGAAATTTTTCTGGTTTAGATTCTCTGTAGAAACATTAGTAACACAGGAAAGAAGCAAAGTAAGAAGAACACCAACAAACATACAAAAATATAATTCTCCATCTTTGGAGATGGTAGGTGTTGCCACCACTCACCATATGCTCAGAGGCACATGTTACCAAATTCTTCCAAGGTACACAGCAAGTGGATTGGACTGTGAATGCATACAAAAATATTATATAGGAAGTTAATGTCTTGCCAATGCTGGCTACCTACAGTCTTCGTGCATTGTAGGTCATAGAAACCATACCAGTCCTAGAGCCTAGAAATAGTTTAGGGGTTTTTAATTTTAAATTTACTGTTTACTTACTGTTATTATCACTGTAAAGAGAGACTATTGGGTCTTGGTTAGGTGAGACTCTGGACAATGGGTTTTTTGTTGTTGTTTTAGGTGAATGGCTGCAGAGATTCAATTAAATTTGTTGACTTGATGTGAGTGGCTTTGCTCAAGCAGCAGCATGCTGGTATCTGCAGGTTGTAAACTAATCTCACTAGTTCCAGATCATCATGTTTGCATTTCATTTCGGACATCTGCTTGTATGAGCTAATGGAGGATCATGAAATGATGTGCCGAACTCACTGCACTGATGGCTCCCTGCTGAAGAATTTAAGCATGTACACTGCACAGCTGTTAGTTTTTCCAAGTGGTTGTCATCTGAGACAGTCAGGTATATGCTGAAGTGACAAAAGAAGTTAGCATCCCCATTATACAAGGGGAAAAAATAACCAGCTGTGTGGATTTGTAAACTCTTTTAGGCTCTTCATAGCTTTTGATTCAAGTTAGCTGAGTGAAAAGGAAAAGAGGAAAAATGAACCAAATATTCAGATCCCAGCAACAGTACATATCCGTGATGCCTGAAATACCAACTGACCCCTCTAGCTGGCTGAGAAGGATGGATCAAAATCAATAACAACTTTTTAAAGGATTTTAAAACTTTGAATATTGTTTTTAAAAAATTGCATTAAAAACATATGTATTCTTTTAAAAATCACCTGTTTTAAAATGAAATAGGACATGGACAGTACAAACTTGTTAAAGTCTAAATTCATAATATCTTTATATTATAATTTTATATGATAGCATTGAATTAAACAAGGGGTAAAATAATGAATCGGGGTCAAGTATTGTATGATACAATAGTCCTATGTTGTGTTGCTATTGTGCAAATTATGAATATTTAAGCTCTATCAAACACCATGGACATTTAATTTCTACCTCATGAAACAATACTATTAAGCCCAGTAATAATGCCCCATGTTTTTGGAAAGTTCTGGCACTTAGTCTAGTTAACAATGCGATCCAAACCCAAGATCCACTGCAATGAACGAGTTTGGAATAGGAGGATCTTGGGCTGTCCTGGCTGAGCCAGGGCTATGCCAGTGTAAGTCTCTCATTCCAGCTCAGCTGGGGATATGCTGGTCTGAGTCCCTCATCCCGGCGGAGCTGGGGTTATGCTGGTTCAAGTGGGGCTCAGCCAACAGAGTGTAAAGCTGGAGTAAGTCCACCCAAAGGGGTATTCTGGGGGCATAGTGGGGCCAGGATAGAGCAAGGAGAGACCTATTCCTAACCCTGTTCAGCTTGGTCATGTAACCTAGAGCCCAACCTTCAAACCTTAGGCTCACTCCCACCTGCCAGCTCAGCTGGCTGTAGCCCCTCCCAGAAAGTCCTGAATGGAGTTTGAAATAGGGGTAAGTTATGCCGGTCTAAGTTCCATTGACTTTCTATAGTTAGGATTGCTCTGTAAGTGGTCTTCCTTAGCATCCATACATATTTCAAGAGTATCCTTTAATTTGACAATTCCCCCTAGTAATTGGGCCTTTCTTCACTTAAGATGTAGTGGGATAATTCCTATCTGATCTATTTATTTTTCTGAGTGAATGTGAAGTTTGCATCCGCACTTTAGGTCACTTGCAGCTGTATATTGGAGAGTGTGAGCTGTATTTCCCAGCCACACCAATGACTGCTTGTGTCCGGGTTTAGAAGAGTTACATGGCTGTAGGCACAGCTCTTACGTATCTATCCTCACCAGGCTCCTCAAGAGACTTTGCAGCACTGAGGGCATCATGAAGACAGCATCCCGGCCATTCCAAAGTCAGAGTCCAAACAGCATCCACAACAACAAATTGATCAGGCAAGAAGCAAGGTCAAGAGCAGTCCTTGGCACTCAGAAGCCAAGCAATCCATGGGCAACACAGGTCCCGGGCAAGGCAAGAAGCAGGTCTGGAGTAGTCCAAGGTCAGGTCTGAAGTCAACAGGCAGTCAGCAGACAGGTCAGGTACCAAGCTGGTGTATAGACATTGTTCAAGCAGCTCTTCCAGCCTCGCACTGGGTTTTTTATGCTGGAGCTGCTGGAACCACACCCCAACCCTCAGCTGACTCTTCTCAATTGCAGACCCGGGCTCCTCCAGAGTCAGTCAGCCCTAATCAACTACAGTCAGTCCTTCACTTCCGAGGAGACCAGGCCTGCAACCAAGCACTCCTCCATATGGGCTGGGTCTCCAGCTGACGCTTGAGGTGATGTCTCTCCCTTGGGCTTGGGACCCATTCAGCCTCGATATCAGAGGCCAAATTTGTGCTTGGTGTGGATGGCCCTTTCTCAGCCTCACAGGACCTTGGCTCCTCATCATCAGATGGAGCCTGACCCAGGGCTTGATCCCAAACCAGGGCCTCCTGTTCTTCCTCTGATGATGACTCCCCTGGCTGAGCTCTGACAGTACCATTCTGCTAACCAGTAAATGTAGGAGTTATGAGAATGCACACAGGGTACTGTGTGCCCTTCTACAAGTTTTGCTTTGTACATAACATCTGACATTCCAAAATTCTAATCCTGCAGGAGATTAAGAGAACAGAAGAAAAGAGCTACTTGTGTCTGTCTGGGCTCTAGTGAACATGGTTGTCATGATTAAATTTTATCTGCAGCTAATGACTATTGTCATGGGCAATATCAGTATCTGTATGCACAACTGGGAAGGAGACAGAAGTTTCTCAGTCTAATGTCAAGCCTGGCAGAAAACATGATTACAAGCCACAGGGCAATGTCCACCCATCCCTTCACACAGAAAGTGGAATGATGCTCATACATATTCCACACAAATGAAAATATTGAGGAACCATTCCAGATCTTTCACAAATGTCAGGGTTTTTGGGGGTAAAAGAAAAAGTGGTTGTATAAGTATTCTGGAATAGCAGCTGAATAATGATGTCATGTGGAAGCATGCCAAAAAATCTAGGGGGAGAAAATGCAATTAGGCTACTATAGAAGGTAAGTGCAGAAAGGCCCTCTATTAAGCTGCTACAAGTGGGACCAGCCACAAAATGTTATAGTATATAATGGTTGTTTGAGGTTCCAGCCATTTCATTCCATTCTTTCTTCTCCCTAGTCTCTTTCCACCACTACCCCTCCAACAGTCAGTCACCGTTTGGTAGCCACTGAGCATGTTCAGTTTTCCTGGGCCTGATTGGGAGGCATTGCCTCTCCTTAGTTTTTTCCCCTTTTTTCCTCATTTTTCCCCTATTTCAGCAAACCTTTGGTTCCCCCAAGCTTTCTGTTAACTCCCCTCTTTTGTGTAAAGACAGAGACTCAGAAAATTGAGGTTGTTAGCAGTATACTCATGATAAATTCTGTGCAGAAAATGCATGTGGGCTACATGACCAGAAGTTTCAGAATATGCTTCTAGATTTTATTTAGTTACAAACCATTTTTTTTTTAGCCTAGGCAGTTAGCGTGCACACTTGTTTAGAAAACCAAGAATCGGAAAAAATGGAAATTTGATCAAAAACAATTATTTTAAATTGGCCTTCTTGGTGCTTTAAATGGCCTTGGTTTAAGAGTCAAATCATGTTATGCTACATGTCAAACTACATGTTATATTCTTCAAAAAGCATTTAAGGAAGGCCTCAGTTTGGATCAGCCCCTCAGACTCCACTCTGCTGAGCACCTTGGAGAGCTCCTTGAAAGTCCAGACTAAAACCCAGAGCAGATTCACTACCTCACTGACACTGGAGCCGCCAATCTCTACCAGCTACCCAGAAACCAAGAGTAGACCCCAGATGAAACCTGACAGTGGAAACTGGATCAATTACAGCAGGTTGGGGAGGAGGGTGCATAACAAAGCCAAGAAGGAGACGCCACACCTGTCTTATCTCTAGCTGTATCTGTAGATTTCAGGCAAGGTCATTCCTTCTGAGGACATGAATTCTGCCAAATTTCAGAAGGATAACCACAGCAATTTGCCTGCAAAGGCAGCTGTTACAGTTTCAGGGTGGGTGAAGCAGGAACCACTTAATCTCCCTTAGTGTTTTGTGGACAATTGATCTTAAAATTGCCTAACTGCAGACAAGTGGGTCCAGGGCACTTATGCTTGGCACCTTTAAAGTTGCTTTGGGGATGGAAAGAACTAAAGGATATTTGCTTTCCAGATGGCCCCTCCCCCATTGTGGTTGCCTTAATTTTCACTTCATTCTCTCAATATTCTTAACCATACCTGATTTGTTTGCCTTGATATATACATCTTACTCATTTTTCTTTCTCTAACGGCTAGATAAGGTAAAGACAAGAAAACAGTATCAGGGGATCAATAATACCCACTAAAAAGGGTTCCACTGGGTGAGCAAGTGAAAAATAATGGACCAAACATGGAATCATGAAGGCAATTAATTAGACCCTTCTGGTCAAAAGTATTCATGCAGGAGTAAAATGTGTTTGCAGAGGTGTTCACTGTACAGTGCAAGTAAATCTATTATCAGTAGCCAGAATAGAACCAATGTTTACATTCTTCTCACTGCCAATTTACTGAAATGTAGTTCAGTGCCAGACTTTTTCCTCAAAAACTTTAGATAGCCTGAAGCACACACATTTCTTTGTTTTTTGTAATGCTTTGAAAGTTCTTGTAAAGAGTACTTAAATATATTTGCTAACCTTTCTTGTGTTTTGACAAGTAGATCCAAAATTGAGGCATTTGAATTACATGGGCAGATGGTGTGTGTATGTCTTATTTTCATTTTGACAAGTCAGAGTTTTGTGTACTAGTGTGTGTATGAATGTATATTTTGTCGGATGCTGAGGACACCTGTTTACCCTGGCCTTTGATACCTGACATTACACATACAGATAGGGGTCACCTTATTCTCTTGACTACAATTTGCTGTGACTGATTTTAATTATACAGCCACAAGAGTGGCTGTATACTATAGTCAGCATGGATTTTTTGCACTCCGCAATGTTAAACAGAAAATACCCCCATGCCATTCTGATGTTTCCCATAAGCTCATTTCAAAGCAAAACCATACAAAACATGTAGTCCTTAACTCAGAAACGCTTGCTTAACAACCCTCTAAATTTTCATGGCAATATATAAAACAGTCAGAGAGAATCTAGAGTTCAAAGAGTAAAAAGAGAGAGAGAAAACCAGACCCCTTTTTCTGGCAGAGTTCTCACAATTTGTTGAAATTAATTAAAAATCAGCAATGTTCACAGAGTACCTGTAATCCTATGACTGACCTTGCCCCATACTCTGACCTTCATCTTCTGCAGTTTAAAAGTTAAAAAAATGTCTGGCTGATTTTTAATTAATTTAAGAAATTTTGCATCGAACTGAATGATAAGGCCAGGCATGCTCAATAAGAACCAACTGTCAGTGTTCTAAAAGCCAGACTCACAGCTGCTGGGCTTGGCTAATCAGGGGGCCACACCCACACCAGACTTTGATTTCACATGAGACAGTCATGGCTTCCCCCAAAGAATCCTGGAAAGTGTAGTTTGTGAAGGGTGCTGAGAGGAGACTTATCTTCCCCTGACAGAGCTCCAGTGGCCAGAGTGGTTTAACAGTCAGCCCATCTGATTGAAGCACTATGGGGGAAACAGGGCATCTCATAGCAACTCTCAGCACCCTTCACTAACTACACTTCCCAGGATTCTTTGGGAGAAGCCATGACTGTCTAAAGTGAAATAAAGGTCTGGTGTGGATGTGGCCAGGGACAGCTTTGGTTTAAATTTGGGTGGGAGGCTACATGTGCCTGCTGTAGAATAAAAAGGCAGGGGAAACACTGAAAAAGAATGATACTGTTCATCATGTTTTTCTTTTGGAAAGGAAAGGGGTTTCCCCTCTGCCCAGTGCCCACCCATCCAATCTCCTCCCCTCCCTTCCCCTCCCCTTCCTCCTTCCCCCTTCCATTTCTACCCTGCCCCTCCCCTCCCTGCCCCTCCCACAGGTCAGTTTCACTTATCCTAAGTATCATTGTACAGGAGTAAATCTTACCAAACTGAAAAAGCATGCAAATGATCGAACCTGCCTCCTCTCCTCCCTCCTCCTATCTTCACCTCCCTTCCCCTTCCCCCTCCCCTCCCAATCCCCTCCCCCTCCACCCCCATGGTCAGTTTTACCTGTCCTAAGCATGATTGCACGGGAATAAATTGCATTGAACTCAATAATTATGCAAATTATCAAACCTGCCCTCCCCTTCTCCTCCCTCCCATCACCTCTCTTTTGCCCCTTCCCTCCTCCTTCCTCCCCCCTCCCCCTCCCCTTCCAATCCCCTCCTTCCCCCTCCCCTTCTGCTCCCCATTCCCCCGTTCCTCCTTCCCTCTACTCTCCCTTCCCCTCTCCCCCCATGGTCAATTTTACCTATCCTAGCCATGATTGTACAGGAGTAAATCCCACTGAACTCAATAAGCATGCAATGATCAGCACAGCACATGTCTTGTTTCTGTTATTTGGGCTGATTGCAGGTGTTGCCACCACTCACCATATGCTCAGAGGCACGTTACCAACTTCTTCCAAGCTACACAGGAAGTGGATTGGACTGTGAAAGTCCAACCCAAATTGAGTTGACATTTTGACAAATTTGTAGGGCAGTACAATATCTCAGAGAGAAGGTCAGGTCTCCTGCTCCCTTGGTGCATTCACTATAGCTGCCCAATTTCCCTGCTTTTTAAAGTTTGATAGAAATATCTGTTGGCTATAGGTACGTTCTTAAATGGCAAGATTTTTTGCCTATTAGTGAATATAGCATTTTAAAATGGTTATAACCTACTCTTGGTTCCCTCATGGTGAAGGGAGAGTAAGAAACTGTATTTATTATTATTATTAACAACAACAACAACCAATTGAATAGATGTACAGATAGGTAGGTAGACAAAGGAAAAGACCATGGTGCCTTTTTTGCACTCCAGGGTCAGAATAAAGATTGAAGCTGGGGCAGAGTCGTGAGCGCCACTGGAGGGGGGTGGACTGATGAGAACAAATTGTTGGAGGAGGAGGACTTAGAGTGGGATGGTCATGCCAATGAAGGGCCAAGTGGGGAGTTGGACTCAGAAGGCGCCCCAGCTCTGGACTTTGACAGTTCAACCCCATCAGCTCCAGTTAGCACACACAAGTAGGGTACCCACCCCACCTTACATTAGCCAAGTGGGAGGGAGTAGTTGCTGAGTCAACATCTTACTACAGTAAAAGAAAAAACCACAGCCATGTCTGAGTCTGAGTTCTTCAAGTTCGGACAGAACAGCTTGACTCAGCTACCACCTCCTCCATTTGATGACCCCATGACTGAGATGGAAGCGAGCAACTGGACAGGGGAGGACTATCAGAGGGCCTGTTATACCGTGCTAGCTGAACTCCAGAAACTCTGAGCCGAGACCCAGGCCCTCCAAACTGAGAATCAGACCTTGCACCTGCAAGTTACTCCACTTGGGAATCAAGTGCTAGTCTTGCAGCAGAGGGCTGCCCCCAACCCCCCCCCAGTGCCTGTACCTCATGTCAAGGTGCCTGTAGGACTGTTCCTCCATTACAGTGGGAAGAAAGAGCAGTTTGCCATGTTTATCGCTCAGTGCACACTTTAAGTCCATGTGTGGCAGTCAGATTTTTCCAATGACTCCTTGAAAGTAGCCTTCGTCATTAGCCCCCTGGAAGGGGAGGCTGCCCACGCCAACATGTTGCTTCGGAATGACCCCATGCTAGCCCAGTATGATAACCTTGTTGAAGCCATGGCAGAAATCTTTTGGGACCCCCAGCAGAAGGCCACCATGGCCTACCAATTGGGAACCCAGTGGCAGGGCAAGAACTCTGTTGGGACTTATATCAACACTTTACGTATCCTGGCCCAAGAGATGAAATGGAATGAGTCCTTTTTGATGTACCAATAACATAACGGCCTCAGCAGCAAGATTCTTGATGAATTGGCACGAACCCCCCACCAGACACCTTATCAAAGCACATCCAGCTGTGCCTGCAAATAGACAGCAAACTTGAAGCATTGCAGAGAGAGATTGTGTCTCTATTGTGGGAAGGTGGAACACCTTCCAAAGGCATGCCCCTCCAAGTCAGAGAAGACCCCACTACAGCAAAACTTCAAATCCCAGCTCTTGTAGAGATCCATCAGTTGGGATCAACTGTAAGACAGGGACCTCAAGTTGGCCCTATCCCGCCAAAGTCTGCTTTATACCTGCCAATCCGTCTAGACTTGCCCTTGTGAAAAACTCTCCTCCAACACCACATTTCATGTGAGTTGATTTTTCTCTTGGAAAGTTGTACAGTGAAAAAAGTGGATGAGAGAAAAATGAACTCATTTGAAATGTGGTATTGGAGGATAATACCATGGACTGCAAAAAAGACAAATAATTGGGTGTTAGAACAAATTAAACCAGAACTGTCATTAGAATCTAATATGATGAAACTGAGGTTATCATACATGGGACACATAATGAGAAGACATGATTCACTAGAAAAGACAATAATGCTGGGAAAAACAGAAGGGAGTAGAAAAAGAGGAAGCTCAAACAAGAGATGGATTGATTCCATAAAAGAAGCCACAGACCTGAATTTACAAGCTCTGAACAGGGTGGTTCATGACAGATGCTATTGGAGGTCGCTGATTCACAAGGTCGCCATAAGTTGTAATCGACTTGGAAGGCACATAACAAGAGGAAGCAATGGTGAACATCCCTCAGCTCATCTTGAAATCATCAGGGATTTTTTAATTTGATTTAGTCTGATCACCTAAAAATACCAAAATTATCACAGGGCTTATCCAAACGGAGCGGGATAATCCACGGTTTCCATATTCGGTTTGTCATATGACAGTCCTCACTTTGCCTTTTAGTTTGCTCTTTCCCAATTAAAAAACACACTTTTTTGCACCCGCACACACAGCGGTAAGACCCCTACATTCTTTTCGCTTTTTCCAAGCTCTGCCTCTAAAACCTCCCCCTATCAACCAATTGGTCAGCAAAAAAATGACGTATGCTCCTCTCCCCCTTTGCAACGAAGCACAATATGGCTGTAAAGGAGTTCTCGCTGCAGAAGGAAAGGGAGAAGGAGGCGGGTGGTCGGTTTCAGCCTGCCTCCGGAAAGCTTTGTCAATTTCATTCTACTGGCTGGGGTTTTTGCTTCAAATCATTTTGCCCTGGGAAGGAAAGGGAGAAGGAGGGGGTGACACGTTTCTTGCTTTTTTGGAGAAATAAGTGCAATTGCCAGCATGTGTATCTCCTTAAATATCTATAAAGGCAGAAAAGCATACATTCGTTTGAGCGTAATATCACAAATACAAACAAGAAAGGGGCTGCTGCTTGGTTTCATGCCTGCCTCAGGAAAGCTTTGTCAATTTCATTCTACTGGCTGGGGTTTTTGTTTCAAATCATTTCTCCTAGGAAAGGAAAGGGAGAAGGAGGGGGGAGACACGTTTCTTGCTTTTTTGGAGAATTAAGTGCAATTGCCAGTGTGTGTATCTCCTTAAATATCCATAAAGGCAGAAAAGCATACATTCGTTTAAGCGTAATATCGCAAATACAAACAAGAAAGGGGCTGCTGGTCGGTTTCACACCTGCCTCTCGAAATCTTTGTCAATTTCATTGTCTATGGTTCTCCAGTCTCTAAGGAGATACACACGCTGGCAATTGCACTTATTTCTCCAAAAAAGCAAGAAACGTGTCACACACCCCTCCTTCTCCCTTTCCTTCCCAAGGTGAAATGATTTGAAACAAAAACCCCGGCCAGTAGAATGAAATTGACAAAGCTTTCCGGAGGCAGGCGTGAAACCGACCAGCAGCCCCTTTCTCGCTTGCTGTGCATTGCAGATCTCACCCAGAGCGGCCGCCCAGTTTGCAGGCCAGCAAAAAATAAAATGCATCTGCGCAGTAGTTGCAGAGCCCCCCCAACACTGCACCATTGCGATGATTGGTTCAATTTTCCCGGGCTTATTCTCGCACATGCGCAAAAGTGCAGATACATGATTGACTGGAATGAGGAGAAGGGGCAAGGGGAAACGCCCAAGAACCACCCATCAGCTGTAAAGTCCGCGGTATTGCATCCTACCTCCTGAAGGCACAGCGGATGATTCCCGATTTTAAACAGCAAATCGCATTTTTGCCAGTATTGTAAGGAGAGGATTTAACATGCGAAAATGCGTAACAGCACGATACGTCATTTGGATGACCGAAAAAGAATGAACACACATAGCGGGCGTGTCACACATTTTGCAGTCGTCTGGATGAGCCCATAGACTGACTACCTCCTATCATGTTTCCCTTCCCATTGAAAAAAAACTTATGGGGAGGGGGAGCCAGAGTGTATGTGTATCTGGGGTTGTACACACTAAGGAGCAACATTTTTAATTTGGGAGAGGTCAGATTATCTTTTCCATCCAGCCTCTAGTGAACTTTCCCCACCTTCAAAGGTTGTTTGTTGGTTTAGCACATGGGAGTTGGCAAGGAAAGCTGTCTGATGGTGTCAGCTCAGAATAAGGTGAGTTCTTTTGAAGTGGGATGGTTCAAACATTTGAAACTCTTCTGGTTGCAAATTCTTTCCCTTCACTAATGATTATATTATTGCCATACACCCCAGCAGGCTCTTACCTAAATCAAATCTTGTTCTTACAAACTCATATGTTGCTGTTCAAAATACTGTGAATCATCTGGAATGGTTCTTTTCAGAGGCTTCAGTTCAGCATGTACTGGGTGGTTTTAACTTTCAAGAGACCACATTTAATTAAAATGTTCGTTTATATTTAATATCTGTGGTTTGTTAGCAAAATATGTTTCCCTAGCTCTAGCCTTTGGATTTGCTTCCTAATTAATATAGATCCTGAGGCAAACAGTGAATTAGCTATAGTAGAAATTCTAGAAATGCAAATGCATCTATTTCTATGTGGATGCATGTTCTGAAAAATACTAGGTGTACACTTTAAATTTGCAGGCTTGCACAGTCAGCGGGAATACATTGTGTTCTGCTAACAGTCTTTCTTGAACACACATTTCCAATACATAAACATGAAATCCTACTGCTTTTATTTCTTGGAATGATAGCTGACTAAATCCTCTCATGCTTCATACTCATCTTGAATAGAAGCTACTTCCCGTGTGCGCTCACAATGACTAAAGCTAGGTGCTGAGAGAGAACAAAATGAGACTTACCATAGCAAATGCTGCTCATGCTGATGGTGCACCTTCTAGATTGTCTCGGCTCAAACATGAAAACACTGCTTGTCAGATATTTTGATGCTAATACCGAGTGGAAAAGATGAGGAGCTATAGCAGGTCACTATGGCTACTGCATTGTAGTGGCAAAGAGGCTAAGGTGTAAACTATGAAGTCTGGTTCAAGTGTCACCTGTGCTATGAGCTCTCAAGGTGAGCTCAGGCAAGCCATCATCCCTTGGCCTTAGCCTACCACCTACAATGTGATGTTAATAGTTATTCACTTTATGAGATTGTTGTAAAGATTACTGACATAATGTACGTGAAACACTTTGCCCATTCAACTTGTGAGAGCCCACCAGGGCTCACCACACCACCTTGCTCTTTCCTGATGATGGAGGGCAGAATGGGCGGACTGTGAGCATCAGCACTGGATGATGATGTCAGATGCAGGCACCACAAGAAACCACAGTGTGATCAACTGGAATGGAAGGAGTAGAGCCAAAAAACGACAGACTATTTAAATGGTCTCAGGAGATAGGATAAGAGAAAGCAAGTGAAGCTACAGTCAGATAATAAGGCTGTACAATCTGCACAGATGGGTTGTGACTTTGGGCAAATCGTTCTGCCTCAGTCCTCCAATCAGTAGACTAAAATGTAGACTGGACATGGAAGTTGCATGATTGGAGCTCCTTACATCTTTTTCAAAAAGCATTAGTTAAGTCCCCTAATTTTGCATTGGGACCACAGTGCAGGGTAAGTGGGTGCCCCTCTTCCTGCACACTGATTCCCCAGTGCAAAATGACTACAACCCAGAAGCTGCTATTAGCTGCAGGGGAAAAAATACAGGCATAATAAGAGGCCTGTTTGTTTTCCCCTCTGCGGCCAATAGCAGCTTCAGGGGCAGAATTTCAAGTAGAGTATTAACCATTGGGTCCAGGTGGTTGTCAGTGCCTCTTTGAGAGAGGGAGTTGTGACGATCCCACCTTTGGCTCCACCTGTCAGGTTCCCACCTGCTTGTGGCTAGTGCCTTTCACTAGGCACCACCTCAGGACACCACCAGTCAGGATTGGTTTTTTTATTTTTTCTCACTCCACTCTAGCACAGTTCTCTCAGGATCCCACTGCTAGGCCGCACCACCAGCCACTCCCTGTAAACAATACTGCTAGAGACTTCACCTTAGTCTCCCTATGGCTTGCTACTTTGTGTCTGGGTGCCCTTGCTGTCCACAACCCCCCTGTATCTTTGTCTATAAAGCATACAATCCTGGGTTGCTCTGGATACTTGACAATGTTACGCTTTCTTCCTTCACCGCTGCCACCATTAGATACAGTTTCCCTTCAGCCTTGGTAATTACCCTGCCCTCCCTTCTGGTCTGTATATCCCCAGTCAAGGATCAGGCTTTTGGTAAACCAATAAAAGTATTTATTTGATAACACTAGGAAATAACAAGATTACTTTAGGAATGTTTAACAAGCGTATGGTTATTCTGTCCAAATATCAACCTAATAGAATCCAAACCTCCCTCAGAACTCTGTCAACTCAATCCCAAGTGCCTCCCACTTCAACTCCTTTCCAATCAGTCTCCTCTCAACTTCCCCCAACCAACCTCCCCAACTCAACTGTCATCCTCTCATTTATACCTTCAGCCATTCAAACCCTCAGCCAATAATCATCCAACATTCTCCCGCATTCTAGCCCATGTACTCCCCCCTCTTACTCAATTCACTTACCATATATCCCTATATAAACCCGCACTTACCATATTTACAGTTTCTAACATATAAGGACATCACAGGAGTCATCTCAACCTCTTTCAAAGAAGCAATAAATTTACCACTTTGGAACAAATGTAACCTGATCCAAGAAGATCTTAACAGCTATAAGTGAATAATCAACTTTCCCTTCCTGGGCAAGGTGCTCAAGCCAGTGGTGGCTGGTCACTAGGAAACTTGCACAAAAATGCAGAAGAACGTTTGTGAGGATTTTAAAAAAGAGGGGGAAATTGATGCAGAACTGAATTTTATTTATTTATTTATTATTTGATTTATATCCTGCCCTTCTTCCCGGTAGGAGCCCACAGGGGCAATTTAAGATTAGAAAAATGAGAAACAGAACTGAAATTGACAGATCTTTCCATTGTTGCACCCAGGCCTTTAAAACACACATTTTAAAGGAACCCCCTAAGTGTTTGCTGTTTTAATATGGTTGTGAATATACTCTAGCTCTTTTGCTTTTAAGCTGAGCCGTAAATTGTTTTATCCTGTCTTCACTGGGAAAAGATTTATGTTGTTTTTCATGATTTTTTTGTTAATTATTGTCTTCTTCATTTTAAAATATTGCAACATGTTTTTGTTTGGTTTGTGACTCAACAAGAGAATTTTATTGATGGTAACCAAACTGGCCATATAAATTTTATCATCAACAATAACAATGATAATAAACAATAATAATTTCACCGGCACACACCATGGCCGTCATCCAAGTCATCCCTCCCTTCCATGACTGCATTTTGAAAAAGAAGTCGGGAGCTCCAATCACAGAATTACCAACATTAGATCCAGTTTGGCCATTTGATCAATCTAAGACAAAGCAAAATAAGTAATGCAAAGGAATCTTGCCACTAAAGTTATATATCTTAACAAAAGAGCTCCAATGTTACATCCCATCATAGTCCCTATAATTCAGCATTCCTGTTCTGACAGTTAACCAGGAAGATGCCTGGGTTTTTTTTTCTTACCAAGTTTCTGATATTTCCACTATGAATGTATCACACATACTTGCATGTCTACACAAACAATTAACTTCATTGTCACAAGATGTGGTGATGGCCAGTAGCCTAGAAGTAGTGATGGTGTGACCTCAGAACTGGCAGAGTTCTGAACACAAACTCTCCAGTTTAAAATAGAAAAGAAAAAAGCCTTATACCAACATGAGCTAAGCTCAGTGTGGTTCACCTGTGTTATGAACTCTTGTATACCCACTTTCCCCCAAATTTACATGGGGGCAATGGCAGCAGGAAGGTGTTTCTAGTAGCCTCTATGCAAGGCCCCCTTTCCTCTCTGACACCTTGAATAATGCAAGGACATCATCAGAGCTTGGAAGTAATTTGTTACAAATAATGAATTACTTGTAATTTATTACTTTTTTGAGGAACAAATGGGTAATTTCTTTACATTATGACTGTAATAGAATGAGGAGTATTTTTATTACTTTTGAGATGTAATTGTAGTTTCCGGCATTACGTTTGGGCATTACTGGGGGGGGTAGCAGGGGAAGTCTTCTGCTCCTCTGATTCATGGATGAAAATCATGTGCCTCAAACTGGGCTTCTGCGCAGCATTGCTCTTCCCTCATGCTCTGTGGGCGGGTAGGAGGCGACGAGGGAGGAGGTGGAGAGTGAGACAGGGTGGAGTCAAGAAAACAATTGTTTAAAAAAATAGACGGTGGTGGTGAAGAATGGAGTGGAGGGAAAAAGAAGCCGGAGGGCAAGAACATGGCTAAAGGAGGAGAAGGAGGCAGCAGCACAATGGAGATAAAGAACTGTGGAGGTGAAAAATGACAGTGTGCGTGTGTGTGTGACTGAGTGAATACTGTGTTTGCACTTGACACACAAAGTGGCCTCCACCGCCCTTTTTGGCTACTGTGCTGCATTTGCTGTATTTTAACTTTTTTGCATCTCGGGGAAAATATTTGCTTGGGTGAGTGTGCCTTAGTTGGTGGCAGGGAAGGGTCTGGGAAGTGGTTAAGTGAGAGAGATTATGCTTGCTGGCTGAGTGGGGCTGGATTGCAACTTGGTTTGACGTGCAAAGATCTGAGTAGTGACCTCTGCCTCCCTCCCCACCTCCCTTACCAGCGGAGAGACCACCATTGCTATCTTATGGATAAAAAGAATTATTCTACAATCTCTGTATGTGTGTGTTTATTTTTAATGTTGTTTTAGGCTACTTAGATGTGCAGCAGCCAAGACCAGCACCTTGTAGGCATTTTTTTTAAAAAAAGTAACTGAAATGTAATTGTAGTGATTACTTTTGAGGAAAAGTAAAGTAATCAGTTACTTTCAGAACAAGTGTAATTGTAACTGTAATTACTACTTTTTTGGGCCATGTAATTGTAACTGTAATTTATTACTTTTTAAAGCTAAAATGTTCTCCTTTATAAATTACATGGAAAATGCCCTCAGGGTTGGGGTTTAAGCATAGTTGTTCCTATTCATAAAAGGGATTCTAAGACAGACCCGAAAAACTTCAGGCCAATTTCCCTCCTAGATGTGACTGCTAAATTGTACACTAAATATTTGCTAGGTAAATTGGAAACCTGGGCAATTCGATACTTGCTGAAGAGCAGGCGAGGTTCATTAAAGGAAAGTCCACAATAGATCAGTGTTTCATTTTACATCATTTAATTCAAAAATACTCACTTAATGGTAGAAAAGAGTTATTCGTCACCTTTGTGGATTTTACTTCAGCCTTTGATTTGGTTGATAGAGCCTGTTTGTGGCAGAAGTTATCTGCCACCAACATTGATAGAAGATTATTATGCTTAATACAAATGATGTATTCAAATACCTCTCTCAGGGTAAGGCTAGGAGTAAATGGTATACTATCAGAATCTATTCCAACTGCCAGAGGAGTTCAACAGGGGTGCCTCCTGGCTCCGTTTCTTTTTAATTTTTATATTAACGATATCGTTCAGGAATTGAGTGCTCCAGAATATTTTCCAGCCTCCATTCTAGATGTTAAGCTCTCGGCATTGTTATACGCGAATGATATAGCCTTGATTTCAATTACATTAGTTGGGATGCGGAAGTTACTAAGAAGTTTAAGTAAGTTTTGTGCTAAGGACCACTTATCAATCAATTCTGCCAAAACAAAAGTGGTAGTTTTTGGGAAGAAAAAGAAAGTTCACGCGTGAAAGTTAAATGACAAATTTATTGAACAACAACGTAGCTTCAAATACTTGGGATTGGGATTTAATGCCCAACTTGCATGGAAACTTCACCTTGCTACAGCCAAATTGAAAGCTTCCTATTCTGTTCAATCGCTGTTGCGTTTTTCAAAGTTCAAAGGGGGAGGTCTGGTTACACCTGCTGTTGAGGTGTTTCGGCGAAAGGTAGTTACACAACTTCTCTATGGTGCTGAAATTTGGGGGTACATAAATATCTCCACTCTGGAGATAACACAGAATATTTTTTTGAGATCTCTTCTTGCTGTCCCGCATGCTACACCTGCATTCCTTTTGAGAACAGAAACAGGGCTTTATTCTATACAATCCTCTGTTCATGCTGCACTTGCCACCTACTGGCTGAGGCTGGCGTGTATGAGTGCCTCCTGTCTCCCAAAGAAATGCCTTTTAGAACAATTACAGACCCCATCCCTTGGTTGCTGGATAAACTTAGTTATACCTATTCTGGCTGCTTATGGGATTAACATGGAAATTCTACCTTCTCACCCCTCTCCAAATGTGAAACAGCTCCTCAAAGAAAGAATCTTTTTCTACTCTAAAAGATGGGACCTCCACGCAGCCACCCAATCATCTTTCTCTACCTGGTTCCCCCTGCATAAAACTACCTTCGGCCTGGAGAAATACTTTTCTTTCCTTACAGTTCCATCTCTGAGAAAATCCTTTACCGCCTTACGTTTGCAGTCCATGCCCTCAGCTTTCAGGGAGGGGAGGTATGCAAATGTTCCAGTCCATCAAAGGCTCTGTATCTGCCAAAACGATGTGGTTGAAGATATTGTTCATTATTTACTAGGCTGTCCCTTATATAAATCTCCAAGGCAGAAACTTTTCTCGGCTATTCCCCACCTCCTGTCAAATAGACCTCCCTTGGAACAAATATGCAACTTACTTGTGGGCAATGACATATTTGTAACCACTCAAGTGGCAAAATTCACCCTAGCGGCAGTGAAAATAAGAACTAGATATCAAAAACATTTAGTAGAAGCCCCAATTTTATCCTGATTTTAGCACTTTTTGTTTGGTCCGATAATTTTAATTGAAATGATTGTATATAATCTTCTATTTGCTCCTTTCCCTTGAATTTTTGTAATTTTTAACCTCGAAATGCTTATATATATTATCTGTATCAACTGTCCTCTCTTGAAATTCTTGTATTAATATTTCTTTGTGACGGCCAATGGCTATATATATAAAAGGAAACAAACACACTACTTTTTAAAAGTAGTCTTCCAAGCTCTGGGCATCATCCTGAGAATCTGTGTAGTTTAAATGATAAGAGTGTGACACCAGGATAGGACTGGGCAGAACCAGGTTCAAATCCCCATTCAGCTATGTAGGTTACTGAGTGACCTTGGACTACTCTTTCTCTTTCAGCCTAACCTACATCACAGAGACTGTCACAGGGTAGATAATCTTTAGATTTGTTAGTCACACTGTAAGCACTTGTGCTGGAGGATGGAATAAAAAATGCTTAAATAAATCCCAAGAGCTAGGGAGCCTGAGAAAGACAGCTGGAGTCCAAAAGAACCCTACTTATACTCATCCACAAAGCTAAATTCAGCCCAGTGCTAGAAAAATCTCCTGTGTTGCTGCCTTCCCTGGATGGCAACAAACACCAAGGCAGTTGTCAGGTACCTTACAAGCCACTGTGCATGGCTGATAAGCTGTGTTCACCTTGGTGAGTTACAAGTTGTGCCAAAGCTTACCCAGATAGTTTATAACCAGCTGAAAAGGGGATTTCCCTGTTAACAGCTCTGTCCCATAACCACTGCATGACACTTTTCTGCATTAGCCATAAACTACAGTCGTGTCTCCCATGAGTGCATAAAGGCTCAGCATGCTTTTGATCTATGCAGCCCATCAGGGGAAAGGACTTGAAAAACAATCTTATATTAAATATAATGTATTAAAATTAATATTTGTTTTTTAAAAATTGTTTTAGTTAGGAATGGTAGCAAAGTTCTCCCAAGCTATGCTCAGAAAATAACTTCAGGAATACATAAAACTCACCTCAAATGAGAGCTTTTAAAGCCACCACATTCTTATCCCAAATGGAATGAAAACCGAGTGGGAAAAGAACTACTGGTTTGAACTTCCCTGGCTGACAAAGGCTTTGCGCAGCTTGAACAAAGACTGTGTCAGCTAGAGATCATGGAGGTTTTGCAGCGTAATATCACTTCAGGATATCCACCAGGGGGTGACCTTCAGCCTTCCACCCTCTAATTTGGCTCCAGTTGTATTTTCCCACCCAACAGAACCTAAAGAAGCCATTTGTTCTAATGGGGACAAGAAAACACCTCCTGAGATGGGGATAATTTTTCCAACTCTTGAAAATTTAACAGAATTTCTCCCTTCCAAATATAAATAAATAAACCAGAAGAACTCAGTTAATCTCCAAATTAATTAGGGGGAAATTTTGGAAAGCTCATCCATTTCTAATTTTAATATAAGTATTTGAACATTTTTTTCAAGTTATTCCTTTGAAGAAATTTTGAAGAGTCCCACGTGCATTGGGATTTATACTATGTTTTTTAGAATAAAATCCCCTATGCTGTCTTCTTTATATCAAGTGCTAATGGCATCAACCTCTCCAATGGATTCCCATTTAGTAGAAATCCTGAAACAAGCGTGGTTTCCATTTCTCCCTTTTTCCTAATCAGAGACCTATAACTGTTTAGAAGCATGAGAGGCAGAATATCAACAGGTGCAGCTTTTACCCACCATGGATATGAAGTAGAAGAGAGAAAATCCTTCCTGTTGAATTGTGGTTGAAAAAGGGAAACTTCCAATCAGTGGTATGCATTTACTACTTTAGGCAACTTCAGCTTGCGTTAATAAGTAACTTTTCAGTGTTAAGAGGGGGAAATTAAATGAATTAATGAGGTATGTTGAACACATCTGCTTGAGAAATCAAATAGTATGTTGATAAATAAAATCAGATTCTTTATGGCTGACTGTTACTTTCAGACCCTGCCAACAGCAGTTTAAAATTACATTAGGAAAGTCTTACCTTCTAAATCATTTTGACAATTTGGTGTCATTATTACTGACCAATACCCAATTTCTTTCTTTTCTTTTCTTTCAGTCTTTGCTTTCTGAATCTAGAGCAGCAGGATTAACTGGATTATATAATCATTAAAATTGCAGTAGTTAATTCTGTTTTTTGTCACTGTCAATAAAGAAGGTAAATTCAAATTTTTAAAGTCCAGGTTAGAGTGGTACAGAAAACTATACAGTGGCTGCATGCTATAGTCAGCATGGGTTTTTTGCATTCCGCAATGTTAAACAGAAAATACCCCTCATGCCATTCTGATGCTTCCCATAAGCTCATTTCAAAACAAAACCTTACAAAACATATAGTCCTGAACTCAGAAATGCTTGCTTAACAACCCTCTAAATTTTCATGGTGATACACAAAACAGTCAGAGAGAATCAAGAGTTCAAAGTGTAAAAAGAGAGAAAAAAACAGAGCCCTTTTGGACTTCTTTTCTGTCAGAGTTCTCATAATCTGTTGAAATTCATTAAAAATCAGCCATGTTCAAAGAGTACCTGTAATCCCATTATTGACCTTGCCCCATATTCTGACCTTCAACTTCTGCAGTTTAAACGTTTAAAAAATGCCTGGCTGATTTTTAATTAATTTAAGAAATTTAGCATTGAACTCAATCATAATATTGGACATACTCAGTAAGAACCAACTGTCAGTGTTCTAAAAGCCAGAGTCACAGCTGCTTGGCTTGGCTAATCAGGGGGCCAAACCCACACCAGTCTTTGATTTCATGTGAGACAGTCATGGCTTCCCCCCAAGAATCCTGGGAAGTGTAGTTTGTGAATGGGGTCTGAGGAGACTCCTATTCCTCTGACAGAGCTCCAGTAGCCAGATTGGTTTAACAGTCAGCCACTCTGCTTGAAGCTCTGTGAAGGGAACAAGGTGCCTCCTAGCAACTCTCAGCACCTTTCACTAACTACACTTCCCAGGATTCTTTGGGAGAACCCAAGACTATCTACAGGGAAATAAAGGTCTGGTGTGGATGTGGCCAGAGACAGCTTTGGTTTAAATTTGGGTGAGAGTCTACATGTGCCTACAGTAGAATAAAAAGGTGGGAGAAACCCTGAAAAAGAATGATACTGCTCACAATGTTTGCCTTTTGGAAAGGGGCTTCCCCTCTGCCCAGTGCCCACCCATCCAATCTTCTCCCCTCCCCTCCCCTCCCCTCCCCTCCCCTCCCTCCCTCCCTCCCTCCCTCCCCCTCCTGCCCTCCTCCTTCTCCTCTCCCTGCTCCTCCCCCAGGTCAGTTTCACCTATAAATCCTATAGAACTCAATAATTATGCAAATTATCAAACCTGCCCTCCCCTCCTCCTCCCTCCCATCACCTCCCTTTTGCCCCTTCCCTCCCCCTTCCTTCATCCCTCCCCCCCTTCCAATTCCTTCCTCCCCCTCCTTCTCCTCCCCTCTCCCCCTTCCTCTTTCCTTTACTCTCCCCTCCCCCTCGGTCAGTTTTACCTATCCTAGCCATGATTTCATGGGAGTAAATCCCGTTGAACTCGGTAAGCATGTAAATGATCAGACCTGCCTTTCTCCTCCTTCCCTTCTCCTTCCTCCCTCCCCTCCCCTCTCCCTTCTTCCTCATCCCCTGCCCACTCCAGTTTTCCCTCCCCATGGTCAGTCTTACCTATCCTAAGCATGATTGCACAGGAGTAAATCCCACTGAGCTCAATAAACATGCAAATGATCAAACCTGCCCTCCTCCTCCTCCCCCTCCTGCCTGCTCCCATCTCCCTACCATCCCCTGTGGTCAGTTTCACCTATCCTAAACATGATTACAGGGGAGTAAATCCCAATGAACTCAATAAGCATGCAAATGATCAATCCATTCTCAGCAAACCTGCACAGGATCCCATTTCTTACCTCCCAGATTAAAAAGCAGAGAAATTAACTAATAAGCAAAATACCTTGCAGTTTAATATAGCTATAGTCAACAGATATTTCTATCAAACGTTAAAAAGCAGGGAAATTGGGCAGCTATAGTGAATGCACCTGGGGAGCAGGACACCTGACCTCTCTGTGTAGCTTGTGTTGCTTACTCTGGATCCCTACAAGGGTTCCGTTAATCACCTAAAAATATATGCACATGTGATTAACAAAACAGATGTTTTTATCGTTCTTCCAAAACGTTTCGGCTTCTGCCTTCTTCAGCTGCTAACATACTAATGCTGTTACCAAGATGGCAGTTATAGAGCTTTGAGGATGGAATGCTCAGAGGGGCTTCATTTGCAGAAGCTAAGTAATGCTGGTACTGTCTTCCACGTTAAGGCCATGTGGTGCCAATGTGAACAGAGAATATATCCAAAAGTCCCCCCTCTCAGTCAGTGCTCCTAGATCTGTTGACATCTCTATAGCTGTTATAGAAATGACTGTGGCCCTCAGTATTGAAATGGTTTGCATCTGGTTTCTCCAATTTTTTTGGTCAAGATTGCTGATTTGTGGTTTCTGAAGTGTGTGCATAGGTCAGTTGTAGTTTTTCCTATGTACTAGATATGACATCCTGGTCTTTTGCATTCGATGACATAAATTATGTTGCAGGACCTGCAGGTGATGTTGTTTGATGTAATATGTCCTCCCTGTCCTGGTGCTTTTGGAAGTAGCTGTCTCCCTGAGGTACACACAGGTGCTACAGCGTTTGGCATGACAAGGATGACCCTTTTTGACTAATATGGAAGCCACTGCTGCCTTATACAGAATATTTGTCCATGTAGTCCACTGACTGGCAGTAGCTCTTCACAGAATCAAGCAGAGATCTTCCCCCACCACCACCTACTACCTGATCTTTTAACTGGATATGCCAGGGATTGAACCCTGGACCTTCTGGGTGGCATTGTACTAATGGGTCCCATCAGTGCAAGGATTACTGCCAGTGCAGTGGGACTTTACCCTTTCTCCCTCCCCATGTGCCCCAAGCCCTCCGCAAACCTGCTGCAGAGGGTTGGGGGAACCTCTACAATAGATTTAGGTGACATATGGGGGAAGGAGGAAGGGAAGTCCTTTTGTGCTAGCAGTAATCCCTGCACTGACCAAACTTGACTCAGCACATTGAATACAACCCTCTGTAGGCAAAGCATGAACTCCACCACTGACCTATGTCCCCTCTTCTACCTTCCTGCGCTACTGGGAGAATGTCAGAAGCCCAAAATGAGAACTGGGGGACCTTTTTTAAGTCAAGGACTGCATTTTCTCAGATAAAGTGCACTATGGGAAGGATCCTGCTATATTTTATATGCTCTCTCTGTGTGTTTAATGTGGCTCAATGTTACCAGGGGGGTAGTCATCTGGGGTCTCGGGAGGTCTTAGACACCTTACTTTTTAGGGAACAGGGTCTCAGCAGGGTCCATATGTCTCCAGCATCCTACAAGCCAATCAGTGTGAAAGGGGAGTGTGTTGGCCACTGAGAAGAGTCTTCTAATGTGTTTCCTTGTCCTTTCCTGCTGATTGGAGCCAATCAGAGTGAAAGGTGAGTTAGCCACTGAGAAGACTCTTCTCAGTAGGTCACACTCTCCCCTTTTACGTTGATGGGCTCCTAGGAATGTCTGTCATTGTGGGAAAAGGCATTAACAAGGATCTCATTCAACCCAACAGCAAGAAAAGGGGGTAGGGGGCATGGCTGTGACTATCATAAAGGGACCCTGCACTTCTGAATTTGCCACTACACTATTCAATGTTACTTGTAACTCACCTTGTTAGGATTTGACTCCTGAAAGGCTGAATACAAATATTTGTAACAAATAAAATTTAAAAGGGCAACCAATGGGATAGGAAAGACTCATATCATTGGTCCTACCAATGGTGTTCCAGTGTACACACCTATACCACAGGATAGTAGTTGCCACAATAACTGTTAAAGGTTTATTTGCATGGGTTCACTTATGTGTCATGGCTGTGGGGGGATTCGAACCCTGGTCTCCCAGGTCGTAGTCCAACACCTTAACCACTACACCACGCTGGCTCTCACACACCTAGGAGTAAATCCCATTGAATTAAATAGGACTTTTTAGGAGACATGTTTAGGATTGTGCTGTAAATCAGTGAGACTTTTGCGTAGACAGCACAGGACTGTGTTGTTAATCCTTCTCTCCCTCCCACCCCATCATATTTTTAAGGTAATTAGGCAGGGCTTACTTAGGTGTCACTGATGTTATTTGGCAGGAAACTAATACTGATTTTTTTAAAAAAGTTTCTGCAATGACCAACAGGTTTTGACAATAAACTATTATATGGGATATATGCATTTTTACATCTCCATTGTGGAGTCTTTCCAACAACCTTGTGAGGTAGGTTGGGCTGAGTTTTAGTTCAGTCAAGCTGTGTGTGTTGGCAAGTGTTTCAGGTTTTTTTTGGTAATTTGCTGTTAAATACCAGGACTGTGGAATGTTGCAATTAAAGCAATTGCAATTGTGCATGTTTTTTCCCTTCGCTGCATGGTTTGTGAATCTGACATATTTGTACTTCACTTTTCTTTCTGGGTCCATTCTCCCCATTTTATCTTTGCAACAACCCCATGAGGTAGGTTAGGCTGTGTTAGTTCAGTCAAGCTGCACATGCTGAGAGACAGAGTGTGTGTTATTTATCAGGGTTGGCAAGCTTTTTTGGTGGTGGTATTCTGCTGTAAAATATCAGGGTTGTGGAAAGTTGCAATTAAAGCAGTTGTGAGGCAGCCTTCGTGCATTTTCTTCTCTCACTGCCTGGTTTGTGAATATGACATGCACCTCACTTTTCTTCCCAAGTCCTCCCGTTTTATCTTTGCAAAAACCCCTGTGACGGGGTTAGGGTGACAGTTGGTCCAGTCAAGCTGCAAAGTTTTTTTAAGCTGCTCCTTTTTAATGTTATTTGAATGTTTCAGTGTTATTTAATAACTATTTATACCTGTTGTAAAATTCCTTGAAAACAGGAACTCTGAAAGGCAGGTTAAAAGTCTGTTAAATAAATACATCTTACATAAGTGATTCCCAAACTACACACACACACACACACACACACACACACACACACACAGAGAGAGAGAGAGAGAGAGAGAGAGAGAGAGAGAGAGAGATTGAAAACTGCTGAGGCTCATGGCACACCACTTAATAATTTTTCAGCCTATCTTGGCAATTGGTAATGTGCTGTACTAGATACTGTATGATTTTTAATTGTGTTGTATTGCTTCTTTCATTTATTGTATTTTATTGTATTGCAATACTATTAAATACAAGAAATAAAAGACGCAATAAAAACACATATTGCCATCATTAAAAGGAAAAATATTATCAACATTATCTTTCTTAATTCTTGTTGTTGTTGTTATATGCCTCCAAGTCGACTACGACTTATGGCGACCCTATGAATCAGCAACCTCCAAGCGTGCAGACCACTAGTAGTCCATAGATCACAGTCTGGGAATCTGTGTCTTAAATCAAGACGGTGGATTCAAAATAATTGTTCATCTTGGTAATATATGTACATACACAGCAGTTCTTGCCAATAGATTGCTGGGAGGTGAAGGGTGGATGGGAATGTAGGGGGCCCAATCTACATGCAATGTACCTGCTCCAGGAAATCCTGTTGGCACCCCTAGGTCTGAACACTGTCACCAGCTCTGCTCCTGGATCTGATCTTCTCAGGAGAAGAGTGCTTCTGGAGCAGGATGGGGGAGGGGAGCTGCTGCATCTAGGACAAGACAGACAGAACCATCAGTGACATCAGCAAGGAGTTGCTGCTGTTCTAGACAGCCAGAATCTGCATAGAAATAACTATATAACTATAAGAATGGTAACTTTAAGTTTGAGTTTACATTTCCCTCCTGTCTCCCATTCCTGTTTCCTTGTGTGTCATATCATTTCAAATTATGGTACTGAGGGCAAGGACCATTTTAGGCCTGTTTTTGCAACCCACTCAGAGAGTCTTTTTAGCTAAAGGTTGGTGTATAAATGCCTTAAATGAATAATTAAAATATGCATGTTATTACATTTTTGAGCCAAAATTGTATCGCAAAATTCAGAGAAATTAAGGGGGGGGCGTAAAAGATAACAGTGTTGCAATCAGCACATTAGTCCAGTAAGTGCAAATAAGGTTAATTTGGGTAAAAATGCAGACCATTTTAACAACCACCACCACAACAAATGCCCTGCACATTGTAATCTGCTCTACTCCTAGATCCAATCTTGGGCTGTGGGCAGGGGAGCATCCCTATGGGAGAAGATTCTAAAACTGCCTTACATCCTTTTTAGAATGGCTTCATCTGAAAGATAAATATGTTGCAGTGTATCCCCAGCTCATAGTAGGAGTGCTTCTCTGCAGGGCTCAAGCCAGCCTTGGAGTGCTGTTGAGAGGGGAAGAGAGAAGGGTTCTAGAAGTGGGGGTGGGAAAGAAAACTGTCTAAGGGCTCGTTTACACTGTGGTGTACTGTGGGCTCGTCCAAACTGATCTTGATAATCCATGTTTTCCATATGCGCTTTGTCATCTGACAGTTCCCACTAGCCTGTTTGTTCGCTCTTTGCTGATATAAAAACAATGCTTTTTTTGTGCCTGCACACGCGGCAGGGAGGACCCGTACTTCTTCTCGCTTTTTCCCAGCTCCGCTCCTGATTGGTTCACTTTTCCCGGGCTGTAGAAAGTGGAGTCCCTCAAGGATCGGTTTTGGGACCTGTACTTTTCAACTTGTTCATTAATGACCTAGAATTAGGAGTGAGCAGTGAAGTGGCCAAGTTTGCTGACGACACTAAATTGTTCAGGGTTGTTAAAACAAAAAGGGATTGCGAAGAGCTCCAAAAAGATCTCTCCAAACTGAGTGAATGGGCGGAAAAATGGCAAATGCAATTCAATATAAACAAGTGTAAAATTATGCATATTGGAACAAAAAATCTGAATTTCACATATACGCTCATGGGGTCTGAACTGGCGGTGACCGACCAGGAGAGAGACCTCGGGGTTGTAGTGGACAGCACGATGAAAATGTCGACCCAGTGTGCGGCAGCTGTAAAAAAGGCAAATTCCATGCTAGCGATAATTAGGAAAGGTATTGAAAATAAAACAGCCGATATCATAATGCCGTTGTATAAATCTATAGTGCAGCCGCATTTGGAATACTGTGTACAGTTCTGGTCACCTCATCTCAAAAAGGATATTATAGAGTTGGAAAAGGTTCAGAAGAGGGCAACCAGAATGATCAAGGGGATGGAGCGACTCCCTTACGAGGAAAGGTTGCAGCATTTGGGGCTTTTTAGTTTAGAGAAAAGGCGGGTCAGAGGAGACATGAAAGAAGTGTATAAAATTATGCATGGCATTGAGAAAGTGGATAGAGAAAAGTTCTTCTCCCTCTCTCATAATACTAGAACTCGTGGACATTCAAAGAAGCTGAATGTTGGAAGATTCAGGACAGACAAAATGAAGTACTTCTTTACTCAGCGCATAGTTAAACTATGGAATTGGCTCCCACAAGATGCAGTAATGGCCACCAGCTTGGACGGCTTTAAAAGAAGATTAGACAAATTCATGGAGGACAGGGCTATCAATGGCTACTAGCCATGATGGCTGTGCTGTGCCACCCTAGTCAGAGGCAGCATGCTTCTGAAAACCAGTTGCCGGAAGCCTCAGGAGGGGAGAGTGTTCTTGCACTCGGGTCCTGCTTGCGGGCTTCCCCCAGGCACCTGGTTGGCCACTGTGAGAACAGGATGCTGGACTAGATGGGCCACTGGCCTGATCCAGCAGGCTCTTCTTATGTTCTTATGTTCTTCCCCCGGATATTCACGCACATGCGCAAAAGTGATTGGACGGGAATGAAGGAAGGGGTGTGGGGAAATGGCCAAGGACTGCCCATGAACTGCCTACATCACTAAAGTCTGGGGTATTGCATCCTAGTGCTATGTTGAAGCGGGTGATTCCCAGTTTAAAAAAAGGAAATCACATTTTTGCGATACTGCAGATGTGGATTTAAACGCTATAACATCCGTGAAAACGGGCGATGTCGTATGGACCATGGAAAATTAATGAAGACACAAAGTGACCATATCGCTGATTAAACAGTCGTTTGGATGAGACCTGTGTGTTTGGTGCTACTCACATCTCCTTTTAATTAGCATGGTTCACATGACATTACTGGCAAACAGAAGCTATCACACAGTTTCCCCCCTGTAAATCCATACTAATGCAATCAGCTGATAATATGAGAAGTTTAGAACAATATGGCTCCACTCCACAGACCTTTGCAGACTGTTTGTTTTGATGGGTTTTTAGTGGGCGGGTGAATCATCACTTTCAGCTACTCCTCTTTCTCTACCCACTACCTCTCCCATGAATCACATTTTGTTTCCAATGGTTTATCCAGAAATTTCCAACTGCTCTGTCCTTCCCCCTTCACAGTTTGCTGTAGCCTTCCCGTCTTTCCTCTCTTTCTCCCTGAGCAAACTTCCTTCACTCCTTGTAACTAACGATGGGAATTGCCATTGGATTTTATCATTCTTTCTCATATTCTCTATCTTTGCGGAGAGAATGTTGAAGTAACATCTCTCCACGCCTGGTTTCCCATTTTTTTCCCTAAAAAATCTAAAGTTGATTAAAAAAAAGCTGCCTCAAAAATATCGATATTGATATTTTGAGAAAATGCCAATTTTGAGAAAATATCAATATTGATATTTTCTGAAAATATCAGTACTGAAATTGATATTTTATTTAAAATACCAATATTATATTGATATGCTTTTCCAGTGGGGAAAAATTAATGCAGAAAAAGCAAGGGGCAGCGAAGAAAGAAGGTGCCTCTGAGTTACCTTCTTTTCAACCGCCAAACTTCAGGAAGTGGTGGGGGTAGGAAGGAGTTGAAATACTGCAGAGATCAAAAATATTTGCACATGCCCAGTAACTGAGCAACCAGAGGGAGTAAATATGTAAAATTTGAGGGCAGGACCACAAGGAAACAGCAACACTACTCCTTCTCAGAGGAATGCCTACTTGTGTGAATAGAAGCTACCCCTGAGCACAAAGTGTGGCCCTTGCAAATCTATTGCAACTGTAAAAGCAGTGTATTTGCTCTGAAGAAATACTCCCATGTGGATAAGCGCTAATATTCGGAGGCAGCTGTCAATCCTGGTCCTGATCATTTGGTTGTTTTGAGGCAGAGAAGGGGAGGTCTGGGGGAAAGGAAAAACTGGGTGAGGAACGCTCATGGGAAGATGTGGTGCAGGTGCATGCCCCTCGTCTGGTCCAGTGCTTCCACCAGCGCTACCTGGATAAGCCGGGCCCTGGCGGGAGGCAGAGGGTTGGTCGTGGGGCGGGGGATAGTGTCATGGTCCCGTCAGAGGACTCCTCAGATGAGGACAACTCGGGAGTAACAGCAGCAGACCCAGGAGCAGCAGGAGACACGGAGGAGCCTCCTGAGAATCCAGTTCCTTCTGCCCCTCAGCTGCAGAGCACCCCAGGGACAGCAGAGGCCCTGCAGCCAGACACAGACAGTGAACAGGATACTCCCCCCTCACCTGCAGAACGTAGACAGCAGAAGGTCAGGCAGAAGAGAGGCAGGCCTGTCTCCTTAAGGCCCAAACGCTGAGGGCTCACACCTGCTGTCCATCCTGCTCTTTATAAGGCACACCTTGGCTGCAGCTTGTTGCTGACTACAACATCAGGCGTGGCTTTGTGTAGACCTAGTTTCCCTGCAGCATCTCTTTGACTGACCTCCTTGGCAATTGATCCCGGACCTCCACTGACCTCGCTTCTGGACTTCTGACTCGGCAAGTACGCTTCGGATAGGCCTGGCAGATTTACAACCTGACTGCTGGCTAAGGACTTTCCTTCCCTGCCAAAGACCCAGGAATTTCCAGCCCCCCCTGACACTGCTGATGCAGTGTAGAGCTGACAGGTATCACTTGGTAATTGGCTGTCTGTATTCACCCACTGTTATAGAAAGTTAGATTAGGCCTTTGCACTGAATTTATGCTTGTTCTTCCAGTCTGGTACTCCGCCAGGGAACCTCTCCATCTCTTTGGATTAGTCTGGAAGCCCCAGCCCCAGATTTAAATGGCTCTTCAGGGGAGTTTGCAGGAGAGTTCTTTTTTAGGGTGAGCTGGAACAAGCTGACACAAAAATGGCATACATCCCTCATACTTTTTCCCCCTTCTGATATTCTGCAGTTCTGCCAAATGAGTGAGGCCATCAAAGGAAACAGGACAGCTGCTGATACCATCAAAGCCCCTTAATTACAACAGTAGCTAAGCACTCAAAGTAAAATGCAATAGGCTTGTTAATTAAGTCCAATTTTTCTCCTCATCAACCTCTGGGAAACTAAAAAGGAACAGAAGGAAATTGCAGTAAAGAAAAACAGGGCAGCTTAGAATGATTTACCAGCATACTTGAAGCAGAGTTCTTGCACACCATTGTATGTCTTTCAAGAAGAGGTCATGGGTAGCAAAGAAGTGAATTTATCTTAGGTCTGGTCACCTCTTCCCAATACTGGATTTGCTCCCTAGGGTTGCAAGTTTGTAATTAACAACCTGCTAGTCAAACATTTAAAAATCTTAAACTTGCTTTATCACCTTTTGGTCCCAATAATCCAGTGCAGATGTATATGTTGCTGGAATTGTGTGGTTGTCATGTTCTTAAGAGTTCTTTCTACATTGTTACAATGACATCTAAATCAAGTGTGTGCGGACTTCCGGGAAGGGTGACTTAGCCTGTGCCTGCTTTTGAGACGGGCTCCTGCCTCAAAAGAAGCTTATTCAGATATATCAGTCAGATTTTTTTTTTTTTTGACTGATTAAACTTCTCCCGGGTAGGGAGAAACGAAGAGATTAACCTCAAAGCCTATTTTTGTTGGGACGACCAGATCTCATTAATTTATGGGACGAGGTCCAGCCGACGAAGGTGGGACGGATTTTCAACAACAAGCTCTATCTGATAAAGCGAACGTTCATCTTATCTTCTAAGAGAGAACGCACTAACAGGCAAGCACCCTTCTTTCTATATTTTTCTTTTACTTGACTTAAATTGTTGCTGTTTAAAAGAGATTTGCCAGATTGATCGGTTTTTGACATCTCACTGGGGAGCCATAACTTCTCTCTGCTACTCACTAATTAATAGCTTATCTCTGTTTTTGTTGCAAAAAGCTGTCCTGGATTTGCATTCTAAAGATATACACAGAAGAGGGATTTCTATTCCAGATTTTTATTTTGAAGAATATTATATTGTCTGAGACTACTCTCTTTTTGGTCTATTTTATTTTGACGAATCTGTTTCCTGACGACCGCCATTAATTGTTTCGATCCTGGGAACTGCATTTTGTTTACTTAAGCATGGAGAGATAAGGCTGTCTGCTCTGTTTATACTGTGATGTCACCAAGTTTGGAGTATTAACCCAATTGTTGCTGAAATAAGAAGTGGTTTTCCTATATTTTTCTTTTAAAATGGCAATTAAGAAAGTGGCTGAGAATCTGGAAATAACTATGTTTCAGAAAATAATGGATGAGATTGAGATAACGAAACAAAACCTGCGACAGGGTTGTAAGGAGCTGAAAATTGAATTGAGTAAAATGAAGCAGGAGATTAAAGATATAGGGGTCCCTGTGAGAGAGGTGACCCTGGAAGGGGTCCCTGTGAGAGAGGAGACCCCGGAGATTGGAACAAACGTGGAACAGGAAAAAGATTTGGAGTCTATGGACTTTAGAAACAAAATCTATTGTTTGGAGACACAGGAGATTAAAGACATAGGGGTCCTTGTGAGAGAGGAGACCCTGGAGACTGGAACAGGGGTCCCTGTGAGAGAGGAGATCCTGGAGACTGGAACAGGGGTCCCTGTGAGAGAGGAGATCCCGGAGATTGGAACAAACGTGGAACAGGAACAAGATTTGGAGTCTATGGACTTTAGAAATAAAATCTATTGTTTGGAACTCAATGTTATCTCTGAAGAAATTAATGAAGATTCTAGAGATAAAGTTATCAATGGCATGGATAATCTTCTGGACTGGATTGATGTGATGGAGCCCAATATAGAGAAAATCTATGGAATTAACTGCAGCCATGTGACAATGGAAAAACTTTCAAGAGATGACCCAGTGTATTTTGAAAAAAAGAACAGAGATATGATTTTACAGCAGTATTTCAGCAACCTATTCAGAATGGATGGCAAGAAAATATTTGGGATAGAGGTAATTCCCATCAGACTCTTACTATATGACTATGGCTTTGACAGCAAGATTATTATGGAATACTGATAATGGAAGATTGGATACTGAAATTACTGGACTTAACAAGACTACTGAAGATGGAAGATGGAAAATGGAACTAATAGGGATAATAGAACAATGGCTACTGAAATTACTGAACCTAACAGATTCTGATGTGATGGATTAATTGAAATGTTTATTTTGACTATGGTTATGACAATAAGATTATCATAATTAGTAATGAGATGGATTAATCGATATGCTTATCTGGAAAAAAAAATTGATAGATATATTTCTTAAAGAATTGAAACCTCTCTTTGACTTTTTGTGGAAAGAATAAAGTAATGTTTATGAGATTTGATGATTAAGTAAGATAACTACTGGAGGAAAGTGATTTTATAATATGACTTAAGAGACAGGATTGTTATATATTATAGACTTATAACTGATTTGATCTTTGACAAATGGGAAGTCAATATTTTACTCTTTATTTTTTATTTTTGTTTTTTTTTTCTTTTTTTTTTTTTTGTTTAACTATTTTTGATTTTGTTCTTTGTCTTTGAATGTTTTATGATTTCGTCTTGTATGTTTTATGAAAATCTGAATAAAAATTATTGAAAAAAAATAAATAAATCAAGTGTGTGCAATGCAATGGAAAATCTCATCTCTAACTATAATTGAGATGTCCTCCACTGATAATTCATTACAACAGCAGCAGCACCTCATAGCATACAACCATTTCAGGACAAAATTCACAGCACAAATAATTCCACAAAATAGTGTATCATGTTCATTCCCATGTGTATCCGATGGCGAATTCTAATTATGAGACGACAGTATACTTGTGTGCTTGTAAAGAGTTCGGCTGCTTTGTATATAAAGATGGGCTCCAGAAGGTTTGTTTTTGCTGTTTTGTATGTGAGGATGGCTGACTCTAATCTTGTATTATCTGCTCACTAGCCCTTTTTAAAACTAAAATCTCCATGATCTAAAGTGTACAAAGGAAGGATACATAAAATGGTTTTATTAGTTAAGACATCTGTGTTAATCTGTGATATTATTATTATTATTAGCCACCCTTCCTTCTGAAGGAGATGAGGGCAGCAAACATATCAATAAAACAATTTAACAAAAATACATCCTTGTTTAGTAACACAGGAAGTGTCTTGCTGGATTAGACAGAGGCCGACCAGTCAGTAACCTCCTCAAGAATCCAATTTTCAGGAAGCCTGCAGTAGTCCACCAGAAATTGGCCAGTCACCCACTGTATTATCTGTTGCCTACTCCTGTGGTACAGAATTATATTTTCCCTTCTCTTTTTCTTTGCCACTAACACATTGTAGGTGTGATTATGCACTCTAAACTGCACTCCAACCATTGTTCAGTCTGTTTCATAGCCTGTAGCTCCTCAGAATACTAGGGAGAGTTCCAAGATCCTCCAGAGTGGAGCGAGCACTCAGGAGCGATCACATCAATAACCTTTGACATCTTGCCATTCCATAGCAAAACTAAGGCATCAAGAGGAGCACCAGCCATGTCAACTGGAAATTTTCCAAAAGCAGTCAGCAATCCCTCGCATTCCATAAGTCTCCAGGGATGGACCATCGTAATCAGTCCCCCATCCCTACAGGGAGAAATTGGTCACAGCCAATCCAATCCTCACCAAGGAGTGATCCATCCATGACAGAGGGATAACAACCATCCCTCCATCAACGGATAATTCCCAACTCTAGTTGTAAAGACAAGTCAGCCTAAGAGAAGCAGCCAATAGATCAGTAGCATAGAACCCTTATATACTCCCATCTCAGCACTAGGTTGTTTCTCATGAAACTCAGGATCTTTCCCAGGCAGTCACGACCCCGACTCCCCCCCCCAATGACTGGGCTAACTAGACACCTCAGACAATGCAGCTGGCCACTGGCCTTGAGACTCCTTCTAACTATAAACAATGGATAAGAGTTGGTTAGGCTGTCTGAAGCTGTCGGGAAACTTCCTGCATATAGCTGGCTTGCTAAAAATGCCAAGATTGAAGGAGAAATAGGCACTGAAGGGAACAAATGCATTACACCACACCAACTCCTTGAAATTACAATGGGTCTTCCGGAGGGTCCCACTACACTATTAAGGAAGGCCTTGCTCCCATTTCGCTGCTCTCACATTCCACATAACAAGCCATAATCAGATCCGTGGGTTTTTTTCAGTGGCAGTTCTTTCCATATATAATGCCAAGAATGCTATCATCTTTCCCCTTTCATATTGGCTCTAGAGGCAGATACACCATACCCCTCAAGGGCTGAATGTGGGTGGGGTAAAGCCTCCATGTGTCTGATCCGCACATGTGAATAAGTGTTTTATCTGCATGCATAGTCCTTTCACTCCTCCCTTCTTTTTAAGGGAGTTGGAAACAGTTTGAAAAAGGGATAATTGCATACAGTGTATGCAATTATCCCACTATCATACCATGGAGTTAAAAAGATGAGGGGTTCACTGAAGACTGTTCCTAAGCTCAAATAATGAAAAGTTGTCCTTTGTTTACTACAGTCTTGATGATTTCAGCTTTAAACATGATCACCCCCCCCCCGTTGTCCCTATTGGTAAAAACCAAGGTATGTTGATATTGATTAAATCAAACTAAGGCTGCCATCCAGTACACATTTACCTGAGAGTAGGTCCCACCGAACTCAATGGGGATTACTTTTGAGTAGGGATTGGGGAGAAATTTGATTCACTTCACATTGAAAGCTGAACCTCCTTAACTTGTACTTTCTGAAACAATAGGAAAACTAAAACACAGCCATTCTTGGAAATTCACTTTTCTGAATTTTACAATGCAATTCTCCAGCCTAGTAATGTGTGCAGATATGCATATACTGCAGCAAAGTGTGTATAAAAATGTATATATTAGTGAAACATACAAAATGTGTCATAACATGGAAAATTGAATTTCAAAAATGTGTATATTAGGCAAAATTATTATTATTTATTAAAGGAGCCCAGGGAAGCATAGAGCAAATTGCATACAACTGTATGTATATTAGGAGAAATTTGCATTAAGTGCTGATGAATGTTCATAAGGACTTTTTTTAAAAAAAATCTACAAACTGATGTGAGAATGTGGAGAACTCTACTTAAGAGGGGAAAAATTGAGAAAAACCAAAATGGTCAAGTTTACCCATCCCTGCTTTTGAGTACATTTGCATATTTTTGTATTTTCCCTAATATTTCCATATATAACTGGAAAACCCTGAAGCCTTTCCCCCCACAGGACATCAGATATTTCAAGAATTTTTACATCTCTGACACTGCCACCCAGTGCTAAGAGAAATGTTGGGTTAGATGGCTACAGACTCTGCCAAAATATTTCCAGGTCCCAACATAGTATCAGAGAGGGGCCTTATGTGAGGGACAGGGCTCATAGACACTGGGGGGCGGGACAAAGCAAAAAGAAAATACTTTAATGGTGCAATCCACCTCCTAGATATGTCGGGCTGGGGACTGATGGATATAGCATAGCTGCAGCGGAAGGGGAAGCACCAACAGAATCCCCCCCTCAGGTGCAGCCATGGTACTGCTGGAGAACTCCACCACCACCCAGGCGCAGCCAGGGCCCAGCCAGCTCTTCCAAGCCTGGCACAAGTGAAGTTGGTGCAAGGCCCCAAAAAAGGGGTGTTCCAGGGCATGTCAGGACTGGAACCAATGGAAGTGGGACTTAACGTCACATCCTGAGCTTGTTGGTCTGTCTTGCGGCCCTCTGTCACAACAGCTGATACATTGGAAAAAGGTGCGGTGGAAGGAAACGTGCATTTTGTTTCCTTTTGCTGAGCCCTGCTGACATAGCTAGCATTGACCCCTCTCAGTGGCTCCTCAAGGGCAGTTGGATGTCGCAGCCCCTTTAACCACTTGCACTCCTGCCAGCCTCCTCTGAGTTGGATTGCTCTTGGAGGGCACCAGAGACCCACTATTTGCCAGGCCACACTGCATGGACATGATAGGGGTTAATCTTCTTACTGCATTGTGTAAATTGCCAAAATGCTGTTGATCTCTCTATATATATTGTTATGGGTTTGGTGGTTGAGATACATGGTTTGTATGAGTCCCCTTTCCAGCCTCTGATTTGGGACCCTGCATCTGGAGATGAGAAACCTGCTCCACTGGTCAGATGAGTCTCTTGTGTTAATCTAATAGAGTGGCAAGGTGGGCTAATGGGTCTGCCAAGTGCCCATTAACTGGTGAATGGGCTAGGGAGATCCTATTGTTACTGAAACTCTTCAGGAGATCCCCTCCCCCCAGGCCAAAAGATGGAAAAGCAAGATCTATTGGATTGCTAATGTTTTTAATCCCTCCATCTTTAAATTGGAATGTGTGTAAATAAAAACCTTATTTCTTAAAAGACACCACAGCCTCCACTGACCTTCTTTCCAAGGAAACCAAACCCTAGGTAAGGGCAAGGACCCCTGGAGATCTCCCACTGCTCAGAAATTTGGGCAGTGTGCTATATATATATATATATAACTCAAAGTATTTGTGCTTTACTAAAAACAAGTTCTAGCAATGATGCAATAGCACTGGCTTTTACATAAAAAGGGGGGTATCTGGCTCCTGGTCCAGATTTCAGAAAACGGGTTTCACCTAGTACTATCACATACACAGAGACTTGTTTTTCTTCCATTTACCCTTATTACAGGCTATATCAGCAGCATGTAGAAATCCTGTTCAGTAAAGCTATATTGACCTTTCCAGCATTCTTTGTTTTAATGGGCAGCCACTTGTGTTCTTTTGCTTTTACAGTGCTTGAAACCAGTGAAAGATAAAAGGGAAAAAATGGTTGGCCTATCAAAACACATCATACTTAAAAGATTAACATGGTATGAAGCATAAATTTTATGAAGTTTTTAAACGTTTTTATTCTTCCCAAGGACAAGGACTATCTGAAAAATGAGAAATACCTCAACAACATTCTTGAAAGCTCTTAGGATTTTTTCTTCTACAAGTGTTCATTGCTGAGAGGATTTTTTTAAAAAAAATGAGATTTTTTTAAAGTATACATGTGTTTGTGGTGAATGAAAAACTGTAATTGTTCAAGCCGAACTTAATATCCCTGCCCAAATGTTCATAGGAACATTTGTTTGCTGTGGAAGGGGAGCATATAGTACCCTTTCAGGGGCAGGCAGAATTAAAGAATTTTAATGAGGATGGATGCAACATGAGATAGTGCTGGAAGATGAGACCCCCACATCAGAAGGCACTCACTGAGCTACTGGGGAAGAACAAAGGACAAGTACAAGTAGCGCTGTGACTAAGGACACAGCTGGGTCAAAGCTGAAAGGAAACTCAGAGGCTGATGCGCACAGATGCGAAAGGAGAGTCCAGAGTTATACGATGCACACAACAGGAACATGGAATGTGAGAAGCATGAACCAGGGAAAGTTAGAAATTGTCAAACAAGAAATGGAACATATCAACATTACAATATTTGGCATGAGTGAATTAAAATGGACAGGAATGGGACATTTTCAGTCAGGCAACTATAAAATATTTTATGCAGGAAATGAGAAATTAAGATGAAACGGGCTTGCGTTAATAGTGAGAAGTGATGTACCAAAAGCAATAAGGAGCTATAAGGCAAGGTCTGAGCGAGTTATATCGATGAGATTAAATGGGAAACCTATTAACATAACCATCATCCAAGTCTACACTCCAAAGGCAAATGGAGAAGAAGAAGAATTGGAAAGATTTTAAGCAGAGCACAGAAAGAAATTGATCACACACAACAAGATGTGCTGCTAATCATGGGGGACTGGAATGCAAAAGAAGAGATAAGAACTAGCAATTGTGGGGGAAAGGGGCTTGGGAGATAGAAATGAAGTTGGAGAAAGTTGTACTGAATTCTATGAAGCCAATAATGTGTTCCTTGTAAACACATTTTTTGAGCAACCGAAAAGATTACTGTACACGTGGACATCACCAAATGGTCAATATAGGAATCAAATTGATTATATAATTGGTAGCAGAAGATGGAGAAGTCCCATAATCTCTGAGAAAACAAGACCAGGAGCAGACTGCGGTACAGATTATGAACTGGCAATATCGAAAATCAGAGTAAAGCTAAAGTAGAAGAACAAAGCAATCATCATGCCAAAATGCAATTTAAATAACATCTCAGAACAATATAAAGATGAAATAAGTTACAGGTTTGAAGCTTTAAACTTAGTTGACAGAGAACCAGAAGAACTATGGATTGAAGTCAGACATTATAGGAAATAATGTAAAAAGACAATACCTCTAGTTAGAGAGAAAGACCTCAATGGATGACTGAAGAAACTCTGAAAATGGTTAAAGAGAGAAGGAAAGCAAAATCAAAAGGAGATAGAAACATGGTCAGAATCCTAGATGCCAGAAGAACGAGAAATTTTAGAATCTGAGGTGAAAGCTGCACTTAAAATGCTTGGAAGAAACAAATCACCAGGAACAGATGGCATACCAATAGAGTTGCTACTGATTCTGTCCAAATTTTGACAAAAATTTGTCAACAAATATGGAAAACTAAACAATGGCCCACAGACTGGAAACGTTCAATACACATCCCAATTCCAAAGAAAGGGGATCCCAGGGAATGCAGTAATTATCGAATTATTGCCTTAATATTCCATGCAAGTAAAGTAATGCTCAAGATTCTACAACAAAGGCTCTTACCATATATGAAGCAAGAAATGCCAAATGTCCAAGCTGGATTTAGATGGGGAAGAGGCACCAGAGATCATATTGCAAACATAAGTTGGATAATGGAATGGACCAGAAGAAAATCACCCTGTGCTTTATACATTACAGCAAAGCCTTTAATTGTGTAGATCATGAAAAACTATGGAATGCTTTAAAAGAATAGGGGGTGCCACAGCATCTGATTGTCCTGATGCACAACTCTACTCTGGACAAGAAGCTACTGTAAGGACAGAATATGAAGAAACCGATTTGTTCCCCATCGGAAAGGGTGTGAGATGGGTGTATTTTATCACCCTATTTGTTTAAACTATATGCAGAACATATCATACGGAAAGCAGGATTGGACCAAGATGAAGGAGGTGTGAAAACTGGAGGAAGAAATATCAATAATTTAAGATATACAGAAGATACCACACTACTAACAGAAAACAGTAATGATTTGAAATGAATGTTGATGAAAGTTAAAGAGAAAAGCACAAAAGCAGGACTACAGCTGAATGTCAAGAAGACTAAAATAATGACAACAGAAGATTTATGTAACTTTAAAGTTGACAGTGAGGACATTGAACTTGCCAAGGATTATCAATACCTTGGCATAGTCATTAACCAAAATGGAGACAATAGTCAAGAAATCAGGCTAGGACTGGGGAGGGCAGCTATGAGAAAACTAGAAAAGGTCCTCAAATGCAAACATGTATCACTGAACACTAAAGTCAGGATCATTCAGACCATGGTATTTCCGATCTCTATGTATGGCTGTGAAAGTTGGACAGTGAAAATAGCGGATAAGAGAAAAATCAATTCATTTGAAATGTGGTGTTGGAGGAGAGCTTTGCGGATACCATGGACTGCAAAAAAGACAAATAATTGAGTGTTACAACAAATTAAACCAGAACTATCACTAGAAGCTAAAATGATGAAACTGAGGTTATCATACTTTAGAGACATCATGAGAAGACATGATTCACTAGAAAAGACCATAATGTTGGGAAAAACAGAAGGGAGTAGAAAAAGAGGAAGGCCAAACAAGAGATGGATTGATTCCATAAAGGAAGCCACACACCTGAACTTGCAAAATCTGAACAGGGTTGTTGGAGGTCACTGATTCATAGGGTCGCCATAAGTTGTAATTAATTGACTTGAAGGCACATAACAACGAGGATGCACTTACCTTAAAAAATCAGGTGACCTAGACTTCTGTCTTCTTTGTTAACAAAGGGGGGAGAGCTCTGCCACCCCTTCGTGGTGGCTTGGCCGCCCTAAACAGCCTGACAGAATTCCATTGAGATTTGGGACAGAAATTGAGAGTAGCTGTCTTTCCCCACCTACCAACCCACCCAGGATACTGAACAGAAAAGTCATTTTCCTGAAATGTAAGGTAATTTCAGGGTAAAGTAAAGTAAGGCTAGTGAAATGAATGCTATAATCCAGCCAAAAAATCACTAGCTGACCTTGAGGAATATTTGGACCCCAATGTGATTTTCAATGGAAGCAAGGAGACACTTTGTTCTCTAGAGACAACTTTTGCCTGTGTTTTCAGCACAAGTATGTTTGATGATTCCAAAGCACCTTGGGCCAAAAAAAGCCACACCACTTATTCAGAGGAGGTTGAATTTTTCACAGCAGTAACCGCTGGCCCTTCCCCATTCGTATTGATTAAAGAAATGATTTCTGGAGTATATTCTGGATTATAGGTTTTGTTTGTTTGTTTCCATAAGGAAAATGGTAAGTGGTAACCAGCTGAAATTTGGGGATATTGTATGGGTGACAGTTTGTGGCAATGTCCTAGAAGAGCAACCCTGTAGGTCTATTCATGTGTAAATTACACAATGTAAAGTGTACCCAGGGTCCAAATGTACCCCACAAATCTACAGCTGTTGATATAGCTTTCCTATTAAAACTGGGGGTGGAGGGCAGGGACTGTTTTCAAATGTGAAAAAGACGTGTTTGAATTTAAGGGCTGTGATCTTCACCAATCATTATCTTTTGGACTCTGCCTTAACCAAGCACATAGTTTTTGGACTACTGAATGTACTGGCCAGCAGGGCTGTCCCAGCTTCCCAACACTGCACAATGCTGCCGGTTTCCAAGAGGGAAAGGGGCAAGGCAGCTGGGAGCTCAAGTCGGTGTGGTTCAGCAATGAAACCAATCAGATGCTCCCTAGACTGTGCTGAGCTTCCAGCTGCTGTGCCCCTCCCCCCTTGGTAACCGGCAGCAACACAAGGTGGTGGGAAGGCGGGGAAACCACACAGACCCATCCTGCACAGCCCCGCCACCGAATACTGATAGTGTTATGTGATGTTCCTGTATTAATGTATATATGGTAAGTGCTGTTTGTATAGAAGATATGTGGTAAGTGGAATGAAAGAGGAGGGGGGAGTAAATGAGCAGTAGAATGCTGGATGATTGGCTGAGTGTTTGGATGGCTGAGAGTATAAATAGAAGGATGACAGTTGAATCTGGGTGGACGTTAGTGGGTTGTTTGAGAGGTGTTTGGTGGACATTAGTGGGTTGTTTTGGTGGAGTTTGGAGGTGGGTGTGAGTTGGTGTATGTCAGGAGAGTGTGGAGAAAGAGGGAGGTGGAGTTCAGATTAGTAATAAGTCAAATATCACAGTAATAGATGAAACCATAAGCTTGTAGATCATTATCAAAGTTATCTTGTTATTAATGTTATTTAATAAATACTATTTTGGTTTACTGAAGGCCTGATCCTTGGCTGGGGTTTCACAGACCAGAAGGGAGGGTAAGGTAATAACCAAGGCTGAAGGGAAACAGTAACAAATGGGGGCAGCGGTGAAGAGAAGATAACAGTATAAGTATCCAGAGCAACCCCAAGTTATGAGTTATCTGCATTGATACAAGGGGGTTGGGAATAGCATAGGCACGCAGTCACGAATGTAACTGGATAGAGAGACTCAGGCAAGGTCTCTGGGAACATTGGTTGTAGAACGTGACTGGTGGTGCTGTCTAGCAGGGGGATCTATTGAGATCTGTGCTAGAGCGGAGAGAGAAACCATAAAAAAGGACAGTCCGGACTGGTGGAGTCCCTGGTGGTGCCTAGTGAAAGGCAGTAGCCACAAGCAGGTAGGAACCTGACAGGGAGAGCCAGGGAAGGGTGTCACAGGTGTTGGGTGTAGTGGTGGGATACGAACAAAAGAGAGTCCAGATACGGACAAAAGAGAGTCCCTAACAGTGGTGTGGCAAAAAGAAATAACAAATAAAGATTAGTTGTGAGAGTGACTGGCAAAGAGTGTGTGGCAAAGAGTGAGTGAACTCCAACATCATGGCTGAATACATAAAGATGAAAAGAGAGGAGCTGGTGGAGAAGTGCATAACATTCAATTTACCTCACGAGGGTAAAGGGGTAGATGAATTGAGGGTAGCACTAATAGGATTTACAACTGTCCAGCAAAAACAACCTGTCAGGGAAGAGACCCCAGAAGGGTATTCAAGCAATCCCGCTTATATAGAGTATTTGAGAGAGAAGTTAAGATGGGAGGCTGAGGAAAAAGACAAACAGCGAGAGTTGGAAATTGAGAGAATGAGAATGGGGTTTGAGGAGAGGGAGAAGCAACGAGTATTGGATGCTGAGATACAGGTGGAGAAGTTAAAATTTGAAAGAGAGAAGTTTCATTCTGATGAAACAAGAAAGGACAGAAATGAAACTAAAATAAAGGTGACACCGAAAGATTTTGCAGTGTTTGAGCCGGGACAAGATCCACAAATTTACCTCAGCACTTTTGAAAAAGCGGCTCAAATGTGGGGGCTACCAGAGGATAAATATATGCAATATTTATCAAACCTGATCAAAGGGGAATTGGCAGAGGTATACCAATATTTCCCCTCAGACAGGCCCGTCACATATGCTGAGTTTAAAGAGGCAGTATACAAAAGATTCAGACTGGGACCTGACTACTTTAGGAAGTTATTCCGAAACTGTCAGATCCAAGCAGGGAGGTCTTTTGTTGAACTGGGAGCAAAGTTGATGGATATATTTGGAAAGTGGATGAGTAGTGCCAAAGCTCAGTCAGTGGAAGAGGTGAAGAGCCTCATGATACTGGATCAATTATTCCATCAGTTACCACCAGAAATAAGGCTCCTGGTCAAAGACCGTTCCCCTACATCGGTGCAGGAGGCTGCAGAGATGGCGGATCACTTTGCCTCCAATAGAACTGGCTGGGTGGGGAAAATATCAAGAGAGTTTAAACCCAGACCATATAATGGTGGCAGAAAGGATGTGGTACCACAGCGAGGGAGTCCTCCAATAAAATCTGAAGGGCACAGGACACAACAGAGTGGATCTGTGTTCCCTAAAATGGAGGAGAAATTATGCTATAAATGTGGTAGACCGGGGCACCTACATTTTCAATGTGGGGTTGCCAACCCCATTAGTAATCCTGCTCAGGGAAGGGCAGTAAAAACAGAAGCAAAAGAGCTGGAAACAAAAAAGGTTCAGTTCTGCCAGATAAACTTGACCGAAGTAAAAGACTTTGATACGAGTCTAAGAGAGGAAGTGTGTGTTCAGGGGGCAAATTATTGGGCATTGCTTGACACTGGGGCCGCTCAGACGTTACTGAGACCAGATTTAATAAAATCTGAGGAAATATTGCCTCAGGAAATGGTGACTATACAAGGAGTGAGGGGTGAACCAGAAAACTTACCCATGGCCCTAGTAAACATACAGTGGAGAGGCAAAGAGGGAAATTATAAAGTATGTATTAATGCCCAGCAACAAGAACCAGTGATACTGGGAAGAGATGTAATGGGGGCACAAGGAAAAATATATGTGGTGACCAGACGACAGCTTGGCAGAGAGACAGAAGCCATGTTAACAGAGGCTGGAGAAAACAGGGTGCAACCTGTTATCGAGCCTAAGGTCACCATTGCAACCCTTGGCAGGCCTGCTGAAGGAGACAAACTGTATCAAATGGTCTCTGGGAAAGAGGCAGAGCAGTTCAGGGAAGAACTGAATAGGGATACAAGTTTGAGGCAAATAAAGGAGCAAGCCCTGACCCAACAGATTCCTTTCACTGACAAACAGAGGAATCAAATTGTGTGTGAGAATGGGATTTTATATAGACTGTGGATGCCTGCTGAGAGAAAGGATGAATGTGAACCAGTGAAGCAATTGATAGTACCTAGCAAATACAGAACCAGATTGCTAGAGGTAGCCCACAATGTCCCATGTGCAGGACATCTGGGAATAAAAAAGACCAAGAGGAGATTGGCTGCACACTATTATTGGCCAAATATCTCCAAAGATGTAAAACAACATTGTCTATCTTGTGGAATATGCCAAAAGGTGGGGAAAAGTGGAGTAAAGACTAAGGCACCCTTGAAGCCCCTTTCTATAATTGGACAACCCTTTTATAGAGTGGGAATAGATTTGGTGGGCCCTTTTTCCAAACCCACAAGGCATGGCAAGAAATATCTAGTGGTGGTGGTGGATTTTGCCACCAGGTACCCAGACGCAGAAGCACTAAGATCTGTAGAAGCCCCTGTAGTAGCAGAGGCTTTGTTAAAAATCTTTATGAGGCTGGGTTTCCCTCATGAAGTGCTGACGGATCAAGGCAGTGTATTCATGGGAGAAGTGATGCAATGTATGTGGAAGTGTTGTGGTCTAAAACATCTAAAGACTACTACTTACCATCCCACCACTAATGGGCTAACTGAGAGATTCAATGGGGTTCTGAAGGGCATGATAAGAAGTTATGTTCAAGATCACCCACAAGACTGGGATGAACGTTTGGGGTGCTTCCGAGAAGTCCCTCAGGAGTCAACAGGCTTCTCACCCTTTGAACTAATGTTTACTAGAAAAGTGAGGGGAACTTTGGAATTGTTAAAAAATTCATGGGAAGGAACCCTGGGAGAGTACAAAACATCTGTAGTTGATTATGTATTAGACTTCCGCAGCAAATTAACATCGATGATGGAAGCTGTACAAAAGAATTTGAGTCAAGCTCAGGAGAAGCAAAGTTACTGGTATGACAGAACAGCCAGGGAACGTGTGTATGATGTGGGAGATATGGTTATGGCATTCATACCCAGGAAACATGATAAATTACAGGCTAACTGGGAGGGACCATATACCATAAGAGAAAGGCTTGACACAGTGACGTATGTAATTACCACAGTATTAGAGGCATTAAGAAAAGCAGGACTAACAATAAAAGCTAAGAAATGCCAGTTTGGATTGAATGAGGTCATCTATTTAGGACATAAGGTGGGGAGTGGGAAAATAACCCCCTTATGGAGCAAAGTTGAGGCAATACAATCATGGCCTATCCCCTTAACAAAGAAACAAGTTAGGGCATTTTTAGAGGTGGCTGGATTCTACCGAAAGTTTGTGAAAAATTTTGGGGAAATGGTGACCCCCTTGCATGAGCTGACAAAGAAAAAGTGTGCTGAACGTGTGGTTTGGACGGATGAATGTCAAAAGGCTTTTGATCTTTTGAAGCAAGCCTTGTGCCAAGGACCTATATTAATAGCACCAGACTATGAGCAACCATTCATCGTGGCTACGGATGCGTCGGACCTCGCGCTGGGAGTTGTCTTGCTGCAGGAGAGAGGAGGCACCAGACATCCGGTGGCATATCTTAGTCGCAAGCTAACATCGAGGGAGAAGAATTATTCGTCGGTCCAAAAAGAGTGCCTAGCGGTCGTGTGGGGACTGAGCAAGTTGCGCCCATACGTGTGGGGACGAAGATTTACAGTGACGACGGATCATCAGGCCTTGTTATGGTTACAGACTATGAAAAACCATAACACTATGCTGCAGAGGTGGTCCTGGGCTCTACAAGACTATCAAGTGGACTTCAAGTTCATCAAAGGCAAGGACAATGTATTGGCCGATGGACTTTCAAGGCAAGTGGCCGGGACTGCAGTGACGTGACGCAGACGTAGGAACAAAAAAGACATTTTCCCCATAAAGACTTGGTTTTATTGTTAACGCGGCGTATGAATCCTAGAGCAGGAATAATACTCTGCCGTAATTTTTAAGGGGGGGGGAAATGTGATGTTCCTGTATTAATGTATATATGGTAAGTGCTGTTTGTATAGAAGATATGTGGTAAGTGGAATGAAAGAGGAGGGGGGAGTAAATGAGCAGTAGAATGCTGGATGATTGGCTGAGTGTTTGGATGGCTGAGAGTATAAATGGAAGGATGACAGTTGAATCTGGGTGGACGTTAATGGGTTGTTTGAGAGGTGTTTGGTGGACGTTAGTGGGTTGTTTTGGTGGAGTTTGGAGGTGGGTGTGAGTTGGTGTATGTCAGGAGAGTGTGGAGAAAGAGGGAGGTGGAGTTCGGATTAGTAATAAGTCAAATATCACAGTAATAGATGAAACCATAAGCTTGTAGATCATTATCAAAGTTATCTTGTTATTAATGTTATTTAATAAATACTATTTTGGTTTACTGAAGGCCTGATCCTTGGCTGGGGTTTCACAGACCAGAAGGGAGGGTAAGGTAATAACCAAGGCTGAAGGGAAACAGTAACAAATGGGGGCAGCGGTGAAGAGAAGATAACAGTATAAGTATCCAGAGCAACCCCAAGTTATGAGTTATCTGCATTGATACAAGGGGGTTGGGAATAGCATAGGCACGCAGTCACGAATGTAACTGGATAGAGAGACTCAGGCAAGGTCTCTGGGAACATTGGTTGTAGAACGTGACTGGTGGTGCTGTCTAGCAGGGGGATCTATTGAGATCTGTGCTAGAGCGGAGAGAGAAACCATAAAAAAGGACAGTCCGGACTGGTGGAGTCCCTGGTGGTGCCTAGTGAAAGGCAGTAGCCACGAGCAGGTAGGAACCTGACAGGGAGAGCCAGGGAAGGGTGTCACATGTTACTTATCTGATTACATGTGATTATTTTCATACTAGCATGTGGGGTGTATTCTACAGATGCATACTATGTGTTAGAAGAATTACTGGTTGTATAACTTTTTTAACATATTCACTCCTCTAAAGGTTTTTTTTTTCTTCCTATCAGATATCTTTGGACCTACATTGTGGCTTGTTTGGTTTTCTTTCTTTTTTTAAAATTTCACCATATCCTCTGTTTCAGCTTTGTTCAGTCATCTGATTGCTGCATTCATTCTTGATGCTTTGCTGTTATTACTTGTTTCTCAGGCTGGAACTATGTGTTACCCGTAACACAAAACTGCTGCCAAAAAACAGCAGCTGCATGTCTCATCCCCCCCCCCCACCATTCTCTGTAACATTTAATACAACTTACCTCATACAATGACATTGTCAGCAGTAGCCAATGATCTGGACTGGGAGTGGGGAAACAAAGGAACATAATGATAACATAACACTAATTTGCTAAATGTTAGGGAAGAACGAGTCACATGGCTGCCATTTTGGGCTACAGCAGCTGGACGTTATAGTCAGCACTATAGTTGCTGCCTCAGTGCTGAGGTGCTTTCATTTTTCACTCCAAACCTGTGAGACTCCCTCAAGAGATGGTGTACAGTAAGTTGTGGATCATTTGTCTGTCAGGTTTTCAACCGTCCCTTGAGCCCTTTAAGTTTCTGAAATTCAACAGGGTTTGCCTAATGCATCTTAGGAGTGTCTGGATATACTGGAGGACAGAGCACCTATACCTTTAATAGTTCGGTAGAGGAGGACATTTTGATAATTTGTCATACAGAAATACAGCAGGAGAAAAGCTGCTCCTGTCGAAACATCCTCATATCGATAGAGCACTGCAGCTTTATCCTCCTGTTCATCTGCTCATTTTAGCCCCATTGCACAACCAATTAGCATTACTTTAGTACTATAAGTACATCAAATGCTTTAGAGGATCACCTGAAACATATATTCTCTAGGTCTTAAGTCCCTTTGATGGAGGACTCATCCAATCCTTTGATCAGGCCAAAGCTTTATTTCATGTGTGTATGTGTGCGCACGAGCACGTACATGCACACTGGAGAAAGGGGAGAGAAATCTACTTGAAGTTTAATACACCTTTCAATGCACAGCATTTGCTCAGAGCAACTCATCTTCTCATATCAGCAGTGCAGCTTTTACACAAGGGAGTTGCTGGGGAGAAAAACCACCCACTTCATTCTCTTTCTATTCCCCACCACCACCACCACCGCCTGCACACCTTCCTTTCCTCTGGGCCAGCTGAAGGGGCTTTTGGGATTCAGGCTGCAGTCTCCATTTTTTCCCCATTGCAATTTATGTCATAGAAACTCATAGATGGTGCAGTAATCATTTTTATTCTCATAGTGTCTAACATACAGCCAGAATTGGCCTTAGGAAAAGTTATAGGCCCATGCTTCAAACTTATTAGAACTGAAGTCTATTGCCAACTCCATTAACTTCTTTAAATCAAGGCTATAATTAAAGTCATGGACATGTCTCCATATACCTTCAGTGTGCCAGTTATTTCTTCCAGTATGAGTCAGTGGCTACATTATAGATTTGTACTATACAGAATTACTGTATTAGCTGTAGTCATATTTATTGACTTTTACATCTAAATAGGAGAGCTGAAGGCTATTATACTTATTGAAGTTTAGGGGAAGAAATGAAGGCATTTTCACCATTCCTTCACAACACTGGCAATTCCATGCTATCTTCTCAGCTATAGATGAACCATTCCTTCTGAAAGGTAAAGTGACTGGCATCTAAAAACAAAGAGAACCGGTCTGGTTGGGCTCCATTTATTGAATGCCTGGGGAAGAGGTTAGTGCATTGATACATTAAGTGCATCCTCTTGTGTGCAAGGTCTCTAGTCCAGTTCTTGGCATTTCCAGTTAAAGAATCTTAGGTAAGAAGGCTAAGAAAGGAACTTCGGTCTAAAACCTTCAAGAGAGGGTAGAATAAAATGTTGCGCTAAGGGACAAAAGTGTCTCATTCACACCACCACTGATGCTGCATGACTTAAAATCTCCTCTTACCATACAGGCTGGGGAGGTATCTAACAGGTTAGATGCAAGCTGCTTTCCCACAACAGCAATGCAACTACATCACAGAGAGGTGACCAAGATGAGACGTTGCATAAAAAATGACTCCACTGAAGAACTTCATAGCTGTCCCTATTGCCCGGCCCCTTCCAGAAGCATAGTAGAGCCCTGATCCAGAACATGTACTGGTTCTAGCCTCCTCCTGAGTAGGATTCACAGAAAGGAAGGCTTATACTACCAAGTAGGCATCACTCCAGTTAGATCTGCAACTATGCCTGTTCCTAGAATCCTGGGGGTGGTTTGGGGGGGATCTGAAGCTGAGGTATGGGACCAGCCAGTTTGTTCAATCAGGTGAATTGGTAGCATCTCCAAATGGGATCTTTTCCTAAATGGTAATCTTGGGGGTGGAGTATCTCTACTGACTCTCATTGTGCTCAGACACAGTAGAATCAAAAGGGGTTCCTCCCATGACAGAAGGTCTTATCTGGTTTTGACACAGAGGCTAGAGGGGCACAACAAACATTTATGATCCTTGAGAAGAGGTAGGGTAGGATAAACAAGTAATTATATTGTAACTGATATAATGTAATTTAGTAATTACTGTGAAATATACTTAATATTGTTGCATGTCATTACAAAGCTGAACTTTCTGAACCACATAATAAAAAAATGCACATGCTCAATCAACATGAAGAAACTTAAGGCTGAAATCCTGTGCCCATTTACCTGTGAGTAAGACCCACTGAACTCAGTGGTACTTATTTCTGAGTAGACATTTATAAACTTCTGCTGTAAATTAGGGATATCATAGCATCTAATCAGATATATAACTCAATCTAAGCTATCCTTTTTACTGGTTCACTGATCCTTCCTATATTTCATATCAGACTTGTGTGGCAGTTCCCATGGTGTAACACAACTCCAGAACTCATTTTATCCCCACTGAAATCCAAATGCATTGTTTTGCATTTTATAGAAGAACACTGTACATTGCAATTATCAATCTGATGTCATTTTGTTATATCTATATAATACATCACTGCCACAGCTATGAACTGTGAACAACTAGAAAAGGTCCTCAAATGCAAAGATGTATGACTGAACACTAAAGTCAGGATCATTCAGACCATGGTATTCCCAATCTCTGTATGGATGTGAAAGTTGGACAGTGAAAAAAGTGGATAAGAGAAAAATCAACTAATTGGAAATGTGGTGTTGGAGGAGAGCTTTGTGGATACCATGGACTGCGAAAAAGACAAATAACTGGGTGTTAGAACAAATTAAACCAGAACTATCATTAGAAGCTAAAATGATGAGACTGAGTTTATCGTACTTTGGAAACATAATGAGAAGACATGATTCACTAGAAAAGACAATAATGCTGGGAAAAACAGAAGGGAGTAGAAAAAGAGGAAGGCCAAACAAGAGATGGATTCATTCCATAAAGGAATCCACAGACCTGAACTTACAAGATCTGAACAGGGTGGTTCACGACAGATGCTCTTGGAGGTCACTGATTCATAGGGTTTCCATAAGTCATAGTCGACTTGAAGGCACATAACAACAGCCACAGCTATGTAATCTAATATAACAGAGCATAATAACTGTGGAACTAATTCTAGCAAAAGTATAAACAGGTATCATAATGGTTTGAAGTGACTAGATTTGTTTGGAGTAACTTTCTTTCATATGGGTAACTTCATTTGGAATATGACACATAGTGCACTCCAGGTTAATGCTTCCTGAACTCATTATCTTGAATAGTGGTCAAAAGTTTTAATGAATTATCTGACCAACATTATGGATAATGGTTGAAGACAGATTCACCTCTCAGTCCTTCTATACTTCATGTAAAACTAATTAATCTGAATAGGGATTCAACATATTAATTCTGTACCCAGTACAGGGAATATGGTTTGATTTAGTGGATCAAACACATGAATGCCAGGAAGTGTACATCTTCCACTTGTTTAACAGGGTGTTTTTTTCCCCACACTGCAACAAAGCAGCAACTTGAAGTGCACTGAATGTTACTTCTAAAATCTATTAAGGGGTTATATCCAATTAAATCCTGCTCAGAGCAGATCTATTGGAATTAAAGAATGTTAAGTCAGAGCACAATTCATCTTGTCGGCAGCTGGCAGAAGTGGAGCTGGCAGAAGGGGTCACCACATCCAACCCCCACTCAGAAGCTGCTGGGAGGGGAGGACTCTGGCTGCACCAGCAGGGCTTGGCAGAAAGAAACAAAAGGCATGTTTCCTTCTGCCACTCTTTTTCACAGCATATTGGCTGCCAGGACAGATAACCACAGGATCGAGCCAAATGGATGCAGGATGTGGCATAAGTCTCCCTCCTTGGTTCCACCCTGACAGATCCCCAGACGACCCCTTTTTCAGCTCCACTTGCACTGGTCTTGGCTGAGCGAGCTGGGTCTCGGGTGGTGGCAGAGTTCCCTGGTTGTATTGCAGCTGCACCTGGGGGTGGGGGTACTTCTGGAAGAGTCCAGCAATGCCAACACCCTTCTTCCTCTGCCATAGCTAAGCTGCATCCTGAAGCCCCTCAGTCCAGCATAACTACTTAGAAGGATTATGCCTTAGTCAGGTTCATATATTTCAATGGGTCTGTTCTGGGTAGGACTAATTCAAAGTTGAAGACAATGCAAAGGGAATAAATACATGCATGAAAAGAAACCTACCTTTAAAAAAATCCTCAACGTTTAAATTGTAAATTTGCTGTTTGAGTTGCAATTGCAGCAGTACAATTGCATGATTTGAATGCAAAATTAAATTTTCAACCTATCAAAAATAAAGTTAAGATACTGAGTTCCCATTGAATCACTTTAGAGGCAACAATGTTAGGATGGGATATCCTTCTGGGTCAAGATAGAGCTGAGAGACACTGTATGTCAGTGGTCGCAGTGGTCCCTTGAGGGCCAATTTTAGAAGAAAGTGCTGGAACTCCACTGCTTCATTCCATGGTCATGAAGGTTCTATCTTGTTTCCCATACTTTTTAACATCTACATGAAATGATTGCACCCAGTTCTCCCTCTCTTTTCCATCTTCTGATTCCACAGAATTAGTAGAGGTCATAAATCAGTGTCACCAGGAATGGATGAAGGCAAACAAGCTGAAATCCAATCCAGAACAAATTTAAACTTAATCCAGACAAGAAGGATGTGTTAGGTGTCTAGTTGATCTGGATTTGGTGTACAACCTCTTCTGTTTTTTTTATAATATTTTTTTATTATTCAAATTTTTATAAAAACAAATACAAATACAACAAAAACAACACAACAGAAAAAAACAAAACAAAAAGAAAAACTTGACTTCCGATTTGTTACAGATCAGCTATAAGTATATAATATATATCAAACCTGTCCCCTAAAACATACAAAATTCACTTTTTTCCATAGTCTATCTTAATTAATCGTCAAATCCCATTATCATCATTTCATTTTTTTCTTTCAACAAAAAGTCCAAAAGAGGCTTCCATTCCTTAAGAAAAGTATCTGTCGTTTTTTCTCTAATAAGACATGTCAATTTGTCCATCTCAACTAAGTCCATTAATTTCAATAGCCATTCTTCCATTGTTGGTATTGATTCCATTTTCCACTTTTGTGCATATAATAATCTTGCTGCCGTGATCATATATAATATTATTCTTCCATATTTCTTTTCCTTTTGTTTATCCATAAAACCCAATAAAAAAAATTCTGGTTTTGACTGAATATTTATCTTTAAGATTTTTTGCATCATCCTACCTATCTGTGCCCAAAATAATTTTGCCTGTTTACACAACCACCACATATGATAAAAAGATCCTTCTTGTTGTTTACATTTCCAACATACATTAGAAACATTACTATACATTTTTGACAACTTTTCTGGAGTCATATACCAACGATACATCATTTTATAAAAATTTTCTTTAAGATTATAGCATAATGTAAATTTCAGACCTTTTTTCCACATATTTTCCCATTGATCCATTTGTATATTATAACCAAAAATTTTTGCCCACTTAACCATACACTCTTTTACTTGTTCTTCTTCCATGTCCATTTTTAATAAAAATTTATACATTTTTGCAATTATGCATTCATCATTTGTACACAAACCTATTTCAAAATCAGATTTATTTATTTCAAACCCATACATTTTCTTGTCCATTTTAAATCTTTCTGACAATTGTAAATAGGCAAACCATTGTGAACTATATTCTTCCTTTATTAGTTGTTCTCTCTCTTTCATTATATATTCACCATGCACATTTTCTAACAGTTCTTGGTAAGTTAACCATTTCTCTTTTCCAGCCATTTCTCTTCTATAAAATGCTTCTTGACTTGAAACACATAGTGGTATTTTTTAAAAAAAACCTCGTTTTGTATTTATTCCATATATTCAACAAAGGACGTCTTATAAAATGATTATTAAAATCCACATTAACTTTTACTTTATCATACCATAGATATCCATGCCATCCACACTTCAGGTTGTGACCCTCCAAATCCAATAATCTTTTATTCCTCAATAGAATCCATTCCTTTATCCAGACTAAGCAACAAGCAGCAAAGTAGAGTCTCAAATTTGGTAAACCCAATCCTCCTCTTTCTTCGGCGTCTTGTAGTAATTTAAATTTAATTCTTGGTTTTTTCCCCTGCCAAACAAATTTAGAAATATCTTTTTGCCATTGTTTAAAAGGTAGATCAGAGGATATGACAGGTATTGTTTGAAATAGAAACATCATTCTCGGCAATACATTCATTTTTATTACAGATATTCTACCCATTAATGACAACTGTAATTTATCCCATCTTAACAAATCTTTCTTAATCTCTGTCCATAGTTTTTCATAATTATTATGAAACAACTTTGAATTTTTATTTGTCATAATGATACCTAAATATTTCACCTTTTCTTCTATTTTAAAATCTATCTTCTCCATTAACTCTTTTTGATCTCTTAAAGATATTTTTTTCACCAGCATCTTCGTTTTTTGATTATTGATCTTAAATCCTGCTAATGGTCCAAATTCTTCTAATTTATCCATCAATACTTTGATTCCTTCTGAATGTAGGATCATATTTTCAGCTTGGGGAACTTTCCTGGAGGTGGGATGCTCCTGGATATCCTGGTATTGGCAGTAGCCAGAAGGTTTTTTTTTTACCAAATTCATGTGGTCTGTCAACTGCAGCCTCTCCTAGACAAATCAGATCTAGTTATATCCATGCTGGTTTACTGAAGTGCTGTCTATGTAGAACTGTAATTAAAACACACTTCAGAAACTGCAACTGGTTGAAAATATAGCTGACAGGATCCTGGAGTACAAAGCATGACTCCAATCTTATAACAGCTACATGGAATGTCTGTCTGTTTCTGGGGCCAATGTAAAGTGTTGGGATTTACCTTTAAAGCTCTAGATGTTTTGGGGACTAGGGTGCCAAAAGAACCATCTTTTGCATTGGCTGCCTGTATGTTTCCAAGCTTGATTCAAGGTGCTGGTTTTGACCTATAAAGCCTTACACAGCTTGGGACCACAACAGCTGATGGAACGCCTCTCCCGATACAAACCCACCCATACACTATGTTTAAGATCAAAGGCCCTCCTCTGGGTGCCTACTCCGAGGGAAGCTGGGAGAATGGCAACAAAGGAGAGGGCCTTCTCAGTGGTGGCCCCCAAATTATGGAATGATCTCTTTGACAAGGTGCACCTGGCGCCAACACTGTTATCTTTTTGGCGTCAGGTCGAGACTTTCCTCTTCTTCCAGGCATTTTAGCATGTGTTTTAAATTGTTTTACATTTTTAACTTGTGTTTTAAATTGTTTTTAAAAGATGTGTTGTTAAATTTGTATATTTGTTTTAATGTTTTTAGTTACTGTAAACTGCCCAGAGAGCTTTGGCTATGGGGCGGTATATAAGTACAATAAATAAATAAATAAATCTTCTCCCTTATGTACCTGCACAAATCCTAAGATTGACTTCAGAGGGCCTGATCTTTATTTTGTCTCTGCTGAAGCTTTAGGTAACAGGTGCACAGAACAGGGCCTTTAATTGGTGGCACCAGCACCAAGATGGAACGATCCCTTCCCATGTTGAGGTGAGTCTCAAAAACCTATTTCTTCATATAGGCATTCAGTTGTGAATTATTTGCCATCAGAACCAGAGAAAAAGATAACATCACTGCTCCCCACTCCTCCTCTTCCTCCCACTGCCATCCACTTGTCCTCCTTTTCCCCTCAGCCACTTCTGCCTTCCCACTCTTCCTTCTGTTCCCCACTTACGTTTTATTTGTTTGTTTTGCTGCTGCATCAGCAATGACAGGTCTGGTGGTTTTCCCCTCCTTTTCTTCCCTGCTTCCATCTGTAGAAGGGCCAAGGAGGTCCTTCCTAAGATCAGGGCATTCTGTGTGAGATTTATTTATTAAATTAATGTCCCGCCCTTCCTCCCAGTAGGAGCCCAGAGCAGCAAAAAAAAACCCGCTAAAAGCACTAAAACATCATAAAAACAGACTTTAAAATATATTAAAACAAAACATCTTTAAAAATATCTTTTTTAAAAAAGCTTTAAAAACATCTTAAAAAGCAATTCCAATACAGATGCAGACTGGGATAAGGTCTCTACTTAAAAGGCTTGTTGAAGGAGAAAGATCTTCGGTAGGTGCCAAAAAGATAACAGAGATGATACCTGTCTAATTTTTAAGGGAAGGGAATTCTCGACTTGAAGGCAGTACATAAGGGGTAAGACGATATTTCAGGTATTCTGGTCCCAAGCTGTATTGGGCTTTGTACACCAAAACCAGAACCTTGAGCTTAGCCTGGTAGCTAATGGACAGCCAGTGCAATTCTTTCAGCAGCAAGGTAACATGTTGCCGATACCCTGCCCCAGTGAGCAGTCACGCCACCGCATTTTGCACCAGGTGCAGGTTCCGAACCAATCTCAAGGGCAGCCCCACATAGAGTACATTACAGTAATGCAGCCTGGAGGTTACCAGTGCATGGACAACAGTGGTTAGGCTATCCCAGTCCAGAAACTGCTGCAGCTGTCTTACCAGCTGAAGCTGGTAAACAGCAATCCTAGCCACTGAGTTCACCTGGGCCTCTAGTGACAAGGATGGATCCAGGAGCACACCCAGACTACAACACCCCCAGATGTCCAGGAGAGTATGGCTACAAATTCAGTGTAAAAAAGTTTAACGTTACTTTTAGTTATTAAATATCATTTCTAGTCATTGCGGCAAATTGAAGAGCTGCAAGGACTTTCCCATCCAACTTACCTAAACTGCCTCGCTCTGAGGAAGGACCCTCTCAGCCCTTCCTCACAGTGTGGAAGTTGAGGTGAAGTTGTATTCATACAGCCTTGCCAAATGAGTGGATGGGCATCAGTGACTGGAGGCAGCAGTACGGCCAGTGGATGAAAAGACAAGGAAGCAGAGGGTCTGGGATGCCAATTTGTCACCCCAATCTAGGGATGAAATGATCTGTCAATTTTGGTTCTCTCATTTTCTCATTTTTCTAATTATAAATTCAGGTCTCCACATTTCTGCAGCAATTGGCTATTTTATTTTATTTTTAGAAAAATCCTCATGAAAATTCTTCAGCATTTTAGGTTGAATTTCTCCTTGTATATACATTTTTATGCACTATTGACTAATGTACACTTTTTGCAAACAATTTATCATAATAAAATGCATTTTTGTACATTAGTTTCACCAATATATTCATTTTGTGCATACTTTCCCCTAAAATATGCATTTTTGTAAATGTTGCTTGGTTGGAGAACTGCAGTGTAAAATTCAGATAAGTGGAAATCTCAAAGGATGGTCATATTTTGGTTCTCATTATTGTTTTGGAAAGTGCAAATTGATAAATTCAGCCTTAAATGTGGACTAAATTGAATTTCTTGCCCATCCATAACCCCACCCGTTACAAATATCTCAGCTTGCATCTTTATAGAGATGTCCTTGTTTTCCATTTTAATCCAGTGCAGCTGTCTAATTTGTTTTATTGTGTGTATTTTTAAAAAAACAAACAAACATATTTTTAAGTCATTTTGGGTACCAGTCTTTGGGGGAAAAGTAGAGTATACATTTTATACTACTAGAAGTAGTAGTAATAGTAGTAGTAGTACTAGTAATAATGTAGTACTATGCATTTAATTATTATTATTAGTAGTAGTAGTAGTAGTAGTAGTAGTAGTAGTAGCAATAGTGATGTATTTGCTTTATTATAGCACTGCAGGGGTATGGGTGTACGGGTGCCATGTACACAATGAAAAGATAGCAGTAGGTATAATCCTCAGATGGGAGGGGAGGAAACTGTTGAATATCTGAACTATAATTAAATATATTGGCTGCCCATTTGCTGCTGGGCCAAGTTCAAGGTTCTAGTTTTGGTGTACAAAGCCCTATACAGTTTGGGACCAGGATACCTGAAAGACCATCTTATCCCTTATATGCCCAGTCAATCACTGCACTCTGCAGATGAGACCCTCCTGCAGATACCATCTTATCAGGAGGTCCGTTCTGCACAACATAGGAAATGGACCTTTAGTGTGGCAGCACCTACCCTGTGGAATTCCCTCCCTTTGAATATTAGGCAGGCGCCATCTCTGCTATCTTTTCGGTGCCTTTTGAAGACTTTCCTCTTTCAACAAGACTTTTAGGTTGAAACTTATCCTAGTCTGTGTCTGTGTTACAATTGTTTAATATGTTTTTTAATAATCTTTTTAAAAGAGTTTTTTTAAAATGTTTTTAACGCTGTTTTGTTTTAATTTATTTTAAGATCTGTTTTTATGATGTTTTAAAGTGTTTTTAGCACTTTGTTTGCTGCCCTGGGCTCCTGCTGGGAGGAAAGGTGGGATACAAATTAAATAATAAATAAATAAATAAATATTAGTAGAAATTTAAAAATAAACAGCAGAAATATTTTTTCTCTAAATACTTGTTTTTCAGAGCAGCAATAAGTTGTTACCAAAATAAAACATTCTACAATAGCTTCACACGTACATGTGGTAGTAATTATTGTTGTTTACAACGTTCCTAAGCTCTAGGGATACTTCCAAAACAAATTCTCATCTAAATTTATCTCCTGGCTTTGCAGTTCTGAATTACTGGTTTTCAAATAGTAACGTATGCATTAGGATCCCTCCTTTTGATCTTATTATAATTATACCTAGTATTTTTTGAATTTTAATGTTATTGCATATTTATTTTTTTGATAGGCTTTAGTAATTTTGTAAGCCACTTCCTTTAAAAACCCCTCACCCAGACATGTGCAAGAAAAGTATATCCCCAGCACACTTTTCACTGTGCAATTTACACATAAGTTACAGGTTAGTCTTTTTAGGACATTGTCACAAATTGTCATCCACACAGTGTCCCCAAATTCCAGCCAGTTACCTTTTACTGTTTTCCTTCTGGAAACAAAAACATTGGGCGTATAAAATGTCCCAGAAATGCATTAGGGTGTCTTTACTACCCCAGGCCAATGTTAGTGGATTGGGTAGTAAAAACACACCATACCTTTTTTTTTTCATAGAAAAATGGTCAGGGACAGGTCAATAAAGAGCAGTGGAGACAAATGCACAGAAACATTCTACCTCCTCTGAATAAGTGTTTTCTGGCTCTGGGTGTTTGGGTATTGTCAAGCATACTTCTTCCCGCACCACAGACAGAAATATTACCTGTAGTCAAAACATCAGCCCACCACACATTGGAAATCTCATTGGGGTAGAAACCGTTAGTGTGATTCCCCCCTCCCATGAGTCTGGATAAAGTTTTAAAAAGTAGGGTAGATTTAAAAAAAAATAGAATAAAATAAATATTCTAGGCCTTCCACTCAAGTCAAGTTGGGCAGAAGCCAGGCTCCTTGGATTATATCACTGCCCAATAAGAACCAAAACTGCATGCTAGAACACACCTAACAATCTCCTGTAACCACACATTGCAGGGAGAAATTTGTAGTGGCAGGCAAGCTGTCATTGAGGGAAGCTTGTTCATCATTACTAGCCTTATCACTAAGAAACCCTTGATAAGCTTCCTAGAACCTCCAGGGTTCTGGCAATAGATTAGGAAACCCACTGCATTATTATTTATTTGTTTAGATTTAGATTTATATCCCACCCTTACAGGAGGAGAATGGATAACTTCCTGCCTAACAGCAGTGCAGTAGAGTAGGAATGCAGCTCACTTTTTTAAGAGCAGGATGGAATGATGTAATCTGCCAGAGCATCAGGACCCTCCTTGCTCTGACAGGTAAAAGAGGCTTTCAGATTTGTTTGTGACATATTTACATAGAGGAACTCAGAAAATGAGGAAAATAATCAAGAAGAGGCCAGGTATTTCTTTCCTTTTCTCAGGTTCCTTCTTCAAACTAGTAGCTTAAATGGCAACACTTCTCAAGATTGTTTGCATTTCTAATTAAAACTTAAGGGTTACATTTCAGATGGCTGAAGATCTTTTGTTAAAGGTCAGTGTATTGTACAACTTGAAACTATGCAGTCAAAAGTAAGCAGCAGTGAATTCAATTGAGCTTACTACCAGGTAAGTATGTACACAATTTGTCATGTTGATCCTGATAAGTTGCTATATGCTCTTCTTTATCCTAGCCTTTGATGTCTGAGATTTTTAGGATCCACCCTGTTTTGTGATTCTAGGTTATTTTCAGATTGTTTTTAATACTGTATTTTAAAATTGTTGTAACCTACCGTGCGACTCTTGAGTGAAGGGCAGATAATAAATGATGATGATAATGATACTGTGTGTGCATGTGTAATAAAAGATCGATTCAGCTGCCTGCATTTTGGACTTTCCTTGGGGGTGTGGGTATGAAATCCCTGGAGGGCATATCTGTGGGGACTGTCATGATGGAGTCCTCGCATTTCAAAACTTACCACTGCACCACTGCTTTCTATTGTCTGAAGATGCATAAGGTTAAGAATATAAGAAGAGAACTGCTGGATCAGACCAAAAGTCCATCAAGTGGAGCATCTTGTTTCTCACAGTGGCCAACCAAATGTCTCTGGAAAGTGCACAGATGTCCTTCAGTTACTGATGCCAAAGAAACAATAAATAGAATGTGGGTTATAATCAAATAGACAAGGCACAAAAGGGGAAGGGTTTTTTTAAAGTGCCACATATGATATAGATGAAAGCCCTCATCAATGCCAATTGCTAGAGATTAGTGTCAACAGGCCAAAGAAATGAGGGAAGTTTTAACCAATGTCTGAAGAAAGAAGTGCAGTATGTGATGTATGTAAGAAGATAAGGAATTCCACTTCTAAGAGGAAATGAGAGACAGCATAAACAAATAGAGATTCATGGTGTACCAAGCAAACATTCTCAGAAATGTGAAGAGACCCAGAGAATGAGGAGACATCAAGAAAGAAGGGGGCAAGAGCATGTAAAGATCTTCTGTATCAGAGCTACGGAACCTGTGGCTCTCCAGATGTAGCTGGACTACAACGCCATCTCTGACCATTGGCCATGCTGAGTGGAGCTGATGGATTTCAACAGCATCAGAAAGGCCACAGTTTCCTGTTCTGTACATATAAAAGCCAACTTTCAACACTGTATCCCACTCACCCGTAATTCTGTCACATCTTAGTGTGACCACAAAACAGAACCCTGAGTACGACTATGCAGATAGGAATGGCAGCAGAAAGACTGTAATTTGAGACACGGTTGGAGAGCAGTGGGGGCAACCCCAATGATGTTTCAATTGGGGAAGAGTCATAGCTCAGTGGTTAGAGAATCTACTTTGCATGCAGAAGGTCCCAGGTTCAATCCCCAGCATCTCCAGGTTGGGCTGGGAGAGGCTTAGCTTGAAATTCTGGAGAGCTGCTGCCAGTCAGTGAAGACTGCACTGAGCTAGAGGGACCAATGGTCTGACTCAGCATAAGGCAGCTTGCTATGTTTAATGTGCCTCATTATTTCCTTCCATATTAGTTAATAGCTGCAATTCACATCTGTGAGGAAAAAGAACAATGCTGCATTTGGAGAGAATGCTGTCATGGAAGCAAAATTTGCCCACTCTCTTTGACAATGAGTAGCCCAAACTCATCCATTATGGATCCCAATAGATCTATGTATGCAGGTTAGAATACCCTTTGCAGCTCTCTCCCTGTAAGCTTGCATAAGATATAGACCTTCCATCCATAGAAATGCTGCTCATCATTAAAAGTGAGAAGAAAAAGGAACGTGTACTGAAGTTCAGAAGTACCTTCTCTTCTAAACAGGTTAGAAATCATTTTGTAGAAACCCCCACAGCAATGGGGCACTGTTTTGACTAGCTAACCTGTGAGATTCAATGCTGTTTTGACAATTTGTGAAGGAGAAATAAAACGTGGTATTGAAATGGATTTGGCTCATCGAGCTAGCATTGATCCTTTTTTTTTTTTTACAATAATTTTTATTCAAATTTTCATAAAACATACAAAACAAAATCATAAAACATTCAAAGACAAAAAAACAAAACAAAACAAAAATGATTAAACAAAAAAATAAAATGTTGACTTCCCATTTGTCACAGATCAAATCAGTTATAGGTCTACAATATATAACAATCCTGTCTCTTAAATTATATTATAAAATCACTTTCCTCCAGTAGTTATCTTAATTAATCATCAAATCTCATAAACATTACTTTATTCTTTCCACAAAAAGTCAAAGAGAGGTTTCAATTCTTTAAGAAATATATCTATCAATTTTTCTCCTAATAAACATGTCGATTAATCCATCTCGTTAATAATAATAATCTTATTGTCATAACCATAGTCCAAATAAACATATCAATTAATCCATCTCATCAAAATCTGTTAGGTCCAATAATTTCAATAGCCATTATTCCATTATCCATATTAATTCCATCTTCCATCTTCAATAGTCCTGTTAAGTCCAGTAATTTCAGTGTCCAATCTTCCATTATCAGTATTCCATAATAATCTTGCTGTCATAACCATAGTCATATAATAAGAGTCTGATGGGAATTTCCTCTATCCCAAATATTTTCTTGCCATCAATTCTGAATAAGTTGCTGAAATATTGTTGTAAAGTCATATCTCTGTTCTTCTTTTTTACAAAATGCACTGGCTCATCTCTTCAGAGTTTTTCCATTGTCACATGGCTGCAGTTAATTCCATAGATTTTCTCTATATCAAGCTCCATCACGTCATTCCAGTCCAGAAGATTATCCAAGCCATTGATAACTTTATCTCTAATATCTTCATTAATTTCTTCAGAGATAACGTTAAATTCCAAACAGTAGATTTTATTTCTAATATCCATAAACTCCAGATCTTTTTCCAATTCCACATTTGTTCCAATCTCCAGGGCTTGTATCTTCCCTTTATTTTTTCTTTTCTCATCTCTGATCTCATTCTCCTCTCTCACAGGATCCCCTATTTCTTTAAGCTCCTGCGTCATTTTGCTCAGTTCAATTTTCAGCTCCTTACTGCCCTGTTGCAGGGTTTGTTTCGTTATCTCAATCTCATCCATTATTTTCTGAAACATAATTACTTCCAGATTCTCAGCCACTTTCTTGATTGCCATTTTTAAAACCATGAAAACAAAACAAAACAAAAATAAAGAAGAACCACTTCTTATTTCAGCAACAATTGGGTTAATATTCCAGGCTTGATGACATCACAGTATAAACAGAGCAGCCTGCCTTATCTCTCTATGTTCAAGAATACAAAACAAATTTAGTTCCCAGCATCAAAACAGTTAGTGGCGTCGTGAAGAAGCAGATTCGTCAAAATAAAATAGACCAAAAAGAGAATAGTCCCAGACAATATAATGTTCCTCGGAATAGAAATCCCTCTTCTGTTTATATCTTTAGAATGCACTTCCAGGACAGCTTTTTGCAATAGAAACAGAGATAAGCTGTTAATTTTGTGAATAACAGAGAAGAGTTATAGCTCACCCAGAAGTTCTTTAAAGCTGATTCATTTGACAAATCTCTTTTTGCTGCAACAATTTAAACCAAGTAAAAAAAATAATAGAAAGAAGGGTGCTTGCCTGTTAGTCCGTTTTCTCTTTGAAAAAAAGATAAACGTATCGCATTAATCAGATAGAGCTTGTTCGGAAGTCCGTCCGGCATTGCTGGCTGGACCTTTTCTCATAAATTAATGAAATCCAGTCCTCCCAACAAAAACAGGCTTTTGAGGTTGATCTCTACGTTTCTCCCTGCCCGGGAGAAATTTCATCAGTCAAAAAATAATGTTCTGACTGATTTATATCTGAATAAGCTTCTTTTGAGGCGGGAGCCCATCTCAAAAGCAGGCACAAGCGAAGTCACCCTTCCCGGAAGTCGAGCTAGCATTGATCCTGACGACTGCCATCTTCTATTACCAAAACTAAATGCCCAAGCAAGATCTGAGTATCTAGTCCATATGCTGGAAGCATTTTTTTTCAGATGTAAACAGATTGCAAAAACCTGTGCATGGATGACGTCCCGTGTCTAAACAAAAGTAGCACGAAGTGTGAATTTCACCCTCTCTGTCTCAGTGGGATTTTAACTGGGAGGCGTGATTACAACAAATGTCAACAGTTGGTAATACATCCAAAAATAGGGCTGGTGGCATTCATAATGGCATTATAATGTTCAGAGTGTATGACGGTGAATGTACCACTTTGGCTGAGCACCTAGCTGGTGTTTTAAGGGCCGTTACAAATGGATTTCATGTTATTGCCTGTTTGGAAAAGGGCTGCAGAATAGATGAGACACTCACAAAGAAAGGTTATTGTCTAAATATATACTGGGCAAAGAAAAATTAGATTATCATTCCTTCAGTTGTGCTTTTGTTAATGACATAAATGGTGCTGATTTACTAGAAATATCCATTGGCATATTTCTGTTATAGTGCTCTCCTTTATTCAGTTTTAAAGTTTTCTGTTTACTCCCCCAAGCAGTTTCAAGATTTTTTCTATTTACTTTCCATTGATGACTATCTATTAGTCTTGAAAAATTATCTCATCTTCCCAAATGTTCAAAACGTCTCATAAAATAATAAATGTCATAAGATAAAATTAATTCCAATAAACAATAAAACCTAAGCCATAATTCAACAATATTGAAATGCTACACTGAATCAACATATTACGTAGCATTATGTAGACAGAAGATGACTGCAAAATTTTGGTAGGAGAGAATAGTGCTGAAGATTCCTGGGTACATGTATTTACACCCCATCAAGAATTATACTCCAGCACACACATATCCCAGCTCTGTGCTGATGTCATGTAAGGAATTATTTTACAAAATTAGGTAGGATCTCTTTGAACTCAGGAACTTGCAGGGGTGGAGGATATAGGGTACATTTGTTATTTATTTATTATTTGATTTATATCCCGCCCTTCCTCCCTGCAGGAGCCCAGGACAGCAAACAGAAACACTACATGTCACACCCTTCCCCATTTTATACCAACTACCTTGGCTATCTATTTGTTCCCAAGTGCAATTCTCTTAAGTGCTGATTTTGACCTATAAAGCCCTAAATGCCTTGTGGGCCAGGCTACCTGAAGGACCACTGAGAATTATGATCTTCCGTAGATCTCCTTGTCCCTTCAGATCTCTTTGTCCCTTCAGGTATTTATAAGGCAATGTTGCACAAGAGGGACTTTTCTGTGGTGGCCCCTCTCTGCCTCTGGAACCCCATCCTCTGCTAGTTCCATATGGCTCCCTCATTGCTTACATTTAGGAGAACAGCTAAAACTTGTCTTTATAAGCAGCCTTTAGAGTCCCCCTAGATAGGCTGCTGTGTTGTTTGCTATTATCTCTGGGTATGCCCTCTCACTGCCACTTCTGATGCTGTTGGGCTCAACTCTACTCTGCTCTCATGGCCACTTCTTCTCTACCTCTTCCTCCTCACTCCATCTTCACTTCCCATACACCTCTCCTCCCTTCAAACATCAACTGTAGCTGTGGGAGAAACACAGAGGACTAGCAGTTATAAAATCATTTAATTTGTATTTAACCCAGAAAGCTTTTGGGAGGGGGAGTTCTGGGGTTATGCGAAATCCTTTGCTAATCTCAGACCACATGACCTAACTACTGTAATTTCGGCATCACCATAATGAATGGGTTGTCAAATTCACAGAAGTACACACATTAATTTTGATCGCAGTTCATTTGTGGGCTTGGGATTTAACTATCCTCAGCATGAATAGTGCAGAAAGCAGGGAGACAGGAAAAAGAGTGAGGGGAGATAAACATATGTGGTTTGCCCAGGATAGAGGTATGAAAAATGTAACAGTCTTGCTTGGCTACCATAACTGTGGGCAGGTAGTTGTGCCTGAGAGCTAATTTGAGAGGTAAGCAAATAACTGCTCTTTTCCCACAGTTATTGGCCCTCTTCAGCCGTTACTTGTGTGAAGGGGGAAAGTGCTGTGAAAGGTCTGGGCTTTGTGCATTTTGAGCCCTACCCTCCAAAGTCTTATGGCTCCCCCTGCCATCACCATATTGGGCCATAGGAACTCTGTTCTGCATATGGAGGCTTCCCTTGACATTTAGAACCCTGGGCAATCAGGTTTCTAAATTATGCAAGGGGAACGTCCACACATAGGGCAGTCTCTTTGCTTCAGAAGTATGCCCCAACACAGTGGGGGTGAGAAGAGCAGTATGACTTTGGGGGCAAGGCTAAATATGTGTCTGCCCCTTCCCCCCCCATTCCCCATGAAGAGGGTTACCGCTACCACTTCACCTGTGTTTGCTTCACCTTTGGCCATCAGGAACCTATAGAGGGTTAGAGATTTGTCCCAGAGAACTCAAGTTGTTCACTCCTACCATCCTTCAACAAACCCACTTGCTAACGTGCCAGAGGCAACAATGATTTCAAACCTGGTGTGTAGGTTACCTGCTCCCTAAGTATTCTGTGTCATGAGGTTTACATCCCAATCACATGCAGAGTTAGGTGTGGTTCAGGTGTGCACAAAAGGTGATGTTGGAGGTGGCAGGAAGGTTGCATTATAGCAACTGCATTAGGCTGCCAGAAAAACCTGGAGCCATTTTCTGTGAAGGGAAAGGCCACTAGCCCTGTAGTCTGGTGCTGAAAACATAGGTTTAGAGGAGGGCAACAAGGATCATCAGGGGACTGGAAATAAAGACCAATGAGGACAGACTGAAAGAAGTGGGCACATTTAGCTTGAGAAGAGAAGACTGAGGGGAGATATGATAGCACTCTTCAAGTACTTGAAAGGTGGTCACACAGAGGAGGGCCAGGATCTATTCTGATCATCCCAGAGTGCAGGACACAGAATAACAGACTCAAGTTCCAGGAAGCCAGATTTTGGCTGAACATCAGGAAAAACTTCCTAACTGTTAGAGCGGTATGACAATGGAACCAATTACCTGGGGAGGTGGTGGGCTCTCCAACACTGGAGGCCTTCAAGAGGTGAGTATGCTTGAAGTTGGATTTCTGCATTGAGCAGAGGTTTAGAGGTTTTTAAGTACCTGAAGGGCTGTCACATAGAGGAGGGTACAGATTTGTTCTCTGCTGCCCCAGAGGGTAGGACTAGGTCTAATGGTTTTAAGTTGCAGGAGCGTAGATTCAGATTGGACATTAGAAGAAACTTCTTGGCAGTAAGGGCAGTTTGGCAATGGAACCGACTGCCTAGGGAGGTGGTGGGATCCCCTTCACTGGATGTCTTCAAGCAGAGGCTGGACAGCTATCTGCGGGAGATGTTCTAGCTGTGGATTTCCTGCTGTGAGCAGCGGGTTGGACTCGATGGCCTACAAGGCCCCTTCCAACTCTATGATTCTATGATTCTATGACTCAGTGGCCTTATAGGCCCCTTCCAATTCTACTATTTTATTATTCTATTTCTGCCAGATTGTGTTCTGACACAGAAAAAAGACTCTGGCTATGGTGAGAGAGTTAGAGAGTTGTGGGATATACACCTTAAGAGTATATAGCTGCTAGATAGCAGTTGGGAAGATTTTCAGGAGACGGAGTCTGTGTTCTCTAGTTATGTATATAGTATTTGAAAGGGAAGTGGAGGAAGTATTCAATTTCTAAAAAGAAGTACAAGGACTCAGAACTGTGAGGAAGACATATCAACAGTCCTATAAGCCTTTCTTCATTCTGTGAGGGAATGGAAGGGCAGACTGAACTTGCTCAAGAAAAAGAAAAAGACATTCTGCATGTGTTCAGAGGCACTTTTATGGCTAGTAGCAATAATTGTTGGCTACCATACCAGGGACACCTTGTTTATCCTTAACCCCTGTTTTATTCCCTTGGGTTAGTTTTGTTATACCTTTCTTTCTCTTTCTATGTACACACTTTAATTCTTTTACATTTATCCACTTTGCATTTTCAAGTTTTCCATTATGGCTGTTACTAAAGTAGTTCTTGGGCAACTGCAAAGCAGGGCACTATGTTTAGCAGTTGATTGTCTTGCAGAAGTGCCTCTCCAGGCACAGGTGAAAAGACACTGAAGGCATACAGAGTACACAAAGAATTTCTCTGACTTTCTTGGTGGCAGGAGTACAATACAGTGTTAGACTGAAGTTGCCTCTCTGACATAGTATGCCTGTAACATCTCATGTATAAAGAGGATGACAATGGAAAGTGCAACACAATGATATATGCCGTTTTGAAGACAACTAAACCCCAGTACAATTCATGCTTGGATTAGCAGCATTTCACTGCATTGATAACAATGTTCTACCTGCAAGGGTGCTTCCTGTTACTCTTTATAAATATAGATTTAGATTGATATATATAGATAGATATAGATTTAGAGATATATAGATATTATAAAAGCCAAGAACTCTCAAGGTTATGTATTATATATTTCAAATCTTTCTTTCTTTTGGAAAAAGCAAACTTTAAAAGTGGCTAGCATGAAATCCCTTGGAGCTACCCACTTGAAATTTGGCAGGGTTAATCACCTCTATATAGGCTACCAATGTCCCTATGTGAAAAAACCCATTACATCCAATTTAATTTTAAAACATTTTCAATTTTAAATGTGGCTAGCATGAAAAACACACTCTAGGAAGTGTGCCCCCTACACACACCGCAACAAGAAAGTGGCAAAAAATCACCCCCCTTTTTTCTTTCTTCCCCTTTTTTTCGGTAGGGGGAGAATATTTTTGAGAAACTGAGAGGGAAATTTGGCCCAGCCTTAGGTAAAATAGTATAAAACAAATGCCAGGAGATCGAAAAGTAAAGGATTAATGCCTAGCTAAAAGCAAAGGTCTTCACACAGTAGTGGAATACCATCATTGGAAGAGCAAGTTTCAGATTCTGAGGAATATTCTCAGAGAAGAAGGAAGAAAAGCAAGGTCCCTCAGAGCAGATCTCTACACCACAAGCAACCCTGAGGAGCCATTTGATCCAGACATTCCTGCCCCAGGACCAGAGGTTCCACATCAGTTGCCAGCTCTCATCCCTCCTTCCCTTCCCACCCACTCACCTTGGGATGAGAAAGAAATTTGTTTGGACCACCTTTTAATATGAAGCCACTTAATTCACACTTGCCAATGAATTTAATGAACTGAAATGCAACTATACTTTGAAATCCACACTTCTTGAAAGTCTGCAGTGCAGATCTCCAATCAAAACGTGAGTACAAAAAATCATGTATTAGGAATGCATATTTAGTGAAAATAACATACAAAAATGTAATCTATTAGGGGAAACAACTGGCAAAATGCATACATTAGGCAAAATTATGTACAGAAATGTGTATATTAGAAGAAATTCAAACAAAAATGCATATGACTTTCATGTGGATTTTTTTAAGCTGACTGATGCAAAAATGGAACAAACTGGATTTAAAACTGGGAAAATGAGAAACTGAGAGGAACTCAGACGGACAGATTTGTCCATCCTTACTGTCACCCTCAGGGCCACAGGATCAGTGAAGACAGCAAGCCAGTAAAGTGCCCAGCTAGCTGCACTTGAGGTTACTCAAGAGGAAGAGGAAGCACATGTAAGCATCTGCTCAGATCAGGGCCTGGCTAACAGCTGAGGAGCGGGAAACCTCCAGCTCTTATATAAAGCTCTTGGTCTGAGCTTCATCACTGCTGAAGCAGTAAGTCCTTTTCAGTGGCAAGCTCCAGTGCAAAGCTTGAACTACCCCAAAGGGCACCCTGCCAGCCATTGTCCAGCTAATCATCTCATCTTTACATTAAAACCACCAGCCTTAGAAAAGCCAGTCCTTCTCAGCCTCATCACACACACACCATCTGTAACGTGGAGGTGATAATACCATTCAACTTCATTTGGTTGCTGTAAAAATTGTTGCAATAATTGTTGCAAGTGCTCTGAACATTAAAACACTGTATAAATGCTGCTGCTGATTATGATAATGATGGACTTGGCTAGAGCAATTAAACTGTCCGGGTTACAGAAGCTGAGTGTCTAGGATGCTGGGGAGGCAGCTTGAATCTTGCTGAGAAATTGACATCTTCCTGACTGAGGAAACATGTTGCTAATTATGAGCTGTGCCACTGCGATATATCAGTTATCTTACAGTTTTATATAAAATGAAGAGATTACAGTCTAGTGGTTGCTATAGAATTTATGCTTGGGTTTGAATGAATGAGTGCTATATTTTATTAACCTCCTTAGAGTAAAATGGATTTAATCTGTACCTTTTAAGTTAAAAAATAAATGTAGGTGTCTATTTTTATTTTTGTCTAAAGTGGCCATATCCATTATGAGGTTCCCTTACTTCACAAGTTCACCATGGCTCACTAATGTGTTGGGGGAGTGAGTGCCCACACAACAGTCTCAAACCTAACGTCCCTGCATGCACTGTGCATGCCCACTCCACTGCCAATCTTTCTGTGTTTGGCTGAACACACTTAGGGGCCTCCCTATGATCAGGAACCCTGCTAATGCTGGGCTTCTGGTTGTGGGGAGACGTCTAAGTACACCACTTAAAAACACTTTTTAAAAACACCCTTCAGACCTTCTCATTCAGTGTGGGAAAGTTGTGGGTAGACACTGGAACATTGGGGACAAGAACACCGTGCACACACCTCTTCCTTCAATACACTTTATGTCCACACACATTCTTTTGAATGTGTAAACAGGGCTTAATCATGATGGGAATATGTCTCCTCCCTGAAGTCACTCCCCCTGTCCTTAACTATGGTTTAAAAGTACAGTAACAACCATAGTTAAAGTCCAGAGTCCCTTTTAACCCAGGATCTGAACCATCCCTTCAAAGTGTAGCTTTAGAATACAGTGCCAATGCGTAATGTCAGTGCTGACATATCACTTAACCATAGCTAAGGAAGGGCCTTTCAGCCATTCAGTGTTCAGTTTGGGGTTTGTAGGATTGTTGCTTTTGGCTTACCTCCACAGTAAAGTCAAAGTTTACTGGAGGATGTTTTGCACAGGCCAGCCTTTCAGCCTAAGAGTTAAGGAGAAACAGGAGCTTAACCAGGACTCTCCTTTCTTCCTAATTGGCTACAAGGAGTGAGAGTGAACATACTGTATATAAGTGAAACTGAAAAAAGTCAAACAGGGTAACTGGAACTGAAAAAGCTGCAAGGGGAGAAAGAGCTGAAACACTACCAGGGAGTTAGAATCCTGGGAAGTGTTTCAGAGTGTGGGTGAGGCCTGTAGAAGAAAGGAACAAGGTGAAAGCTGTAAAGGGACCCAGGAGGTGGAAAGAAAGAAAGAAAGAAAGAAAGAAAGAAAGAAAGAAAGAAAGATTCTCTCAAAAACTGTTTAACATGTTGCCTTACTAACTCTATAGGTAAAAATATAGTTTGTTTTTTGGGGGGAAATAGCCTGAGGCCTGGTATTTACCCTGTGCCTATGTACCATACAACTCTGTTATAGGGAGTAGGCGACCCAACTGAAGTACAATGCATTAAAGGGCTGTTTAGTGGACACTGCTTACAGGGATGGGGGAAGTTATCCACTTGATGGCAGTGTTGAAGTTAATAAGAATGGAGAGGGGGCTGATGTAGCTGGTTGCTTGCCTCCCTCCTTTCCACCTCAGGGTGCAGGCTACAGTTTTGCCATCTCAGACTAGAGGGAAGGAACTTGTGTTTTTATGGATGGCTCCTAGTTATCCACAGTTAACAGCAAGTCAGCATTATGTCTCACCAGGGTTGCCAACTCTCCTGTTTTAGCCTGGAGACTCCGGTTTGGGGAGGTCCTTGCCAGTTCTCTGGGTGAGTCACCTTAATCTCTGGACTCATAGCTTTCATTTAAAAAACAATTAAGTTTGTAGGTGGCCTGATTCAAAATATATAAACCAAAATGTCAGCCGCCACCCCCCACAACTTCTGTTAGCACCAGCTGCTCTAATCCCTGCCCTTTCAGGTGTTTAGCCATTAAGTGAAGTCAGGGTTGTGATTGACAAGATTTGTTGACACCCCCTCCCCGGCAATACTTAAACCCCATTTCAAGTTCTGAGAACAGTTTCCTTTTCCTATTATCTCACATCAGGAATTCAGTAAATATATAGCTTTCAGCAGCATAAAGAGTACTTTGTACACGATTGGGACTTGCTTCTGAGTAAAAATGCACAGGATTGCGCTACAACAGGATCTTGGTGGGCATACACTGTAATATTTGCAAGATTTGAAATGAACCACAAATGCTGGTTAGAAGGAACAAACTACTTCACAGTGTGTTGCTGCATAACCAAAAACTCTACTTTCGTTTTCCTACTGGTCCCTCTCCCAACTGATTCCCTCATACAACTATATCTAATTCACCTGAGTTTCTACTCACATTACATCTCCCTTTTTTAAAAAAGAAAAAGAAAAAGATAGAAACTACTGTCTATATCGAATTGGTTTTCTGATCACTCTGCCTCTTGATGTAGTAACAGGTAACTCAGAGTTCAAAATCTTTTCTGGTATATCACTGGCACTTTGTGCTACAGCTGTTCCACTTTTGTTGTCTTGAGACTCTGATAGGTCTACCTCTGATGGAGGTGCAGTTGCAGTCTCAGTAGTCTCATCCATTTTTGATTCACAACTTGGAGTGCTTTGAAGATCTCTTCTGTTCTGTCTGTAGACAGCTAAATCATCAGTCTGAACCAAATATGATCTTGGAGTCATGTTTTGTACAGTCACTCTCATTGGTTTCCACACTCCATCTTGCCGAACATTAACAGAATCAACAACCTGCAAAGGTGGTAAAGGCTTTGAATTTTTGTGAAAGTAAAGCTTCTGTTTTTCTTGTCTTCTCTTCAGATGTGTCTGTATGTCACCTTTTACCTGCTGAGGTAGTAACAATGGTGCTGAGGTAGGCAACCTGGTTCTTAAACGTCTCCCCATTAAAAGTTGTGCAGGTGAGGCTGTATCTACTGTAGTCATATTTCTGTAATCCAATAAACTAAGATAAGGATCTGTGTTATTCAGACTAGATTTCTTAAGAATCCTCTTTACTGTTTGGATCACTCTTTCTGCCATTCCATTTGATTGAGAAAATAGTGGACTGGATGTTGTGTGAACAAAGTCCCAATCTTTGGCAAACGTTTTAAAGTCTCTAGAGCAAAACTGAGGGCCCTTATCACTGACAACGTCTTCAGGTATACCATGTCTTGCAAATATAGATTTGCAGTGTAAAATTACTGATCTACTTGTAGTGTCTTCAAGCAAACATATTTCCACATATTTTGAATAATAATCAACCAAAAGTAGATAGTCCTTTCTTTCAAATTCAAACAAGTCCATTCCTAGCTTCTGCCAAGGTCTTCTTGGAATTTCATGAGGTAACATTGGTTCTTTTTGGTTTTTATTTCTGAAGGGATAACATGTGGTACAGGACAGTACCAATTCTTCAATTTGGGCACACATACCTGGCCAATATACAGCTTCCCGTGCCCGCTTTTTACATAATTCAATGCCCAGATAACTCTCGTGTATAATATTCAATATCTCTTTCCTCAAATCTTGTGGTACTACGATTCTGTCACTTTTAAAAATGAGTCCATCATGAACACTTAATTCCTGTCTGTAATTCCAATAAACACGTATACACTCTGGAACTTCTACTCTTCTACGTGGCCACCCCTGCAAAATGGCATTTTTCAGGATTTGCAAAATGCTATCATTTTCAGTAGCCACCTGAAATTCTTTCAGTTTTGATTTGGAGATTGGTAAATATGAGAACATGGGGTTAACAGCAACCTCAGCTTCTTCAGAACTTATTCCTTCACCCTGTTCAAGATATGCCCTGGACAGGGTATCAGCAATGATTAATTCTTTGCCTGGTCTATAATGCACTTGTAATTGATATTTCTGCAGTGTTAACTGCCATCTTTGGATTGTTGGAGGTGCAGTATGCAAAGGTTTACTGAAAATTGCCTCCAATGGTTTGTGGTCCGTTTCCACAGTCACTTTTTTGCCATAGAGAAATTGATGGAATCTTGTGCATCCAAACACTATTGCCAACATTTCCTTTTCTATTTGAGCATAGTTCTGTTGGGCCGCAGTCACTGCTTTAGAAGCATAGGCAACAGGTGCACCTCTTTGCAACAGTACAGCACCTAAGCCTGTGGAACTAGCGTCCACTGACAGAGTTACAGGTTCTTTCACATTATAATATTTCAAAACAGGAGTTTTTCTTAATAGTTCTTTCAACTGTATGAATGCTGTTTCATGAACTGACATCCAGCAAAATTCAACATCTTGGGCCAACAGCTGTCTTAAAGGGGTTGTTACTGTTGCCAAATTTGGGATAAACTTTGCTAGGTAAGTCACCATTCCTAGAAATCTATGAAGATCAGCTTTGTTACTTGGGATGGGCATTTCAGTGATGGCCTCTATTTTAGATGAATCAGGTTTTAGTCCTTCTTTGGTTAAGATGTGTCCTAGATATTTTATTTCAGTCATGGCAAATTTGCATTTCACTTTGTTCAATTTCAGATTCCTCTCTTGACACCTGTCCAGAACTCTCTTCAGTCTCTCATTATTTATTTATTTTATTTATTTGTTCCATTTTTAAACCGCCCATAGCGAATAGCTCTCTGGGCGGTGTACAAAAGATTAAAATACAAAATATCATAATAAGACAGCCAAACAATAATAAACACAAACAGAAACCACAGAAATATAAAAGTAAACACATTAAAATGCCTGGGAGCATAGCCAGGTCTTAACCTGGCGCCGAAAAGATAGCAGCGTAGGCGCCAGGCGTATTTCTTCGGGGAGGCTATTCCACAATTCAGGGGCCACTACAGAAAAGGCCCTAGATTGTGTAACTGTCCTCCGGGCTTCCTGATGTGTTGGTACCCGGAGGAGGGCCTTAGCTGCTGAGCAAAGTGACCGGGTAGGTTCATAGTGGGAGAGGCGTTCCACAAGATATTGCGGTCCCACGCCGTGTAAGGCTTTATAGGTCATGACCAGCACCTTGAATCTGGCTCGGAAACAGATGGGTAGCCAGTGCAAATGGGCCAGAACAGGTGTTATATGTGCTGACCGGCTGGTCCTTGTCAGCAGTCTGGCTGCTGCATTTTGCACTAGCTGAAGTTTCCGAACTGTCTTCAGGGGCAGCCCAACGTAGAGCGCATTACAGTAATCCAACCTAGAAGTTACCAGAGCATGAACAACTGAGGCGAGGTCATCCCTGTCAAGATAGGGGCATAGCTGGGCTACCAACCGAAGGTGGTAGAACGCATTCCTTGCCACCGAGGCCACTTGCGCCTCAAGAGACAAGGAAGGATCGAAAAGCACCCCCAGACTACGAACCTGTTCCTTCAAGGGGAGTGTAACCCCATCTAGAACAGGGTAAACATCCACCATCTGAACAGGGAAGGCATTCACCAACAGTGTCTCGGTCTTGTCTGGATTGAGTCTCAGTTTATTAGCTCTCATCCAGTCCATTATCGCGGCCAGGCAGTGGTTCAGCACATCCACAGACTCACCTGTAGAGGATGAAAAGGAGAAATAGAGCTGTGTGTCATCAGCGTACTGGTGGCAACGCACTCCAAAACTCCTGATGACGGCACCCAGAGGCTGCATGTAGATATTAAAAAGCATGGGGGACAAAACCGACCCCTGAGGGACTCCACAATGGAGTGTCCAAGGTGTCGAGCAATGTTCCCCAAGTACTACCTTCTGGTGACGATCCGCCAAGTAGGAGCGGAACCACTGCCAAGCAGTGCCTCCAACTCCCAACTCCGCGAGTCTCCCCAGAAGGATACCATGGTCGATGGTATCAAACGCAGCTGAGAGATCAAGGAGAATCAACAGAGTCACACTCCCTCTGTCCCTCTCCCGACAAAGTTCATCGTACAGGGCGACCAAGGCTGTTTCAGTGCCAAAACCAGGCCTAAAACCGGATTGAAACGGATCCAGATAATCAGTCTCATCCAAGAGCGCCTGGAGCTGACCGGCAACCACCCACTCTAGAACCTTGCCCAAAAAGGGGACATTCGCCACCAGTCTATAATTGTCCAGGTCATCTGGGTCTAAGGAAGGTTTCTTTAAAAGAGGTCTTACTACTGCCTCCTTGAGGCTACTAGGGACTACTCCCTCACTCAAGGAGGCATTTATCACTTCCTTAGCCCAGCCGGTGGTACCAGTCCTACTAGCCTTCACTAGCCAAGATGGACAAGGATCCAGCACAGACGTGGTCGCACGCACCATTCCAAGCACCTTGTCCACTTCCTCAAGCTGCACCAACTGAAACTCATCCAATAATGAAGGACAAGACCGTGCTCTGGACACTTCAGTGGATTCAACTGTCATAACATCAGAGTCTAGGTCCCTACGGATGCATGCGATTTTATTTTGGAAGTGCCCTGCAATGTCGTTACAGCGAGCTTCAGATGTTTCAATGGTATCTTGAGGACCTGAATGTAAGAGTCCTCTTACAACCCTAAAAAGCTCTGCTGGGCGGCAAAGAGATGTCCTAATAGAAGCAGCGAAGTAAGACTTCTTCGCCGCCCTTACCGCCTTTATGTACGACTTAGTAGAGGCACTTACCAAAGCATAATTGCATCCGTCTGGAGTTCGTCTCCATCTGCACTCCAGCCTCCTTCTCTCTTGCTTCATCGCTCTCAGCTCTGGGGTATACCACAGAGCTGTATGAGCTCTGCAACGAAGAGGGCGCGCGGGAGCGATCGTGTCAATAGCCTGGGTCATCTCCGTATTCCACAGTTTGACCAAGGCCTCGACAGGAGCGCCAGTACTATCAGCCGGAAAAACTCCCAGAGCCCTCTGAAAACCAGTAGGATCCATGAGTCTCCGGGAGCGGACCAACTTAATAGGTCCTCCAACCTTGCAGAGGGAAAGAGTCGTCGTAAGTCTAAAACTCAGCAGGCAATGATCTGTCCATGACAATGGGGTAGATGAAAAACACCCCAACTCCAGATCACCATCTCCATGACCAGTGGTGAAGATCAAATCAAGAGTGTGACCCGACACATGCGTTGGGCCAGTAACAAATTGAGACAGCCCCATGGTTGTCATGGAGGCCATGAAGTCCTGAGCCGCCCCAGATAAGATAGCCTCGGCATGAACGTTGAAGTCCCCCAACACCACAAGTTTGGGGGACCCCAACAACACCCCCGAGACCATCTCTGTCAGCTCAGCTAGGGAAGCTGTTGGGCAGCAAGGTGGACGGTACACCAACAGGATTCCCAGTCTGTCTCCTTGGCCCAGCACAAGGTGGAGGCACTCTAGACCAGTCGCTGTCTGGACAGGATGCCTGTTGAGCGAGAAAGTACTCCTATAGACCACAGCGACCCCGCCTCCCCGGCCCTCAGATCTACCATAGTGTTGCACCGAATACCCAGGTGGGCAAAGCTGAGAAAGGGCAACTCCTCCCTGCTCACCCACCCAGGTCTCAGTTATACATGCCAGGTCGGCACCCTCATCCACAATTAAATCGTGGACAAGGGAGGTTTTATTATATACTGACCTGGCGTTCAAAAGCAGCACCTGGAGATCTAAGGGCTGGCTGATAGAACAACCAGCAGTTCTGTGGCCTTGAGGAGAACCGGAACAAGGCACAGACACAACTTGTCTGGGGCGAGTTCCCCTTACCTGGCACGTTCTCCTCCTAACGCCATACCTCCCATTACCTGTCACTACGCCAATTGGGGCCCCCAAAAGCCCCCCCATTAAGTGCAAAGTATGCTCTCTCAGGCACATTTTTAAAACACTTAAGCACAGACAATATATTCACACAACAGCAAATAAAAATAAAAATAGATATAAATACATACAAACGCATCCACACTATCTCATTCAAACACACAACAGCAAAACAAACATACAATTAAAAACACCCACACAACAGCAAAAGCAGCCAATCTCTCCGGTGCCTTCTCTCCACCACGGTCGTTTCCGAGCTGGCTCTCACGGCACTCTCACTGCCACTCACTGCCAGCTCTCCAAGGCCTCTCCGCGGTTCTCACGTCGCCCCCAAGCCGCTCCTTCTACTCCTTCTCGGCACCTCGTCACCACCACCAAGCCAGATCTCCTCGGCGTCCTCCCACCACCATCCGGACTGCTATCGGGACTGTCTGTGGTGCTCTCACCGCCACTCACCGCCAACGACCCGCCGTCCTGCCGTCTGACGCCCACAGCTCCGCTCTCATCCAGGCAGCAACGCCCCAAGACTGCCGGGACAGACTCCTGGCAGCGGCCCACGCAGAGTCGCAGCTCCAAGCCAGAGAGCGCCGGCGGCCTACACCAGACTGCACCGCTATCGGGGCTAGCTCCTATGGCGCTCTCACCGCCACCAGGACTGTAGTCGGGGCTGGCTCCTATGGCGCTCTCACCGCCACTCACCGCCCATGACCCGCCATCCTACCATCCGACGCCCACAGCTCTGCTCTCATCCAGGTAGCAACGCCCCACCAGCGGCTCGCACCAAACTCGAGTCCGGGCGGCCGCTCTCCGCTCCACGGCCGCTTTCCGTAATGGACTCCCGTGCTCCTCCGCCGCTGCGGCACCACCCGGAGCAAGGTAGGAGGATAACCGACTCAATTTAGCAAAGGGGGTGATGACTGTTCTACTCCGTCCATGCATACCCTCAGATAGTAAATAGATGGTAAATAGGTGGTAAAAATTAGAGTAAAGAGGTGGTCACTGCGGAGCTCCGAAAAAAGGCATCTGCCTATGCCGCCATTTTCATGTGAGCCCTTCCCCCAAACCAGGATATCATCTATGTAGCATGTGACCCCATCAATACCCTCAAATGTCTGTTGGATCATCCTCTGATAAATCTCAGGAGATGAAGAGATACCAAATGGCATTCTTGTAAATCGGTACCTGCCAAAAGGTGTATTAAATGTACATAGCCTGGAACTGTTGTCATCTAGCTGAATTTGCCAGAATCCACTACTGGCATCAAGAACAGTACACAATTCTGCTTCTGCTAGCTTACTGGTAATTTCTTCTACAGTAGGCAATTGAAAATGTTCTCTTAAAATTGCTCTGTTCATATCTCTTGGATCTAAACATATTATCTGGTCCCAACCAGGCTTGTCTACAGCCACTATGGAATTCACCCACTGTAGGTTCTTCTACCTTAACTATGACTTTTAATTGCTCCATACGAGTCAGTCCCGTTTGGAATTTATCCTGTAGTGCCACTGGAACCTTCCGAGGTGCATGAATTACAGGTGGAACCTGTGGGTTGATTTTGATGGCATATTTCTCTGGTAAGTAACCTAAGCCTTGAAATACATTTTTGTATTCAACTGCAACATCCCATTGATCTACTGGAGCTCTTTTCATTAAATTAACTCTTTGCACCAAATTTAAATTAGTCACAGCCCGGAGACCGAGTACAGCTTGTGCATCAAAGTCTACTATGTGAAATTCCAACTCAGCTCTTTGATCTTTATATTTGCAATCCAGGTTACATTTACCAGACACATGTACTCTTTCTCCAGAGTAGGTTATTAATCTGGCATTTGAATGCTGAAGTGGTTCAGCTTGCAAGGCTTTGTATGTTTTTAAAGGCATTGCATTAGCCTGTGCTCCTGTGTCAATCTTAAAAGTCACATACTTGTGATCATTTATGAGAAGATCCACACACCATTCATCTTCCAGAGCTGTAGAATTCAACGTGCCAATGAAGAAATCATGAGCATTTTTAGTTGTATCTGCTACTGAGAACATTTGTCTGCCTTGAAGTTTTCTATCTCTAGTTTTACACATTTTAGCAAAATGATTAAGTTTGTCACATCTTCTGCATTCCTTCCCATATGCAGGACAAGCATTGATGTCATGATGACTGATACCACATTTGTAGCAGGCCTCTCTGTGGCATTTCCTTTTCTTGGGGGCTGGTAGTAGTGCCAGGGCTCCATTTGCTCTGAGGCTGGCTTACTATTGGCTTTTCAAAGGTACTTTTGCCCTGTAAGGCATTCATTTGTTTTTCTGTTGCCCCAAAATATTTCATCTATTTTGCAGCCACTTCTTCTGCCCTGCATATATTCACTGCATACTCAAGGATTAAATCACTCTCTCTCAGTAACTTGGCTCTCAATCTGTCTTTCTGAATGCCACACAACTATGTGATCCTTAATAAGAGAATCACACAGCTCCCCAAATTCACAGGTCTGAGCCAAAAGCTTCAAATCAGTCACATATTGGTCTATCCTTTCTCCTTCACTCTGTATTCTAGTGAAGAACCTGTGCCTTTCATAAGTAACATTTCTTCTGGGCACACAATATGCTTCAAATTTGTTCATCAAACCTTGAATTTTATTTTTATCTGCATCATCATCAAACTGGAAAGTATTAAATACCTCTCTTGCTTCTTCACCTGCCACATGCAGAAATAATGCTGACTGGAGGCTCTCACCTTTCTTATCTGCTGCACTTGCAATGCAGTACAATTCAAACCCTTGCTTCCATCTTCTCCAGTTCTCTGCTGCATTTCCTTCAAACACCAACTTTCCTGGAGGCTTTAGCTGGTCCATTTTTCACTGCCTTATGTTTTTAGGTAGTCTTCTGACACCATGTAATATTTGCAAGATTTGAAATGAACCACAAATGCTGGTTAGAAGGAACAAATTTTACTTCACAGTGTGTTGCTGCATAACCAAAAAACTCTACTTTTGTTTTCCTACTGGTCCCACCCCCAACTGATTCCCCCATACAATTACTTCTAATTCACTTGAGTTCCTACTCACGTTACATACACAGTCAACAATTTTAGTTATAATAAAAGTGTGTGTGAAGATTTTTTTTTAATTACTTGCAAAAATGGCATATTATACATTTTATTTTCAAATAATTTTTGAACAGAAGTTTTAAAAAGTGTACATGCTGCAGTGTTATACTTTTCTAATTAAGGAGTCAAACTAGTTTAAATTTTATTGGACTGTTGAAGGGGACAGTTTATCTTATTCCTAACAATGGGACTTTTGAGTGAGCACAGAAAAGGATTGTGTTGTAAATCTTTATCTCCCACTCTGATCCTTTTTTTAAAAAAAGAAGTTAGGCAGGGCTTACTTAGGTGTCACTGCTTTATCTGGCAGGAAACTAATACTTAAAAAAAACAGTTCTGCAGTGGCCAACTAGTTTTGACAATAAACTATTATATGGTGTGTATGTATTTTTACATCTCCAGTATGTAAATGGAATCTTTCCAATAACCCTGTGAGGTAGGATTGGAAACCAAGGCACCTCACAACAAGAAATAAACCCCTTTAAAATCCAGTAACCGTAAAACAAGTTTAAAATAATTGCAAAACAGCTTAAAGTGGCATGATTCCGAATTTTGGATTGGGTGAGTGAAGTTCCTTATCACTGATTTGCAGTCCTGTGTATGCTTCACTGTTTGGGTCACCCCATTGAATACTTTGGGACTTGCTTCTAAGTAAACATGCACAGGAATGCACTATAAATATCTTTTCAGGTAGTGTAAATAATAAACATCTTTGACAGGCATGCTTATACAAATATTTCTTCATACTATGTCTTGATATGTATCTGATTTCACACTATGGTTGGAAATTATTATTTACAAAATATTATTTCCTCTACATTTTAAGTCTGCCCTTCTTCCTTGGGGTGGGCATGGTCCCCCTCTGTTGTTTTCACCCCGAGGGGCAGATTAGGCTGAGAGATGATGCCTAGCCCATGGTCACCCAGTAAACTTTGTTGCTTTTTTCCATTTTAAATTTTAATTAAAATGATTTATATCCAGGCACAGTTTATGAAGTAATGAACATCCACATTATTCATTTAAAGCACATTCAGCTTGCATTTAAAGTGCATGACGTCCTAAAGGATCCTGGGAAGTATAGTTTCCCTCTCACAGTTATAATTCCCACCACCCTTAACAAACTACAGTTCCCAGGATTCTTTGATGGGATCCATGTACTTCAAATGTATGTTGAATGTGCTTTAAATGAATGGTGTGGATCTGCCCTAGCATGCTGTGCATTCATTAATGAATTGAAAGGAACAATTTTAAAACATACTTTTTAAACAGGGCTGTAGCTCAGTGGTAGGGCATATGTTTTATATGCAAAGGTCTTTGGAAGAGACTATTGCCTGGAATCCTGGACAGCCAATGCTAGTCCATGTCATCAGTACTAAGCAAGATGGTATCAAATGGCCTGACTCGGTATAAGGCAGATTCCTTTGTGCCTAAAAGAGGAAAGAGACCCAAGGGCCACAATGATTCCAAAATTTATTTATGTATTTTATTTACAACATTTATATACCGCTTTATTGTAAAAAACCGCAAAGCGGTTTACTGAAGGAATTAAAACAATAAAATCATTGGCAAAAACAGTTAAAAGCAGGTATTTAAAAACATTCAAAATAATAAAACCAACAATGAGATAAAAACAGATAAAACACATAATAGCTTCTACATGCCTGGGTAGGCTTGCCTAAACTAACATGTTTTTACCAGGTGCCAAAATGAGTACAATGAAGCACTTGCCTGATGTAAATAGGCATGGAGTTCCAAAGTGTAAGTACTGCCACATTAAAGGATCGATTTCTTACAAGAGCAGAACAAGTACTATGTGGAACCCGTAGAGGTATTATGTGCTGATAAGGTCTCACTCATGTCAGCAATCGTGCCGCAGCATTCTGTACCAGCTGCAGTCCCCAGGTCAGGTTTTGCTCCGTGGGGATTTCTGTGACCTTAGCTGACTGGCTGCCAGGATTTTTTTAGTTTGATTAGGAACCCTCACAGGATGCTGAGTTTTCTGTCTTACTCATAGGAATTTTGTTGTGGTTGGTATGGTATTGCATTTAGGAAATCATCACTATCTTTTGTTTTTGTTTTTCTATTTGCATTTCTATTTACTCCCTTACATCCATAGAAGCAACAACAGTGGTTCCATGTGGTCAGCTCAACCCCCTTAAATCCACTGATGATGCACCTTGTTATCTGCATGATGGTTTGTTTCTTGCCCAATTGTGATAAAAGAGAATTTACATACTGGGAAGTGTGGCTTCAATTCCTGCTGTTCCCAATCTACGGCCAATGAAGGTAGATCAAACCATGTGTGTTTTCCTTCTGTCATTTATTACTCAGTGGAATTGGGTTGGCTATCAAAGTGAGCTTAGAGCATCACACAGAGTAGGCAGGAAAGAGTAGACTTAACTCTTAACTCTTAACTCTTACTCATTTCTCAAACGTCTCTCTGCAGTGAAAGGTCAAGTCTGTAAAGACATTTGGAGCAGCCATGTTAAAAGGCTGACAGGACAGACAGGGGGTTCCCAACCCTGCTTTGATATGGATATAGTTGCAGAGGATCCCTAGTCAAGCCTTACCAATAGCACACGTCTAACAATATCTACTCAGAAGCAAGTCCTGTTGAGTTCTATGGGCTTAGTCCCTTAGTGTGTTTAGAATTGCAGCCTTCAGTGGCATCCATCTTTACTTCTGAGCACTCCCATCTAAAATCTCCACAACAGTAGGCTCCCTTCTTCATACAATGGCATTCTGATGACTCTCCTGGTCTGAGGGCACTTAAACCCTTCTTGCCAGAAGCAAGTAGACTAAATGTTCCTTACCCAGCCTCTCTAAGCAGGTAAGGAATGATCCCATCACTTCAGCTGGACATGAAAACACCTCATTTAGCTAAGATTTCTATCTTAATTTTCAATCAGAGATTTTTTTTTTGAGTAGCATGCTCCGAGCAACTGTGGTTGATGCTTAATGTATCATGCTTAATGACATCACTAAGGCCTGCCCCAATGACATCAGTAGGGCCCTCCCCCCGTGACATCATTAGGGCCCACCCCTGAAATCTCAGGGTTTGGGATGCTTCTGACCTGGCACTGTCTACACTGCATCAGGACTAGCATTTTTTACAGTCTGATAAGAAAGAGTATTGTAGACATTTTGCCTCCACACATGATGAACACAGAAGGAAATTCTGGATTGATTGTACTCATGATAGTCCAAAGGATCTGTTTATTTAATGGAATGAGAACACTGTGATAGCTATAGATAATGTATTGAATATTTTCCTTTCAAATAATTTTTAAAATGTCATCTTTGATAATAACTTGAACATTTGCTTTACCTCTTTTCTATATGTACAGCCCACTAACACAAACAGTTAACTTTTCAGATTTGTGTTAAGGTTTAAGTACATTGGCGGCTGCTTTTAGTCTGTAACTTAAACTGATCTTTTTCATAATGGATATGCTCAGGTATTATAATTTTGCCTCTCAGAAAGTCATTTGTCTGTAATTCAAGGCCTTCTTTTGCTTTTAAAAACACTCTTAATGCATCCAGGTTGAGGTATAAGCTTCTTTCATCAAAACAGAAATGCTGAGGGTAGGTAATACCACGCTGCCTATTCCCTCCCCCTCCCCATTAAGCTTCTGTGTGACATTATCACATCTATGAATTAATTCCTTACTTAATACTTGGCATTACATGAGCGATGATGTTCTGCTTCTGAACTGAGTAACTCTTATTATTCCTTTTCCCTATCCTTCACCCCCAGTTCACTGAGGAAGAAATCTATGTTCACAGCTGGTAATGAGCTTGTTAGAGCAGCAGAAATTGTTTACAATTTTGTTTCCTTTTGTTATAAGTTTGCAGTAAAATTAATGTAAGAACAACAGAGGAGAGCTATAGAAGAGTGAACAGGAGCACTTCATACTGCAATGTTTTGTTATGGGTCCGACCTAGAGATGGATGAGAATCTCTATTAAGTTTGCATTTCATGCAAATTCACACTTTCTGAATCCATATGAGAACCAGAACAAGCTTTCCTTTGAAATTTGCACTCATTCAAATTTTGCAATGCCAAACAATGTTTACAAAAATGCATGTGATAGGGGAGAGTGTGCATAAAAATGAATATATGAGTGGTAATAGCACACAAAAATGCATTATATGATACAAAATTTCTTGCAAAGATGTGTAAATTAGTGAAAACTGCCTATAAAATGTGTTTATTAGGGGAAATTTGCACTAAAATGCTGCAGAATTTTCATGAGGATTTTGTTTTTTTAAAAAACATTGCAAATTGCTTCAGAAATGGGGAGGACTGAATTTAAGACTGGAAAAATGAGAAACTGAGAGAACCAAAACTGACAGAATTTTCTATCCCTATCCCTACTTTACTTAATTATTCTTTGATTATTCTACATATTAATGGCTCTGGTACAGGAATATTTGTAGGAAAGTGAGCATTGAAATGATGACTTGTAAATGGATTGGTAGGTTGCCAACACACTATGATTTCTTGTGGGAGGGAAAGATGACACCATGCTGGAAAGGTGGAATCCAAACGGCCCAATGGAGGGTTACCTGTTACTTCAGCAAATCAAAAGCATTACCACTTACACATTTGTGATGGGCTGATAATTTGCCTTCTGCTGCTGTGTTACGGGCTGACCTTTCATTCTGTATAATCCATGAGGCATCAGGTTCCCTTTCTTTGTTACAATTGGCAGCTGTAAAATTGAGACAAGGGTGTACAATTAATCAACTGTTCAGCTTCTTTGTTCGTTAATGCATGCCACATGTATACCAAATAACTGAGCAATCAATTATTTTGTAAAAGGCTACTGAGTCCAGTTGAATTTTGGTGCAAAGGTTTCATGTTTTACCCCCAACACGCACGCACGTGTGCACACACACATACACACACAGACACAATTTCTTTATGTTCTTCATATGCTCCAATACAGTGCCTTGTCGTGTTGCATGAGCACACTCTCTCCTGTGGCATTTGTTTGAAAGCCCTTAAGATATGAACTATCTAGTTGCAAACATTTTGCTGAATTAATTTGTAGATGAATCAAGGTCTTGCAAAGAGATCTGTTTGGATCTTGCTACACCAGACTTATTTAGAATTAAGATCTGTGCTTGTTACATCAAAGCAAAGCACTTTGCACTACAAATCAGTAGAGAAAGGCTTTGTTGCAGACTTTCTAAATACTCATTTAAATGTGTATTTTTTCTCAAAATACAAAATGATTGCCTTTTGGAGAGGTGAGAAAAAGAAAGCTCAGATTTTTTCTCGGGAAATGACATTTCTGTTCACTGTAGGCTAAATATAGTGCTATCTACGACAGCAGTACACACAGCTATACTGAAAAGACAAAGGTAGTTTGCCATTCTGTTCTTGCTACTTATCACATACAGGGAGCAAATTACAAAGTAAGGACAGCTCAAGTTTCTTTGGAACTCTTGCCAGGGTGGCTGAATGCAAAGCACCAGGAGTTTCAAATCAGGGCCTCTGGTGGCAAGGGTTGGGCACCAAGATTGTGGCTAATAAGCAGAGCTTGATCTCTGCAGTACTGCAGTAACACCACTGTAGATAGCCAGAGGACAGTACTTCAACTTTCAGTAAGGCAGGGCTCAGATGACACCAGAACCCAAACAAAATCCCACCTGGCACAGTAAGGCTGCTGACTTGTTGCTCAAGTACATGCTGAGGTGTTCACAGATCATGTTCTTGTCAAAACATCTTCCTCCCTCCAGACCACCAGCACTAATGTTGAATGTCACCCTGCATGAGCTCAATGTACAACCCCAAACCCCTGCTATGTCTGGGGCAAAGCCTCTGTTTGCATAAGGAGCTAACCCTGTGAGAAACAGCACAAGAGTCTAGATTTATTTGTTGTTGTTGGCATGAGGGGAAGGAAAATCACTCAGTGGGAGAGCATCTGCTCTTCTTGCAGAAGGTTGCAGGTTTAATCCCTGGCATTTCCAGGATGGGCTGGAAGAGCCCCCTGTCCTATGTTTCCTGTGTTGTACTCCACTAGGGCTGTGTTCAGACATGAGCTTCATTGCATTAGTTTTACTGATTATAATGGTAGCGTTTCTGTTCTAATTTCTAACGTTCCTTTCACACTGGGGATTGAATTTGCACCCCTGCCACCAATCCACTCCACCCTGCTCATCCCCCGGCCTCATGGAGAAGGAGGAGGAGGCAAGAGAGAAGCGACACTCCTCAGGTGGAAGGGTAGAGGAGTGGCTGCAGCAAATTCATCCCGGAGCAGGGCCAGACTGCAGGGAGGAACAGAAGGAGGTGGCACCACACTGCGTGGCAAGAAACAGGCTGTAGGCTACATGGGTAAATATCCACTAAATTCTGAAAAAAAAAAACCATGGTTGGAATTCAGTGGATTTTTCACCCATCCCAGCCTGTTGTTTGCTCTGCAGTGTGGCACCTCCTTTTCCTGTTCCTCCTCTGCAGTTTGGCCCTGCTCTGGTAGGAATTTGCCACAACAGCCACTCTAGCCTTCCACCCGGGGAGGGTCCCTTCTCTCCTGCCTCCTCCTCCTCCATGTTGCCAGGGGTGAGCAGGGCAGAGTGAGGGGGATCAGATTGGGGGGCACGCACAAATCTCATCCCTATTTCACACTGCAGTACCTATTGCCTTATGGAACGGTGGGTTTTTAACCAATATACCGCCCTGTTGCGCAACATTTCATTCACACCAGTGGGAGTGGTGTGACACAACAATATCATTGGACATGTTGCTACTCTCCCACCCTTTCCACACATGCACACTTCTGTTCCCCCAGGAAAAAAGTGGGAAAGAACTGTATACCGGTATACCACCCCAAATTTCATCATTTTACTCCCACAATTTTCTGGGTTAGATGGGTGCTAAACTTCTCCTATATTCCGCAAGATTTCCAGAAATGGCTTTTATGTCATGTCAAAGATCAAATAATATGTGGAAATTATCAGATGAGGAAATGTCAGGGAAACAGAATAAACTGCTGCCTGGATGCAGCCTAGGTAGCTGCCTACTCTCTGTTTAACTCTCTCATACTGAATTCTGTCCAAAAGTATTTTGGCAACCAGTGCAGATGGAGTGCAGCTATTGGCGCAGCCCCCATATTGTGTATCTGTTGTTCAAACAGAACTACTGCACGTGTTCCAACTATGCCTGTTGACCAGGAGTAATCCCTATTTTCTAGTTCCTACCCCTGGTGAATCACTGTCCTGAGTCTTCCCTACCCCCTCTGCACCCTCTCGCTCTCAGATAGCTTGTTAGAATTATGTTCATATGAGTTGCTAGAGTTGTAATCTGGAGTTTAGCTTGCTTTCATCTCCAGGGACTCTCAAAGTTAAATCTCTGTGGGTTGGATCCATCTTGTCTCTAGTCCATGCACATATGAATGCATGTACATGTGTGTGAAAGCACCATGCGATGCACATCCTGATATTCCCTTCCACCCTATAACTGCTGAAGTATATTGTGAGCTGTTGGTAACATATTGTCAGCCAATGATGTTTTGCAAATATCTCTTTAACTAAAAGACAAACACTCTCCTGGCTTTTTAAATTGGTAGAAAATAGGCTGTTGTGCAGTAAATTAACATGGCGTACAATGAGACAGAGTATTGCATTCAGCACTGGTGGGGGTAAGAGGAACGGTCAGGCAGTGATCCTTCTAGATAATTCTATTGTTTCAAGCATTTCTTGGTTTTTCATCTGTGAAATGTTGATGGGTATAGAGTGATCAGGTCAGTACATCACAAACCAGTCTCCTGCATCTCCGGTTAGAGCTGGGAATGTACCCTCTCTGAAACCCTGGGAAGCTGCTGTCAGTCACTCTGGTCAATACCAGCTAGATGGACCACTGGTATGATTCAGTATAAGGCAGCTTCCTTTGTTTCTATGTTTCATACAAGCCAGGCCCTTGTATGCAGTTCTTAAGTACAATGAGCCCTACTGGATCAGGCCAAAGGCACCTCTGGTACACCACCCTGTTTTCACAGTGGCCAACTAGATGCCTATGGGAAGCCTGAATTGAGCTCATCTTACTTTCCCTTTAATTCAACAGGCTGGTATCTTGGGAGCTGCTGAACTTCTGTAGAGGAAAAAGGATGGCAGTTGCTTGATAGACTCGTAGCTCGCATCATAGTGTCCCTTGGGCCTTCAGGGAAAGTAATGGGAAGCAGCTTCCCTACAACTTCCCTGTGGCAAGGGGGTGATTAAAACACTTCTCCTGAACAGTCAGGCTGAGATTGCAGGCAAAACACTTCTTTTCCCCTTAAGAAAATATGTGCTTAATTAACAAAATCACCCAAGAGAGCCAGATTGCAGAGCCCCGAAGGCCACAAATTTGACATCCCTGATCCATCTAATTTAAACTGAAATATTCACTCCTCAAATTCTTTGCAACTAATTATAAATTCACACTTGTTGGAATTACTGTGGGTATAAAGTTACATCAGAAGAGTTCATTCCCCATAACTATGTTTCAGTGAGCTATGTTTTCACCCACATTTTCTGTTGTTGTTGTTTTTAAATGAACAGCAACATGGCTATTGTCCAGTCACAAAAATCATCAAGTAAATGTAGTATCATTTCATGCTCTACTGCGTTCAGAATATGGAACTATGAAATGGGGTCTCCCATTCATTAGACTAAACTAATTACTAATGTATTAAGGCAAAAATAACAGTAGATTCATTTTCTTCTACAAAGAAATATCCCATTGTTATCTTTCTCTGCAACTCCCTATGAATGACTATATAAGTGTGTCATGTGGATGTATACGAGTTCAGATGTAGCAACCATCACATGAATAAACACCATGTTCACATGCTCCCCTCTTCCCCTCCCCTTTTGTATTTGACTATGTAGGGCTAAACAACAACCCCCCATTTTTACATCCAGATTCTCTGTAAAATGGGGAACATTTTGGTGTTTGGGGATGAGATTACTTTCATGGAGTAGGTGAAACTTACTGGAGCTCTTCAGTACCCCAACAGTCTGGCAGCAGCCATTTTAGATTTATTAGAATGCCTGTTTTGGAGATGGGGGATGGAATGCCAGCCACTATGGCTCTTTCGATCAGTAACTTGCTGGTTTTCAATAAACTATGGTTTCAAGAAGTTACTAATCAAATGGAGTGGACCAGACAGATGGAATGGGAGGGGGGAAACCACAAGTACCAGGACTTGCTCACATAATATCAAGCTGTGAACTGATGAACATAGAGAGGGAAAGGATGGGAGTGATATTTATTTATTTAAAAATATTTAGGGAGCACTTTTCTACAGCATCCAAAGTGACTTGCCAAAAGAACAACAACCTAACACTGTTTTGGTTTTGCACACGTGCACACACTGCCGATTGGAGCCACTCAGAGTGAAAGGAGGTGAGTCAGCTACTGAGAAGACTCTTTTCAATAACTAACACTCTCCTCTTTCATGCTTTTGGCTCCTAGGGATGTTTGTTGTTGTAGGAGAAGGCATTAAAAAGGATCTCATTCTCAACCCAACAGCAAAAAGGGGGGAGGGGCATGGCTGTAACTAACATGAAGGGGTCCTGCACTTCTCAATTTGCCAGTACACTACTACCTGTAAGGCTCACATACATAGACCTGTGTAATTAAGGAAGGAAAAACTTGACTCATAGCTGCTTGTTCTACATTAAGCACAGCATGCAGTTTGGTCCTTAAAAGGTCTCCCTCTGCCCAGAGCATGTGAATGGGAGCAGAGGAGAGTTCTGCTTAGGAGCGAAAGGAAAGGAGCACTCAGAGCTTGGAAGTAACTCGTTATTTTTAATGAGTTACTTGTAATTTGTTACAATTTTAAATAACGAGTGGGTAATTCCATTACATTTAGCAAGTAACGGAATGACTAGTAATTTCCCTACTTTTCAGCTGCAACTTTAACGTTTCCACATTAGGTTGGATGTTACTTGGGGGCGGGAACAAGGGGAAGTCAGCTCCTGGCTGTGATTGGTTAACACAAGACATGTGCTTCACACTGATTGGACATCTGTGCAGACTGTCTCTTCCCTCGTGATCTGTGTTAGGAGGCATGAGGGAAGAGGTGAATAGGCAGGGCCTGCTAGCGTCTGAGAGGAAAAAATGGACGCCGGAGGAAAAAGCCAGGGCAAGGACAACGGAGGAGAAGGCAGCAGCAGAATGGCGAAGAGCTGTGGAGGTGAGTGATGATGATGATGATGATGATGGTGTGTGTGTGTGTGTGTGTGCGCGCCCCCGTGGCCCCTTCTGCCCTCCCTGTGGCATTTCCCCCCCACCCCCCGTGGCCCCTTCTGCCCCTCCCACTGCCTCTCCTTGCCTTGTTGCCACCCCCTCCATCAATCACAAGGCACTTCTGAAACTTTGGCCTATCAGAGCTTGGAAAAGTTACTTTTTTGAACTACAACTCCCATCAGCCCTAGGCAACATGGCCACTTGATTAGGCTGATGGGAGCTGTAGTTCAAAAAAGTAACTTTTCCAAGCTCTGGCCTACTTCTCTTCCTTCCCCCCCTTTTTGAACTCTCCCCCTTGTTCCCATGCATAGCTGTGTGCTGTATTTATCCAGACAGAGCATTCCTGCCTTTTAAAATGCCGGCTAGCTTTTTATTGTATATTTATTTGAAGTCCATCTTTCTTTTTATTTGTATTTTTGTCCTGTTTAATCACAAGACTGAATTGTATGTGGGACAAAAACTGTCTCAGTAATAATAATAATAATAATAAAAATAAAAAATCATTAGGTGTATAAGAAATGGCTTAAGGCTGATTTTTTTGTTCTTGGCAGATATGAGGTGAGAAGTAGGGTCTTTGCAGCTCCTCCTCTCAGTCCCCCAGCTCTCAAACTCATGTTCTGTGAGAGAGAGATTCCCAGTCCCAGAGAGAGATAGACTGTTGACAATCTCTGCTAATATCTATACAAATGTACATAACATGCATCACCTGAACTCACATGATCTAGAGTTACCTTAGATCTTGCAAGATTTGCAAATGAGAAGCAATAGGGTTTTATATTAGTTCTGATTTTCTATTGGGCTATCATAGGTTATATGTTTTTTTCATTGTCTATGGCAAAAACTCCAACTTCAGTGGAATTTATGGGATGTGTTCTAATCATTTGAATTTGGCTAATGAATGCTTTATTCTTTCATCAGAACTTTAGCAGTAGTACTAAAATATTAATAAAAAAGAAAAGGGAAAGAAAAAATACTTTACATACATCATTCAGCTGTATTGCTAATTATAGATATAGATATAAAAGATAAACGGCATTTTGTCAAAAGTATTTTTGTCTACATTTTATACCTCATCCTTGGTTTTCCAAGCTTGGCATGGAATGCTTCTCATACAGAATTAATTTGAAATGCTGCATATTTATTATCATAATCATCATATTCAAAATAAAAAATATATGTACCGCCTTCAAGTTGATTCCAACTTATGGTGACCCTATGAATAGGGTTTTCATGAGGCTGAGAGGCAGTGACTGGCCCAAGGTCACCCAGTGAGCTTCATGGCTATGTGGGGATTTGAACCCTAGTCTCATTTTGTTCTCACAACAACCCTGTGAGATAGTAGGTTAGACTGGCCCAGGCAGGGTTATTCAGTGAGCAAAATTGATGCAAATAGGATCTCTTTTAATTGTGCTATCGACCTGCTTACTTCCACTCTGACTGGGGGATCTTGCAGCATGGGGAAGAGATGGGGGCACATCACAGCTGAAGTTCACCCATATAGGAGCATTATCTCTTGTTTATTACAGAGACGCCTGTTGCAGGTTTTGCTGCTGAGAGCAGCAGTCAGTTAGTGCGGCCACTTGAGTCACAGCTTGTTGATCCTGAGGAGGCAAAACTAGAAAGTGAGGTTCAGAAAGGAGGCCCTGTGCATGAGGAGGAGGGGGGCATGAAGCAGTGCCAGTTGCCCACAGCCACATCTGCAGAACAGCAAGTACCATGGTTTGGCTTTGAGAAAGCTTGTACATTTGTGAGCCAGAGTGGGGAAAATGTTGTTGTACGATGCAATTACTGCCTTCCAAGGATCAAAAATCTGAGATCAGCTGTTTCCTCCTCATCCAATATGAAGAAACATTTTGAGGTAAGCCTTTGTCATGCTGGTCCTCAAAGAGTGTCCATTGTCTATTGATGTTTAAATTGTGAAGTTCCTCTTCCATTTTTTCTTGGATTCATGCTTTGTTCTTCTTCCTCAGAGGGCACACCCTGAGAAGCTGAGAGCAATTGAAGAAGCAATAAAGGCAAGGAGACGTGGCCTTTCTGAACCAGTGCATGACACCCCTCCTCCCAAAATGCTGAAGCAGCAGCAGACAACCCTTGAGAGGTGGGGATCTGGCAGGGAGCCTGTCACCCAGAGCAATCTCGACAGCAGAATCATTGATTTCATTGTAGAGGAGACATTACCACTTCAGACTGTGGACAAACCATCATTCATTAATCTGGTTCGCATTGGACTCCCCAAAGATCTCACCATCATATGTGCCAAGACTTTGAGAGACAGAATTGAGAAGAGAGCATGCCACATGAGAGAAACTCTTGCAAACCGAATGGGTGCTGTGGCATATATAGCAACCACTGCAGATTGTTGGACCAATGGCAAGAAGAGTTACTTTGGGGTAACAGCCCACTGGATCAACCCAACTACCCTGAAACGTGAGGTCGGGGCCTTGGCTTGTAAGCGTCTGAAGGGGCGCCATACATACGATGTCCTTTCAAAAGCACTGCATGATGTACATGTGCAGTACAGGATCCACAACAAAGTTATGTGCACTACTACAGACAATGGCTCCAACTTTGTGAAAGCGTTCAGAGTTTTCATGGCCAAAGAACCAGTGGAAGCTGCAGGCACCAGTGACGATGATGGTGATAACCAGGAGGAGGAGGAGGCCGAGGTGGAGTTTGTGCCTATCTGTGAGATCCTGGACACAGGACCTGAGGCAGAGGAAGAAGCTGCAGACTCAGGAGAGGATTTTGTTTTACCACCACACCAGAGATGTGCTAGCCACACCCTCAACCTTGTGGCAACACAAGACATAGAGGCCATGCTTTCTGACTCCTCCAAAAGTAGTCTTCTTGGTCCTTTCAAGAAACAGTTTCGTTCCTTGATGGGAAAGTGCAGCAAGTTGTGGTCCAAGCAGAACCAGTCAGCCCAGATTGCTGAGTATATCCGTGCGCAATGTGGTGTGTATCTGAAGGTACCGAATAAGACCAGGTGGAATTCCACCTTTAATGCATTGAAGCAACTACATGAGCTCCTGTCAACTGTGCCACTAAAAATGCATGCCATAATGGACCGCTGCTCCTTGTCCAGGATCACAGCTGCTGAGACTGAAGTGGTACAGGAATACACAGAGATTATGGAGCCACTAGCCCAGTCCCTAGATATCCTGCAACGGGAGAACGGCATGTTCATGGGGTATTTGCTACCAACGCTCTGCAATCTGGACCGCAAGTTAGAAGAACTGGAAAACAAACCTGAGAGGTACACATACTGTTTTCAGCTGCTGAGAGGTGTGCGCGAAGCCCTAAGAAAGCGGTTTGCAGCTATCTGGGAGGACAAGAGGCTTCTTCTGGAAGCCTGCCTACACCCTCGCTTCAAACTAGATTGGCTGGAATCGTGTCAGGCCACCACCCATACCAACAAGTAAGAACATTAGGGAAGCCCTTTGGGTGGATTACTCCAAGGGAAATGTTGTCTCAAGGGAGGCATCAGAGGGCTTAAGGTGGTAGGCAGGGGCTGGGCCTTTTCTTCCTGGGGCTCCTCATCACAACCTTGGGTTGCTGCAGGTAATCCTTAAGGGTCTGCTGTGCTGACTTGGTCACCTTCCTACCTTCCATGTCATCATCCACAGGCTCAGGCTGGACCCTGAACCAGGGGACATGACAAGCATCAGGAAATGAAGAGCAGATGATGGTTTCCTAACATATATGTGTTAACATATCCTCTCTCTTTCTTAGATACACAATGGAAGCCTTGTTGAAAGCTGAAATAAAGATGGGTGTACTTAATGAGGACAGTGATCAGTCTTCAGATAAAGACCAGGAAGGAGATGACTTAGAAGATGACTTCTTTAACTTTCTGCCCCAGGGCAAGAAGTCAGCAGTGGACACTGCTGAGGAGGAACTGGTGAGGTACCTGAGGTCTCCCAGCAGGGAAGTGTCATCACTCCATGGCTTTCCACGTGTGCTGTGGTGTTTTTTGCAGCACAACACAGGCATGCCTTCAAGCACCGCAGTAGAACGCCTGTTCAGTACTGGTGGCAACGTAATGACTGTAAAAAGACATTCCTTGTCTGACATGCTCTTTGAGCATCTTGTTCTTTTGAGACATAACAGAAACATATTATAAAAGCATTTCAAGTGTAAAATTTGATTTCAAGAGTTGGGGTATCTTCATTGCTTGGGGGGATGTGAGATTCTGTTATGCCATTATATTAATCTTACAGATAATTTTTTTTATTCTACTACCCCCTGTGTGTGTGTGTTTATTTTTAATATTGTTTTAGGCTTCTTAGATGTGCAGCAGCCAAGGCCAGCACCTTGTAGGAGTTTTTTTAAAAAAAGTAACTGAAATGTAATTGTAGTGATTACTTTTGAGAAAAAGTAAAGTAATCAGTTACTTTCAGAGCAATTGTAATTGTAACTGTAATTACTACTTTTTTGGGCCAAGTAATTGTAACTGTAATTTATTACTTTTTAAAAGTAATCTTCCAAGCTCTGGGAGCACTGAAATAAAAGCTTCAAAGGGCCTTGTGGTTATGGCCTTGGTTAGTCATTAATCTGGAAGTTACAGGTGCAAGTAATGAGGCCAGGCTCTCCTTGGCACATCTTTAAGGCATGTGGGTAATGACAAGCCAAGGACAGTATGCAGTCTTGAACTTTGAGCTAGGTTGGGGGTCAAATCATGGAGGTAGTAGGAGACAGCAATTTTGTTAAGCCTCGCCTGAGTGAAAGGAAACCCATAGTGGAGGGTTAGAAGACAGAACATTCAGTTATTCTGCTAATTTGCAGGTCATCTATAAATGACGCTGCGGCCTCATTTTCTCTCATGATAGGGTCCAATGTCTGCAAGAGTAAATGTATTCTCTTATGCAAGACTTTAGGGTTTCTATATCACACACACACAACTACTACTACTACTACTACTACTACTACTACTACTACTACTACTTCTACTTCTACTACTACATTAATATAGTACAGGAGTGGGAAATTGTGGCCCTCCACATGTTGCTGGACTCCCACTTCCATCGTTCCTGACCATGCTGCTTGGGGCTAATGGGAGTTGGAATCTGACAACATCTGGAGAATCACTGCCCCATCACCCCAATGTAGCATTTCAACTTGGACACAGATGTGTGAAGAATACCTTCCCATACTATAACACCTGCCAAAGCCCTTCTTCGTGTATCTCTCCCATTTGAGATGAGGCAGACACAAACAAGGGAGAAGGCTTTTGGGGGGCAGCAATGCCCCAGTTATGGGATCCTCCCCCGGAAGTTTGTCTGGCACTGTTATCCTTTATGTGTCACACAAAAACACCTCTGTTTACCCTAGGAAAATTAATTTTGTGGGTCAAAGACTTATTACTGTCCGGTGAGATTTTATCTGCTGCTTTTTCTCTGATTATTTTGTGTTATTGTATTGCTTGTTTTATGTCTGTACATTGCATGAAATCTAAAGGTGGCATAGACATATTATATAGAAACAAAAATAAGGATACATAGAGAAGCCTGTTTTCTCTGTCTCAGTCTCTGCAAAGTATGAAACTAAAACCCCTCCCTTATCCATACACGCTCAAAAGTAAGACTCACCGTGTCTAATGCGATATCTTCCCTAGAGAATGTGCACAGGATCACAGCCTACAACTCACTTATTAGGGAGAAAGTCACATTGAACTCAGTGGGACCTGTTTCTTGCTGAACATGCTTAGAATCACATTAGACTGGTTGCCCAGGTTTGAGAAAGAGTGGGCCAAAGCTCACTTCCCCCTTGACTACACATAGGTGTGCTCCATTGCAAAGCAGAAAGGTTGAAAGGAAGGAGAAAATCTACTTGATCCTAGTGCCAGTCCCATTCTTTATGTAAAACATTTTTATGATGCCCTTCAGTTTAACAAAACAGAGTGACTCATGAGAGTAATACTAATGCAAATTTAAAACCATGTAGATTGACACAGAGAAGTAAAAAGGAGCAGAACCAGTTTTTAAAAAGAAGGTAAAACCAGCCAAGATATATTCGGAGGTCTAAGTTAAAAAAAAAAACAACCTAGGAGGAAAGTCTTCACCTGGTGCAACAAAGACTTTGAATATGGCAGCAGGTGAGCCTCCTTAAGGAAAGCATTCCACATGCAGGGCACAGAACAATATAAGTCAGGTGTGGGGAACCTTGGCCCACCAAATGGGCTTCCTGGGGCTGATGGGAATTTTAGTCCAGCTGATAGAAATGAATATAAATGCTCTTTAAAAATGAGGGGATACTGTTTCTCCAGTCACCACCCTTCTCACATCAGATGGTATAGTGGGCTGGGGGGACTCAGAAATGGGCCTCCAAATTACGACTTTAAAACTCAGGCAGTCTCATAGCCCATAATGGCTGGAAAATACATCCGGTAGAATGATTTTCCCCCATTCTGCTCCTTGCTATCCTTCTGTGCAAAAGGGAGGGGAAGAACTTTCTTTCTCCTTTCAGACTGTGAATAGCATGCATTGATCAGAACAGAAGGTAATAGAGTGGAGTCCCCATCAGTCAGTTGCAATGATGGTGGTAAACAGTATTAAATGGAGAAAGTCATTGAGAGGCATCCTGGTCCAGAATGGCTGTTTGGAAGAGGAAGGAAGCTAGAACGGTTCCCTGGGAATCAGCCAGTGTTGACAGATGATGTGCCTACCCCTATCAGTCACCATGGCACAATGTCATCTGAAACCAGCCACTCTCCCCCACCCCTACCACTTCTCAGTCTTTCCAGTGGCTGATAAAGGTTCCACCACTGGAGCAGGGAGGGTCCTGGTTACAGCAAACCCATCATACTTACAGTCTTTCCTGGATGTGTTTTTAGTTAGGCCCAACCTCGCTGTTCCAGTTTGTTGGCATGTAATGCATGGCACACATAATTCTAGGTTATTAAATTCCCGAAGCATGCAATACACAAACTTAATAGATTTTATGCAAATTGTTACATAACAAAATAACAGCAGATGGTACTCATCACATCAGAATCCTTCTATAACAATTTCATATTTTGTTTAAATTAAACAAAACATAACGGTGCCTCAGTGGCCTCTAACTTATTTTAATTTATTCTACCCTAATGTTTTTCTTGCTATTTTCTTGTCCCTTTGCACAGCATTGCAATAAAATATTTGTTTTAATGTTCCTTAGATATTTAGTAGTTTACTATTTTTGAATGGTGCGAGGGACTAGTAAAGTTATTTGTTTGTATATTTTTCTCTTCCGTCAGAGGAATGGAAGGAATATGATATGTAACTTACCATACAATATAGCCTAGGGGAGAGAATTAAAGCTTTACACCAGAAATCTTCAACTAGTGTCTTTTCAAGCGCTATTTTTTTACACATTTCCATAATGTTTTCCCCTTAAAACTCACTTCTTTTCCATCTTTTCTGCCTCTAGCATAGTCAGAAGATAAATGATAGAACAAATCAACCTGAAAAGAGTTATGAAAACAAAACAAAAACATCAGCAATAGGGAGCTAGGGAAAATAAAAACAATATAACTTTATTCTAGCTGCAGAGAGGTTTATAACCACAAGGATAGAGTTGTATACATATCTTTTGTCATGAAGCAAATTTCATGTGCACAAGAAGAAATCAGAGGCAGAAAGTATGTTCTTCGGCATATATTGCTATCTTTTCACTTGTGAGATTATTATATAAAAAGCCACTTTCCAACATTTTGTCACACTCCAGCGTGACTAAGAAAGAAAACACAGAATCCTTGGCACAAAGCGTGTTTCATCAACTAAGCCTGGTACACCATCTGAGATTCCCTTCTAGACATAGTTAGCCTGGCCATCATTTATCCGTGTTCTGAAAGCATCCCATTTGGACTACAGCAATGTGATGTATGTGCAAGTAGATTACTCACTGGAGCAGCACACACAGAACCTACCCCTCTAATCTTGCTTGTATTACCGAAACCTGGCTAAATGACCAGAGCGGAGTAGGACTCTCCCAGCTCTGCCCACCAGGTTTTATGGCACTCCAGCAGCCTAGATCCAGGGGACGGGGAGGTGGGGTCACAATTGTCTGCAGGGGATCTATCTCCCCTATCAGGTATCCTGTCCCTAACACCTCCAGCTCTGAGTGTGTGCGCCTGGCATTGGGTCAGGGAGACAGAGTGGGGATTCTGTTGGTGTACTGTCCACCCCGCTGCCCAACAGTCTCCCTCCCTGAACTGGTGGAGCTGGTCTCAGCGTTGGTGTTGCAGTTCCCCAGGTTGATGGTCCTGGGTGACTTCAACATACATGCCGAGGTTAGACTCACAGATCCAGCTCAGGACTTCATGGCTGCCATGACAGCCATGGGGCTGTCTCTAATATCATCTGGACCAATGCATGTGGCAGGATACACACTTGATCTTGTGTTCTGTTGAGGACAGGAAGAAGGTGATCTGAGGGTGGAGGGGTTCTTAGTGACTCTGTCGTCATGGACAGATCACCACCTGACAAGGTTTAGACTTTGTGCTCCCGGTAACCTTCACGGGGTGAAGGGCCGATTAAGATAGTCTGTCCCCGGAGACTCATGGATCCAGAAGGCTTCCTGAATGCTCTGGGGGATATTCCCAGCACAGCTGGTGATACTGCCAAAGCCCTGGTCAATCTCTGGAATACGGAGGTGACCTGGGCGGTGGACACTATTGCTCCAAAATGCCCTCTCCCACCAGGGAAGGCCCATAATACACCTTGGTTTACTCAAACCTTGGGCCTGATGAAACGGCAGGGATGACAGCTAGAGCAACGATGGAGAAAAACTCAGTCCGCTTCCGATCGAACACAGGCTAGAGCCCATTTTTGAGCCTATCATGTGGCACTGATGGCAGCGAAAAAAGGGCACTTCTCTGCCACCATTGCATCTGCTCAGTGTTGTCCAGTGATGCTTTTCCGGGTGGTCCGGGGTCTTTGGGGCTCTGGCCCTACATTAGACTCTGAGCCCTCAGTCGCTCGCTGTGACATGTTTGCAAGGCACTTTGCAGATAAAATTGCTTGCATTGGACTGACTTGGACTCCTCATTAACTACAGTTGTGCCAGATGTCCCCGAAGCTTCCTCTTGTCCATTTTCTATGGATACTTTTCAGCTTGTAAAGCCTGAGGTTGTGGACAGGATTCAGAGAGAATCGAGGGCCACTACTTGTTCCCATGACCCTTGCCCATCCTGGTTAATCAAATCTGCCAGAAGGGAAATAGCTGAGTGGTTGGCTTATCTAATTAACATCTCCCTAAGGGAGGGTTCTATGCCAACACTGTTGAAGGAGGCTGTGATAAAACCTTTGTTAAAAAAGCCTTCGTTAGACCCTGCGGATCCTAACAACTTCCACCCAGTCTCTAATCTCCCCTTTCTGAGCAAGGTAATTGAGAGGGTATTGACTGCTCAGCTCCAAGTTTTTCTGGATGAATCGGACTATCTAGACCCTTTTCAATCAGGCTTCAGGCCTGGCCATGGGACAGAGACTGCCTTGGTCACCCTGTTTGATGACCTATGCCGGACATCAGACAGGGGGAGTACATCCCTGTTGGTGCTGCTGGACCTCTTGGCGGCCTTCAATACGATTGACCAAGGTATCCTTCTGGGCAGTCTAGCTGGGATGGAATTGGGAGGCACTGTTTTATGGTGGCTCCAGTCCTACCTGATAGACAGGACCCAGAAAGTGATGCTGGTAGACTACTGCTCGACCCCCTGGCCGTTGGCCTGTGGGGTACCGCAAGGTTCCATTCTGTCTCCCATGCTCTTTAACATTTATATGAAACTGCTGGGAGAGGTCATCAGGAGATTTGGAGTACAATGTCATCAATATGCTGATGACACTCAGCTCTATCTCTCCCTACCACATGAATGCAGGGAGGGAGTGCTCATCCTAAACTGGTGCCTGGAGGCTGTGAAGGGCTGGATGTGGGCTAACAAACTAAAACTTAACCCAGACAAGACAGAAGTACTGCTGGTCAAGGGAAAAACTGCATCAGGGATGGGGTTGCAACCTGTTCTGGATGGGGTTGCACTCCCCTTGAAGAAGCAGCTCCGCAGTTTGGGAGTCCTCCTGGATCCTGCCCTGCTGCTTGAATATCAGGTGGCTGCGGTAGCCAGGAATGCTTTTGGCCAACTCAAACTGGTCTACCAGCTGCGTCCATTCCTAGAGGCAGTTGACTTGGCCACAGTGACACAGGCATTGGTGACATCATGGCTTGATTACTGTAACGCACTCTATGTGGGGCTGCCTTTGAAAACGGTTCAGAAATTGCAGTTGGTCCAAAATGCAGCAGCCAGAATGTTGCTGGAGCACAGCACAGGGAGCATATCACCCCTGGCTCCCAATTTGCTTCTGGGCCCAATTCAAAGTACTGGTTCTGACCTTTGAAACCCTAAACGGCCTTGGATCAATGTACCCGAGGGTCCACTTACGCCCATGTGTACCTGTCCGGGATTTAAGATCATCTGCCTCTGGTCTCCTCTGTGTGTCTGGAGTGAAAGATGTTAGATTGACAGGCATGCGGGAGAGAGCTTTTTCAGCTGTGGCCCCCAAGCTTTAGAATACTCTACCCCAAGAAGTTTGCTCTTCTCCCTCCCTGTTGGTTTTCTGGAGACTTCTGAAAATGATCTTGTTCCGGAGAGCCTTTGGGATGGACTGAAGGTAGAGCCTGACACTGATTTTATGCCTTCTAAGTTAAATTTTACCTTTGTAGTCTCTTTAGCACCAATCCCTCTGTGTGTGTGTGTGTTGTATTTTATGTATTTTAATTGTATTTTAATTTATTTTAATGTTTTTGTGATTTTACTGTTTACAATTTTATTATGTACATGTTTGATTTTATTTTTATAAGCTGCCCTGAGTGCCCTATTATAGGGTAGAAGGGCGGGATAGAAATATTTTAAATAAATAAATAATCTTAAATTAATTGGACTGATGTCTAGTCTGCTTCTAAACACAATTCAAAGTGGGTTTCCCCCCGAAAGCTTTCTACAAAAGGGTTGTGGTTCACATGTTCTACTCGCAAAGGAAGTGCCAGGTTCAATCCTCAGCATCTCCAGGTTGGACTGGGAGGGAGCCCTATCTGAAACTGTCCAGAGTCACTGTCAGTCATTATAGACATTATTGAGCTAGATAGACCAATTGTCTGACTTGGTATAGGCAGTGTTTTATGTTCCTACAGTCTAGGAACAGGGTTCCCCAAGGCCTGTTGACTCCCACATAAACTTGTCTGGAAACTGAGATCTTCCTTCACATACCCTTACCATCAGAGATAATGTGGGTGGTGACCCCAAATAAATTTTGGTGGTGGCACTCAATTTTTGGAATGTCCTCCCCAGACATATTCACCTCACACCAGCCTAATTATCTTTTTGACACCAGGTGAAGAGATCCGTTCTCCCTCCCCACCACCAACTTTTTAGATACTGTTTCACACAGTATTTTATTCTTTCTGGACCCTTAAAAAAATCTGGCCTTCAAACTTGTGTGTGTATGTTCTGCTATTGTATAATTATTTATTCTGTTGGTTGTTTTCCTGGCTGTGCTTAATCCTTTCATTTATTAGCCACTCTGGGAACCCTTTGGCGTCAAAGAACAGGACCTACATTGGTGACATGAAATAAGATTGAGGACAGCACTGTATAGATGAGGAGGCAGGGATATGCTGCGGGGACCGATGTGAGTCTCAGTCCAAGAGGCAACAAATGTATTTTTCCTTGCAAGGGATGAGGAAATGCTCACAGGTAGCCAACAGGCAGTCAGGAATCCAGCTGCAAACTTGGGCTGAGGATGGATGGGAGATACTCACTTTGTGACAGGGCTGCTTTGACTACATTCCAATGAGAGATGAGACAGCCTGAACTGTCATGTGACTAACTCTACCGGCTTCCGTCCCCACTGCCTGACTGCTGGTAGATTTCCAGCCTATTGTTGGTGATAAAGGTATTTCCCCCTTTCATTGGGAGAGCTCTCCTCTTCAGCTCACAATGGTAGAGTCATTCCTGCAAGGACTAGGGGAAAACAGGGGGTGTTGTTAGGCACCGGGGGGGGCAGGCACATCATATGGCTGTTGATTCATCTGAGTTGGTGGATCACTAATTATGCGGGCCTGCCTGAGACAGAGTTAGTAGTCAGCATACAACCTGTGTGTTTGAAGATATCAAAATAGAGGTGTTTGTCATGGGGGAGAAATACATTGCCTTATGTATTTTCTTCTCCCTGGATGTGGAAAGAATAGCTCTTCCTTTTGAGGTGGGAGTTGAGGATCATGCTATGTGAAAAACCTGCATGCTAAAATGTACTAAATTGTCTTAGGTGCCAGATATTCCCTTGTATCTCCCTTCATCTGAGATGTTCAGTACTGTCACTGAAGCTGACAGAAGGTCCTATATCCCACCCACCTTCTGCCAAGGGCTGAAGCTTCTCACTTGCCTTTGACAATTGTGTGAACATATTCAGCACACAGTTGTCATTGCTGCAGCATTCTGCAGTAAGGTGCATTTCCAATGGAAGTGTACCATAAAAACAAATTCAACAGAATTATAAAAGAAGAGCAATTGTAATGAATTAAATATTACTCTAAATAATGCCATGACTGTGCTGTTGATTGGACCATTTGTTTTCATATTTCATTAATTGAAACTCTATTTGCCTATTATTCTGTTGCTGCTACTAGACAAAGTCACAGGTCAACAAAATTAAGTAATAGGATGTAACGTTCTGTGCTTTTAAAAAATGTTTATATTCTACAGAAATGCTCTTTGTCTTTATGATACAATAACTCTCTGTTCTCAGTAGGCACTTATTTTCTTTAACTAGATGTGTGCCTAACATACAGCAGGCAGCTTGGGCTTTTTCTTAACTAATTACAGGAGCAAGGGAGCCTGATTCTCACTGTGAAAGCAACATGTGGAAAGGGGAGGCTTACCTCTTCACCTTCCACAAAGACAAGAATGAATATTCCCTCTCCCTCCCCCACCCGCCCACCCCCACTTGAGGCTAGAAGCCTTAGGGGGAACTTCCCATTGATGCCTGCTATGTACTTAAGTGCTTGTCAAGTTTGGTCCTCAAGTATGCCTTTAATTACTATTAAAGACACTGAAGCACATAGCTCTGTAGAGCTTGCAGCACCCCATGTACTTAGAAATGTGGGTACTACCTCCACTGTCGGAGACAGGATGCCTCTGAATACCAGTTGCTGGGAATCACAGGTGGGAAGAGTGCTGTTGTGTTCAGGTTCTGCTTGTGGGCTTCCCATGGGCCAGTGTGAGAACAGAGTACTGGACTAGATGGTCCTTTGGCAGGCTCTTCTGATATTCTTATTAGTGACTAGCTTGGGGATGGATGATTAGACCGCTTCTTGGAGAAGACATTTGTGGAAAGATCCTATAAACTTTATCATGTAAAGGAGGGATGAGAAATCTGTAGCGTTGTTGGACTTCATCAGCCTCAGCCAGCATGGCCAATTATCAGAGGTGATGGTATTCGTAGTCCAGCAACATCTGGAAGGCCACAGGTTCCCCATTCTGGTGTAAAGAGTGGCTACGGGGCAGTACCAAAGGTCATCAGGAACCAAGACATATTAGAAGACTCACAGTTCAAAAGCTAGCATTCACTTTTGCCATGGAGTCAAGCCAGGTTGAAGGCTGTATCCAATGACTTCCAGGGACCACCCCACTGCTTCCTTGGCTTCCCTCCTATGTGGTTGCAGGACCAGATCCCCGGTCAAGAAAACTTGCTGGTAAGCCAGATAAGGAACAGCTGGGGGGAGACACAGCTGTTGACAGTGAGGGCCCAGAGTTCCATATAAATGAGGAGGAAGGGAAAGAATGGGGTAGACAAGCCTGATGAGAACTCAAGTGGTGTCAAATTATAAATTGTGTTCAAAAAACTCTTTTAATTTCTTCTTATATTCTTGCACTATTTTATCATTCTGTAATAAAGATTCATTTAGTCTCCATCTAAATCCAAGATTTTTTTTTTTAAGTCAATATCACTGGGTTATGATCCGAAAAGGTTTTTGGTAACACATCCATCTTGGAAATATCTTTCACTAAATTTTTAGACATCCAAATCATATCAATCCTCGAAAATGTTTTATGTCTTTCTGAAAAGTAAGTAAATTCCTTTGCATTGTCATTTATATATCTCCAAGCATCCACCAATTCTAAATTTTCCATCAATTCGAAACAGATCTTCGGCAATTTGCCCTGTGTCTCTTTAATATTTTTCTCAGAAAGTCTATCCATTTTTGGTGAAATTACCCCATTCCAATCACCCATGACACACCAATGATCATATGCAAACTCTGATAGTTTTTCCATAAGTCCAGTATAAAACCTTGTTTTATCTTCATTAGGAGCATAAATGCCCAGTATCAAAATTTTTGTACCCTGAATGGTGATTTCAACTCCCACAAATCTGCCACTATCATCCAATAATATCAATTTAGGAGACAATTGTGAATTAATATAAAGAACCACACCATTTTTTTTTGAATCCTGCCGAAATAAATTCTTCACCCAAATTTTTACAAATTAAATATTTAGAATCTTCCTTCTTAATATGAGTTTCTTGTAAACAAATTATATCCAATTTTAATTTTTTCAAATAATGAAATACTTTCTTTCTCTTCTGCGACGAATTAGCTCCATTTATATTCCAAGTTAGATATTTGTAATCCATTTTTAAGCATGTATTTTAGAAAAGTCTGTGCCTGTTGCTCCCTTTGATCCATCATCATCCTTTTCCTCCTCTACCTGTTTCTGTTGACTTTGTTTCCCAGGAATTATATCCATATCTTTGAGTTTATCTTCTTCCATGTCTTTTGAAGCTTTTCTCAAGAAATCCCTTGCTTTTTGAACAGTATTTAATCGATACTTCTGTTGTCTAAATGTAAAAATCACTCCCTCTGTAACATCCCATCTAAATTGAATTTTACATTGTTTAAGTTTTTCTGTGAAGAAAGCGTAATCTTTTCTCTTACGTAGAAGCCTAACAGGAATTTCCTTCATCACCTGTATTTCTTTACCGTCAGTTTTGAAGACATTGTTAAAATGATGTTGCAAAACCATATCTCTGGTCCTCTTTTTTAAAAAATAAACAAGCACATCTCTTGGGATTTTTTTTATTGTTGCATATCTGGAATTAATTCTATAAACTTTGTCTATTTCAAATTCCATCCGATCTTCGTTCCTGTCGAATGATTTTGCCAAAACATTAACAATTTTCTCTCTGATATCTTCACCTGTTTCCTCAGGAATTGCACGGACTCTCAAGCAATGTTCTTTATCTCTAAGTTCCATAACAGCAATATAGTACAATTTTTTTCCAATTCCATATTTGTAATATCTATTCTATTCTCTAAGGTTTGCACCTTATCTTTAACACTTTTTACATCCTGTGTTAATTGCCCAATGTTATTTTTAATCTCACCCACTTCTGTTTTAATATGATCTTGTAAATCTTTAAAATCCTTTTTCATATTGCAAAATTCATCTTTAAATTGTTGTCTGTCCTGTTTCATCTCTTGTTTCAACTCTTGTTTAAAATCACTAAATCCCTCCATAATTTTCTGGAACATGTCCATCCCTTCCTGTGTATCAATTGAAACTCTTCGCTCCAAAACTTTGGCTGTTTTCCTAGTTGTCATTCTTGAAAAAAAAAACCTTTTCTATTATTAGCCAATGTAGAGGCAAATAGTTTCTTTTCTCCCAGCAACAAAAAAGTTAATATTCCAGGCCTGTTTAACCAACACAGTTCTTATCTCCAGCACATTCAGGAATGTAAAACAAATCCAGTTCTCAGCATCCAGCAGTTAGTAAGATACACAAACAGCAGATTCGTTCAAAAAAAAAATTAATCCAAAATAAAAAAAAATATTCTCAGATATATTTCCTTCAAATAATCAAATCATCTTATCTAATAAGTTGCCTCTTATCCATTTAATCTTTGTAATTCCAGCTTTAAGCCAGCTTTTTGTCATAAAAAATAAAGCAGGTTCTTTGAATTGCTCCCTTCTTCCTTAGCTTTGTATAATACGAAAAAAGTGTGACTCACCCAAGTTTCTGAGTTGCCGATTCGTAAACAAGTCTCTTTTATGATAGTAATTTAAGTTAGTTGATAAGATTTAGACAGAAGGAGGCTAGCTCGTTAAAAACGTTTTTAAAAGAGAAAGAAAAAAACGCCTCGCTTACTTTCAGCACAGCCTGTTGGAAATCCAGACTCAGTCTTCCGCTGCTAGAAAAGCCTTCTTATCTCAGGGGGATTCCTGATCAAATCTAGCAATCTACAGCTTGACCGAGTTCCGTGGAAAATCTCTTCGGTTCTCCTTTTATCTTGGAGAACATTTATGCCAGTCAAAAATTCCTCTTGACTGGCTTTTAACTGAAATAAGCTTCCTCTGAGATAGAGCTCACTCAGAGACAATCACCAGCCAGCACTCCTTCCGGGAAGTCCTCCCACCACCATCCATTTTTCACCATTTTTTCTCCATTCCACCCTAGTATTTCTCTACACCTCATCTCCTAAACACCATAGAGCACAAGGCAAGAACAACACTGCACAGAAGCATGTGATTTTTATCCACGAATCAGAGGAGCAGAATGTTTCCCCTGCTTTCCCACACACACACAAATAACGCCCAAAAGTAACACCGGAAACACTAAAATTACAGCTCAAAAGTAATGAAATTACTCCTATTACAATCAAACTGTAAAGAAATTACCCACTCGTTCCTCAAAAAAGTAATAAATTACAAGTAATTTGTTTTTCCCAACGAATTACTTCCAAGCTCTGCATCTCTCCCTCTCTCACACAGACCACCCATGCACATAGATCACACAGACAACTTTCCCTCTCTGCCTTAGTGCATCTCTCTCAGTCTCTCACACACAGCATACCCCCCACCCAACCCTCACAGTCAAAAAAGCCCCTTCATGGGTGAAGATAGTGCCTGCCATTTCCAAATAAAATAAAATCCAAAATAGAATACACAAGGGCCACCAATCCAGCACCCAAGTGACAAAAGAATGCCTTAGGTATGGTCTTCAGTTTTAATCCTTTGACATTCATGGTTCATCTACTGCTGTTCAGCCATCATTGGCAACAAATGGTGGATGTCCAACCTGTCCTGGATGGGGTTGCACTCCCCCTGAAGGAGCAGGCTGATAGCTTGGGGGTTCTCCTAGAACCATCTCTGTCACTTGAGGCTCAGGTAGCCTCTGTGTCACGGAGTGCCTTCTACCAACTTCGGTTGGTGGCCCAGCTGTGCCCCTATCTGGACAGGGATAACCTGGCTTCAGTTGTCCATGCTCTGGTAACCTCCAAGTTAGATTACTGCAATGCACTCTATGTGGGGCTGCCTTTGAAGACGGTTCGGAAACTGCAGCTTGTGCAAAATGCAGCAGCCAGAATGGTAACAGGGACCAGACGGTTCGAACATATAAAACTGATTCTGGCCCGCTTGCACTGGCTGCCTGTATGTTTCCGAGCTCGATTCAAGGTGCTGGTTTTAACCTATAAAGCCTTACACGGCTTGGGACCGCAATATCTGATGGAACGCCTCTCCCGATACGAACTCACCCATACACTGTGCTCAACATCTAAGGCCCTTCTCTGGGTGCCTACTCCAAGGGAAGCTCGGAGGGTGGCAACAAGGGAGCGGGCCTTCTCAGTGGTGGCCCCCAAATTATGGAATGATCTTGTTGACGAGGTGTGCCTGGCACCATCACTGTTATCTTTTTGGCACCAGGTCAAGACTTTCCTCTTCTCCCAGGCATTTCAGCATGTGTTTTTAAATTGTCTTACATTTTTTTAATTGTGTTTTAAATTGTTTTTAAAAGATGTGTTTTTAAATTTGTATATTTGTTTTTAATGTTTTTAGTTACTGTAAACCACCCAGAGAGCTTCGGCTATGAGGTGGTATACAAATACAATGAATAAATAAATAAATAAACATAAGCAGAGTCTTTCATCTCAACAGCTACATCAGCATTTTATTTGAAGCTAGCAAGCAACAAGGTCAATGGCAAGCAGGACTGCTGTGTGGTGTGGTGTGGTAGCCCTCTCCCCCCCCCCTTTAACAATTGGCTCGACACTTCAAGCACTTTGGCTATATTATATGGGAAGATGTACTGAAAGAGATGCAGAGACAGACCTTTACTAAAAGTTACACTGAACTTGTTTGAGATACTATTGCAAAGGTAGCAGCACAGCATACTGTGTTGTAGAAAACTTGCCTTAAAAGTTTGTTTTGAATTTAAACTCTGTACAAACATTCTTGTAGCTGGCAAATTTGGTTAGCAAGGGCATCTATTTCTGTCCCTGAGGCTCTGGGCTCTATTAAATATGTTTTTCTTTACTTTGGCTGACAAGATGATTGAATGTACAATTTGTGTCTGCAGAATATTGTGTCACAGTAAAACGCCTAGGTTATTTATATAAGTTAATGTTACATGATTGCATTGAAAGCGTCCTGCTTTAAGTCTGAAAAGAATTTCAAATTGGATCCTGGATGTAAAAACCTTTTCCCTATTCTGTTCATTCTAGAGATGTTGATCCCAGACTCAGAGAAGACATTTGGCATGCATCTGTGGAAGTGGCCAAGCTTTTTGGATGCAAGCCATAGGGCAAGCCCAAAGAATGAGATAGTGCGTCACTCAAGTGTGCATTACAGTACATATGTAGCTCCTGGTGTGATTTTGCCATAGTCTATTGCACAAGAAAGTTGTCTAAAAAGGGGTATGCACCAAATTAGAAAGGTCCAAAAATATTTAATATGGCATAGAAGGTTGCTTATCCTAGCGCATCTCAAGCCAGAAATTACCTATGAGTTATGAACAAGACTCCCTTTCTGTGACTTACTATGAAATAACATGAAATCATAGATCATGGATTTAATTTATAGAAGACAATGTTTGGCTCAAAACATATCAGGATGAACTATATTCTGCATTATATTAAATATTTTTGCACCTTTTGCATTTGTCACTGGGTTTGGATTTCAAAAGCAAGCAGAATAAGAACATCAGAGCAAAAGCTCATCTAGGTCAGCATTCTATTCTTACAGTGGCCAACCAGATGCTTATGGAAGCCAACAAGCATGATATAATATCACTCTCCTGCTTGTGTTCCCCAGCAACTCGTGTTCATTAGAATACTGCCTATGATCCTGGAAGTAATATATAGCTATCATTCGTTTTTAGAAAGTTTGGGTGAAACCAGCCCTTATCCTGTCTTCAACACTCCTCCCCTCCTCCAAAGATGTGCTAATTAAAACCTATAGCCTCTGCCCTTATTCACAGTTAATTCAAGGTTGTAGTCACAGGAAGTTGGAATCCCTCCATGAAGATGCAAAAATCTGACTGTTGCAGTTTTTATTGTTCCAGCAAGTGGCAGCAGCAATGTGGGTGTGTTACAACCTGAAAATGGCTGCAAAAAGGCTCCTATAGCTTATCTTGGTCTCCGCAGCTTCAACCAATAGGAAGTACAGAACAAGGTCCAAAATGCTCGAGTAGTTCACAAACTTCTAGAAATTAGTCATAATTTCAGCCATGAAAAATGATCTTCGTTATTTATGATTTCAGCCAATAGGAGTTACAATATAGGGTCCCTACTGCAAAGCTTAGCAAATCTCTGTTTTAAGCAATCAACATAAGTAATACTCCAGCTCTTATAAACCTGGTTATAACAAGAGCTAACACCCAATCAGCTCTTCATTCCACAAAAAAAAGAGAGCTGCTCCCAGTCTCAGCTGTCTGTTCTGAGCAGATCGGCACCTTCTGTTCCCAGTGCCATTGGTACTCAAGGCAACTGACCACTCAGAGACACACTGAGGGTCACTGGGAGAGGAGGCACAAGAGTCTTACAGTAATATCTAATCAGAAGTAGATCCTACTGTATTCAATGGAGTTTACTCCTAGGTAAGCAGGGTTAAGTTTGCAGCCTTAAGCATCAAGCTTCAGCTACACTCCTGGGTGGATGGCAGTTGTGCATTATTATCGTAAGAACCCTCAAGATGCATCAATGTGATGGAGCCTGATTTGCATATCGGGTGGAGCTGCAACATGTACTCAGTTGTACCTGTTGAAATATATTAAGGAACAGAGCACATGTTGTAGCTCCACCCGATGTGCAAATCAGGCTCCATCACATTGATGCATCTTGAGGGCTTTTACAATAATAATGCACAAATGTCATCCAGCCAGGAGCGTAGTGAGACAATTTTTATTGGGTGGGCAGAGACAAAAATTGTGGGGGCAGAAGCCTTGGGGCATTGGTCACTATAAAAGAGGTTTCTGGGGGAAAAGGTTTACATAGGTAATGACAAAAATAAACCCCATTTTATGCATTTTAATTAGGAACGATGACTTGAGAATTTTACAAAAAAACAAATCAATTTAAAATATAATATTTTCCATGTGCAAAATAGTTGTATAAATTAAATAACAGTGACTAGGAAATAAATGTAGATTGTGCAAGTCATCCAACCATAATGATCTGAACTGTTAGTGAAGTCTAATGCACGGTGGTTTCTTTGCATTCTTGCAGAGGAACTGTTCCTTCAAATAAGTTACTATCAAAAGCCAAGATTACTAAGTTTGCTTTTCTCTGATGAAGCATTTAACGCCCATAAGGTGTCAGCATATATGTCAAGGTTGAGAATGAATTTTCACACACAGCTGTAGGTCACCAAAGGCGAGTCCTGCAGCATACAAAGTGTACATGCACAGAAAGGCTTCCTTGTACAGGTACAATGATTTAGTAAGCTCGCGAACTGTGAGTTCAGTTCTCCTGAGGCTAACTACCCCGGTCTCCTTTGCCATGCCAGGAAAGCAATTGAGAGAAGTTTCACTTTAAAAATTAAATTAATATCTATAAACATCACTTTTCAAAAGGAAATACTGACAGCAAGTCACATAGGAACTATACGCCTGTCCAAACTACAGGTACTAGAATTAACTGTGCAAGCACACAATCTCTGTTCTACAGAAAGACCCTGGTCCAGCCTGATGACTATACCAACAAATCTCACACACCCCATTTTAGTAGTACATAAGCTTGCATGAGAAAAGTTAGATAAGGTGACTAATTTATAATGATCATTTACACATTTGGGTGGACGTCTAAAACTGTTGCAGCTAAGGCTCTAGCCACATTATACTCTTCAAAACCACCTTGAAATGGAACCAGATTGATAGGATATATTTTTCAACTTTTTTAAAAAACCAGGGAAGAAATGTCCCCGAACATGCATGCACACACAATATTCCAGCTCCCCATCACCTGGTCTAAGTTTCCTGGGCCTTTGAGAGCCAGCTCACTCACCTCTCTGCTTCTTCTCAAGTCCTGTCCTGGATTAGGCTAGACTGTCTAGGCCCAAGAGCCTAAGCACACCCACCAGATGCACTCCCACTACCTACAGAAGCTGGCTGAGCACTGCAGGGGAGAGGGAGATGCTCTGAAGTGCATAACAATACTGTTCTTCCTGCCTTTTCTTCCTCCAATTGCAAACCTGTTCGTTTGCCAACTCCCTCCCCCCCATCCATCAAAATTTGTGTTCACCATTTACACTTTTAACTCTTATATTTACTGTATTTGCATTCCCTTGGTAACTTTGCCCTGTCCCCCTCTTTGAATGCATAAACTGCATTTCTAAAAGCTCAATTGAAGTTTTAAGTTACTGCAATGCTAGAAATTTGGGGGCTGAAGGAAAACTTCTCTGAGGGGGCAGAATTATCATTGGAGGGAGGCAATGCCCTCATTTGCACCCTTTGTCACTACACCCCTGCATTCACCACTTGGTGGCTTCCTTTTTTTATTTACAGCTTTACATAGGATTGCTCTGTAAATGGTCTAGCCACTATGTGCTTAACTCACAGCTAACTTATACAGGTATGTCTTTGCTACACTGATATCCATGCTGCTGAGACCTATAGTATGCTATTTACCAAACATACAATTAAGAGTAAAAAATTATGTTTGACTTCACTGTTCTTTTTTTAATAAGACTCTAACATAGTTTTGTTATAGGGGGTTGTAAATGAAAAGTTTCAGTGGCAAGAAGATACATATAACTGCAGCTTCCCCATGGCTTTTCATACATGTGCTGCCCCCTGGCAAAAAGTCTGGGGCTTTAGGATCACATCTATAGGAAACTCCCCTTCCCTGACAACACATGGTTCAAATCAGCCTAGGGAAGCCTAGGTTCCTCCAGCTGATGTTGGACTCCAACTCCCACCAGTCCCAACCAGCATAGGAAATGGTAAGTGATGGTGAGACTTGTAGTCCAACATCATCAGGAGGGCCACATACTCCCCATCCCTAATCCAGATGCCAAAGCTAAAATGAGGAAAGTTGGCAATGAATGAGATTTTTAAAGTAACCTGAGTTTACTACTTTCTTGTATTCCTCATGCAAAATCGGTTGATGCCTTTAAAGGGTTACAAAATGTATAAATCCAAAATTTGCAATAAAGCAGATTTGTTAGTGTTACCTTTATTAGGACTCCTTCTTCAGGAGCTGATTTCTTTGTTTCCAAATGATCTGGGATTAGTATGTAAGTGCCTTCATACACTTCCGAGCAGTCTGCATTGGCTTGTGGTGAAGTTCACCCTATTTACACGACACAGATGCATGGCCTGCCCTTAGGCTGTACATGACTTTCCTTGAAGGGAAGGACCTAGGCCATACTCTTGTAAAATTACATAGTTTAAATTGAAATAGGTCATTTAAAAACTCTGTAGAATTAATTACATAGCTTATGAGCCCTAGTAAGGTGTTAAAAAGGCAATCAGGTTCTGAGCATGCACTAATAGCAGCAGCTGGCTTGTCTGATGAATGTTGGCTACACGGGTGCAAACGCTGGCCATCATTTAAGGGTGGAGGTGCATGTCCTACAATAAAGTGAACATTTGGTCAACTAAAAATTGGAGTGCATTATTTGCAGTTTCATTAATATCCCCCCTCCCCCCCATGCTCTAAACTAGAGAGTTAAATAACCAAATGAAACAAAGGTCAGTATGAAGCAGAGATGGGTGAGAATTGCACAAAAATTGGACTTGGGACAGGATTTTTTGAAAGTCTGCACATCCACTCTGTTTGTGGACTGATCCTGAATGCTTCAAGTTGCCACTGTTTTTCTCAGCACCGGATTTCATTGTATTATTTATTTAAAAGGTTAATACTATAGAGGTTAACAAGGAAGCCTAGAGAGTCTCATCCATATTAAGCAGATTTTCTAGGCTTGCCTTAACATGGGTGAATCTCTCTAGTCTGGTATTAACCTTTTAAATACTGCACTTCCAGACAGGTTGGTGATCTATTGTTATTTCTAATCCCCCTCCACCTTCCTCCTCCTCCTAACATCCTTGTTAGCAAATCTAATAGTTTCATATTTGCCAAGCCCTCCCCATTCACCACCCCACCATGGTATAGGAAAAAGCAAGAGATCACTTTGTCAATTTCATGTTAGCAAAATAAACATACAGGCTTTCATTTGTTGTTATTTTAATGCCCCTTCTCATCCTCCTTAGCAAAGGAAAAACATGCAGTATCTCAGTTTCATGTTAGCAAAGCAAAGACACAGGCTGAACACAAAATTGACTGAAGCTAAGAGAAATAGGGAATGCAATTATATTTGAAGGGAAGAATAGAAATCACGATAAACCACCAACCTGTCTGGAACTACAACATTTAAAGGGGTAATACAAGAGATTAAAAAAGGAATCCTAGAGAGTCTCTCCCATGTTAACCTAAGCCTAGAAAATCTCCCTAATATGGGTGAGACTCTCTAGGATTCCCTGTTAATCCCTGTAATATTCACCCTTTAAATGCCCTCTTACTGTGTTCCTACAGACCTACACAGACCATTGACCTCATAAACTGACTTGTTTTGGCCATTGAAAAGATGCTGCAATTTGTTTAACTGGCAGTTGTTTTTATCAGTTTCATTTATTTTATTGATGTATTTTATCTGTTATTTTTACTTTTATTATTTCCCATTTTGATTTGCATTTTATTGAGCAGCATTTGGTGGAAAGACTGGATACAAATGTAATGAACAAAAAACAAATAAATAGCTAGATTTCAAATACTGGAAAAGCAAGAACTGAATTTGTCGTTTGTAGACAAATTCTATAATACACGATTGTGACAGAGCAGAACTAAACTGATTCGATTTCAGACTATGATCGGATTAACCTTTATTATTTTTGTATCTACATGAGTTTATGAACAGAATCTTAAGAATATGATATATGTATATTTCTGTACAGAATCTTCTTTTGCACTTTTCCCTCTGCATTTTTACACTGCAGTATAGAAAAGGATGAAGGCTATCTGGGTACTTACCTTTTTGTACACAACTACACACACGACTACTTCATTGGACATTTCAGGATTACATCTGTTAAGCGTGTGGAATTATAGATGATCACATGTGTTTAAAACTAGGAGGGGGAGAAACAGCTTATTTTAAAACTAGAAAGCAAAAGATAAAAGACTTTGAGAGAACAATTTGTAAAGTAAAAGAAGGCATCAAGATAAACAAAAAGAAACCTGGCTGGGGAGAAATTAAAAATATGGAGGCAACAAGATAACATGCAAATGAAAAGGAAAATAACAAGGGACTGCTGAGAAGACAGAAGAATGAATGGGGCAAAATACAAAAGAAAACCCAGGACAGCAGGAAATTGAACAAATAGAAATTAGGCTCATTGAAACAAACAAAATGGTTTATAACGTGTAAGAAGAAATAAAGCTAAAATATATCCCAATCTGTTCTTGAAAAACCTATAAATACATATTCATGTTCAAAGCCCTTGTTCTCAGATTTAACACTTTAAATGCTGTGACAGTATCATTAGCATATTACCAGATCATTCTCTTATCAGATGCAGTGGAAAAACCACTTAAAAACCTCTTCTCTCATAGGACACTGTCCTAGTTATGACTGTCAAACCAAGCACATAAGATTAAGTTATATGTAAAAAAGAAATCTGATAGGCCAAGGGGAGTCCTTTGTTATTTTATCTTTTATGTGATACCTTGCATTATCATATTGCACTCCAGAGAAAAAGCAACCTGTAAGAGAGAAATTATATATAAAATGCAAGGAAACACTATAGAGAATTAAAGACAGCGCAACTGCCAACACACATGTGTTATTCCTCCAGATTAGTTTTAAAACTAAAGCCCTGTTCAAGTGTTTGGTACCCATGAGCCTTAAATGCATGAAGGCGCTTCTGAGAAAGTGTCTGGCTAGTTCCACCCCACCCTAGATGCTGATGTGCATTCTGGTTGCACACTCTGGCCAATGTGCGATCAGCATCAGCCTGAAGGGGGCTTAAGCACATATAAATGTACATACTTATGGCTCCTTCCATGAGGACACAACCTGCTCTACACCTGCCCTACACCTATGTTGCATTTTGTTGTCAGGTGTGGAATGGGGGCTTTGTAGGAACCACTGATCAACTGATTCTCAGCACTGAGGAATCCCCATGCACAGTGCTTCCTAAGCACCAACTATCAGCTGATCGTTGGCACTTGGGAAAAGCTATGTACACTTTTTTGCCTGTGTAATTGGAAAAACAGGTCACCTGACATCATTGTGACATCAGGTGACTGAAACCTGCCAAACATGGCCCACAATGATGTGTGGAGATAAGGATCTTGCTTTTTAGGGTTCCTTTCTAATTTTTTCCCCACAATAGTTCTCATCCAGTGCCATATCACTTTTGCCTATGGCATGGGCAGTAGCCTTGGGTTGCAATGCTGGTGAGAAAAGAATGGCACCCACAGCACAATTTGACTAATACCCTGCATGGATGTTTTGGGAGGTTCCCAAGTAGGGTTGTCTGGAGATGCCCCATTAGTATTATCAACATTTCCTTCCTTCTCTTTTGCTTCCATCAAAATTGCTCAGATATTTTGCCCAAGCAGGAGCCTCAGCATTTGCCTTGATATTTCATTTTTGGCAAAATGAGAACATCCCTTGTAAAACATGTTAAGAACTTAGCCAAGATGTCTTCCACAATTTCACCACCCTTTTCACATAATATGAAGTTATGGGTGGCATTTTGGTGATTTGGGGTGGTGGCAAAATTACCTCTTGTGATTATGAGTCCAGCTCATTTTTTTTTGCTACTACTGCCATATGTTTTGTGGTCCTAGTGTAGGCACCAATGGTATAAGGCATTTTCCTGTGTTTCCTGTGTTCCTAAGGCAAGGACCATTGCCCTCACTCAAATTAATTTCATGAAGATGTTATGTAGAATTGTTCACAAACCTTATCAGAAGGAGGACAATGCTTCCTTCCTTCTTTCAAGGAACTGCTGAGAAAAAAATGCCCAGGCTCCATGAAATACTATCACTGCCACCACTATTACTGCAAAATATGCAGCAGTGGCAGAAAAAAATCATAAGCAAGGTTCACTCCAACCTGTTTTTGCAATAATAATAATATATCAACAACAGACTTTCATCTTAGCTGCAGTTTATTTGCATTGTGCATGCACACTGACTTTTTTGTCATTTGTTACACATTTCAGATATTCTGTTCAGGAGAGAGGCAAACCTCATTCATTCTTGTAATTCACATAAGAAAAAGTGCAGAGTTTGGGGCTCATTAGTTCATAGTTATCCATTGTATGCACTATATACATGTTATGTTGAATTAGTGGAATTGCTTTATTTATGAAAGTTGGGAATTGCTTTTTTCATAATCTAGGAAATGCCTTGGTACGATTTTAATTAAGTAAATCCTCTGCCTTATTCACAGCATCATTTTAATATGTCTGCCTGGTTTATAGACAAAGCAAAGCCTGATTTTGCAAAATTACAACAATGAAGCAAAGCCTGTCTCTTATTCCTAAACTTAGCAATATGTTTGCTTAACTTCAGAAATCATTTATAAGTTAAGCAGAAGTGGCTGATCAGAGCAGTGGGTAAAATGCCACAGATAAAGGGGCTACCAAATACATTTTTTTTATTTGATTATTTGTTTATCTCAAATACATTTACATTACCTTTCAAGAAAATAACAATAAAAGCTGAAATAGCATTATATTTCAATAGGGCCAGCTTGGATCAACAAGAGCCTCTAAAAACCAATGTACAAGCTGTTGAAACTATTAAAAGCCTGGATAAATGCATTTTTTTAAAAGCTGGTGCCAGGCAAAATGATAAAGGGAGAGAGTACCTTAACTGTGGTGTTGCCATTGAAAAAGGCCTTATCCTTGATAGTGTCCCATCTCACTATGGAAGGTCAAGACATCCAAAACTGCACTTCTGATTAAGATCTTAATAACAGAACTGATTCATAGTCCTGCAGATACCCTAGTCCTAGGCTGTTTAAGACTCAGTCTAAAGATTAAAACCAGGACTTTGAATCAGAAATGAACTAGCAGCTAGTGAACATCCGTAAGTACTAGCTTGATACTTTGTTAAAAAGATTTTTCTCAGCATATAAAAGCTTCGTGTATTAGATAAAGGTTGGTAAACTCATGCATTAGGCAGAAGGGTACGCAAAGATTATTATTTTTGGGGAAGGGACTTTACCTTAAGAAAAAGTTTCCCATTCAGTATGGGAATATACTGCTGAGATTATGACAAGCAAAGAATTGCTCTCATTCATGAATTATTACCTAATTCATGAAGTATAGGTTACCTATAACATAAATTAATTCCAAAATTTGCATATGAAAGCCAGTGTGGTGTGCCAAGTAGAGTGTGGGCACTGGAAAAACTATGTTCAAATTCCTGCTCAGCTCTGAAAACCACTGGGGCTGCACTCATAAATGCACTTAACTATAGTAAGTAAGACCCATTGAACAGAACAATCCTAACTCCGCTTATCTGGAAGAAGCTCCATTGAATTCAATGTGTGGTATTCAATACTAGTCCTACTCAGAGTAGACCCATTGAAGTTAACACATATGACTAATTTAGGTTTATTCATTTCAGTGGGTCTTCTCTGAGTAGGCTGTAGCTGAATACAACAAATTAGGACTTACTTCTGAATAGACAAGGTTAGGATTGTGCTGTGAATTCTGAGTAAATATGCACAGGCTTATGCTGTGTTGATATTGGGGATACAAAGTGTTCTACTTTACAGAACACAGTCCCCTTTCTATTGGAAGGACTGTCTGGTCCAAGTTCAGTTTAGAGATAAAGAACTATGAGAAGGGAGGGCAGTGGGAGCCTTGAAGTTACTCATCAACGTTAACACCTGGACAGCAGAATGAGCAAGCAAGCAGGTCACCTTGTCACAGCCCTCCCCATCATGGTGAGACATATTCTTTTTCTTTTTAAATTCTAATAATGATTTCCAAATGTTCATATATACATATACATTAATATATGCAAAGATATGGCTTCCGTTGCCCATCTTTTTGATGATCCATTTCTTCCCCTGCAAAGTTGTTGTGAGCAAAGTCCTCTTTCTCAGTTCCTTGGAGGAAGGGTGAGATACAAATGATGAATAATGTAAATTATAGTGAATAATATTAGCCTGCGACTGATACAGAAAGTACTAATGAGTTTCATTTAATTTGTGGAATGAGCTAAACCTTCTGTGTGTCCAGCTGGTAAAATGCACACTTGCACATCGGATTAAGATGTATTTATGTGTTCTATTCTCTTTTTAGCCCACCTTTTCTCACATATTGAACTAATATCAGATTACAGCTCAGTAAATCAGCTATCAATTAAAGCACTAAAAAACAAGCATAAAAACTACCACAATCCAAAATAAAACAATTTATCTCATCCCTACAAATGCTCTGTGAAAGGAGCAATTTGACTATGGAATGAGCCTCCTCAGCAATGATGGTGGTGAACTTCAGAAGTGGCAGCGTTGAAACATGAACTTTCCTAGTTTGGAAATCCATGGCCCAAACCCCACCCCCAGGGCTTCACTTTGAAGTTCAAGCCTGATTCTTATTGGGTTTGCTCATATCAGTGGTTGCCACTTCTGTCTCAGTTTCTTCCCCATTCCAAATGACTGTACTGAGGAACTGGCAATGGGAACAGAGAGAATAGAGGCCTTGTAAGCATCCTTCATGAGCATTGTCTGTTGTGGTGGATGTGACTTCAACTGGAAAGCATAGGGAACTATTATGTCCCACACAACTGCAAGAAATGACATTTCTGAAGATACTCAGAAACACTGAAAGTTTAGGGATGAGGCCTACATGATCTCTCCTGTCTCCACCAAGCCTGCCTTCCATGCCCCCCTCTCCCTTCAGATAGTTAGTTTGCTGGTAAGTAGGCATTAGCAGTAAAAATTGATAGCTGAGCTGTCTAGGGATTGGTTTTTCTGCCCTTTGTTAGAAAAAAACTCAGAAAGAACCCAAGCTTAGAAAAAAGCCAACCTCATTTTGAGGCAAACTGGGAGGTTGCCCATTGCTCCTGAGGGAAGGCATTTCATAGCTCTGGTGCCATTACAGTGCCCCAAGTCTTATATTTGCCAATTTCAGTCCTGAAAGAGAAGGGAAATAAAGTAGGGCATCTTCAGAATGTCTACAGATGTGACGAGGTTCATATGGAAGAAGGTACTCACTTAAGTATAGAATCAAGATGAAGAAAGCCTGTTATCGACAAGTACAAAGACTTAGTTTTATTTCCCACAACTCAGTTCATATGATACTTCATTGTCCTTGCAGATTGTCTTCCTAGCTTCTGAAATACTAATGGTACAAAACAAATGTTTTACACATGCAGCAAAATGAGGACCAAAACTAACACATCGGGGAGAAAAGTTGTAATCCTGTTGTTTCTCCACTGTGCTTTTTTTTTAACTTTTCACAGGAATTCGTTGCATTGGGGTACATGCAAATGTGTGATTCTTCCTCCCATTGCCTGAAATCATATTGTACATTCTACCACTTCCAGTCTCTGTCGTTTCATTTCCACCTCATTCTGCTGCAAACATAAGCCTATTCTTGTATTCAAACCAGTATGTGTGGCCCATAAATTGTATAGGGGAGTGGGCATGCACATGCCAGCCTTGCCACCACTGCCCCTGCCCACTCCACCCCAAGCTACCTGCATTGAGCAAGGAGATCTGAAGGGGGGGCTTCTAAGCATGTTTGGTGGAAACCTCACTGAGAGCAGGAGCCCTGCATTTTTGAGATTTCCTGTTGCTAGGAGGCTACTAAGCACATTTAGCCAAATGAGGTTAGAAGCTCCCTTCAGACCTTCCTGCTGAACCCAGGAAGGTTGGGGCTAATAGAGTGGACATGCCTGGCACGTGCAGGGACATTGGCGGTGGGGGAGATGAGCATCCCCCCCACTCCCTCTATGTTTGATGCCTACACTCATTCTTTTGAACACCTAAAGAGGGCTGTATACTAAGCCTCATTCATATCTATCTTGAAAAGTGTGTGTGTTTTCCAGGCTTTTTACAGAGCTCTTTCAAATTCAGAAAGCTCTTGGTATGTAGTCACTAAAAAGGACACAATATATTGCAAGGGGAAAAAAGAGATCTTACTCCATTAATTCCAGGACAATCTCCTAACAAATCCTCTGGCTATAGATGAAGCCATTAAACATCTGCTACCCAGAACCTTGAAGCAACTTCTAAGGTTTTACCTGACATATTTCTTCCTTGTTAACTCAATAAATTTGACAATCAGTGACATAGTAACAATGCACTATATATCAACTCTAATACATATTTGGAAGTAGAACAAATCTGCCTGTGGGTCGCAGTACAATATAATGTATTCAAGCTCCAAGTTGCACTGAGGGCATTCTCGGAGACAGTTTTCAACCCAAGAAGTAACTGTTGAGATTATAATACAGCTATAATACAGCATTTCGTTTTTAAAAAGAGAGAAAACAAAGAGACATTTTGCTTGCAGAAGGAGAAACTTTCAGTTAATGCCAACTCAGAGATTATTTGCATGGGTATAATTTGAGTTGTGTTTTTGTAAACTAGTTATATATGAGATTCATCAAGAGCGCAAACGAGCTTTTTCACAGGTCAGTGTGGCTTGCAGAGAAGTCTATGTAGAATTGCAGCTTTAATGAATGGCCTCATGTAAGCTAAACCTAACCTATCTCACTAGGCTATTGTGAGACCTAAAGGGGGCATAGAACCCTGTATGTCACCCTACAGGCCTCGAAAGAACTGTATGATATGAAATCAATCAATCAATCACATTAAATAACCCTATGCCCTCAGCCCTCCACATGAGAGGAATCCTGAAGAAGGCAGTTATTTCCTACCAGTGGTTCCAAAAGAGTACAAAGTCTCAAATGGGAATTTGGGCCACCCCATCAGTCCCCTCTTAATGTGGCCTCCAGCGACTGCGAAATTTCTATCTGTAAGTAACCGAAGGCCCCTCCAGACTGGTATATTTTTTATGGATGTATTCTGCAACATGTCATTCATGCAATAATACTGCATTAGTGGTGAATTTATACCAGATTGTCCACAAATCATTCTGTTTTATTAATTGTTCTGTGATGTTTCCCCATTGTTACCACAAAGTTGCCATGTGCAAGAGCATTCTTGCACTATAGTGCAACAGAAGTGGGACAAAACAACAATGCTCCAGAACATTTTAAAAGTTACAAGATTTCAGGAGAAAGTTACGGGACATACATTGATTGGAAATGAAGCAGTGTGACTGCCCCAAAACTTTTGCAGGGACAAACAGTATTAAAAGCAGGAATACAAATAGCTGCCCAGATACTAATAGTGAATGCACAACAAAAAAGGATGTCTAGAGAGCCTCTGAGTACTTTTTGGTAATTATATGCCAAATATATGGGGGATTTGCTGATACTAAAGTGCCAAATAACTTTTGGGGGAGTCAGCCTGTTACTAACTCTCTCTGTATGGAGAATTCAGGTGAATTCCCTCATGTATTCAAAGAACATGTGATGCTGTCACTTTCACACACATGTGCACAGAGCACAAGGAGGGGGTCCCAATTGGCCTAGGATTCCCCTCATATTGTTACACACATACCTTTCTCCCCCTACTCCTTTCCCCAATGTGTGTGGGATTCTCTTGTGAAGACTGCTTGTCTCTGTCTCCATTGGCATCATAGTAAAGAGGTGTTGTATAATCAAATGGGGGTTGGTAGCTGATTCAGCACCTGGAGCATCCATTATTTATATGGCATGTGTCCAACTTGTTTATTTGTTTCATTTCTGAATTGCTTCCCATAAAACATCCCAAAGTGATTGAATAATAAAAACGTTGGAGGTAGTATGCCTCTAAATCCCAGTTGATGGGAATCACAAGTGATGAGACATCTGTTGCACTCAGGTCCTGCTTGCAAGCTTTCTATTGGCATCTGGTTGGCCACTGTGAGAATAGACTGCTGGACTAGATGGGCCTTTGGCCCGATCCAGCAGGGTGGTTCTTATGTTCTTAACATCAACAATAAAAGCATATTTAAAAACAATTTCAGATACTGACTGGGATAAAAATCTCATAAAAGGCTTTTTGGAACATGAAGGTCTTCAGTAGGCACCAAACAGGTAGGGCATCTGTCCAATATATAATGAAAGGGAGTTCCAGAGGATAGGTGCTCTCATTCTAAAGGCCCAATTCCTACATCATGTGGAATGGATCTCCTGATCAGATGGCATCTGCAGGAGGTCCTCTCCTGCAGAGCACAGTGATTGGATATATAAACGTGGTGAGGCAATTTTTTTAGGTATCCTGATCTCAAGCTGTGTAGGCCTTTGTATACCAGTACCAACTAGGGATATGGGAGAAAATTGATTCAGTTTACATTTAAAGCTGAATCTATCCAATCTGCACTTTCCAAAATAATATGAGAACCGAAACACAGCCATCCTTGAACATTCACACTTTGCTGAATTTTGTGATGCAGCTCTCCAACCAAACAATGCATATATTAGGGGGAAATGTGCATGTAATTGGATATACCAGTGAAAATAACATACAAAATACATTATATTAGGAGAAATTGGTTGCAAAAATGTGTACATTTGACAAACTTGCATACAAAAAATGTGTTAGAAGAAATTTGCACTTAAAATGCTGAAGAATGTTCATAAGATTTTTTTTTAAAAAAATGCAAATTTCTGCAGAAATGTGGAGAACTAAATTTGTGGTTGGAAAAAATGAGAAACTGTGAGTGGAGGTTACCAGCACATGGACAACAGTAGTCAGGCTATCCCATAGGTATCTTATGAGCTGAAGCTGGTAAAAGTTATAGTGATGGATGCAGGAGCACCCCCAGAGTATGACTCTATCCAACCAGATAGTTAACCAATTCTCCAGACTTGGGAATCACTCAGCTACAGTGCCTCTGTCTTGCAAGGATTCATATCAGTTTGTTGGCCTTCATTCAGCCCACCACTGAATTCAGGCACTGGTCCAGGGCTTGCATATTCTCTTCTGATTCAGATGTTATAGAGAAACAGAGCTAGGTATCATAAGAATCCTCTATTTGAAAGGCTGTCTGGTCCAAGTTCAGATTAAACATAACGAACCATATGAAGTGAAAGCATTATCCTTGAAGTTGCCCATTACCATCTGGGCAGCAGGCTGAGCGGGCACACAGGTCACCTCATCATCACAGTTTTCGCTGCTATGGTGAGGTGTTTGTATTTCTATTTAGATAATAGCAATTATTTCTTTATATGCATCTTTATGTATAACCATGTGCTTTGTGCACCAACACCACCCTGTAACCCCAGGAATGGGAACCCCATGTACTCCTCACCTCTTTGCCACTCCCCCAGGGCCCTTAGTATGGCAATGGCCACTGCCTCACTTGTGCTCCTGAGTCAGTCAGCAAACATCCCCCTTTCCTCAGGTCACAAAAGCCTTCCTACTCTTCAGGTCATCAAGATTTTTCCTTTTCCCCACCCAAGAGTCGCCAAGCCTTCGCCTCTCCTTCTGGCATAGGTCAGCATTCCTCTTCCTCTCTCCTTTAGACCCTCTCCCACAAGAAGAAGGGAAGCAGAGGAAGGAGGCAGCCAGAGGTGAGCCACACAGGGTCAGGACTGGCTGAGACAGTGCTTCAGCAATGATGCTGCTCTCTTGCCACTTCTCACCTCCTCAACCTCCGCCACTGAGGTGAGGGAGGCAGAGGTGGCAGAGCAGCACGGTTGCTGAGATGGTGCTCCGGCCTGTCCTGATTATTCCTCCATGGCTCACCTCAGCTGTCTCACTTGCCCATCTTGCTTGCTTGGTTACTTGCTCGCTACACATCTGCCCGCCTCACTTGCCTCACACCCACCCACCTCACTTACTTTGCTCACTCCATGCCTGCCTGCCTCACTCATCAGTAATCATTGGTTCCCTCAAACCCCCACCTCACTTGACACACACTCGCCTTGTCCTGCCATCATGACCCACCCCACCCCCATGTAATGCTGTTGCACACACTATGTGATAATGTGATGGCTTACAAAAATATTAGACAGACAGACAGACAGACAGACAGACAGACAGACAGACAGACAGACAGACAGACAGACAGATAGATAGATAGATAGATAGATAGATAGATAGATAGATAGATAGATAGATAGATAGATAGATAGATAGATAGATAGATAGATAGATAGATAGATAGATAGATAGATAGATAGATGCATATGTGACTTCTTTAATTCTCTTTTTGGTGATTTTTTCCTCTTTTTTTGGCCACCCTAGTTATCCAGCAATCTTCCTAGGGCACAGTGGGCAACCTGTGACCTTATTGCCACATGTAGCTCTCCACCTCATTTCAAAAGCACTCTGCGAGCAATCAGTTCAGAACTCTGAAAAGAGTAGTCTATCCTTCCCCAGCAGCCTGCTGGGTGGGGAAGAACTGTGTGAGAGAGACAAAGAGAGGGGCAGGGAAGGCGTGTGTGTGGGAGGGGGGAGGGGGAGATGTGTGTGTGTGAGTGAGTGAGAGAGAGAGAGAGAGAGAGAGAGAGAGAGGAAGGAAGGCTGTGTGTGAGAGAAAAAGGGCGGAGAAGGGGTGGCAGAAACAGAAAGAGACAAACACACTGTTGACTCTGGCCTCACTCACCACTGATTTCAGCTCTAGCTGTATGAGGCCCCAAACACATTATCCTTAATATTGCCCTTGACCCGAAAAGAAAAGAAAAGAATGATTCCTAGAGCATTCTCATCTCCTTGGAACGGCTTCACTCTCAGGAGTCTTATCTTTCCTGTCTTTTTATATCTCCATGTCCATTACAGGGTTGAAACATTAGGCAGCTAGTATTTCCTTTCTTAGTGATCCTGGGAAAAGTTAAAATCCTGACATGGCATTCACTACATGTTACCTGGCTGATGCTTAGGTACAGGTGTCCATATCTTAAACCTAAGCTTGAGGCTCTATTATTGCCTCTCCTCTTCTGGCAAATACTTTGTAGTGCCAGTGAGGTGTCATTGCTCACTGGCGAGTTATTTGTCTCTCCCCAAGAGAAGGAAATAAACTGGAGCAAAGGTCTGGGGAATCATGGCATTACTTCCCATTTCCTGGAGTTCATCCCTGCTATGTAGCTGTTTCTGTTTCATATCTGACAAGTACTCTGATTGCATTTTGTTCAAACATGATATGAAACATCTCTTCTCTGTTAACACAAGCAGCTTGCTACAAATATTATGTATCAGGCTTTTGGCACTAGTTGTTACATTTCATCATCTGGAGTGTTAAAAAAAATAAAAATAAAACATCCCTATGCATGATTGTGCTCCAATTCATTTCCCTCGCGTACCTCCTGTTCCCAAAAGTCATTTTCTTTTATTGCTGCCTGACTGTGGGTGGAGTCACGTTTTCAGAGAAAAGTTGGTTTGGTTGCCAGAGATTATCTGTGCTGAATGAATATGTTCAGAACCAATCCTCAAATCAATGCACTGGAAGGGAAATGTGGGCATGTTGGGAATGCAACATAACTGTGTGAGTAACAAGCTCACACTGAAGGTGTAAGGCAAGCAGAGGCATTGCCCGAAGCACTAAATGACAGTTCTGTGAATCAGTGCCCCTTGTCCTTGAGTTTAAATTTGGTTCTGCTTCAAATCACCCTGATACAAAACTTGATAAATGGACCTGTGAAGCAAATGGATTAATGCTTTTCTGGCTTTGCGAGATAGAAATGTCAGGATTGTGCAACAGCTCTCTCTCGCTCTCGCTCTCGCTCTCGCTCTTTTATACTTTAAATATGCATCCTTCCAAGCAAGGAAGTGAAAATGTTTTGCAAGCATTGTGAGGTTTCACTAACAAATGGTGGACTTGCAAATTCTCCACAAAAAATCAGCAACCCTGGGCAGACATCAGCCCAGACACAATGCTGAAGCATGCAGGATGTAGTAAAACAAATTTAATACATACAGGGTGGCAGCAGATTTTTCATTTATTACATTTATATACCAACATTTTCCCCAAGAAGCTCAAGGTTGTGTACATGGTTATCCCCTCCCCATTTTATCCTCACAACAACCCTGTAGGTTAGGCTGAAAGGCAGTGTCTGGCCCAACGTCACCTAGTAAGCTTCATGGCTGAGTGGGGCTTCTAACCCTGGTCTCCCAGCACCTTAACCACTACACCACACTGGCTCTGATTTGAGAGAGATCGGGGCATTCTGGGTCCTCCCTAGGAAAGTGAAGATAGCAGGAGCAATGGGTGCAGCTGCTTCACTCTGCACTTCTCTGTTTTGCTGAGCAGAAGGAACCATCCTCACTGCTGCCTTCTACTCTCCAGGGGTGTAGTTCTCCAGGACTGCAAGGTGTCACAGACACATTACTTTTTTGGGAGCAGAGTCCCAGCCAGATCCTTATGTATGAGCCAATCAGCATGAGAAGGAAGCATTTTAGTCACTGAGAAGAGCCCTTGTCCTTTCATGCTGACTGGAACCAATCAGAGTGAAAGGAGGTGGGTCAGCAACTGCGAAGATTCTTCCCAGTAGCTAACACACAGAGACTCCCCTTTCATGCTGATTGGCTCCTAAGGATGTCTGTTGTAGTGGAGCATAGACTTGTGAGATGACAGGGAAAGGACGAGAGACAAGGGAAAGGGGAAAGGGGAATGTGGCTGTGATGGGACATGAAGGGACCCTGAACATCTCAATTTGCCACTGCACTACTGCTTCTCCCACTTGCAGCCTCCACCATTGCCCTTCTGTTAAGCTGGCCATGCCATCTTCCAGGATACTCCATTACATTCTCTCTCTCTCTCTCTCTCTCTCTCTCTCTGTCTATCTATCTCCCCCCCATCCCAAACTATGAGCCAGCAATTCTGTGTTTTGAGGCTGTTTTGTGGCGTTTACTACCAATTCTCTTACCTTTTCTCTAGACTTTTGTTCTGTATTGTATTTCTGCAAGCCTCAGGGTTCTCCCAAGCCTGCTGATACTTACATCTTGTGCATGGATTGTGCCATTTAGCTGCATAAGGATCCACACTTGGAGGATAAATTTGGTATTAGTATATAAGATGTCTGCTACCTGGGACTCTTCATACTTCCTTTTTATTGTGCATTCATGATTAATTTTAGTCATGATGGTATCAGGGCAGTTACACAATCATGCTTTATTTATTTTAACAAAATTTATATACCGCTTAATTGTGAGAAACCTCAAAGTGGTTTACAAAAAACAAATACCATTTGTGCCTGCAAAGGCTTTGGGGAAGTTATGCTGTTTTGGCTGCAATTGGTGAGCATCCTGTACTTTCCTGCTAAAATCCTATAACATTTTATACCACAAAGTGTTCCAGGGTTGTTGTTTTTTATCCTACTTTTGTTGTTCTATAGTGCAAAAGTGTCCTTCCACATGGAAATCATCCAGTAACCTTGGGGAAGTATCACACAACAACTAATAAAGCTGAATTATGTGTAGACGGTACAGTATAAATCCACCACTAATGCACTATTATTGCATCAATGACATGTAGCCGAATAAACCCACAAAACAACAGTGACAATGGACAATCACTTTGGAGGGTCCCCGTATCATTGTAGCAGCAGCAGAAACATAAGAACATAAGAAGAGCCTGTTGGATCAGGCCAGTGGCCCATCTAGTCCAGCATCCTGTTCTCACAGTGGCCAACCAGGTGCCTGGGGGAAGCCTGCAAGCAGGACCCGAGTGCAAGAACACTCTCCCCTCCTGAGGCTTCCGGCAACTGGTTTTCAGAAGCATGCTGCCTCTGACTAGGGTGGCACAGCACAGCCATCACGGCTAGTAGCCATTGATAGCCCTGTCCTCCATGAATTTGTCTCATCTTCTTTTAAAGCCGTCCAAGCTGGTGGCCATTACTGCATCTTGTGGGAGCAAATTCCATAGTTTAACTATGCGCTGAGTAAAGAAGTACTTCCTTTTGTCTGTCCTGAATCTTCCAACATTCAGCTTCTTTGAATGTCCACGAGTTCTAGTATTATGAGAGAGGGAGAAGAACTTTTCTCTATCCACTTTCTCAATGCCGTGCATAATTTTATACACTTCTATCATGTCTCCTCTGACCCGCCTTTTCTCTAAACTAAAAAGCCCCAAATGCTGCAACCTTTCCTCGTAAGGGAGTCGCTCCATCCCCTTGATCATTCTGGTTGCCCTCTTCTGAACCTTTTCCAACTCTATAATATCCTTTTTGAGATGAGGTGATCAGAACTGTACACAGTATTCCAAGTGCGGCCGCACCATAGATTTATACAACGACATTATGATATTGGCTGTTTTATTTTCAATACCTTTCCTAATTATCCCTAGCATGGAATTTGCCTTTTTCGCAGCTGCCGCACACTGGGTCGACATTTTCATCGTGCTGTCCACTACAATCCCGAAGTCTCTCTCCTGGTCGGTCACCGCCAGTTCAGACCCCATGAGCGTATATGTGAAATTAAAATTTTTTGCTCCAATATGCATAATTTTACACTTGTTTATATTGAATTGCATTTGCCATTTTTCCGCCCATTCACTCAGTTTGGAGAGGTCCTTTTGGAGCTCTTCGCCATCCCTTTTTGTTTTAACAACCCTGAACAATTTAGTGTCATCAGCAAACATGGCCACTTCACTGCTCACTCCTAATTCTAGGTCATTAATGAACAAGTTGAAAAGTACAGGTCCCAATACTGATCCTTGAGGGACTCCACTTTCTACAGCCCTCCATTGGGAGAACTGTCTATTTATTCCTACTCTCTGCTTTCTGCTTCTTAACCAATTCCTTATCCACGAGAGGACCTTTCCTCTTATTCCATGACTGCTAAGCTTCCTCAGAAGTCTTTGGTGAGGTACCTTGTCAAACGCTTTTTGAAAGTCTAAGTACACTATGTCCACTGGATCACCTCTATCTATATGCTTGTTGACACTCTCAAAGAATTCTAATAGGTTACTGAGATAGGACTTTCCCTTGCAGAAGCCATGCTGGCTCTGCTTCAGCAAGGCTTGTTCTTCTATGTGCTTAGTTAATCTAGCTTTAATAATACTTTCTACCAGTTTTCCAGGGACAGAAGTTAAGCTAACTGGCCTGTAATTTCCAGGATCCCCCCTGGATCCCTTTTTGAAGATTGGCGTTACATGAGAAACAGACTATTGAACCCAGCTATTGTTGTTGTTATTGTTGTTCTCATCATCACTTTTATCACCAGGTGACCCAAAGTGACTTACACAACCAATTAAAAACTGACTCAGCAAAATCTTAAAAATGTTAGGTATAAAAGTCCCGCCACACTAAAAGAGGTCATCAAAGGACAAAGGCCTGGGTGAAGAGAAAGGTCTTTGCCTGGAGCCTAAAGATGGATAAATATGGTACCAGGTGTGCCTCTCCAGGGAGAGCATTCCCTAGCCAAGGGCCACCACTGAAAAGGCCCTTGCTTGTGTTGCCACCCTCCAAGCCTCCCATGGAGGGGGTACACAAAGGGACTGCGATCATGATCACATGGTCTGGGTTAGTTCATATGGGGAGAGGTGGTCCTTGATTTGCCCATAAACACAGAGTGCTTGAGGCAGATTCTTGTCAGTTGCTCCATGAACTCTCAGTGGAGGCAGCTATCATCACTGCTGAGGGAACAGCCAGGCTAGGCCTACCATTAGGCAGAGTTGCCCCAGGTGGCAAATACTGAGGGGCTGGAAATAGTGGGAAGATGCTGGAGGACAGATTTGTGTGTAGGGTTGCAAGATCATATGCATCCCAAACCCTGAGATTTCAGAGGCAGGCCTTAGTGATGTCATAGGGGTGTGCCCTAATGATGTCATAAGAGGCATGCCCTAGTAATGTCATGGGAGCGTGCCCTAGTGATATCATTCGGGTGGGGCCTAGTGATATCATTTGCGTGGGCCCTAGTGATGTCATAGGGGTGGGTCCTAGAGATGTCATAGGGAGCGAGCTCTAGAGATGTCATAGGGGCGGGCCCTAGAGATGTCCTTAAGCATGATACATTAAGCTTCAACCACAGTGAACTGGAGCATACCAGTCAAACAAAAAAAATTCTCTGATTGGACATTAAAAACTTAGCCAGATGAGGGTGTTTCCAGGTCAAGCTGAAGTGACGGGACCATTCCTTCTCACGTGCTTAGAGGGCATTTAAGGAACATTTAATCTAGCCTACTTGCTTCTGGCAAAAAGGGTTTAAGTGCCTTCAGGCCAGGCCAGTCACCAGAAGGCCATTGTAGGAAGAAAGCCTAGTGTTGTGGAGATGTTAGATGGGAGCATTTGGGAGTAAAGATGGATGCCCCTAAAGGCTACAATTCTAAACACACTTACTAAGGGACTACGTCCCATAGAACTCAACACGACTTACTTCTGAGTAGATATTGTTAGGATTGTGATGTTGGTAAGGCTTAACTAGGGATCCTCTGCAATGGTATTCATATCAAAGCAGGGTTGGCAGCCCCCTGCCTGGAATGCCCTGCCTGCCTTTCAATGTGGCTACCTCAAACATATCGAGACTTGACCCCACTTCAGAAAGAGGTTTGAGAAACGAGTAAGTATTAAGAAGATTCTCTACTCTTTTCTGCCTACTCTGTGGGCTGTTCTAAACTCACTTTGACAGCCAAGAAGATTCTCTGCTCTTTTCTGCCTACTCTGTGGGCTGTTCTAAACTCACTTTGACAGCCAAACCAATTCCAGTGATTAATAATTGACAGAGAAAACACACATGGTTTGGTCTACCTTCGGAACAACAGCAATTGTAGCCACACTTCCCAGTATATGAATTCTCTTTTACCGCTACTGGGCAAGAAACAAAACACCATGCAACCAATAAGGTACATCATCACTGGGTTTAAGGGGGTTGAGCTGACCACATAGAACCACTGTTTTTGCTTCTATGGATGTAAGGGAGTGAGGTTAAAGGTAAATGAATTTCCAATAGAAAAAGAAAAAGACAGTGATGATTTCCTAAATGCAATACCATACCAACCACAACAAGATTCCACAGAGTAAGGCAGAAAATGCAGCATCCCACAACCAGGCAGGTTTCCTAACCAAAACTAAAAAAATCCTGGCAGCCAGTCAGCCAAGGTCACAGAAATCCCAATGCAGCACACCCTGGTCTAGGGACTGCAGTTAGTGCAGAATGGTGTGGCACAATGTTTAACAAGAGTGAGACCTTTATCAGCACATAATGCCTTTGCTCTGAAATCTGCACTGGTTGCTGATTTGCTACCAGGCCATGTTCAAGGTGTGCTTTACATGTTACAGGTGCCACATAGTGCTTGTTCTGCTCTTGTAAGAAAAACAATCCTTTAGTGTGGGAGCACCTACGCTTCATTGTACTCTTTTCAGCACCTGCTACAAAACATTTTTGTTTAGGCAAGCCTACCCAGGCATGTGGAAGCATGTTTGTATCTGTTTTTAAATGACTATTGGTTTTATTATTTTGAATGTTTTTTAAATATCTGTCTTTAACTATTTTTGCCAATAATTTTATTGTTCTAATTCCTTCTGTAAACCACTTTGAGGGTTTTTACAATAAAGTGGTATATAAATGTTGTGAATAAAATACATAAATAAATTCTGGAGTTACTGTGGTGCTTGGGTCTCTTTCCTCTTTTACGAACAAAGAATCTGCCTTTTATCAAGTCAAGCCATTTGGTACCATCTGGCTCAGTACTGATGACATGGACTAGTGTTGGCTCTCCAGGATTCCAGGCAATAGTTTTTTCCAGAGATTGAATTTTGGACCTTTGCATGCAAAGCATGTGCCCTACCATTGAACTACAGCCCTTCCCATTTAATAAAGTGTATTGTAAAACTGTTCTTTTCAATTCACTAATGAATGCATAGCATACTAGAGCAGATCCACACTATGCATTTAAAGCACATTCAACATGCATTTAAAGCACATTCAACATGCATTTGAAGCACATGAATCCCACCACAGAAACCTGGGAACTGTAGTTTCTTAAGTGGTGGTGGGGAACCTACATTTCCCAGGATTCTTTGGGGGAAATCATACACTTTAAATGTGAGCTGGGTGTGCTTTAAATGAATAGTGTGGATCTGTATTACTTCATAAACTTTGCCTGCATATAAATCATTTTAATTAAATTTTAAAATGGAAAAAAGCTACAGAGTTTACTGGGTGCCCATGGGCTACCCATAATCTCTGAGTCTAATCTGCCCCTCAGGGTGAAAACAACAGAGGGGGACCATGTCCACCCCAAGGAAGAAGGGCAGACGTAAAATGTAGAGGAAATAATACTTTGTATATAATAATTTCCAACCATAGTGTGAAATCAGATACATATCAAGACATAGTATGAACAAATATTTATATAAGCATGCCTGTCAAAGATGTTTATTATTTACACAACCTGTAAAGATATTCATAGTGCAATCCTATCCATGTTTACTCAGAAGCAAGTCCTAATGTAGTTAATGGGGCTTACTTAGACAGGGAAGGATGCACAGGACTGCAATTCAGTGATAAGGAACTTCATTCACCTAATCTAAAATTCAGAATCATGCCACTTTAAGCTGTTTTGCAACTGTTTTATACTTGTTTTATGGTTACTGGATTTTAAAGGGATTTATTTCTTGTTGTGAGCTGCCTTGGTTTCCAATCCTACCTCACAGGGTTGTTGGAAAGATTCCATATACACACACACTGGAGATATAAAAATACATACACCTCATATTTTAATTTAATTTAATTTATTGGATTTCTTAGTCGCCCATCTGGCTGGCTATCCAGCTACTCTAGGCGACGTACAAAATGAGCAAAATAACACAAAATGACACACCAATACAATAACATTAAAATCTAAAAGTGATAATGATAAAATCTAACCCACCCCAAAGGCCTGCCTGAAGAGCCAGGTTTTCACGGCCCAGTGGAAACTCATTCTAGAGGGGGCCTGGCAGAGATCATTATATAAATTATATATAAATTATATCAATATAATAGTTTATTGTCAAAACTAGTTGGCCATTGCAGAATGTTTTTTTAAGTATTAGTTTTCTGCCAAATAAAGCAGTGACACCTAAGTAAGCCCTGCCTAACTTCTCATTTTTTTTAAAAAAAAAGCATCGGAATGGGAGATAAAGATTTACAACACAATCCTTTTCTGTGCTCACTCAAAAGTCCCATTGTTATGAATAAGACAAACTGCCCCCTTCATCAGTCCAGTTAAATTTAAACTAGTTTGACTCCTTAATTAGAAAAGTATAACACTGCAGCATGTACACTTTTAAAAACTTCTGTTCAAAAATTATTGGAAAGATAAAGTGTATAATATGCCATTTTTGCAAGTAATTAAAAAAAACCTTTATGCACACTTTAATTATAATTATAACTAAAATTACTGTGTATGCCCAGCAAGGTCCTGCTATGATCTTCTGTTGTAGTGTAATCCTGTGCATGTTTACTCAGAAGAAAGTCCCAATCCTGTACAGAGAAAGTACTCTTTATGCTGCTGAAAGCTATATATTTACTGAATTCCTAACGTGAGACAATAGGAAAAGGAAACCGTTCTCAAAATTTGAAAAAGGGGTTTAGTAGGGTTACCAGGTCTCCGGTTTTCTGCCAGAGTCTCCGGTTTTTGGGGGTCCCCTCCAGTTGTCTGGCTAGCACCCCTTAATCTCCAGACTCTCAGCTTCAGTTTAAAATAAAAAAAGTTTCTAGGTGGTCTGGTTCCCGAAATATACACCAAAACATCAACCGCCCCCCCCGCCCAACTGTTAAATCTGTTTTACAGATCTTTATAACAGCTCCTATCTCTAACTACAACTCCCATCAGCCCAATCCAGTGGCCATGCTGGCTGGGGCTGATGGGAGTTGTAGTTTTAAAAAGTAACATTTTCAAGCTCTGGCTCTAACCCTGCCCTTTCAGGATAGCAGCCAATAAATGAAGCCAGGTTGTGACTTGTTAATCCAGGCATGCCTAGGCTTAAATTCAACGTCAGAAAATGGTGGCTTTGAGATTTTGCAGTTCGCATAAGTAATAAGGCTTAAAGTTTTTTTCCCTCTTGTTTGCAAGAATCAGACCCTGGGCTATGAAATATGAAAGTATTTAATCCAATACTTGCTTTCCATGTACCTGGAGTAAACCCCATTGAACTCCATTAGGACTTACTTTTGAGTAGACATGGTTAGGATTGTGCTGTAAATTAATGGGACTTTTGAGTAAACATAGCACAGACTTGTGTTTGTGTTGTAAATCTTTCTCTCCCTCTCCTATCCTATTTTTAAAGCAATTAGGCAGGGTTTACCTAGGTATCACAGTTTTTATTATGTAGGATACTAATACTGATTTTTTTAAAAAATGTTCCTCAATGCCCAACTGCTTTGATAATAAACTATTATATGGGGTGTATTTTTACACCTGCGTGTGTGTGTGGAGCCTTTCCACCAACCCTGTGAGGTAGGGTTGGTGATTGGAAACCAAGGCAGCTCACAATAAGAAATAAATCCCTTTAAAAACTAATAACCATAAAACAAGTATAAACAGTTGCAAAACAGTTTAAAGTGGCATGATTCCAAATTTTGGGTTGGGTGAATGAGGTTTATTTATTTATTATTTGATTTATATCCCACCCTTCCTCCCAGAAGGAGACCAGGGCGGCAAACAAAAGCACTAAAAACACTTTTTAAAAGTTTTTAAAAATCATAAAAACAGACTTTAAAATATATTAAAACAAAACATCTTTAAAAACATTTTTAAAAGCTTAAAAAAATTTTTTTAAGAAAAGTTTTAAAAACATATTAAAAAGCAATTCCAACACAGACAGACTGGGATAAGGTCTTAAAAGGCTTGTTAAAAGAACAAGTTGCTTATCACTTGAGGGTACAGTTTTCCCTGGTTGAGTAAACCCCATTGAATACATTGGGACTTGCTTCTGAGTAAACAAACATAGGATTGCACTATAAATATCTTTACAGGTTGTGTAAATAACGAACATATTTGATAGTCATGCTTATATAAATATTTTGTCATACTGTGTCCCAATAAGTATCCGATTTCACACTATGGTTGTACAATACTTCCTCCACATTTTAAGTATACCTTGGGGTGGTCATGGTTCTCCATTGTTTTCATTCTGAGGGGCAAATAGGCTGAGAGATGGTGAGTAGCCTATGGTCACCCACTACCATTTATAGCTCATTTCCATTTTGAAAAATTAATTAAAACAATTTACATGCAGGCAAAATTTATTAAGTGGATTCACACAATATGTTGAAAGCACATCCAACTTGCACATCCAAAGCGCACGACTTCCCCTAAAGAATCCTGGGAAATGTCATTTCCCCCTCACAGTTATAGTTCTCACCACTCTTAACAAACTGCAGTTCCCATCATTCTGTGGTGGGATTCATGTGCTTCAAATGGGTGTTGAATGTGCTTTAAATGACCTCCTCCAAACATCCAAGCTTCAAATGTTCTTGGATATTCCAGCATCATTGTTTAATTAATACTACTGTCAAGTAGTAAGGCGATAATGAAAAGGAAATGGGATTCAAATTTACTCTGTTGCTTTTATGCACTGAGAATTCTTACTCTACAAATTAATTGCTGCTGGGCTGAGAAACATGTTGTTTAAGAAACTACACATGATGAATAGAGTGAAATCCCTAGCACACGTAAGAGTGAGGGTAGATTAACTAATTTTGGAGCCCATCGAACCCAACTGGAGCCAGACCACTGGCGGCATGCATTTGGAGTATTGCAATAACATTAATTAAATAATTGTATTTATAAAAATATAAATACTATAAGAAAACAATCAGAAGTTGGAAGGCACTTCAGGGAGAGGACTAAATTAGAATCTTTTCTCCTGCAGGTCTACTTTTCTAAGTGCAAGGAGCTCTTATACATGTAATTCCCTATCTCTGGTTGCAGTAGTACAGTTCTAACTGGGATGTACCAGAATGATTATTTGAATGTGCAGATCAGCTTTTTCTACTGATGTAATGTTGTTCTTATTAAGTAGTTCACATTGATCAGTTTAGTACTCCTAAAACAACCATGTAAGGCATCACAAAATTCCACAGTGTCAATATTACAAACTAGGGGCTCAGGCACACATATGTCCCTAAGGACACCCAAAGAACTGAGCTCAGATCTGAAGACTTCCTGACTATGTTATGAGGTATCAAATATTGGGAATTTTTAATCTTTGATTCATCTCAGTGAACCAGAGTTTGAAAAGGCCTGCAACAGCAAAGATTCATAAGAACATAAGAACATAAGAAGAGCCTGCTGGATCAGGCCAGTGGCCCATCTAGTCCAGCATCCCGTTCTCACAGTGGCCAACCAGGTGCCTGGGGGAAGCCCGCAAGCAGGACCCGAGTGCAAGAACACTCTCCCCTCCTGAGGCTTCCGGCAACTGGTTTTCAGAAGCATGCTGCCTCTGACTAGGGTGGCACAGCACAGCCATCACGGCTAGTAGCCATTGATAGCCCTGTCCTCCATGAATTTGTCTCATCTTCTTTTAAAGCCGTCCAAGCTGGTGGCCATTACTGCGTCTTGTGGGAGCAAATTCCATAGTTTAACTATGCGCTGAGTAAAGAAGTACTTCCTTTTGTCTGTCCTGAATCTTCCAACTTTCAGCTTCTTTGAATGTCCACGAGTTCTAGTATTATGAGAGAGGGAGAAGAACTTTTCTCTATCCACTTTCTCAATGCCATGCATAATTTTATACACTTCTATCATGTCTCCTCTGACCCGCCTTTTCTCTAAACTAAAAAGCCCCAAATGCTGCAACCTTTCCTCGTAAGGGAGTCACTCCATCCCCTTGATCATTCTGGTTGCCCTCTTCTGAACATTTTCCAACTCTAGAATATCCTTTTTGAGATGAGGTGATCAGAACTGTACACAGTATTCCAAATGCGGCCGCACCATAGATTTATACAACGGCATTATGATATCGGCTGTTTTATTGTCAATACCTTTCCTAATTATTGCTAGCATGGAATTTGCCTTTTTCACAGCTGCCACACACTGGGTCGACATTTTCATCGTGCTGTCCACTACAACCCCGAGGTCTCTCTCCTGGTCGGTCACCGCCAGTTCAGACCCCATGAGCGTATATGTGAAATTAAGATTGTTTGCTCCAATATGCATAATTTTACACTTGTTTATATTGAATTGCATTTGCCATTTTTCCGCCCATTCACTCAGTTTGGAGAGATCTTTTTGGAGCTCTTCGCAATCCCTTTTTGTTTTAACAACCCTGAACAATTTAGTGTCGTCAGCAAACTTGGCCACTTCACTGCTCACTCCTAATTCTAGGTCATTAATGAACAAGTTGAAAAGTACAGGTCCCAATACTGATCCTTGAGGGACTCCACTTTCTACAGCCCTCCATTGGGAGAACTGTCCGTTGATTCCTACTCTCTGCTTTCTGCTTCTTAACCAATTCCTTATCCACAAGAGGACCTCTCCTCTTATTCCATGACTGCTAAGCTTCCTCAGAAGCCTTTGGTGAGGTACCTTGTCAAACGCTTTTTGAAAGTCTAAGTACACTATGTCCACTGGATCACCTCTATCTATATGCTTGTTGACACTCTCAAAGAATTCTAATAGGTTACTGAGACAGGACTTTCCCTTGCAGAAGCCATGCTGGCTCTGCTTCAGCAAGGCTTGCTCTGCTTCAGCAAGGCTTGTTCTTCTATGTGCTTAGTTAATCTAGCTTTAATAATACTTTCTACCAGTTTTCCAGGGACAGAAGTTAAGCTAACTGGCCTGTAATTTCCAGGATCCCCTCTGGATCCCTTTTTGAAGATTGGCGTTACATTTGCCACTTTCCAGTCCTCAGGCACGGAGGAGGACCCGAGGGACAAGTTACATATTTTAGTTAGCAGATCAGCAATTTCACCTTTGAGTTCTTTGAGAACTCTCGGGTGGATGCCATCCGGGCCCGGTGATTTGTCAGTTTTTATATTGTCCATTAAGCTTAGAACTTCCTCTCTCGTTACCACTATTTGTCTTAGTTCCTCAGAATCCCTTCCTGCAAATGTTAGTTCAGGTTCAGGGATCTGCCCTATATCTTCCACTGTGAAGACAGATGCAAAGAATTTATTTAGCTTCTCTGCAATCTCCTTATCGTTCTTTAGTACACCTTTGACTCCCTTATCATCCAAGGGTCCAATTGTCTCCCTAGATGGTCTCCTGCTTTGAATGTATTTATAGAATTTTTTGTTGTTGGTTTTTATGTTCTTAGCAATGTTCTCCTCAAATTCTTTTTTAGCATCCCTTATTGTCTTCTTGCATTTCTTTTGCCAGAGTTTGTGTTCTTTTTTATTTTCTTCATTCGGACAAGACTTCCATTTTCTGAAGGAAGACTTTTTGCCTCTAAGAGCTTCCTTGACTTTGCTCGTTAACCATGCTGGCATCTTCTTGGCCCTGGCGGTACCTTTTCTGATCTGCGGTATGCACTCCAGTTGAGCTTCTAATAGAGTGTTTTTAAACAACTTGCAAGCATTTTTGAGTGATGTGACCCTCTGGACTTTGTTTTTCAGCTTTCTTTTTACCAATCCCCTCATTTTTGTGAAGTTTCCTCTTTTGAAGTCAAATGTGACCGTGTTGGATTTTCTTGCCAATTGGCCAGTTACATGTATGTTTAATTTAATAGCACTGTGGTCACTGCTCCCAATCGGTTCAACAACACTTACATCTCGCACCAGGTCCTGGTCCCCACTGAGGATTAAGTCCAGGGTTGCCGTCCCTCTGGTCGGTTCCATGACCAACTGGTCTAGGGAATAGTCATTTAGAATATCTAGAAACTTTGCTTCTTTGTCATGACTGGAACACATATGCAGCCAGTCTATGTCCGGGTAGTTGAAGTCACCCATTACTACCACATTTCCTAGTTTGGATGCTTCCTCAATTTCATATCTCATCTCAAGGTCTCCCTGAGCATTTTGATCAGGGGGACGATAGATCGTTCCCAGTATTAAGTCCCTCCTGGGGCACGGTATCACCACCCACAATGATTCTGTGGAGGAGTCTGCCTCTTTTGGGGTTTCGAGCTTGCTGGATTCAATGCCTTCTTTCACGTATAGAGCGACTCCGCCACCAATACGTCCTTCCCTGTCCTTCCGATATAGTTTATATCCAGGGATAACCGTATCCCACTGGTTTTCTCCATTCCACCAGGTCTCCATTATGCTCACTATATCAATGCTCTTCTCTAAGACCAAGCACTCCAGTTCTCCCATCTTGGTTCGGAGGCTCCTAGCATTAGCGTACAGGCACTTGTAAGCAGTGTCTCTCTTCAAGTGTCTTTGGCACTTGTGGTTAGGCCTGTGGTAATTTTGCTCTTCTGAATTTATATCCTGTGCCCCTGCTCTCACAATGCCTACTTCTAGGCCTACCCCTTTTAAAATTTCATCATTTCTTTGGTTTTTATCCCAGGGGGGAGGTTTATTCTGAACCGGACCTTTCTCAGTTCCTGTCGGGTTTCCCCCCTCAGTCAGTTTAAAAGCTGCTCTGCTACCTTTTTAATTTTAAGTGCCAGCAGTCTGGTTCCATTCTGGTTCAAGTGGAGCCCGTCCCTTTTGTACAGGCCCGGCTTGTCCCAGAATGTTCCCCAGTGCCTAACAAATCCGAACCCTTCCACCCGACACCATCGTCTCATCCACACATTGAGACTGCGAAGCTGGGCCTGTCTGGCTGGTCCTGCGCGTGGAACTGATAGCATTTCAGAGAAAGCCACCTTGGAGGTCCTGGCTTTCAGCATCCTACCTAGCAACCTAAATTTTGCTTCCAGGACCTCACGGCTGCATTTCCCCATGTCGTTGGTGCCAACATGCACCACGACCACTGACTCCTTCCCAGCACTGTCTACCAAACTATCTAAACGACGGGCGATATCTGCAACCTTCGCAACAGGCAGGCAAAACACCTTGCGGTCTACACGCCCATCACACACCCCACTGTCTATGTTCCTAATGATCGAATCACCCACTACAAGGATCCCTCCACCCCCTGGAGATATATCCTCGGCACGAGAGGATAGCTGCTCATCCCCCAAGGAATGGGTCCCTTTTAAGGGATCGTTTCCCTCTTCCTCAGCTGGATGTTCTACTTCCCCAAGACCATCGTTCTCCATGATAGCAGGAGAGCTATCATCGTTGGAGTGGGACACAGCTATAACGTCCCTGAAGGCCTCCTCCACACACATCTCTGCCTCTCTCAGCTTTTCCAGGTCCGCCACCTTGGCCTCAAGGAAATGAAGTCGTTCCCGGAGAGCCAGGAGCTCATTGCACCGAGAGCATACCCACGACTTCTGTCCAACAGGCAGATAGTCGTACATGCTGCAGGCGGTGCAAAACACTGGAAAGCCCCCACACCCCTGCTGGCTTCTTACCTGCATCGTTTTGTTTAAGGTTTATTACGTCAATGGGTTGGAGACTGCGGTTTAGTTGAGGTCAGGGAACAGACGGGCAGAGTGGGGGGCCCTGGGTTTCCTGGGAAACAGCCCCTCTGTGACCTCTGAGTACATATCTTGCAATGCCTGAAGGTTAGACTTCCTGACTCATGGAAATTTGGGATTTGTCACCCAGTAAGAATAGGTGCTCCTTTCAAAGAGAAAACAGAATAGCTCCTTTAAAACTAGGAGGTGTTGTGCATTTCTAAGCCTCTGGAGAAGACAGGATAAACTCCTGTCAAACAGAGAAACTGTTTTACACAAGGATTATGATAATCTTAACCTTGAGGAATCATCAGGAATCTACAGCAAGAGATCACACCTATTATCTGGGAACTGATCAGGACATGAGTGGGCTCCCACCTTCCTGATCACATTTACTTTGGGTTTACTTTGGGGTCAGTTTAGTTAGGAAAAGGTATAAAAAAACAGGAGGAGTGAGGAGGGGGGGCTCTTCTGGAGGGCTCCCGCTGCTGCCTCACCTACCAGCATACTCTAGCATCTTTGGGACAACCTCACGGGGCTTCAGAGCTAAGGATTGGGTGAGATCTTTCAAATCTAGCACTGGTTACACAAGGGCAGAGCTTTTGGCTCATTGGACTGTATACGAAAGGTCTCTTTCAATTTTAGACTTGAAGCAACTCTCCAGGAAAAGGTATATGCAACTATCTGGGCCTTTTTCTTTCCTTTTTTCTTTCTTTCTGTGTGGGTGAGTTTAATGAGAAAGTGTTTATAGGGCTAGTCTCTTTGCTTTAGTCTATCCAGTGTAGCTGAATGAATGAATGAATAATAGTTAGAAAACTACTCATTGTTAACTACAATTGTAAACTGCAATGTTTTTTCCTTGTTCCTTCTCTTAATAAAACCACTCTTTATCTTACTTTCAGTGTATGCGTTATTGGGTTAAGGGTAAAATTATACATGTTCTGGGGGTGACGTGCGGGTAACTCCAGCAAAAGATCCTGCTGCTCTCTTTTGGGGAATTTGGATTTCTAGTGAGCTCTGCTCATGAGGAAGTTCAAGGTCCCTTTGTAACAACTAAATGTAGATTTTCAATCACTAAAGTAAACCAGCTCTTTTCATTACCTGGACTAGCACTGCTTATTCCAAGCCATGTTTCAGGGGACCCTGCAAGACTTAGACACTTATCAGAGGTTCCTCAATGAGAATGCCACCAACAATGACCAACAAATTTCCCTGAATCACAGCTTGTCCATCAAGCTCAAGTGTCCCCCGCAAAGTACAACCACAGAGGAACATTAGCTGTGTCCTAGGAGTGCAAACTCAGTTCATGCGGGCCAACAATGAGGTCTAAGAGGACTGGCTAATGCTCTATATGAACTGTGAGCCCTAGAATGTATCCAGAATCCTTTAAGCCAGGAGTGGTGGTTTTTTAGCCCAAAGCCACATTGCATAATTCTGAAGTATTGTCATTACTTAGTACTTTTTGCCAAAGGGTGACTTTTTTATTATCTCAGATCTGAGTCCTGCAGTTCATCATAATTTCTCAGACCTAATCATGCATTAGTGTATATCATTCATAGTGAAACCTAGTGGTAAGAAGTAATAAATTTATAAATATGAAAATGAAACCCTTGTGTTGGTTTATAAAATTGTTTCTCCAGTGCGTCTACAGGGCACACTAGTTTTGTAACATTACTTTAAAATTGCTTAATATGACTTTTCATGGGTTTTTTTTAAAAAAAAAACATTATATTGTTTGGCACTCTATGATTCCACAAATAATAGAAAGTTCCAAAGGCAGTTGATACTTTCTCAGCAAGACTTTCTCTTTTATATGATTGGTAATTCTATTTTTAATGCTTTCCACCAATTTTCCCACAACAGACATTAAGCTAACTGGCTTGCAAATTTTCTGGCTGTCTCCTAGATCTCTTTTTTAAAATTAGCCACTTTCCAGTTCTCAAGTACGGAAGCTGATCTTAGGAATGTTACATGTTTTTGTTATAAGATCAGCAATTTCACATTTGAGTTCTTAAAGAACTCTTGGGGTTACTGATGTTCATTTTTAATTTGTTGATAAAACATATAACTTTGTTTCTTGTCACCCCCATTTGCCTCAGTTCCTCAGACTCCCTTCCTGACAAAGTTCAGGCACAGGGATCTGTCTTACATCTTCCTCAATGAGAATATTTGCTAAAAATTCATGCAGCTTCTCTGCATTCACAGTTTCTTCCTTTAGCGCACATTTGACTCCCTTGTCATCCAAAAGGCCAACCATCTCTTCAGCCAGTTTCCTGGTTCTAATGCATTAAAAATAGTCTTAATGTTTTTAGCATGTGCTCCTTCAGTGTGCATCCCTTATTGCCAACTTACATTTCTTTTGCCAAAGTTTGCATTTCTTTTTGTTCTCATTTGGACAAGACTTCCACTTTCGGAAGGAAGTCTTCTTGTCTCTAATAGCTTTCTTGACTCTGCTTGTTAACCATGCTGGCATGCTCTGTGCCTTGCTGGTACCTTTCTCAATCTGCAATATATAGTTTAGCAGAGCTTCTGTTATTATAGTTTTGAATAACCTCCAAGCATTCTGGAAAGATTTGGCCTTCTTCATTTTCCCTTTCAACTTCCTTTTTGCTAGCTCCTTCATTTTGGGGAAATTTCTTCTTCTGAAGTCATATATGACTGTTGTGCTTTCTTAGCAATTGACATTTTACATGTATTCTGAATTTGGTAGCACTGTGATCAGTATTCCTAATCCGTTAAACAACACTTACATCTTCCACCAGGTCCTGGGAGCCTCGTAAGATGAAGTCCAAGGTCACCATATCTCCAGTCTGTTCTATCATCAATTGTTGTAGGGCAGTCATTTAGGGTATCTGAAAATGTTACTTCTCTGTTGTGACTGGAACACATGCGGGTAACTGAAGTCATCTATTTCTGCAGCATTTCCTGTTTTAAGTGCCTCTTTGATTTCATTCTCCATCTCAAGATCACCCTGGACATTTTTTATCAGAAGGACAATAGTACATCCCCAGTGCTAAATTACTCCTTGGCTCTGGTATCACCAGCCCCAGTGATTCTGTGGAGGAGTCTGCCCCTTTGGGGATTTCTAGCTTATTGGACTCTACATCTAATTTGACATACAAAGTGACACTGCCTACAGTATGCCCTCCCTTGTCCTTCCCACATAATCTGTATCCATTCCATCAGGTTTCTGTTATGCCCACTGTATCTATGCTGTCTTCAAAGGTCAAGCAGTCCACCTCACCCATTTTGGCTCAATCCATTACCATATAAACCCCTATACATGATGTCTCTCCAAATGTCTCTGGCACGTGTTTTACCCTATTGTGTTTTGGCATCTTTGAATTGCTATCATGTCCCTCTACACTTTCATTGCCTAGTTCAATCCCTCTCCCATTTGGACAATCATAAACTTTTTCACCCTCATCTCTAAGGGAAGATGTATCCTGAACTGTATACTCCTCAGCTCCTGTCAGCTTTCTCCCAGCAATCACTTTAAAAGCTGCTTTGCCACCTTTTTATTTTAAGCGCCAGCAGTCTGGCTCCCTCCCATTTCAAGTGGAGCCCATCCCTTTTGCACAGGCCTGGCTTGTCCCAAAGCATTCCCTAGTAACATCTTGTCCATCTATTGAAACTCTTCAGCTCTGTAAGTCTAGCAAGCCCTGCATGGGGGACAGGTAACATTTCAGAGACAGCTATCTAGGAGATCCTGGCTTTCAGCCTCCTATGTAGGCTTCCAGGACTGTATAACTACAGTTTCTAACATAATTGGTGCCAAAATGCACCACAGCCACTGACTCCTCCCCAGGCCTATCTATCAGGCTATCTAGAAGATGCATAACTTCTGCAAGCTTCATGTCAGGTAGAGCAATTCACCATGTTATCTACATGCCCACCACAAACCCAGTTATCAATGTGACTCATGACTGAATCACCCATTGCAAGAGGTCTCCACCCCTTGGAGGAGTATCCTCAGCACAAGAGAATATTTGCTCCACCCCAAAGGAATGGGTTCCATCTAAGGGATCATTTCCCCCTTCCTCTGTGACACCTTCCTTCCCTGAACCAGAGCTTGGAAAAGTTACTTTTTTTGAACTACAACTCCCATCAGCCCAATCCAGTGGCCATGCTGGCTGGGGCTGATGGGAGTTGTAGTTTAAAAAAGTAACTTTTCCAAGCTCTGCCTGAGACCCTCCTTTTCCATGATAGCAGAGGAACTCTGGAAGTGGGACACTACTATCATATTTTGGAAGGCCTCATTCACCAATCTCTCTGGCTTTCTCAGCTTCTCCAGGTCAGCTACTTTGGCCTCAAGGGAATGAACTCATTCACAGAGGGCCAGGAGCTCACTGCACTGAGCACACACCCACAACTTCAGTCCAGCAGACACAGAGTTGCACATATAATATTTTGTAGAATATACTCCGGCTGGCTTTTTATCTGCATACCTGTTATTCTTGTTCATTGAGTGAGTATACTTTGGAGCTTTGGATTTATTAGGTCAATAAAAGTGGGAAGTAGTCTGCTCTAGCTTTCCTGGCTTGATGCCAAACTCACAGAGCTGTCTAACTTGTTTGTTACCTTAATACTCTGTCACTTGAGCCAAGAATCTTTGTCAGCTGGGGCTCCCCTCTCGCTCATAAAGTGGGGTCTCTCACTAGGTTATCCTAAACTTATAATCCTGGATAGCTTTCCCCAAATGCTGCTACAGCCAGTTAGATCAGACACATTTGAAAACAAAAGGAAATATGGCTCAGCTATTGAACTGTACCAATTTCCAGCAAATAGAAATTTGAAATGAGGATTTAGATCAATTTAGCCCACTGGAAATGGGGGATTTTGTCAGGGGAATGAACTCTGAGTGGTGATTTAGTGGAGGAATTAAGGTAAGAATGTGGGATTTTTGTCAGGGGAGTGGACAATATGTAGTGATTAAGTGGAGCTTAAAGTGAAGATATGGGCATTTGAAGCCCCATTGGGAATACAAGGGTCTGATACATTGTTGAAGTTTTAAAACTGAATTAGTTTTAAACCAATTTTGAACCTGACCTAAAGGCTGAGATTTTAACTTGGACTGAGGCCTGCCCCTTTCTCTTTAGTCTATATGGCATGCTTAATAACCTTAAGCCAAGCCTACACTGAGCTCTGACTGAGATTTTATTAGGGTATAAGTTACCATATCCAGTTTTAAGTTATCACATACTCTAGTTTTGAAAACTGAACCAGTTTTTAATGTAATACTGAACTGAAAGTGACACTCTAGGTTTTTAAAGGTGAACTAGTGTTTAACTGGTTCTTAACTGATCAGAAAACAAACTTTTAACATGGTCTGAGGCCTTCCCTTACACCTAAAATGGAATTCTACACATTGAGCTGAAAGCTAAACTAGCACTTTTTATGTTGTTGACTTTTCTGCTAGCTAGGTCTGTACTGTGTGCAACTATATGTTAGATTCTTTTTACCTGTCCCCCAAAATAGTTTTTAATCTAGGTTTCTGACTGGTTTACTGCTGTTCCTCACAGCTGCCGTGCTAGGGCAGAGCTGAAAAGTGCATTTCTACAGACTTACCACCCTTAGGATTCAGTTCCTGAGCTATAATTGAAACTATTTCAGTGTGAAGATATTTTATTGTTTTTAAATGTTTTTAAAATCTTTGGATTGTTGTTCTTTTGTTGTTGCTGTTTGACACCCTGGGTTCCTTTGGGAGAAGGGGTGGGATAAAGAGGAGGAGAATTAAAGTTTTTATAGGATTTACCCTACTGGGATTTCTCTCCTAGAGCACAATGCAATTGCTGTGTTCTTCATATAGTTTTCGCTGATGCTTTAATAAATGAGTTGCACTGTATAACACATTTGTTACATTGATGCTTTGTCACTGGAACGAAGACACTGTGTCAGCAGAGCTCCCCTCTTACCCATAGAAGGACAAGCAATCAGTGATGGAGAAAGCAAGATCTTCAGAGGAATGATGGAATCCTTCCAAGCCATTGTGGACAAGAAAGAATGCTCCCTAAATTTATCTTCTTACTTCTTCACCGTATCTGAAAAACTACTCCATAGCTACAGTAGCTATAAACTCTTTTCTTATCTGAACCCTAAGTGACTATAATATCTAAGAAAAAATAACTTAGTATGTCTACAGCACCTTAGAATGTTCAACTCACTTCTTACGCATACTCTCAGGACCAAAGCAGATATAGTAATTTATGCAACTAACAGTTGTGTGATGTTTTTGCTCCTTAATATAGCTGTTTACATTAAAATAAAAAACACCTGGGCAATTGCTAATTGTGTGAATAGCATCACATCTGCTTTGGCCCAAGAACTGCTTCGTTTATGGCTCACAACTCACAGTCTTATCATTATGCCACACTTGCAAAAAATGAGCCAAGTCTTAATTACATGTTACCTGTGACAAAGGCTCCACGTGTAGAAGGGGCAGTGGGGCTATGCTGTAGGCCCCACACCCAACATTGCATAGCTCCCTGATCATGCCACCAAACATGCACGTGGACATCTGAGCAGGGAAGCCTATGCTCATAGAGCACTAGGCTTCCTTGCTCAGATATGGACATGGTGCAGATGTTGGGGCAGGGGGAGAGCTGGGCCAAGGAGTTATGTGTTATCACTGTCAAGACCTCCAGCACAGTCCTCCTGTCCCTTCTATATATAGGGCTTCTCACATGAGGGCTCTACTTTTTTTAAAGAAGTGTGTGTGTGTGTGTGTGTGTGTGTGTGTGTGTGTGTGTGAGTGTGTGTGTGTGTGTGTGTGTGTGTGTGTGTGCACATACTAGGACTGTGGACAGGCCACCCAGTTGTCTCCAGGCTATGGCCCCTGGATCAGGCCAATCCACTCTGTACTGACCCAGGGACTACCTGCACAGTGCTGCTTCAGGGGGCAAGAAGAAGGAGGGGCCTGGTGGGAAGAATGAGAGGTTGGGCGGGAAAGGCATCCATCCCCCACCCCTTCTCCTGCAAAGTTGCAGCCATGTGGTAGGTCTCTCCTTTTCCAAATTTCTCCTTCCCACCCTTCCTGCCTCTCTTTCCTACACCTCACCTACTGATAGCATCAGATCACTCTGGGCCACCCAGCCTGATCCACAGCAATCCGGGGCTGTTTCAGCCTGACTTGACTGAAGCCTGGATTCCCCTTTAACAGCTGGATTTGGTTTAGGCCTTGGCCAAATCCAGTGCACAGTCCTAGTGCATACAGTCACAGACTCACAGGTATGACAGTACAGTGTTGCTGGCCTGTCGCTCAGATATGAGTGAGTGAAGGTTTCTCAGATTCCTTGGCCATCGTCATTTTAGCTTGTGGATATTAGGAAATTGTGTTTTGAAACAAACAAATTGTTTTTGGCTATAAAAATAACATGAATGCCAAGCAGAATGGCTAAAAAAGGATGAGCTTCCCAAAGAGAAGAATTTTACCAAAATCTCTCTGTTAGGGACAGAGCTCAGCACCACCTATAAGGCTGTAATACTTTCCTGAAAATGTGGATAGTTGTTTCTTTTTTAAAAAGTGTGTTAAGGTACACTTGGCAGTACATGGAGCTCCTTGTGTTCAAACAATGCTCAAACTACAAAGCCAGTTCTGAAATGCATTTCTTTGATTTTGGGCCCCTGGATTGGATCTATGTTCTTGCCAAGGCGTAATTATCCTATTATTCTTACCTATACTTCTTCAGAACTGTGTGGTATTAGGGGACAAGATGCAGAGTTGAACAAATGAATTGATTTGACCCCATGTTACAGCTGCTATGTGCATTTTCCTCATAATGGCCATGTTTAGTCTCTGTTGGAAAATAAAACTGTCATCTACTTCCTCTACCCTCTGTCCTTCATTGATTCTATAAGTGTCTGCTCTTGTGACTTTCCTCACCTTGTTTCTTCCATCTGCTGTTCATTTGAATCCAATGGTGACTGCTTTGTGCCTAACCTGAGTATGGTGCTTGTAACCAACAGGTGTACACCCATAGCACATTCCTTTGTTTAGGTATTTGTTTGGATTGTGAGAGTTGGAAAGCCACATGTACATTGACATAACCAAAGTACAGGCGGGCCCCGCTTATATGGCAGGTTCCGTTCCGGACCCCCGCCGTAAAGCGGAAATCACCGTAAAGCGGAACCCCATTGAGTATAATGGGATGTGGCGCACGAAAACGAGGCAAAAATGCCGCAAAAGCAGCTTTAAAGCGGGAAATGAAAGCTGCTGCATTAGCGGAACGCCGGGAAGCGAAGCGCCGGGAAGCGGGGCCCTACTGTATTACAAAATTATATTCACCCACAATCTGGAAACCTCTTGCAAGACTACTGCCATGTTCTCTGTGGGGCTGCTCTTGAAGATAGTACAGAAATTTCAGCTAGTACAGATTGGTGCACCAGCTTGGTTCTCAAGTAGGGATGGAAGAATCTGTCAGTTTCAGTTCTCTCCATTTCTCATTTTCCAAGCTTAAATTCTATTGTTCAGGTTTCTGCAGCATATTTTTATATTCAGTTTTGACTAATGTACCCATTTATGCAAGCAATTTCTCCAAATATAATGCATTGTTGTTATTGTCACTAATATATTATTTTTATGCACATTGTCCTCTAATATATGCATTTTTTGTAAACATGGTTTGGTTGGAGAACTGCATCACAAAATTTGGATACATGTGAATTTTGAAGGATGGCTGTGTTTCGGTTGTCATATTATTTCACAAAGTGCGAATTTGATAGATTCGGCTTTAAATATATGAACTGAATCGAATTTCTCACCCTTCCCTTTTCTCAAGTCACAGGGATGAAATTTCTCCTGTACCGAGGGTTCCTGATTGGTTGCCACCAGTTTTTTTCCGGACTCAGTTTGATGTGCTGGTCCTTAAAGATTTCACCTCTGGCTGCTCACAATGGCATTTTCCCCCATATCACATTACACTCGTAGATCTTGTGAAAAAGCCGTGCTGACTCCTTGTGCTGTCACCTTGGGAGGCTTGGTTGGCAACTATAAAGAGGTGGGGACTTTTTTGTCATGTCTCCACAGGTATGGAACTCCTTTTGGGATATTCCTTTTAATCCCACCTCTGGTTCTCTTTTGAATGGCTGTGAGAACTTTTTCAGAAAGTATTTGGAAAGATGCAATTTAAAAATTGTGCTATGTTGCTTGTATTTTATTATTTCTTGATGTTTTTTTATTGATATTGACTTTTTTGTGGATTCATAACCTGCTTTTGATCTATGCACACAGAGTTTGAAACCAGGAGCTCTCTTTTGTGTACATTCTGATACTTCTGTTGTTATACTGAGATCGCTATTTGAGTGCTGCTACACACCAACCCTTTCAATTATACATTGCTGAAGGTGCTTCTCCTCCAGCTGCCCACTGCATTCATTTGCTCCACAGTCGCCAGGTCTGGACTCCCTAGTGCAGCCTTTCCCAACTAGTGGGCCACCAGATGTTGTTGGACCACAACTCCCATCAGCCTCAGCCAGCATTGCCAATGGTCAGGAAAGATGGGAATTGTGGTCCAACAACATCTGGTGGCCCACTAGTTGGGAAAGGCTGCCCTAGTGCATTAATATGTGTTACAAAGTATAATTGCTCATTTTTTAAAAAATATTTATAGTATTTCATTCAGCTCTGTAAATAATACGACTGCAAAAATACCTCATCATCTGGGTTGGCAGAAGACGAATGGAGAGCTCCACCTCTCTTCTGCCAGCCCACTCGCTTGGATGGAATTCTTTCCCTTTTATGGCAACCAGGCTTGTGGTTGAATACCAGGTAGACTAAATTTCATTTTATTTATTTATTTAGTGAGTGAGTGAGTGAGTGAGTGAGTTAGTTAGTTCCCAGAACTGGCACTCAAGGTGGCTTACAAAAATTAAAACAATTACAGTTTAAAACATAGATAAACCTTACAGAAGTTGTAATTAAATGTAATTAAACTAATCCTAAAATTAAAAGCATTTAAAACATAGTGATTAAAAAGAAACAAAATGCCAATCAGTAAAAACAGCACCCTATTTAATAGCCCTTGCAGTCAGTTCCCAAAAGCCTGTCAAACAGAAGTCTTCACCTAATGACGGAAGGACAGCAGGGAGGGAACCAGCCTCACCTCCCTAGAAAGGGAGTTCCAGAGACTGGGGGCAGCCACCGAGAAGGCTCGTTCCTGTGTTCCCACAAGATGTGCCTGTTAGGGTGGTGAGACCGAGAGAAGGGTCTCCAGGCTCATATGGGAAGATAAGATAGCTGCAAGTCAGATGCATTCAACATTTACTATCTGGATAGAGAATGGTGGGTAGGTGGGTGGGGGTAGGAATCTCGTGAATTCAATGCACTGGTATTTTGTGCACCCTCATTGTAATGTCTAGAGACCAGGATAAGTGCATGATAACATGATTTTTAAAAGAATCTCTCAGAAGCAAAATGGGCAATATTTTATAGGTATCCCCCCAAAAAGAAAAAATCCAGGGATCATCTGTAGTCAATAGAGACAAGTGAACTAAATGGTCAAGGGTTTAGGCAGGTGGGTCATCATCATTACAACCACAGAGAAGTACGATACCATCAAGGTGTAGTGATATAAACTAGGGTCACTTTCACCCTTTACTGTGGCTGCCAACAGCAATCCAAATTTAAGATATGTATATTTGGCTTATCAACACCAATCACCTGTGGCAATTCCTATCGACATTGCAACAAACTACAAAAAGCCAGTACTTTATCATGTCTGGAAAAGGAGTTCAAAATAAGTTCACGTGTAGCTCTGCCCATAAACATCTAGGAGGTTTATGTTCATATAACCACTAAACTGGAACCTCTGGGGTTTCTTGTACATTTTTACCTTTTTGAATTGCAAATGAAATGGCTTGGATTGAATTGATTGTAGTTTCTGCAACTGTATACTGATAGTCTGAGAATGTATGACTTATCAGCAGCTCAAAGCTTTCTTCAAATTGTGCATTATGCTAATAGTTCCAATGGATAAAAAATGGAGGCCCTCAATCAAGACTAGGCTGAAATGAGTTGCCTCCTGGGTCTTATTCAGGAAAGAAGATTCATAAACATTCCTGAGCAGACCCTGAATTCTCCTTGGTTTTAAAAGACTTTCTAAGAGGGCAAGGAAGAATAGGGATGTTAGAATTACCATTGTAGTCAATGTTTTTGTTTTGTTCCCTGACTCCAGGGGGATTGTCTGAAAGGCAAAGTGGATAGAGTAGAAGGTTCTATACAAGACTGATAAACTAGGAGGAATAAATGCGTAGTGGAATAGCATAATCTCACCTGTGGAACCCCTGCTTCTAAGCATATGCCAGCATACTGTTGTGGTTAGAGTGTCAGACTAGGACCTGGGAGACCAGGTTCAAATCTTCCCTTGGCCATGAAGCTCACTGGGCAACCTTGGGGCAGTCACCAACTGTCAACCTAATCTACCTCACAAGGTGATTGTGAGAGTCATATTGAGAGGGCGAGAGTCATATTGAGAGGGCGAGAGTCATGCATACCACCTTCAGCTCCTTGGAGGAAAGGTGGGATACAGATGCAATAATAAATATTTATTTATTTTATTTATTTATTTATTTAGTTTAATTTATATACCGCCCTAAGCCCGAAGGCTCTCTGGGCGGTGTACAAAAAGATAAAAACAAGCACAATATATAAATACAATAAATACAATAAATCAAAAAACAAAACAAACAAACAATAACGAACCAAACAACATCCAAAATACGGAAATGCTGTTTAAAATACACTTTGAAATGCCTGGGAGTATAAAAAGGTTTTCACCTGGCGCCGAAAAGATAGTAGCGTCGGCGTCAGGCGCACCTCATCAAGGAGACTGTTCCACAGTTCGGGGGCCACTACTGAAAAGGCCCTGGTTCTAGTCACCAGAAGGTAGTGCTTGGGGAACATTGCTCGATACCCTGGACTCTCCATTGTGGAGTCCCGCAGGGATCGGTACTGTCCCCCATGCTTTTCAACATCTACATGAAGCCGCTAGGTGCGGTCATCAGGAGTTTTGGGGTGCGTTGTCATCAGTACGCTGATGACACGCAGCTCTATTTCTCCTTTTCATCCTCCTCAGGTGAGGCTGTTAACGTGCTAAACCGTTGCCTGGCCGCGATAATGGACTGGATGGGAGCTAACAGACTGAAGCTCAATCCAGACAAAACTGAGACGCTGTTGGTGAGTGCCTTATCTGCTCAGATGGTGGATGTTCATCCTGTTCTTGATGGGGTTACACTCCCCTTGAAGGAACAGGTTCGTAGCTTGGGAGTTCTTTTCGATCCTTCCCTGTCTCTTGAGGCCCAGGTGGCCTCGGTGGCACGGAATGCTTTTTACCATCTTCGATTGGTAGCCCAGCTACGTCCCTATCTGGACAGTGACGTCCTCACTTCAGTTGTTCATGCTCTGGTAACTTCTAGATTGGACTACTGCAACGCGCTCTACGTGGGGCTGCCCTTGAAGACTGTTCGGAAACTACAGCTAGTCCAGAATGCAGCGGCCAGATTGTTGACGCGGACCAGAAGGTCTGCTCATATAACACCTGTTCTGGCCTGTCTGCACTGGCTTCCTATTTGTTTCCGGGCTAGATTCAAAGTGCTGGTTTTGACCTATAAAGCCCTACACGGCATGGGACCGCAATACCTGGTGGAACGCCTCTCCCAATATGAACCTACCCGTACACTACGCTCAACATCTAAGGCCCTCCTCCGAGTACCACCCCATCGAGAGGCTCAGAGGGTGATGACTAGAACTAGAATGCTTTTCGTTTTGCTGCTGTTAAATTGTCTCGTTATGTTTGCTGCCCTGAACTCCTTTGGGAAGAAGAGTGTGGGTGGGGCAAAGTGGTTAGAGTGTTGGACTGGGACCTGGGAAACCATGGTTCAAATCCCTACTTAGCCATGAAGCTCACTGGGTAACCTTGGGCCAGTCAGTGCCTCTCAGCCTAACTACTTCACAGGGTTGTTGTGAGGAAAAAATGGAGAGGCAGAGAACTACATCACCTTGAACTCCTTGAAGGAAAGGCGGCGTATACATGCAACAATCAAATACGAAATAATAAAATATATATTTAATAAACAACAGCAGCAACAATAATGCAAGACTGCAATGTTTTAACATGTTTGGGGATATAAAAGCTTAGATTACATAAGATGCCTTTGACAGGAAAGAGCCTTCAGGATGCCCTCAGTTCCCAGAACTATCTAATATTGGCCCTTCTATTTCATTTTTTAGTAAAAGGGGTTGAAGAAGGGTGCATGGGGGAATCAGCCTAATTGTCTTTGGTTGGAGAGTAAAATATTTATGGGAATTGGCTTGAGACTATGGCACACCATACTGATTAAAGACACAGATGAATGAGATTATGAGTAGGGTTAGAGTTGAATCAAGGGCCTGGGAGAGGGTAATCTGCTTGGCAAAGGATTTCCTACAATTCCACATGTTTCTGGCTTTGCTGGTTTACTAGCTTCTTTCTTATTTGTGCTGAATGGGGTGGCAGGGGGGGAGCTCTCTAACCAGCAAATGCACGGAGGCGCAAGACCCAAGGAAGAGAATTTTCTCTGGCTGTGTTCAACAAGGATGGGGGAGAGAAATAGCAGAGCAACACCAGTAGGCAAAATGGACCAGGTAATGGACAAATGCACCCAAGAGGTGTCTGGTTTGGATCTGCTCTGAGAGGTTAGAAGGCTGCACCAGCACTTGGGGAAGGGTCATAGCTCAGTGGCAGAGCAGAAGGTCCCAGGTTCAATCCATGGCATCTCCAGGCAGGGCTTGGAGATGATCCCATCTGAAATCCTGGAGAACTGCTGCTAGTCCATGTAGATAATACTAAGCTAGATGGACCAATGGTCAGACTTGGTATAACGTACCTTCCTATGTTCCTATGACTGGGAAGAAAGCAGATTCAAATATCTGCTCAAACTTGATTTGGCGGAATGGTTGACCCTAGGCAAGTCTCTCTCTCTCTCTCTCTCTCTCTCTCTCTCTCTCTCTCTCTCTCACACACACACACACACACACACACACACACACACACACAGAGTCTAATCTACCTCACAGGGTTGTTGCTATTGCAAGGATAAACTCTCAAGACGGGTCAGAGCTGTCTGCATTATGCACAATCTTGTTTAAAAAGAAAAAAAATAGAAACTAAAATCTAAGGCTATAATCATAACCTCCTTGCCTGGGAGAAAGCCTCACTGAATTCAATAGGACTTACTTCTGACTAGACTGTGCCCTGCATAAATGACGTAAATTAAGCAAAGTGGCATATATCTCCATAGTTGGCATACTGTATTTTGATGGTGCTGGTAAAGGGGGCAATGGGTTATGTTGAGCAATAATGCTCCACCCACTTTAAGCCATTTGGACACTTCTTGTGATACCATAAGCAAATTTTGTATGATGGCTCTTGAGATCAAGGAGCAGGTTTTTGTCTGCAATTCATGCCATTTTGAATTGAGATGGTGGACTGAACCTTTCAAACCTGCACTGATTCTAACCACTGATTTCAAAACTGTACTGATTTTTTTTTAATTCTTAGAATTCCTGAGCAATGCTGGGTATGAAGCTGCTTGATGATGATGATGATGATACAAGCCACTCTCTGGTTTGCTAGATCTGCTTTATGTATGGCTGCCCACATCCTTGGCCGGCATTTGCAGCACCTTCTCAAGAAACTGCAAACTACGTTACAGAAAGCTGGAGGGAAGCAGTGGGAAATTCCAAGTTAGCAGATGAAATCACAATTCCCAGGACTTTGCAATGCGAAAAATCAAAAACAAAACCGCTTACAAAGAAATTACACACAACTCAGATATTGATGGTTTCCAGTGCACAAGTCATTGCATTTTTCTGGAACTCATTCAGCAGGAAGACATTACCATGTTGGTCAGCAAATTCCAGCTGGGACATTTTTCAACAGGATGTGGGAAAGACAAAATACAAAATACAACAGATGCAATGCGGTGGTGGTGGGGAATGACTTCTTTTCAAATTAAGACCTAAAACCTGAAAACTAATAATTCTCTCTCTCTCTCTCTCTCTCTCTCTCTCTCTCTCTCACACACACACACACACACACACACACACACACACACGTACATTTTGCTATGCCCACTGTCTTGCTTTATCTTGACGTGTATATAAATGAGTTAATTTGTAATTTCTTTGCTATAGCTCTCAGAAATGATGTGAAAACATCAGCAGATTACCTGTATACTTGCTCAATGCAGAGGGTGACAACTGGACATCTATATCTGTTTTCTTCCTACATTTGTGCTGCTGCTGCTGCTGCTACTACTACTACTACTACTACTACTACTACTAAGTTATATGTTCTTAGTAATATCACTGGATGAACGCAAACATTTATTTTAAATTGTCATCTACATATTAACATCAACTCCAGCACACCCTAGAATACTGAGGGGTCAGCCCCCTTGCTCCCCAAAAATGCAGGCAGCTGTATTGAATCATTCTCATGCAAATATATCTATCCACACACAGCAGCAGCCCATAGCATAATTCCAATTTATGAGGATCCGAATAGCTGACTGCAATCTTCGGGGAGTAAACTCCATTGAACTCAGTAGATACTATAGGGCACTGATGTGTGTGTTGTATGTGAAACTGCAGCTCCCTGAAGCTAGGCCAATGCCTTTCCTCTTACACCATCAGCGCTTTCTTTCCTTTGCCAGCTTGCAGGCTGTACTCTAGACTCTAAGGGGGGATCATCATCATCATCATCTTACCTGCCCTTCACCACAAGGTCCCAGAACTGTTTGCAACAATATAGAAATACATAAATCTGTTGGAACAATTTATAAACAAAAGAATAGGGTGGATCTTAAATACATATTGCAGGTGACAAAAGCCAGAGTAAAAGAGATGTGTCTTCAGCCTGGGATGGAAGCTATACAGCATGGGTGGGGTGTTGCTGAACTACAACTCCCATCAGCTCCTGCAAAAATGATCAATGGTCAGGGATAATGGGAGTTGTAGTTCAGCAACATCTGGAGGGCCAAGGTTCCACATCCCTGATGATGCTATATGCACTTCTGTGAGGATGGAATTGCACAATTTAATGGCTGCCATAGAGAAAGCCCTCTCTTGGCTAACTGGACCAGCTTGGGTGAACATTCAGTCAGTTGATCTCATCAAGCCCTATAAAGCCTTAGACTTTATATATACTAAGAATGCAAGAAGATCTATCTAGTCCAGCATCCTGGCCAGCCAGATACTTTCAGGAAGCCCAAAAGCAGGACATGAGGACTATAGCTCTCTCCCAGTGTTGGTCATGGAAATAGCATATTGCCATCTAGTAGCCATTGATAACCTCTCTGAATTTGTCTAATCATCTAATTTGGTGGCCATCCCCTCACATGGCTTTTCAGTAGTAGGTAATGAAACGTGTTGTGCAAGCCTGGAAGTGGCACTGTGAGGTGCTCCATCAGGGAAATGTAAGTGGACAGGCAATCTTGTTATCTCTTAACCACCGGGTGGGAGCAAAACAAGGATATTAGGACTTGCGTATAGATCATCTTAAAGAAAATGAAAGGAACAGAGACAGCGAAGGCAGATAGGAACATAAGAAGCTGCCTTAACCTAAGTCAGACCACTGGTCCATCCAGCTCAGTACTGCTTACACTGACTGCCAGTGGCTTTCAAGGGTTTTAGGCAGGGGATATTCTCAGCCCTACCTGGAGATTCAGTGGCTACTAGCCATGATGGCTGTGACCTGCCTCCATAGGCAGAGGCAGTGTGCTTCTGAAAACCAGTTGCCAGTTGCCGCAGGAGGGTGGAGTGCTCTTGCGCTCAGGTCCTGCTTGTGTGTTTCCCATGGGCATCTGGTTGGCCATTGTGAGAACAAGATGTTGGACTAGATGGGCCACTGGCCTGATCCAGCAGGCCCTTCTTATGTTCTTAAGAGATTCTCAGAACTGAACCTGAGCTCTTCTGCATGCACACCAAATGTCCTATCTCTGAACTACAGCATAGAGTTGTGTGGTATAACCACTTGTGTTGATAAACCGTTTGAGTGTATATAGATTACCATATTATCATCTCTCCCACACAGATGACCAGAGCTCCCCCTAGGGTACCTTGGTCACCTATCTGAAATCTCTGAATTGTCCTTTGCGGTGAAGAGAATGTTACTGCTTCCTCGCTTCCCAAGATGTCTTGACAATGCATAGGGAAAAATGGAAGAGACACTTAGCAGAACTCTATAGCCACTTCCCTAGGGATCAGACCCTCTGAAGTCAAGCCATTTGGAAGCTGTATGCCCTTAGCATCGTGTGCTGCCGGTAAGCACTTGGTAAGCTAGTTTGTCAACACTGTTTTGCTTAAACTGATCGTTATTTTTTATGATACTTGCATTGTCAAGACATAGTTTAACTATGCACTATGTGAGAAGTACTTCCTTTTGTCCATCCATAATCTCCCACCATTCAGCTTCAGTGGATGACCCTGGGCTCTAATACTATGAGAGGGAGAAAAAAATCTCTCTCTATGCATAATCTTGGTTGATATATCTTTAAACAAAGCTTCACCATGCACAAGGAGAAAAAGAATTTAGATTTGGCATGAATTTGAGAGTATGACTTCAGGATCAGGATGTGTCTGGCTAGTGTGTCCTGGACTGAAAACATTTTCTATAAGCAAACTGGGTTTCAGAAAAAGAATGTATGGATGTTTTTGTTTGCATTTGGAGATGCTCCCTTAAGGCTTCAAGACTTGTGTATATCGAAGTTTTGCTCTACAATGATCTCTTTAAAATGAAAGGAAAATAAGGCTTGTCAAGAGAGAGTACTCTTTGTGCACAGATCCCCAGAGACCTCTTGTAGATCTTCAGTAAGTAACAGCTAGGAAAAAAATGCTTCTCAGGCCAGCCAACCTGTCACCATTCATATGTAATTAACTTCTAGCCATTTTTTTAAAAAAAATCCTCCTTTGGGAAAACTGGTGTAAAAGGAAGTGGCATTTTTCTTTTCCTTGACAAGATTCTCATTAATTGCTGAAGAATCACATAAAAAAGAGTGGGGCAGGTGTGGGATTTCTGCCTGTGATCTGGCTTTTATGAACCATAGAGAGCTTGTATATTACAGTGGCCCAGAGACTGAGCTCTGAGTCTGGGGGTGTGGAGGAGATCACCTCGGCTATGAACAGACATATAAGGGAAGGGGCATAGTTCAGTGGTAGAGCATTTGCTTTGCATGCAGGAGCTCCCAGGTTCAATCGCTGTGATCTCTAGGCAGGACAGATAGAAAACCCTGCCTGAAACCCTGCAGAGCTGCTGCCACTCACTGTAGACAATACTGAGCTAGATGGACATTAAGGCTGCAATCCAATACACATTCACCTGGAAGCAAGTCCCATTGAACCCAATGGAACACACTTCTGAGTAGACAGCCTGCTAATAATAGTCTTCTGCTTTTGATAATGACACTGCCATTACTATTATTAATATACACATAGCACAACAGTAGATTAGGCCTTCTGTACAGAAGACCAAAGTGGCATGACCTCTGCTACAGTGCTTGGAATGAAGACAGCTTCCATCCAATCCAATACATTAGCAGACATGAGTGTTGCAGGAAACTGGTCTTGGAAGGGAGTCTTATCCTTTTTCTGTGACAAAGGAAGTGCTAGCTGTTTCCTCATGCATCATTGCTTGGAGCCGACTCCGCTTCCACCCAAAACATGATTCTTCAAATTGACAGAGCAAACGTAGGGCTCATCCAAACAGAGCGGGATAATCCACGTTTTCCATATCAGGTTCGTCATCTGACAGTCCTCACTTTGCCTGTTTGTTTGCTCTTTCCCAATAAAAAAACCCGCTTTTTTTGCACCCACACATGCAGCGACCCGTACCTCTTCTCGCTTTTTCCCAGCTCCACCCATAACACTCCCCCCTATCAACCAATTGGTCCGCAAAAATATGACATATCCTCCTCTCCCCCTTTGCAACAAAGCACAACAAGGCGCATGCGCTTGAACGTATGAGCGTGAAAGTTTGAATTTCCTGATGGTTTGGTAGTAGTGGCTGTAATGGAGTTCCTTGTCACTCACCACTCTGGAGCAGCGCTGGCCGGGGGGGTGTCTCCAGGTGCCCCTGACCATCCAGAGGGATTGTGGGCAGTGCAAGGGATCAGTGCTTGTAATCGCTGGGCAAATCCCCCCGTAACCCTTGGGCTCATTCACTGCAGGGTTCAGCCCTGGACTGTTATGCAGCTCGGCAGCAGGAATGCTGCCCCTGAGGGAAGCAAACAGCCCCCCCCCCACGGGTGGCCACTTTTGGCTCAGGCAGGGAATGCGGGCAAACAGCCCCGTGTGCTGCTGTGTCAATCTGCGCTGAAGCGACCAGCACAGGCTTTGTGGTGTTCCCTCTGATAAAAGAAACATGCAAACCACTTATATGCCTATAATTCCTGTATTTTTGTTTGTTTGTATTTGCGATATCTCGCAAAACCGACTGTATGCTTTTCTACCTTTAACGTTTCTGGAGATACACATGATTGCAATACCACTTATTTCTCCAGAACAGCAAGTAACGATGTGTCATGTCTAGGAAGGTAGACCACCAGTTTCTATGGTTGCAGGTGGCTGAGACGCTCTAGGAAACCACTTATATGCCAATCCTTCCAGTGGGTTTTTTGCTCGTATTTGCAATATTTCGCAAAAGCAACTATATGCTTTTCAGCTCAGCTGGGCTGCAGAGAACCTGCAGGCTGTGGTTGAAATTGATAAGACTCAAAGAGAGTAGACTTGCAGGCAGAAAAGCGAAATTGACTAAGGGTGCGTGAGTGTCTGTAATCCAAGAGGAAAGCCTCTATTTCTCTTCTCCTCCCCTCTCCCTCAACTCTGGATGCCTGGAAGCAAAGACCAATACGTTCAAGAAGGGCATTTGATGCGGGGGTGAGGGGTGGGAGGTGGAGGTTAGGCAAAGATAAATATTTTCTCCCTTGAAAAAGTTTCCAAACAACCACAATTGCAGATCTCACCCTGAGCGGCTACCCAGTTTGCAGGCTGGCTAAAAATTAACCACTGTTGCTGCTTCTGCGCAAATGCGCTTTTTTGCATCTGCGCAGTAGAAGTTGCAGGGGGGGCCCACAACACCACACCATTGCTCTGATAGGTTCCTTTTTCTCGGGCTTTCCCCGGACATTTGCACACATGCGCAACAGTGGAAATATGTGATTGGCTGAGAATGAAGGAAGGGATATGGGGAACCGCCCAAGAACCTCCCATCAAACGCCCACAGCTGTAAAGTCTGCGGTATTGCATCCGAGCGCCTGAAGGTACAGCGGATGATTCCCGGTTTTAAAAAGCAAATCACATGATTTGCGGTATTGCAGGAGCGGATTTAACAGCACGAAAATGCGCAGAAGTGCGATGCGTCATATGGATGACCGAAAAATAATGAAAACACAAAGCGATCATGTCACACATTTTACAGTCGTCTGGATGAGCCTGTAGTATATTCCCCTCAGGGGTTCACATACCATTTCTGATGCCTCCAGACCTCAATGGTCTATCTGGCTCAGTGCAGTCGCCCAGGATGTGCTGGACTGGAGTGTGCTACAGTGTCAGTAAGCTCATAGGTTTTCCACCAGGTGGCAGAGAGAGATGCCACTCATTTCTCTCCATTCATGTTTTCTTTGGCAAATTAAAATGACATGTTCAGCTGTAGCATGTGCAATTCTTAGCAAGAGAGGCTGTACCCAAAGCACTGCATTGTGGCTCCAGGGTATGAGGAGCAGAGTATAAAACAGCGACAAAAATACTATATGGAATGATCTGCCTTACAGAAATTTTAATGGAATGAGCCTGTGTTGTTCTGTGTGGGAAATAATAAGTTGTCACACAGTCATCCAAATGTCAGCAGTGGCATAATAAGCTGTACTTCAGCATGAGAGGATTGGATTTTGATGGAGAGGGAGGGGGAGGGGAGATGGAAACCTGAACCCACCAATACTTTCAGTATTTGTGGATATATTGGTCATCAAGCTTTCTTTTCTTTTCTTTTTTTCTTTTCTTGCAATTGCTTGGAAAATAGTTTTTTTTCAGGAACTTTCAAACTTATAAAAATGTTTACTATTGCATAAAGTTCTGGTGATTGTGAAGGAGAGAGAAATACAACATTTGAGCCCTGATTTCTTTTTGCCCCATTTATTATTTCCCTTGTTAAGAGGGAACAAGGTAGTTTACATTTAGGGATGCTTCTGCCAGGTTTAATTTCTGAACATGATACTGTGTTTCCACTGGTGCAGTCAGTTATCCCAAACTTCCTTTTTTGCCTGATTCTGTCCAGTTGACTTTCTGTCTGGGGGTGGGGGATGGGTGGCTGGGAGCTGGATGCCCTAGCCAGGGGTTCACAGATGGGATTTATACCATTAAAAGTCATGGACAGCATGTACATCAGGATGCACAATCAATTTACACTCACAGATCTTGCAGTCGAGGCCACCTGACACTCTGTGCAGTTTCCACAGATATTCAGGACCATAGGATGTAGATTGGATCTAGGTTTTGGAGGACCTTTGGACAAGATGCCCTCAGTGGACTCTCTCCCTAAAGTGGCCTACCTCCTTGTCACTGCTTGGTTAGCCAATTCCTTTGCCCTCTCTTTGAGGGCCCAGTCTGAACTGCCACCCAGGGGGAGAGAGCAAGGTGAGTGAAGGTTACTACCAGGGCCTTTACCATTAGGCAAGGTGAGACGTCTGCAGATGCTGGACAGGTGTGGGACAGCAACAGTGGCAGCTCCCTCACACCAGCCATTCTTCCTGAGCCAGCTAGCCATTGCCCTCTGCTGGAGGAGAGAGCTATATCTGCCATAAGGCCTGTCCTGCATCCCCTAAATTAACCTGCTGCCCTCAAATGTGGTAGAAGATGCTGTTCCATTGAGAGTGTTGAAGTGATATCTGTCAGTCTGTAGGTAGAATGGGGTGGAGGTGGCACCTTCTTGTCCTTCACCTCAGGCAGCACAGTGTCTTGGGCCAATCCTGACTACTGCTCAGTTTTTAGAAGGGGAAGGTGGAGAAGTAATGACAGTTGGAGGAGGAGCTACGGTCCTTTGTTGGGGCCTGGGCCTGACTCCTGACACCAGCCCCAGTAGAAATCAGTACAGGGGTTTGCACATCACAAGTTCCATTCAAATCCAACTGGATTTCTTTGAAAATGTGGTCCTTGTAATGAGTCAAGACAAACCACAATTATAGGAAGCCAGTGGAACCCTTAAGTTAAGCCAGTGTAAGTTTCCTGTGTTCCTAACACTATTCAGGAGTGGGGCTACTGTGGCTGAGCGGCCCAAGTGAGGGAAAGTAAACTTGTATAATAGAGTTTGAATTGCACCACCTTTTTTGCCAGTGTAATTTCTGTCAGCTTGCCAAGTCATGTGACCGAGCTGAAAGAGCTTTGGAATAGGTGTAAGTCCTTCCTTGTCATGTCCTGCCCCTGCCACACCCCTTTCTTGGGACTTACCCTGCTGTAAGTTCCACCAGCTTAAGTTTCATCGGCTGAATCCCGTCTGAGCCAGCATAGCCCAGCTGAGCCAAGTTCAGAGCATTATACTGGCATATCCCCAGCTGAGCCAGGATATGGGAGTTATGCCAGTGTAGCCCCATCTGAGCCCCGGCTCAGCCAGGACAGTCCAAGATTCACGTATTCCAGACTCGCTTATCAGGTGGATCTTGATGGAAGTTGTAGTTCAAAACATCTGGAGGGACCAGATTGTCAAAGACTACCTTAAACTATCCCTTGTCACCTTCAATCTCTGAGCAGCAGTCCGAATCTGAAATCTTTTCCCCCCTCCAATTCTTGTTTAATTCTTGTTTTTTAAGGCAAAATCTCTTCAAACTATATAGTACAAAGGAAAACTAAACAGGGAAGACAAAATGAATAATGGAATTGATTATATGTCCGTGGAGCTGATTTCCTCCCTCTCCCCCCCCCAAAGCAAGGCTTGGGAGGCATTACTAATGCTCATTCTAATGTGCCTTACCACAGATGAATAATGTTTTACTGCAATGAGGGCACCATGTCAATCACACAAGCTTAATGTTCCGATAGGGCAAAAGTACTGTATATTTTCATACTTTTGTTTCTGTCTGGCTCCTAAGTGGTCCTTTTTTCATAGATTCAGAATGCTAATGAACTCTTAACATTATTATACAATAAGGGGTTTTTCTGTGGTGGTTTTAAGTGATTTTGCTCATAAAAGCAAAAGCAATCTTGGAATGCCTGTAATTTGCCATTACCACATATATTGCAGTGTTAACACAATGTCCATTTTTTTCCAGTTGTACAAGACTGAGTGATATCTGAAACTATGTTTCCCCAAAGCCAAAACCTAGCCAGAAGCCAGAAGTCTTCAAGAAGCAGTATTTAAAATTAGTGAGTGGATTATTATCTACTGAAGGTAGAGAGTAAAGGCTTGATTCATAAGTTGTAAGAATTTGAGATTGCTGCTTTTCCATGGCTGCATCTCATGTTCCCAAACTTATGAAATGGTGAAATCACATGGATGGAGCAGGTTATGTGGGAATTTCCTCAGCTTTTCATTCTTCTCTTTGGGCCAATCAGGTGTGATGAAGGAGCTTCCAATGTGACCTGTCTCTTTCCCAATATGATTTTGCCAGTTCATACATTACTGCGGCCTCAAGGAAGCAGAAATGATGTCCTTGTATAATGTATGAATTGGGCCTGAGAGAAAGCAGCAATAAAATGAAGACCGTCAAGGAAATTGCAGATCTTGCTGTTTCCCGGTGGTTTAAGCTACATTGGTTCAGGCTAGGGACACCACGCTTGGATAATAGAAAAACAATGTAAGATGATTTGGCAATAATGAAGACTTCTGGCACTCATATTCCAAACATTTGTGCACAATACCACTGCACTGCCAGCATAATATCATGTTTTTGATGTCTAATTTATCCTTTTAGTATTTTCAGTCTCCCATCCATGTGGATACCCTCTGAGGGCACTTTCAGTGGTAATTGGGGATATAGTTCACCATATGTTTTCATCCCACATACTATCCATTGGACCATTTATATTTCCATGGCTGTTCATGATCTGCAAAGCTACATCTTTACTATCCTGCCGAGTTATAGTGACAGAATATGTTACTGCTGTGGGCTTGCCTAACAATAGTTTAATGGTCTCTAAATAGGTAATGTTGTTACATTTCTACATCTAACATAACCTATAATACTGCTGATGTTATCACCACATGTTTCCTTGTTGTTTTTATTTACAAATCAATGAACCAGCTAATTGCCATCAAGTAGCTATCTGGGACATGAATGATGAAAGAGCACAAATGACATGGTTGAGGTCCCTCCTCATTATTATTATTATTATTGTTATTATGTGAAAGCTGAGCTAAGCTGAACAGAATCATTTTTAATTTTTATTTTGTGATGGTGCAACTGAACACACCAAACTATCTCAAAGGTTTGTTGTGTGATGCTGAGAAGGGGGAATGTGGAAAGTTTACTCCCACTTTATTATTATCAGCAGCCGTGCCCTGGCGAAATATTTTGTTGTGTTTTTTATGGTTTTCCTAAATACACTGTTCATTGTTTGGACTGCAATTCATGCACTGTGTTTTTCTGATCTGACTCTTAAGAGTATGAACAAGTTCCCCATGCATCTGAGTGAGAACACTCACTAGTTCTCAAGCTCTCAGCAACCACCACACATCATTCACAACAACCCTGTGGGATAGCATGACATGCTTCAATTTTTTAACCATCACAGGATGACGTGTTGAGCTTCATGGCTACAAGTGAATTGTCTTTGTTGAACTCTGGTTATGTTTCCCCAACAAGTATTTCTTAAAACCTCAAGAAATCTATACTGTGGCTAGATGTAACCTATCAGCATGGATTAACATTTGGTTAACATTTATTACATTTATATCCCACATGTGGCCAAAGAGCTCAAGGTGGCATACATGATTCTCCCATTCCCATTTTGTCCTCACAGCAACCCTGTGAGGTAAATTAGGCTGAGAGTCTGTGACTAGCTCAAGGTCACCCAGTGAGCTTCATGGATGTGGGGATTTGAATGCTGGTCTCCCAGAGTCCTAGTCTGACACTGTAACTACTATGCCACAGCAGCTTTTATTCTTCAGCTTCTCCCATTCTGACTACATGATGTCCTGAGCTCTTTCTCAACTCCTCCACTGTGCTCAGAATTTTTGCTTCAGGCATCAGACTTCAAAACAACATTCATTTCATTTGTCATTTCTGTGCCTACCCCAGACTGTGTCTGCTATGATTCTAAAACAAATGACTAAGCCATATAAGTGACTGCCTTTGCCAAAATGTCAGTGCAACACGCACCCAGATAAATTAACGTTAGTGGAATAAAACCAACATTAAAATTGGCTAGTTTTGCTAATGGTGTCATAAAATTCACTGAGCTTTATTTATTTATTTTAAATTGGTACTGTCAAAAGCCAATGGCATTTGTGTGAGAGGCATCTGGTCCTATGTGAACTGCAGCAGAAGTTGTGCTTGCGTTCAATTGAAGCGAATTTCTCTCTCATTCCTAGTGGTAATACATAAATGAGACATCAAATTAAAGCACAGGACACATAGATTTGAGAACAAACAGAAATGAAATTAGTTTGGCCACTTTGCAAAAAAAAAAAGAACAACTCACCAGACAAAAGACAAAACCTGATATAACACAAGTTGGCTGTTACCTGTTACTCTATGAACCCTTCATAGTTGTATGCTGGGCTTCTGTGATGTCACAGAAGCTTGGAAAATTTGGGGATCCAAGCTGCTGAAACTTTGACTTGAGTTTATAAATGATTGTGTGAGAGTTCTGAGCACACCTATTGTTTCAGAAAGTGTGAATTAAATAAGGTCACCTTTAAATGTCTTTAAATGCCAGTCTGCTTCTGTGTTGGAATTGCTTTTTAATGTGTTTTTAAACTTTTTTTAAAAAAAATTTTAACCTTTTTTTAAAGATGTCTGCAAAGATTTTTTTAAAAAAGTTTTTAAAGTTGTTTTGTTTAAATCTATTTTAGAGTCTGTTTTATGATGTTTTATAATGTTTTTAGTGATTTTGTTTGCCGCCTGGGCTCCTGCTGGGAGGGAGGGAGGGAAATAAATAAATAAATAAATATGACCTGACCCGAATTTCTCCCCCATCCCTAGTTGCAGGCCCCACTCTCAGTTCTGATCTGGCAGCTGACTAGGCGTCTATGCACTGAACAGAAGCAAGACCCTCAGGGAATGGCATGAGGAGAGAATAAACTTAACAAAACAAAGGCAGAACAGGTTGGGAGTTGAGGCGGGGTGATCCAAGAGAAAGTGGGGAGGGTTGCAGAAACATTTTGCAAGACCTAAGGACATGATGGCCTCTACATGGTTGGCAGGAAAAAATGGGTTGAAGGAGAAACAAGAGTCTAGAAGGCAAGCAGGAGACTGTAGTAGTATCTGGAGTCTCCTCAAAGAGGCAGCTGTCTGAAGTAAGGCCTCTTTGACCCCATGTTATTGACCAGTATGCTGTTCAACTTAAGCCTATTGAGATGAGGCAGATTCAATGTCCAAATAAAGAAAATAACCATTATAAATACATTTTGCTTGGATTGCCCACAAGGATGTGGATATATTCTGGGATTTTTTTCCCTTTCGGCATAAGCACAGTCAAGTCACATTAGCTCCTTTTTAAAATTATTCCTAATGAAATGCAATGATAGACTCTTTCAGTTTAACGTTGAACTGAATATATCTACAGAGAAATAGTACCTTTTCACATGAAAATGAATTCAGCAGCAGCATGGTAACCAATCTTGACAATGATGGCCCAGCATCATTTTTCCCCCAGTGAGCTTGAATCACTCTTCATTATAGAAAACATCAGGGCTAAATTTAGTCAAGTGTGGGAAATTGTGAAAATATCTGGATATTACTGTTAGGAAATCATTGTAGATTCCATTATTTACTTCCATTATTTAATTGAAGTAAAACAGCTCAGAGCAATAAGTAATAAGGGCAGCCCAAGGTCACCCTGAGCTAGGAGCCAAATCCTGAAAGAACCTATATCTTAGGAAACAGATCCTAGGAGAAGGAAGCCCATAGAAAGCTAGTTTTCAACACCACCCTAGCAGGAAAGCTTCAGGGGACACTGTAAACAAGGCTAAATTCCAGTCAGAGAGAAGGGGGAAAAGGAAACTCCACCGACACATACAGGGAGAGAGTCAGCTCAGTCCTTGCTAAAAAGGGCAGCTTCAGCCTTCCTGAAACACAACCACAAGCTCTGTTTCCCTAGGTTAAAGAAAGGTCAGGCTGTTCTAGGTGGGAAAACAACAAACACAAAAGACTTGCCTGGAAGGCGCAGCCCCTTGATTAGATTAAAAGCAGCCAAAAGCTTAAACAGCCCCGCCCCTCGCTCAGGAAGGAAGGAAACCTGAGAGAATACTAAAGAGTTAAGCCCCAGCTGATAGCCATCAGCCTCAAGTAACACATCATTGGCTGGCAGCAGTAGCTGGGAGGAACCAGCCGCACATATAAAGTCAGAGCACCCTAGCGAGGGAGCCTGCTCCACGAGTTAGAGGGAGCCCCAGCTGACAAAGTGTCAAGGCGAGTTAAGCAGCAGAGCGAGTTCGGCAGCAGGGCAAGGAGGCCAGGGCCCCCCACTCTGCCCGTCTGTTCCCTGACCTCAACTAAACCGCAGTCTCCAACCCATTGACGTAATAAACCTTAAACAAAACGATGCAGGTAAGAAGCCAGCAGGGGTGTGGGGGCTTTCCAGTGTTTTGCACCGCCTGCAGCATGTACGACTATCTGCCTGTTGGACAGAAGTCGTGGGTGTGCTCTCGGTGCAATGAGCTCCTGGCTCTCCGGGAATGACTTCATTTCCTTGAGGCCAAGGTGGCGGACCTGGAAAAGCTGAGAGAGGCAGAGAGGTATGTGGAGGAGGCCTTCAGGGACGTTATAGCTGTGTCACACTCCAACGATGATAGCTCTCCTGCTATCATGGAGAACGATGGTCTCGGGGAAGGAGAGCATCCAGCTGAGGAAGAGGGAAACGATCCCTTAGAAGGGACCCATTCCTTGGGGTATGAGCAGCTATCCTCTCGTGCCGAGGATATATCTCCAGGGGGTGGAGGGATCCTTGTAGTGGGTGATTCGATCATTAGGAACATAGACAGTGGGGTGTGTGATGGGCGTGTAGACCGCAAGGTGTTTTGCCTGCCTGGTGCGAAGGTTGCGGATATTGCCTGTCATTTAGATAGTTTGGTAGACAGTGCTGGGAAGGAGTCAGTGGTCGTCGTGCACGTTGGCACCAACGACATGGGGAAATGCAGCCGTGAGGTCCTGGAAGCAAAATTTAGGTTGTTAGCTAGGATGCTGAAAGCCAGGACCTCCAAGGTGGCTTTCTCTGAAATGCTACCAGTTCCACGTGCAGGACCAGCCAGACAGGCCCAGCTTCGCAGTCTCAATGCGTGGATGAGACGATGGTGTCGGGTGGAAGGGTTCGGATTTGTTAGGAACTGGGGAACATTTTGGGACAAGCCAGGCCTGTACAAAAGGGACGGGCTCCACTTGAACCAGAATGGAACCAGACTGCTGGCACTTAAAATTAAAAAGGTAGCAGAGCAGCTTTTAAACTGACTGAGGGGGGAAACCCGACAGGAGCTGAGAAAGGTCTGGTTCGGAATAAACCTCCCCCCTGGGATAAAAACCAAAAAAATGATGAAATTTTAAAAGGGGTAGGCCTAGAAGTAGGCATTGTGAGAGCAGGGGCACAGGATATAAATTCAGAAGAGCAAAATTACCACAGGCCTAACCACAAGTGCCAAAGACACTTGAAGAGAGACACTGCTTACAAGTGCCTGTACGCTAATGCTAGGAGCCTCCGAACCAAGATGGGAGAACTGGAGTGCTTGGTCTTAGAGAAGAGCATTGATATAGTGAGCATAACTGAGACCTGGTGGAATGGAGAAAACCAGTGGGATACGGTTATCCCTGGATATAAACTATATCGGAAGGACAGGGAAGGACGTATTGGTGGCGGAGTCGCTCTATACGTGAAAGAAGGCATTGAATCCAGCAAGCTCGAAACCCCAAAAGAGGCAGACTCCTCCACAGAATCGTTGTGGGTGGTGATACCGTGCCCCAGGAGGGACTTAATACTGGGAACGATCTATCGTCCCCCTGATCAAAATGCTCAGGGAGACCTTGAGATGAGATATGAAATTGAGGAAGCATCCAAACTAGGAAATGTGGTAGTAATGGGTGACTTCAACTACCCGGACATAGACTGGCTGCATATGTGTTCCAGTCATGACAAAGAAGCAAAGTTTCTAGATATTCTAAATGACTATTCCCTAGATCAGTTGGTCATGGAACCGACCAGAGGGACGGCAACCCTGGACTTAATCCTCAGTGGGGACCGGGACCTGGTGCGAGATGTAAGTGTTGTTGAACCGATTGGGAGCAGTGACCACAGTGCTATTAAATTAAACATACATGTAACTGGCCAATTGCCACGAAAATCCAACACGGTCACATTTGACTTCAAAAGAGGAAACTTCACAAAAATGAGGGGATTGGTAAAAAGAAAGCTGAAAAACAAAGTCCAGAGGGTCACATCACTCGAAAATGCTTGCAAGTTGTTTAAAAACACTCTATTAGAAGCTCAACTGGAGTGCATACCGCAGATCAGAAAAGGTACCGCCAGGGCCAAGAAGATGCCAGCATGGTTAACGAGCAAAGTCAAGGAAGCTCTTAGAGGCAAAAAGTCTTCCTTCAGAAAATGGAAGTCTTGTCCGAATGAAGAAAATAAAAAAGAACACAAACTCTGGCAAAAGAAATGCAAGAAGACAATAAGGGATGCTAAAAAAGAATTTGAGGAGCACATTGCTAAGAACATAAAAACCAACAACAAAAAATTCTATAAATACATTCAAAGCAGGAGACCATCTAGGGAGACAATTGGACCCTTGGATGATAAGGGAGTCAAAGGTGTACTAAAGAACGATAAGGAGATTGCAGAGAAGCTAAATGAATTCTTTGCATCTGTCTTCACAGTGGAAGATATAGGGCAGATCCCTGAACCTGAACTAACATTTGCAGGAAGGGATTCTGAGGAACTAAGACAAATAGTGGTAACGAGAGAGGAAGTTCTAAGCTTAATGGACAATATAAAAACTGACAAATCACCGGGCCCGGATGGCATCCACCCGAGAGTTCTCAAAGAACTCAAAGGTGAAATTGCTGATCTGCTAACTAAAATATGTAACTTGTCCCTCGGGTCCTCCTCCGTGCCTGAGGACTGGAAAGTGGCAAATGTAACGCCAATCTTCAAAAAAGGATCCAGAGGGGATCCCGGAAATTACAGGCCAGTTAGCTTAACTTCTGTCCATGGAAAACTGGTAGAAAGTATTATTAAAGCTAGATTAACTAAGCACATAGAAGAACAAGCCTTGCTGAAGCAGAGCCAGCATGGCTTCTGCAAGGGAAAGTCCTGTCTCAGTAACCTATTAGAATTCTTTGAGAGTGTCAACAAGCATATAGATAGAGGTGATCCAGTGGACATAGTGTACTTAGACTTTCAAAAAGCGTTTGACAAGGTACCTCACCAAAGGCTTCTGAGGAAGCTTAGCAGTCATGGAATAAGAGGAGAGGTCCTCTTGTGGATAAGGAATTGGTTAAGAAGCAGAAAGCAGAGAGTAGGAATCAACGGACAGTTCTCCCAATGGAGGGCTGTAGAAAGTGGAGTCCCTCAAGGATCGGTATTGGGACCTGTACTTTTCAACTTGTTCATTAATGACCTAGAATTAGGAGTGAGCAGTGAAGTGGCCAAGTTTGCTGACGACACTAAATTGTTCAGGGTTGTTAAAACAAAAAGGGATTGCGAAGAGCTGCAAAAAGATCTCTCCAAACTGAGTGAATGGGCGGAAAAATGGCAAATGCAATTCAATATAAACAAGTGTAAAATTATGCATATTGGAGCAAACAATCTTAATTTCACATATACGCTCATGGGGTCTGAACTGGCGGTGACCGACCAGGAGAGAGACCTCGGGGTTGTGGTGGACAGCACGATGAAAATGTCGACCCAGTGTGTGGCAGCTGTGAAAAAGGCAAATTCCATGCTAGCAATAATTAGGAAAGGTATTGAAAATAAAACAGCCGATATCATAATGCCGTTGTATAAATCTATGGTGCGGCCGCATTTGGAATACTGTGCACAGTTCTGGTCGCCTCATCTCAGAGAGGATATTATAGAGTTGGAAAAGGTTCAGAAGAGGGCAACCAGAATGATCAAGGGGATGGAGCGACTCCCTTACGAGGAAAGGTTGCAGCATTTGGGGCTTTTTAGTTTAGAGAAAGGCGGGTCAGAGGAGACATGATAGAAGTGTATAAAATTATGCATGGCATTGAGAAAGTGGATAGAGAAAAGTTCTTCTCCCTCTCTCATAATACTAGAACTCGTGGACATTCAAAGAAGCTGAATGTTGGAAGATTCAGGACAGACAAAAGGAAGTACTTCTTTACTCAGCGCATAGTTAAACTATGGAATTTGCTCCCACAAGATGCAGTAATGGCCACCAGCTTGAATGGCTTTAAAAGAAGATTAGATAAATTCATGGAGGACAGGGCTATCAATGGCTACTAGCCATGATGGCTGTGCTGTGCCACCCTAGTCAGAGGCAGCATGCTTCTGAAAACCAGTTGCCGGAAGCCTCAGGAGGGGAGAGTGTTCTTGCACTCGGGTCCTGCTTGCGGGCTTCCCCCAGGCACCTGGTAGGCCACTGTGAGAACAGGATGCTGGGCTAGATGGGCCACTGGCCTGATCCAGCAGGCTCTTCTTATGTTCTTATGTTCTTAGATTCACAGCAATAGGTTTTGCTTAAGCTACTGAATTCTTTGCCATATTTTCTCCAAGGCCCCCAAGACCAATCGGTAATTCTGCATGCAAGTCAGGATTGCACAACTAGATTGTACTTCTCATACAACTACGTCAAGGCCAGCTTGAGCCACTGCTCACCTGGAATCTGTTTACAATGCTTAGCTCTAGAACAGAGGCCAGTTCCCAACATTTCATCACACTCTAGCACCTAGGGAAGAAATGTTTCATGGTTTGGGATGCAAATACCCGATGGAGCTTCTCTCCTCCTATCAGCCTGCTCGCATCTTAAGACATTCAAGGGATACTCTTCTTAACATAACTTCTACACATTATCTATTAATGAGGGACAGAGTCCTTGCCATGGCACCCTGACTGAGGAACACCTTCTCTGTAGAAATATAATTGGCACCAACTCTGTTATTCATTTGGCTCCATGTCAAAACCTTTCTGTTTGCCCAGGCATTTTAGCTCTTTAGTCCTTTTGTGTTCTGCCTGTCTTATTGTGTTTTACTGCCTTTTGGACATAACTGAGCAAACCTACAGAGAGTGTAGAATGTGAAAAAGATAGTCTGATAGGAACCCCAAAGGAACACACATGAACTATTGATGCTACCTTAGTTAAACTGAGCCAGACCATTGGTTCATTCCATTGTAGCCTAGCACTCTGACTGACAATGGTTGTCCAGGGTCGCAAAGGTTTGTCCCAGAGATCGTTTTAACTGGAGATGCCAGAGACTGAGCCCAATACCTTCTGCATGTGAAACCTGTGTTCTTCCTGTTGCCTACTCACAGAGAGCCGTAGTGGAAGAATAACACTGAAAAGAATAAATGGTAGTGATATAAGGAGAGCCTGGAAAGGCAGGGCCACAGAAGCCAAGGAAGAGAGACAGCCTAGAATGATGAGATGATCAACACTATCCTGAAAGCAGCACAAAGATTGTGGTGAATGAGAGCTAAGAAGTGTGTGCATTGTGGAGGGTCCAATTTAAGCTTTTATTTTTTAACAGAATGTAGGGGCTGCCCAATAACCAAGATCACATCTACAGAAATAAATGGAAATGGACTGCCTTCAAGACGATCCTGACTTATGGTGACCCTATGAATAGGGTTTTCATGGCAAGCAGTATTCAGAGGGGGTTTACCATTGCTTTCCCCTGAGGCTGAGAGGCAGTGACTGGCCCAAGGTCACTCAGTGAGTTTCATAGCTGTGTGGGGATTCGAATCCTGGTCTCCCACATTTAAAACACATGGCTTCCCCCTTCCCAAGAAACATGGAACTGTAGTTTATTACGAACTAGCTCTGTGAGAGCTAAACTACAGGATTCTTTGGGGGAAGCCATGTGCTTTAAATGTGCATTAAATCTGCTTTAAATGTATGCTGTGGATGTGATACACGTTCTCTGGGCATCTTGATAATGATTAAATCATTCACTTCCGGGAAGGGTGACTTAGCCTGTGCCTGCTTTTGAGACGGGCTCCTGCCTCAAAAGAAGCTTATTCAGATATATCAGTCAGTTTTTTCTTTTTTTTTTGACTGATTAAACTTCTCCCGGGTAGGGAGAAACGAAGAGATTAACCTCAAAGCCTATTTTTGTTGGGACGACCAGATCTCATTAATTTATGGGACGAGGTCCAGCCGACGAAGGTGGGACGGATTTTCAACAGCAAGCTCTATCTGTTAAAGCGAACGTTCATCTTATCTTCTAAGAGAGAACGCACTAACAGGCAAGCACCCTTCTTTCTATATTTTTCTTTTACTTGACTTAAATTGTTGCTGTTTAAAAGAGATTTGCCAGATTGATCGGTTTTTGACATCTCACTGGGGAGCCATAACTTCTCTCTGCTACGCACTAATTAATAGCTTATCTCTGTTTTTGTTGCAAAAAGCTGTCCTGGATTTGCATTCTAAAGATATACACAGAAGAGGGATTTCTATTCCAGATTTTTATTTTGAAGAATATTATACTGTCTGAGACTACTCTCTTTTTGGTCTATTTTATTTTGACGAATCTGTTTCTTGACGACTGCCATTAATTGTTTCGATCCTGGGAACTGCATTTTGTTTACTTAACTATGGAGAGATAAGGCTGTCTGCTCTGTTTATATTGTGATGTCACCAAGTTTGGAGTATTAACCCAATTGTTGCTGAAATAAGAAGTGGTTTTCCTATATTTTTCTTTTAAAATGGCAATTAAGAAAGTGGCTGAGAAGCTGGAAATAACTATGTTTCAGAAAATAATGGATGAGATTGAGATAACGAAACAAAACCTGCGACAGGGTTGTAAGGAGCTGAAAGTTGAATTGAGTAAAATGAAGCAGGAGATTAAAGATATAGGGGTCCCTGTGAGAGAGGTGACCCTGGAAGGGGTCCCTGTGAGAGAGGAGACCCCGGAGATTGGAACAAACGTGGAACAGGAAAAAGATTTGGAGTCTATGGACTTTAGAAACAAAATCTATTGTTTGGAGACACAGGAGATTAAAGACATAGGGGTCCTTGTGAGAGAGGAGACCCTGGAGACTGGAACAGGGGTCCCTGTGAGAGAGGAGACCCTGGAGACTGGAACAGGGGTCCCTGTGAGAGAGGAGATCCCGGAGATTGGAACAAACGTGGAACAGGAACAAGATTTGGAGTCTATGGACTTTAGAAATAAAATCTATTGTTTGGAACTCAATGTTATCTCTGAAGAAATTAATGAAGATTCTAGAGATAAAGTTATTAATGGCATGGATAATCTTCTGGACTGGAATGATGTGATGGAGCCCAATATAGAGAAAATCTATGGAATTAACTGCAGCCATGTGACAATGGAAAAACTTTCAAGAGATGACCCAGTGTATTTTGAAAAAAAGAACAGAGATATGATTTTACAGCTGTATTTCAGCAACCTACTCAGAATGGATGGCAAGAAAATATTTGGGATAGAGGTAATTCCCATTAGACTCTTACTATATGACTATGGCTTTGACAGCAAGATTATTATGGAATACTGATAATGGAAGATTGGATACTGAAATTACTGGACTTAACAAGACTACTGAAGATGGAAGATGGAAAATGGAACTAATAGGGATAATAGAACAATGGCTACTGAAATTACTGAACCTAACAGATTCTGATGTGATGGATTAATTGAAATGTTTATTTTGACTATGGTTATGACAATAAGATTATCATAATTAGTAATGAGATGGATTAATCGATATGCTTATCTGGAAAAAAAAATTGATAGATATATTTCTTAAAGAATTGAAACCTCTCTTTGACTTTTTGTGGAAAGAATAAAGTAATGTTTATGAGATTTGATGATTAAGTAAGATAACTACTGGAGGAAAGTGATTTTATAATATGACTTAAGAGACAGGATTGTTATATATTATAGACTTATAACTGATTTGATCTTTGACAAATGGGAAGTCAATATTTTACTCTTTATTTTTTATTTTTGTTTTTTTTTTCTTTTTTTCTTTTTGTTTAACTATTTTTGATTTTGTTTTTTGTCTTTGAATGTTTTATGATTTTGTCTTGTATGTTTTATGAAAATCTGAATAAAAATTATTGAAAAAAAAAAAAAAGATAATGATTAAATCATTAAAATACAATTATAAACAAAAAAACTACATCCCCTTTTTTTCAAGAGTAGCCCCCATGCCACCAAATAGTAAGCCACTTCTCAGACCTGGATGAGTAATTCCCCCCCCCTATTTTTAATGAAGCACAAGAAGAAAAAGAGGGGGATGAGAAGCTCCAATGGCTATGGACAGACATTTGTAAAGGCTTAGAAAGGCAGCATTCTCAACTGTGGCTTTAGTCAAAACTTCTGTGTGCTGAATGCTAAGCCTAAAGAGAAGTTTAGCACAGGCTCTTTGCCATCTTGAATTTTACAACTCCAGTCTTATATTTGCAGCAAATAATACCTTCAAAACACCTGTTCAATTCCACCTGTGCATTCTTGTTTGTGTCTGCTTTTCAAGGCAGGTGGATGGTTTGTGTTAGAAAAATGTGTCTGAAACATCGTATTGTATGCAAAATTAACTTCATCAAAATGCTCGTTTAGAATGCTGGTAGCAACAGATTGCTTGGTGAATAATTAACAAGAGATACGTATGGAGATATTAGTCTTGTATAGCCTGCAATTAAAGAATTTGTGCAAACAAATTCCACTTCTTCATGACAACTTTATGAGAGTAACAAATATTTTAATTACCTTTATGATTAATTTCCCTCTTCATTCATCATTGTTATTATCTGTATCTGTGTAAAATGGATGGCTATCACCATCGCTCTGAGTAAATGATGTGACATACCCAAGCACACAACCTAATTATGCTCCTATAGCAAAATAAAGCACAATAAATTGTTCTGTGCAAAGCAATAGAAACATGCTAATGCTATCCAATAGCATATGCACCCCATTTCTTTACCCGCACACTTTCCCCTCCAAAGCCCTCATTTCTGTAGTAGAGGAGAATGTGGAGGTTTAGACTGTAATCTGATGGTTCTTGGTTGAAACAATTTGGAGTGTTTTTTCATGTTGCTCTTCAGCCTCAAGAATTTCCAAAATAAGCCTGCTTTACCACCCAGAAATGAGGGAGTGAAATTTTGGCTCCAATTTCCTGGGGTATGTCACCTTGGTTGATGGATTGCCTGGTTGCAACATTTGCTAGGGTGCTTGGTTCATGATTTGCAGACATACCTGGCTGCAGGAGCTTAGTGTTTCCTTTTTCTCCCCATCAGGGCTGGCTGTGGGTTTAGCAGGGGTGCCCTATTGGTAGGCTTCCCTACTGGGCTTGTTTTCTGGTGGTGGCAGAGGCAACCAAGAGTGCTGTGACCTGTGGGAGATAGCTCTAAGCCCCCCCCTTTCAGGGGCAGGGTGAATAATTAAAATTGTGTGCAGCTGGTAGAGCAGGTTAGTATCCAACCAACTCTTTCCATCAGCACAAGGATTTCCACTTGCATAATGGAACCTCCACCCCTCTCCTCTCCCCACGTGTGCTCTGCACCCTCCCTAAATCTGCTCCAGAGGGTTGGGGGAACCCCAGAACAGGTTTAGGAGTGTGCAAGGGCAGGAAGAAGGAAACTCCATTATGGAAGTGAAAATCCTTGCACTGATGGAACAAGTTAGTTGCATACGATCCTAAGTAATCTTACATGTGGGCATCAGACGTAGGCCCTGCTAGGTGCCAGAGCCCCATTAATACCCAAGGATTCCTGGTGCTGATGTCAGCCCTGCTCTCCACATCTATTGTTCCACCTTCAAGAACCTTCCGAAGGGTTCTGCTTCCATGAACCGCTGACAATGGGCATTTCCAAGGGCTTGGTAACAATATGTGGCAGAGGGTAGGCTGTGCCTGTTAGGATTTTTCTATAGATAACATGTTTTAAGATTTTTGAACATCTTAAACAAATGCCATAGAAGTTGCTTTGAAGGTGTCTTTTCTTTTTTTCTTTTAATTTAAAACAGTTTTTCTTTTCCCCTGTTTTGTGTGCTGACTTTTATTTTGATACCTTTTAGAAGTGTTTGGGGTTGGGGTTGTTGGTGGTTGTTGTTTCACAAAGCACAGACTGTGATTCTAATAAGAAATGAGAAAAAATCATTTCAATCCATGTTCTCTTGAAAAGATGGATTACAGTAAATTGCCTTTAACCAGGGCTCCTTTCCTGCCCACCAATGTGTGGGAAGGAATTGTATAACTGGGACCACCCATTTGATTCTTCTGTACACATGATACTAGAGTGGCATGGAAAGGAGCCATTTGGAAATAGCTCTGTCCACTATTCTAAATGTAAATGTGAATTGGCACCGTACCAACAACCATTAGATCTGAATGTCTCTGGAGAACAACTAAAAAACTTGTCAGTGTCGTCCACTGTAAGTACACTCTTTCCTCTTTCGACCTTGCTCTCTACTAAGTGGCTCTGCTTCTTCATTGTCATTTGTTCTTTCTCAGAAGCCTTGTTTTTAGTCTTTGATTAATTTCTCTCAGCCTCTGTTCTCCACCATGTTTCTGTTTTCTGAAGACCTTTAAGTCCTCCTTTGTAAGTCTCCATCTTTTCTCCCTCTCCCTCTCTTGATCTTTTCTTATCTTTTCCTACTCCAAATTGCCTCCATTTATTTCTAGCAGTTTGATACTTTCCCTCATCTCCTGTTGTTCTTTTTGTCCTTCTGTCCTCTGGTTGCTTCACCTCTGCTTCCAAGGACCAAATGGCTGCCCCATCTTTGAACCCTTCTTTGACTCTGACTAATTTTCCAAGAACTGTCTCATGTGTTGCCTTCTCTTTCTAACTCCTTTTTTTCAGTGGTGTACATATATAGTCAATTTCCCTTTTCTGTTTATGAAGCCTTGTTGAGGCAGATTCTGAAGACTCGCTTATTGCAAAGGTTTTTCCCAAACCATTTGTTGCTTTGCCTAGATTTCCTTTACCCGTTGCTATCTGTTACAGACCCCCTGTGATTTTTCTTATTTTTGGCCCTGTCAAGGTCTCCAAGATTAAACAAAATGTGTAAAAATTGGGAGTTTATTTTGTATAGAAAAAAACCAGTTAGAAGATGCCTAGCTGCTGTAAGTGTTCCATTTCTTTCACTCCCCTCTTCCCTTTCTGAAGACTGGGCGATCTCCCACCTCTCTCTGTTTACACAGCTGTTAGAAGACTGCTGCTGAGTCTGGGAAGACAGCCAAGAGGGAGAGGAGAGAAAATGCAGAAGTGAGGTCTTTTTACAAGGCTAAAGCTCATACCCTGACACATTTTTAGAAGGTGACAGGAATGAAAGTAGTCAACCCTCAGGAAAACCCCAATCTTGTGTGTAGCCTTGAGACTACCTATAAAAGAGCCAGAATGGAGCTGTTCAGGACCAGTCTTAACAACTGTGCTGAAAAGACAAGAGAATAAGCAAGACTGCTGAATGAAGTATAATGAAGCAAGGTTGCTGAATGAAGAATATGTAAGCAAGGCTGCTGAAAAGAGGCTGAAGATAAGATTGCAAAGCCACAGAAGGTGGTGAAGAAAATTAACAAAGCGAAGGCTACTGAGGCAAGTCTGCTAATGATGGCTGAAGATAAGATTGCGAAGTCTGTCCCTGAGATGAAAGCAAAGACACTGCCTGATGCTGAAAGACAGCAACCTGCACCATTTTATATAATTACATGAAAGAGTGAGAGCATTCCTTTTAGCAGGTAGTTAATACAGTAAAGAGAATATTAAGTAAAGTTTTCAAACCCTTTAGCAGAGACTATAGAGAGAACATAAAGTAAAGTTTTCAAACTCTTTTCCCTGAAATAAAAAAAGAGTCAATCACATAAAATTTAAGACCCTTTAGCTATGTCTAAAGGGAGTATATTATATAAAATTTAAAGACGTTGAAATAAATGTCTAAGGATGTTTATACAACTAAGAATGGCTGTTTTACCAGTGTAGTGCATAAGGCTGTTTGCATAAAGCTCTTTTTATTTATTTATATATTTAATAAGCGCTGTTATTAAATAAGATGCTATTTGCTAGCCACACTAAGGTGTGAAGTTTCTCACAATCATAAGCAGTAATCATTGATTTGTTGCAAATTTGTTAAAGCCAGCTATGAGCCACTTTAACCCTTTTGTTACCAGTTTAATCCTTTTGTTACCAAGGCTAGCTATGTGCCTGTCTAACTTATGTGACTTAAAATAAAGCCAGCTATATGCTTGGTAGAATTATATGTCCTGGCTACGGCCAGCAATATGGCAGTTTAACTATGTAGCTACTGGCTAAGGCCAGAGTTTCTCTACAATTATGTATACACAATTCTGCACTATAATTGTAGAGTTTCTCTGCAATTATGTATACACAATAGATGCTGCCTGCTATTTGTATTTCTAGTCTGCACCAGACCTTAAAATAGAAATAAAGAAATATATTTATATTTTCCACTGTGGAACTCTTGTATTATATTTTCTGATGTATTCTCAGCCCCAAGGAGTCTCTTCAGTAGGATTTTCTTTTTCTAGGTTTAACTATTTACCCACAGCATAGCACAGTCTGCTGTAGATAACAGGATACACTTGGGTGAGGACAATGTTTTACATATACGGCTCTGACTAGACATAAATCTCGAAATAACATGTAGAACCCTCAGCTTTGTGCATCTATGAGAGAAGGGTCCAGCTGGTAAGATATCTGGTACTCATATATCAATCTTTCACCTCTTCTGTCAGTTGAACATAAACTACATGTTCAGGATGGAAAAAAACAAAGACCTCTTGGCCAAATCTATCGCTGCCCCCAGCCTGTAAGTTGCCAATATACTAACAAAAGAAAAGTGTAGAAGCAGCAGTTCCACTAGGTAATTTTAGTCCTTTTACTGAATGGTTTTATCTGGAAGTGGGGCTTTAGTTGGTTGTGTCTATCATTAAAAGATGTCCCCGCACTTGTAGTGCGAGCCATTTCCGACTCTTAGGGTGACATTTTGCGACAGTTACTAGGCAGACCGTATATATGGGGTGGGATTGCCAGTTCCTTCCCCGGTCTTTCTTTACCCTCCAGCATATGCCGGGTACTCATTTTACCAACCACAGATGGATGGAAGGCTGAGTGGACCTCGGCCCCTTTTACCGGAGATTCGACTTCCTCCTTCCATTGGAATCAAACTCCGCCCGTGCGCAGAGCTTCGGCTGCATTACTGCGCTTACCACTCTGCACCACGGAGGATCTGTGTCTATCATTAAGTGAGGTAATTAGGAGCAGAAAAGGGAAGTTGATAGGGAAAGTCAAGATGGTCAGATCTCTGAAGAATGCTTGTGGGTTATTCAAAACCATAGTATACTCTGATGTTCCACTATACATCAAAGAGGACACAGTGCATCAAGCTCGAAATCCCAAAAGGGTCTGACTCATCCACAGAATTGCTGTGGGTGGTGATATCAGGCCTAAATAGTAATTTAGTACTGGGGATGTACTATTGCCACCTGATTCAAAAAACCCAGGGTGATCTTGAGATGGAAAATGAAATCAAGGAGGCATCTAAAAGAGGAAAAGCTGTAGCAGTTGAATTCAATTATCTTCACGTGTTCTAGTTGTGACAAAGAACTAAAGTTTTCTAGAGATACCCTAAATGAATGTGCACTAGAACAGTTGGTCATGGAACTGACTAGAGGAATGTTAACCCTGGACTTAATCTTAACGCTCATGCAGTTCCAGGGGAAAAAATCACATTGACTGACTTGGACCCCAGTGAGATTTCCCATGGAAGGATGGAATCACTTTATACCCCAGAGACCTTTTTTTGTCATCACAATTGTGCTTGACACTATCAAAGCACCCTGAGCCAAAAAAACACTTATGCAGAGCAGGTAGAATTTTTCTGAGCCTCTTCATGCTTATGGAGTAAATGGTTTGTTTGTTTGTTTCCAGAAGGAAAATGGTACGTGGTAACTGGCTAAAATTTGGAGACATTGTACAGATTAAAATTTGTGACAATGTCCTAGGAGGACATCCCTGTAGGTCTACTTAGGTGTAAATTACACAATGAAAAGTACCCCGTAAGTCTGCATGAAGGCTAAGTGGCACCCAGGAGCTGGTGTAAGATGTAAGTGGTATTTGACTTACTGGGACTAATGTCCACAGTGCTTAAAAACAGGAAACTATCTAAGGAAGAGTTCAACCTCTGGCAAGCAAGGGAGACAAAGGTGTGCTAAAGTTGGGAAAGGAGGTTGCAGAGAAGCTGAATGAATTCTGTCTTCACTGCAAAAGATGTAGGGCAGATCCTTGTGCCTAAACTGAGGCAAATTATGGAGGCAAGAGATGAAGTTCTAGATCTTATCGACAAATTAGAAATGAACAAGTTGCCAATTGTACATCATATCCACCTGAGAATTCTTAAAAGAACTCAAATGTGAAAATGCTGACCTTCTAACAAAAATGTAATATTTCCCTAAGATCAACCTCCATACCTGAAGACTGGAAAGTGGCCAATGTAACATCAATGTGACACAGGTTTTTAAAAAGATAATTGGGGTGGGGAGGAGATCCAGGAAATTACAAGCTGGTTACAGCAGCAGTCAGAAGGGTAGGGTGAAGTAGGGTGACACTACTTACTTGGCTACTCAACACTGGGGGTCGCTACCAGTTATCTAGAGGGGAGGGGCACAGCAGCAGGGAGGTTGGCACAGTGGAGGCACAGCAGCAGGAGCATCAAACTAAATGTGTTCTCTGTTGAATTTATTCAGTTTGCCAGTCACTAAACTCTCATTCAAGTATCCATGGATACCCCATTCAGTAGCCACAGATACCTGAATCCCTGAACAGATCTTGTTATGACTAAAAATCATGACTAAAAGTAAAGAAATCAAGCGATGTGCATGCACTTGTGAACCAGGATGATAATCTGTACAGCATCTAAAAACAGTGTGGTGCTAAATATATATGTGGTCATATGAGTGACAGTGTCAGGATTAGCATTTTAGTAGTAAAATAGAGTGCGGTTCTAACTTTTGTTTGGGGCATGATCCAGCCAAAATGAAGCACTTTTTTCAGTACCACTGGAAAATTGATTATTTTTCATTCTGTTTTCTATTTATATTTATTTCATTTTAAAAAGTTTATTCATTTTCATCTTTATTTATTTAGAAATTTCATTTACAAAGAAAATCTTTGCTTTTCTTTGTAAAATAAACAACGAAAATCATAAAATGTAGCAAATATCCAGATTATTGTGGCTCAACCCCTCAGAATCAGGCCTGGGATCACTGATGTTCATTTCTCCATTATTTGTAACGTGAAACTTAGCTCTAGAGTGGTACATAGATCAAGTTACAGGTTACACAGATCTCTAGATCTCTGCACAGCATAGCTAGGCATGACTACTCAAGCTAAGATTTTGTTGCAACAATTTCACATGCTTCCTGAGACCACTTAAGTAGACTTGGGGTGGGCTCACTACTTGCATGGGAACTGTCTCCCGGATTGGGACTGGGCCAGCAAATGGGCAACCTATGGATGGGCTTGTGAGTGGGCTCACCTGTTCACACCTGCACAGCCAGCAGCACATCCTTGGCGATGGGGGTGGGGGAGACATTTCCACCAGTTCTTCCTCAGTCTTCTCCTCCGGCCATGACTTTAACTCTCCCACAGGTGAAGTGGGAGGCGGATCTGGAGGCACAGCAGGATCAGAAGTTGTAAAGATGGGAAATTCACTTTGGCTGCCAGCTTATCTGTCACAGGCAGTGGCTCGGGGGTGTGTGTTTCTGGCCAGACTACTGAAGTCTTATCCAGTTTCAACCAGCTCCCATTGCAAACCACTGAGCCCTTCCCCTAGATCCCAGTCTTTCTCCTCCTCCTCCCCACTTTGCCACATCTTCTTGACAGGGATCATGACACAGACTACTAAAATCAATTTCATACAATTAAAACCAATAGCAGGATAAAGCAGTGCAAGCCTACAAGCAAGGAGAAGGGGAAAAAATCTGTAATCCAATCTAAATGCTCAGTAAAATAAAAAGAAATTAGCAGCTCACCTGAAGCGTGAAAGAGAGAGGGCCAGCCAAACTTCTTGAGGGAGGGAGTTCCATATCTGGAACAGAACTGGTCCTGTCTTGCTTCCCTACCAATTGTGCTTCTGAAACTGGTAGCTTGCGAGACCACACAAATGCCCATACTTGCAGAGGGGAACTCACAGCTGCTTTGCTCCTCCCCAGTCCTTTTTACTGCTGTGCTGCACTAAGGTAAGCCAAGGTGAACCAGGACTCATAGTTAAAGCATCTCCTCACTAGAGAAGGGCAAATATGCCAATTTTGGGCTTCTCAAGATCAGTTCTCCACATTTCGATACCAGTTCGCTATTTTTTTAAAAGGTTCTCATGGAAATTCATTAGTGTGAATTTATCCTAATATACTCATTTTGTGTGCAAAATTTTGCCATAAATGCACAGTTTTGCAAAGCAATTTCCCCTAACATAATGTATTTATGTATGTTGTTTTTACTAATAAATGCACTTATGTACACACTTTACTGTGGTTGGAGAACTGCACTGAAAAATCAGGAGATGTGCTTATTTCAAAGGATGACTATGTTCCACTTGCGTATTGTTTCAGAAAGTGTGAATTTGGCAAGTTCACCTTTAAATGTAAACTGAATCACATTTGTCCTCCTCCTCGCTAGCTTCAAGCTGTAGCAACAAACCAACCTTTAGTCCTCTCTGGAAATCTGCACAGGCTCAGTAACCTCTGACCGTATCAGGGCTCTCAAGGGAATTCACACTTAAATGCACAATAAAATAGTCAATATTTTTTAAACAAAAACTCCACAATGTAAGCAATGAATAAAAGAACAGTGAAAGTAGCACCTATCTTGTTTTACCTATGTAATTGGCTTGGAGAGTCCATTTTGACTAAAAGATGAGTTTAATATAAATGGTGTTTCTGCCACAATCTTCATCATCAATAAACATGTTCTGGTTTCTAATGCATTAGGAAAGCAGGGCGCGTGGGGGGGGAGATTATTTAATCCATAATTTAGTGGCTTTCATATTTCCCTGTCATTATGTTCTAATTTACATCCTATACACTTTGATTCTCCTTTCTGCATTCTGCAGCATGCAGTCATGTTGGGAATCTTTCCTGAACAATATTCCTGTGTTGTGAATTAGTAATTGGGAATCTGATCCATACAGAAGAAAATGTATTCATTCAGGTATTTGCTGCACAGAATATCTTACAAAGGTAAAGAGGTAGACCAATTTCCTTTGTACATCCTAGGGATGGGTGAGAATTTCGATTCAGTTTGCATTTCAAGCCAAATCGATCAAATTTGCAGTTTCTGAAACAGTATGAGCACTGAAACACAGCCATCATTTGAAATTTGACCCTATTTGAATTTTTCACCAACCAATGTTTACAAAAATGCATACATTAGGGGAAAGTGTGGATAAAAATGAATATGTGAGTGAAAATAACATGTAAAATGCATTATATGATAAGAAATGACTTGCAAAAATGTGTATAAGTCAAAACTGCCTACAAAAATGAGTTTATTAGGAGAAATTTGCACAAAAATATTTTTGAATTTTCATGAGGGTTTTTTTAAAAAAAAACATTGCAAATTGCTGCAGAAACGTAGAGAACTGAATTTAAGATGGGAAAAATGAGAATCTGAGAGAACCAAAATTGAAAGATCTTTCCATCCCTAGTATATCCACATATCTTTTATATTCCGTTTTAATAAACCTTCTATAAGAAGACAGAGGCAGTGTAGAGAAATATGCTTTAGGTACCAGAGATCTTGAGGTGACATAAATGCCATTGTAAGGCCCACAGAAAGCATTTGAATGAAAAACCTGATTGTGATGTTTTGTTTTTTCATAGGACAAACATTTTGGGTGGAGAACTGCATTGCAAAATTCAGTTAAGTGCAAATTTTGAAGGCTGATTGTCTTTCAGTTCTCATATTGTTACACAAAAAAATAAAATGAAAAAAAATTCAATTACCCAACAAGAAGAATAAGAAAACAAAAAGATCAATAAATCATAAAAATTCCAAAGATAGTAAATCTAAGAAATTTAACTTTAAACCGCTATTCAAACTTATGGATTCTCAATCAAAATCAGATAGTAACAAATCTGATCGCCCTGTAAATTTGGTTAAATATACGACAAAGGAAAACAAACAAATGACTGATAAAGAGATTATTTTAACAGATACTGATCTTTCTGCTAACTTGGAGGTAGAAGATGTCCCTCTGAGAACATCTAGCGCTCTTTCCAGTTTAGACAACAGCTATGATAGTTTTAAAACATCTTCCCTCCTTTGGAATCTAGCATTACAACCCGACAAGTTGGTGCTATCCTATGACAAGATAACACGAGGAAACAGCCTCAACTACCCGAATTTCTTTTTTCTGGATAAGTGCTTGGGAAAAATGCTTCATACAGGGCCACGTATAAATTACATCAAATCATTGGTAAACATCTCTGCAAACCCATATGAATGGAGATTGGTTGCGACTTTCCACTCCCAACTTATAGCTAACCAAGTCTTCCGCGCAAGAGATGCTTTGCTGAACAAAAAAGGCATTAAGATCAACAGATATTTTATCAACATGGCACCATCTGAACCGCTGATGACTTTTAATATGCCTATTAATCGCGATAAAATGGCAACCCCAGAGGAGAGGCTATGTTTCAATTCCACGCAAACAGTTTCGGAAGAGGCATCGCACTATCTGGACTATCTAGAGGAGATAAATCAGCTGATGCGATATATAAAAGAATTGGAGCCGGAGGAGATCGAATTAGCTAAGTTATATTCTCAACTTCCCGACAAAGAGCGATTAGTTCTCATTAATAAACTATACAAACTGATACAACACCTTAAGTCATTTGACCATGAGGAAAACCAACAAAGAGTTCTTCCTGCCTTCGGGATATCATCACCCTCCAAAGATTCAAACAAAAATAGCAAATCTAACACCGGCTACAGGTCACTTAAGGTAGGAGACGACTGGAAAAATGCCAAATTCTTATATCCAGTAGAACTAGGCTCCCCATCTTGCCAAGATGTACTTCAAAATGATAATAGTTTCAATTCTCTATTGTACAATGCAAGATTAGTTGACGAGTCACATTGATATTCTCAGCCCGCAAGCAGACAGGCTTCCCAACCTGATGAAGTTCCAACTCAATTCTACCTGCATAATAATGCTTCTTTTTCAGAGAAAGAGACAATCTCATTACTATCTTGGAACATCTCGGGTTGGAAGACAAAGACAAACGATCTTGATCTGCTGACCTACATCACCAACTATGATATAATTGCGTTACAGGAGACTTGGTCAAATAGCACGCCCTTTCTGAATGGATATTCTTCCTATTGCCTCCCGGCTACGACCTCTGACAGCAAGATGGGCAGAGCGAAAGGTGGATTGACCATGTTCGTCTCTACCGCACTGATGGCAAAACATACCCAGATACAATCTAAGGGGAATATTGCCATGACAGTTCTTTTGACAACTCGAACAGAGTCCATACTGATTATAAACTTTTATATTCCACCGTTAAACCAAAGGAATCAAACAGATTTGATCTGGAAGGACATCGAACATTATCTAACAGAGTTAGAATGCAAATATCCGAACGCCAAATTAATTTTAGTGGGAGATTTCAACGCAAGATCCGGGCCAAACAACGTATCCCTCCTTACTTCAAACCTATGGCGCGGAGAAGACACAGAACACTACGCTGCTTCTCTTGATAGGATTTCCAAAGACCCAAAAATAAACTATGGGGGAATATGCTTAACGCGGTTTGTAGCTAACCATGACCTTCAGATATTAAATGGCCTCACTTACATTGATGGCAGCGGGGAATTCACTTACATTTCAAAATGTGGATGCAGCATAATCGATTATGTGATTATATCGAATCAATTACTAAAATCAACTACCACGTTTAAAGTGGGAAATAAGCATAATAGTGACCACTTACCCCTTATTTACATATGGCATTCCTTAGAGAATCCCAGACTAAAAACTGAATACAATCCAATTTTAAATTCTTCCTACCTAATCCATAAAAGATCAATTTGGACCCCATTACTAAATACAAAGATGGGAAATTTTTTAAATACCCACTGGACTTGTAATATCCGCGAACAGATTATGGAAGAAGGGAATTTATCTATATTGTTTAATGTATATGAGAGGCTCATACTACACATGAATTCTATTTTATTGCCCAATACTACTAAGACAAAACCTAAATCAAACCCAAGAACAAAGCCAAAATGGTTTGATAATGAGTGCTTTGAACTGAGAGGTCAACTACGGAAAGTCTACCGACAATATCGGCATAGTAACCTCAAATCTCCACCAGCAGAATACTATGTTATAAAAAACAAATATAAGATGGCTCTGGTTAATAAGAAGAGATTAGCTATCCAGGAGGACTGGAAATCTCTTATAGCAGCGGCCAGGCTAAAAAATCCAAAAAATTTCTGGCAAATTATCTCTAAGTCGTTGAGATCGTCAGTTCATAATCCATGCATTATTTCGCATCAAAGATGGGAACAGTTCTTTCTGGAACTTTACTCAAATGATCATCCTAACTATTACAATCCAAATTCACTTCCTGATTTTTCTGATCTTCCCCAATGGGCCCCAGTTACTCAGGGGGAAATAATAGAACTCATAGCATCTTTAAAACCTAACAAAGCCCCCGGCCCGGATAATATTCCTCCCGAGCTCCTGAAAAATTTCCCGGACTGGTGGGCTCCGCTGCTAGCGAATATTTTCACAAAAATTAATAACACAGGCCATATTCCTGATGCTTGGCAAAAAGCAATTGTGATACCAATTCACAAAAAAGGTGACAGAGAGGACCCATACAATTATCATCCAATCAGTTTACTTTCTGTAATTGGAAAACTTTATTCAGCTTTCCTAAAATCAAAATTGTATAATTGGATGGAAGAAAAGAATATACTTGGTGATGAATAGGCTGGGTTTAGAGAAGGTCGTTCTGTTCTGGACCACAGCTTGTTGCTAAGCTTTCTTGCGGAAAAATACACGAAATGTAGGGGAAATGGACTTTATGCGGCATTTGTGGATCTAAGGGCTGCATTTGATTCCATTTCAAGAGAACACCTCTGGAGAAAGCTCGAAAAATATCAAATTGATAAACGTTTACTTCTTCTAATTTATAATCTACATTGTCAGAACTCAATGCAGGTCCGCTGTGGTTCTGAGGGCAGTCTAACCAATTCGATCCCCATTGCCAAAGGAGTAAGACAGGGGTGCGTTTTAGCTCCCCTGTTGTTTACGCTTTATCTAAATGACCTAAACCCAACATGCCTAACTAAGGATTATCACCCCCAAAAAATTGGAGAACAAGCCTGTCCTCTTCTCCTATATGCCGACGATGCTGTTCTTCTCTCTCTTTCCAAGGTTGGACTCAAACGCTTTATTTGAACCTTTATGGCCTATTGCACCCAAAATTATCTATCAATCAATTATTCCAAAACTAAGATACTAGTATTCTCAACACGGAGAATTACTGGTACTTGGACAATAAATGCCCAAAAGATAGCTTTAGTCTCTCAATATAAGTACCTAGGCATAATTTTTCACTCGTCACTAAGCTGGGCCCCACATATAAAGGCCATGATAGCTAAAGCATGAAACGCAATCAATAAATTTTTTTTGTTTCTTTTACCATAAAGGGGGAAAATATGTACCAGCAGCCATTAAGATCTTCAAACTTAAAATTATCCCCCAGCTACTATTTGGCATGCCAATATGGATTCATGCTTTTAGCTCTTCGATTGAAGCAATACTTACAACTTTTCTACGACGCCTGCTGGGTGTGCCAAGGTGCGCTCTGGCGGCAGCGCTCAGATTGGAGGCTGGCATTTCCTCCACAAATTCTCAGGCCTGGTTGATAGCCTCAAATTTCTGGACTAAAATATCATATGAACAGCCCCCGGGCCTTTTAAAACAAATTTGAAGGGACTCATATGTGTCAAGCTGGAATAAAAACTTTGGGTGCAAACTCTCTTCAATAGGGCTATCTATGGCATATCTTTCTACTCAACGGCCAAGCTACTAATCCGTACTTGCCTCAAAGATATCGATTTTCAGAATGACATCTCTATGGCCACCAAAATCTGTTCGCCACTATACTTTCAATTAAATCCAATCCCTCTTCACTACGCCTTATACCTAGATTTTCTCACACTTCCAAAACTACGTCTGGCTTTTACAAAAGCCAGATTCAATGTTCTTCACTCATCCCTTCTCCTTGGGAGATATCAAGGAATACCAATTGAAAAACGATTATGTCCTTGTAAGTCTGGAAAAACTGAAACACTTTATCATGTAGCGTTTGACTGTTCTCTATATGATTCTATACGTGCCGAATTTCTGTCAAGAATTATAGAGAATACATCAAAAATGTCACCCGAGAATAGGTTACGTTATCTATTATCCGGACAGAACAAACAAATTACACTGAATGTGGCTAAATTTGTTTATACGGCCCAATTACAACGCTCGGGAGTCTAGCTGTTTTATCTTATTCGACCAAAAATGTAATTTTCTTTCTTTTAAATCCAATGTAATATTTTAATCTTTTAATTTTATTACTCCAAATTTTCCTGTATTATACACTGCAAATATGGAAAATGTATTGTACTAGGTTGGGTCTATGACCGTAAATAAATATTATTATTATTATTACACAAAGTGTGAATTTGATAGATTTGGCTTTAAACAAGAACTGAATCAAATTTCTCCCCCATCCTAACATAGAACATCCTGGTAGAATCATGAGAAGACTGAATTCTATTACTTTAGACTGCAATTGGGGATGCTTGCATTTGTGAATAGGTCACCACAGAGAGAACTTTTCTTATAACCACATGCCACCTTAAACAAAATGAGATGAATCTCTACTTGTTACTCATGTTGGACAAAAGGGGACAGGGCAGTGATTTCTGCCAATACCTGTTTTCTCCTGTAGTTCCCTGAAAAGCTTCTTCAGAGGGTTGGGGTATTCTCAGTGTGAAAGGTGGTGTCAGGGTTGTAGGGGAAATTGAGAGAAATTGTTACTCTACCCCCCCCCCCGGTTGGGTCTCAGTTCCTTGTGCAAATAGAAAAAGCCCTTTTCTTCATAAAGGGGGAAGTGAAGATCCAACCAAATATTTTTTAGTTTGTTGTTTAAATGAAGTCAAGTTTACACACTGTGGTCTGGTTAGCATAGAATGAGAAGGTAGAGTCCTGAGGTAATGGACATCAGATATCAATTGGGGAATGCCATTTCTGAATGTTCTTCCATGTAAAAGAAATTTTCCTTGCAATCAGAAAATTAGCACATCGAACAGAGAGATTCTGATCCACAGCTTCATGCTGTGCTAGGTTGTTTTTTGCAGGACTGTTTGTGTGTTTTTCTTTTAAAAAAACACAGAGAGGCATTCAAAAAAAGATGATTTCCCCCATTTGCTGTCTGGGGTGCTGAAGTTAATTCTACCACATAATTACTCTGAATTTGTAGACCAGGATTTGACTACCAGTCATCAAACACTGAGTAAGCATATGGTGTACATGGTTGTGTAAATCAGCCCTAAGAGCATACACATGATCTACTTGTGGGGGTGTAGCATGTAAAGAGCAAATTAGCAGAACACTCCTGATCAACTTCTCTGAGCAGAAGGCACTCCAAAGACGGAATCCCTTGCTCATAGCAGTTGATCTATGGTAGAGTATGAGTTTGCTCCTCATACTATATATTGCTTTTGTACATAGGCCACTCATGAGAGGTGCTAGATGCGTATTACAGTGGCTGAAGGCAATAAAGAGAGAGGCAGGTACACTGGGACAGATCATGGAGGACCTTGGCCCATCCTATTGACTATTTGTGTTTCCTCAAGAAAGCTCAATGTACCCATATCAAATGAAGTAACTGGAGGGGGGGGACTTGCAGTCGCAACGGTAGATTTGGGCATTTTCCATCTTGTGCAAGTCAGTGTAAATGAAATCCTTGCATACCAGTTCATCAGTCTGTGGGATGAAATCCTGTAGCTGGAGGTGGCATGTTGTTAGGGTGAGCAGATGTAATAGACAGACCTCGGATGGCTGTATAGAAACTGTTTTAACAGGGGCCATTTTTATCACCCTTGTAGCATTGTAACAGCAAACTGAATATGTACTTCCCTCTTCAAATTAATTATAATGAAAGGTCAAGGCGATTCATCTTCCATTATATCTGGTCACCTGAGGGTGCTTTTCCCCCTCTCATACCCCTGAAACACAGAAGGCTACCTTTTAGCATAAGATCATCTTCCAAGTATGTGATCAACCAAGATATATCATGCCAATCCCTTAGGAAATCAGTCAGCTACCTGTGCTGCAGCGACAGGTGGGTGTGCATTGGTGGCTCTAAATAGAGGATAGCATTGGGAGAAATACAATCTTGCCCAATGCCACTTAGGTGTTGGTAGTCAAGCAGGATTTTGAACAGAATGTATGAAGTGTTGCCTTGCACCTAATCAGACAGTTGACTCTCTCAGTCTAGTATTATATAGAAGGAGCTGTTCTCTAAGGTCTCATCAGAGGCTTTTCACAGCCTTGTTATCTGTGCTGCTTAGTACTAAACCTGGGATCTTATGCATGAAAATTATAAGCTTTGTAACTAAGCTACATCTCCTCTGGCACTGCAGTCTATTATTTTTATTAGTAAAACAAGAGCAGGCAGTTCTCTCACAAGGAAGTCCATTTAGAGTATTCCAGAAGAGTCTTCTAGCTGGATTGAAGATGAGAGCAGTGTTGGATAGCATGTGTGTGATTTCCAGTTTGAACTACATTAGATGGTGAACCCATATACTCTGGCTTGTTTTCCCTTTCTTCATGCTTAAGGAATACTACAGAGGCACTGAAGAAAATGGGAGATCCTATGGAATTTCCCTCTTGGCCCAGCCATCTTATGGGAACCTCTAAAATAGTATTGCAGCAAGACTGCTTTCACTCCTAGCTATGAAGTCTCCAGGAAACATTGGGAGAGGACTAGAAAAGAGAGGCAATGTACCCTTAGTTTATTTGAGAGTGTGGTGGGATACACACAATTTGAACTAATAAATGCTGAAAATTGTGAGCTATGCTGAAGCCCTGAGTCAAGAGTCATCAACGTAGCACTCCTAGACACACTGGTGCCCTTGAGGTTTTCTCCTGGTGCCCACAAAGCCTCCGAGTCCCTTCCCCCACCTGTCCTCTTAGTCATGAGGTAGTGTTGTTGATGATCTTTATTTGCCAGGCCATAGGCCATCACAAAAGTTATACAAAATTTAAAATTAAGATTCAAACCGTTAAAAACATATACCACCCACCCATACAATAAAATTAAAATTCAATACATTAAGACATAGTCCAAAGACTCTTACATTAAAACAGGATAGGTCCCAGTAAATATGACTACGAAAACTATGGCACCATCTGCCACTGTTATTCCTTAGGTCCCGTTTCGTTTAAATACTTAGCTCTCAATTTTTGGGCTGCAAGGGTGAAAAGAGCCACTCTATAAGTAACCCCATCGTCGCTGTCTGCTAGGAGGAAAGACACAATATGTTCCTCCCAACAAAGGCCCGAACGTTTAATTAGGGGATCAAGAAATTTATTTCTTGGATGGGCATAGAGGTGGCATTCCAATAAATAGTGGGGTAGATCTTCCACCATTCCCTCTTGGCAGATGCATAATCGTTGTACCCATGGAATCTGAAGGTAACGCCCAGACATTATTGCACTAGGCATTGTTTGAAATCTGAGAGCTGTGAAAGTGTGTCTTAGGTGGACAAAAAAAGGGTAAGACAAATATTTTGCCCTAAGATGGTCAGGTTTAATTATACCATACCACTTTGAAAATTTAGAGTTGAAAATTGCCAAATTGTCCATCCATACACAATGCTTCTCGATCTGCTCTCGAATTTTTGGCCTGGAAATAGATGTAATAGGTTGGGTTGTGATATGATAATGATGACAAATATTTAAAAATTTTAGATTCCAAAAACTGTCTGCCGCAGTATGGTCAAAGCATGTCTTCAATAATATCTTAGCTGGCGCATCCGTTAACAAAACACAGAATGTCAATAATGTATTATGGATACGGGCGCTAACTGGGAGAAGGCCAGATTCAGCTCGAAGAAACGCTGCTGGCGTACCATTTGGTACACACATGAGCTGTCTCAGAAAATTATTTTGGACTGCTTCTAGAGAAGAAAAAGAGAGGGTCTCCCATCCCCAAATGGCTGCCCCGTAGAGGATTTTCGATATGACCTTATTCTGAAATATTTTCAGAGCTGGGGCCACAAGATGACCCCCTTTAGATCTGTAAAATTTGAGAATTGCCCCCGCGGACCTAGTAGCTGCAAGTTTAGTGGCAGCTATTTGATTTTTCCATGAGAGAGTATCCTGGAACTGAATCCCAAGATATCTAAAGGAGTGGCATTGTTCTATTGGGTGTCTACCAATGATCCAACTATGGTTGCGCTGTCTTTTCCCAAATACCATTTTTTTTGTTTTTTGGTAATTAATTTGTAATTGTTCTTTTTTACAATACAGATCTAGATTTGCCAATAATCTCCTTAATCCGATAGGGGTGAGGGATAATAAAACCATATAATCCGCATAAATTAGCGTTGTGACTTTTCTAGTTCCCAATGAGGGAGGAAAAAAATTTGATCCAGTCAACTCTGCCACTATGTCATTCAGGTATAAGTTGAATAAGGTTGGCGCTAACAGGCATCCTTGTTTTACCCCCTTATTTACCAAAATTGGATCTGTGAGATTATTTCCCACTCTTATTTTCATGTTATTGTTAGAGTACAGTTCCTTGATTAGAAATAAAAGGTGTTTGTTGATGTTGGTGCAGGCAAGCTTTGTCCACAATCGGCCTCTGTCTATCGAATCAAAGGCGGCCGCCAGATCAACAAAGGCAGCCATAAGGTAGTGAAGGTGCTTACCTTTTCTCTCTTGAAAAGTGCATAGAGTTGAAGGAGAACATTTGAAGAGTGACTCTTTTCCCCACTTCCTTGTTTCTGTGTACTTTGCACGGCTCAGATGAAATTTTGGCTTTTACCCAGATTCCTTGGGAAAGTGAAATGTATGCATGTGTGCCATTTCTATCTTTCTGACTCTCTCGGGGATGGGGGCTGATCTGGGGGAGAAGTAGAGAGGGCACCAGAGGGGTTGGCACCACAGCACTCACTCAAAAATTCAAATGTACCCATGGACCTAAAATGGTTGGCTGCCCCTGCCTTAGGTTTACATGCTATTTTATAGTAGCTGAAACTGTGCTTTTAGCCTGGAGCCCTTACTGAACTGCCATGTTAGCTTCAGCTAACATTCTAACACTGAGATACAGAACTTCATACAATTTCTTTCCAAAGTGGGAGTACTCTCACCACAAACACACAAAAACAACACACCAAAACACTGCCCTTTGGGTCCTACCATTGTATTTTCTGATGTGTAACTTGCAAGCTTTCAAAATGACATTAGGATCTCTCATATCCTTTTCAAGAAACCATTAACAGACTTATTTCAATTATTTATTAATAATAATAATAATAAATTTAATTTCTTCGTCGCCTATCTGGCCAATGGCCACTCTAGGCGACTTACAAAATTGTTAAAATACAATTGATAAAATACAGTAATACAACATAAAAAACAACACATCTGCAGCAACAATATTAAAACTGGGCAGGAGGCATTTCAGTTATAACAATTAACCCTCCCCGGATACCCCAAAGGCCTGCTGAAAGAGCCAGGTCTTTAAGGCTTTCCGAAACACATTTAGGGAAGAGGCGTGCCGGAGATCTTGTGGGAGGGAGTTCCAAAGAGTGGGGGCCGCCACTGAGAACGCCCTCTCTCTTGTACCCGCCAATCTGGCTGTTTTTGTTGGCGGGATTGAGAGAAGGCCCTGTGTGGCCGATCTTGTCGGGTGGCATAATTGGTGGCGTTGAAGGCGCTCCGTAAGATAAACTGGGCCGGAACCGTGTAGGGATTTAAAGGTCAATACCAACACTTGAATTGGGCTCGGAAAACAACTGGTAGCCAGTGTAGGTCGAACAACACTGGTGTGATGTGATCTCGGCGGCGACTATTCGTAAGTAGTTGAGCCGCCGCATTTTGTATCAGTTGTAATTTCCGGACCGTTTTCAAGGGTAACCCCATGTAGAGCGCATTGCAGTAGTCCAAACGAGAGGTGACCAGGGCGTGTACCACTAGTGGGAGCTGGTGAACAGGAAGGTAGGGTTGCAGCCTTCGTATGAGGTGTAGTTGGTACCAGGCTGCCCGGCTCACTGCCGAAATCTGAGCCTCCATGGACAGCCTGGAATCAAGCACAACCCCAAGGCTGCGGACCTGGTAGTTTAGTTTAGTTTAGTTCCCCAGTAGTTCAGTTTAGAATCAGTAAGATACTAAGTATCTATTCTTCATTGTCATACACTTAAGAGTGACGGGAAATATATTTTAAATGCCAGTGTTGAGTCTTGTACGAGTTGCAATGCATTAAGTCAAACATGGCTCATCAAGGGCTTGGTAAACCTCTGGTTTTGTTTGTTCCCTGTCAAATATCTGACAGGCCACAATACATGGCTGTTAGGGTGCCTTGGGCTTGGCAGGCCACAACTTGTGCAGGCCAGATGTGAGTTAATATTGCTGCTGTTATGCTGTTTCTCCAGGGAAATATATGCCAAATATATTTTGGATCTGTATATGCCAAAACATACAGACTAAGGATTGTGAGTCTGAAGCATAAGGTTAAGAACATAAGAGCTCTTCTGTAGGAGACCAGAGGCCCGTCTAGTTTAGAATCCTGTTCTCCCAGTGACCAACCAGATTTCCATGGGAAATCCACAAGAAGAACCCAAATGCAATAGTTCTCTCTCTCTCCCCATTTGCAATTCCCAGCAATTGCTGTTCAGCAGAATGCTGCCTCTGACAATGGGGTAGAACATATCTACCATGGATAACAGCCACTGATAACCTTATGCTCCATGAATTTGTCCAATTGCTAACCAAGTTGGTGGCCATTACTCCATCTTGTAGGAGTGAATTCCATAGTTTAACTAGATGCTGAATGAAGAAGTATTTTCTTTTTTCCCTTCTGAATTTTCCAGTGTTCAGCTTCATTGAATATCCCTAAGTTCTAGTACTATGACAGAGGGAAACTCGTAAAGCATTTTTGAGAGTTGCATGGGGAAACACTTCCTTGTTTTGACCACAGTATTATGTTTTTAATATACATATGTTCCAAGTTGGAGTTAGGGTTGCCAGGTCAGAAGCATCCCAAACCCTGAGATTTCAGGGGCGGATCCTAGTGATGTCATAGGGAGCGTACCGTGCTCATGTCATAGGGGGAGGACACTAGTGATGTCATTAAGCATGATACATTAAGCATCAACCACACTTGCTTGGAGCATACAACTCAAACAAAAAAAATCTCTGATTGGAAATTAAGATAGAAATCTTAGCTAAATGAGAGTGTTTCCAGGTCCAGCTGAAGTGACAGGATCATTCCTTCTTATCCACTTAGAGTTCCTGGGTAAGGAACATTTAATCTAGCCTACTTGCTTCTGGCAAAAAGGGTTTAAGTGCCTTCAGGCCAGGCCAGTCACCAGAAGGCCATTGTAGGAAGAAAGCCTAGTGTTGTAGAAGATGGAAGCACTCAGTAGTAAAGATGGATGCCCCTAAAGGCTGCAATTCTAAACACACTTACTAAGGGACTAAGCCCATAGAACTCAACATGACTTACATCTGTATAGATACTTTTAGGATTGTGATGTTGGTAAGGCTTGACTAGGGATCCTTTGCAATGATATCCATATCAAAGCTGGGTTGGCAACCCCCTGCCTGCAATGCCCTGCCTGCCTTTTAATGTGGCTTCTCCAAACTTCTTTACAGACTTGAGCCTTCACTGCAGAGAGAAGTTTGAGAAATGAGTAAGAGTTAAGAAGATTCTCTGCTGTTTCCTGCCTACTCTGTGGGCTGTTCTAAACTCACTTTGGCAGCCAAACCAATTCCAGTGAGTAATAATTGACAGAGAAAAAGCACACATGATATGGTCTACCTTCATTGGCAATAGATTGGGAACAACATCAATTGAAGCCACACTTCCCAGTATGTGAATTCTCTTTTACCACTATTGGGCAAGAAAAAACCATCATGCAAATAACAAGGTACATCATCAGTGGGTTTAAGGGGATTGAGCTGACCACTTGGAACCACTATTATTGCTTCTATTATGGATGTAAGGAAGTAAAGTCAGAGGTAAATAAAATGCATATAGAAAAAGAAATGGATTTCCTAAATGCAATACCATACCAACCACAACAAGATTCCTATAAGTAAGACAGAAAACTCAGCATCCCACAATTAGTCAGGGTGCCTAACCAACACTAAAAAAATCTTGGCAGCCAGTCAACCAAGGTCACAGAAATCCCCATGCAGCACAACCTGACCCCGGGGCTGCAGTTAGGGTTAGGGAACATGGGCTCTCCATGTTCTCTCAGAGTGAAAACAACAGAGGACTATGACCACCCGAAGGTGCAATCCTATGCATTTTTACCCAGAAGCAAGTCCCAATATATTCAATGGGACTTAGTCAGACAGGGAAGCATGCACAGGACTGCAATTCAGTGATAGGGCACTCACCCAATCCAAAAATCAGAATCATGCCATGTTAAGCTGTTCTGCAACTATTTTATACATGTTTTATGGTTACTGGATTTTAAATGGCTTTATTTCTTCTTGTGAGCTGCCTTGGTTTCCAACCCTACCTCACAGGGTTGTTGGAAAGACTCCATACAGACACATTGGAGATGTAAAAATACATACACCCCATATAACAGTTTATTATCAAAACCAGTTGACCATTGCAGAACATTTTTTTAAAAAAAGTTTCCTGCCAAATAAATGCAGTGACATCTAAGTAAGCCCTGCCGAATTGGTTTTTTTTAAAAAAAAGATCAGAGAGGGAGAGAAAGGTTTACAACACGATCCTTTTCTATGATCACTCAAAAGTCCCACTGATTTTCAGCACAATCCTAACGACATCTACTCAAAAGTAAGTCCTACTGAATTCACTGGTGTTGGTTCCCAGGTATGTGGAATTAACATTGCAGCTTTACTCCCAGAAAAGCTTTATATTGGGAAGGTTTTCAAAACAGGTTATGAATAAGACAAATAAACTGCCCTCTTCAACAGTCCAATAAAACTTAAACTTGTTTGACTCCTTTTTTTTTTGTAATAATTTTTATTATTCAAATTTTTATAAAACAGACACAACAAAATCAAACAACAAAAACAATACAGCAAAAATAAAAAGAAAAAACTTGACTTCCGATTTGTTACAGATCAGCTATAGGTACATAATATATATCAAACTTGACCCCTAAAACATACAAAGTTCACTTTTTTCCATAGTCTATCTTGATTAATCATCAAATCCCATTATCATCATTTCATTTTTTTCTTTCAACAAAAAGTCCAAAAGAGGCTTCCATTCCTTAAGAAATGTATCTGTCGTTTTTTCTCTGAGAAGGCATGTCAATTTGTCCATCTCGACTAAGTCCATTAGTTTCAATAGCCATTCTTCCATTGTTGGTATTGATTCCATTTTCCACTTTTGTGCATATAATAATCTTGCTGCCGTGATCATATATAATATTATTCTTCCATATTTCTTTTCTTTTTGTTTACCCATAAAGCCCAATAGAAAAAATTCTGGCTTTGACTGAATATTTATCTTCAAGATTTTTTGCATGACTCCTTTGTTTGACTCCTTAATTAGAAAAGTATTGTTGGATGTTGGATCTGGCGCAAGCAGATGCCCAGGATGCAGAACAGTATAGTGAAAGGCTAGATGCCAGTTGAAGGAATGAGCCGGACAAGCAATAAGTTTTAAGAGTTACTTTACTGACAATATATCACAGCTCTCTCTGTACAAACTCCTCGACCCCCACACTCACAAGTGTCTGTTGGCCCTCTATATAGATAAGGCCAGCTGCCCGAGCCTAGGTTGCTTAGCAACGTGTCCTTGAAGATGGCTCGAGCTCTGCCAACTTTCACTTCTAAGTCACGTAGCTCACTTGTGGAAATTTAACCTCTGCTTTCTCGGTTTAATAGCCAACAAGTATAACACTGCAGCACTTTTTAAAACTTCTGTTCAAAAATTATTTGAAAGATAAAATTTATAACATGCCATTAAAAAACCCCTGCATGTACACTTTTATGCCTACCAAGGTCTTGCTGTGGTCTTCTGTTGTAGTGCAATCTTGTGCCTGTTTACTCAGAAGGTAAGTTCCAATCCTGTACAGAGAAAGTTTATGCTGCTGAAAGCTATATATTTACTGAATTCCTGATGTGAGACAAGCAGGAAAAGGAAACTGTGAGTTTAGCTATTGCCTGGGGTCAACAAATCTTGTTAATCACAACCCTGACTTCACTTATTTGCTAAAAACCTGAAAGGGCAAGGATTAGAGCAGCCAGTAGTAACAGAAGTTGTGTTTGTGTGTGTGTGACATTTTGGTTTATATCTTTTTAACCAAACCACCTAGAAACTTATTTTTTTTTTAAATGAAAGCTAAGAGTCTAGAGAATAGGCGATTCACCTTGAGACCTGGAGAGGACCCCCAAAAACTGGAGCCTCAGAATGAAAACCAGACACCTGGCTACCTTAGTTGGAGTAGATCTCTCAGGTGGCTTGCTTTAAAGATAATGCGATTCTACTCACATCACAGCAATGGGTATATTATATTCTGGAATCCTAGTGTATCAACGTTTATTTGTACTGTGGGCAGGCCACAGATTATGTGACAGGCCTGGTTCTGTTAACTGATCTTAACTTGTGAGTTATTGCTTGGAAAAAATGGATCATTCCAAAGACAACTTATTGATGGAACAGATGCAGGCAGTGGAGGGATGTGCTCTTACTTGCATTGAGTAAAGACTTATTATTTGTCCCCAGGGTGAGTAGTTTATTGAGATAAAAAGGGAATGTGGGTATCAGGGCAAGGGGAAATAAATACTACAGACAGTCTCATTAAAAATATCTAGCACATTTAAGAATTGTTATTCTTTGTGGAGAGAAATGCAGTCAGGCAGCAATTGTTGGATTATCTTCATTAAATTCTTATCTAGAGTAAACAGGGATGAGCATAATAATAAGCACAACCCAAAACTTACAAAAACTTGTTTGTGTATTATCCCCATAACAATCTGCCCATGTATGAAGATCAGCAGATAAGGCCTACCTGGTTGTCCTGCCATCCCAGGACATCTGTTATGCAACAACTAGGGCGAGGGCTGACTCTCAGATAGGTCCCAAGGTATGGTCTGATATTCTGAAGGCACATGGGGCCACTACCTTGCTGAAGCTAAACAAATCTGGGCCTAGTCACTGCCTGGATGGATGACAGCCTTTGAACCAGGTGGTTCCATGATGGAAGAAAGGCAGGTTGTAAATGTAATGGTGCCCCGCCTATGAAATGCCCTCCCCCTTGATATACAACTGGCACTGACTCTGATCAGTTTGTGACACCAGCTGCAAACTCTCCTGTTCCATCCAACTTTCATGGGGGCTTAATTGCCTTGGCTGGGTTTTGACCATTATTGTTGCTCTTGATTTCATTGTGACTTTTATCAGTTTCTTCTTATCTGTAAGTGTTTTTTGTTGACAGCAGTTCTTGATTTAAATTTTTTATTGTACCCAGTAGTGGAATCACGTTGTGTTGAAGGGCAGGTTGCAAATATTTAAAATAAATAAGCTAATACATAAAAATAAAATGTGTAATGCGAAGTATGCATACCACAGTGTGAAGCTGCATCTGAGAGCATTTTCTCATGTTGCATTTTTTTTGTTATTTATTTATTTATTGCACTTGTATACCGCCCCATAGCCGAAGTTCTCTGGGCGGTTTACAGCAATCAAAAACATTAAAACAAATATACAATTTAAAACACATATTTTAAAAACAATTTAAAACAATTTTAAAATCCAAAACAATATAAAAACAATTTAAAAACACATGGATTACTGCAATGCGCTCTACGTAGGGCTGCCTTTAAAGACGGTTCGGAAGCTGCAGCTTGTGCAGAATGCGGCGGCCAGACTGATAACGAGGACCAGGCGGTCTGAACTTATAACACCTGTTCTGGCCCGCCTGCACTGGCTACCAATATGTTTCCGGGCCAGATTTAAAGTGCTGGTTTTAACCTATAAAGCCTTATACGGCGCAGGACCACAATACCTGCTGGAACGCCTCTCTCGATATGAACCTGCCCGTACACTACGTTCCACATCAAAGGCTCTCCTCCGAGTTCCGACTCACAGGGAAGCTCGGAGGATGATAACAAGAACTAGGGCCTTCTCAGTGGTGGCCCCCGAACTGTGGAATAGTCTTCTTGATGAGGTGCGCTTGGCGCCGACATTGCTATCTTTTCGGCGCCAAGTTAAAATCTTCCTCTTTTCTCAGGCATTTTAGTCTATTTTAGTTTTTTAAATATGTTTAACTGATTTTAGATTTGTGGATGCCTACATACATGTTCCTTGCACTGAATTATTGGATTTTACTGTGTATATTTATATTCCTCTGTTGTACACTGGCCAGAGAGCTATGCTAGTCGGGCGGTATAGAAATTCTACAAATAAATAATAATAATAATAATAATAATAATAATAATAATAATAATAATAATAATAATAATAATAAAATGCCTGGGGGAAGAGGAAAGTCTTGACCTGGCCCCAAAAAGATAATAGTGTTGGCGCCAGGTGCGCCTCATCAGGGAGATCATTCCATAATTTGGGGGCCACCACTGAGAAGGCCCTCTCCCTTGTTGCCACCCTCTGAGCTTCCCTTGGAGTAGGCACCCGGAGGAGGGCCTTTGATCTTGAATGTAGTGTACGGGTGGATTTCTAATTGTTAGATTTCTAATGTGTGCGTTGCATTTTATATTGCATTCATTAGGATTTATGTTTGTTCATTTCAAGTACAGAATTGCATGTAGGTGTGTTTCAGAATAAGCACATTTCCATCTGAGATGGAAGGTGGGTTGAAATATGCACAAACTACATTTTTTAGAAGTGAATGGAAGCCACATCAGATTCCTAATGTCTGTTGTGTTATAGGCAATAGTCCCTGTTGGGGAAGAGTTTTTGCCCAGGCGGGGCACAGCTGGGCCCTGTTCCCAGTGGAGCAAAATACACATCAAATCCATATTCAGGGTCTATCTGATGAGCAGAGTCAAGTCAAGGCAGTGTCAAATTCAGAGCTTGGAAAAGCTACTTTTTTGAACTACAATTCCCATCACCCCCAGCCAGCATGGCCACTGGATTAGGCTGATGGGAGTTGTAGTTTTAATAAGTACCTTTTCCAAGCTCTGGTCAAATTACAGAAACGTAGGTTAGTGGATAGGAATCAAATCCTGAGATGTGTGGTCAGGTACAGCAAAAGTGTTAGGTTCAAGGAAGGCCAGTAAGAGGTTGGTTCCAGAAACATGGTCAACCAAACCAGAAGGCACATCTCAGATAATTAGAAGCAGGCAAATAATTAACACCATGGAGAGCTCCCAATGGAAGTGGGTCTGAAATCCAGACTTTTTCTCTAACAACCAGCCTACTCTGACTGAGCCTTAAGTAGGGTTTTGGCTTCCTTCAGGCTGTATACTCCACCCTAACAATGAAGAGGCCCTCCACCCATAAGGGGCCCTGTTTGCTTTAGGAACCTTTGGCTGTGGTGGCATGGAAGAGATCACAGCATGGAGGGTCTCCTTCCACCATGAGTCTGAGGATGGTAAGGCTACCCCTTCAGGCTGAAGGGGGACTGGCCTCATGGTTCTTTGTGATAATGGGGGTTCTGAGAAGAAACATCAAAGACCATTTCTGAAACCAAATCCTCTTTCTTGTTTGAGATATTCTTCTGTCTAGCATCTCTTCCCTCAAGGAAGAGTGATCAGGGCCTTATTTCATGACAGTGCCCCAATGTGTACTGCAATGCAGTTATTCATTAAGCTGTGCACTCACATTCAGTCTGCATGCAGAGTTCATGATTCAGTGATAGAATAGTGTATATGGATTCTATTCCACGTGCATACAGTATTTCTGTTGCTAGATCAGGGCAACAGCTTTTTAAAAATTGCTTTACCAATTTATAAAGAGCATTTTATTTCAGATTTATTAAAGAAATCAAAGAGAAAGATCCCCAGAATTGCCAAGGTCCAGCCCAACTGCAGCCAACAGGATGCCTTGAGAAGTCATGTGCTCCCTACTTCCCTGATCAGGGAGCATAGTGGTGCAGTGACACCTCTCTGAACTTCATGGCCTTATAAGGGAAGGTTCCCTCTTCAGATGATAAGATGTATTACTCACTTACTTCAAAATGTGGTGGGGGCCCTCCTGGTTCTTCTGCTGAGTGGGGCCCTGGACATCTACTCCAAAGGCTGCCCTAATGGTACCAGTGGGCAAGAAATTCTAGAGGCAGCGCTAACAGGGTTTGGTTTTCTGTGGAGGAGAAACCAATGGAGAATCTGGGTGTTCCAGTAATGTTTGAAGTATTTAGAAATATACAAAGGGAGCATAGGTGGAAGCAAGCCGTATAAAGCACTTGTAGCAGCCAATAGTTCCACTGACACCCATCAGATCCCTAGAGAGATGTATCAGTGGTTCCCATGCGCTTTTTAAAAAAAACTCTCCACTTCTATCTCTGTCCTCTAAATGACAGTTTTTCCCAGTCAGGCCTTAGCCCCATCCCTTAACCTGCAGGGAGGGGGCAGAGAAGATGAGTCATATTTCCATAGCTTCTCCTAACACTCCAAGGGTTATCTCTGTACAATTCAACAGTTAGCTCCTATTGAAAGAACATCCTGAGCTATTAAACCCTCATCTAGTCATCGTGGTGCATTAACACCCTTTTGTCCAAACCGTAGACTCATTCATAGCAGATTCACAACAGTACTGATTCACTAACAGCTAGTACTCAGACAGACTCACACCAGCTCTAAATCCATGGCTAATAGCTGTTGTTGGACCATTCCCTCCATGAAATCATGTCCTTCTAGCCTAGCTTTTAAACGAACTGTTATGGATATTAAGCAGTAAAATAATACAGACCTAGGTAAAGAATGTCAAGGAAGGTGTGATGGAGTATTGGTTCATATTATGTCTCTGATGACTTTTCACCAGTTGCTATTGCTCAACTTTATTACTTCAGCTGGTACTAATCTATGAGGCAGTGTTTGTAATTAATATCTGCGTTTTAGCTATAAAGATACACATAGAAGGGCATAAATCTAAAGGGCTTGTCATTAAGTTTAAGAAATGCTATTGGATACACTGACAAATAATTGAGCCAGGGCAATAGGCAATCTCCCCATTGCTCTCATCCTCCAACTCATAAATAGATCTGAATCTTCATAGATATCCTGGAGCATATATAGAAGTATTCTCTGGATGATGGGATGCTATTTTTCAGAAGAACAATGCTTTCCTGAAGGAGAAATAAAAAACAGCCAATTCAGCAAAAAAAGCTTAAAAAGGTACCAGTAAAGGATGTGTTCATTCACATGGCAGATGTCTGTAGGGGTTTCTTTTGCAACACCATTCATTCAAAATGAATGGAAATCTATACTGTGAAGCTAGGTATGTTGGCTGTTCTTATCTATAATCACCTGTTTTGTGCAGAACAACACATGCCAGAGAGACAGGTTTTTCTTATGTCTGTGTTGATATGTGTTTGCAATGTGTGTGTGTGTGTGTGTGTGTATGATGCTAGAATCTACAGATATAAAAAAAATTAGTTTCCAACATTCCATCATCCTCTTCAGAAGTTCATAGGAAAAAATGAATGTAACAAGGGGGAGCAAAACTCAGCATGCCCATTATAATGTTGTTAAGGCCCCATGTGTGTAGAAGTGAATGCACAAAGATATCTTTGCACATGATCAGAAACTCCTAATCATGGAGAGAGTTATATGTGTTATGTTGTATGCACAGGGCTCTCTACACATCTTAAAATGAATGCACTAGGGACAGACATGCACATATTATACACTGAACATCTGAAAAGGGCTTAGCTTGATCAAGGCACAGAAGCCAGATTGACGTTGTGCAGGCAGGAACAGGCTGGTTAGGATCAAATAGATCATCAAGGCAAGCAAGCAGGTATATTCCCTAGCTCTATACTCAGTTGTGTCCCTTTTAATCATATAAGTGAATGGTTGCCATCAACTCTTCCAGAGAAAAGTCTAGCAAAGGGTATGCTGTTGCAGACTTGTTTTCTCCCTACTTACAGGGATTGGGTGCCATTGCTTTTGCTAATGCAGTGTCTGTCTATACTAGTGCAGAGAGTCATATCCCCCCCTCCCGGGTCTTTGCAAATTACACACCTTCCCACCACTCATGCACACTTCACCTATCATAACAGGCATTTTACTGGTTTTATGTAATTAAAGGATTTGTTTGTGGATGTAGTAGTTTCATTTATACTGTGACAAAAATCCTACCTTCCCTAAGGAAATCAGTGTTGCAACATGCACTAAAATTGCCAGATACATAGCTTCCAGAGGCACAGTAAGCTGTTGGAAAACCCTGACTGAAAGGACTAAATAAGATCTGTGGATTGCCACATTATGTTCCTACATAATGTGTATAGGTTCACTTACACTTACATATGTACGTGATGCATATGTCCATATACACATTGTTTCAACAACTGCATGAAAGTGACACTATAAGAGAACAGAAGAAAGCAAAAGTTGAAATGTGTGCAGCAACCATCTGTTTTAGGTTAACTTAGGTTAATTTTCCTTTTTATGTTTTTGACGGAATTTCTGATTGATGGATTGATGGATTGATTGATGTGTTTTGTGTGTGTGAGATGCTGGCCTATACATATAAATTTGTGAGTGCCTGTTGTTGTTGCTGTTGTTTTAAAATAGTTGTATCTTTGTGGTGAAGTGGTGGTGTTTTTTTGTTTTTTGGTACATTATGGATATGTTCCCATCTCTCTCACACACTGTTTCTCTGGATCAAACTAGATGTGTTACTGCATTTGATGCACTCTTGAAAACGACAACAGAGCAGTGGGAGCTTTCTTCCCAACACAAATAGTAGTATTGGGGGGAGGAACTTTGTCTGGATCATGGCAGGTGGAAAAGTTAAACTCCCCCTTCCCACCTGATCGTGCTTGGAGGAAGCTCTCTTTTTTTAATGAAAAAATGCATATTAAATGTGTTGACGCATTTAACAACCTGTTTTGTTTGCCCCCTCTCTCTGTAAAGACAGGAATATGGATATATACACACACACACATTGCACCCTTCATTTCAAAGATGAAAATAGGGACACTTGTGTGTGCTTGTAATACCCCTATACTCACAAAGGATCATTGACAGAGGGTCATGTGCCATCCTTTTATGTCTAGCTGAAGGCTTTATTCTGCCTGCTGTGTGTTGAATTTATTTGCCCTGCAATAACTTGCTTGGTATTGGCATCTGAAGCAAGGAGTATTAATAAAATGAACTTCATGGACCTAAGTTAGTCATGCCCATTAATTTCAGTGGCTCTGCTCTATGACTAACATTGAATCGACACACACAGACACAGACATAAACACACACACACACACACAGGATCCGGTTGAACCTAAAACACTACTGTGGTACCACAAATATATTCAAATACATAAACAGGATGGACACGTACAAGTGAAGGAAATTTTGGCATTTGGTTCCATGCAACTTCATTCACATGCCTACCCATGTCAGCCTGGATGCAGATATGTCAACAACAAGGAGTACATGAAGCAAATAAATGCAGGCATATATTACTGAGAGTAGGAATGTAAGAAGGCATTTTTTTCCATTCTGCCATGTATTCATTGCATGCAGCACCGTTTCTGTTCCACTGCAGTTCGTCTTCTGCCAAAAACATTATTCATCTTATAGTCAACTATGGTGAAATTACATAACTTACATAATTTATGTAATAAATTATGTAAAAATATGTAGGTTACATTATAATTACATTATTCCACCCCATTCATTTCAATGAAAAGGGAGGGGCATAATAAATTATTTATCATGTATGCACTGAAAGCAACAACAATACCAATCACATTTGTGGGATTGATTTCCATAGTGGAGATGGGACAAATAAGCAAACTTTGGCGATTTCCACTCCTGTTTCTGTTTGGGGGGGGATTCTCCAACATCCCTACCGGGGAGCCACTGAAATTTTCCTTCCCCAGTTCAAAGATTGCAATTTAAGGATAGCTGAAGTGTGTAAAGGGGAGAACCTTTCCATGCCCACATTTATTTATTTATTTGCATCTGTAATCCAGAGAATAGTCTGAAAGCACAACCCAAGCACAGCACAAGCTAATCTCAAACATTTAGTAGGCCAGCATGACTTCATGTGGTAGAAGTGTGGACATGCCCCCTTATCTTCACCACACATGTAATGCCACGTGTGCTGTACATATTCCTGGGGTAGATTTACATTCTGGAGCGAACTAACCTGAACTACAGCCTCCAAATCTTAGTGGTGCATAGGAATGTGGTCTGTGCTAGAATCTGTGTTCCTTTCAAATTATATTGGCTGTTTTTAAGGTCTCTCTCTCTCTCTTTCTTTAATAATGATTACTTTACGGGGGGAATGGCTGCTGGCATATGTACATGACAGCCATCTTTTCTGTATAAGGAAGAGCTGACCCATCATCATGTTCTGTCCTCCCAGAGCCTCATTTGCAAGGTGTGGGGAAACAGTGCCATGCTTACTAGCCATTCCAAGCATCTACAACCTGTTAATTTCATGACAATTAAAAAAAAGAAAAGAAATCTGGACATAGATATTACCAAATGATCTTTGTGTTTGTCATATGTGAAATTGTCACAGACTGAATTTAGACCTATCCATGCATCATTAGGGATGCCACAAGAACACCGAATTCACACAATTATTTTCCCTCAAGAGGGAAGATTGTGTGAATGATGTCCATATAAATGTGTGGAGTGGTTGTGTGAGTTTCACATGTAACATCATCAGTGCTGCAAGGAGATGGGGCACACACCGTTCTCTGCTACATTAAGATTCTTGCTTGCCTAGTAAACACCTACTGTCCATCACAGTTTGACTGCTACAGCTAAGAAGATCTGGCCCTTTAATTTGCCTGCGAGGGAACAGCCTGAGACCTACATGTAAGTCTCCCTGTGCTCTTTAGGTAGAATGTAGGTGTAATAAACACATATTTCACACTATGAAATAAAAAAAATGCACTAGCTATCTCCTGTTTCCTGCTTGACTAGGACAATTCGGCCCACACTAGCTGCATACAGTTTGCTGCCAGCCCAGGATTGCAAAGCAGAATGGCTCTCATGTCGCTGGCAAGCGAAAGTACACATTTGGTTGACTGTGTGCAACTCAGCAGTTGTACAGACCTGCTCTATAGTCCAGGGAATAAAATGAAGAAGAGAGGAGAAAATTGAGAATAATGTCATTTAGAAAGAAACATGAATGTATTTTTACTGAGCTGCCGAGTAAGGAAAAAGTGCAAAGTGTCTGTTGAAGAAAGCTGACAATGTTCAGCTCTCTTCAACAGAGAGAACTCTTCAACAAAAGAGAACAAGGATAGCCAGCAGCTTTTGAGAAAAATCAAAAAAATGGATTTTGCACTGCTGAAAACCTAAATGTCACCAGAATCTGACACCCACCTGTATGCAGATCATTCCTTCGGCAACACTTGGGCTGCTTTGATCCTCCAATTTCTTTCCTTAAAACTGAGGTTCAATAAGGCAGCCATGCAAAAGGATCAATAGCGCGAATGTCACTGTGGCATTTGATTAAGCAAATTCTTTCCTAGCTTATCATTAAAATGCTGGATTCTCATTCCTAGAACTTAATGAATTCCTGTCTTTCTAATTTGATAACGCTTGCAGATTTGTCTTGCATTTTAATTGCCCAGCACTTTTTTTCCTCCCTTCTCCCCACCCTAAGACTTATAGTTTCATCAAGAATGGCTTCTTTAAAAAATCAAAATCTTTTTGTTAATAAGGCTTTTGTGAAATTGCCCATTTTAAAGAGGTGAATGGATTTCATATGCCTGGATGCCCGTTCCATTTTCATTAGATTTCCCTAATCAGAGTAACCCCATGGAAAACAATATGTCATTTTACAAGAGGGCTTTGTGGAGATGTGTTTATTTTATAACTAGCAAAATATATTTCATTGTCACAGGTGGAATATATTTCAGGGACCTTAGGATGTACATTGTTCACTATAACCCCCCTCCCCATGGGGCCCCTCTTTATTGAGTCTGAACAATCCACTTTTAGATATAGTGGGCAAGTTTTGACCCAGGACAATGCCATCCCGAAGAAAAGTATCCCCCCCCCGTGAATTCAGGTATATGGGTCAGAATCGAAATGTATTGAAGTGAAGGTGCATTTTGAGGGACACCATTGGAGTAGGGTGGGCTCCTCTAACACAACCACAGACACCACCTTAACCAGCTTGGCCAGAAATGTTGTTGGGCAACAGGGTGAACAGTACACCAAGAGCATCCACAGTCTCTGTATGGTCCCCCATTCCAGATGCAGGCCCTATAGGCCTGCACAGAAATGGACTTCCTGGTGAGGGAGATGGAATTTCTGGGGATCACAGCCACCACCCTCAAGCCTTTGTTGGTGCTGTACTGAAAACCCAGGTGGACAGAGCTGGGCCATATAAACTGCACCCAGCTCACCTACCCAAGTTTCTATAATGCACATGAGGTCAGCAACCCCATCCACAATCTAGCCATAGATGAGTGTGGTCTTATTATGAAGTGACCTGATGTTGAGTAATAGTTTCACCAAGCTACTGGGCCCAGTGGAAGAGTAATAAGGTACCTGCAGATTAGAGTTGCCTGGTCCATGGCCTGAGACTGATCCTGTATCTTTAGGAGAAGAGAAGGTCAGCCAAGTGCAGGTGTTCCTGCAACTCTGTAATGGGAAAAACCACAAGGTGGAATTCTCCCTCCCCCCTCCACAACTTTTAAAGATACAGAAGACCTCTTGGAGGCTGGGCCTGGCAACCAAGAAGTCTTCTGTATCTTTAAAAGTTGTGGAGGGGGGAGGGAGAATTCCACCTTGTGGTTTATCCCATTACAGTGTTGGAAGAACACCTGCACTAGGGTGACTTTCTCTTCTCCTAAAGATACAGGATCAGTCTCAGGCCAAGAACCTGGCAACCCTACTGCAGATAGGGATGGGGAAGAAATTTGATTCAGGTCACATTTAAATGAGAACCAACGTAATTCTCGCTTTCTGAAACAATATGAGAACCGAAACGGACCTAGCCATTGAAATTTGCACTTCACCTAATTTTGCAATGCAGTTCTCCAGCCAAGTATTGTGTCCAAAAATGCATATATTGAGGTCAGGTGTGCATTAAAATGCATCTATTCATGAAAATAACATACAAAAATGCCTTATATTAGGGGGAATGCTTTGCAAAAATGTGTGCATTAGACAAAGTTGCGTAAAAACGTACATTTGGAGGGTTTTTTTAAAAAAGAAATTGCAAACTGATATAGAAATGTGGAGAACTGAACTTAAGATCTGACACATGAAAAGTGGAGAGAAACCAAAATTTACAGATTTACCCAACCCTCCTTGCAAGTTGGAGGAGAGGCTAGAGGGAACAGTGCACATCTCCATCTCCCACAATGAGCCATCCCTCTCCCTGTGCCATATTTCCCTCTGTCCATCATCACTGAAATTGGGGCACCTCCCTGATATTTCCCAAGTTTAACATCACCCACTTGGGAAAAAAAGTGGATAAGAGAAAAATCAACTCATTTGAAATGTGGTGTTGGAGGAGAGCTTTGCGGATACCATGGACTGAGAAAAAGACAAATAATTGGGTGTTAGAACAAATTGAACAGAACTATCACTAGAAGCTAAAGTGATGAAACTGAGGTTATCATACTTTGGACACATCATGAGAAGACATGATTCATTAGAAAATATAATAATGCTGGGGAAAACAGCAGGGAGTAGAAAAAGAGGAAGGCCAAACAAGAGATGGATTGATTCCATCAAGGAAGCCACAGACCTGAACTCACAAGATCTGAACAGGGTGGTTCATGACAGATGCTCTTGGAGGTCGCTGATTCATAGGGTCGTCATAAGTCGTAGTCAACTTGGAGGCACATAACAACAACAACAACATCACCCAGACACATTCATCCAAGTCAAAGCTGCCCAATAAATAAATAGATAAATACTCTGTCCTGTAGAACTCAAAAACTACTATTATCTGCACAGCCCCCCCCCCACATTTATGCACGTAATCACAGCCATGAGGCAGATGAGGTTGAGAGACAGTCACTTGCTCAAGGTCACCCTGGAAGCTTTGTAGACTAGGTTTCTCTAGCCTAAGTTGGACACTCTAACCACTGAATTACGCTGTGTGGTGAATGTAGTTCCTTCCTTATGTATATATTACTAAAAATGCAGTGTGTGAAGTGGCCCAGACTTGTAGCTTTGCATTGATCATGGATGTTCAGTCTGTAACAGGATAGTGACACAAGTGGAACAAGCGCCAGGAGTTTGTACTAGGGCTGGAGAGGTGCATGTAAGCTAGGCAATGGCATAGACATTTATATTGCTGCCTCCATTAGCGTGCCGTTGCTTGTTCTCCTGCGCAGCAGACTAGAGACAAAATGTCTCTCAGGCAATGGGGTCTCCTAATGTCCACTAGATTAGCCCTGTTTCATACCCCAGACATATGCTGAGAATAGCATTGGTTTATAACATAAAATAAATACATCTCAAGATCCAGACAAAGGTTTACAGCTAGGAATATAGGAAGCTGTCTCATACTGAATCAGATCATTGGTTCCTCTAGGTCAGTATTGTCTACACTGACCAACAACAGCTGTCTGGGGCTTCAGGCAGAAGACTTAACCAGTCTTACCTGGAAATGCCAGGTACTAAACCTGAGATCGTTTGCATGCAAAACATGTGCTCTGATCTATAATCCTTCCCAGTGTTGGCTGGTGCCCATTGGGATTGGTAGGGCAGAAGGCAGGGGAGGCCAGTGGTAAGTGCAGCCAGAGCCAATGGAAGGTGGATCCACTGAATTCTAGCTTTGTCCCCATCTTCCTCCCTGCTAGGCTCTAAAACAGCAACACTAACACAAAAACGAGGAGGAAGCTGACAGCCAGGGCCACTCCCTGGACTGGTTGTAAGTAGGAACGCAGGCAGATGGGAGCTGGCTAAGGGCTGATTGAGGTTGGTAGAGCAGTGTCCCATTTGCCCTAATGGGTCAGCCTCCACTGACTTTTCCCCAGATTAACATGCACCATGTAGAAAGCTTGACAGAACAACTCCTCCTAACTGGGGTGTTGACATTTGAACATTTGGCGTTTGTCAGTTGGTGGAAATAGGCATGCTCATATATTATTTGAGCCACCAGAAACAAAATGGCTGGCTTGTGCTCAGGTGAGGAGCAAATAGAAGTAGGGTGTGGCGTTAGAGGCCACAATCGAAATGTCACTGCACAAGTGGCTGAAGATGTAGAATGAGAGTTTTTTCTTTCTTATCAGATTTTCCATGGTAAGAGGCAAACTGAATTAAATGTAAAAAAAGGGTACATGCTGGCCTTTTGATGATGATGACATTGTGTGGATGCTGCAACAACCTGCGCGCATGAGCAGCACTGATTCCCCAATAAGCTCCTGTCTGGAAGCACCCTGTGATAAAGCTTTGTAGTGTTCAACTTGCCCCGCTTTTCCAGAGGGTGAGAAGTTCCTACCATGCTGTGCTTTCCCAGGATTGGTTTCCTGTCAGCCAAAGTAATCACTGGAGACTTACGATATTTTATATTTGATTATGTTCTCCATGATACTTGTTAAGCATAGGTGGAGACACAGCTTAACACTACTGCAAGCAGCCAAACCCATTGGACTACCTCAGATCCCCAGAGAGGCAGCTGGCCAGCACCTTTTCTCCTCCCTCCCCCTGCTACAAAAGGTGTCTTTACCCCTGTTGCTTCTGAGTAAACAAACATAGGATTCCCCCTGCCTCTTCCTCTGTCTTTATCTGTCTCAAAGCTGATTCAAATTGTGTGTGGGAGGGTGTTCCTTTTAATCAACAGATGTACAGCTACATGACATAAATCTTAACCGTGGAGAAAAGGAGTTGGTTAGATAGGAACATAGAAAGCTGTCTTATACTGAGTCAGACCATTTGTCCATCTTACTCACTATTGCTTACATTGACTGGCATCAGCTCTCTAGGTCTTCAGACAGGAAGTCTTTCCCAGCCCTGCTGGGGACTGAACCTGGCCATGTGCATGCAAAGCAGTTGGCTCTACCACTATGGCCCTTCCTTTACTGCCCATGCCTCGTACCCCCTTAGAAACCTCAAGGAATATCCATCTGTTTCCCAGCTATTGAGAGCAATCAGCCAGCAATCTGGCAAGCACGTCTGCACATCTTTGAACTGTCCTGCTGGTTCCATTAGCTCTCTCCTCTCCAGCCTTCCAAACTTTCAACCATATGTTCTCTCCTCGTACTCTTTCATTCCTGTTTACATTCCTTCCCTCTTACTTTTGCATCATGACACAAGTGATTGACAGAAGGGACAAAGTACATTGATCAGGAGCAGTGAGGATGGCTGTGACTTGGTTGCTTGGCATCCCCCTATGGGGCAGCTAAATGTCCTATTTGTCAATAGACTCATCAGCTCTCAACCCAATCCAATATCTGGTTAAGTTGGAATGCTGTGGTTTTTAATTTGATGCAGTAAGTCTCTCTGCTTCACTGAACGTGGTTTCAATCTGGATGGGTTTTTAAAGGTCTTGGAAGTAATGGGGGGGGAATTAACTTCATATATCCCTGATATCCTCTTTCCATAGTTAGTAAGCCACTTCATTTCCCAAATTAACTTGGATTTCACTGTATTTGCTCACTAGTTCTTCTATTTGCTTGTGTGTGTCCTAGGAAGTCTCAAGGGAATGAAGCTAGTGTGTTTTCAAACTTTGCTTTAGGCACAGAAGTAACAGGTGATAGCAGAGATGCCAAATAGGTTATAAGAAAGAGCCACAAATCCAGCCACAATCTACCATAATGTTTTAAGTTTCCAAAAGTAGCAAGCTGGTCGACTCGCACAATTATTAACATAAAAATCAAAGCTAAGGTGAACATGACATTTTATTTATTTTAACTACCATTGTTTTAAAGGACAGTAGAACCTCTAGCTTAATGCCAACCTTATTAAATGCAGAGAAATAAATACACTGGTTTATACTTTTTTGTAATTTGTCAGCCCTCTGCACTGTTTCTTTAACAACCATTTCCATCATTTCACAAAATAAGCAAGAGAAACCTGATGTTTCTGTCATCTTCTTAACCTTGGATAGATATAAAGGGATGAATGTACTGTATCTGAAACAGTGTTCGTAGATTAAAGGACATGTCTCTCGGAGAAGGGATGTTATGTTAGAAGATAGAAAATAGGGAATTTTCATTGAAAATGTCTCAGGAAACAGGCAACATCCAGCTTCATTTTTGCCAGTTTCTGAATAATTTTGTTTCCTCTTCCTATCTTTTTCATTTGCATCAGGGGTGGCTAAACTGTGGTCTTCCAGATGTTGCTGAGTTCCTATCAGCCCCAGCCAGCATAGCCAGTGGTCAGGGATGATGGGGGTTGTAGTCCCACAGCTTCTGGAGGGTCACAGGTAACCTATGCCTAGCCAAATGAATTAGACAGAGCAGCAGGGGCCTGGAAAATGCAGAGGTGGAGGACTGAGAAGGAAGCAGCCTAGGGATGTATGGGGAACTAGGGAAGGGGGGTGTTGGAAAGAGTGGTCCAGAGTAGGGATGGAAGGATCTGTCAATTTCACTTCTCTCCCTCTCCTTTTTTAGAATCTTAAATTCAATTCTCACCTTTCTGCAGCAATTTGCAAATTTCTTTTTTAAAAATGTTCATGAAGTAACATACACATTTCTGCAAGCAATTTCTCCTAATAATATGCATTTCGGGATGTTATCTTCACAAAGATATTCATTTTTATGCATACTTTCTCCCAATCTATGCATTTTTCTAAACACTGGTTAGGGAATTGCATCACAAAATTTGGATAAGTGTGAATTTTGAAGGATGGCTGTGTTTTGGTTCTCATATTGTTTTGGAAAGTGGAATTTGATTGATTTACCTTTAAAGGTGAACATAATTGATTTTCTTCTAATCCCTAGTCCACAGTGACTGACTGAAGAGGAAAATCCCTTGAGGGAGCAGTCTGAGAAGAGAAGGACAGCTGGGGGGGGGAGGGGAGAGACAGAATTAATAGGGAGGTGAGGTGCATCCACATGATCAGGAGTTGCTGAGGTGAGGAAGTGTGTCACATATCGATCTGAAATATAACCTGCCTGCAGTGATACTCTTTTATTCTGTTTTCATCTTTGAAAATGACAGCTGGAACATCTACGATTTCATCAAGAACTTGCTCCCTTACAGGGCATATTTATGCAAGTCCTAGTTTCAGAATCAACATAATCGTCTCTGGTAGGATGCCAAGGGGAAGGAAAATCCTGCAACAGCCCAAATTTAGGAGTCTGTGTTAAGTTTATTTAACAAAAGTGTATTGGGGAAACTTCAAAAGAGATCAAAATAACTCTTTGAAGTTTCACAGTGCATTGACCATTTACTTTTTTGAGACAGAAAAAGAAGCGTGAGCTCTATTTTAAGCATGGTCTCTCAAACATTACCATGACAAGATTACAGAGTACTCTCCAAATGCACTGGTATGCTAAAAGTAATAGGGAGAGTAATAATTCCTTTAAATTAGAGCTATTGTTGGGTCTCCTGTCTTTCAAGCTGATTATTTTAGACTTCATTTTTACCCAAGGGTAAATTAAAAAAAAAAAGAGAGAGAGAGCAGGAAAGCTGAAACAGTTCATTCATCTTGCAGTAGTAACAGAATCAACCACTCTCGGCTGTCCACTTTTACCAATAACTTTTCACAGTATGTGTTAATGAAGTCACATTTCCACACACTGAATCCTGAATTTAAATATATTTGAATCTTACTGGTTGTGATTTTCAAACAAGGGCAGTACCTGACAGCTCCTGGATACCAGTGGGCGTTAGCTACTTAACTTCTTTCATCTGTAGTGGCCCTAGATACTTACACACTTGAAGTCAAATAGTCAACATGATACTCTCCTATTCTGGGCTAAAGCTCTTTTCTCTCCCCCCCCCCTTTCATGATACAAATAGATATCGGAGACAGGAAAATCATGCTCCCTCCGAAACTTACTGGCTGAAATGACTACTTTGGGTTGCTTCATGGTAAAGGTGGTCTAGTCTGTCATCACTTCCAGGACACCCACAAAGAAGACTCAGAGATGTAAGATTGGTGTCATGTTATATTTATCAGGGGCGTCACTACGGCGGTGCGGTGGGTGCAAGCCGCACCGGGTGTCACCACGAGATGGGGGTGAAACTGCGAGCCTCTCCCCTGCCCTAGGCACCGCTGGCGGCGCGGCCAAGGAGGAGAAAGAGAGGAGCGAGCGCGGCAACTGCCCTCTTCACTCAGCACCACCCCTGCCGCCTCACAGGCTGGCAGAATGGTGCGATCTCTCTCCCTCTCCGCAGTTCCAGCAGCCTGAGGCTGGGCATGCCGCCAAGCAACCCAGAAAATCCCCCCTGGCTTTAGGCTGTGTGCGGCGGCTGCAGCTGCTGAGGGCTGGTTGGCTGGACACCGGCCTCTTGGCGGGCCAGCCAACAAGCCAGCCAGCGTTCAGCTGCCCACGCGGGGCCGGGCGGTGGAGAGGCGGGACTCAGGAGTGACGGAGTGATGCAGTTCTCTCCTTCCCCGGCGCAATCGCCGGCCAGGTGGCCCTGCCTGGCCCCGCTGGAAAGAAGTAGGTGGGCGTGGGGGGGGGGGCGACAGGAAGCGTGAGAAGGATGCGCTGGCCCTGGGCGCTACTTGTTAGGGACAGCCCCGAGCAAGCAGCCGGCCAGCTCGGGTAAGTCATGATTCCCCAAGGCTGCTGCTTGCCTAGTCTCACTTTCCCTGGTGGGGAGCCCCATTGAGCTCCGGAGGGGCTTACGCTTAGTGGAGGGGTGCGTAGCAGCCCTACTCGGAGTACAGGCATTGAAATAAATGGTTTGAAAAGAGCCCAGGGTGGCAAGCGTGTCAGCAATAAAAGCACTGGGTTGTGTTTTATTTAGCCAATTCACTTCTACTCAAAGTAGGGCCATTGAACTGAATGGATCAAGTCATGCCCCATATTTTCAATGGGTCTACTGCTCAGGCTGCAAACCTAGGTACACTTACTTGGGAGCAGTGCTGGAAATTTTGGAGGGGAGTGCCATAATGGAATCTCAAAGCCCTTCCCCCCCCATTTTAGCCAAATCCTTCTTCCAGACAAGATTCTAAACATGCTTTTAGTTGTTTCAATTGTTTTAAATGTTTTATTTTGTTTTTAATTGTATTGGGTGGTATTCAGTGGTAGTCTTTACTCAGTGCAGACCCACTGAAGTTAATGGACATGACTAAGGCTGCAATCCAGTACACACTTGTTGTTGTTGTGTGCCTTCAAGTCGATTACGACTTATGGCGACCCTATGAATCAGCGACCTCCAAGAGCATCTGTCATGAACCACCCTGTTCAGATCTTGTAAGTTCAGGTCTGTGGCTTCCTTTATGGAATCAATCCATCTCTTGCTTGGTCTTCCTCTTTTTCTACTCCCTGCTGTTTTCCCCAGCATTATTGTCTTTTCCAGTGAATCATGTCTTCTCATTATGTGTCCAAAGTATGATAACCTCAGTTTCATCATTTTAGCTTCTAGTGACAGTTCTGGTTTAATTTGTTCTAACACCCAATTATTTGTCTTTTTTGCAGTCCATGGTATGTGCAAAGCTCTCCTCCAGCACCACATTTCAAATGAGTTGATTTTTTGTCTTATCCACACTTACATAGGAGTAAGTCCCATTGAACCTAATGGAGCTTACTTCTGAGTAGACATATATTGGATTGCACTGTAACTTAGGTCCATTAATTTCAGTGGGCCTCCTCTGAGTAGGACTGAGTTGAATACCACCCATAGAATGCTGCCTTATTTCATCTGGTCCATCTAGGTCAGGATTGTCTACACTGACTGGCAGAGGCTGTCCATGGTTTCAGACCGGAGTCCTTCCCAGCCCTACCGGTTACATGAGGTTCAGGTTGCGTTGTCAGTGTCCAGGAAAGCTCTAAACCTTTCCAAAATCTTCCTAGGAAGGGAGTAATTAAGGGACAAAATAAGCCTGGCTCTTTCACCTCTATAAAAATTACACAACAGTAAAAGTTCCTAAATCTGCACTACTGCAGGGTGTGTGTGTGGAACCATGATTCTCATATGGAATGCCATTAACTCCCAAAATAACTGAGGGGACGACACTCAAGTTCCACTGGAGGCTGATTCATTAATTAGGGCAAGTAGGGCACCACCCCACCAAGCTAAGTCTGCCCTCAGCCAACCCCCATCTGCCAGTCTGGCCTGCCTACCTCCTTACTTACAACCAGTCTAGGGGCGGCCCTGCTTGCCATATTCCTTCTGCTCCCTAATCTCAGTGGTGAATTTTCACTTTAACCACATGAAACTATGTATAAATGTAAATACATTTAGGCTGTGCATATGATATTGTAATTTAAAGGTGTAATTTTAATTTTGCTAGTTGTTTATGTCACTACTATTGCCATTACACTCAGTGATGTATGGGAATTACAATTTATGAGTAACTTTAGTACAAAAAAATTACTAAGGATTCTGTATCATCTGGTATGGGAGGAGGTCCATGGGGGTGACACCATGAGTTACCGCACCGGGTGACACCAACCCTAGTGACACCACTGATATTTATTCAAGTATAACAAACTTTTTTGGAGTAGCTGCAGTCCAATTAAGAAAATCAACCAAATCAAAACCAACTCCAAACAAATTCAAACCAAATTCAAACTGCTCAGGCAAGTGAGGACTAAACTCTATCTGGTAGGGCAGAAACCCTCCAGTCCCTTGGGCATGTCAGCAGCCATCAGCTGTGGCTCCCCAGCCAAGGATGGGGAAGCAAATTCATCCCTCCTTGCTGACTAAGCCCTGGGTGTGTGCCCCACCTCTGCATCCTGGCCCCATCATTCTGGTGTTCACCCCGATGCACAAGTCTGGTCACCAGTTCACCCCCAGGTCCCCCCCCTGCATAAAGCACTGGCGGTTCCCTAAAAGGTGCCCTTTGCCCAATAATGCCTAAGTATACCTGTTGTTTACCTCCATGCCTTCATCACCTTCCCGAACTCCATGCCACAAAAGGTGATCAGCTGCGGTTTGATCACCTCTCACTCAATGTAAACAGGTCTGACAGACTCGACTGCAAGTCTTCCTAAAAAAAAATGCAGCCCTGGATGGAAACGTGGATCCTGTCATTCCTGAACAAATGGGGAGAATCATAATGTATCTGACCATGAGTATGAAGGCCCACCCCATAGCCAAGACCATTTTCCAGACCATCCTATTGACCCACCACTGAGCTAGGATGAACACTGCCACACCAGACCCTAGATTGAGCATCTCTGACCACACAATGAACAGGACAGGAAAATTACCCAGAATCCAGCAAAAGTCATAGGTAACCCTATGCAGCAGGTCAATACCCGGACTCTGCACAAAGTCATTCTCCCCCAGGTGTACCACTATAACATGCGGTACTGGGCCAGCAGACATTATTTTCAACATTGTTGGAATAAATTCTCTCCATAACATTCCATGTTTAGCCACCCACCACACAGTAGCCCAAGCTGAGAGGTGCAACTGGGTCTCCACCATAGAAGAACTAGCCCTCCTCTAGGCCCAGAAGAGAATAAAGTGGCCACATAGGACCACATGGGCCAGGTCCGGTAGGCGCCTGCAAGAATAAAGAACAAGAAAATAGTCAGAACAATTTAAAACACATCACAGCTGAATATAGGCCTTAAATGTGGCAGATCGCCTTCTGCCAACGGCCTGAATGTCTTCTGGGGGAAGTCCCACCAGGGCCATGGCAGTGACTGCCATAATCTGGTAGGAGTGCAATCCAAATGCTCCAGGGTCTCTCCCACAAGCCAACAAGGCTCTCCAAGCAACGGACCAGAACTGAAACTGCGTCAGGGTGGGCCCATCAAGGTGGATGAACAAATAACCTTGGCCCGCTGGCCTGGCAGAGAGAAAAACCCATAGGGCTGTAACTGGGCACAAAGTGAGCAATGGGCAACAGCCCAGAACAACTAGTCTTTCCTTGCCCCTCTGGTCGGTTTTTGACCTTCACAATATCAAATGGACTGTGGCTTCACCCAACATGCAATCCCCAACACACAAGTCCCTGCCCAAAGTGTCGCGCCTAGAACTGGCCAAAAATTCAGTTGGGTGGAAAGTGCCATAGAAGGCAGTCAAGGCCGCAGCCACAAATAAAGTAGCCTCATATCCAGATGAACACAGCTGGTGAAACTCAGGCACAATCTGAAGGATGATATCAGGTGAAAGGCTTCTGTTTATCAGGAACAGCAGGGCAGGAACATGATGCCCACCCCTCTAACATCTTCCATATCCTAAAAACAAGTATACTTAGAGATGCCACTAGCCTTGGATACGAAAGCTAATACAGAAAGGTGTCCAGCAATGGTACTGACTGCCCTGCCTTTCACCTGCAGGGACAACATAAACTGCATGAGGTGACCCACTGGTGTGGGCCATTCCTGTGGCAAGCCATGTGCCACCCAGAAGCACTGAAAATCGGCACAACAGTGTTGATAAGCCCTCAAAGTACTAGAGGCCAAAACAGAAATGATGGCTACTCTTGCCAAAGTTCCACAAGTTGGATGGCATCGGGACTGGATTGGGTGCTGCGCCTGGGACAAACTCCCTGAAGCGCTCTATCTGGAATTGAGGTAGGGTGTCAGCAGTGCAGTTCTGCAAACCCAGAATGTGCTGTGCAATGAACAAGATATTAAAGCGTAGGCATTGCAAAACAAATGTCTGGACCAAATGCACCACACAAGCCGACCATGAAGTCTGCAAATTCACAATGCAGACAGTCGCCAGGTTTTTGCACCAGAACTGCACATTGCAGTTCTAGAAATCGTAAGCCCAGATGTGAACTGTGACAACAATTGGGGAAAACTCAAGGAATGTTAGGTCAGCAGTAAGCCCAGACTCCCTCCAGGCAGCAGGCCACTTCTGAGTGCACCACTGGTTAAGAAATACAGTATAATGCTGAATCCCAGCCCACCGGCCACATCCAACATCACCTGAAGCTTGGCCTCCAAGAATAATTCATCTCTCCAAAAGGAAAGACCACTGAATTCCTCAAGGAATGTAAGCCACATTTGCAAATCTGCACACATACCAGCAGACACTTGGATGCAATGAAGATAAGAACACACCCCCTTCATTGCATCACTAAGGCGTCTCAAAAACGTCCTGCCCAGTGATACCACCTTGCTGTAATACAAAACACAAAAAACCAGGTGACCAACCAGCTCCTGGAGTTGTAACAGGATGAGCTTTCTGGCCAACACTGCCGCCTGTAACCTGTCACACAGAGCAGAAAGCTTATCCCCCGGAAATCTAGAAGACTGAGACACTGTGTCCATCTGAATACCTAAAAAGGTGAGGCAAGGGTCCTAGCAGGGCCCTCAGAATTTTCAGGGGCTAGTGGAACCCCAGCTCAGTGGTCAAATCTGCAAAAGCATCAACCAGGCGCTGACAACACCGTTTGCCAGCAGGCCCAACCATCTTTATTTATATACTTATTTATTATGATGATTTTATTTATTTATTTAAATTTTATTTTATTTATTTTAGGCAGTGATGGGGGGGGGAATTAATCCCGCCAAAGCCATGCATACAAAAAATTCAAGCTGTCTGAAAAAATGTGGGAAGCCAACAGCCAAAAGGCCTCAGGAGCAACGAGGCCCCACCATGGACTGAAACACATTCAGGAACTTGCCCCCCACCTGCCCACAAATACTCAGCTGTGTCCCATAGGGTAGGAGGAAAGTGCGAGACACCCTGGTGCTCGCCGTTCAGGTGAGTGAAAGAGAGGAATTAAGGCCAAAGCCTGCTGAGCTATGCAACGTGTCGCTAGGCCAAACCGCCGCAAAATCTTCAGCGTGGGCCTAACGCTGTAGCACAGCCATGATCTCTTCTCTCCTGAAGCGAAGAGTAAAGAGGCTAAGTTAGGGGCAGAGCTGGCTTATAAACCATGCTCAGCCGCTTCCCAATTGGCCCTATGATCCTCCACATGATTCAACCAAACACTCCCTCTCAGGAGATTCACTCCTGCATCATCTTCTAAGGAGAGTGGGGTGGGGGTGGGGGAAAGAGCACCCCCGCCGAGAGCAGGAACAATATTTTTAAAATAAACTTTGACAGTACTTGATGGATTTTGTTCATTATAGAAAGAAATGGTGCTTCCCCTCCACTCTGTATTTCCCCTATTCTGACTAGGGCTGGTTTTTCTGTAAAGCAATATGAACATATTTCTTCAGAAGGAATACCATTTTTCCTCAGCCTCCTTTCTGCATGTTATTACAACAAACGAGTTGAGGACAGGTGCGATTTGAGGGCTGTTCATGTGTTACATGCAATGAACGTACAATCTATATTCCCACGGACACAAACAGTTGCGCTGTACACTCATACATTTATTCACATGTACCTTTCAATGAGTGTACAGCCTGTGTATCTGCACACACAATACCTCAGATCAACAAGTGTATGTTCTTTCACATGAACACAGATACAAGTGTGGAGACAGCCTGTACCTGTGTTCAGTGTAACATGCAGTAACTTAGGAGTAGGTTCCATTGAACTTAGTAGGGATCAGCAACTTTAGTATTTCTTTTATTTTCAGACTAACACTGCTTCTAGATGGTGCTCAATGCTGCAGACTGGTTATATGCTATCTTCACATGACTATGTGCACTGTTATACACATTTTCTTTTTATTACACCTTTATAGATCTGTGCAGGGAAAGCATCATGTGTGGTGAAATGGCCCCTAGAAACATTAATATTAGTGATTAGTTTTTGGTATTACCCTCCATTTGGTGTCCAAAAATGGGAGAAAATGTGTATGACTAAAGTGGATGACCACAGGAAATGACCTCCTGCTTTGACCATATGTATGGTCCTATGACTGGCCTCTCTTTTTGCTTGATCTACTTACTAGAAGAGATCAGACGGAAACCAGAAAGCTCACTGACTTTCTCCTAGGCAACTAGGTTGCAATAATGGTGGTTGGATAATCAATTAGGAAGCAAAAGGACCCCATGTGAGGTTTTCACATCCTGAAGTCTCTGCTTTAGACTCCAGAGATGGGCTCCTTCAATCAACTGGGAATCGCACAGAATTGCAGATACAAACTAGATAGAACAATGGGACTTGCTGGATGAGTCATACAATCTCAAGCCATAGACATTGTTCTTGACATGTAAACCCATTCAGGAAGACTATTCCGTCTGGTCAGCCTTCCAGATGAATCATCCTTGATTGATTGATTGCTCAATCTGTCACTTCCTAGAACCTTCCTAGACTTTTTTGTCCTCTTTTGTTCCCTCATTTTGCCCAATGCCTATTCTTTCCCTTATTTTTACCTCTTCTCAATGGTCATTGTGCCAGCACACCTAGATGCACTTTTGGATCCCCTACAAGTCTGTTTAAGACCAGGTTTTATCATTGTAGAGTCTCTCTCTCTCTCTGGGGTGCACTCAGTCTCTTCTGAACACCTTAAAAAACTGCAGTCTCTGGTTCTTCCTCTTCACATCATTCTCAAGGAACATCTTTAAACTCATTGCTGAACTTCAGACCTAAGGCTTGGCAAAGGGTCTATGACTGACACACTGCTCTCCTAATAAAGATATGGAATCACTGCATAGAACTCTAGAGCTCAATGCCTTCATCCAGCACCTTTATCCCCTCCACCCACAGCTTCAGGAGCACTTTAGCCAGTGCTAGGAGAGGCAACTTCCTCCGTTTTCTCATTGATATTCTCCCTGTAGTGATGGAACGTTTCTTCATTTAATTATTATTTTATTCATTTATATCCCCTCATTTTCCCCAGAGCTGGGACTTAAGGCAGCTTACAAAAATTAAAACAAATACAGTTAAAAGATATAAGTAAAACATACAGTAGTTATAATTAAATTGTAATTAAACTAACTATAAATTTTAAACCATTTGAAACATGGTTATTTTAAAAACCCACAAACTACAAAACAGTAAAAACAGCATCCTATGTAATAACCCTTGCTGTCAGTTCCCAAAAGGAACAGAAAAATCTTCACCCACCCGCAGAAGGTCAACAGGGAGGGGCCCATTCTAACCTCTCTAGGAAGGGAGTTCCAGAGCTTGGGGACAGCCACTGAGAAGGCTCTTTCCCATGTTCCCACCAGACTGTGGGGTGGCAGGACCAAGAGAAAGGCCTCCCCCGATGATCTCAGGGCTCAGACAGGCTCATATAGTAAGATACAGTCCTTCAGATAGCCTGGACTCAAGCCGTATAGGGATTTAAGGACATAACCAGCAGTTTGTGCTCAGAAACAGACGGGTAGCCAGTGGAGCCATTGTAACAAGGGAGTTGTGTGCTTCTTGTAACCATTCCAAGTTAACAATCTGGCTTTTGCTCTTTGGACTAGCTGAAGTTTCCGAACATTCTTCAAAGGCAGCCCCACACAGAGCACATTATAGTAATCCAAATGGGATGCGACTGAGGCATGTGTTGCTGTGGCCAGATCAGACATCTCCATGAATGGGCACAGTTGGTGCACTAGTTTTAACTGTCCAAATTCACTCCTGGTCACTGCTGAAAACTGAGTACCCAAGCTCAGGGCTGAATCCAGGAATACACCCAAACTCTGAATCTGTCTCTTCAGGGGGAGTGTAACCCCGTCCAAAACATGTTGAATCCCTATTCCCTGATCTGCCTTGATTGACCAATAGCACCTCTGTCTTGGCTGGATTAAGCTTCCATTTGTTTGCCCTCATCCAATCCATTACTGACAACAAATACTGTCTAGCGATATGGTTGTATTAGACCTTGGTTTTGTGTGTGCCCATTGTGGTAAATGTATGCTGTTGCACATTATTATTAAAACTATTTTTTTATAATAAATTCCTTCTTTTTCTATACTTTCATGTGGGTGCACCTTTTTTGGCTTGAGAGGGTTCAGCCACAAACACAAGGCAGTGCTTAGTGTTCACTCCAGCTAAAGGTCCTGAAGGGGTAAGCGTGTTTTAGAAATCATGAAGGTGGCAGGTCCACACAAGAGTTCTCAGTACATGTGTCTATCACATCCCATGTTTTAACAACACTTATAAACATCCATACTCTTGAAATATATTATGTTTCTAGACCGCGGGGTTAATTTTGTAAATGACTCACTGAGATATCGCAAATCAGTTGTCAGCAGTTATTGCTTTTTAAATCAGATTTTCCCATTCTGAATTAAGGGAGGGGAGGGCGAATATGGGCTTTTTGATGGTAATGATGCCCTGTTGAGGCTTAAAAAAACTTGCATACATGAGGAACGCTGACCCCAAATAAACACATATAAGGAAGCACCCTAAATTCATCTCACCATATTTCAGCTCTTTTTCTGTGTTTATTTTGGAAAGCCTTCCATGAGAAACAAATGTTGCAAAGTATGTAAATGTAACAAAACAAGAAGAGCCCTGCTGGATCAAATCAAAAGACCATTTACTCCAGTCACCTGTTTCCTGACAGCTACTTTCAAGATGCCCACAAACAGGGCATGGACAATAGCTGCCACTCCACCCCACTCCCAATTGTTTGCCCTCCAAGAATGGGTATTCCAAAGCATACTTCCTTTGGCCCTGAAGGTTGTGTTTAGCCATTGTGTCTAAATCCATTGATGACCCTACCTTGCTCCCACAAATTTGTCTTATTCACTGGTTTTTAAAGCCATTCAAGCCAGTGGCCATCATGCCATCTTGTGGCAATTAATTCCATCAATTAACTATAAGAAGTGGACTTAGAAACAGAGTTCACTGGAACTTTACTCATGTTTCACATTTTTATCCTATGATCCTGGGCACACAGCCACAAAGCAGTAACAACAACAAAAATGCACACACTCACTGCTCAGTCTGAAATTGACTTATGTTTTATCGCACATCTTTTGGTAAGGAGGAGTTAGTATTGTAGAGCTTGCCTTTAAGCCTGCAGATGAATATCTAGAGATACAGCAGTGGTGTGGGGCTAGCAGAAGGTGATATACTAAAATGTATACAACTGAAGGCTTGATTATTTGCTCAGTTTTTATTTAGGAGAACATCTATATATATGCATGTGTGGGAAGTATCTGCTTTTGTATAGGAGCTGTGTCCACTCCTCAGGTTGGGTTGTATCATTCTAACAGATTGCAGCTATGTAGCTCAATGTAGTGCAAAGGCTGGTGTACATGATTTAGTAAAAGATTTTGCAAACCTGGACTCTGATCTGTTTTAACAAACTCTCACTGATATTCTTCCTTTTATTTTAGAAAAAGAGTGATCAGGAGGGAAAACAGTCTTGATGCTGTGGCTCTTTTATTATTATTATTATTATTATTATTATTATTATTATTATTGAGATTTATTGCTCACCCTTCACCCAAAGCTCCCAAGGCGGGTCACAACAATTTTAGAATACATCATTAAAACAACCTAAAATCACAACATCACAAAAGTAGGGTGGGCTCTAAAAATATACATCTCAAGTGTAAAAGGCCATGGTAAAGATATGCATCTTCAGCATTTGCGAAAAGCTGTACAGTGAAGTTGCCAGATGCACCTTGGTGGAGAGGGAGTTCCACCACTTAGAAGCTGCCACAGAGAATGCCATCTTCCAGGCCACCACCCCTGAGCTTCTGAGGGCGGTGGAGCTACCCAAAGGGTCCCCTCTGTTGATCTTCACACCTGAGAGGGCCTGTAGGGAAGGAGGCGGTTTTTCAGACAGTGGGGACTTATGTTGTTTAGGGCTTTAAACACTAGCCTGAGCACTTAAATTGGGCCTAGAAATGAACTGGCAACCAATCCAGCTGTCTTAGAACAGGGGTTATCTGAATTCTAAAGAGAACCCCAGCCAGTAATCTGGCCACTGCATTTTGGACCAGTTGAAGTTTCCAAGTTGTCTTTAAGGGCAACCCCACATACAGCACATTGCAATAATCCAATCTGGAATTTACCAGAGCATGGAGTACTGTGGCCAGGTCACTTCTGTCCACAACAAGTCAAAGCTGCCAAGCCAGCCAGAGCTGGAAAAAGGCATTCCTAGCCACAGGCCACCTGAGCCTCCAGTGACAATGTTGGATCCAGGAGTATCCGCAACCTACAGACCTGCTCCTTCCAGGGGAGTGCAACCCTGTCCAGAACAGGCCCTCTCCCCACCTCCCAGACATGAGAACTCTGGACAAGTAACACCTCTGTCTTTTCAAGATTCAGCCTCAATTTATTGGCCTACATCCATCCTATCACTCGTTCTTGCAACTTCAAAGAGAGGGCAAGAATTATACTACAACCCAGGTAAAACATATTTTCTTCCTGTTGTATATGAAATGGTTGTATAAAATTATGTGATCAGTACAAAATGCTGCAAATGGCCTAGATTTCCTGCTTCCAATGCAAAAGTTGCATATTACTGTTATGGATAAGTGTCCAGAAGAGGAAGCAGATTTGAGGACATCATTACATCCCTGCGGGAAGGAGGTGCATGAAGTAGCAATGAGATGCTAAGGATAATGCATAATTCAGCCATTTACATGTGTGATGCACATTTAGGTCTGTCTATGTGATGTCTAACATTGATTTCAATTTGCACTGTGAAAATTGAATATCCAGTTTTGTGATTAAAATGTCCTTTAAAGTGCCAGTATATTTGAAGGCAGAAATATACCTAATTAGTAATGCATTATGGATTTCCACCAAAATATTTCAACTATATTAATCAATGAACTTGTAATGTAAAACTATGGAAGTTCCAGTATGACCATGCTAATTCACTCTGATCCTTGCCACTTACAGCCAATATACCTTTGTTTCCATTTTTGCATGTTTGCCTGTTTTTAAAAATAATGTGCACGCCAAGGTTTTTTTTGTTTTGTTTTTAAATATAGCATTTATTCTAACCATGGAGTGGGAAAAACATGCTGGCTGTCTTAGGTGGTCCAACAAACCAATGAGTTGAGGGTGATTTGTGTGTGTGTGGGGTCCTTTCAAAAGGTTGAGGGGGTTAGCACATGTTTGATATGTGCAGTACCTACCTGGGGAATTGCTAGGTGTTAGTTTCTTTTCCCTCTAGCATGCCTGAGTAATTTTATTGCTAGTTTCTCTTTCATCTTCAACAGCTAATAAATTATATTGAAGATCTGCCCTGATATTAACATTCCTCAGGAGTCTATTGTGTCTCTGAAAGAAAAAAAAGCTCATCTTGTTACTGAGCATGTGCATTTTGTTTCCAGTTGCATAGATGGTTAGCACCTGTGCCCAATTTTGAATTTACTGGCAATGCTTGATGCTGTTGTTCACTGGTGAATGAAGCAGCCACTACACATCTTCAGAACAACAGCTGCATATAAGTGGGGGGGGGAGGGTAAAGCGGCAGTAGCACCCTCCCAATGGCACTCACTGGGATGGGGAATGAGGTGGTGGCAAGGGTGGGACAGCTCTAGGTTGGCAGTAGCAGCCCCACAGGTATGCATGCGCCAGTGGGGGTGTCATCAACCTGGAGTTCCCCAAACCTTGCTGCCACCTCACCCCCATCCTGGCAAGAGACCCAAGGAAGGTTATTTCCTCTTTATTACTAAGCTGATTGATAAGTGGCAGCCTTATATTAAAATCCCCCCATTTGGTGGCAGCAAGTTCTTTAAAGAGAAAGGATGGGTTGAGGAGAGTGGTACACTCCGTGTTAGCCACGAACTCCCGTCAGACAACATGGGACCCAGGGTGGCTGGGAGGTGGCTGTCACACCAGTACAAAAACTTTCATTATATTAACTCCCCCTACCTACCAAAACTGGTATAGGGCTTATATCTCTATACCCTGAGACATTTGGCTAGTGTTCTTGAAGCTGTTTTAGATTTTCTTCAAATTTCTTACCTGTTTTGCTTAAAAGCTTCTAATTTTTCTTGATATTTAACTTTAGGGGGGGAAATGGTGGCAACTCTAGGGAAGATTCAAATTGCTTAGAGAACTGAGGTAGGACAAAGAGCAGTCCCTGTCCCCAGCTGCTTTTCCAGAGACTGGAAATAAGACCAACTAGGAGAAAATCAGCAAGTGGATGCAGGTGGAGGTGGGGGGAATGGCATGTTGAGAAGGCTTTCATGCAGTCCTTCTGCCCAGTGTTTCTTTGCTTCATAGGGTGACAAGATGCATAGAGGCCAGGGCTCTTGTTTCTTCAATAATTGTGTAGAAGACAATAATGACAAACATGACAGGTTACATCTGTTGAAATTCCCTGCTCTATGCTGTTACAGTTTCAGAAACCCTGGCATCTTTTGCATCTGACCACTGTAAAAGTTTCCTGGTGACCTGCATTTGAAGACGTGAGTTTAAGAACATAAGAAGAGCCTGCTGGGTCAGGCCAATGGCTCATCTAGTCCAGCATCCTGTTCTCACAGTGGCCAACCAGATGCCTATGAGAAGCCCACAACAATGATATGGGCACAAGAACACTCTCTCCTCCGGTGATTTCCAGCAACTGGTATTCAGAAGCATACTGCCTCCAACCATGGAGGGAGAGCATAGCCAACATGGCTAGTAGCCACTGATAGCCTTATCTTCCATGAATTTGTCTAATCCTCTTTTAAAACCATCCAAGTTGATGGCCATCAGTGCCTCCCAAGGAAGCAAATTCCATAGTTTAACTATGCACTGTGTGCCTGTTCTGAATCCTCCAACATTCAGCTTCATTGGATGGCCGTGAGTTCTCATGTTATGAGAGAGTCTGCTGCCATCATGTCTACTATTGCCCAGAGAGTTTCCTCCATTTAGGAAACAGTGAGGCAGTAAAGGCTGTGTATTACTTCCATCCCACGTCACTGGCTGCATGACTTGATGTAAAATCAAAGAAATTCTTCAGGTTCCCTCCCATTAGTGGATTGATTCAATAAGCTTGCTAGCCTGTCAGGTTCAAGGGGTAACCTTGCATGGCCAATACTCCTTAGGATGCTTGCCTAGATTTCTTGAAGAACATTTCTGGGGAAATGCTTCCTAGTGACTTTCTTGGAATCCCACAGTGTGAACGATAAGAATCATTCTTGGGATAGATTCCAGGAAAAACAGTGGCTGTGAATGTATCCTCATCTACAGGATCTCTCCTGTTCCCCTCAGTGATGACAAGGGATCTTGGAGCAAGCATCAGCCAGTTGTGCAAGGCATCCAAATTCACCACAAAACTCTAAAAGTTTCAGATCATTGAAACATATTATTTGCGTTCATCTGTTCATATAGCAACGCATTTTCTAGCCTGTTCCTTAATATCATTATGTTGGCACGTAAGTGCCTCTTAAGGTGATCTGTACTGTCAGCTACATTTCATAACAAATACACCATTACTGCAATCAAATGCGCTCGTACAAATCTTTAGAAATTACAGTGTTAATCTCTAATAATTTGTGGCTCTGAAAAGATACAGAATTGAGGAAAGTTAATTAACTGGCACGGAACATATTAATTTCTCTAGTTTTATAGATGACTCAGCATTTAAATAAAATAAAACCAATGCATTGACCCTGCATTTTTTATTACTTTTGCAAACCAATGTTTAAGTAATTACTCAAGAAAACCCACTCTCTGTTTATGGAGTCTCAGTTTCTGGAAAATGAGTATTTGTGCTGGGACATAAAATTGGTTTTGTACAATATTGAACTGCAGCTTCAGCTGATCTGAAATATAAAAAAGGCATTTTTGTCAACGTTTTAGAAAAGAATAGACTAGCTGGGTTAATCTCTCTCTTCCTCTCCCCACCCCTTTAAATTTTCCAAAGCATAAAAATACTTCTATAAATGTGATGAGCTGTTTGCCTAGTCTCAGGCTAATTTAGTCACTGAAGAACGTAAATATGTAAGATCATTGAGCTGTATTGGACAAAGAAAATGCGGTGAAAGTTTGCAAGTGAAATCTGTCCCCTGCCTGAGACCTAAGGGTCACAATAGCCAGGGAAGAAGGTTTTGCCTCCATCTTAATAGCGGACTTGAGGATATTGCAATGGGAGCAAAACCTGTCCACCAATGTGCAATATACAGGTATATACAGGTGTACACAACACACTCTCACTATCATAAGTGACATAAGGGTGTAAGAAGAGCCCATCTGGATCGGACCAATGGCCCATCTGGTCCAGCACTCTGTTCTCACAGTGGGCAACCAGTGCCTATGGAAAGCCCAAAAGCAGGACCTGAGTGCATCAGCATCCTCTCTACTTGTGATGCCCAATAACTGCCATTCAGAGATATACTGCCTCCAACAGTAGAGGTAGAATAAAGACATTGTGGCTAGTAGCTATTGACGACAGTGGTTTTTGCTATTAGCTGTTCTTTGTTTCCCGAAGCCCACGGAAGATGCACTGAAGAAGTGATGCAGAACACGCATTATGTGAAAGTGTGTGCTATGGGTAGCTAAAGGATGCTTAATAGGCTACAGCTAAGACAAGTTGTTATTCTGTACAATGCTGGCTGCCAGGTGCAGAACTTGAACTGTGTGAAACAAATGGGCAACAAAATGTGACTGCAGGTTTCCACAGCTTGTTTTCCACTCTGCAAGGCTTCCCACCTCTCCATAGGTGTCATTCTCCTTGATGGCTCCTTCATATGTGCCACATTTTTTCTACAAATATCGCCTCCATGTAGGATCAGCGCCACATATGAAGCAGCCCTTATGGCTTTACAGTCCTGAGAGAGAAATTCTACAATAGCCATTACAGAGATCTATGTGAAAAGTTAGCACTAGCTGTATGAAAGACAGAAGCGTACTAACTGTTTGTCTTCTCATTGCTACAGGGTGAAAACGTTTTGTAAGTACTGTGTGTTTGGCAGGGGGGGGAATTATTCTGACATCTTGTACAGTTTTCTCCCATGCCTCTCAACTGAATCAGAATGTCCTCGACCCGCTAATGGTTAGAAAGGTGATGTCAGCAGAATTCTAGAAAACATCACATTAATGTGAGAACCAGTGATCTGTCTGAACGACTAACAGCATATTTGAAGAATGGGGGGGGATTGCTCTAGCAGCTCCTTGTAAATAATGCTCACTTTTCTAACTGACTGCCCCTTCTCATGTCACTTGGATACTTACATCACAATCATATACACATCCATTCATGACATGAGTAAGTTCCGTTGAGTTCACTAATGCTTACTCTCTTCGATATAGGATTGCAGCCATTGCTTCATACGACTGTGTTACACAAGTGTAACATCCTACAACTATGGTGGCTCTAGCCCCAATTCTGCTTTGGTAACCATTGCAATATGAGCATAATGGAAGGGAGGGAGGCTTGCTGTGTGCGAGAGTGGGGGACAGTTACAGGGGTAGTTTCAGGAGGGAGGAAGCAAGTAGCAAACTTGTTGAGAGGAGAGGAGAGGCAGCAGCTAGTAACAACAGGCCCCTCTGCTCCTGAGAAGCAGCTGTTCCTGCCTGGGCTGCTTGAGAGAGAGCTGTGCCAAAGAGTTGTGGAGGAGTGACTGGGTGGGTGATTGGAAATACCTGGCTCTATGTGCCAGTTCCCAGTGATTGCTAGCTAGCTGGGTTGAGATTAAAAAGGCAGTCAGCCATGGATGGCAGATCACCATCCAGAGGGCTGACTCTGGTGGGGGTGGCCCTGAAAGGGAAACACCCAAGGGGGGGTGTCTCCCATTAGGGGATCAACTTGGGGTGACACAGAGGCAGGAGTGTGAAACCCTGGCATGTGTGTGTGATAGAGAGCCTTAATTAGAGAAGGTGGAGGTGGACCATAATGAGATCCTGGAACTACATTTGAGTTCTGAGTAAGAAGCAGGATCAGGGTGTAGGAAGAAAGGTTTCCCTGGATGAGAGATGGGGAGGGGCTTTAGAAGGAAGGCTGAAACTGTCTACATGTGATTAAACCTCAGCACATGCTACATGTACTCTTTGGACTCTGAACACAGTATACTTCTGATAAGTAGTGTAGTGGCAAATTCAGAAGTGCAAAGTCCCTTCATGATAGTCACAACCACTCCCCCATCCTTTTGTTTTGACTGCTGGGTTGAGAATGAGATCCTTGTTAACGCCATCTCCCACAACAAGAACCAATAAGCATGAATGGTGAACGTGTTAGCTACTGAGAAGGGCCTTCTCAGTGACTGACTCACCTCCTTTCACTCTGATTGACTCCAATCAGCAGGAAGGACAATGAAGCTTGTTGGAAGACTCTACTCAGTGGCTAACACATCCCCCTTTCATGGTGGTTGACTCATAGGATGCTGGAGATATACGGACCCTGCTGCGACCCTGCTCCCAAAAAAGTAAAAGATATAAGACCCCCTGAGACCCTGGATGACTACACCCCTGCTTCTCTTACATGGGGTAACTACTATTTCATCTCTTCATCAGGACGATCTTGACCACTCCTGTGATGGGATTGAGCAGTTGCCTTGGGATGGAGGAAAACAAAACAAAAGCAACAACAAAAGCATCATGTGCCTGGATCAGACGGAACAGGTGTGGGAGGCTCAGGGACCAGAGTCTTGGGGAGGGGGAGGTATAGAATGGTAGGTAGACAACATCATCATAGGAGAGTGGAGGATAGACACTTGATGTCTGTTGCCTCTGCTCAGCCAGTCCACAATAGAGACTTGGCTGGCCATGCCCACCTGCCTCCCATCTGGTGGTGCTGTTGCTTCAAGTCTGATCAGGCTACAATAAGACAACTCTCATCCATGAATGAGGTGGCCAACCTGGTGTGCATTACTGACACTTGGGTGGGTGAGTTGGAGGCCCCTGATCTTATCCAGCTTTGCCTGCCTGGGTATTTGGTGCAGCACCAGTCAAGGTTGGTGGGGCAGGAAAGGGGCAGTAATCTATAGCTATCATTCTCACAAGGAAGGCAGTCCAAGTGGGAGCTGGATGTGAAAGTTTGTATTTGGTGTTGAGTTGCAGAGACAGGACAGAAATCATGGTGTACTGTCCGCCCTGGTGCCACGTCTGTGACTGAGCTGGCAGTCTCTGGTGTGGTGTTGGAGAGTTCCGGAGCATTAGCCTTAGGGGACTTTATCTATGTTGATTCTGCCTTGTCTGGCCCAGCTCAGGATTTCATGGCTGCCATGACAACCATGAGGCTGGTTCAATACATCATCCACCCAACGCATATTGTAGGTCACACCCTTGATCTTGTATTTGCTACAGAAGGGATTAGGAATGATCTGGTGGTTTGGGGGTGATTATCACCCTGTTGTCATGAATAGATCACTCCCCATTGTCATGAGTCCCATTGTACAGTCCTGGAGTGATGAGGACAAAGAGCAGGCAACAGAATGGGACTTGGGGGAGGGCCCCAGTGATTGGCATTCAGTGGAGGTGAAGACCGATGGCTTCAGTGCTGCTGACACTGACAGGTCCACCCCCTACCTCCCATTATAATTGATGAGGTGCTGCCTATACCTCCCTTCCTTGCTCACCCTGCTGCCACGGCTGTGCACCCCTCCTCCTGAGGAGGAGGACCTTGCCGAAGTTCATGAAGAACGTATTACAAAAAGCGCAATCGCAAACAATTCCAAAGAGAAACGGAAGACATCGGAAAAAGCCAATGTGGCTACACGGAAGACTGGTGGAGGAGGTAAAAGTAAAAAAGAGCATGTATAAAGAATGGAAGGAAGGACGTGTCACCAAGGAAGAGTACCGATGAGCGGCTCGGGCTTGCAGGAATAGCGTAAGGAAAGCTAAAACCCAGAATGAGCTGAGGCTGGCGAGGGAAGCGAGGAACAACAAAAAGGGGTTTTTCAGATATGTTCGAAGCAAGAGAAAGACCAAGGAAACGGTGGGACTGCTGCTCAATGAGGATGGCAAAATGTTGACAGATAACAAGGAAAAGGCAGAACTGCTCAACACCTATTTTGCCTCCGTTTTCTCCCAAAAAGGGAACAGTGTGCAACCTTGCATCGGTAGCAATCTCAGTAAGAGGTCGGGATTGCAGTTCGAGATAGATAAGGAGATAGTCAGGAAATACCTAGTTAACCTAAATGAGTTCAAATCTCCAGGGCCTGATGAACTGCATCCCAGAGTATTGAAGGAACTTGCGGATGTACTCTCGGAACCTCTTGCCATCATCTTTGAGAAATCCTGGAGAACGGGAGAGGTGCCGGAGGATTGGAGACGGGCAAACGTCGTCCCGCTCTTTAAAAAGGGTAAAAAAGAAGATCCGGGGAATTACAGGCCGGTCAGTCTGACTTCAATACTGGGAAAGATATTAGAACGGATAATAAAAGAGTCCATTGGCAACTATCTAGATGACAATGCTGTGATTAGTAGGAGCCAGCATGGGTTTGTCAAGAAAAAATCCTGTCAAACTAATCTCATCTCTTTTTTTGATCAGGTCACTAGCCTAGTAGATGGTGGAAATGCTGTAGATGTCATCTATCTAGATTTCAGCAAAGCGTTTGACAAAGTCCCCCACGACCTTTTGATTAGCAAACTCGTCAAATGTGGACTACATGGAAATACTGTCAGGTGGATTCACAACTGGTTGGAAAACCATACTCAAAGAGTGGTCGTCGGTGGCTCTGCTTCGGACTGGAAGGAGGTTTCGAGTGGAGTGCCACAGGGTTCTGTCCTGGGGCCGATACTCTTCAACATTTTTATCAATGACTTAGTGGAGGGAAGCCTTATGAAGTTTGCGGATGATACGAAACGGGGAGGGATAGCTAACACAATGGACGACAGGAATAAAATCCAAAGGGACCTGGATAGACTAGAAAATTGGGCTGAAATTAATAAAATGACATTCAATAAAGACAAATGCAGGATTCTGCATTTAGGCCACAAAAACAAAATGCACAGGTACAGGATGGGAAATACCCAGCTTAGCAGTAGTGCGTGTGAGAAGGACCTTGGAATTGTAGTGGATCACAAGTTGAACATGACCCAGCAGTGTGATGCTGCGGCAAAAAAGGCAAATGCGGTTTTGGGATGCATAAACAGAGCTATAGTTTCCAGGTCGAGGGAAGTAATAGTCCCACTATATTCTGCATTAGTCAGGCCTCATCTGGAATACTGCATTCAGTTCTGGGCGCCTCATTTTAAGAAAGATATAGACAAGTTAGAGCGGGTTCAGAAGAGGGCAACAAGGATGATAGCTGGTATGGAGAACAAGTCTTATGAGGAAAGGTTGAAGGAACTTGGCATGTTCAGTCTGGTGAAGAGAAGGCTGAGGGGGTGACATGATTGCACTCTTTAAGTACCTGAAGGGCTGTCACATAGAGGAGGGTACAGATTTGTTCTCTGCTGCCCCAGAGGGTAGGACTAGGTCTAATGGTTTTAAGTTGCAGGAGTGTAGATTCAGATTGGACATTAGAAGGAACTTCTTGACAGTAAGGGCAGTTTTGCAATTTTAACCGACTGCCTAGGGAGGTGGTGGGATCCCCTTCGCTGGATGTCTTCAAAGAGAGGCTGGACAGTTATCTGCGGGAGATGCTCTAGCTGTGGATTTCCTGCTGTGAGCAGGGGGTTGGACTCGATGGCCTACAAGGCCCCTTCCAACTCTATGATTCTATGATTCTATGAAGCATCTTTGCCCCCCTCACCTCGGACGCATAGGCTACTACATTGGCAGGCTCAATGGTTCCCACAGTTCCCCTGAGGTGGAGCACTCATGTGTGCACACTCTCCTGACAGTGACATTTTTCTCACGCAAGTAGAAGGAGCCTGCCCACACTTACTTAAGGGTGGTAAGGGGGGATGTCTAATTGCTGCAACAAGACTCTTAGCACAGTATAGTAACGCCTAGCTATGCCTAGCAGAGATGCTGAATCCTGTAACCTGTAAGCTGATTCATGAAGCTCTCTGAGCTGAATTTTTCCATTAAACCTTTTAAAGAAAAGCACACCTTCATGCCCATGTGACTTTGATGGGTTTGGATGGACAGTCAGTAAGGTTTGGATTGGCTGTGATTGACCTAACCAACAGGGGTGGGGGACTAATTAGATTGGTCTGCCACCATAGACTAATGGAATCTAATGGATTACTGAATGTTCTGGGGGAAATTTTGAGGCAGTATGGCTGTTGCTCCCTTCAAGGCCCTAGTTTTCACTGAGGAATGGTGAGATGGAGACGGCCATCAACACAAATGCTCCAGCCACAGGGAGCTGAGGAGGCTCCTTGGTTTTTCTGAGGAGCTCCAGGCAATGAAGTAGGCAGGATGATGTCCAGAGGACAGGTGATGCAAGCCCCAGCATGAATCTGACAGAATAAAGGTACAAGTATCCAACTATAACTATCACATGGCAGTACTGGCAGCAAAGAGAGTATCTCTCTTGACCTTCATTGTGTTCTCAGTGAGTTGACCAGCAGAGCTATTTAGAGTGCTAAATTGGCTGATCCAGACCAGTGCTCTATCATTAATAATAGGCTGTGAGAAATTTGTTAATTTCTCTTTGGGGGCAAAATTGCTTGGATCCAGGTCAGATTTGATGCCACAATTAGTTCAGGCCCATTGGAGGGATCTCTGGAGCACTGTCAAATTCTAGCTTTTATGGGATCAATTTCAATTGTTGCAGCCTGAGGATGTGGATCAGATGCTTGCAGTCAACTACATGCCCTCTCAATACCTGTCCATCATGGTTAGTAAAATCTGCTGGAGGGGGTTGCCTGGATGCATCCAGGGAGTGGTTAATGCCCCACTATGGCAGGAAGTTATGTCCACTGCCTTGAAAGAGGCGGTGGAGCAGGCCCTCTTGAAGAGACCCTAGATCAAGTGGTTTTAGATAACTACCATGCAGTCTCTAATATTCCTTTCTTGGGCAAGGTAGCAGCTACATGTATGCCTGGAGGAAGGAGATTATCTAGATGCTATTTCAAAGTTGTACTGATTCTTACAATACATATACAATGAAAGTTGGCCCATTAGGGCAAAGTGAGGCATTGCCCAACAAAGTGAAATTTCAAGATTTTTTTTAAAGTTCCCCCAAAATCTCAAAGTCACACTCTTCCCTGTTCTGCATATACTCATATCCTCCCATTTGAACTTAGACAGACTTGTGGAGGTATTACTGTCAGTCTCACATTCTCTGGCTATTCAGCTCTCTGGACCACTCACAGTGAATTGCTATGTCCAGGAGGTCCCTCCAATCTCTCTCCACAGGCAAAAAAAATAAAATGATACATTTGTATTTTACCAGATCTGCAAGCTCCTTAGCTTTGTTTTTCAGGTTCCCACTCTCTTCTGTTGTCATGATGGCAAACCAGCCATCACAAACCAGCCATGACAACAATATAACATTAGTAGGGTTGCTGCCATGACAGGCCTCTCAGAATCATATATCTGTTCTGAGTGTGCTCAAAGCTGTTTTCTTGAAGGCTACACCTCCACACAGCTCATAGCATAACAAGGCAAGCAGCAGAGAATGTTTGCTACTTTGAGCAGCTTTGTTTTTGCTTAGTAGTTATTTCTTTTGTGATCTGTTGCTAGAGAGCAGGAACTAACTAGCAAGTGTAAGTCTCTTTCTATAATAAATATCTATTTTTTACTTAATCATTTGCATTTATAGTAATACCTCAGTTAACAAAGTAGATGTGTTCCTGGACATTACTTCTTTAACAGAAACTTTGGTACTAGAGGTAGGAATAAGATAGAAAAAATAGGGATTATTTCCTACAGCCACTCATAGATGGAGGGGACAGCTTGAACAGAGGCTCCCCCTGCCCCCCTCCCCCCTCCCCCCTCCCCCCAGGGAGCCTGAGAAGAACTTATGATGGCATCCACCGCCCCGGAAGAGCTGCAAGACTATGAGGCCTGGGAGCCACCGCTGCAGTTGGAAGGTCCACGGGCCAGACCAGTTGGTCGGCCTGCCGGTTGCCACTACCCTGTTTTCACTTTACCAGCGTCGTCGTCGTCGTCCTGGGCCAGGTCATGCAGACGGAGACCCCCAGCATTAAGCTTCATTACTCCTGGCCTGATCCGCAGGCAGTCACTGTTTCGGACTGGTGTATCGCCCCTTGGAATAGCTGTAAGTTCAGGTCAGATGGAATGCCTTTCCTGGATATTTTTTCTTAATGTTATTTGCTATTTAATTTAATTTTTGTACAATGTATTGCTTTATTGATCTATTGCTTTATTGATGTATTGCTTTATTGATGTATTGCCTTGTTGATGTATTTTTATATTTATGTTTACTTTTTCTGTAAGCCGCCTTGAGGGCCATTTGGCTGAAAGGTGGGGTATAAATAAACATTAACAAAACTGGGTAGTTTTAAAAAGCCTTGGTTAAAAGGAGCTTTGCTCCTGGAGGATTCATTAACTGAGGTATTACTATATTCTTGTGGGTGGAGGATAGGACTAGATGGAGAAATGGTAGGCAGTTTATGTGTGTGGTGCAATTTGTAAGAAACTGTGTTCCTTGCAGGCCTGGCATCAGCTCCTGGGGCTCATAAGGGCCCCTGGGAGGGTGAAGCTCCCACTCCATGATCTGCTCCAGCATCAGGTCATGAGGTGTGATTTGTGGGACATGTCAATCCCTTACCTCAGGCTGCAAATCATGGCACACAACCCAATGCTGGCATAGATCATGGAGCTCCACCCTCCCAAAAAACAGCCCCCCTTGTGTTGCTGGCACAGGCTTAAAGAGGCCTGGCTGCACCCCCTCCTGTGTTTCCATGTCAGCATGTGTGAGGGCAGGCACTAGCACGTTGACAAGACAACATGGGAGGTGGGGCAGTTGGGCCTGTTTAAGCCCACCTCAGCTGCAAGATGGGAAGCGCTGGTGTCTGGAGCCCCGTCATTCCTGCTGTTGGCCCTAGTTCCCTGCCTGCTTTGTGCCAGGGGTAAGTTATTAGGGACTGCTCTGCTAATCCTCCTGCTGGATCAAACCAAAAGTTTATTTAATCTGCTATCATATTTCCTACAACTTTTGTGAAACCTGCAACTTGACCAGTTTTGATCAAATTTTGCATGTACAAAATATATATAGTGTAACACTCTCTGTGTGTGTGCACGTGTGCATGAGTGTGTATGCTTGTGTTTAGCTTTGAGAGAAGTATGAACCTTTTGCATTCCGTCTTTTTCTTCAGTTCGGGTTATGATTGCCAGGTTCAGGGCCTGAGACTGATCCTGTATCTTTAGGAGGCCGGGCCTGGCAACCAAGAGGTCTTCTGTATCTTTAAAAGTTGTGCAGGAGGAAGGGAGAATTCCACCTTGTGGTTTTTCCCATTATAGTGTTGCAAGAACACCGGCACTTGGCTGACTTTCCCTTCTCCTAAAGCTACAGGATCAGTTTCAGGCCCTGAACCTGGCAACCCTAGTTCAGGTGCAAGTTTGTCTTTTGTAAATTTGTACTAGCTTTAATGGACATTTCAGTGTGAGACTGGGTGCATTCATGTTAAACCAAATCATATTTTTAAAACCCACTTCATGATTTGTTTTTGTTTTTTTTACACATGAATCTGTGTTGCTCCATTTGCACAAGCTGATTTGTCTAGATTCTTACCTCCAACTGCAACCCCTCACACCACATCCCAGGCCTTTCCTGAAGGTCCCCTAACCTTCAGGAGAGGCTTGTGGGGGTTCAGGAAACTTTAGTAGGGAGTGGATGGAAAAACCCTGTTGTGAGAATAGAATGCACTTGTACTTACACAAATATGGATACAATCCAACACCTTATATAAAACCTTTTTTCTTTTTAGAATAATCTCAGAATGTTTATATCTTTATTTAGTAGGAGGACTAATCATATTCAGAGCTGGTTGCTATAGAAGTATTTGGCACTTAGGAATTAATTGGCAAAAGGAAGGAAGAAGATAGACAATATCTCAGCTCATTTCTGTTGTTTCATATAAGTGTGTGTGTGTGTGTGTGATACTTTCAATTTAAAATAATTGAAGTGTCATAAATAAAGAAATTACAAACTGTGTGTGTGTTAAAGGCATTTATACAAATTCATTGAAATCAAGGCTGTGATTCCTGATCAGAAGGATTAGGCCAACCTGCCCTTGGTGACCTGGTGACCACCCACCCCATCCTGGAATCAGTTTTGAATTGGTTTGGGGGCCGGAGCTAATGTTAAATAGGGTAAAAAAAACCCTAATTAAACATACGTCTGGGATGGGGATGGGGGAAGGAGACGTTGTGTCTCCTGGCCCCCAACTGAGAGTGGGGGGGTGTCAATTCTGCAGGGTATGTCTTTGCAAGCAGCTTTCCTGCAAAAAGTTGCTTGCCAGTAGTACCCCGCACCTGAAGGATCAATGACTCTGCTGTACAGGCATCGATCCTGATTGGTGTTGTTTTGCAAGCGGCTTTCCTGCAGGAAAACTGCTTGTGAAGCAGCACCCACACCCCATAGGACTGAAGCCTCCGCTCAACATGGGGAGGCATTGATCCTGCGGGGTGGGGCATCAACCAGGAAGGAGAGCCACTGCACTGGGCCTTCTCCTGGGCCTACCTTCTCCCAGGAAAACAGAGCACATAAGTCTTGGCCTTTTCACTACTTTTCCCACCTGGTCCCTTACTATCCTGCGTGTCCCATCACCTGACACATGACCCATAGCATCCCACATGACCCATAGCAATCTGTGTCTATCTCAAACCAACTCAGCGAATGCCTGAGTCTTTCTGACTAGGCCCAATTTGTTTCAGGACCCTGAACCCAGTGCACAGCCCTGTTAGAAACCTGCATTCTGATGCCAATCATCTTAGTATATTTCCTTTTAAAAAAAAATGTTCACTGACTTTAATTATATCCCAGTTATAAATCTTCTGTCCAGGAGGCACATGGTTACAAAAAGACTATGAAAAAAGTATTAGCTGTTGGATGCTGAGCAGACACTAGGAGTTCTGATTCCACCTTATGTATTTAAAGAATTGATAAAAATAGAAACTTACATTGTGTTGGTTTTTGTGATTGATATTGTCTAGTTTGTAATGAATTTGAAATGTAATGATTTACATAGGAGCAAGCCCCATTCAGCACAGTGGGACGTACTTCTGAGTATCACAGGATTGCCAGAGCAGCACTACTGAACAATCATAAATCTTGTCTTCTTATTACTTCTGAGCCAATGTGCCTGAGGTGTACTTACCCTTTTCTGAGGGAGGGAGTACTTAGTCATCTACTATACTTATATCTACTATACCTTTATCTTAGTCTGCATCTCTATTGGAATTGTTTTTAAGATGTTGGTATGGTTTTATTGCTTGTTGTTTGCTGCCCTTTAGGAGGAAGGGTGGGACATAAATTTGATAAATAAATGGTGCAACCCAGCTGAGTTTCGGTTGTGTGTGTTTCCCATTTGATTCCTCCTGTGTAAAGCATCAGATGCAGAAGCATCAGGGTGAACCAAAACTCAGTCCAGTTATGAAGATACTTAGCCAAAATTCCACAGTGCAGTCCATAAAGGTGGCAACAACAGTGGGTCTAGACATCAAGCAACCTTCTTCTGATGACAAACAGGTAGGCAGAAACAAGAGCCCTCCAATAATTATGATCTGCACTGGCTGAGCTACATTCCAGTATTACCATGTACAACTGAATGTTTACTCCTGTTGCAAACCATTGTTGTTATGTGCCTTCAAGTTGATTACGACTTATGGCGACCCTATGAATCAGAGGCCTCCAATAACATCTTTCATGAACCACCCTGTTCAGATCTTGTAAGTTCAGGTCTGTGGCTTCCTTTGGAATCAATCCATCTCTTGTTTGGCCTTCCTCTTTTTCTACTTCCTTCTATTTTCCCCAGCATTATTGTCTTTTCTAGTGAATCATGTCTTCTCATTATGTGTCCAAAGTATGATAACCTCAGTTTCATCATTTTAGCTTCTAGGGACAGTTCTGGTATAATTTGTTCTAACACCCAATTATTTATCTTTTTTGCAGTCCATGGTATGCGCAAAGTTCTCCTCCAACACCACATTTCAAATGAGTTGATTTTTCTCTTATCCACTTTTTTCACTGTCCAACTTTCACATCCATACATAGAGATCGGGAATACCATGGTCTGAATGATCCTGACTTTGGTGTTCAGTGATACATCTTTGCATTTGAGGACCTTTTCTAGTTTTGTCATAGCTGCGCTCCCCAGTCCTAGCCTTCTTCTAATTTCTTGACTATTGTCTCCATTTTGGTTAATGGCTGTGCCGAGATATTGATAATCCTTGACAAGTTCAAAGTCCTCATTGTCAACTTTAAAGTTACATAAATCTTTTGTTGTCATTATTTTAGTCTTCTTGATGTTCAGCTGTAGTCCTGCTTTTGTGCCTTCCTCTTTAACTTTCATTATTGTCATGATCTGTGGGTGGGTAGGAGGCTACAAGGGAGGAGATGGAGTCTGAGATGGGGTGGAGTGGAGAAAACAATTGTTTTAAAAATGGAGTGGGGGGGGAAAGGAGCCAGAGGGCAAGAACATGGATAAAGGAGGAGAAGGAGGCAGAAGCAGAATGGAGATAAAGAACTGTGGAGGTGAAAGATGACAACGTTTCCGTGTGTGTTTTTGCACTTGGCACACAAAGTGGCCTCCACCACCCTCTCTGGCTACTGTGCTGCATTTGCAGTATTTTAACTTTTTTGCATCTCGGGAAAATGTTTTCTTGGGTGAGTGTCCCTTAGTTGGTGGCAGGGCAGGGTCCGGGAGGTGGTTAAGTGAGAGAGATTATGCTGGCTGGCTAGCAGGGGGGGGGGTTACACTTGATTTGACATGCAAAAATCTGAGTAGTGGCCTCTGCCTCCCTCCCCATCTCCCTTACCAGTGGAGAGACCACCATTACTATCTTATGGATAAAAAGAATTATTCTACTACCTCTGTATGTGTGTGTTTATTTTTAATGTTGTTTTAGGCTACTTAGATGTGCAGCAGCCAAGGCCAGCACCTTGTAGGTGTTTTTTTTCTTTTAAAAAAGTAACTGAAATGTAACTGTAGTGATTACTTTTGAGAAAAAGTAATGTAATCAGTTACTTTCAGAGCAATTGTATTGTAACCGTAATTACTACTTTTTTGGGCCATGTAACTGTAACTGTAATTTATTACTTTTTAAAAGTAATCTTCCAAGCTTTTCATCTGCCTAATTCCCAGACACAGAAACCACCCATATACAGCACCTCTGTCTTATCAGGATTCAGCCTCAGCTTGGGTTGAATGGGCCCTCATCTAGCCCATCACTGTTTCTAGACATCGGTCCAACACCTTCACAATCTCTCTTGATTTGAAATAGTGCCCTACTGTGGTGCAGATATTATGTGTCTCAGGTATTCTCCTGTCTCCGGTATTGCCTCTACTAATTTTTGCTTCATTACATCTTGCATCACTAGGTTGATGCCAGTATCTTTCAAGCTTGCCAATGATAGTTGCTTGTTCCAGCCACCCCAAAGAAGAGAATGTCAGAGAGTGTTATGTATCTACTACTTGGCAAGATTATTTAGCACTAACATATCTGTGTGCAGAAAAAATGCACTATACCAAGCAAACATAATACCCCTCACTCCTATATATTTCTGTTTTATTCTCTTTCCTACTAAGGATATATGCTGTCCTTTCTCTTCCACCTCTTGTCTCTCTAGGTGTTCAGATAACGGAATTTCTGCTGCTTGTTATCTCTGAATGCACATAATCTATCCAGACTTTCTAGATAAGCTGTATTCTTCCATGTAGAGTCCATTTACTCTGAAAACAATATAGTTATATTGGTAAATTTGTACTTTCAGTCATTACTACCATCAGCACAACATTTTTTGGGGTTTTGTGCTAAGGTGAGATTCTAATAACAGCTGATGTGACAATATTTGTGGAAAATTAATTTACACTGTAAACAGCCTTTGTATCATTTTTTTTAAAAAAAATAAAGATTCTGAGAGATTATTGAACAATATGAAGAAATACTAAATATGCTATGATCAGCAAGTTTCATGGGAACTGGTCTTTGCCTTTGAGGCTCTTTTCAGTATTATATTGCACTAGATACATAGCGGCAGTAAGTATGCCAATTAACTATCAAAAAACAGCCTGGCTTGAGTCTATCACTAGGAGTAGAGGGGGTTTGTTATAAAGAAATCAACAAATGAAACTTTAAATGGTATGGGGCTAAACATTATCACTTGCTAATTGCTGCAGATGAAACTTCTGTTGAAGGGACATGTCCATGGGCAGTTCCTCCAACATCAAAAACAAAAAACTAAGCAGGCAACCACCATCCCCAACAACCCGAGTGCTGAGCATGCTCAGTACTCACAGAATCTTAGAATTATAGAATAGCAAAGTTGGAAGAGGCCTCTATGGCCACTGAGTCTAACTCCCTGTTCAGTGCAGGAATTTAGTTAAAGTGTACCCGACAGATGACTGTCCAGTTGCTTCTTGAATGCCTTCAGTGTTGGAAACTATCAACTGACTATCAAATGGAAAGTTTTAAAAAGGGAAAACTGACTAGGGGATGGAATGATCTAATGGAGGAGGGCATGACCGGCTAGCTAGAACCCTGAACTGGAGTATTCCTATTAGAAGACTAGCATGCATTGCAACATTTTGTTGCAGCAGGTCTTTCTTACTCTCCTGTAAAAGATGCTTCTTAAATACTTCTCTTTCTACTTCTCTCTCAGTAGCCCATCTCAGAAAATTGTATAGGGGTCAGGAAGTATCACATGGCCTATTGGATACTATTGTTAAGAAGCATCTTTTCCAATAGGTCCCTCCTTTGACTAGAATTTGGTCTTGTCTGAAACCTGACCTGACATTTTCTAGGTTGAGGATCTGTTGTAGACTTGAGTGTTCCCTGTAATATTTATTCCCAACAAAGACGTGTGCCCCAAGTGGTAGCATTTCTGCCTGCAAAAGCTGCAGGTGTTGGGAATATATGTGCAACAAGGAGCTGTTAAATTCTAACAACTTTGGCAAGCATGAGGGCTGGAATGATTTCTGCATTCAGGATCAAAATAGAAATTACTTCTATTATGTGGCTAGCAACCATGCCAAATTTTTTAAAAATAAATGCTATGCATGCATGAGAGTTAGTGTGGTATAGTAGTTAGAGTGTTGGACTAGGACCTGGGAGACCAGGGTCCGAATCCCCACACAGCCACGAAGCTCACTGGGTGACCTTGGGCCAGTTACTGCCTCTCAGCCTCAGAGGGAGGCAATGGTAAACCCCCTCTGAATACCGCTTACCATGAAAACCCTATTCACAGGGTCGCCACAAGTCGGGATCGACTTGAAGGCAGGCCATTTCCATTTTTTCATGCATGCATGTTGTGTGGATTTCATTCTCACCAGTACTGGAGGGGAAGTTTAATCCTCCCCAGCTTTGCAATCCTAATAAAAATCAGCAAGAAGAAGTTGACTCCCAATGCTGCAAAAAAGAAATCCCTCCCTCCAATACTAATTGAAGTGTGATGGAAGTGATTTTCACCATTTTCCATGCCTACTGTTTTATTGTAGAATTCCCCACTCAGGGGGGAAAAGTCCCACTGGCATTTTTTAGGGTGCATTTCTGGTTAGAGAAATGCCCCCAAACAATATATGTTTTCTGCCAACCTATTGATATCCCCACACTTAATTTCCACTGTGTTGTGGGCCCTGCAACAGAACTTCCAACAGCTGTTGCACTGTTTACTGGTTTTCTTATCCTCTCTGCTACTGCATAGCTGGCAGCATCCAATTGTTCCAGAAGATGCTGGAGGTGGAGGTTGGGCTCCATAACCAAGAGCAAATGCCACTACCTGGATGGTTGGGTTTGGAGCAGGCACACCTTGCATCCCTCACTCAATCTCTGGGCCTTCCCTTCCCATCCCAGCTTCTCCCAGAAAATGGAGGGGGTTTGTGGGGGGTAGCCTGGCCAAAAAAAGGTTTTTTTTCTCCTTTGAATTCATGGGTGTCACTTTATGACAATGTCCTAGAAAAACTGCCCAGTAGGTCTATTTATGTGTAACCTGCACAATGAAAACTGTGCCTGGAGTAGGTTTTTACCTCAGAAAATTGGATGGAGGACAGATGTGGTTGTTAACCATGCAAGACAGCCAGTTAGTCAAGTGTTTGTTACAGTCAGCTGACCAACAGGCAAAATGCAAAGTATAAAATACAAAAGCATAGCTTCAGTAGAACCAATTATTAAAAAATGACAGCTAAGAGTAGCAATCATAGCAGGTCGAAGAGAGATGACAACATTCAGATATTTTGTTACCTGTTTTGTAATTTATTGGTCCATCAAGGAAGATAGTTGCACAATTAGTAAAACAAAAGCAGGATAATCTAAATGAGTCAGAAGAATAGGCTAGTATAATGTGTGCTTGGTTTGCTCTTGATTAAAATATAAAAAACAGTGTGGTAGCTGATTAATTAAAAATCTGTTATTTTTGCCCATGTTAAAAGGTAATATAAAATGATCACTTGGCAAATTCACTCTGGGCCTAATTATCCAGCAAAGAACAGACAAGCAGCAGCAGAGAAAAGCCGCAAGCCATCATCACGTCTCTAGGTTGAGAACAGGCATAGAGTGTCCACATGTCCATACACCTGATGGCTGCTCAGTTTGGGCTCTCCTAATTGTTACAGCAGTAGAACAGGCAGTATTGAGACGCAGACTGTTTTCCCCCCTTCTCAATTTTTTTGTTCAGTGAATGGGTCTTATAATATTTCAGCCATCTCATGTGCACCAAAACCCGCTTGCACAAGTAATCTATTTATGAAAAGGGTGAGATGTCTGACCAAAAAACAAACAAAAAACCCTCATAGAAGGCAGGACTAGAACTGATGGGTGTGACTTGGAAGGGAGCAGATTTCACCTAAACTGTAGAAGAAACTTCATAATGGTAAGAGGGTGCTTGACAGCGGAACAGACTGTCTCAAGGGCTGGTGGGCTCTCCTTCATTGGAATCTTAGGGTGGCCAAAGGCACTGGAGAACAAAGCTCAGGATTCAAGCCCACAGGAGGTCCTCAGTCAGGGACTTAAAGGCTGTCAGGTGAGGATTCAGTTCAGTACTTATATCTGGTGGAAAGAGAGAACTGCATAGAGATCAGGTGCCACCCACAGGCCAAAGAACATTACGTGATATAACTTGACCACTCCAATGTTTGCCAGGCCAGGTTTGCTCATTATTCAGACCAACTTGGCAATGCTACTCAGGCTTCAGATATCACGTTGCCTTTCAGACTTTCTGATTTATTTATCCTTTGTGCAGAAGAGGAAATTCACTCAAATTCAGTTCCTCATGCCATGGTGGAAAAAGCAGTACCTTCTGAAATCCCATCTTCTACCCAACTATTGAGGGAAATATGAGCCCTGCCCTCTTTTGCTTCTCACTATCAACCTGTTTCCCTCAGGCAGTTTACTATGAAGTTAACACAGAATCCATGTAAGAACTAACAAGTCAGAATGAACTCCTTGCTGTTTGGCCTCTGGCTGCTCAGTGAGGAGGTGGAGTGACCTCTCAGAGACAAGTGAAGTATTGATCAAAAACTAGCTGCAAGTAGGGATGGAAAATTCTGTCAATTTCGGTTCTCTCCATTTATCATTTGCCACTCTTAAATTCAGTTCAGCAGCAATTTGTGATTTTTTAAAAAAATCCTCATGAAAATTCTTCAGCGCTTTAGTGTGAATTTCTCCTACTCAACACATTTTTGTATGCATTTTTGCAAGCCATTTCTCCTAATAAAATACATTTTGCTTGTTATTTTCACTAATATAGTCATTTTCTGCACATATCCCCCTAATATACACATTTTTGCAAACAATGGTTGTTTGAAGAGCTTCATCACAAAATTTGGATAAATGTGAATTTTGAGGGATGGCTATGTTTCACTTCTCATATTGTTTCAAATAGTGCAAATTTGTTAAATTTGGCTTCAAATGCAAACCCGAACAAATTTCTTCCCCATCTCCAGCTGCAAGAAATAATTCTCCAAATGCTGGGGTAGCAGCCTGCTATTATAACAGCAGGTGCCATGCATACAATAAAATAACCTCACCAACTGGGATGCCTGTCCAAACGCTCCTTTAGCCCCACACAGAGAAAGCAATTGGGAGTAAATTGGTATGCTTTAGGATTGCTGGAGTTATTCTGTGCTTCGTATTAATCTTAACAACCAAGAACTTGTCCCCCCTCCCTTTCCTTTTTTTTAAACACATTGAGGATATTATTTAAAGGGAACTAGAGATGTGCTGTATTTCTCATGGGCATAGGAAATACATATAGTATGATAATAGAGGTCATTCAATATGGGCTAAGTATGCCCAAAGGGCTTTTCTATCCATGATTTATTAAGTACCTGCAGGGCTCCTAGATAACTGGCTGATAGCTTGGGAGAGTTCGAAATGGATAATTGAGAAATGCTCTTAGAGCTGCTTCTCACTGTATGCAGCAATTGTATTTGCTATGGTTCCTTGCCATATGTTCACTGTGTGTTTAGGGATGCATGCAAGCATTCCCCACACACTGTTTGTTTGCTCTTCCCACTGGTGTAACACAACTTAGAACTAGAAGCAGAATACATGACAGTAACACAGGCTGGAGCTTTGTCAGAGCTCTATGCATGCTGAGTAGGAGGGGGTTAGAATGCATTGCTGAGCATATCATTTATTTCAAATCTCAACTTTCACTTTATTTATTGAAAGGCAAGTATCTAATAGTTTTATCTGCTGATAAATGTTTGAAAGTCTCGGAAAATAGAAAGGCGACTGAATTGTCCAGAGTTTAAATGCAGGGCTTCAATGTACTGCTTACCTCCTTGTCCCTTTCTAATTAGAAAAATCCTAATGTGTTATACAAAAGACTACCAGGAAAGAAGAATGTCATGCAAAATGAATGAAATTATGCGAGTTTGCTAAAATTGTGTGATTTATAGAACTGTTCTTTCTTTGGTAAAGTAATTTTAAGATTTTTTTTTTAAATGCAGGATTTTGCTCTCATCCTTGTTGTACTTAGGGTTGTGTTTTCCAGTTAGACATCAGCTACTTCTGTCATGAAATAGAAATGGGCCATAGAAATCAGCCGCAAGTTAGTTGGAATGTTTTGCCTGAAATAATAATGCTTCCCTTGTGAAAGGCTTAGGTATTGATTTAATTTCAAAATGTCTCAGAGTGCCAGATGATTTGTGTACAATTGCCTAGATTAAAAATTATCCATTTTGAGTTCATTGTGTGATTTAGATGAAGGTATTCACTAAATCTGGTTTAACATGTCAATGTCATCTCTCCAGTATTAATAAGAAAGCTGTTTATGCTAATGAAGCCTCCTTCTGATATTTCTCCTCAGGTGAATACAAATTCTCTTCAAAACTTGTGAATCTTACTCAGTGGAGATCTACAGAGGTGCATTTAAGAAAAAACTTCAATGAAATGGATAAGTAAAGCTTGGATCAATATGTTTTTAGAGATCATGAAAAAGTATGCAAGGTAGATCACTGGTACAATTAGGCACAGTTTCATTTCAAAGCATGTCATGAATCCTTCCCTGCCATTCACTCTGTTTCATCAGTCTCTAAGACCAAAAGGGAATTATTTTAAGTCAAAGGAAGTACCATGGTGATCAACCAAGGACAAAACTAAATAGGTGCGTATGTACTGCCTTCAAGTCAATCCTGACTTATGGGGACCCTACAAATAGGGTTTTCATGAGGCTGACAGGCAGTGACTGGCCCAAGGTCACCCAGTGAGTTTCATGGCTATGTGGGGATTCGAATCCTGGTCTCCCAGGTCGTAGTCCAACACCTTAACCACTACACCAAACTGGCTCTTAAACTAACTATAGGTGCTTAATTTTCAAGAGAATCTCAGCAGATGCAATATATTTTATTATTTGATTTATGTCCCATCCTTCCTCCCACCGGGAGCCTAGGGCGGCAAACAAAAGCACTAAAAACACTTTAAAACATCATAAAAATAGACTTTAAAATACATTAAAACAAAACATCTTTAAAAACATTTTTTAAAAAAGCAATCTATACATATATCTGACACACTTCCGGCTGTAAGGAACCTATATATTTATGGACCCCTACCTCTCTACATCCCATGATTCTACCCTCTCATTCCAGAAGCCTACAAAACTTCTCCAGCCTTTCTTATGTCTGAAGTTCTTCAGTATTCTCTTTCCTGTTAGCTTGCACTTTCCCTGACACAATCTGGCAAATGCTTTCTTTCTTCTTTGTCTCTCACTTCCCTCAACTGGTGAAGAAAGAAAGGCAGGGGGTCCTATCCAGTTAGGACATAAAGACTGTGAATAGCATCCTGCTTCTTAAAAAGTGTGGAGAGCAGTCATGGGGTGAGCTGGAGGTAAAAATGGTGCCACTAGGGTTGGACAAGCAGATGCAGGTTTGGGGGCCCCTGCCACTCAGAGGGCCCTGTACAACCCATCCCCCCAGTGGACTGAGGGGAGTTTGGCCTTCTTGGAATGAGGAGATGGCTTACCTTGAATGTACAATGTGACTGAGTGTGCGTTTGTTGCTTTTTAACCTTTTAAAAAAAGTGCTCCACATCACTGTAGCAAGCCAGGCACACTTCCTGAATAGGCTCTGGGGTGTGAGATCATACTGTGTCACATTACTCTGAAGCACTTTGAGGAAGTGCAGTAGCACTGGCAGACAGAGTGGGAATAGAAGGGCAGGTGCCACTGTGAATGGCCTAGCCCCTTATTTTAAAGTGGTTTTTTTTTTAAAAAAGCTAAACTAAACACTTAGTCACCTTGTACATTTAAGGCAGGAGACAAGCAGAGCAACCAGAGTGCTGCTGGTGATGGAAGGCACCTGGTCTGAAGGCCCTTCAAGCCTGACAGTGAGTCTCAGGGATAATTGAATCAGGAGGGAAGGCATAACCCTTTTCTTTCCCATCAAGTCCTTTTCATGATTAAAATCCTCCATGAAGCTGTTGCTTACCCCACAAGGTGAAGCATACAGTTACTTGATATCTGTTGTTTTACCCGCTGGAGCAAGTCTCTGAGGTAGTAGCATTCCTAGATTCCCCAGAAATCTCCAGCCATCTTCTCTGAATACTGTGTAAGCTTTAATGTTACCTCTTGTGGTTCTGTCACCCATGAGAGGCAATACAAAATTGGGGCAATACAAGAGAAGTAGGGGCTTTATTAGGAATTTAAAAGATTTGAGGCACAGGCCCATGACACAAATTGTGTGTGTGTTTGCATGTGTGGCTGGGGTCTTTCCAGCACTGTGTTTTGTGGCATGCCCAGCTGCCTTGTTAACAAAATAGTTCTGCATGAGAAATTCAAGGAGTCTCTATAGCCCAGGTGTTCTACTCAAAAAAAAAGAATACAAAAAAGATAAAATGTACTTCTTAAATAAGAATATAACGCTGAAGTCTTTTCCCCATCTATAATTTTGACACTTTATTTTTACAGAAGCTCAAGGAAAGACTTGTCTTCCTGTATTACAGAAAAGTAGAAATTATATGGAAAGGAATTTGTCTTTGGGACTCTTTCTCTTGAGAGCTGCTGACAATCAAGCAAGAGAAAATGTCAGGGAAGAACAGGAAGGGCGGGCACTGATATACATGTACACCGTATCACTTTATCATGTGGCACAATAACTCTCACCTGAACACATATGGACTGTCTCCATTAACAGATGCTGTGCTTCTGCGCATTCACCTCCTGAGACTCAGATACTTTTGTCCACAAGTCCACCCAGTACATGGACATCAAGGGGACAGGGCCAAGAATAGCAAGCTGAAGGCCAGCAGCATACTCCCATTTCCCTGTAAATGTGTGGTAGCTGCTTTACACATCTAACATGTGAAAGGGGCCTTGTGTGTGATATGAAATTTATCTACAATTCCCAGAGTTCCCTGGGAAGGGGGATTGATCCTTAAACCACTCTAGGCATTGGAGCAATGTGAGCGGAATACCCTTAACAAACTACAGTTCCCAGAAATCTTTGGGGAAAGCCATGACTGTTTAAGGTGGTATGACATTGCTTTCAATGTGTAGTGATCTAGGGTTAATACAGATGGGGCCTAAATCACACATTCAAGTCATTGCTTGATGCTAGAGTTGACAAATTACTATCATGTACATGCGAGATGGAGCTAATAGCGAGACTATAGGTATGTGGCCAAAATTTGATGCCTGCGCTATCAGGTGATGGTCTGCATATGTGAAACAGCCGTATCAGACACCATAGTTAAAGCTTTTATATCCCCACAGATGCATACTTCACAATGCAGGCAAGTCATATGTATTTATCAGTGAGTCATCCACTAAAAAATCACTGGACAATGAGACAATAAAAATATATATGTGGATGTCTAAATCAGCCCTCAGCTGTGAGACACTTTAGCAGACCTTCAGAAGAAAAATAAGAAGACAAATGGAAGCAGGATGGGAATATATGGTCCCCTGTGTTAATTCTAACTATCAAATATTCTCCTGTCATATTGACTATCAATGAACATTTGGAAATCTGTCTTGTTGAGGGGAAATTGGCAAATTGCCTCACAAGAGCCCCATTCTCAGTGTTTCTGTTTGGAGCAATCTATTTTCCTGTTTTGTGTTTGAGGAAGAATATATCTATATCTATATCTTCAATTGCCATGATGCTTAAACAAAATAAAAAATCCTGACTGTTGAATTGAAAGCACCTGGTCATCTGCTACATGGTGCCTTTCTTTCTTTTACATTATAGGATAGTGCCTGTTCACTAACATGTCTTTTAGTTGCTGCTTCTACATATGGGTTAGTGACTAAAATAAATATTTAAAGAAAGCCTTTTGCTATCTCCGAAAAACTGTGCTAATAGTCTCCCGTAGGCCTTCATTATATCTCATAACTTCATATTATACTGTACAGCAGCATAATTGGAAAATGTCAGTACTCCTAACTCCTTGAATACTTGCTTTCTTTGGAAAGTGAAGGGAAAAAAAGATGTACTAAATGACCTAACAAGAGACTGAAACCAAACCCCTTGGCTGCTGTCCAGTTTCCAGCTGAATTTGTAATGATTTTTTTTTATTATGGGGGGGCTTCTTTGTTTAATTGGCCCCCTCTCCTGAACGTTACTGACCTGAGGCAAAAACATTATGGTCTCTTAGAAATCTTTATGCAAAATTCATTTCATGCTACTTGGTGACATTTTTGAGAGATGAGAGAGGGCAATAAACAACCAATCTAAGTGACTGCCATGTGAATTACTGTTGAGAGCTTTATTTTCCCCTCTCCCCCTATGGCTTTTCTGCAGTGTTTCCATGGGGGCAATACTGTGGCAAAAACCAAATGGCAAAATTTGAAGGCAGAGCCTCTGTACCACAATTCCAAGAATCCCTTAGAAGATTCAAGGAGGAAGGAAAACACTGCAGAGGTAGGCAAACAGGTGGAAATGTGTTTTGCTTATTCACTTACTGTTTCCTATTAGATACCTTGGAGTTTATTTATGAAAGGATGACTAATGGATGGAAATGGAGCAGCAGCAGTATTGAATTATTTAAACCGCAGTCACAAAACTCTGGAATTCAATATCTCATGATTTGGAATAATATAAAAAGTAGCTATCCTCTGGTTTCACATGTGAGAAAAAGGAAGCAGAACTGTTATATACGCTAGTAGAAAACAAAAATGGCTGCTTTCATCTTGGCTCATGCTCCTAAATATAAGTGATGTTCTGTGGGAAACCAGGCATGTGATACATCTGTGTAAAATTGGGCATTATGGGCTTAGAAGCTCGTCACCCGCCTGTGAAGTCATGACTGCATTGCTGTGTACATACAAAGGATCCCAGACTGTCCAAAGACAGACAGACATTACAAGCCAGTGTGGCTTGGGGCTAGAGTAGAGATAGGCAAGCTGCCTCAGGCTTGATTTGGATTGGGGTAGACAATTACAAGCAAAAGTGCTGAAAAGTGCTCAGGAAAAATGGTTTTTAGCATGAACTTTACTTATAATTGTTAGCTTTCCCACATAACTCCCTTCCCCATAAATGACCTTATTTGGTAGCTGTTGCAGTGGCTCCTGCAGCTGCTGCTCTGGCCATGGTGGAAGGAGAATGCGCTCACTTTCCTTTTCCCCTCCTCCTCCTCCTTGACAGCTGCTGTGGCCAATGCAGCAAAGAGGAAGGAAAGGCGTTGGGGGGTGTCTCTCCCCCTCCTCTCTAAGATTGTGCACTCACTGTACATTTAAAGCACATAACTTCCCCAAAGAATCCTGGCAACTGTAGTTTAAGGGTGATGGGAACTGCAGCTGTGCAAGGGTTAAACTATATAATACAGTAGGGCCCCACTCATACGGCGGGTTATGTTCCGGACCCCCGCTGTAAAGCAGAACCCATTGAATAGAATGGCGCGCGATGCCCGAAAACCGCCATAAAAGCGGAACAAGCGCCGTATGAGAGGGGCTTTAGTCTAATTGTGTCTAATTGAGCCAGTATTAGCGAATCGCTGTAAAGCGAAACGCTGTAAAGCAGGGCCCTACTGTACCAATAAATAATAATAAATGATATGAAATGTAAAGTGGGTTGGGGTGGCTGTCCAACTGGAGCTGGCAGTTTTCATGGCAATACACAAAACACTCAGAGAGAATTGAGGGTTCAAAGTGTAAAACAAGACAAAAAAAAATCCAGACCCCTGTTGGACTTTTTCTGTCAGTGTTCTCATAATTTGTTGAAATTAATTGAAAATTAGCCATGTTCACAGACTACCTGTAATACTATTACCTACCTTGCCCCATACTCTGACCTTCATCTTCTGCAGTTTAAAGGTTAAAAAAATGCCTAGTTAATTTCTAATTAATTTAACACTGTAGTCAATGATAAGTGTGGGCATGCTCAGTAAGAACTGACTGTCAGTGTTCTAAAAGCCAGTCTTACAGCTGTTTGGTTTGGCTAATCAGGTGGCCAACCCCACACCAGACCACTATTTCACTTTAGATAGTCATGGCTTTCCCCAAAGAATCCTGGGAAGTATAATTTGTGAAGGGTGCTAAGAGTTTTTAGGAGACTCCTATTCCCCTGACAGAGCTCCAGTGGACAGAGTGGTTTAACAGTTAGCCTCTCTTCTTGGGATTGTACCTCTGGGGGTGAAATAGGGCCTCTCCTAGCAACTCTCAGCATCCTTCACAAACTACAATTACCAGGATAATTTGGGGGAAGCCATGACTGTGTAAACTGAAATAAACGTCTGGTGTGGATGTGGCCGATGACAGCTTTGGTTTAAATTTGGGTGGGAGACTACATGCGTCTGCTGTAGAATAAAAAGGTGGGGAGAAGCCTGAAAAACAATGGTTGTATTCAAAAAGTTTTCCTTTTGGAAAGGAAAAGGGCTTTCCCTCTGCCCAGTTCTCACCTACCCAATCTCCTCCCCTGCCCCTCCCCCTTCCTCCTTCTCCCCCTCCCTGCTCCTCTCCCAAGTCAGTTTCACCTATCCTAAGCATGATTGTACAGGAATAAATCCCACTGAACTCAAAAAGCATGCAAATGAAAAACCCTCCCCTCCCCTCCTCCTCCCTCCTATCCCCTCCCTTTTGCCCTTTCCCTCCCCCTTCCTTTGCCCCTCCCTCACCTTCTCGATCCCCTTCCAATCCTCCCTCCTTTGCCTCTCTTCCTCCTTTCCTCTCGTGCCCCCTCCCCCCTCCTCCTTCATGGTCAGTTTTACCTATTCTAAGCATGATTGCATGGAGTAAATCCCATTGAACTCAATAAGTATGCAAATGATCAGACCTGCCTTTCCTCTCCCCTCCCCCACTCTTCTTCCCCTGTCCTCTCCCTTCTTTCATCCCTCCCCTCTTCCTTCTTCCTCCTCCCCTGCCCACTCCATCCCTCCATGCCTCCTCCTCCTCCATGGTCAGTTTCACCTATCCTAAGCATGATTGCATGGGAATAAATCCCACTGAACCTAATAAGCATGCAAATGATCAAACTTGCCCTCCTCTTCTCCTCCCCCTGCCTGTTCCCATCCCCCTCCTCCCCTCTTTTCCTCTTTCTCCCCTCCCTCCTCCTCCCTATTCCCCCTGTGCTTCTTCCTCCTCACCTCCCCATCCCCCTGACGTCCATTTCACCTGTCTGAAGCATGATTGCAGAGGAGTAAATCCCATTGAACTCAATAAGCATGCAGATGATCAGTCAATTCTCAGGAAACTTGCACAGGATCCCATTTGTTACCTCCCAGATTTAAAAGTGAGAAATTCACTAATAGGCAAAAAAATCCTGTAGCCAAAAGATTTTTCTATCAAACTTTAAAAAGCAGGGAAATTGGGCAGCTATAGTGAATGCACCAGGGGAGCAGGAGACCTGAACTCCTCTCTGAGATATTGCATTGCCCTACAAATTGGTCAAAATGCAAACACAATTTGGGTTGGTCTTTCACAGTTCAAACCCCTTCATGTGTAGCTTGGAAGAATTTGGTAACATGTGTCTCTGAGCATATGGTTAGCGGTGGCAACAACTGCAGTCAGCCCAAATAACAGAAACAAGACATGTACTGTGCTGATCTTGTTTGAGCAGGGAGGAAGCAACAATATTAAGACAGTGAATATAGTTCAGATAGTCACTTTAAATAAGTTTCCTATAGTAAATATTTTGCTTCTGGTTTTGTGAATATGTGAAGTACAGCAACACTTGGCAAAATTTACACTAAAAAAACTCCAAAAAACAATAGTGGAATAATGGCACTGAGTATTCTGTAGAATAGTCTCCAGTGGACCTCAGGAGTGTCCCAGTTTGCACAAGATAAAACAGTGGAAGGTGAAATATATTCTAGCAAATTTCTAGGTATGCTCTATATTTTTAATTGACCATGCCCACCTTTCCTTAAGTGAAGTGGTTTAAGCATAACAGGGTGAAAATATGCATCTTGGGCAGTCCAAGTTTTTTTTTTCCAACAACTAGATTCATTGCTTAAGTAGCAACATATTGTGATCAGTCTGATTTTATATCAAACTGCAGTTTCAGATTTAACTGTTAATGCACCCAAATTAGGAATAGCACATAAACTCCAGTTTGAGACACAAAAGCCTGTCTTCACCATCGTATGAAAGTGACCAATAAAAAGGCTTTGAAATTAATAAAAATAAATTTGACACAGATTTCTAGGATAAATAATGAGAGAAATAACATTTTCTAGATTAGATTCTCTGTAGAAATAGTAGTAACACAGGAAAGAAGCAAAATAAAAACACCAACAAACATACAAAAATGTAATTCTGCATCTTTGGAGATGACAGATGTTGCGACTACTCACCATATGCTCAGTAGTACATGTTATCAAATTTTTCCAAGTTACACAGGAAGTGGATTGCACTTTGAAGGACCAACCCAAATTGTGTTTGCATTTTGACAAATTTGTAGGGCAGTCCAACATCTCAGAGAGGGGGTCAGGTCTCCTGCTCCCCTGGTACATTCACTATAGCTGCCCAATTTCCCTGCTTTTTAAAGTTTGATAGAAATATCTGTTGGCTATGGGTACGTTCTTTAAAAGCAAGGGTTTTTTTTTGCCTATTAGTGAATTAATATAGGCAGTGTGTGAAAAACACTTTTGTATTTCAGTGGGATCATTAAAAAAATAACAGACTGTTGTGCATTGTTTTGCCTGAGGCATCAAGGAAGCAATCCAGCAGGTAGCATGGTCACAATCTCTCTTTCAAACTACAGGTATGCAACAGTAGCCATATTTTATGTCAGTTCAAACGTAGAATGTTAGTGCAGCACAAGGTGTGGTTTAGACATGCAGTCTCACTTGTAACCTCACTTGGAAGTGCCGTCTTGTGTTTTGCTTCAACTAGAGTCAAAGACATCTTTTGTTACAAAGATTCAATTATATGGCAAATTTTATTGATGAAGCTATTTGTTTTTCTTCTCCAGTTACTTTACTTAGCTGCATCAGCCATTTAATTTCATGTGACAATTCAACCTAAATTGCTCATATCTGTGTCCCTTATGGGCTCATTATAGATTTATTTTAATGAATCTGTATGGTGCCCTTTCATTTTCAGGGCAGTTCACATTTAAAAAGAACACATAAAACAATAAATATTTTCATGGAAGTTGACATTAAAAAAGATATAAAACAATAAAAACATAATAAAACAGTGCATTTTTTTTAAAAAAAACCCTATAATTAAAAGGACATGGAAAATAAGGTCTCTTTCCAGTGCTGAAAAGACGTTAATATGGTTGCCGCCAAATATGACCCTTTCGGTAGAACATTCCAAAACTCAAGTGGCAAAACCAGAAGGAAGGCCTCCAAAGATGACTTCTATTGCACATTCAGATTAATATGGTCTTAGTGCTTCATCCCAGTGTTTGTGTGGTCCTGGACTCTTCTAGCCACTCAGGCTGTGTCCACTCTAACTCTTATATCTGTGAAATTCTTCTACCATACACTAGTAGAAGCTTGAGCAGCAGAGTTGGTAAACTTTTGGTCCACTCCAGATATTGTTAGGCTACCGCTCCCATCACCCCTAACCTCATCATACTGGCTGCGGCTAATGAGAATTAGAATTTAACGACATCTGGAGGGCTTCAGGTTCCTTACCTCTGCTGTACAGTCTGCACCTTGTACTGTTTCTCATACTGGTTTGTGTTCTCTATATGAATTTATTCAAACTTGGTTCCTAAAGGAGACAGGAGGGACTGACATTATTTGTGTATATTTATTCCAGCCTTCAGTATAAATATTCTCAACACCATCACTGTAACTTGGCGCCAACAGCAATCTGTGCAAACTTTGCAAAACCTCTTAGACATGATAGAAGTGTATAAAATTATGCATGGCATTGAGAAAGTTAATAGAGAAAAGTTCTTCTCCCTCTCTCATAATACTAGAACTTGTGGACATTCAAAGAAGCTGAATGTTGGAAGATTCAGGACAGACAAAAGGAAGTACTTCTTTACTCAGCGCACAGTTAAACTATGGAATTTGCTCCCACAAGATGCAGTAATGGCCACCAGCTTGGATGGCTTTAAAAGAAGATTAGACAAATTCATGGAGGACAGGGCTATCAATGGCTACTAGCCATGATGGCTGTGCTCTGCCACCCTAGTCAGAGGCAGCATGCTTCTGAAAACCAGTTGCCGGAAGCCTCAGGAGGGGAGAGTGTTCTTGCACTCGGGTCCTGCTTGTGGGCTTCCCCCAGGCACCTGGTTGGCCACTGTGAGAACAGGATGCTGGACTAGATGGGCCACTGGCCTGATCCAGCAGGCTCTTCTGATGTTCTTATGAGGGCTGAGCACCTTTTTTTTTTTTGATAGAACAAGGTGTGCTCCCAACTGCCCATCAGCTGATATGCCTTGTTCAAGGAGGAGGATGCGGTTTTCATTCAATGGAAATTGCTTCTTCCCCCCAGTACACTTACCACAGAAGCAGTTTGGGGGGGGCAAGGGGAAGAAATAATTCTCCACTCCCCCTCCCTGCTGCTGCAAGAGAACAAAGCCTAACTTCTAAATTGCAAGCTTCTTTGTCGAGCTTCCCACAGTAGGCATTTGGGATCCCTCCCCCGGCAAGGGATTTTGATAGATGAGTGAACCACCCACTTCTAAGTCATGTGTTATCATCATGATGTCGTGTGACTGATAGGTGAATGGCCCCCGCTCACCTGTCAAATTTTGTCCATGAGACCAATCCTGATAAGGATCTGACCCGTTGAGCCAGAAGGTTTGTCACCACTGCTTTAAAAACAGAAATATTTGAATTTTGAAAAATAACAATGCTCAGTAGTTAGGCACACAGTAGGCAACATTTCTGCCTTATGCACTTACAGGAAAGCCCAGGGGGTTTTCAGGATGGCTGCAGAATGCAGACCACTAAAGAAATGATTTGTAGAATGAAAGAAAGGACTTGCAAACATTCCTTGGCAACCTTCAAAAGTGATCTAAGCATAACAAAAGACTTGTACCCCATTCATGAAAGTTTCACCAATATTATCGCTTTTCTTCAATTATTTTGGAATGCAATTTCTTCATTTTTCATCAGTTGATGGAGAACGGTCGAAAAACATGCAGATAACTTACCTTTTGGCATACCATGGTTCTGAGCTCAAGACCTGAAAATGCATGTGTATATGGGGATTCATAAACTGCTTAGAGGTCTCTACATTCAAGGGGTGTATAATTTGTTAAATACATAAATAAAAATATACACAGGTAGACAGAGACACATGGTGACTTTGGGGGGAGTCTGGTCATGCCCTCTGCCTAGTGGTTCAATAGCTGTGTAAAGCCTTTGTCCTATCCTAACTAGTGAAGGTGAAAAACAGAATGGCTCTATCACAGGCTGGAGGACTGACTTCCTGCTAATTTAGCACACACTCTTATCACAAAGGATATATTCTCTGGATTACTGTATTAATAAAATAAATAACTAGGTAATGTGTGTGTAGATTAATAAGAGAGTATTGTACACTAGGGTAAAACAGATTGTTGGGGGGCAGACAACGAGCTTCCAGCCCTTTAATATTAGGAGAATTTAGGTCATAGGATTGCTAGCAATAATCTGCCTGATGACCTTTGTCAAATTGCTTCAGTTCTCTTTCCTAGTGTTTATTTTTCTATCTTATCAGGTTTTATAATTTGCTAATGACTGAGTCATCCCAAGAACACTCAACTTTGTGTTTCGGCTGCTCTTTCAGATGTTTTCATCCTCTTGTTTGGATATCTTACCAAGTGAACATAAGAAAATTGACATAGTGGGAAGTACAACAGAGCACAAAATCCTAGTTGAAATTTATTTATTTTATTATTTATTTTTATTTATTTTATTACATTTTTAGACCGCCCTATAGCAATAAGCTCCCAGGGCGGTGTACAGCATAATAAAACAGGTTAAAATACAAGTGGATGTAAATACAATACACAATGAAACATAATTAAAAATTTTCAATTTTAAATTCAAATTTTAAAATTTTTAAAATGCCTGGGCGAAGAGGTAGGTCTTTACCTGGCGCCGAAAAGATAACAAAGAAGGCGCCAGGCGTATCTCATCAGGGAGGGCGTTCCATAGTTCGGGGACCACCACTGAGAAGGCCCTAGCTCTAGTTATCATTCTCCGTGCCTCCCTATGCGTTGGGACACGGAGAAGGGCCTTCGACGTCGAGCGCAGCGACCGGGTAGGTACATAGCGGGAGAGGCGTTCCGCCAGGTATTGCGGTCCGATGCCGTTAAGGGCTTTATAGGTAAGAACCAACACTTTGAATCTGGCCCGGAAACATATTGGTAGCCAGTGCAGCTGGGCCAGGACAGGTGTTATATGATCAAATTTTTTTGTCCCAGTAAGAACTCTGGCCGCAGCATTCTGCACCAGCTGAAGTTTCCGAACCGTCTTCAGAGGTAACCCTACGTAGAGTGCATTACAGTAGTCCAATCTAGAGGTTACCAAAGCATGGATAACTGTGGCAAGGTTCTCCCTATCCAGATAGGGTCGTAATTGGGCTACCAGCCGAAGCTGGTAGAACGCATTCCGTGCCACCGAGGCTACTTGAGCCTCCAGTGACAGGAGCGGATCTAATAAGAGCCCCAAACTACGGACCTGCTCCTTTAGGGGGAGTGTAACCCCATCTAGGGCAGGTCGGACATCAACCATCTGGGCAGAGAGCCCCCCCCACCAACAGCATCTCAGTCTTGTCAGGATTGAGTCTCAGTTTATTAGCTCTCATCCAGTCCATTATCGCGGCCAGGCAGTGGTTTAGTACATTAACAGCCTCACCTGAAGAAGATGAAAAGGAGAAGTAGAGCTTACACTTACTCATTGGGAAGTGATACAACTCAAAACTGCACAGACATGATTGAGGCTTTGAAAATGTATTAGGTGACTGCGATATTGTAACTAATGGATTTTGAGTCTACTCCATCCAATTAATCTATTGAGAGCCCTATTGACTGCATGGGCTCTGGTCAATTTTCTTTTATACCTGCCCTTGCCACAAGCAGTTGCTTCTTTTCAGTTTGCTCTCTGTATTACATCTGTGTATCAGACCAATATTTTTAAAACTTTTGCTTCTACCTGCATATATTTTCTCTCTCATGCTTTTACTCTTCAGAAATAGCTGGTAGCTAGTATATAGCCAAAATTTGTAAAAGGAGTCCTGCTTGCCTTGAGATTGTGGCAGGCTCATCCAGTTGGGGAGCATATGCATAAGAACATGAAAAACCACTGAAGGTACATCAGTGCCGGTATCCTATTTACCACAGTGGCTAACCACATGCCTCTAGGTCTTGAGGTCAATAGCCCTCTCCTGCTTGTTGCTTCCTATCAAATGGTGTTCAGTGCCATAAGACCTTTAAACCTGGAAGTTCCTTATAGGCATCATCACCAACATGCCTTCTAACAGCGAGCTCAGATGGTATACTGCCGACATGACTGGAGCCAAACCGGGACCACTGAGAAGCAAGAGGCTGCATTACTTCTTAAGGAACAGGTGTCAGGTGCCCAGTCTGGGACTTGGAGTACTCCTGGATCCATCTTTGGCAAAGGAGGCCCAAGTGGCCACAGTGGCTCAGAGTGCTTTTTTCCAATTTTGGCTGGTGTGCTAGCTACAACTTTTTCAGGATGGGGGATAGCATGGCTGTGGTGATCTGTGTGTTGGAATCTCAAGACTACATTACTGTAATGCATTTTATGTGGGCATCATTACACAAACTGCAGCAATGGCTGCCAGTTTGCTAACAGGGCAGGTTTATGGTTCTGTTGCTGATATATAAAGCTCTAAACAAATTGGATTTAGTTATCTGAAGAAACACATCACCCATATAAACCTGCTCGGTTGTTCGATCTCACAATGCAGCCCTCCTGGGTGTGCTCCAACCTGCAAAGTCTAACTGGCAGCAACCAGGAGGAGGGCCTTTTCTGTTGTGGTCCCTAACTTGTGGAATAATCTCCACCATGAAATAAGGCAGGCAACAAGGCAGGCATCAACTCTGCTGAGTTTTCGGTGCCTCCCAAAAACATATTTGTTCATCCAGGCCTTTACTGGCCCTTGAAACCAAGTCATTGAGAATTATCTGGCCACTCTGGTTGTTGCTGTATTTACTGGGGTCTGTTTTTATTGTATTGGCATTTATAGGGTTGTAAAGCCAGTGTAGTGTAGTGGTTAGGGTGTTGGATTATGACCTGGGAGACCAGGGTTCAAATCCCCACACAGCCATGAAACTCACTGGGTGACCTTGGGCCAGTCACTGCCTCTCAGCCTCAGAGGAAGGCAATGGTAAACCCCCTCTGAATACCGCTTACCATGAAAATCCTATTCATAGGGTTGCCATAAGTTGGAATCGACTTGAAGGCAGTCCATTTCCATTTTCAATTTTTTAATGAAGAGTGGTATGTGTATGTGTTCAAACATTTTAAATAAATAAATGTAACAGCACTAGTTATTTTTGTTTGGTTTTAATTTTGAAGTGAAGAGAATGATTTATTGCATTTCAGTAAGGTTTTGAGGCATGACATGTTGTGGATGGATTCACACAATTGTATTCCCCATCGCTGGGTGACTTTCTGAAGTAATATCATAGGATTAGCACCTTCTCAGTCAGATTGCAGATTAGCGCAAGTATAGCAAATTCCAGATCTGCAAATGATGAATCTGAAAAATGATACACCATCCACAGGCCACAGGAAGTTTTAAAAAACAGTGAACCTCATCATACATATTGTTACAATTTGCCATTGACCGTTGTGAAAGGGCCTATCATTATGCTTTTGTCTGGGAGCAAAACCGAAAGGTGTTAATGTTCCTTAGTAGCAGGGAGAGCTTGCAACGTTCAGCTCACAGGCAGAGAGTTATAGATTTGTGAGGGGTGGCTAAAGGTGAGGTATTGTTAGAGTGCCATATTCACTTTGGGATCTGATGCAGGCTTAGTTGTCCTTTTGTTTTGGACACCACCTACTAGGCCAGAATCCCTGGAGAAGAAATCACTTACCACCACCAAGCAGAAACATGACTATGTAAATGTATTCCTCCTACTCTTGCTAAGTAGCAGTTATAAGCATGTAAAATATTCTGACTCTAAGAAACCAGCATCATATTATCTTCATGGTTTCTGTGCAGACACATCTATGGTATCTATGCCTCTGCACAAAGCACCATTTCTAGAACTTAAAAGAGCTTGCAACCCCAGTTCTCAATTGGGGGACTTCTATGATACTGCAAACCTCAAGGACAGGGCCAAGACACTCTTCTCAGTTTTGTTTTCCTCCACAATATGGAACTCTATTTAGAGCTCAGTTTTTCTCTGTCTTCATAACTACTCTTTCTAGTATATTTTACCTCAGTTTTCATCTCTCTTCATCAACCATCCCCCAAAACGGGAAAGGGGATGGACTAAGTTTGGTAAGTTTCCTGCTTGTGACTATTTTTTCAAAATTTATTTTACCACCTGTTTCCATCTACTTTAACTGCCCTTTGTTGGTATTTCCTTCATTTTTTTAAAAAAAGAAACAAATGGAAAAAGGAGGCATCTGTACCTACAAGGAGCCATATCTGCACTCAAAGCCCACTGCATGTGACAGAAACCATCAGTGTTGTGCCCCACTAGAGTTTATAACATCAGTCTGCACCTGAACTGCTTGAATTTTCTCAAAAAAGCAAGCCATGTGTCTCTCTAGTTATGAATTAAATGCCTTTTAGCTGACACCTCTGACTCTCCAATCCAACCCCAGAGTTATTGTAATAGGCTTTTGGGAATACATCCTCAGAGCATCCAAAGTCTTGTGGAAGTTTTGTTTGTCATAGGACCTTTGGATGACCTGAGTTGGTTAGCTTGCTAATCTCCCATATGTGTGATTGCTCAAAACCATGAAGATGACAGATGGGTTGTAGCTATAGCTGTAGTTCTTTGAGGGGCCATTGTGCAGTTGCATAACCCACCCTTCTTCTTCACAGCAGGGCTTGTTTCATCTTGAGCTTGCAGCATTTGCCAATTAACAGAGGAGAGTGTTTTCACCATGCTGTTGAGCCATGCAGGGGCATGGGATTTCCCTCAAGAGCAGGGGCTGCAAAGTTTTTGAAGCTCTTGAACAGGGATGGGGAATCTGTGGAACTCCAGTTGTTGTTGGACCTCAACTTCCTTCAGACCCAGCCAGCACGGCTAATGGTCAGGGATGATGGGAGTTGTAATCCAACAACTGGAGAGTCACAGGTTCCTCATCCCTTCTCTAGAAGTTTCCAAAATGCTGCTCTGCACAGGCACCAATCCCTTATGTGTGACTCACCAATGCCCAGTCAAAGAACTAGTTACAGATGAGCAACTTGCCTCTCTCCTCACCACACGTTCTTATTTATAGAGTACAGAAGTTGTAGATTTTAGGCTCTACAAAAAAAATGTTGATGTTGTTTTGATGACAAATGCTGTACAACCTGAGCTTCTTCCTCATGTGAGTGACGGGACTGGAGCTAGGTAGCTGCTGTTTTCTGCCATCATGTTTTGGCAAGTGCAAAGTTTAAACAATGTGTCTGGAAAAACACAGATTAACCTTATCAAAGGAGGAGGGCTTGCTCGTTTGTTCATTTCCATGCAATTGCATATGCACATACATGCTTATTTCAGCATAATGGGATGGCAAGGTACTACCTGTCATCTCTTCAGGAAGCGATGCATTCACAACACTACTGAAGCAATGCACTAAAATTTACAACCATGCCAACTAAAATACACTTTTGATTAAATCTTCCCTCTGAAAAAATGTGACTCTGACACTTGGAATGGGGGTAATTTATTTACATTAGGAAAGGATCGAATAACAGGTTGCACAAACTGGCTTTGCTATTTTCAAATGCCACAGTCATCGCTGGAGCCACAGGAAGGATTAAAAAACATGAAGGAGAACAAAATTGTGTCCCTGATGTTCAAGATGCTTCGGTTTACTTCATCAAACTAAGTCATTTTGATACACTTCTGAAAGTCATTTAGTCCTGTGATAAAATGAAAAAAGTGTTAAAATAAGCAATAACCCAACACATCCCCCTGCCCCAAAAGTAGTGATACCATGACAAACAAGGGAGGGTTGCCAAAGGACTGAAGGCCAAACTAGGAGTGATTTTTAGCAGAAAATTGTGGGCAGGGATACTAAACTCTTTCCTTATCTGCTGCCTTTTTCTCTGCTGTTCTGCTCTTTCTCTCACAGAGTTCCAGCAGAAGATGTTTACCCTCACAAAAGTAACTAAAAAGGGAGAAAAGTGGCTGGGGTGGGGGGAGCGGCTATGAAAAACTGATATATCAACCCTTCAGTCCTGTCACTTCCCCATGAAACTTCCGAATAATCAAGGTCAAACCTCTGATACCCTTCAATGCAGTGCTTTTCTCCCTTCCCCCCATTTTCATCTTTAATATGTCCTCCTGCATTATAAAAAATATTGAAAACTCATTTATCAGACTACATGAATAAAAAATAAATGGGAACGATCAAGCTAAGCTGTTAGGGTATACCTAACTGTCCATGTTCTTATTCATGGAGTGAAAAAAGATTGAAATAGTAGTTACCAACTGGACACACCAGAATCACAGCAATATTTGGCTCCTCCTTGTTGTGGGCTTATGGACCTTGAAAAAGATCCACAGCCACATGTAGCAGCACACCCTTTGATGACCTTGTGATGGTGAATTTGGAGACACAGGGGACTCCTTTGGGGACATACAGCTTAAATTTGGTTAGAGGTTTTTTAGAATCCAGAGGATTCTGGAGTGGGGCTATTTTAAACTTTTTTGGGGCTACGTTGAATAATTTCAAAATTAATTATATTTGGTCATCTAGACTTTTCCTGTGATAATGGAACCACATGTTATGCAGGAAGCAGCATCCTTCATTTTAACGCCTGCTCCTCTCACTCCTTAGGATTAATTATCCTGTATCATTCATGAGATCATCAATTCATCCATTTTCCTGACCCTGCATCCTTGACTGACACTGGTAGGGCAGGGAAATGCAGACAGTGACATCATGATATGGGATAATGATCCAATGCATTAGGGAGATGGGGAGAAGTTTACATAGGAATGCCAGTTTTGATGGCAGCCTCACATCTGCCTCACATGTAGATCCACCCTGTAACACTTCATGTTACACTGAGTGAACAACACACGTGTGTGAAGAACATGCTTGTGTAAAACAGCTCAGTCTTGTTCCAATTTAAATTTACTGTAGCCTTCACATGGACAAAATAATTGTTATTGTAATAATTAATCGCAGTCTCTGTGTCCAGGGTCTTAAAGAAAAGGTGGGGAAGATGAAAACAGATTCTTGCTCAGGAGAAGAAAGGCATAGCCTCTTGCGACAGTGGGATAACTACCTGTCACATGGATCTGTTTTTCTTCCTTTCTCCTCACTTACATCCCCCAACAATGCCAGGGTTAATCAGAGCTTTGGCCACCCTCCTATGTTGTTGTGATACAAAAAAAAAATCCTTAAAGCTGCAAGGCATCTATGTGCCTGTGACGCTTTGACTCCTTTTCTTTCTCACTCAGTCTGTGCTGGTCCCTGAGGTGAATACTAAACTATTTGTTCTCTGGATTCCCCTACCTTCTACTATATATATCTCCATAATGGACGTTCCCAATAGTGACCTTACATGAATTAGGAACAATCTCTGTGTATGAGGTACACATTCTAAATGAAATGAGACTCTTAAATTCCTCTTTTCAACACACACACAAACTCACAACACAATATAAATATTGTTGCCCCCCCCATCTATTTTAACCCAGTTTTAAAAAGGTAAAGGTGTCCCAGCACTTACAGTGCGAGTCGTTTCTGACTCTTAGGGTGAGGTCTTGTGACGTTTACTAGGCAGACCGTATATATGGAGTGGGATTGCCAGGGATTGCCAGTTCCTTCCCCGGTCTTTCTTTACCCTCCAGCATATGCCAGGTACTCATTTTACCAACCATGGATGGATGGAAGGCTGAGTGGACCTCGACCCCTTTTACCGGAGATTCGACTTCCTCCTTCCGTTAGAATCGAACTCCGGCCGTGAGCAGAGCTTCCGCTGCGTTACCACCGCTTACCACTCTGCGCCACGGAGGATCTTAACCCAGTTTTAACCAAGGCTTAACTTGAGTTATGCCTCACCAAATAGCTTAGCCTATTTTTCAATGCCAAGGTTCATCCATGGATTTTTTTTATATATCAAAGAAAATAAGAGTCTTTGAATGTATGCAAAGTGTTCTTCTCTCACCACTAGACCCTGCCTTCAAGATCGGATTAGTACAGAGGAATACTTCCAGGTGCGTTCTGGAGTTGCAGCATTACTCTTAAAAAAAAGAAAAGAAAGAAATTAAGTACTGGCTTAACAATGAATCTCACTGAGCAGGAAAATGTTGCCTTATATGGGAGAGCTGGTGGCTTGCCAGGAGTGTGAATACTGACAGCTCATATCCTATGGCTGAGTTGCAACTGGGAATGGGAATTTTGTGAAAAACCTTTTTTATGATGGCAGGGCGATCTTGATGAAGGTCTGCACTGGCAAAAATGTGGCAGCCATCCCCTCTCACAAGAGAATTGGGCCAATATTTCACCTCTTTCTAGCACAGTATAATTGCCTTGGCAACAGGGATGTTCCCCCCCTTCCCCACAACAGTTTAGGGCAAAGGATTGGCTATGCTTGCCCTCAGTAATGTTGACACATAGTCAGATATGACTGACTTCATGGTGCTGTGGTTTCATCACATTTGTCACATGATCTCTGATTGTCTGGGATCACTTTGAGAAGCAACAAGGGGATGGTGTAGCATCAGTAAAAGGAGGTTAGCTGTGAAAAAGGGCACTGTTCAAAATGGCTGAGGTTTGTTTTGTGTGTGTGTGTGTTTAGAGGGCAGAACAATTACCTTGGAACTGTCACATTTTTTCCAAACCCCCCTCCCGCCAAAAGAAAATCACCAAAAGGGGGCACTTTTTACCACATGTGAAAATGCTTACATAAAGCTTTGTAAGGTAGGATGAATCATGTATGTTGCCTTGAGATCACTGGAGGAAAAGAGAGATATTAAATAAACAATCAAATAAATATGCAGTGAAAATTTGACACAGCCTTAATTTTCCACTCTGTTCAGAGATATACCAGGGAATGCTGATAGGCAACCATTAGCAATGGACAATGTAAGAATATCATTGAATGTTTAGGGAGAGTCACAAAAATAGTTCTGGGCATCAATGTTTATATGTGAATCTTGGCATTCACTATAACTCTCTCTCTCTCTCTCTCTCTCTCTCTCTCTCTCTCTCTCTCTCTCTCTCAAAAAATCCCATGATTCATCCACATTCTGTTTCTGTGTCTGTACTAGCACCTGAGGGGCCAGCCAGTATTTCCTAGCCCAGAGAGGTAGAACTGGCACAGCAGCTAGCGGTCCTTGATCCTTTCTGTTGCAACTGCAACATATTTCCAAATTTCAGTATTTATTAACTCCCACAGCTTTCAGTTCTGTTTGGCAATAGCTGCAGTGTGGCTGTCACTTTAAGAGGCTGTTTCCACCTCATGTAGCAGAAAGAAAGTGTGCAGGTCCGGTGCCTTTATGAAACAGAGACAGAACTGGGATTGCTGGAAATGTCTGTTGTTTCTCGAGGAGTTCGCCATGGCTAACTCTACCTGTGGAGAATTTACAAAAACTCAAGGGTGCTTAACTTTCAGCTTCAGGTAAATGGAGGGAAATGATTTGTGGAGATGGACTGTTCAGGTATGTATGTATGACTGATGCAACTCAGAGCGCCAAGAAGCATGGAGAGTGTAGCAAGTGGCTTTGTATCCTTGACAAAAAGTGGTTGCAATCCGGCCTTGTTCAAACAACACACACAAGACCAAGATTTTAAGATGTCTGTTCTGGGGTGGGGAGCTGGCACAAATTAGTAAGCAGGAGCTCTGTTGTGATGTGGTGTATTTTCCCCCTTTATTTGGGATTCTCTCAGATAATTTTCCTCATCCAACTTAACCATTTAAAAAACTCATTACACTTTTGCCATAGCACTTATGTACAGTATATGTGTTTTCTTTCTAATTGTGAATAGCTTTAAAGAAAAACATAGAGGTAACTTTATTGTTTACCAGATACAGGTTCTTTTTCTAAATTATTGTTTGTAATCCTGCCTTTCCTCAGTGAAGCTCAGGGCAGCATGTGTGTACTTTTCCCAATTTATTCTCATAAGAATGTTATCCTGTCTCCTGTGTGTTAGCTAGGCTGTGAGATAATGGCTTGTCTAAGGCGATTTCCAAGTGTGCTGTGTGGCTAAATGAGGATTTGAACTCAAGTCCTCCTACTCCATATCCAACAGTACAATCCTATAGTGTTTACTCAGAAATAAATATCACTATGACTACTCCTTAGTAAGTGTGTGAAGGATTTCAGCCCAAGACTCACTCACTCTCTGCTATACCCACACTGGGTTTCCCAGATCAACAGTCAGATCCTTTACAATCTTTACTCAGACATAAGGATTGGACCAAGATGAAGGAAGTGTGAAAATTGGAGGGAGAAATATCAATAATTTAAGATATGCAGACAATACAATACTACTAGCAGAAAACAGTAATGATTTGAAACGAATGCTGATGAAAGTTAAAGAGGAAAGCACAAAAGCAGGACTACAGCTGAACATCAAAAAGACTAAAGTAATGACAACAGAAGATTTATGTAACTTTATAGTTGACAATGAGGACATTGAATTTGTCAAGGATTATCAATACCTCGGCACAGTCATTAACCAAAATGGAGACAATAGTCAAGAAATGAGAACAAGGCTAGGACTGGGGAGGGCAGCTATGAGAGAACTAGAAAAGGTCCTCAAATGCAAAGATGTATCACTGAATACTAAAATCAGGATCATTCAGACCATGGTATTTCCAATCTCTATGTATGGATGTGAAAGTTGGACAGTGAAAAAAGCGGATAAGAGAAAAATCAACTCATTTGAAATGTGGTGCTGGAGGAGAGCTTTGCGGATACCATGGACTGCGAAAAAGACAAATAATTGGGTGTTAGAACAAATTAAACCAGAACTGTCACTAGAAGCTAAAATGATGAAACTGAGGTTATCATACTTTGGACACATCATGAGAAGACATGATTCATTAGAAAATATAATAATGCTGGGAAAAACAGCAGGGAGTAGAAAAAGAGGAAGGCCAAACAACAGATGGATTGATTCCATCAAGGAAGCCACAGACCTGAACTTACAAGACCTGAACAGGGTGGTTCATGACAGATGCTCTTGTAGGTCGCTGATTCATAGGGTTGCCATAAGTTGTAATCGACTTGGAGGCACATAACAACAACAACATTTGTGAAGCATAAAACATTGTTAGCACTTTCAAACAAAAGCAATGTTTTGCTTATAGTATTTCCTTTAAGCAGTGTAGCCTTTATTTTGGCAAGGGCTATGATATCTCTGTCCTACCCCAGAGTTTCTATGAAGTTTCCCTTTTCCTGAAGGAAAAAGACAGTCCCACTGCCTTTATGCTGGTGACACTCTGCCATGTTACTGTTCCTTCCATATAATTGCAACGATAGAAAAGCACTTTGTTCTTATTTGATTTTTCATGTAGTTCAGCATGGGAGGGCACGAAAGGCATATTTATGGGACAGACCAGCTGCCTGGTGATCTTCTGGTCAGAAATTCATTTTGCTAGAGGGCACCTTTGAGAAGTGGGTGGGGATTTTAAAAGTCATGGTAACAGACTTACCTCCAAAGGTATTGGCCCTTGCCAGTAGAGGTCTCCTTGCTAAAACTATAATTATTTAATTTCCTGCTTTTTGCCTCTGCAATGACAAGCAGCACCTGGTGGTTGATCAGATTTGGTCCAGGGCCATCAGTTGCTAACGGGTAATATAGACCACTGGAAAATAATCTGCAGGCTACTTGTGGCCCATGTGACCTTTCTAGTTAAGGCATGCTCTCAGTAAAACTTGCTCAGAACTTTTCTCTTTTGACTTAGATCCACCTTTATTTATTTATTTATTCTGAGGGCGTTTGGGGCTATAGGTTGGTTGATTGGTTTTTCCTGCTATTTTATTTTCTTAACTCTACCCTGAGAGAGTGTGGTGTAGTGGTTAAGGCAGCCTTTCCCAACCGGTGTGCCTCCAGATGTTGTTGGACCACAACTCCCATCAGCCTCAGCCATTGGCAATGCTGGCTGCGGCTGATGGGAGTTGTGGTCCAACAACATCTGGAGGCACACTGGTTGGGAAAGGTTGGATTAAGGTGTTGGACTACAACCTGGGAGACCAGGGTCCTAATCCCCACAGCCATGAAGCTCAGTGGGTGACCTTGGGCCAGTCACTGCCTCTCAGCCTCAGAGGAAGGCAATGGTAAAACAACCTCTGGATACCATTTACCATGAAAACCCTATTCATAGGGTCACCATAAGTCTGAATCGATTTGAAGGCAGTCCATTTCCAGTTGTTTCAACTCTACCCTGTTCTTTGAGTCTTAATAGGCATGTTTTAATTTTTGTTCATATAGATATTACAGTGAGCTGTCTTGAGGGTCTCTTATGGAAAAGATCTGAAATATGACACATGCACAAACAAATTAAATATGTCCATAGCTAACTTAAATTATTTGTTGGTGTGTAAGGAAATACAGTAGGGCTTTACAGCCCTACCTTGTTGTTAGCAAAATTTCCTCCCATGTAAGTGGACATTTGAACCAATTCTCATATTGTAATGAGGTTTGATTTTTTTAAAAAGCATTGACTAAAAATCCCTCAAGGTACAGAGTGAATGGAGCAATACTGACATCCTTTGGCTTACGCTTAGGGGAGAGTTTGAGGCATCTCCCCCAAAGTGTTATGAAGTCTATGTAATTCTTTTTTTCTCTCCTGCTGTTGAAGGTTTTGGGTTCAGTATGATCCAAGAGGGATTGTGCCGAGTCCAATTTATTGCATTAGGGAGCATCAACTGTTACAGATTTAATCTGTGCAAAGGATTACATCTGCAGAATGGGAAAGCTACAGGGCGGTGATCCCAGTAATGTTACCAACACATGTGATGCCAGAGATCAGCTGGAACAAAAGTGTTGGGCCCAAAGGAAACCTGAATAACTCTGAATTTTTTTGGCAGAGGTTGACAGAAAAGAGTCCAATACAAATCAGTACAGTATCTTCCAATGGGTTTGCTTTCCCCCTGTTATTTTAACAGAGCTGAGAATGAGCAGCAGAGAAATTCTCTCTCTAAAGGACCAGGAGCTTGAAGAACGTGTGAGAACTGAAAACACAAAGAACTGAAAACCCGAGAGGGCTGTAATTTAATTGGAAGGGTGGGGTGGGGTGGGGGGTGTCCGGTGGGTTTGACATGACAAGTGCCGCAGTCTCTCAGTGAGGAGAGAGGAAAATTAGATATTTAATGAAGAATGGGTGTGTGTGTAAAAAAAGCCAAAAAGGGGGGGAGCGAGGAGTGGTGATGTTATGATTGTGTATTATTACAGTAAGCAGAATAGATGAAGCTAATTACCTTGGACTTGAAACATAAGAGAGCCATTCTGTCCGGAGCAGGAGGAGGAGAGAGGGAGCCTTCGACGGAAAGCCCTCCTTTCTTTTCACCCCTCCCACCACATTCACTTGCAAATCACTGTGAGCCTGGAAAAGCCTTCTCTTCTTTCTTCCAGTCTGTGCACCCTTCCCATGGCAAGTGCTGCGGCTCTATCAGGAGAAACTCTCTTGTGTTTTTTCCCCTCCTTTCTCTCTTCCTGTGTGGTGGAGTCTCTTTTTTTTAATCAGGCGCTCTGAATGAAAGCCAGTCAGAGAGGAGAGAGGGCGAAGGCTCCCCCTTCTCCTCGCTCCCCGCTTCCTCCTTTCCCCGCTGTCCAGAGTTAAGCGATGCTCGGAGAATAAGCCTGAATTAAATTCAAGTAGGATCATCCTTAAGGGGGAGAAATAGGAGAAAACCGGTAAAACAAAGAGGAAGCATTCTCCGGCGTTGCTTAGGTTGTTGGACACCACTTCGTTCACGACAGAAAGGTAGGACACACTCCCGCGTTTGGCTTTTATTATTCAATTGGTGTGTATGTGTGTGTGTGGGGGGGAGTGGAGGGAGTTTGTGAACAATACCGGTTGTTGTTTTTTGCATTCACAGAGATCTGAAATGTGTAACTTTGTAAAAGATTGCATGATGAGAGAAGTTATGCCCATATACATATGTATATATATGATTCTAGCTGGACTGCATTTCTGCCTGCTCAGGAATGACAGACCTATGTAGTTTGCAAAGCCGGCTCATGAACTGCCAAGGTGGATTCAGAGCAGCAGATGATTGCTGACCCCCCCCCGCACACACACAGCCCCAGCCCTCCCCCCATCCATTTGTATCAGGAGGGAGAGACAGTCAGTGTATAGTACTTGAAAAGCTTAATCTCTCACAAGGGTAACTGTCATGGTCATAGCATGAGTTACACACACAGTCACACACCAGGTCGTGCAGCATCCTTGTACGACTGATAATGCCCCCCCCATCTAGAAGAGTATCATAGTTTGCTTCCTCCCCTTGCTCTAAATAATATTTCACTATGTAATGACACACACATAGTGCGAATCCTGCTTCAAGCCACTTCGAGGGGATAGTAGGGATGGACTGATGCACCCCAGCTAAACTTCAGTGTCCGTCTTGATTGCTTGTAGGATACAGGGAGAATGCTAAGCGTGGGTACTCATCTCGCTTTGTGACGGAGCACTTACAAAAGAGTAAAGCAGAGAACAAGCGTGTTACTGTATGTGTGTGTGTGAGAGAGAGCATGTTATGTGGAAATCCAGTACAAGCAGCGGTTGTGTGAGCCTTTACTGTCGCTGCTGCAATAAAATCCATATTTGATGTGGAGTGAAATTAATGTAGCGTGCTGCAAGTCCCCTTCCGTGCTCCTGACAAGTCACCGTTGGTGGCATTGTCAGCTGCTCTTGCTGCTGCGCTGCAAATATTAACAGCAAGTGAACGTGCAGCATGATGCCAGCTGTAGCCGCCGAAACCTAACACAGCTTTTAGCATAAAAAGATGCCACCGACTGACTGCACGTGCGGTTGGTGACAAAGAGCAGCCAGCAGAACCTGACCTATCATCTTTGTTTGGTTCCACATAAATGGGGCCATTCCGATCGTCCTAGTGTTTCACTCTGGTAGAGAAAAGAAAAGAAAAAGAATCTGTGCTATTCAAAGCCGCACATCTATTACTTCCAAGATGCTTGCGGGCATATTATTTTGATTCTCTGTATGTGCCGTACAGACGGGGGGGGGAGTATTTACTTCCTTTTATAAGGTAGTTGGCTCCATCATAACGTACATATGTGGCCAAATTTTGGCTAGGTGGTCAGTACTGAATTTCCAAGTCTTTTCTTGAAATTCTCTCCTGTGGCAAATATTTTTTGACCTTAAGAACTGCTGTTCATCGCTGTTGCAGATTGTCATGCCTGTTCATATGTATTAATATGAAATATCTTCCTCTATTGTAATTTAAAAAAAAATGTTTCAGAGGAAAATAGTATGAGGGTGAAAGAAAAGGTGGAAGAGCAGCCAAGTAAGGGGGAAGAATGACTAAGAGAAGTTCTCTTTCCTGAGAAGAAAAGACCCTTTTAGTCTCTCATAGTCACTGTGGTTGATTGAGGAGAGATGCTGTGTTTTGGAATGTAATCAAATTATATTGTTTTGGCTCTGCATATTCCTTAATTTCAAACCAACTCGGTGAAAGAAACTGATCCATTGTGCAGTGTGTTTGGGTGAGGGTGGGCAATTGTTCCATAATGCAATGCCCCTCTTCTGTGATTTTAGTTGTTTTTTAGCATCAGCATGACATCTAAAAAGATGGATTTCATTTTATTAGAGAGGCTCAGTGTCAAAACAAATGACGTCACACTGTTTTTGTTTTATGTTTGCAATGCCATATGATTGATTTGTGGGGGGTAGCTATGGACAGCATAAGAATACAGCTCTTGTTGCTTGCTTTGTACTCATTGGTACGCCTGTCTCCAGTTTAGGCTGGCAAGTTTGGGTGGAACAGATTAGTATTAAAGGCATAGCTTTTTACGTGTAGATAAGATATGCAGAATGCTATGTGTGGGCTAAGCAGTGTTTGACAGTGTATTGATTTTTCTTCAGTGTTGCAGTTGTTTGTTATGTCAGAAATATGTAGGTCTGTCTCTTCCCAGTACAGGAATGCATAGCTTAAAAACAGATCAAGTACTGAAAACAGAAGCACATTTTTTAAAAAAGTGATATAATACAGAGTCACGCTCCCTAGATACACAGAGAATGCCATTGCTCTTGTATTATCAGCCAAAATAATTTGTTGTTAAAGTTAAAAGCAATCCAGGGACCCCTGCAATAAATGTGGCCATTAAATAAAGACTATATTGTTTCATCTTTCTCATTAAAGGACTCAGTACAGAAGACAGAGACAGTTAATTTAAAAATGTTAATCAACCCTGGCACTTGGAAAGTCATTTCCTGATCTCAGTACGATATCCTAAGGAAATAGATGGGATCTCTCTCTCTCTCTCTCTGATTCTTGCTCAGATGACTAATTTCCTATATATTTTTGATCAAAAATGTTTTGCTTTCATGCCATACAATGCCACTAGGCTGCAGCAGTAGCACACAGGGGTCAGTCAAGGATTGGAAGATTGCTGAACAGGCAACCCAAAAGAGGTGTGCCTTTTATCTTCATTTTAAGTGCTGTCCTTTTGCAAATTGATTCATTGTCAGTGGCTGAAATATTCTACAAGCTCTGCCCACTTTCCTCATTAGACTGCACCATGTCCTGGCTTCTGTGGATCATAAATGTTGACCTAGGACGCTGGGAGAAAGCAAAAGAAGGAAAAGGTGGATAGAACTATAAGTGATAATAACTTACTCAACAGACACTTGAGCTATGATTTTTCCCATCATAGATGCACCACAATATTCTTTATTTAATAGATGCAAGGGAGGCTATTTCACATCTTATTTCATGCTGCAGCAAGGCTACCTTTTGAACAAGAGAAAATCAGGTGAAGGACCCTTGATGGTTTTGAAGTTGAACTGAAAACCTTTCAGGTGCCCTAAAAGCAAATGGCATGTAGGCTTTTATTAGTCTAGCATTGTGGATCTCTACACACTGGAGACCAAAGAAGTCCCATAAGGTATATGGTAGCACTGAAGCAGGAAGCATAAGTGAGTCTGTCCAGTTTCCTTGCTTTGGGGGTAATGCCCCAAGGGAGAATCGAACATCTACTGCAAGCTGTTTTTGCATCAGGAGAGATTCATGATTTCTCCCTTTGCATATCTTGCCACTTGCTCATAATGCTCAAAGCCATTCATAATGATACGCCATACAGTGATGCATAGCATAGCTAACTGAAAAGGCAAAACAGGTGACAAATTGCTGGTGTCTCCATTTAAAACTGTCACCTCATTTACCCTGTATTCTCAGATCCATCATTCAAGATTGATGTCAAAGGTTAATGATGTAGATCGCTCCATCTTTAATCGTGGCTCATGCTGCAGTGACATGTAGCAAGGCCTTCTTGGTCATGGCTCCCTGATTGTGGAATTCCCTCCCAGTGGATATACATATCCCCCCTTGTTGATATCTTTTCACCACCAATTGCAGACCTGTTAATTCTGCCTGGCTTTCAAAGTGTCACAGTATGAGCACCTGCTATTGTGTGACTGTGTGGTCCTGCTTCTGGCTGTTTCTGTATTATTGTAATTCTATGGGGGTGGGGGTGATATTTTATTCTGTATTTTAATATAAATTGTACACCAAGCTGGGACCTTTAGTTGAAAGGTGGTCTAAACATACAGGTATCTAGTGTTAATCATACTCAGAGTAGACCCAGTGAAATGAATGGACTTAAGCTATTTATGACGTAGCTGCATATCTGCCATAATAAAATAAAATAAAGAAATTCCCATGCAACATTCCACATATAAGGGTTTTCCTGAAAATACATTCTAACCCTTTGAAAACTCTTCCTTTCACTGTGTTATATCAATTTGTACTCGAGCTCTCATCCTAGAATTGGATATGTGCTGAAATAAACCCATCTTGGGTTCCTTTCAGGAAGAAAGACAAATTGTAAAATGTAAAAAAATAAAAGGAGAATGCTCCCGAGTATATAAAACCAAGTTCTCCATTGTTGAGATGTGGGAAGGTGCACAATTTGTGGTCTCCAAGTCTTTTCTATGTGGCCTGTAGGATCTTGTTTAGAATGTCACAAATTCTGCCATTCATTTAAAAGGCATATTTCCATCCTTCCTAATTTGAACATATGATAGTGAAAAATTTGTAGTGTGTTACTTGATGCTGAACTCATTTCCCACCACAAGATTAAACAGATCTCAAAAATAAAGCTTATGCTGCAAGGGCTGGATTGAATCCATTACAACAGACCAATGAAATAATGGACAGTGGAAGACTAAGGCTGAATCCTCTCAACCCACAAATGGTTTTGGTTGTACATGGTGTTCTGTGTTTCCCTTCTTCCTCACCACATCGCTGGTTGCGATGTCAGGTGTGGGTGGGAAAATATGGAATGGTGTGATGTTATTAAAGGAGTTGGCATTTTTTGGAAGCAGCTGTGTATATCCTGTTTTACCTAATATAGCCCCTAAACAGTGACTTTGTAGCCCAGAACTTTCTCAGCAGTGTAGTGTACTTCCCCCTAAGTAGGAAACATTTTTTAATTTTTTTCAATTTGCCTCACTGACCATAGCTTCCATGTCTCCTCACAATTTCCTTTTAAGCTGTTAGTTTTCACTAATTGTGTATCATCTGCAAACTGTACCTATACTATGCAAATACTTTTTCTCAAGTCATTGGGCATTTAGCTTTTCCCTGGAGTTACGTGTTTGGAGCCTCTACTCATTTTACAAACCGAGACCCTCATTCCAGACATTCATGTGGTATCCAATTATCATTGCAAAATAATGAAAGATACGGAGCACATAGTTCAGCCAAAGTTAAGCACGTTTAAGTCCCATTGATATCAGTGGTAGATAGTTCAGCTGAGGATTACATTTCCTATTAAACCAAAATGACTTAAAAGTGCTTAACTTTGGCTAGAACATGTTTATAGTAATTGGACTTGTGTGCTTTAAGAAAATGTTTAGTTTCTATCATGACCGAATCAGGGCATCAGAGCTGGCCTCCTTCCTAATGTAACTTGGATTATTATGATGCCACAATGAAACTGTGGTTTGAAAAATCCATCCACCAGCAAGGGTTTCTTCTGCACTGTGCTTTTTAAGCATTTATTTAATAAAGGGGATTGTCTTGGATTAGGTTTTGCACAGGAACATTTCTTTAGGCCCAGATTTTGAGGACTCTAAAAAAGTTGAGGCCACTGGCCTATTCTGTCTATTGGTAAAGCTGGCTCTGATTTAGGCTGACTTTTTGTTTCTTAATCCTTTGTACATTTGGTAATCCATTAAAGTCAATCCTGTTTTTTTCAAAAGCAGTTAGGAGATTAACATATCTGCCCCAAACTCAATTAAGGAAGAATTGATTAATTGCAGAGACTGTTATCTGCAAATAAGTATGCTTAGATTATGCCAATTTTGTTGATAAATCTTTTAAATCAAGGGCTGGTGAATAGTTTAATATGTCTATGCTACACTACAAGTTTTCAACCGGTTTCAGACCTCTTTAGCTCTTTAGCCATAGCTCTGAACCTAGAACTCCCTAGAAAGTAGAAACCATAGTAGTATGAAAGTGCTAAGAAGCTGAAGTAGGGTTTTTGGAATTGACCTTGGGCCAGTCACTGCCTCTCAGCCTCAGAGAAAGGCAATGGTAAACCCACCTCTGAATACCGCTTACCACGAAAACCCTATTCATAGGATCGCCATAAGTCGGGATCGACTTGAAGGCAGTCCATTTCCATTTTCAAAGCAATTCAGCTGTTTTTAGACATATTACAATTTGTAGATCTAATGTTCTTTATTCCATCTGTAATATTGATTTTAACCAGTTTCAGAATTATTTTGTAGTCATGGCTCCTGGTTAAGTACCTGGGAACTGGAGCTTTGCAAATAAGCTTGTTTTAAATCAAACAAAGAATATTCCAAACAGAATCAAATAGCCAAGATAGTATTGGGGAAGCCATGATACTTGAACCAGTCTGATTTTGAAATGTAGATGTGCCTATCAGTTAAACCACTGATTGTTGTTGCTAAAAGAAGTCAACAGACTATGTGAAACATGATTTCTTATTATAAAAACCAGGTTACCCCTTCTTTAACATACTGTAACACACATCATTACAGTAAGAGCAAATGAGTAGCAGTTAACACAGCGCTTTTCAGACTTATCCCTTCAAACTACTGGGGGGAAGGTGGGATGCATTTTAATTGTATCCTCACATTTTTGAAAAAGCCCCCAATCCACCAGTGATACATTGTAGGGGGGAAAATCAATAGTTAAGGGTGCTGGGAATTGTAGTTCTGTGAGGGGTAAACAACAGTTCCTAGGATTCTTTTTGGGAAGACAATGTGCTTTTAAAATGCCATAAATGTATGGTGGGGGTATGATCTATAGGCTTCTTCTGCATGCAGAGAGGTTTTTTTAATTAATGAACAAGTATTTAAAATGCAACACCCTCTCTCCCAGTTGCATTGTGAATAGGCACAGAGAGCCGTATCACCCCTGATTATTCTGAATGTATAGATTGGTTACAATAAGGCCCAATTGTTATGAGATATGTTTACCAATTTTTTCCTACAGTGATACAGTGATTTAGTAAGCATGTGGGAGGAATGGAAATCATGAGGGAAGGGCCACTCTAATGTCACCTACCAATCGTACCTCTAGCGCTTCTGTGATTTATTCCACAAAGTTGTGTCCTTAACAGTGGAGGCTAGTGACTCCAATGTCAGTGCGGCAGTGAGTTAGTCCTTGAAAGTTTGGACTAAAACCTGGAGTGGATTCACTGCCCCACTGGCAGTGGAGCCACCAGTTTCCACTGGTCGGACTACCTTCAAGTTGATCCCAGCTTATGGCTACCCTGTGAACAGGGTTTTCATGGTAAGCGGTATTCAGAGGGGCTTTACCATTGCCTCCCTCTGAGGCTAGTCTTCCTCTGCTGGCTAGGGCCTGCTCAGCTTGCCACAGCTACACAAGCCAGCCCCTTCCTTGTCTGCTACTGCCAGCTGGGGGGCAACTGGGCTCCTTGGGACTATGCAGCTTGCCCACGGCTGCACAGGTGGCAGGGGACGTAACCCCTAAGCCACTCACTGTGGGGGTGATCTTTAGCTGGCCCTTGACACCCAGGAGACACGAGCGGGGATTTGAACTCACAGGCTCTGGACTCCCAACCAGGCTGTCCTCCCCACTGTGCTATACCAGCTGCCACTGGTCCTTAGCATGTGTTTAATCGAATATTCTTTTGTTATTAACAGACATGAGATGGGGCCATGAAAATCGCCCGCAATTGGAATCGGGCCTAAATCTACTGCTAACTTGCAGTCCCAGCATATTTTGTTTCTTTAATTTACAATTTGCATCCATTTTTGGTATCTTTCTAGAAATTGCCATTTTTTTTCTTTCATGCCTCCCATGACTGTATGTGGAATAGATTCCTGTGCGTTCAGTTGATAAGGAAGGATTGTGTGCTGCGGGTGGCATGAGCGATGGAAGTATCTTTTGAGATACTGCTTAACTTGCTCTAGGAGAGTACATAAGATTGGAGAAGCAGCTTCTAAACTAAAGTCTGCTAGCTGGCAGTGCATAATATTTTCTCAGCACCAGTAACTGGAGTCAAGGTAACATAAATATGTTTTTTCTACTTTCTGCCCCCCACCCCAGCAACATGCTACTGTCTTTTTAACTTGGTTTGCTGCCTACCTAAACATTTTAATTCCTCTTCCTTTTTTGTGCAGTGGCTTTTCTTTCTTTGCACATAAAACAAAATATGAAAAGTAAATGTTTTTTGCAAAGTAGTCCATCAAAGAAATCCTATCAGGAAATGAAACAGCCAAAAATCTTCCAGGTTCTGCTAGTGGTCAAAAGATAAAGGTCTTCTTTTTTGTTTTAAAAAACAAAGAAATCATGGCATAATTTTGTTATTCTGTGCATTTTTATATATGCACTATTATTGTTTTGCTATGACAATTTTATCACTGGCCTTGTGCTGAGCTACAGGCTGAATGTATTTCATTTAATCTATTTCAGTGCTTTGTGTCACCCTATAAACAATATAACATACCTCCCTCCAGCATGCCTAAACTGACGTAGTCCTCATAATATTTGCAGATGTTGTAACAGTTGAGCTTTTAAGACATAAACGGCTGGTAGCAATGTGCTCTCTCACTCGGGAGCAAAGTGTTCAAAATATGCTTAATAACATGACACCTATTTCAAATTACTTATGCATTTTGTTTTTTCCTAATTTCAGCCTGAGTATTAGGAATATATATGAGAGTCTATGTTAATTAACTAGACGATCCTAATTGTAAACATGAATACATTTTATCTGTTTTGCCATTTGGATTGGTGGTGGAGAGGGGCTTACTGTATTTTCTGCAAAATACCCCATTGGGCACTGTTTAAGGTAATCCCCAGTTCATATTACATGTGATTATTTGTTAGAAGCACATATATCTCTGGGACATATCTAGCCAAAGTTAAGCACATTTAACTCCCATTGAGATGCAGACTAGTAGTATAGTGTTATCAAGAGCAACACACAGTTGGAGTGCAATGGGGGGCACAGAAGGGGCTCTAAAACTTAAATAAGACAAAGGGCCGGTTTACAAAGTACCTATTTGTTTAATGCAAGGCTTCATTTCTGTAAGAGGTTACTATGGGGGAGAAGATGAGCTGTTGTGTTCACCAGGTTTTTGTGTGTGTGGTTTTACATTTCTGCACGTGGATTCCTCCAGTTGGTGTGTCTCAGTGGGAGATGCATAGTCCCTGGAGAAGTAAAAAAAATACATTGTGAAGAAAGCAAGAAGTTGGTCTAGTTTATCTCACATGCACGGTAATGTATTCCACAAAGGCCATATTGAACTTTTCCCCTCCCCTAACAGCCCTTTGTCAGGTATGTGTAGTTCTGTCATGTGGCAGAATTTGCACAAGAGGATACAGTGGATCAGGCCTTTGCTGCAACATTCTGGTAGCTGGACTGGCTTAGGATCCAGCAGATCCAGCTCTGTCCTCTCTCCCAAAATGCTCCTTTTGGGGGTGATGGTATATTCCAGCAACCACTGACTACTGCCAGCAGTAGCTTTGGCCCACCCTCCATTTAGGCAGGTACAGTTGGCTGCTCCATGGTGATAGAGACTCTCGTGCAGCCAGGCAGAGGGACACCTCCACCTCATCCAAACCCCTTTCAGCATGGAGGATCAGGGATTTGCATTGCTCTACCTGTCAGGGAAGCTGCTCAACTGGTAAGATTATGACAAATGATTAATATTATCATTTATTAAATCTGTAACTCACCCTTCAGCTCAAAGATTCCCAATATACTGGAGTCCTGAGGAAGTATACCTACATACACACTATGGGAAGTGTGCAGACATCTCCCATTCAAAAAAGCCTCTCTCTAAACCATCCCACAGAAGGTGGCGAATGTCACTCAGATCACAATTGGTTTGCCTACACTAGTTCTGTGTGTGAATGTGCAAGCGTGGGGGGAGAAATGAAGTGAGGGAAGGAATAGCAGCTTTCCATCAAAATACTGCTACTTAAATCCTGGGAGAATGTATTGCCCCCATACCTCCAGAATGAAGGCACAGGACTCAGATGGTGGGTTAACCTATGGGACAAAATTTTATTCAATATAATCGACAATTTAGACTGTATTACTGTGCACACTTTCCTGAGAGAAAGCTCTGTTGAACAGAGTGATTCATACTAATAAATATGCACACATAGGATTCTGCTATTGAACAGTTAAAAGTCAGCAGTACTCACTCAGGTGGGCATGCTTGCTGTAAAGATGAGAGCTGAGACAGCATGTTTTTTTTAAGCTCACCTGGGACAGGTTACCCCACCAAGCATCAAATCATTAATTTAACTGCTTTTTGGCTGGTCCACACCAAGCAGCAGTTCAGTAATCCAACTGGTCTTTGCCCCATCCACATACTTTAACTGTGTTGTAAGTATCATTCACCCTGAGCCAGTGAACACCGACATTAACAAGGTCTCCTTCCCCACTTTCTCTAGAGCCAGTCAGTCATGAGAGTTTGGTCTGAATAACCCTCCTTCCATCACTCTCCTACCGTTGTCTTCTCTGCTTCCCTTCCCCCCCCACTGAACCTGTTCTTCCATATGTGACCTATATTGGGGTGGGGGAAGAAGCAAATCAGGAAAGCCAATCTGCTCTATCAGGTAGTTTGTGGTTCTAGAGTAAGAAGCTCCCTCCCACTAATTAAAGAATGGAAGTGGAAAATTCCTGCCTGGCCCCATTGGCCATTAGACTGTTCTGCCATTTTGTATGTTGGATGGGTTGGTTCCTACCACATTGGAAGCTTGGCAAGGGGGAGCCACAATTTCCTTAAATCAGTGCAGTTGTTCCTCTCCTAAATTTGCTGGGCAGCATCCAACCCAGTGTGTCCTGATGTGTCCATCCTCTAAGTGGTGGAGGCAAAATAATGCACCCTTTGCGCAAGGCAATGGGTGGATAGTATTATCCCTGCAACACAAAGAGCTACTCTGTGGAATGACGTGTGGATCTCACACAACGACTGAGTAACCACAGAACATATATTCTCTAATGAATGCCCCTTCTTTCATTTCTAGTACAAATGCTGCATGCCACAGTACAAATTATGCTCTGGTTTCATTCACACATGTGTGGTATATATATCTTGATTTCTCATAAATTGGTGACTGCAGATGAATGTAAGAAGTTGAAAAATATTGCATGTGAATGATGTGATCTGAACTTTGTGTCTTTTTGTGGTTTTGACCGTTGACTGCTGATACACACATATGAGTCATTGCTTGATGTTGCCTTCATCAACCAGTGATCATGCAAATGGAAAGTGGCCTGCTGGCTATTAAACTTCTGAACTTTTCTGATTCTCCTGAGGGAGACACATAAGTTTTTCTTATTCTTTACGGTTTCTATAGATTGTTGATTCTCTCCCCCACCCCTCCAAATTGTCTTTACTTTTTAAAGATGCCATTCTCCATAATATTTTTCAACTTCCATACAGTATCTGGTCCCTTTAATGGGAAGACCATGGTGTCTGAACTTAGCCTCCCCTGTATTGTGTCCTGTATCATGATTCCTCGCCCCCATATACTTTACAGTTCCGGACAGGCAGCAAAAATAGGACGTTTAGTGAGACTTTAGTGGGAAACCATACTGGGATTGTGGGCTGAATTTGGCTTGGTGGATCATAGGTTGTTCAGGACTTTTTAGCATATCAGACCTAGAAGTTTGCAATGCATGTATTTTGACTTTGCCAATCTGGTGCCCTACATTTGGTTTGGACTACAAATCCCATTAGCTCTAGTCAGCGCGGCCATGCTGGTTGCAGTTGATGGGAGTTGTAGTCCAAAACATCTGGAGGGCACCACATTGGTGAAGGCTACAAACTATGCAGAATCTTCCTATTGCTCGAATATCATAATACTAACTTGCATGCAGTAGTCTTATGCATGAACTGGGTCACTGTATAAGTTTGTGGAATAGCCTGCAAATTGTATTCCATAAGGTTGGATGAAGTTTAATTAGAATGCTTAATGCACTGAGAGAAGCTGCATAAAATATATACTGCAACTGTTTGCTGTTATGATTTGGTTGATTATATTATTATTAATTGTATTATTTTTAGATTGGGTGCTCTTACGAAAGAAATTGAAGTGAACATGCAGGATGAAAAATGGTTATGATTTTTCTCTCTAGTCTTATACTTCCGCAGTTTGCTAGATTATTAGATTTATCAATCAAATGTCTTGGCTTCAAGGGCTTTTCCTGAGCCAAGGCAAGCAATGTGGATTTTTGGGAACTGGACCACTATATGCATGTATGTGAGAGCAACTTGTTCCTTGGGGCTGTGCGATGAGTTTGAATGGCACTTCTACTAAGTACAGCAGAGGTTCCCAAACTGTCATCCACAAGCTTCATTTGTGTGGTCCAGGGCATGCCCACATTAAATATTTATGTTACTTTTTATTTGTATTTTTATTGCTTCTTTATTTCTTGTATTGTATTCTATGGAATGCAAATTGTAATACAATAAAACACAACGTAAGAATTAAAAGAAGCAATAAAATAAAATTAAAATCATACAGCACCTAGCATAGCACATTACAATTACTACAACAGGCAGAAAAATTATTAACTGGTCTGCCAAGACCACCAGTGATTTTCAAGTGGTCTGTGGGGAAAACACTTTGGGAACCATTAAACTAGCATTCACACTGGGCCATGGTTTGGCTTTGCATGACAACCCAGGTGTCATGTAAGAACCAGACAAATACCTGGGTAGTCTACCTCCCCTCAAAAAACCCAGATAGAGGGAAAACCCTCCAAAAACACCCAAAGAAAACTGATTATGCAGTGGGCACATAATGCTGACTGATACTGGGGGCAGGGGTCCAAGGGGAGGAGATGGAATAGAATTCCTGGAACCCAAACAGAAGTATTCCATGCTGCAACATTTTGTTGCAGGACCCCACTTTTTCCTCATAATTGCCCAAGATGCAGATGCATCTGAAGACTATTTATATTCAGTATGAAACATGGAGTACCTCTGGCCACTAATGCATGAGCGAGGTGACCATATTAGCATGGTCTCAGTGCAGTGACAGAATGACTGGGGAGGAGCAAAGCGAATCAGGCATATATATCCTCTTGTTCCAGCTACTGTACTCTGTTTCCACCTCTTACCCAGTTGTTATTCACACCTTCCACTCAATCAACATTACGTGCAATTGAATTATTATTTAAAAAAATTTTTTTTGCTTTTTTGTAATTTTGCATAACTCAGGGTTACCCTAAATCTACCAGTACTTCTCTCTTGTTCATTAGTAGTATGATTTTGGCTACATAACTACATGTACAGTCTGTGTCTATGTTGGAGTTGCTTTTTAAGATGTTTTAAAAGCTTTTTAAAAAAGATGTTTTTAAATATGTTTTGTTTTAATTGTTTTTAAAGATTTTTTAAATGTATTTTAATGTCTGTTTTTATGATGTTTTACTATTCTTGTTTGCCGTCCTGGGCTCTTACTGGGAGGAAGGGTGGGATATATTTTATTTATTAGTATTATTAGTATTATTAGTATTAATCTTGAATCTGTATTAGTATGTAGATATTAAAATTACCACAAGAGCTCTTCAAATATTTTTTGAACCTTGGTTTGAATCTTGCCTCCCCTACTGAAACTTGAAATTGTGCCCCTGTTGGTGATACATGACATTGCAGCAGCCACATGGTGAGTCACCAGGAGTTGTTAGCAGTGCTGTATGTGGGAAGCATCATGGCTAAAATGGCGCTCATTCTCCAAAGCACATTCTGGTTAAATGTACATTTCTTGCAGTTGTACAGTCTTATATGCTACATTGTGCAAAATTTGCTACTGTGGTGAGAAATGCTCTAAAAAAGCTGTCCAATGCTAATCTTTACTTGGTGACAAAATGCTTGTATGATTTTTGAAGTGTGTTGAAAAAAAAGAGAGACCAATGGATATTTGGGAAATGAGGCAGATTTATTTTATTTTGTGCATGTTGGCCACATTTCAAAATGTTGCGGGCTAGAACTGCATTTCTGGAGATTAGCTCTGACAATGAATATCAACTTCAGGTAGATTTAGTTCTTAAAAACAACAACAACCTGAGAGCATTCATTCTTCTATAGACACAGATTTTGATTACACACAATTTTGGCATATCCTTCTCTGCCTCATGTGGCCTTCGAGGAGCTTATTGCTTAAAATAGACAAAACAGAATATTATGATGACATTAAAATGATCATGACTACTGGTATTTAGGTAGATTTATGTAATAAGCTCCTCGCAGAGCGCCAGTGTAGCTCAGGAACTAATATGTCATACCCAAACATTTTAGAGTGTATGAACTTTAAATACATCTTTGTAGCTTCTTAGGTTTGCTGCCAAGTGTGCACTTGCCTGGCACACCCGCTGGCCATGATACCTGTGTGAGCATGTATTTGCAAGCATATGCTTGTCACATTCACACTTTATGCTTTCAGGTATGCACTTAAAACATAACTGAGCAAGTTCTTAATGTTCTTCTTGTGGCATAGGACCTGCTGCAGCACTGCTAATTCTTTCACTACTGAGGGTAACAAGAGACAACCTTGGCTATGTAGAAGCAGCACATGCTGCTGGTCATTGCCATACTAACATAGGGTGGGCCATGTGTGCTACTTGGCTAGCTGAAGATACCCTCTGTATTTGAAGGGCTGACCAGTCCATGTCTGCTTTAAAGATAAAGAACCAGAAGAAGGAAGAGCAGGGTCCTTGAAGTTGCCCACTAGCACCTGGTGAGGAGACAGAGCAGTCACACAGATCATTTGGTCAGTCTTTCCCACCATGGTGAGATGTTTTCTATTTAAATTATGGAAGGTATTTTAAAATGTTCAACTATACATATAACTTAGCATATGTAAATTTCATGCAAACCTGTGACTTCTTTTGTCCTCTTTTTAAAATTATTTTTGTCATGCATAATTGGCCACCCTGTGCCAGCACCAAAATTCTTGAAATTGGGATAATGCTGGCATGGAGAAGAGTCACAACTTGAACTCCTACCGGTGATGCTACTGATATATAAGGCCCTAAACAACTTATGACCTAGTTAACTGAGAGGATGCCTTTTCCCATATAGACCTACCCATTCACTAAGATCTACAAATTAGGACTTATTTATATATTTATTTATTGTTTGATTTATATCCTGTGCTTCCTCCCAGCAGGAGCCCGGGTTCTTCCTGGTTCCTAGTTCTTCCGCCATAATGTACGACAGACTCCAAGCTTAGTTGTATTCCAGTGCTTGTTAAATACCTCTGTACTGTATTCAGCAAAGCATTTGCTAATTTTTATGTTCAGTTTTGAGCGTTTTTGTGTTAATGTGTTATGCTGTGGATTGTTGTATTTATGATTTTAATTTAATGTTGTTTAATGTATCTTGTATACCAATCGGAAATTTTATAATGAAGGTCAGTATATACGTTTTTTAAAATCAATCATCAGTCACTGATCTATATGATCTCTCAAATTTACCAGCTAGCATCCCAATCCCTCCCCCAGCAATAGATGGTTATGATGGCAACTTGAGCATTTATGATGGTAACTTCAGGATGAATAATACTACTGTCCAGTTGTTGTTAGGTACATAAAGGACTTGGAACACAGGGCTACAACATATTTGCATAAAATTTAAATAAATGCAAATTTAGATCTTCAAGCAAACAGATATGGTGGGTGGCTGGGGGTCTCACCTGCACTGTGCTTTTCAACATGCAAAAAGACTTGTAAACAAAAAAGGGGGGAAGAGAAGAGACAGAATATTTGGGACCCAGGGCAAAAGAAGTGAGCAGTACCTCTGTGTCTAGTTCTATGTGCAGGATTACAGCCCTTGCTGAGAGTGATCAGATAGTTTCCCCCCTAACTCTTTGTCACTTTTATGAACATAGTGGTTCAAAAAAGAATGATTTATGCATATGTTTTTCTAAAGCTGTGCCCCACCCACATAGTTACAGAGAGTTTTCTGTAGAGCTCTTGAAAAATACGAATTAGAAACTGAATGATAATCTGAAGTACTGTAGAATAATCCCATTAAAGGTTTGCTACCTATACATATTCAGAATAATTCAACAGGTGATGCTCTAAGGCAGACCAGTATGCTAGAACTGGTTTAAATTAGAGGGGGGGGGGGAGAGAGAGAGAAATCCTTAAGCATGAAGTTTGTGGATAAAGTTACAAAATAATTGTATTTGTTTGCAGCCTTAAATTTTGTTTGTGGAGTAGCCACATGCTTGAAACCACTCATGTTTTTTGCAGTGCTAGGAAGGCAGTACAAACAGGATGAATCGAGCCCTTGGTGGCCGGCAGACATGGCGGAAGGGCTGGTGCTTGCATTGCTGGACACAAGTTTTGCAGGCCCAGTGCTGAACAATGCAACAAAAAGTCATTCTTAAATTATTCCCAGTCAATTTGTACATTTAGGCCCAGATCCACTGCCAGTGAGTGGCTGTTTATGTGCAGACCAGATTGCACCTCTCCCCCAGTGTTAAATATAATGTGGTTTAGCATGGTAAAATATATTTAATCCTGCATTTACCAAAATACTGTATGGATTGTGGTGCTCTTGTACAGAAAGACAATACTACTGTAATGCATACATACATGTGTGTGTGTGTGTGTGTAACAATTGTATAGGTATCACAGTGTTATGCAAGCAGCCGTTTGTGTTCTTCTGTGTATAGATGTAGGATAACACAACACTAAGCAAAATGTTAAATCAAATATTTTATTTCAAAACTTTATAAATGTCACTTACCTTTAAGATATATTAATGTTATTTTCTTTGGATACCTCAGAGCATCTCCCTGTAGTCCACTGCTTACCCACAGTTTAACAACTGAAATCTTTAATTCAAATGTCTTTCCATTTTCTGGACACAAAAACTTGGGGGGGAAAAGGGAAACATTAAGCATGTTAAGTGAATCTAAATTAACCATTATAGTGGCATGTCAAAGCAGGCAGAGTTATGTTAATAATGTATTGACCCTTCAGAAGGTGAACAGTAGTTTTCTGATGAAATCCCTATCAAGGTTTCTTTCATTGCTTCTGCTGCAAAGTTTATGATTTTAAATCCTTTGGTGCCATCTTGTGGTATATAACAATTTTGGGAAGAATATGTTTTTTGGGAGCATTGAACTATCTAAAATTTTTGAAAGCATCTGTAACATACAATAGGATGGAGGATGTATCAGATTACACAATCTTTGAACATATAACATTACAAAAATGATGGCTCAATGAAAGATTCATACATACGGAAACCAACGAGAGTTTCTCAGGCCTGATTCAAGTTTTTTATTTGTTTATTTATTAGATTTATATCCTTCCCTTCCTCCCAATAGGAGCCCAGGGCGGCAAGTGTTATCTTTGAGACGTGTGTCGACACTTATCATGGTTAGTTCCCACACTGCATCTCTACACATGACATTCTGCTTCATTTTGGTTGTTAGAATCACATAGGTAATTCCTGTGACAGTGACAACACTGCTGGAGAGGGAACAATGGAATGGGACATACTTGCATGTTTCTATTAACAGTGTGATAATAAAGGAGCTTAGATGTGATGTGAGAGCCAGCATTTTGTTATGAACCTGCATTCCGGAAGTGAAGATATTAATGGCAGAGATTGACTTCTTGTTTTTAGCACCTATTTTAAATATAGTTACATATTATTTGAATAATAACCCTTAAGGGGACATGTTTTGTGGAAGTTTTCAGCCCCCATTTTACTGACCAAGGGTTTGGAGGCAGTTCTGGTTGGATGAAGCTGAGCAAGCTGAATTTAATCTAGACAAGACAGAGGTACCAGCATCAGCTGCAGCCCTACCTATGTGAAATGAATCTGGTCTCAGTAACCCATTCACTAGTTCCATCCAGACTGGAATGTTTGCAATACCATCTGTGTGAGACTGACTTTAAAGATAATGTGGAAATTATAATTGGCACAAACAGAGTGAGTGCCATAGGGCGGCCAGGTTGGGCCCTGGCTGAGGCCCCCCGGGGACCAAGAGCCCACTCATCAGGATGGGTGGGTGGGTAGTGCTCCCTTCCGCGATCCATGGCAGCGTCGGCTCCTGATCCTGCCACGGATTGCAGAGATGGAGCTCCAGGCATCCCCATACTACCACGCAGGATCACGACACCCACATGCATGCCCCACCTACCTCTACCTTGAAGTAAATGCTGGTCACGCTGTGGGAGCAAGCCTGCCATCAACCAAGATGGCGGCCAAGGCTTCCCTAAGGGGCTGATGCCCCTGCTGCCATCTTGGTTGATGGCAGGTATGCATGCGCATAGTATGCATGCATGCCATCAACCAACACGGTGGTGGAGGCATCAGTCCCATAGGGAAGCCTCAGCCGCCATCTTGGTTGATGGCAGACATGCATGGGCAGCATTCACTTCAAGGGAAAGTTAGGTAGGTGGGGTGTGTGTGCAGGTGCTGGGGCACAGGGCAGGCTGGTGCCCAAGGGCCCTGGCATGCCTGGTGCCGGCCCTGGGCACAAAATGCAGCTATTGTGGTGGTAGGAGCAAAGTAATTTAAATATATTAAACCTATCCTGCATCAATTGCATTGGTTAACAGTTCATTTCTAGGCTTAATTTAAACTGCTGATAATAAGCTTAGAATTATCATCATCAGACTTGTTAGTTGCTTGTTACCCAAAGGTCTCCAAGTGCCTTACAACACATTTAAAACACAATGTAAATACATTATACTATAAAAACCTAACAAAACAACTTCTATAATAGCCATAAGAAGCTTTGGCAGCATACTAGTAGCAAAACAATATCATATTAGTCTATCAAAGTGCTGGAAAAAAAAGATAAGTCTTTACCTGATTATTAGAAGATGTAAACGAAGGCACCAGGTAGACCTCGCTGGGGAGAACATTTCACAGACAGGGAGCCACAACTGAAAAGGCCCTCTTCCTTGTCACCACCCTTGAAGCCTCTCTGAGCAGGGACCTAGAGAAAGGCCTCAGAAGATGTAAAGGTCCAGATACGTTCATAATGGGAGAGGCATTCCAGAAGATAATGGGTCCTGAGCCATAAAGAGCTTTATAAGTAAAAAACAGTATTTTGAATTTCATAGAATCTTAGAGTTGGAAGAGGCCTATAAGGTCATCGAGTCCAACCTCCTGCTCTTTGCAGGAATCCAAGTTAAAGCATACCCGACAGGTTCCTGTTCAGCTGCCTCCACTGTTGGAGAGCCCACCACCTCCCTAGGTAACTGGCTCCATTGTCATACCACTCTAACAGTCAGGAAGTTTTTCCTAATGTTCAGCTGAAATCTGGCTTCCTGTAACTGGAGCCCATTATTCTGTGTCCTGTACTCTGGGATGATCGAGTAAAGATCTTGGCTTCCTCTGTGTAGCAATCGTTCAAGTACGTGAAGAGTGCTATCATATCTCCCCTCAGGCTTCTCTTCTCAAGCTAAACATGCCTAGTTCTTTTCGTCTCTCCTCATAGGACTTTGTTTCCAGTCCCCTGGTCATCCTCATTGCCTTCCTCTGAACCTGTTCCAGTTTCTCTGCATCCTTCTTAAAGTGTGGTGTCCATAACTGGATGGAGTACTCAAGATGAGGCCTAACCAGTGGTGAATAGAGGCTAACCGATACTTCACACGATTTGGAAACTATCCTTCGGTTAATGCAGTCTAAAACAGCATTTGCCTTTTTTGCAGCCACATCACATTGTTGGCTCATATTCAGCTTGTGATTAACAACAATCCCAAGATCCTTCTCGCATATAATATTGCTGAGCCAAGTATCCCCTTCTTATAACTGTGCATTTGGTTTCTTTTTCCTACAGTAGGTGTAGGAATTTGGCTCAGAAGCATACAGGCAACCAGTGTAGGTAGAGATGATGAACAGATGCCAGTGAAGTTCTCTCAAGCCAGGTTTGGAAATGAACTTTGGAGGCTTGTAAAATCCAAACTGGAGAAGTGTCCCTCCCCCACCTATCTCTACTTTCCCCCCTCTAATCCTTTCTTTGCCCTAAGAGCCATCCCTTTCAGCCCCCACCCTCCATACCCCTTCTTTTAATCATTGATAGCAGAGGCAGCAGCAGAAGTACATTCCCTTCCCTCTCTTCTTTCCAATGCTCTGATGCAATGAGTAAAAGTGCATTTGATGAGAACGTCTCCCAAGGTAGTGTTGTCAACTGTAAGAGAAGGGAAAGGTAATGTGTTTTGGAGATGGGAACGAATGTGGATAGCTTTTGAGGATGGAGGTAGTGAAGATGCACAGGATAATTGTTCTGAGCCTTCTGATTAGCTTGGGAAATTCTCCACGTTATTCCAATTGGTAATTTCTGAGGTGAGTTTGGGACACCTCATTCATCTCTTTTTTCAACCCTAAACAGATTGGAACTAGTTTTATTTTCAAGACTGTGTTTTCTTATATGAACCTGTCTGAACTTTAAGATCAGACCTGCTTTCTGGCTCATCATTAGCAAAGATCCAATTGGCAGGTACCCAGGCAAGGCCTTCCCATATTTGAACACATCTGCATCAAAAGTCATCAAAGATACTGAATGGGGGAGACCCCCACTCTGGACCATTGTAGGAAGAATTCCCTCTTTCAGAAACTTCCTTGGTTAAGGAGAAGAACCCCAAAGGAACATATTCCTTGCTACCTGCTCCCAAAAATCTTTCTTTGCTAACATCCTCAGATGCTGATGACTGCTCAGATGCTGAAAAATGAGCTCCAGTTCAGAGCAGTAGATAATATATTGTCTCTTGACTGGGGATGTCAGAGAATTTCGACAAAAACAGAGGTGGGAGTGGAAACGGCTGATGTTTGCTTGTTTCCATACTTGTTATTCATTGCTTATTCATACAGTGTATTCATATACGTATACAGTAGGGCCCCACTCATACGGCAGGTTAGGTTCCAGACCCACGCCGGAAAGTGAATGCCGCCAGAAAGCAGATCAGCTGTAGATCAGATCTTCCCCTCTTCGGGTGTGATCAGCTTGAGCGGAAGTCTGATCGTGCCAGAAGAGGAGAAGATCAGTTGTAGCACGCTACAGCGGATCTTCCCCTCCTCCAGCATGATCAGCTGGAGTGTGGGAGTCTGACTGCCCCCCAGCTCGAGCGGGGGAGTTCGATCACACCAGAAGAGGAGAAGATTTGTCAAATTTGTAAAAATGCAAACACCATTTGGGTTGGTCTTTCACAGTCCAATACACTTGCTGTGTAGCTTGGAATAATTTGGTAACATGTGCCTCTGAGCATATGGGGATTGGTGGCAACACCTGCAATCAGCCCAAATAATAGAAAGAAGACATGTGCTGTGCTGATCTTGTTTTAGCAGGGACGAAGCAACATTATTCAGACAGTTGATATTGTTCAGATGGTCACTTTAAATATGTCTGATTTCCTTTGCCATTTTAGTGAAGTTTCCTATAGGAAATCATTTTCTTTTCTTTCTATTTCTGTGAATATGTGAAGTACAGCAACACTTGGCAAAAAGTACACTAAAAAAACTCCAAACATAATTGTGGAATATGTCAAGTACAGCAACACTTGGCAAAATTTACACTAAAAAAACTCCAAACATAATTGTGGAATAATGGCACTGACTATTCTGTAGAATATTCTCCAGTGGACCTCAGGAGTGGCTCAGTTTGCACAAGATAAAACAGTGGGAGGTAAAATATATTCTAGCAAAATTCTAGGTGTGCTCTATGTTTTTAACTGACCATGTCAACCTTGCCTTAAATAAAGTGGTTTAAACATAGCAGACTGAAAACATGCATCCTCTTTTTTCCAACAGCTAGAGTCATTGCTGAAGTAGCAACATATTGTAATCAGTCTGATTTTACATCAAACTGCAGTTTCAGATTCAACTGTTAATGCATCCAAAATAGAAATAGAACATAACCAACAATTTGAAACACAAAAGGCTGTCTTCACCATCCTATGACATTGACCAATAAAAAGGCTTTGAAATTAATAAAAATAAATTTGACACAGATTTCTAGGATGAATAATGAGGGAAAGAAAATGTTCTAGTTTAGATTCTCTGTAGAAACATTAGTAACACAGGAAAGAAGCAAAGTAAGAAGAACACCAACAAATATACAAAAATATAATTTTCCATCTTTGGAGATGGCAGGTGTTGCCACCACTCACCATATGCTCAGAGGCACATGTTACCCAATTCTTCCAAGCTACACAGCAAGTGGATTGGACTGTGAAAGACCAACCCAAATGGTGTTTGCATTTTGACCAATTTGTAGGGCAGTCCAATATCTCAGAGAGGAGGTCAGGTCTCCTACTCTCCTGGTGCATTCACTATAGCTGCCCAATTTCCCTGCTTTTTAAAGTTTGATAGAAATATCTGTGAGCTATAGGTACATTCTTAAACTGCAAGGGTTTTTGCCTATTATTGAATATGAGTAAGTTGTTCAAAGAATTTCAGGTTACTTGTCCTTTAATATTTATGAATTCAGCATTTCATAATGGATGGGTACAAGAAAATAATGGGCCAAGAAATGTATTTGAAATGGAAAAGTTACTGACAGATGAAAAACATACAAATACTGTATCCCAGATTGTGAATTAGCTTGCAGAATAGAATTTATGTTCCTTTTCCTCAGCCCCTCTAAAAGCTTGTTTTGAGGATTGGGGCACCCTAGGACGTGGCATATGGGCTGCAGCTAGAGGAGGCAATCACTGAAAATCAGATGGAGACAGTCTGTGTAAGCTCTGGCCACTCAATCTATCTCTGCCCTGGCATATTAGATAAGCACAGGAATTGTGCTGCGGGGGAGATTACTGGCTGTTAGTTGCTGGGATGACAGCTGTGATGATAGGTTTCAGCATTGTCATGCAAATAGTGTTAACACCAGCAGAATATTTGTGTGTGATGCACACAGCACAACACAAGAAAACAAAATGAGCGAGGGAATATCTTACGAAGGTTTAGCTTTTATTGTCAAATATGCAAGTATGCGTGGTGCATAGGTTACTGTTGCTTTGCCTGCTTGTTCCTTCTCCCAAAAAAGTGGTCTATGCAGTGGGGAATAAAAAACTCATAGGTATGTTCAGAAGAACATAAAAAGATCAGCTCAAATGACTGTCTAGTTCATTATTCTGTTCCCACAGTGGCCAACTCGATGACTGTTAGAAGCCCACCAGCAGGGCATGCACATCCTAGTCGTTAGAAGATCTCATCTCATGTTATCATGTGAATACCAAAAAGTTATATGTGATAGAAAATGTTGACTGACCACTTTGTATCTGAAGAAACGAAAATCTGAATATTTAACTTCATGCTCTCTCAAAAACCCAGTAAAATTATTCATGTTTGAAAGATTTAATAAAATGTATTTTTTTAATTTAAAAAGAGAGAATAATAAGTAATTACATAGATTGGCTTATAAGCCTGTTAGGTGGGAATTGCTGAACTTTAATGCTTGGACTATAGTGCTATGCACATATTGCTTGGATCAGTTCCACTCTGGCTTCAGGCAAGGCATGGCACTGCAATCCCCTTTGTTGACCTGGTTGATGATGTCTGGGGGGAGAGAGAAGGTAAAATGAGACCCTGTTTTTTCTCCTTGATCTCTCACCAGCTTTCAATGCTGTTGACCATGATATCCTTCTGGAGCATCTCAGGGGAGTGAAGTTGGGGGTACTGTGACTCATTGGTTCCGCTCATATCTCCAGAATTGCTTCTAAAAAGTAGTTATGGGAGGGTATTGTTCGTCAACATGGAAACTCCTGTGGCATTCCGCAGCATTCCATCTTGTCCCCCGTGCAATTTAACATCTACATGAAGCCACTGGGAGTTATTATCAGGAGATTTGGAGTGAGGTGCCATCAAAATACTGTGTAGATGCCACTCAGCTCTACCTCTCTATTCCATCTGAATCAGGAGAGGCAGTTGAGGTGTTCGATCGATGCTTGGAGGCGGTGATGGGCTGAATGTGGGCCAGTAAACTGAGGCTTAATCCTGAAAAGACAGGGGTGTTATGTGTCCAGAGTTCTCATGTCCCGGAGGTGGGGAGAGGCCTGTTCTGGATGGGGTTGCACTCCTCTGAAAGGAGCAGATCTGTAGCTTGGGGGTATTTCTGGATCCAGCACTGTCGCTGGAGGCTCAGGTGGCCTCGGTGGCTAGGAGTACCTTTTTCCAGTTCCGGTTGGTTCTCCAGCTCTTTCGCCTTTTGGACAGAGATTACTTGGCCACTGAACTCCATGCTGTAGTGACTTCCATTTTGGATTATTGCAATGCCCTCTGCGTGGCGCTGCCCTTGAAGATGACTTCTCTCAGAAGCTTGGGGTAGTAGCGACCTGGGAGAGGGCATTCTCTGGGGCAGCACCTAAGCTGTGGAACTTCCTCCCCATAGAGGTGCATGTGGCAACGTCACTGTGCAGTTTTCAGCAAATGCTGAAGATGCACCGCTTTTCCTTGGCCTTTAACACTAACACCAGAGATGTATTTTTTAGGACCCACCCTATTTTTGTGATATTAGGTTGTTTTCAACTGTTTTGAATGTATTTTAAAACCATCGTAACCCACCCTGGGACCTTTGGGTGAAGGGTGGGTAATAAATTTAAATAAATAAATATTATGTACAATAAAAATGTTGTGCTTGGTAAATGGTTTGTGGATGGCATTCTTGGAGAGACAGCTGGCAGCACTTTAGTAAACACTTGAAAAGGTGTATTCTAAAAGGTATATGCCTTTTTTTAAAAAAAGGTTTTGGATGGTTTGAGAACTTAATTTTTCTCATTGATGGAGTTTTCTAAACTGGAGAGCTAATTAGCAACTTCCAGTCCCTCATTCTAGTGCCATTCACAACTACACCAAGTTAAGCAACCTTTCATAGGTCAGCTATGTTGCTTGTTCTAGAGTTGTAATTCTCAGATATCTGTTGAAACCTATACCAACTGATGGCAGTGTATATTATGGACATGTCAGAAAGATGTAAGGTAGGGGGAATATTCTGAAATAAAAGAGACTGAGTTCGTTAATTTCATCTGTGTACTCAAATGTTTTGCAAATGTAATTTGCAAAATGTAGTGGTATTTCTTGCTGGCATTGGACATATTTATAGAAACATATAACTTAAATATCTGCTACGTCCCCCCACACCCCTTGAATCTAGCTTTCAAAAAAGTTGTGGTTAATGAAGCATTCCTGAAATGATGTACGGTAATACCTCAGTTAGCAAAGTAGATGCATTCCTGGACATTACTTGTTTAACAGAAACTTTGATACCAGAGGTAGGAATAATATGGAAAGAATAGGGATAGGTTCCTACAGCCGCTCATAGATGGTGGGGACAGCTTGAACCGGGGCTTTAACACTTCCTTTCCTTCCCCCTCCCCTCTTCCTCCTCCTCCGAATCATATTGGATCCATCCCTCCCCAGCCCTGGGAGAAAGCAAGAGATCTAATGCAAAGCAAACACACAGGCTAGTCAGTTTCACCTTACACCAAAGGCACAGGCTTGAAAGTCTATCCACAGAAAATCAGACACAGGCTGCTCAGTTTCACCATAAAGACATAGGCTTAGAAGCTTATCCATAGCAAAGTAAATCTGACCAGTTTCACCTTAAAAAAGCCTTAGTTAAAAGGAGCTTCATTCCTGGAGGGTTTGTTAACTGAGGTACAGTAGGGCCCCGCTTTATGGCGCTTCGCTTTACAGCAATTCTTTAATACAGCGGTCTCAATTAGACGCAATTAGACTAAAGCCCCACTCACACGGCGCTTGTTCAGCTTTTACAGCCGTTTTCGGGCATCGCATGCCATTCTATTCAGTGCGTTCCGCTTTACAACGGTTTTTGCTTTGCAGCGGTGGTCTGGAACGTAACCCGCCACATGAGTGGGGCCCTACTGTGTTACTGTATATATCAACAAGGTGCTTGGACAGCTTCATGCAACCACTTCTGTGTGGGATCCTTGCCCTTCTTGGCTAATAAAAGCTAGCAGGGATGGAACAGCTGGCTAGGCCAGGGAAGTGGCCTATAGTTATTAAAATTTTCTGGGTCCAGGGAGGGTCTCTTCAAGAGTGGTCTCACTACCGCCTCTTTAAGGCGGCCAGGGACCACTCCCTCTTGCAGAAAGGCATTAAAAAGGAGGTAGTGAGCGCACTCCTGAAGAGACCTTCCCTGGACCCAGAAAAAATTAATAACTATAGGCCAGTGGCAAATGTTCCATTCCTGGGCAAGGTACTTGAATGAGTGGTTGCAGGCCAGCTCCAGACATTCTTGGATGAGACCGATTATCTGGATCCATTTCAGTTGGGTTTCAGGCCTGGTTTTGGCACGGAAACAGCCTTGGTCGCCCTGTATGATGACCTCTGTCGGGAGAGAGACAGGGGGATGTGACTGTAGATTCTCCTTGATCTCTCAGCGACTTTCGATACCATCGACCATGGTATCCTTCTGGAAAGACTGGCTGAGTTGGGAGTGGGAGGGACTGCATGGCTGTGGTTCCGCTCCTACTTGGCAGGTCGGCTCCAGAAGGTGGTGGTTGGGGAACATTGCTCGGCACCCTGGACTCTCCAGTATGGGGTTCCACAGGGGTCAGTTCTGTCCCCATGCTGTTTAACATCTACATGAAACCGTTGGGTGTGGTCATCCGGAGTTTTGGAGTGCGTTGCCATCAGTATGCTGATGACATGCAGCTCTATTTCTCCTTTTCATCTTCTTCTGGTGAGGCTGTCAATGTGCTGAACAAATGCCTGGCTGCGACAATGGACTGGATGAGGGCTAATAAACTGAGGTTCAATCCAGACAAGACTGAGATGCTGTTAGTGGGTGGTTCTTCTGACTTGATGGTGGATGTCCAACCTGTCCTGGATGGGTATTGCACTCCCCTTGAAGGAGCAGGTTCATAGCTTGGGGGTTCTCCTAGAACCATCTCTGTCACTTGAGGCTCAGGTAGTCTTGGTGGCACGGAGTGCCTTCTACCAACTTTGGTTGGTGGCCCAACTACGTCTCTAACTGGACAGGGATAACCTGGCTTCAGTTGTCCATGCTCTGGTAACCTCCAAGTTAGATTACTGCAATGCGCTCTACGTGAGGCTGCCTTTGAAGACAGTTTGGAAGCTGCAGCTTGTACAAATTGGTAACAGGGACCAGACGGTTCAAACATATAAAACTGATTCTGGCCCACTTGCATTGGCTGCCTGTATGTTTCCGAGCTCAATTCAAGGTGCTCATTTTAACCTATAAAGCCTTACATGGCTTGGGACCACAATACTTGATGGAACACCTCTCCCGACATGAACCCATCCGTATAGTACACTCAACATCAAAGGCCCTCCTGTGGGTGCCTACTCCGAGGGAAGCTTGGAGGATGGCAACAAGGGAGAGGACCTTCTCAGTGGTGCCCCCCAAATTATGGAATGATCTCCTTGACGAGGTGTGCCTGGTGCCAACACTGTTATCTTTTTGGCGCCAGGTCAAGACTTTTCTCCCAGGCATTTCAGCATGTGTTTTTAAATGGCTTTTTAAAAATGTTTTTTTTTTAAATTTGTGTATTTGTTTTTAATGTTTTTAATTGTTGTAAACCACCCAGAGAGCTTTGGCTATGGGGCAGTATATAAATAAATAAATAAATAAATAAATAAACCCTGTAATATAATGCTACTTTGTTACATCACTGTTCCTGAAATGAAGGAACCAAGTTTGTTTTTAAAATGAACAACAACGAAAACATTGTTTGCAAAAGTCTTTTTGGTAGTAATTATCAGGTAGTGGAACAGGGCACTACCTGACCCATTCAATTGAAAGGACAAATAAATATCAATTGAATGGAAAACTCCAGGAAGCTTCCTTCGTTGCAGAAATCTGTAGATGTCTATGGATGTTGTTTTCTCTTATTATAGTTGACTGCTTAGCCAGAGGCTACACAGATAGCCAAACAGAGATAAACCAATATTAACATGCAGACGCTTGCTAGTAAATGAGAAATGATACAGCATCTGGCATTTCAATTTAACATGGGATTTTCAGTTTATCGGTTCCATTTTCTCACCCCACAGCAAAGTTCTCCTGACAAACTGTGACTGTAATTCCTGTTTATCTTCCAAGCCATTATAAATATGCATATGTACACGACTTTGTGTGAGAGAGGTGAAAACTGGTTTGCAGAGTCCTAGTAAATGGAGCTTGCATACTATAAGCATTGATGTGTGGTTTTGGATATTACTGGAAACCAGCAACCAGAAGCTGATCCCAATCCTAGTTTCTGCTGCTCCCCTCGCATGTTTTAGTTTACCCTGAATTGCAGAGCCTAAAAAGGGATTTTATTTTGTGTCCCTATAGCACAGTGGGGAGGAGAGCCTGGCTGGGAGTCCAGAGTCTGTGAGTTCAAATCCCCACTTGTGTCTCCTGGGTGAAGGGCCAGCTAAAGATCACCCCACAGTGAGTGGCTCAGGTTACATGCCCTGCCACCTGTGCAGCCGTGGGCAAGCTGCATAGTCCCAAGGAGCCCAGTTGCCCCCCAGCTGGCAGTGGCGGACAAGGAATGGGCTGGCTTGTGCAGCTGTGGCAAGCTGAGCAGGCCCTAGCCAGCTGGGGAGGATTAGCCTCAAAGGGAGGCAATGGTAAACCCCCTCTGAATACCCTTTACCATGACAACCCTATTCACAAGGTAGCCATAAGTCAGGATCGAAGGCAGTCCATTTCCATCTCTATTTCATTTTTTTTTTTTGAGGGAGAAATGAACCAACATTCCATTTTCAAAATTTGTTGGAAGTTAGTGAGTTTTTCACAACATATGCATCGTATTTCAGGGCTGGAGCTCAGGAGAAGGAACCTAGCAATTCTTTTAATACCTCTGTGACTGAGCCATGCAGTCAATGGGGTCTGACTGGTGTGTGTGTGTGTTTTCCTCAGAGCTTTGAAAGAACCCGGTAAAAACATGTCTCTTGGAAAAGCATGTCTCTTGGTAAAAAGGCCCTGATTATTATTTTTTGACGGAAAGGTCCTTTTCTTAAAAAAAAATATTCCTGTACAATATTATTGCCAACACCAGAGATGGGGGGAAATTAGTTTAGTTTGCATTTTAATTCACAGTTCCCAAACCAATGCTTAAACTGGAACATAGCTATCTTTTGAAATTCACACATCTTCACAGGGATTCAGCCTGTGCTGGATGGGGTTACACTCCCCCTGAAGACACAGGGAAATGTATATTTAAATATTTTTTAAATACTGTTATTCTAAATACGTACTAATTCACTAATAGGCAAAAAAAAAACCCTTGCGGTTTAAGAACGTACCTATAGCCAACAGATATTTCTGTCAAACTTTAGAAAGCAGGAAAATTGGGCAGCTATAGTGAATGCATCAGGGGAGCAGGAGACCTGACCTCCTCTCTGAGATATTGTACTGCCCTACAAATTTGTCAAAATGCAAACACAATTTGGGTTGGTCTTTCACAGTCCAACCCACTTCCTGTGTAGCTTGGAAGAATTTGGTAACATGTGCCTCTGCGCATATGGTGAGTGGTGGCAACACCTGCAGTCAGCCCAAATAACAGAAACAAACATGTGCTGTGCTGATCTTGTTTTAGCAGGGAGAAAGCACAATATTCAGATAGATTACATAGTTCAGATAGTCATTTTAAATATGTTTGATTTACTCTGCAATTTTAGTGAAGTTTCCTATAGTAAATCATTTTCTTTTGCTTTTGTTTCTGTGAATATGTGAAGTACAGCAACACTTTGCAACCCTAAAAAAACTAAAAAAAAATTGTGGAATAATGGCACTGACTATTCTGCAGAATAGTTTCCAATGGATATGCGGAGTGTCTCAGTTTGCACAAGATAAAACAGTGGGGGGTGAAATATATTCTAGCAAAATTCTAGGTGTGTTCTATGTTTTTAATTGACCATGTCAACCTTTCCTTAAGTGGAGTGGACTATGCATAGCAGGCTGATAACATGCATCTTGGGTAGGCCACATTTGTTTGTTTTCCAACAGCTAGAGTCATTGCTTAAGTAGCAGTCTAATTTTATAACAAACTGCAGTTTGATTCAGGGAAGGAGGAGGGAGGGCAGGAAAGGCAGAGGGGAGGAGGAGGATGGAAGCAGGCAGGAGAGGAAGCAGAGAGCAGGTTTGGTCATTTGCATGTTTATTGATTTCAGTGGGATTTACTCCTGTGCAGTCATGCTTAGGATAGGTAAAACTGACCATGGGAGGGGAAGAGAAGAGGGAGGGAGGGCTGGAGTGGGTAAGGGAGGAGGAAGAAGGAAGAGGGGAGGGGAGGAGGAAGGGAGAGGAAAAGGAAGGGAAAGGCAGGTCTGATCATTTGCATGTTTATTGAGTCCAATGAGATTTACTTCTGTGCAATCATGGTTAGAATAGGTAAAACTGACCATGGAGGAGGAGGAGTATGAGGGGAGAGGAAAGGGAAACAGGAAGGGATGGGAGAAGGGAGTGGAAGGAGGGGGAAGGGGATTGGAAGCAGAGGGGGAGGGGTTAAGGAAGGGGGAGGGGAGGGGCCAAAAGGATATGGTGGGAAGGAGAAGGAGGGTGGGAGGGCAGGTTTGATTGTTTGCATATTTATTGAGTTCAGTGTGATTTACTCCCATGCAATAATGCATAAAATAGGTAAAACTGACCATGGGGGAGGGGCAGGGGCAGGGGATGGGGAAGGAGGGGATTGGAAGGGGGTGGGGGATGGGGAGGGAGAGGCAAAGGAAGGGGAAGGGAAGGGGCAATAGGGAGGGAATAGGAAATGGGAGGAGGGGAGGGCAAGTTTGATCATTTGCATGCTTTTTGAGTTCAGTTGGATTTACTCCTGTGCAAGCATGCTTAGGATCGGTGAAACTGACAAGGGGGAGGGTGAGAAGGAGGCAGAGGGGAGGAGATTGGGTGTGTGGGCACTGGGCAGAAGGAAAACCCCTTTCTTTTCCAAAAGGAAAACATTGTGAACAGTAATTGTTTTTCAGTGTTTTCCCCCACCGTTTACAGCAGGCACATGTCGTCTCCCACCCAATTTAAACCAAAGCTGTCACTGGCCACATCCACATCAGACTTATTTCACTTTTGACAGTCATGGTTTCTCCCAAAGAATCCTGAGAAGTGTAGTTAGTGAAGGGTGCTGAGAGTTGCTAGGAGACTTCCTTTTCCCCACACAGAGCTTCAGTCAGAGTGGCTGACTGTTAAACACTTTGGCCACTGGAGCTCTGTGAGGGGAATAGGAGTCTCCTTTCAGCACCCTTCATAAACTACATTTCCCAGGATTCTTTGGGGGAAGCCATGACTGCCAAAAGTGAGATCATGGTCTGGTGTAGATGTGGCTCCCTGATTAGCCAAGCCAAGCAGCTGTGAGTCTGTCTTTTAGAACACTGAAAGTTGGTTCTTACTGAGCATGCCCGGGCTTATCATTGACTCCAATGCTAAATTTCTTAAATTTCTTAAATGTTGGCCAGACATTTTTTTTACCTTTTAAACTGCAGAAGATGGTCAGAGTATGGGGAAGGTCAGTAACAGGATTATAGATACTATATGAACACGGCTGATTTTTAATTTTGTTATATGCCTTCAAGTCGATTGTGACTTATGGCGACCCTATGAATCCAATAGCATCTATTTCAACAAATTATGACAACGTTGACAGAAAAAGTCCAACAGGGGTCTGTTTTCTTTCTCTCTTTTTAGACTTTGAACTCTCTGTTCTTTCTGTTTTGTGTATCGCCATGAAAATTTAGAGAGTTGTTAAGTAAGCATTTCTGAGTTCAGGACTATAAGTTATGTAAGGTTTTGTTTTGAAATGAGCTGATGGGAAGCATCAGACTGGAATTGGGGGTATTTTCAATTTAACATTGTGAAACGTGAAAAATCCATGCTAGCTATAGTATATAGCAACTCTTATGGTTGTATAATATCCCCAAATGCATATTTTGATCCATGTTGCAACATTAAGAGAATGTGCAGTATTGAACAGATAGCTATGTTCTGAGTCGCACATTATTCCAAGATATGCAGATCAAGCAACTTCATATAGGAATTTGCAAAGTTTAAATATCTCAGGCATCCCTAGAATAACAGTGAAGGGCTTTTGGAAGTACAAATAAGAGAATGTTGCATTTAACCAGAAGAATAGATATTCAGTTTTATAAAGGTGTCCCATCCTCTGCTCTTGTCATCTGGAAGATGATGATTTGCATCCTGGGATGCTTGATGAAACTTGTCTGTTGGCACCTGTCTGTCTGTACAAGTGATCTTAGTCCTTCTGCCACCATCCAATTAGCAGTAATGGTATTCTCCATGGTTTATGCGTGGGCTGTAACACAACTTTGAGATGCTTGCATAGAGACATCAGTGAGCACATTATTAAATTACACAGTCTCTTAAGCATGCACTGTTTCTCAGTACCCTGGTTCTTCATGCTTTGGTGAACTGTTGATTCTGTTCTCTGAAGCTGCAAGGCTTCAGCCTGAGCAGACACCGCAAACTCTTCATGAGCTGAGGGCCATTTTTTAGATACTTGCCAAGCTTTTATGCTGCTGCTGTTTCTCTGATAAACTTAGTAGCTAGCTGACCGGGTGAGAGTGCTGAAAAGAAAGGCCTGGAGACTTAACATTCTACCTGTTCTTGAAGGGGAAAGTGCCTTTTTATAGATGTTCAGTGTCATTCAGTGTTATTCACAGTTCAGGGCAGGAAATTACCTGGAGAACACAGGAAATATTAGCCTGGTTCATTCAGAGTTAATCTAAACTGTTGACAACATGCTTGTGTTATGTGTTCTCCCAGTCCTCACAGCCACCATTTTTTAAAGAAATGGTTAGTAAATGGAATAAATATCAGATACTATTCAAAACACCTTTTTATTTCAAAGAGACAATTTTATAATTATAATTATCACAGTTACTTCCAATAATAAATTTAAGTTACCTGTATACTTCTATGCTGAACAACTTTCATCCACACCTTTTTCCATAGCTGCCTGTCGTTCACATAGCAAATATAACAGGAGATAATATTCTCTGAAGTACACAAGAATTGCCCAACTAATAATTGTGTTTAATTAACCTCAGTTAACATTTTAAACTGCTTAACAGTTAACTTGCATTGCCTCAGTGGATATCAGAAGCCAACTTGGAGGCAGTCCATTTAAAAAATGGCAGATTTAGTTTTGTGTGAGTTTGGCCCCAAAAGTAATTATTTGGGATTTCAGAGTTTGACTGTAAAAATATACTGTCAGGGAGAGATAATAACCTCAGCAAATATTGCAGCAAGCCTGTGCAGTTTTTCAGGGCCTGTGTCTTCAAGGTTTTCTTTGCAACAATTATGATTATTCATAGAATCAGAGAATAGTAGAGTTGGAGGGCGCCTACAAGGCCATCGAGTCCAACCCCCTGCTCAATGCTAGAATTCAACTTAAAGCATGCCCGGCATTCTTATTCTTTAGATATAGTAGTCCCTTGATATACAAACGTCTCCAAGCGACTTACACCAATGTTAAAACAAAACGATAAAACAACACCCTCATGCAGCTGCAAAATGCTTTGGCAGCATACTAATAACATACAACATCATCTATTAAATGCATGGGAGGTTCAGGGGTTGCATAACTAGTAGCATAAAAAGGTGAAGGTGTCCGACTCTTAGGGTGCCATCTTGCGACGTTTACTAGGCAGACCGTATATATGGGGTGGGATTGCCAGTTCCTTCCCCGGTCTTTCTTTACCCCCCAGCGTATGCCGGGTACTCATTTTACCGACCACGGATGGATGGAAGGCTGAGTGGACCTTGACTCCTTTTACCAGAGGTTCGACTTCCTCCTTCTGTTGGAATCGAACTCCGGCCGTGAGCAGAACTTCGGCTGCGTTACCGCCGCTTATCACTCTGCGTAAGCATAAGGTTAAGAAAATAAGGATCTCAAAATACTGAAAAGAACCTGAGAGCCATACAAAAGATTGGTGAATGAATCATGTGGACCTCTCCTTTTATCCTTCTGTTGGTGGTTAGTTCATTTCATACCCTTTTCATTCCAACACAGAAGGAAAGAGACTGGGTATCTCAACTAGTTTTTAATTTTGTGTGTGTGTTTGTGTGGCCACATTCACAACATACATTTATTAGACTATTATTCCACTTTAAGCAATCATGGCTTCCCCCAAAGAATCTTGGGAATGGTAGTTTTTTAAGGGTGCCGAGAGTTGTGAGGAGACTCTTCTTCCCCTTACAGAGCTACAATTCCCAGAATTCTCTGGGAAGAGGAAATGACTGTTAAACCACTCTGGAAACTGTAGCTCTGTGAGTGGGATAGGGCTCCCCTAACAACTCTCAGCACCCTTAACAAATTACTGTTCCCGGGATTCTTTAGGGGAAGCCATGACTGTTTGAAGTGGATAATAGAAGGGGAAGAGCTGCAGCACTAGGGGACTGAAGAAGACCTGCCCTGGGAGTGAGTATCTGAGCATCTGGGTGCTTGCTGCCTGCTCCTTTGGGTTGCTGTCCCTCAAGACAGCTGAAGTCCCTGGTAAGTGCTGCAAGGACTGGGACCCCCTGCCTGACCTTGGTTCTAGAGCAGACTTTCCCAAGCAGTGTGCCTCCAGATGTTGTTGGACCACAACTCCCATCAGCCTCAGCCAGCATTGCCAATGGTCAGAAAAGATGGGAATTGTGGTCCAACAACATTTGAAGGCACACTGGTTGGGAAAGGCTGCTCTAGAGAGAGGCTGTAGTCAATCTTGCAGCCTCTTGGATTAGCTGCTGGCTGGGTCAGGAGGTATAAAAGCCCAGTTGCCCTTGGGCAGCGGGTTGCCACTGAAGGGGGTTGCCCCGGGGAACCCCAAGGGTGAGGGTGCTAACCACTTCTATTACCTTTTTTTAAAAAAAAAATGTTTTCTGTTAAACCAATCTAGAGGAGATTGGTGGTGAGGAGGGCGTGTGGTGCATGTGTAGTTCCTGCGCAGGGTGACAGCCTGTGCAATGAACTGAATGATAGGAGAAAGTCACCAGATGCCTTCAGAGTGAGAGTCTGTAAATGGCAGAAGGCTGGCCCTCCCTGGGTGTGAGATGGGAGGGGGAGTAGATGGGCCCTGTGTGAAAAAGTTTGAATGGGTATGACTGTTCCCAATTCTCGCAGAGGCCTACTGGGATAATTGGCTCTGGCATGTTATGTTGGTGGGCTTGTGTTGGGTCCATATCAGGTGTTTAGAAGGAGTCTTAGTATGGAGGAACATGGGTGATGCCACCCCAATTTCAATGATCATGGGTAGAGGGAAATATAGCCATGGGGATGTGGTGAATTACCATAGAAGACCAGGGCAAGGGTATCTGCGCCTTGTTCCTTGCTGCCTCTCCTCTCATGGATGGGTTCCTCGTTGCTCATCTGCTGTGCCCAGTGGCCTGTGTGTGTTGTTGTTTAACACCAGATCGGTACACAATCAGACCACTCTCATCCATGATTTGATTGTGGATGAAGGTGCCAATTTGGTGTGCATTACCAAGACCTGGGTGGGTGAATTGGGAGGAGTTGATCTGACCCAGCTTTGCCCACCTGGATACTCGGTGGAACACCAGCACAGGCTGCAGGGACGGAGGGGTACGAGTTGCTGTGGTCTACAGAACTTCCACCTCTGTCACTAGGAAACCACTCTGTCTTGGTGCTGGCTGTGAGGGCCTGCACCTGGTGTTGGGCCAAGGAGACAGTAAACTAGGGTTGCTGCTGGTGTACCATCCACGCTGCTGCCCGGCAGCTTCTCTGACTGAGCTGGTGGAGGCCGTCTCGGCTGTGGTGTTGGAGGAGCCCGAAATGATAGTGCTGGGTGATTTCAATGTCCATGCGAAGGTTGCCTCTAGTGTTCTGTCTCGGGACTTCATGGCCTCCATGACAACCATGGGGCTGTCTCAAGTTGTCACTGGCTCAGCACATAGGGCAGGGCACACCCTCAACTTGGTTTTTGCTCCAGATGGAGGAAGGGGTGGTTTGGAGATAGGGGGGGTTGATGTCACCCCATTGTCATGGTCAGACCACTTCCTGGTGAAGTTTAGACTTATGACTCCCATCATTCCCTGCAGGGGTGGTGGACAGATTAAGATCGTCCACCCCCAGAGCCTAATGGAATCCAGAGGATTCCTGAATGCCCTGGGGGAGTTCCCAGTAGACAGAGCAGGTGACCCTGCTGAAGCCCTTGTCATGCTGTGGAACAGCAAGGCACATCGGGCTCTTGACACGGTTGCCCCTGAGCATGCTCTTCAGCATTGTGGAGCCCTGCTTGCACCTTGGTACACCAGTGAGCTAAGGGCAATGAAACAGGGTGGACGACGGCTAGAGCGCAAGTGGCGAAAGATGTGCTGTGAGGCTGATTGGGCACAAGTAAAACATCATAACTGTGCATACTGTGTGGCAGTGAGGGCGGCGAAGAATGCCCACTTCTCTGCTTCCATCGCATCTCAAGTAGCCGTCCGGTGGAGCTTTTCCATATTGTCAGGGGTCTGTTGACATCAGCTCCAGGAAATAGAGTTTTAGACCCTTTGGAGACCCACTGTGAATTGTTTGCAAGACACTTTGAGGCTAAAGTTGCTCGCCTCTGTAGCAGTCTTGATGCCCCATCCACATCTACTGTAGTCCCCAATGAGGTCTGCTGCAACTTCTTGGGAACGGTTTCAGTTGACAACTACCGACCGGTTGCAATACCCCCTTTTTAGGGAAGGTGATTGAGAGGATTGTGGCGCAGCAATAGCAAGTGCTCTTGGATGAAACAGATTCTCTTGACCCATCCCAGCCTGGGTTAAGGCCTGGTTATGGGACTGAATTGACCTTGGTCGCCCAGATGGATGACCTTTATTTGGAGAAGGACAGGGGGAGTGTGACCCTGTTATTCTTACTTGATCTCTCAGTGGCTTTTGATACCATTGACCATGGTATCCTCCTGGGCTGAGTTGGTGAGCTGGGTATTGGAGTCACTGTTTTACAGTGGTTCCGACCCTATCTCCAAGGTCGCTCTCAGAGAATAGCATTGGGTGCCTGTCTTTTGGCCCCCTGTCAGTTGTGCTGTGGGGTGCCACAGGGTACCATCTTGTCCTCCATGTTGTTTAACATCTATATGAAGCCCTTGGGAGCAGTCATCAGGAGATTTGGGGTGAGGTGTCAGCAGTATGCTGACGATACTGTCATGGCCCCGTCAGAGGACTCCTCAGATGAGGAGGACTCGGGAGTAACAGCAGCAGACCCAGGATCAGCAGACCCAGAAGGAGACACGGAGGAGACTCCTGAGAATCCAGCTCCTTCTCCCCCTCAGTTGCAGAGCACCCCAGATACAGCGGAGGCCCTGCAGCCAGACGCAGACAGTGAACAGGATACTCCCCCCTCACCTGCAGAACGTAGACAGCAGAAGGTCAGGCAGAAGAGAGGCAGGCCTGTCCCCTTAAGGCCAAAACGCTGAGGGCTCACACCTGCTGTCAAACCTGCTCCTTATAAGGCACACCTTGGCTTCAGCTTGTTGCTGACTGCAACGTCAGGCATGGCTTCGTGTATTCCTAGTTTCCCTGCAGCATCTCTTGGACTGACCCCTTGGCAATTGATCCCGGACCTCTAGTGACCTCGCTTCTGGACTTCTAACTTGGCAAGTAAGCTTCAGACAGGCCTGGCCCTTATCAGGTTCCCTCCTCGTTGGCCTGGCAGATTTACAACCAGACTGCTGGCTAAGGACTTCCCTTTCCTGCTAACGACCCAGGAATTTCCAGCCCCCACCGGCACTGCTGACTCAGTGCAGAGCTGACAGATACCCAGCTCTATTTCTCCGTAACATCTGAATCGGGGAGAGGTCATCCCAGCCCTTGACCGCTGCCTGGACTTGGTGGTGGGCTGGATGAGGGCCAATAAACTGAGTCTGAATCCTAGCAAGACAGAGTCCCTGTGGGTTGGTGGTTCCCAAGTTTGGATAGTTGGTAAGTTGCCTGCTTTGGATGGGGTTCTACTTCCTCTGAAAGAGCAGGTTCATAGTGTGGGGGTGCTACTGGATCCATCTTTGTTGCTAGAGGTCCAGGTGACCTCAGTGGCTAGGAGTGCCCTTTACTAGCTTCGGCCATTTCTGGACTGGGATAGTCTGACCACTATTGTCCACACACTGGTAACCTCAAGGCTGGATTATTGTAATGCGCTCTATGTGGGATTGCTCTTGAGGATGGTCCAGAAGTTGCAGCTGGTGCAGAATGTGGTGGCGAGACTGCTTACTGAGGAAGGGTATCGCTAACATGTCACCCTGCTACTGAAAGAATTGCACTGGCTGCCCATTTGCTACTGGGCCAAGTTCAAGGTTCTAGTTTTGGTGTACAAAGCCCTATACAGCTTGGGACCAGGATACCTGAAAGAGTGTGTTAAGGTGAGAGCTTCCTGCAGATGCCATCTTATCAGGAGGTCCGTTCTGCACAATATACGAAACGGACCTTTAGTGTGGCGGCACCTACCCTTTGGAATTCCCTCCCTTTAAATATTAGGCAGGCACCATCTCTGTTATCTTTTCGGTGCCTTTTGAAGACTTTCCTCTTCCAACAAGCCTTTTAAGTTGAGACCTATCCCAGTCTGCGTCTATGTTGGAATTGGTTTTTAAAATGTTTTTTAAAACTTTTTTTAAAAAAACAATATTTTTTAAAAACTTTTTTTAAAAATATGTCTTTAAAGCTTTAAAAAATGTTTTTAAAGTTGTTTTGTTTTAATGTGTTTTAAGGTCTGTTTTTATGAAGTTTTAAAGTGTTTTTAGTGCTTTTGTTTGCTGCCCTGGGCTCCTGCTGGGAGGGAGGGATATAAATAAAATAATAAGTAAGTAAAGTAAGTAAGTAAAATTTAATTTTTGTGTCGCCTATCTGGCCGAAGCCACTCTAGGCGACGTACACATTGAAGTTTGATAAAATACAATATAAATACAGAATAAATACAATGCAGTCAACAATAACCATTCTAAATAGCAGCAGTATAGAACAATGTGGGGCAATCACTAATAATTTTAAACAATCATGAAAAATTAGCCCGCCCCGGAGATCCCGAAGGCCTGTCCAAAGAGCCAAGTTTTTAAGGCTCGGCGGAATGTATCCAGGGAAGGGGCATGACGAAGATCAGACGGGAGGGAGTTCCAGAGAGTGGGTGCCGCCACTGAGAATGCCCTCTCTCTAGTCCCCACCAACCTAGCTGTTTCCGTTGGTGGGACTGAGAGAAGGCCCTGCGTGGCTGATCTAGTCGGGTGGCTTAATTGGTGGTGCTGGAGGTGCTCCTTCAGGTAAACTGGGCCGAGACCGTATAGGGATTTAAAGGTTAACACCAACACCTTGAATTGGGCCCGGAAAATAACTGGAAGCCAGTGTAGGTGAAATAACACTGGCGTGATGTGATCATGGCGGCGGCTGTTTGTAAGCAAATGAGCCGCCGCATTCTGCACCAGTTGTAGTTTCTGGACCGTTTTCAAGGGTAACCCCACATAGAGCGCATTGCAGTAGTCTAATCGAGAGGTGACCAGGGCATGTACCACCAGTGGGAGCTGGTGAATAGGGAGGTAGGGTTGCAGCCTCCGTATGAGGTGTAGTTGATATCAAGCTGCCTGGCTCACTGCCGAAATCTGAGCCTCCATGGACAGCTTGGAATCAAGAACAACCCCAAGGCTGCGGACCTGATCTTTCAGGGGTAGTCTCACCCCATTAAGCTTCATGTCAGCAACACCCAACCTTCCCCTGTCACCCACTAGTAGCACCTCGGTCTTATCAGGATTGAGCTTCAGCCTGTTCCTTCCCATCCATCCACTCACGGATTCCAGGCTCTTGGACAAGGTCTCCACAGCCAACTCCGGTGAGGATTTAAAAGAGAGATAGAGCTGCGTGTCATCAGCATATTGGTGACACCGCAGCCCAAAACTCCTGATGATGGCTCCCAGCGGTTTTGCATAGATGTTAAATAGCATGGGAGAGAGGATAGAACCCTGTGGCACTCCACAAGTGAGGGGCCAAGGGTCTGAAACCTCATCTCCCAATGCTACCTGTTGATGCCTGTCAGAAAGAAAGGAACGGAACCACTGTAAAACAGTGCCTCCTATTCCCAATCCCCTCAGGCGATCTAACAGGATACCGTGGTCGACGGTATCAAAAGCCGCTGAGAGATCCAGGAGGACAAGAAAGGTGAATTCTCCCCTGTCTAATGCCCTCCTCATATCATCTACCAGAGCGACCAAGGCTGTTTCAGTACCATGTCCAGTCCTGAAACCCGATTGGTATGGATCCAAATAATCCGTTTCATCCAAGTGTGCTGATAACTGGTTAGCCACCACTCGCTCAATGATCTTGCCCCAAAATGGCAAATTTGAAATGGGGCAAAAGTTGTTCAAGACTTGGGGATCCAAGGAGGACTTTTTTAGAATGGGTTTTATAATTGCCTCCTTGAGGGCCGGTGGCATTACACCCTCCTTTAAGGATGCATTTGCCACCGCCCTGATCCGTTCGCCCAATTTCTCCTTGCAGTTCATAAGGAACCATGATGGGCAAGGATCAATCAGACAGGTGGTAGGCTTCACCGTTGAAAGTACCTTGTCCATATCCTCAGAAGGAAGAGGCCGGAACCGATCCCACTGAACCGGATTGCAGCTGGTCAACTCTGGATCCTCTACTGCATCCACAGCGTATGGAATCGAGCTCTTCAGGTGTTCGACTTTATCTGCAAAGTGCCTTGCCAATTTGTCACAGGAAGCCTTAGAATGCTCCAAGGGTTCCTGAGCAACTGGACCGACCAGGCTTCGGACCACTTGGAACAGCTTCCTGGGACAGCACTCTGCGGATGCAATAGAGGCAGCAAAGAAATCCTTCTTTGTTGCCTTTATTGCCACCTGGTAGGCAGCTATTGCTGCTCTAACCTGTGTCCGAACATCTTCAGAGCGGGATTTCCGCCACCGGCGTTCTAGTCGTCTCACCTCCTGTCTCAGACTTCGCAACCGGGGTGTATACCACGGTGCTGTCTGAGTTCTGTTCAGGGGGAGAGGACGTTTCGGAGCCACCCGGTCTAATGCCCTGGTGATCCCCTCGTTCCACTCCATCACCAGGGTTTCGACCAGGCGACCTTCAGCAGGTTCCAGTTCCCCCAGCGCAGTCAGGAATCCATCCGGATCCATCAGGCGCCTGGGGCGGACCATTCTAATAGGTCCTTTACCCCTGCGGAGGGTGTGTGGCATCGAGAAGTCAAAGTTCACCAGATAGTGATCTGACCATGACACGGGGGTAAAAGAAATAGCCCCCAACTTCAGAACACTCCCCACCACTCCCAGGACAAATACAAGGTCGAGGGCATGACCGGCTACATGGGTGGGCTCAGTGTTACTAAGGTGCAGTTCCCAGGAAGCCATGGTTTCCAGGAAATCCCGAGGGGCTCCAATGAGAGTGGTCTCAGCATGCACGTTGAAGTCCCCCAATACTAACAGTTCTGGGGTCAACGTTCGTACATCCGAGACCACCTCCAGCACCTCGGTCAGGGAGTCTGCCGTGCAGCGGGGCGGGCGGTACACAAGCAGAATCCCCAGACTGCCCTTCGGGCCCAACCTCCAATACATGCAATCAACAAACTTGGTCCTTGGGAGCAGAGGCCTGGTGAAAATCAAAGACTCCCGATAGATGACTCCACTCCTCCTCCCCGCCTTCCTACCCTTGGCTGCTGCGCATAATGGAAACCTGGCGGACACATGGCCTCAAGAATGGGAGCTGAGGCCTCGTCCAGCCAGGTCTCCGTGATACACACCAGGTCTGCGCACTCATCCAGTATCATATCATGGATGACAGATGTTTTTTGTGTCACAGACCTGGCATTACACAGCAGCAGTTGAAGGTCGGTAGGAATCCTGCATCTCCCAGTTGGCTTCTGGTTTTGGGCAGACCCGGAACAGGGGATGGGTATTACGCATCTATCCCCTGTTCCTCTAAATTGACGTGGTCTGCCCCTAGCATCAGTCCAGCGCCTGCTGCCCAACCTTGGTATAACTTGGTCCCCATCCTTCTCTGTTCCATCCCCCCCTGATCTACACATGCCCCTATCCCTGCTGCCTAAAGGACAGGCCTGTCCTAAAACAATAATAAAAATGAAGACCCACCCCGTATACCCCGGAGATTGTCAACCACTCCTTTAAGACCGCAATGAAAGATAATTTAAATCATAAACTATCTATGCTCATACATTCCAACATACATTATAAATTATAATTTAATCATAAACTATCCACACTCCTATATTCAAACATACATTTACTACTAAACTATCACACAATCAATCTAACACACAACAACAACAATCAAATTAATGGCTATAAAGTGAAAGTGGAGTAATAAAAATAGTATCAAATGGTATTGGATGGCACGCCAACGGCCGACGTGATAGCAAGAACACGGCAGTGTCCAATAACAACGCCAATGCAGAGATGGTATTCGCATCCAAGCCAGCTAGCAGGACAGACGACAACAACAACAACACCCCAATAGCCAGCAAGGAGCCACAGCAGCAATGATGGCAACGTCGGTAGTGAAAAGCCGTAATAGTGGAGACCTGGGCGGCGGCACGATTCACAATAGCGGGAGTGGCAACAACGGCGGTGGCATAAGCCAGAATGATAATAGCACCCGGGCTCCCCGAGCAGCAGTAAAACCAGCACGCAAGTGGGCAGGCAATAGCACGACGATGGTACAAAGCCTTGATGATGGTATCCCGGCAGCGATACAACCCACAACAGCGGTCGTGATGGTGGCGGCACCCGCACACAAGCAGGCAAGCGGCAGCAACAGTGGCAATGCAAGGCCGAGGGGAGGCGCCCCGGGCAGCGGCACAGCACGCAAGCGGACAGGCAGCGACAACTGTGGCAACACAAGCCAAGGAATGGCAGGCAGCGGCCTCGGCACAGCCTGCTACGACAGCTGCGGCAACGGCAGCACTCGCACACAAGCGGGCGGCGGCGGCAGTAACCAAGGCCGCAGGAAGGCAGGGACCCTGGCTGGACTGGTGACGGCGATGACGAGAGGCACAAACCGCAGCAACAGGGCAGTAGAGCAACAAAAAGCACGAGCTGAAAAGGGAACGGCTCTCACCCGTCCTCGAAACGTCCAGCTCGGCGATAGTAAGTTCAGGCTCATCCCCTGTCTGTGTCGTTCTTGTTGTTGGCGTCTTCCTGCCAGGTCTCTTTACCAAGCCTCCAATCCCACCTTGCCAAATTGAAAAGAAGCCAATCGAACCAGGGAAGGGGGGGAGGTGCTCAAACTCCCACAAAATATGTTAAAAAGATGTTAAAAATATTAAAATGTAAAAAGCAGCGGAGCTCTAGCCATAGCAAGCTCCTACGCTGCCATCTTTAGGCTAAATAAATAAATAAAGTGGAATAAATGTATGGTGTGAATATGGTCTCTGTATGGGTGGTGATGGTGTTTTTAGTCAACATTTAATAAAGTGTATGTGCACGATGCAACTGAAATCAAGCACTTTAGAGGCTTGGCCTATACTGGAAAGTAATAGTGTTATGTCTTAAGTAAATTTTAGTAGCTATAGGTGTAGACTTTGTCTTATGTTCGAAGGTATATAAAATGGCAGAGAGCTTCATAAGTATGGCTAAATAATTATACTTGTATGCTGTGTTTGTTACCTATAAGCATGTTATAGGTCACAGATGGAAAATTTATGGTTGTATGAGCTGCATGCTGGTTCATATGTGGTTCACAGTGCAGCTGCTTTGTACCAGACTTGACCTATGGAAATGAGGGAAAGATGAGTCAGCCATGTACAGTGACAATGGGATGTCAGTGCACATTTCTTTCTGACTTTGGACCTCTGATGATGGGCCAGTGGATATATTTGAGAAGAAGAGAGAAAGAGTATAGGTACACATTAAATAGTGAAAGCTGAAATGCACATGTGGTGTATAGAATTACCAGTAAAACTTCACAGGTAACTCCTTTTGAACTAAATTTGGAGGGATCATCTTCAGATGAAATATCTGAAGAATTTCTTTTCATTTGGTATTTTTTTGTTTGGGTTTTTCATATGGTCTGAGGTCTTGTCAAAAGATAAATTTGAAGTGAATCTGAAGATTACACCTCAGATGAAAATTTATTGTTTTTATTTATAAATATATTTGTATACCACCATTTCATTTAAAAACATCAAAGTGGTTTAAAACAAGTAAAAAAAAAGCTGTACAGTAAAAACCATTAAATTTGAGGAATTTTGAAGGAAATTCAACAAAAGAGTTTCAGGTAAGACTAATGAAATACCTTGGGTCAGTAGGTGGGATGCTTATAGATCCCGAGGTGTATGGTGTGTTTTGTGTGGAGAGAGCAGGGGCAGGAAGATCACTCTGAAATAGGGATAGTTAGCCTTGCTATCGATTAAAAATTATGATTGTGACAAATTAGTTGTATACTATGCAGTCTACTGTGTTAACAAGCATCCAGTGAATACATCCAGGTCATTTTGCTACTATATGCTTAGTACTTTAAATATTGCAAGCTTTGTTTCGGTAAGCAATAACGTAACAGAGTGATGGTCCTGTTCACTTTGTGATGACCTGTGCATCTTTTCAGAGTTTTCAAAAGTAAAGATTCCACTGTGTTCATTATAAGAACGCTGCTGCTCTTGAGTATCAGGGCTTTTTAAGTGGACAGATATATACTGTTGTTTACAGGTAGGTGATAATCAGAGTTGTTGCACTTAAGATAACAAACTAAATTCAAGCAGGAGTCTCAGTAGGGGTGGGTATGGAGGGGGTGGGGAGGAGAGAGAGAAGTGCACCTGCTATGGGAATGCATTAAGGAGTCTCGCCTGCCAAGTCGGTGTACATTAGCTGGTTTTGTAACTTCAACAAATTCCATCCAAGCTTTCATCCCACTGACCTAATTTAACAAGAAGGAAATTCAATAACAACTGCTAACATTGAAAAATTATTTCCCAAGAGAAATTTAACAACACTTCAACATCAAATGGGAATGTGAGAAGAGTGGAATATGTATGCCTATAAAGCTAGGAGGGAGGAAACAGTCCTATGTAAAGAGCATCTCTACACACAGGTAGTCCAAAAACGGATCCATTCGGTTAACCTTTTTTGGAAAAAAAAACTATAGAGATAATGAACAGTACTTATTGCCACATACTGAGCTTTGAACAATAGAATCAGATGCTTTCCCCCCATATACATACAAAAATGTGTATATTTGTACATCAGCTGTAAGAGATGTGCTTCCCAGAAACAGAATCTGTGTACCACATGAAAGCCCTCTCCAGAGAACTTCATGCACAGCAGGGGATTATGTTCTTGTTGATGAGGATCTTCAAACAAATAGATGCTGCTGTCATTTTGAACAGAGCCGACTATCTATTTGCAGGAGCGAGGGAGCAGGTGCTTAGAATCATAGAATATCATAGAATCCTGCTTACTTCCTGACAAGTGATTGACATTGTCAGAAACGACAGCAGGGACCATCTCTTTGTTGATTTGTGCACAGTACTCATATATCCTGGATTGCAGGATGTGTTTCCCCAAAAACATGATCTACACATAGAAGCCTGTTTCCATGCACAACTTGTCCTGGTTGTTCAGGTGCTTATTTATTTATTTATTTATTGCACTTGTATACTGCCCCATAGCCGAAGCTCTCTGGGTGGTTTACAGCAATCAAAAACATTAAAACAAATATACAATTTAAAACACATATTTTAAAAGCAATTTAAAACACAATTTTAAAATTTAAAACAATATAAAAACAATTTAAAACACATGCTAAAATGCCTGGGAGAAGAGGAAAGTCTTGACCTGGCGCCGAAAAGATAACAGTGTTGGTGCCGGGCGCACCTCATCAGAGACATCATTCCATAATTTGGGGGCCACTACTGAGAAGGCCCTCTCCCTTGTTGCCACCCTCCAAGCTTCCCTTGAAGTAGGCACCTGGAGGAGGGCCTTTGATCTTGAACATAGTGTACAGGTGGGTTCGTATCGGGAGAGGCGTTCCATCAGGTATTGTGGTCCGAAGCCGTGTAAGGCTTGATAGGTCAAAACCAGCACCTTGAATTGAGCTCGGAAACATACAGGCAGCCAATGCACGTGGGCCAGAATCGGTTTTATATGTTCGGACCGTCTGATCCCTGTTACCAATCTGGGCGTTGCATTTTGCACAAGCCGCAGTTTCCGAACCATCTTCAAAGGCAGCCCCACGTAGAGTGCATTGTAGTAATCTAATTTGGAGGTTACCAGAGCATGGACAACTGAAGCCAGGTTATCCCTGTCCAGATAGGGACGTAGTTGGGCCACCAACCGAAGTTGGTAGAAGGTACTCCGTGCCACCGAGGCTACCTGAGCCTCAAGTGACAGAGATGATTCTAGGAGAACCCCCAAGTTACAAACCTGCTCCTTCAGGGGGAGTGCAACCCCATCCAGGACAGGTTGGACATCCACCATCTGGTCAGAAGAACCACCCACTAGCAGCATCTCAGTCTTGTCTGGATTGAGCCTCAGTTTATTAGCCCTCATCCAGTCCATTGTCGCAGCCAGGCATTGGTTCAGCACATTGACAGCCTCACCGGAAGAAGATGAAAAGGAGAAATAGAGCTGCATGTCATCAGCATACTGATGGCAACGCACTCCAAAGCTCCAGATGACTGCACCCAAAGGTTTCATGTAGATGTTGAACAGCATGGGGGACAGAACTGACCCCTGCGGAACCCCATACTGGAGAGTCCAGGGTGCCGAGCAGTGTTCCCCAAGCACCACCTTCTGGAGGCAACCTGCCAAGTAGGAGTGGAACCACTGCGATGCAGTCCCTCCCACTCCCAACTCAGCTAGTCTCCCCAGAAGGATACCATGGTCGATGGTATCGAAAGCCGCTGAGAGATCAAGGAATATATATTTGACTATGAGCGCTCCCTGGCATCACGGTAAAAAAAGGAGTAAGAATCCATATAGTGTTTCAATCTCATTCACATCCATATATGCTGGATAAATACAGTACTTCATCATAGCTTATGATTTAGTAATGTCTTACCATAATGGTAGTCTGAGGCCAAAGGCAATTTATTTCTCAATAATACCCCTACAGAAAAAGGGCAGTGCATGCATGGTAGCAGGTACATCTTTTCCCCCAGGATTACTTGGAAGACCCAAAGAAGGTATTTTGGTGAAAAGCTTATAAACAGCACCAGTACCTAACCTTGAATCAAAAACACCTATGGGAGTGAGCTACAGGTATTGTATGGAGCATGTACTATAATGAAAGATACTTGACAACAGGTGATAATTTTTATAGACAACAAAATTGGTTGCAAGGGATGTTCAGAGCTTGGAAAAGTTACTTTTTTGAACTACAACTCCCATCAGCCCAATCCAGTGGCTATGCTGGCTGGGGCTGATGGAAGTTGTAGTTTTAAAAAGTAACTTTTCCAAGCTCTGGGTGTGGTGAATACAGGGATGGGGAACCTGGTCCAACCTTCTAGAAGCTGCTGAACTTCAATTCCCATCAGTCCCACTCAGTATGGCCAATGGTCAGAGGTGATGGGAATAGTAGACCAGCAAGGTCACAGGTTCCCCACCCCTGCACTAATACATCAAAGGCCACTACGAATTTCAGTTAGACTTGTTCTAACTAATAGAATTCTAGCCATTTTGACTCTGAAGTAAGTCCTATTCAGTGAGGCTTGCTCCCAGATATTAGCAGCTTGTGTGGTAGAGTGAGGTGCCTTCCTGACACCAGTGTTTCTGCAGCTTACCTGAGCAGAACAGCACTGGGGCAGGGTAGGGCAGGGCATCAGCAAGTTTTGGGTTGTGCCAGTGCACCAGCAGAGCCAATGTGGTGTTCCCATCATTCCACTTGCATAGCTCTAACCTCATCATTGCCCTGCCACAGCTCTGCCCAGGTAAACTGCTGTGATGCTGGTGTTGGAAGGGTGTCTTTGTGGCTCTGCCCCACACAAACTGCTACTTCCAGGTAAATGGGGTTAGGATTGCAGCCTAAGATATTATTGAGACATAATAGGGCTTGAATATATATGCTATAGGCACTGTTAGACCTTTTTTTGTGTAAATGTTCTTGGATACATATAAAAAAACCCTGTATAAATTGTGACTTCAGGGGAAACAAAACAATTCATAATTGGCATGATATTTTGGGTTCCGATCTGTGTCATTCAAGCTTTTATACTGTTGCGCACCTCCCCAATCTCTGAGTGGTGAGATTTCTGGGGTCCCTGCACTCATCCAGGGTTTGGTTTCCTTTGGGAAGAAGGTCAGCAGAGACTACGGTGTCTTTATGAAAGATGGTTTATTTATTTACACACATTCCAACCTGAGCTTAAGATGGAGGGGGTTCAAGGCATCAGCAGTCCAATATCCAGCTTTTCCATCTGTATTGCAGGAGGCACCCCAAATGCCATGGTGCAGAGAGCCAGTCTCTCTGCCTGCCTCCAGTCACTAGCCTTTCTCTAGACACAGCTAAAAACACAAACCTCTCCTAGGCTCCAGGAGGGGGGGGAGGCTCTCCTGAAGAGTTTCAATGACAAAAGGATCTTCCTGGCTCATTCATCTGTTGCTGGGCACCTAATAGGCCCATTAACTAGCTGGTGACTCTATTTGTTTAACAAAATTAATTCATCTGGCTAGCAGAGCCAGCCCCAAGGCACAAGATTCCAAATCAGAGGCTGGAAAGGGGACCCACAGGGATCATCCGTTCCAACTCCCATGCTCATAACAATACTCATTATATATGGTCTACAGAAATGTGTTTTGATAGAAGAGAGTTCAGTCACTTGCCTAAAACTCACACATTTCACAAGGTGATATAAATTATGTACAATTCAGTATTAAGCTTAATGACATTGTTACAAGTTCTGGTCTATGCAGGAAATGTTGTTGTCGTTTGCATGAATATCCTTGTAACTTTTAGGTGATCTGTAGCTCAGTCTAATTTTTAGTCAAAGATGAATTAGGTAAGAAATAAAATGGTATGGTAAATATGAATTGGGTATAGTAATATAACAGTAGCACAGTCATGCTTAGTATTTATGTCATACATTAGTGAAGGGTTTAGAGACCTGTGGCCCTCGAGATGTTGTTGGACTCAAAGTCCTATCAGTCCTGGCCAATATGGCCAATGGTCAGGGCTCACAGGAGTTGTAGTTCAATAACAACCAGAAAACCAGTTTTCCCACCTGTTTTTAGAGTGCTCAAAACACTCCACACCCATTGTCTCTTGTCTCAGTAATGCTTTCAACCACTCATTTGAGTGTGTGTGTTTGTGTGACACACACACACACACACACACACACACACACACACAGAGAGAGAGAGAGAGAGAGAGAGAGAGAGAGAGAGAGAGTATTGCCTAAGGCCACCAAATGAGTTCTTGGCAGATGCAAGATTATGAATCCATGACTTCCTGATTTGTAGTTCTTGTTTTATTGACATACAGGTTGGGAAAAGGAGCAACAACCTGGAAAACATGTTTATAAGTATGTGTGTGTGTGTTTAGATAAGTCTGTGTAACTAAACACAGCTGAAAACTAGTCTGGGCTTTGAGGGTATTTTAATATCTGAAATTGAGGTTATACCAACCAGGTTGCTGGAGACCAAGACTGGGAGGTGCTACCCCTACTATTTTTGATTAATATTTGTTTTTTAAATTTTTTTAATTTACTATTGCATTTATATCCCAAGGAGCTTTTCCTCCAAGAAGCTCAAGGTGACATATATGGTTCTCTGCCTGCCCGTTTATCCTCACAGTGCCTCTCTATGAGGTAGGTTAGGCTGAGAGATTATGACTCACTGAGTGAACTTCACAGCTGAGTGATGATTTGAACTCTGGTCTCCCAAGTCCTAGTCCAACACCACACTGGGTCCAGGAAGAGGAATTTCTGAGAAGTGTTCATGGGGCTCTAGGAAGAGTAGAGTTGTATTGGGTTGATGTACACCTTTCTTATTTCATTCAGGTAGATTTCCAGCTTACCTTTTATATGCCCTCTGATTCATCTAAATAGTATCATGATCAAAGCAGGTGACAAGGTTTTTATGATTTGGTTAAAATACTAACAGCACAATCCAAACCCAAGATTCGCCAGGATGATGGAGTTTGGATTGGCAGATCTTGGGCTTTCCTGGCTCAGCTGCGGTTACGGTGGCAAGTCCCTAAACCAGCTGAGCTGGAGATATGCTGGTATAAGTCCCTCGCCCTGCATCAGCTGGGGCTCAGCCAGTTGAATTTAGGCTGCCATTAAGTCCCCCAAAAGGGGTGTTCTGAGAGTATGGTGGGGGTGTGGGAGTTGCAGGACTGGGCAAGGGGACACCCCTATTCCAAACCCCTTTCAGGTTGGTCTTGTGACCTAGCGTGCCAGCGGAACTTAACCGGCAAAAAGGGTGGTGTAAGTCAAATTCCTTCTGAATGGAGTTTTAATAGGGGTAACTTTAGCTGGCATAATTTGATGGTATAAATTATACCATCTTTCTATGGTTTGTATTGGTCTGTGTACTCCCAGGAGCAAAACATTCTATTAAAACTCAAGTGTGAGTTAGTCAGGAAAACATAGAATCGTATTTTTTTAAAAAAATAGCATTCATTTCTAACTAATACTCTATGTAGATGTAAACTGATATAGGACTTTACACTTCAGAATTACAGAGAGTTTACTAATTGCTAATTTATTTCTAGGGAACAAAATGCTTTGCAAAGTATTTGCATTGTTAATCAGTCAAGGCAAATCTCATGGGTCATTATTAGATGAACCTAATGTTTTTTGAAGTACAGTAATAATGGGCATACCTCCCTCATCTGATTCAGAATGGGGCTGTTTAATTGGATTACTTTGGAGCGTATCCTCTAGATGCCCTAAATTTAATCCAATTCAAATAACCCTATATTAAGTTGGTGAGATCTTTGTAGACCAATGTACTCCCAATTATGTCACTGAGAGTGTGCCGAAATTTAGATGCTTCCATATGATAAGGTTTCCCTCTCTGCTCCTTTCCCAGGGGAAGGTGGGGAATAGTCACAGATACTGCTGGGCTTTGGGATTCAGGGTGGGCTCCTAGGTGGGTATGGGTCAAATCAGATTGGTTTAGGTTCATCCAGTAATGTTATAACTGCATAGTGATAAAACATCTATCTATAGAACCCTTTGAAGTTCACCAATAGGCAGCTGCCAAAGGCTTAATTGATCACTAATTCTGATTTAGGCAAAGGAAACTGCATTTTACAGATTCTGTTAGAATTGTGAGTTAGTGTTGCCAGTCAAGGAATCAGATAAGAGTGCACAGATTGGAGTTCAAAAGGGATAATTGCTCAATAAATATTGTTATAGGATTGGGAGGTTGGTTTGGATGATGTCTGTGGGTACCCTGTTGTTATGTGCCTTCAAGTTGATCATGACTTATGGCGACCCTATGAATCAGTGACCTCCAATAGCATCTGTCATGAACCACCCTGTTCAGATCTTGTAAGTTCAGATTTGTGGCTTCCTTGATGGAATCAATCCATCTCTTGTTTGGCCTTCCTCTTTTTCTACTCCCTTCTGTTTTTCCCAGCATTATTGTCTTTTCTAGTGAATCATGTCTTCTCATTATGTGTCCAAAGTATCATAATCTGTTTCATCATTTTAGCTTCTAGTGACAGTTCTGGTTTAATTTGTTCTAACACCTAATTATTTGTCTTTTTCACAGTCCATGGTATGTGCAAAGTTCTCCTCCAACACCTCATTTCAAATGAGTTGATTTTCTCTTATCAACTTTTTATCCTCCAAGCCTATAATTCTGTCTGTAGAGATGGAGTCTGTAGTAAAGGAATCTGCTGAACTGGTCAAGTAGTTTCTTTGTTAAGTGTGATGGACCTGTTAAGTACCCAATTTAACATGTCTGTAAAGACTTGATCAGGAGATGTGATGCCATAGGAGCAACTAGCTGATGATGCTCTTCCAAGAGGAGTAGCTCCCCATCCCAGTTCTGGGGCCAGGAAGTATGCTAGAGTCTGATGTGGAGTTGGAAGCTGGAAAGACACAGAGAGACTGCTCTCTCTGCTGAATCCAAAGCCATGGCCTTAGGGACTTCCCTAGAAATGGGGAAGCAACATCTGTTGCTGTGAGCCCTTCCATCTTATGCTCAAGAACTATACATTTTGTCCAAATCCAGAGATAGTCGCTCTTTCCAGACAGATGGGGATGCACATTTCTGTCCATACCCTGCATTGCAGATGGAGATGGCACTGGAATTTTTACATTCGAATGTGCATTTTGCTTAAAAAAGGGTCGGAAACTATAGGACCAGATGCCAAATACACTGGCCTCTCCAGGCCTCTCTATTTGGCCCTTGGGAATCTGCTCAGCCACATCTCCTCAGGCCACATCTCTAACTGGCCTTGCTGCACACCCTCCTTGAGCACTTTTGCCTTGATGGAATGTGTTCTTGAACTGGAATAATCCCTCTTGCTTACCTGGATGGAAGATGGAGAGATTGTGTATGTGTGTAGAAATTTCTGACTTGTGGGATGTAGCCTACCATACAAAGGTATGAGACATCCATTGGACCAGTCACTTTTGGCTATGGATACATCCACTTTCGTCTTTGCTTCCCCCCCCCAATTGTAATCTAGTTCCCAGAAGGTTGTCCACAAGGGAATGTGCATCCCAAGCTGAAAAATGTTGCCCACCACTGTCCTAGACAGAGATGATTTGAAGACACATGAAGCAGTTCAGTCATTGAGGCAAAACAGATCTAGCCCTGTAAACATCCTGGATGGGAGATTACATGGGAACTCTATGTAAGGTACTCTAAACTTTTTGGGAAGAGATGGGTATGTATACATTTGGTAGATGGGACACATCTAACTAGTAATGCACATGCTATACATACAGAAATGCAGATCTTCAGCATCAAACATAATCTAGATAAAAGTTCTCAGACAGCATGGCAAGGAAAGACATCTGTTGAGGACTCTGAGAACTGCGCCGAACCAAGTGCAGAGTATTGGGTTAGACTGATCAGCATTGACTCAGTATTGAGCCAAACTCATATGTTCAGTGCAGATCTCATCCAGTCTGCATGTGTGGTTCCCAGATAAACAAGGACATCCACATTTGGAGTCCTGCTTCCATATATGGATCTCTCTTTCTACAGTGTATTGACTGTGATAGCATATGAAACTGAAAGCTCTACATTTGTTGTAACCTCAACCAAAGTACCTGGATTTCATCCTGTTGTAGCTTCAATATCAATCAGGTCCAACTGCATTTCATCAGTCTTTCCATTTACATTGACTTTTTTTTTGCTGGAACTTTGCATCTTAGGAACTTTCTCTATCAGAAAGTTCACTTCTTATCATGTTATATTTCTTCTGATGCATATTATGTCCTCTTTTGCCATTTAAAGTACCCTGGGGAACTAGTATTCCACCATTTCTGTAGTTTCTAAAACTGTCTTTGCACTAGCCTTTAAGTGCCTCTTGGTAAATATTTTAATAAAACACTGGGTTAGCTGTAAGTCAAATCAGGTGGAAAACATTTCAAGTAAAGACTGTACAGTAGGGCCCCACTCATATGGCAGGTTACGTTCCAGGCCCCCGCCAAAAAGTGAAAACTGCCGGAAAGTGGGGCCCTACTGTATTACAGCTGCCGTGCTCCAGCTGACAGTGATCAGCTGGAGTGCATGAGCTCCCCGTTCTCCAGCTGATTTTGTGCTACAGCTGATTAGCTGTATATTTAACATGTATGTACCAATGGTTCAAATCCCTTATTCTGCATGACGACTGTTCTCAAAGACCTTAAATCTAACAGTTAAAGATAAGGGTAGTTGATTTAGGGGGTGGAGGCAGAGAAGAACACATTTCTCTGTACAATTCATTTTTCCTGAGCATTTCATGTTACACTAAACTACTAAATGTATTTTACAAACCTGTCATTAGGTGACACTTACTAGATAACTTTTATAGTTGTCACATCAGCTGTTTGTTTTATGCTCAGGGGAAATAACCAATTTGCTGTAAGATTTTGGAACTATTCTGCCAAGAACATAAAATCTAATGCAGAGAAAGCGAATGTTTTCAGTTTACAACTACGTTTCTTTAACTATATTGTTTTCTTGTTTCTTTTAAGATTTTGGATATGCCCAGACAAGAGATGAGCTGTTATAAACCACTTGGCTGCACATTCCACTGAAGGAGTACCTAGAGCTCCATCCAAGACAAAGTGTCAATTTTGTAACCAAAGGCACTTGAGAAAACAATCAGCAGTGGAGAACTATGATAATACAAGAAGTCTTGCCGCTGGTGCTGTTCTGGGTGTGCCTGCTCCACCCATGTTTAACTGCAATGATATTCAGCAGGACTACAGACCATCAGCCCAAAGGTTTTGGGGCACGTGGAACAGGGAATGATGGGAAAGCTCTGCACCGCCAGAAACGAGGCTGGATGTGGAACCAATTTTTCTTGCTGGAGGAATATACTGGGTCCGATTACCAATATGTAGGCAAGGTAGGTCTTCTGGATCTTTTTTCCTATTCTTCCCATGCAATGCAGTGATTTAATGGTAGAAAAATTGTTTTTGGGGACGTCATTCCCAGACTTCTAAACGCATTTAGTTTGCTGTGTTAAAAATAAATAAATAAAGTCAAAGGCTTTGGGAATACGAATATCAGATTCAAACACCAATGCTGTTAACGTGAATAAATAATTAATCATGTGATTGTCGCATTTCTTCATTCATTGATGTCAGTGTTGCATTTCCTTTTGGATACAAGTTCTTTCAAAACTGTCTTACAGTATGCCTTTTCAGTTCTTGCATTTTTTTGTACACATTCCTCCAGAACACAAACTACCCTCCATCTTCTAACATTGATGCTTCCTCTGTGGAAAAAAAAGTAACCCTCACTAACAAACCTGAAGGGAAAAAGAATTTTAGCATGAAATGAAAAGTGGAATTAGTAATTTCATGAGTTTTATGTTCTGTCAAAGCATAGATAAGAAAGGGCAAAGCCTTGTCTTCAAGTACTTTCAACAACTGATTTGACTCTCTTGAGTCCTGATCCTAAGCATGTTTAATCAGAAGAAAATCTCAGAAGTAGTGCGGCAGTATAGATTTCCCAAGTATATATGTAGAATTGCAGCCTTAGTATTTCATTTATGTATCACAAAATCTGGCTGCAATAGGTAGTCATTTCAACAACTCATCATCAGTAGCCAAACTGTTATGTGACCCAGATTTATTAAATCTACCAGAAATGTGAAAACTCGGTTTGGCGTCTGACCCCCATCCCTACCACATCATGGCATGATGACAACTTGACATACACCTGGCAAGAGTCCTTGGAAAATTAGCCCTGGGCTCCTAATGGGAGGAAGGACGGGATATAAGTCAAATGAATGAATGAATGAAGTTCATAAATGGTGGCTGTAGATTTCCCTGCAATGAATAGTCCACAAACATATATACAGTATGATGTATGATATATGATTTATTATTACAGTAGGGCCCCACTCATTCAGCGGGTTACATTCCAGACCCCCCCTAAAAGCAAAGCCCGATGAAAAGTGGAACTCCGTCAATAAAATGGCGCCTGCCTGAAAAATGCCATAAAAGCGGAACAAGTGCCGTATGAGTGGGGCCTTATTCTAATTGAAAGCCGCTGCATTAGCGGAATGCCGAAAAGCAGGCCACTGAAAAGCGGGGCCCTACTGTATTATTATTATTATTATTATTATTATTATTATTAACACTGAGAGTGAACAGATCTCACCACATGATCTCAGTGTGCACCTCATAATTCTCAGCAATGTGTTTGGGGTTCTATCCACATATGCTGAGATTCCTCATGAGGAAAGGGTTTCCTGATAGTAGAGAATGTGAAAACTACTACAATAGAAGTGTAGATAGACCTTTAGCTTCCATTACATGGAGCCCTGTCAATGTTTCTTCTTCCATAGTAGATGCCAGATAACATCACAATGCATGCTTAGAAGCACTCAGAGATGATGCATGAGTGATTCTTACACTTAAAGTGCAATATCAGAAGAGGCCACTTGTGCATCTTCCCTGTGAATAGATCTTTAAGTTCTGGAGATGACTCTGCTTATTACATCTTGCTGTATGGGACACCATTTCCAGTGTTCCAGTAGAAGTGTGTGTATTCATGCATGTGTGTGTGTGTGTGCACACACACACACAGTTGTGAGTCACTTGTGCGTCCTCTGTGGGTGCTTACCATGTAGCAGCTAAAAGTTCCTCTCGGTGTCATAATGATTAAATCATGAAATCTTGGAAAGCATTCTACAACTAGATTGTTGCTGATGAAACTCTTTTTTTATTTGTAATAGCTACTTTGTGTCTAATAGAAGGACTGGGTTGCAGCCATATGCAGAGAGTACTGATGACCTGATTATAAAATATTCAAAGAAATCTCTGTACCCGTTGGCAAAACAAGCTTTCAGAAAAAACATAACTTGCTGTTTTCACTCTTTGTTCAGGAACAGGATGAAACATATTTTATGCTCCTATAGTCTGATCCTAGCCATGTTGCCAGGTCTTGCTAAAGAGTTCCTGGCTAAAGCACAGATGTTCTCATTTTAATATAGTAAGTCCCACCACTCTATTTTGTGGACTCAACAGGAAGGTCAGAATTAGTTATTAACAGTGGTCTTTCTGACTGCATAGTTGGACATTCTCACTATTTTAACCCATTTCGAGTTGACTCATGTTCCATTTTTATGTGCACTGGGATTTCGGTCCTACTGAAATTAGTAGGTAACTTCTAAGAAATTGTGTTTTTGTAGAGGGCACTAGGCCATAAAACAGCTCAAATAGTTGGGGGAGCTGCTCACACAGATCTATGCCTACAAATTAGTGTGCTGTTCTCAACATCAATAACTTTTTCGGAGCTGTTCAAGGAACTACTTTGATTTCCTGTGCAAATTTTCAAATACAGGTTATTCAAACGCATCCAGACTCTGGCATTTGAAACAGGAGATCCCGCCTTCCTTGAACAGTTCCTCTCTTTTGTTAATCAGCATAATATTTTTATATCTATGAATGGAGATTTTATAGGTATATTTTTATAAGAAGCAGATTCCCTCAGAAGGAACAAAACAATATAAATATGGATTTACTATAAGTCATATAATATTGGATGCTGGACTGAAAGTATTCAGTTTATGCCACATTACCCTGACTAAACGTCCACACTGTATTATGTTGCCATGCTCCAGAACAGACGCTCAAATCAAATAACCTCATGTATTGCAACGTAACATGACAGATTACATATGTTTTATTAATTCAGATAGGCCAAATTGAATTGGAAAATCATTTTGTCCTTTTCAGCTTTGGAAGCTCATAAAAAATCAGTTTATTGAGCACTCCAGAGTTAAAGCATAAGATACAACAATGTTTAAAGCACATTTGAGAGCAAATAGCTGCAAGAGGAAAGATTTTCAGCTGGAAAATCTGGAAGGCCTTGATCTGGATTGGGAGCACATTCCATAATTGGACTTTTTCTTCAAAGTACAAGTGGTCAATGTGAATAAAGTTTGAATTCTTTAAAGTGTAAATATTATGTGCAGTTTGATTATTAAACTGTGCACTATAAAACATTTGGGTAATACAGGCATGGAAGATATAGGCCCATGGAAGAAATCCATACCTTTTTTTGTAACAGTTTCCATAGTTTGCCCTTCCAGAAGTTTTCAATGTGGCTTACTCCTAGGGCGAACCAATTGGGTGCTTGCAAAATCCAAGCCAATTCCCATTAGACTTGAGTGGAGTTTGTGGTTTGACAGCTTTAAGATGTCTCTAGTGTTTTAATAAGGCCAATGAAACCAAGAACCCTTGAATAGGATTCCAGAGAATGTAATAGAATTAACTGCAAGAGTACATAAAGGAGAACATATCATGTAGAAGTGTAGAAGTATTTAATGTGTTTATAAGTGTTTTACCACAGGGCTGCAGTTTCCCCTCTATAAAGTATATTTGGAAAATTGGATTGAGAGATAATGAGGTGCTAGGGCCAAAGCAAGGAAAGATGGAAGGAAGCCGGGTATTTCTCATTCATTAACACCGAAGGAACATGGCACTAGGTAGCGGTAAAATTGTCAAAGACCACAGTTTGTTTGTAAGTGAAAGCCTGTGTTAATCATCAACAATTCTGATCAACACCTCCTAGCTGGGAGCTGAAGTGACTTATTCTAGGCATGGTGCCGATTCAGCTTCTTTCAGGAACTCTGTGATATGTTTTTTTTATTTTGAACAAGTATAATGAGGAACAAAAACTATTGTCTGATGGATTTATTTATTAACGTTATTTACTTTCCTTTGTTTTCTTTAGTGATGCTTGCAAAATTATCCCCATCAGAATTTCATCTCAGATTTGGGAGCCTAACAACCCATATTGTTGATCTATAGCTTATTTTAAAAATTGTATTTCTGAACTTCGCTGAGACTGCTGGGCCCTTTACTACAGTTTTCAGATAAATATATGCACATTGATTAAAATTACCACACACACAAAAAAAGGAATGTGGCTTCAATCATGCAATCCCACCAGATGTGGGTTTTGTGTTATTATTTAATCAGTGCACTCATACATTGATTAACAATGCAATCCTACACATATCTACTGAGAAGTAAGCCCCAATGAGTTCATTGGGACGTATTCCAGGTGAATGTGTATCAGACTGCAGACTGCACAAAAGGGAATCCTGATATGGTTGTGAAATGACATCAAGGCTTCTTTTGGTGTGTTAATGCTCATATGCACTTGTGCAGGACACAGGCAAGTCATGGAACAACAAGAAAACAATAATACTCCACTGCCGAAGAACCAAAAAAAGGGAGTGCAGGTGCATGACAGGGTGATGCTGCCCTGGCCCCTAAAAAAATCTTGTTTTCATCTATTTTCCATCTCTTGCTTCCTGAAGGAGATTGCTTCACCTTGTCTCAGGGCAGGGCCAGCCCTGAGTTCCTCATCAAATTAGATAATACAGAAAGAGTTCCCTAGATGTTGAAAATTTGAAAACCATGTTCCTTACAGATGTTTAGCACTGACCATGCCTGAATGAACTTGGAGCAGGGAGTGGTGATGACCTGGGGGTAGGTTGGGAGGTGGCAGGACCCACCACTGTTCTGGACTTGAAACCGTACATAATAAGCCAGCTGCAAATTTTGCTACATCAAAATAACATGTGAGCCTGCTCTTCCCTGCTGCAGTGTGGAGGAATCAGAGAGCCTTTTGTTGTCAAACTACCCCTGTCAAGCCCTACAAGGGCACAGCATAAGCAATCTGTTATGCTAGTAGTTGCATGAGAAATGTGTAAATATATGTGGGTTGAATAAGGCCTTTTATTAGGAAAAATAAATAATGAAATGATTGCAATCATCAAGTGATGACCATGCTTGTGTGAAGTAGATCTAAAAGTAACAATGATCATTCTTGGCTTGATATATAATTTATAAATAAATAAATAGATTTTTTTTGGTGCTGTGGCAAAGACAGAATTGTTCACATGTAGAAATAAAGCCTAGTAAGGAACAAACGTTTGGATCTTGACTTGCCTTTCTGCAAATGGAACGGTTCCTTATTATTTTATTATTATTGTATTATTTTATTTATTTATATCCCACCTTTTCCCAGAACTGGGACTCAAGGCACCTTACAAATTTTAAAACAAATATTGTTAAAAACATATACATAAAACATACAGAAGTTAATTAAAATGTAATTAAACTAACTATAAAATTAACACCAATTAAAACATAGTGATTAAAAAACATAAAATACAAACCAGTAAAAACAGCACCCTATTTAATAGCCCTTGCAGTCAGTTCCCAAAGCCTGTCGGAACATGAAAGTCTTCACCTGCCAATGGAAGGACAGCAGGAAGGGAACCATGCTGACCTCCCTCAGAAGGGAGTTCCAGAGCCTGGGGGCTGCCACTGAGAAGGCTCTTTCCTGTGTTTCCCCCAGACATGCCTGTGAGGGTGATGGGACTGAGAGAAGGGCCTCCCCCAATGTCCTCAGGACTCAGACAGGCTCATATGGGAAAGTATGATCTTTCACACCCAATCCATATAGGACTTTATAGATCATAACCAGCACGAATTATGCTTTGAAACAGACCAATAGCCAGTGGAGCTGTTGTAACAAGGGAGTCATGTGCTTCCAGGTAACCAGCCCCAGTTAACAATCTGGCTGTTGCTCTTCAGACCAGCTGAAGTTTCTAAAAGTTTTTCAAAGGCATCCCCACACAGAGCTCATTACAGTAATCCAATGGGATGTGACTAAGGCATGTGTCACTGTGGCCAAATCAGACATCTCTAGGAATGCGTGCAATTGGCCTGCTAGTTTTAACTGTGCAAATGCACTCCTGGCCACCACTGAAACCTGAGCATCCAGGCTCAGGAGTATACCCAAACTGTGAACCTGTGCCTTCAGGAGAAGTGTAACCCCATCCAAAACAGGTTGAATCCCTATTCCCTGATCTACCTTCTGACTGACAAGGGGCATCTTTCTTGTCTGGATTAAGCTTCAGTTTGTTTGCCCTCATCCAATCCATTACTGATGACAGACACTGGTTTAGAACCGAAACAGCTTCCTTGAATTTAAGTGGAAAGGAGAAATAGAGTTGGGTGTCATCAACATAATGGTGGGACCAGACCCCATAGCTCCAGACAACCTCTCCCAGTGTTTTCATGTATATGTTAAATAGCATGGGGGACAGGCCAATGGCCAAGGAATCCCCCAGCACCACCTTCAATGAACAGAAAGAATTCTGATGCAGTGGAGGCTCTTGCTGGTGAAAGGCAGGAGACATTTCCCTCTGCAGCCCCCAGTGCTGCCTCCTATACTGTTCTGGAGGATCCCAACCCTCCAGGTGAGATTTTCAGTTGTCACAAGGGGAATCCCCCAAAATGGCTCCCCACCCCAGAATCATCCTGTGGGTGGATTTCTACTCATAGGGACATAGGCTCCAAGCCTATATCATTGGAATTGGGGGAGGGGGATCATAGCAGGCCTTGTCCCTAACTTATCAGCATTTATAGTAATTGATCATGTAAGCAGATTGGATGGGTGTCCAAAAGTCCTCTCATAGCTTGATCAGCATAATCAGCTCCTCACCTGTGCTTTTTGTAGTATGGAAGTGAATGCATAAATAAGGTTGAGGCAGGATTTGTGGCTGAAACCCCATTTGCCCCACCTTCCACAGGGGCATTCAGTCTACCCAGATTGGCTGCATGACCAGTGCTACGTTTTGGAAGCACTAACTATTGTCCAAGAAAAAAAAAACAGACTTGAAAGTCTACAGAGTAATGCAAGTCATTTTTTAAAAAAATGGTAGGATGGTAGAAATATGATATTCATCAGTTCATCTGTGAGGTAATTCTTTCATTTGTAAATGCAAATTGATATATTTAAATATGTTCTCCCAGCTAATGAAAACAGTGATTGGATATGTAGTGCGTATACATGTAGGAGGTATATTGGATTTTATTATTGGACCATAACTTTTATAGCAGTATCTGTCATTGGGTGAAAGGAAAGAGGGGAACCTTCCTAGAATTCATAACTGACATAGCAGATATATTCTCTTCATAATCCTGAAATCATTTACCCCAAAATGTCCCATGGCAACATCAGAATAACTTGTTTGAGGATAGCAGTCAAAAGGCATAATCCTACGGTTGCTGGACTGCCTTCCTGGGGGGCAGAGGATTATATGGATTTCCCTCTCCACAAGCGGTACACCCAAATTAGCTTCCTCATTGCAATTACAAAAATCTGTCTCTGATAGCACAGGGAGTAATAAGGAAGCATTCTGAGGTCAAGTCAGAAGCAGATTGGGAGCACCTTTGGATTCAAAGCTCTCCATTCCCCCCAAATGCCCCTATAATGGGGGGGGGGTTACACCAGCCCTGGGGCTGGCATACTTGTTTCCTTCCCATTGGGAGCACTGGGAAGGAAAATGGGTGGAAGGGAGAAGGAAAAAGGCACACACATACCCACCCTATCACAGTTCTGGACCAACAGCTTTGGATGCAGTAGGTCCCATGTTCAATCCTTGGCATCTCCAGGTAGGGCTGGAAAAGATTCTGTCAGAAACCCCAAAGAGATGCTGCCCTTCAGGGTTGACAACACTGAGCTAGATGGACTGATTGGTATGAATCAGTATAAGGCACAGGTTTGGTTTGGGTGGCTTCTTCACTTTTGGTTCTGCTGTCCCCACTTTGCATTGCTTGCCTATGTTGATTTTGATGCTCAAGGATATAATCCAAAAAGCTCTAGATTTTGTTAGATTTTGTTTTTTCTCTGTACAATTCGTTTTCACTTTGACCCTGTGGTAAAGTAGTTTTAGAAAGGACTTGAATCCATATCCAAACCTTATTAAAACATTAGCTTGTATCAGTAGTATTCCTTAAACTTTATTAAATTGAGTTCCCTCCCTCCACATTACAGGAATACCCCGCTATACGTATCTTCACTTTACGGACACTTGCGAGTACGGACATACTCCATTCTCCACCATTCCCCTGTTTACGTACGCTCGTTTCGCACTTACGGACACTGACGGACACTTAAGTACCGCCCAAACTTGCGTTCCACGTGTTTCGTGCCTTGCAGAAGCAGCGTCATCTTAGTGCTTCACTTTAAGTACATTTTCAGTTTACATACTCAGTCTGGACCCATTGCGTACGTTAATGTGGGGTACTCCTGTAATTAGGAACAGAGCTAGAAAGTCCTGTTAAATTTTTACTGACATCTGAATTTTTAAGATCCGTTTATGGAACCTTTGCTCCACAACATTTTGTATATTGTTGAAAAGTATACCAACTCTTGAGGGAAATGCTTAAAATATTCTTCATCCTCCAGCACCTCCCACTGACTTTCACTCTCTGAATGTAGAAAGCATATTTTGCAGTGCAAACATAATAAAGCAAGGCTGTGATATAGCTAAGAATCCCTTTGCCCTTCTTTCTGCCTGTGCTTAAAGATGTTTTATGCAATAAACTTCTGCAAGACATTTATATGCCAGTGAAGTTGTGCGGAGTTAAGCAGATCTCAGAAGAGTTACATCTTGTCTTCTCACAGATTCATTTCAAAATGCAAAAGGGGGCAGAGAGGGAAGAAGGAGAACAGATTGTGCATGTACCTAGTCTATTGACCAGTTCAGACAATTGTAACAGTTTGTGACACAGTCACAAATGTATTTATACTACATATGTAGTGTAATTGTGTTCCAGAGAGGTATTGTTTCACACCTTGGTCTTCTGCCACTTGTCCAAAAGACTGGCCACCCGTGATATATAAACTAGCTTCTTTGCAGTCCTCTTGTACATGGTACCTTTGTGAATGCTACAGTAAGTCTGACAGAGAGAGTAAGATGACAAAGAGAAAATTTATCTTCAGCAAAAAAGCAGGAATGAAGTGACACTCTGAAACTCTCTCACTTGAAATGGGCGATATTTCCCATTCTGCATTAGGACCACATTCACACCATACATCTATTCCACTATTATTCCACTATAACAGTCATGGGTTGCATCCACATGATACATTTAAAGCAGTATCATACCACTTTAAATGAACATGGCTTCCCACAAATAATCTTGGGAATTGTAGTTTGCTAAAGATGCTGAGAGTAGTTTTTTTTTTTTTAAAAAGACAGTAAATTTCTAGCATTTGTAGAATCTGAGATATGAGGCAAAATGTGCAGGCACTATTCTCCTCATTTGTTTTGGAAGGAATGATTCTGCTCCCACCTTTCAGTGTTTTTGTCTAATTAATTCATTTTTCATTTCATTGGTAATCACTTGTGGCTAAGTAAGATTGTCTTAAGTCATAGCAATGGGTGGCATTTAGAAATTTTATTGATTTATCATTTATTTATTTATTACATATATATCACCAAGGAGGGGCAGGGAAGGGAGGCCCTAGAGGGGTCTGTATGCCCCAGGGCCCCAAGAAACCTGGAACCGGCCCGGATACCAGTCAGTGTGTAGACAATACTGAGCTAGATGGCTTAATAGTGTGACTCAATATAGGTAGCTTCCAGTAAACCCATTAAAAAAACCAAGCAGGTCATACAATAGTCAATGCCAGCAAAAAAATAGGCAAGTATGAGCACCAACACAATCATTTAATCATATTAAAAGAGTGAATAGGCTCACATGGAAGCTAATACCAACTTAAGGGATAGCTAAATTCCAATCCACATACTAGTTTGGGAGGTGTAGATCAAGTAAATTTACTTCAGGAACATGCACACTCCAAATTCCTAGAACAAGCAGATCAAAGAATAGCTACTGTGCCAGGAAGGAAATTTATTGTTAATTCTGATTTATAACAACGTAAGGAAGCAAATCAGTCTATGGGATTCCACTGAGTAAAACTAGTACTTCATTGGGTTTTATTAGTACAATATCTTATTTGGAGCTAATCATAACTATTTGTGTTCTTAGCAGGGCCAGTAATTCTGAATGCAAGATTTCAGGGGCCATGTTGCTCTGCTTTTTGCAGGGTCTTCAACCATGAATACGGATCCTGTGTAAGATCAATTTGTATGCACATAGGGTCTGTTTACATAAGAAATAAAATGCAACAGAGTGGAAGCAAGGCTAGCCGCTCTGATCCTGCTCCTCTTCCCCAATGTACATTCACTCTGCACAGAATAGTCAAATGAAGAGCGCTCATCTCACACAGTAGCCTGCACATAGTTCTAGCTTGCTGTTGTTCAGAGAACGTTTCCTTTGCATGGCATTTCTCTAGATCATTAAAAGGTAATGTGTAACAGAATTTTTTTTTTACACATCATTCTTTTTTATGAATAATGTGTTCACGGAGAGCTTGAGAAAGTGATCACATTGGAACTGAAAATTCAGTGTTTATGTTATGTGTTGCAGAAAATGTGTTTCTAAATGCTTTAAGAATGAGTATGATGACATGCTATTGGTGTTTGGGAAAACGTCAAAAGAATCTGAAATAATCTTCTGATATTTGAAACTTTCCCCCTCCAAAAGTGCTCAGAAAACAATTCCAGCTAATTAAGATGTTTTTACCACTATAGATTCAAATAAGGAAATTTCATACGGCTGTACTGGAAGGTGCAGAGCAAAGAATACTGATTGGTTGAGAATTCAGAGGGTTGAAGTTAAACTCCACTGCCTTTTGTCTTTTTGGACAATGTTTTTATGATTGTATTCAAATGCGCATTACTTTAAAACAATGAGTGACTTCCACCTTACCGTTATGGTGGTTAGCGGTGGCTGGATGATGTTCTAGATTAGTGATTGAGGGGAAATTCAACCCAGTTCACTCTAGAAACATTTTTTGGGAGAAAGTTACTATTTGATTGAATATCTATTGTACATTCATAAATAATGCAAACTCTGAATTCTGGTTTGGAATGAAATTGGCCCAGTGGCTCTATCAGGGCCTAGAAGCCTAAGGTGGCCTCTACTACAGCAGTTCCTGGAAAGCTCTTTGGCATCACATCCCTTTCATCAAGGTACAGGAAGACAGTAATAGGAACAGCTCCAAAATGGTGGTGAATATCCTTGCTACATGGTTCAGATAGGCAAGGGACAATGATCTTGGCAAAGTTGGTAGAGAAGGTGGTTGTGGAGCAACTGCAGGCATTTCTGGGCAAGACTGATTGCCTAGATCCACTATGATCTGGGTCACCCTGATCATGACCTTTATAATGAGAGAGACGGGGAGTGCAGCCCTGTTACTTCTGCTTGAACTCTCAGTGGCTTTTGATGCCATTGATCATGGTATCCTCCTGGACTGACTCAGTGAGATGGATATTGAAGGTATTATGGTGGTTCCTTCCTCACCTACAGGGCTGTGTTCAGAGAGTATGAATATTCCACGGCCTCCTGGCACTTGTGCTATTTAACATCTATATGAAGCCATTGGGAGCACTCAATAAGAGTTTTTGAGCAAGGTGTCATCAGTATGCTGATTTCTCCATAGCTCTGTTTTCTATTAGAGCTCCATAGCTCTATTTCACTATAACATCTGAATCAGGAAAGGCTGTGGGAGCTCTGGATCGGTGTCTGAATGCAGTGGTGGACTGGATGGGGGCCAATAAACTGTGACTGGATCCTGGGAAGACTGAGGCTATTTGGGTGGGTGGTTCCTGTGTCTGGGAAATAGGCAAGTTACCTGTTCTGGATGGGTCCCTCTGAAGGAGCAGGCGCATAGCTTGGGGGTGCTCCTAGATAAATCTATGTCTCTGGAGGCTCAAGTGTCCTCTGTGGCTAGGAGTGCCTTTTACCAGCTTTGTCTGGTTTGCCAACTGCAGCTGTTCCTGAACAGGGATAGCCTGGCCACTCTGGTCCATGCATTGGTAACCTTGAGGCAGGATTACTATAATGCTCTTTATGTGGGGCTTCCCTTAGGCCTGGTTTGGAAGCTCCAGCTGGTATAGAATGCGGCAGCCAGACTTCTGATGGGGGCACTTGGCCAAAACATGGGACATCATTGTTAAAACAGCTGCCCTGCTGCCCATCCACTACTGAGCCAGGTTCAAGGTTCTTGTATTAATTCACAAGGCCCTGAAAAACATAGGTCCAGGGTATCTTAGAGACTACCTGAACTCTTATGTCTCTGCTCAATCACTGAGATCATATGCAGGAGCATTATTGGTTGTCCCCTGAGTTGGTGAGGCTCATTTGACAACAAATTGAGTCAATGGTGTCATTGGCCTAGTCTGTGGAACATTCTGCCAACAGAGATTAGGCAGGCAGCTTCTGTTCTGACTTTTAAATGCCTGCTGAAAATGTTTTTTTTATTTATTAGATTTATATCCCGCCCTTTCTGGGGAGAGTGTTCTTGCACTCGGGTCCTGCTTGCGGGCTTCCCCCAGGCACCTGGTTGGCCACTGTGAGAACAGGATGCTGGACTAGATGGGCCACTGGCCTGATCCAGCAGGCTCTTCTTATGTTCTTATGTTCTTATGTTCTTTCTCTCCCTGTAGGCGCTCAGGGCTGCAACATTTCTATGTCAACAGGCACAGACAGTTGAGAAGATATCTTTCTGCAATAGTTAAGGATTTCTGATTTTAAATTTGTATATGGTTTAGCCAGTGTGGTGTAGTGGTTAAGGTGTTGGACTACGACCCGAGAGACCAGGGTTTGAATCCCCACATAGCCATGAAACGTACTGGGTGACCTTGGGCCAGTCTGCCTCTCAGCCTCATGAAAACCCTGTTCATGGGTCGGAATCGACTTGAAGGCAGTACATTTACATTTTTATCATGTATTTATATATATTTTAAACTGCTTTGATATTTTTCATGAATAGTGGCATATAAATATTTTAATTAATAAATAAGCAAAAATAATAATAATAACAAACAGTGATCCCTGGTTCTTATCATCTAGTATTAACTATGGTCATTTTAATAATTCTAGGACTTTTAATTTACTTTCTAAAAAAAGTTTCTTTCTGCTTAACATATATGATTTTGTTTAAGAAATGTAACTGATAGTGAGATTGAGGAAGTATATCCTGCTTGTAAAAGAGATGTCCTGAATCAACCTTTTGCTTAGGGAGGTGATTGGACCCTTGGATGATAAGGGAGTCAAAGGTGTACTAAAGAATGACAAGGAGATTGCAGAGAAGCTAAATGAATTCTTTGCATCTGTCTTCACAGTGGAAGATATAGGGCAGATCCCTGAACCTGAACTAACATTTGCAGGAAGGGGTTCTGAGGAACTGAGACAAATAGTGGTAACGAGAGAGGAAGTTCTAGGCTTAATAGACAATATAAAAACTGACAAATCACCGGGCCCGGATGGCATGCACCCGAGAGTTCTCAAAGAACTCAAACGTGAAATTGCTGATTTGCTAACTAAAATATGTAGCTTGTCCCTCAGGTCCTCCTCAGTGCCTGAGGACTGGAAAGTGGCAAATGTAATGTGACGCCCTTCCCTGGCTCTCCCTGTCAGGTTCCTACCTGTGCGTGGCTACTGCCTGTCACTAGGCACCACCAGGGACTCCACCAGTCCGGACTGTCCTTTATTATTGTTTCTCTCCCCGCTCTAGCACAGATCTCAACAGATCCCCCTGCTAGGCAACCACCAGTCACGTCCTAATACTAGTATTCCCAGAGACTCTGAATACTGGTATTGTTATTCTCTTCACCGCTGCCACCATTTGTTACAGTTCCCCTTCAGCCTTGGTCATTACCTTACCCTCCCTTCTGGTCTGTGAAACCCAGCCAAGGATCAGGCCTTTGGTAAACCAAATTAAGTATTTATTAAAGATAACAAAGCTAACAAGATTAACAAGATTTCTTCTTAAGGCACATAAGCATATGGTTTTACTCAATACTAATCCGAACTCCACCCCCTCCTTCTCCACTCTCTCCTGGCAAACCACTCTCTCAAACCCACCAAACAACCCACTCTTTCTCTTCTCCCCCCCAGATTCCACTCTCACTCTTCCTTTTATACGTTCAGCCATTTTAAACACTCAGCCAATCATCTAGCATTCTACTGCCCATTCACTCCCCCTCCTCTTTCATTCCACTTACCATGTATCTTCTAAACAACCAACACTTACCATATATACATTAATATAGGAACATCACATGTAACACCAATCTTCAAAAAGGGATCCATGGGGATCCCGGAAATTACAGGCCAGTTAGCTTAACTTCTGTCCCTGGAAAACTGGTAGAAATTATTGTTTGTTTATTTATTTATTTATTATATTTTTATACCGCCCCACTAGCATAGCTCTCTGGGCAGTGTACAGCAAAAATACAAAATACATACGATAAGAATCCATAATAATACAACAAAAACACATATAGAGTAATGAAAATCTAAAATCAATTACAGGAAATTTAAACTAGATAAGATTAAAATTAGATTAAAATGCCTTGGAAAAGAGGAAAGTTTTAACTTGGCGCCGAAAAGATAGCAGCGTCGGCGCCAAGCGCACCTCATCGGGGAGACTGTTCCACAATTTGGGGGCCACCACTGAGAAGGCCCTAGTTCTTGTTACCACCCTCCGAGCTTCTCTCTGAGTCGTAACTCGGAGGAGGGCCTTCGATGTAGAACATAGTGTACAGGCAGGTTCATAGAATAGAAAGTATTGTTAAAGCTAGATTAACTAAGTACATAGAAGAACAAATCTTGCTGAAGCAGAGCCAGCATGGCTTCTGCAAGGGAAAGTCCTGTCTCAGTAACCTCTTAGAATTCTTTGAGAGTGTCAACAAGCATATAGATAGAGGTGATCCAGTGGACATAGTGTACTTAGACTTTCAAAAAGCTTTTGACAAGGTACCTCACCAAAGACTTCCGAGGAAGCTTAGCAGTCATGGAATAAGAGGAGAGGTCCTCTTGTGGATAAGGAATTGGTTAAGAAGAAGAGAGTAGGAATCAACGGACAGTTCTCCCAATAGAGGGCTGTAGAAAGTGGAGTCCCTCAATGATCTGTATTGGGACCTGTACTTTTATTTATTTTTTATTTATTTATTCGACTTATTAGTCGCTTATCTGGCTGAATTGTCAGCCACTCTAAGCGACGTACAAAGCAGAACATGTAAACATCAAAACATTAAGAGACTAACAATAAAAACTAACAATAACATAAAAGCAACAATTTACAGTACTTTTCAACTTGTTCGTTAATGACCTAGAATTAGGAGTGAGCAGTGAAGTGGCCAAGTTTGCTGACGATACTAAATTGTTCAGGGTTGTTAAAACAAAAAGGGATTGTGAAGAGCTCCAAAAAGACCTCTCCAAACTGAGTGAATGGGTGGGAAAATGGCAAATGCAATTCAATATAAACAAGTGTAAAATTATGCATATTGGAGCAAAAAATCTTAATTTCACATATATGCTCATGGGGTCTGAACTGTCGGTGACCGACCAGGAGAGAGACCTCGGGGTGTAGTGGACAGCACGATGAAAATGTCGACCCAGTGTGTGTCAGCTGTGAAAAAGGCAAATTCCATGCTAGGGATAATTAGGAAAGGTATTGAAAATAAAACAGCCGATATCATAATGTCGTTGTATAAATCTATGTTGTGGCCACATTTGGAATACTCATCTCAAAAAGGATATTATAGAGTTGGAAAAGGTTCAGAAGAGGGCAACCAGAATAATCAAGGGGATGGAGCGACTCTCTTATGAGGAAATGTTGTACCATTTGGGGCTTTTTAGTTTAGAGAAAAGGCGGGTCAGAGGAGACATGATAGAAGTGTATAAAATTATGCATGGCATTGAGAAAGTGGATAGAGAAAAGTTTTTCCTCCCTCTCTCATAATACTAGAACTCGTGGACATTCAAAGAAGCTGAATGTTGGAAAATTCAGGACAGACAAAAGGAAGTACTTCTTTACTCAGCGCATAGTTAAACTATGGAATTTGCTCCCACAAGACGCAGTAATGGCCACCAGCTTGGATGGCTTTAAAAGAAGATTAGACAAATTCATGGAGGACAGGGCTATCAATGGCTACTAGCCATGATGGCTGTGCTGTGCCACCCTAGTCAGAGGCAGCATGCTTCTGAAAACCAGTTGCCGGAAGCCTCAGGAGGGGAGAGTGTTCTTGCACTCGGGTCCTGCTTGCGGGCTTCCCCCAGGCACCTGGCTGGCAACTGTGAGAACAGGATGCTGGACTAGATGGGCCACTGGCCTGATCCAGCAGGATCTTCTTATGTTCTTAAGTACTTGCCTAGTAGTCATAGGAAACTAGGAGTTGCATGCAGGAATTAAATGAAATTCCATGTTGATAAGTGGGTGGGCTTGTGGAAGGAAATGGACCATCTTCCTGTGTGCTTAGCACAGAAGTCAGTGGGCTGACTATGGAAGGAAGCACACTCCTCCACACTTAGCATAGAAATGCAGTGGGCTGCTGCAGAGAGGTATGGAGGTTTCAATCCCTTATCTGTGAGCCCCCAGCAGGCTAATGTCTCTGCTGCACTGCTTGGTCTAGGCTAGCAAGAGGAGCATTACAATGGAGGTTTGGTCAGTTTGAAGGTTTTCACAAACTAGTAAACAACTGCGGCCTGGTTCACACTACTCACATTTTTTGGTCTGTGCAAGCAGTCTCAGTTGTCCCCCACTACAGACTCACAAGACAAAGTAGAATGTGTGTGCCAAGCAATCGTGGATAATCAGCAGCATTCTCAATATTTCCCGTATGCCTGATTATGAAGAAAATGGCAGGGTTAGATACTAATTTCTCAGATTCCAAGCACTAAGAACTTTAGGGTACTCTGACATAAACTAGGCTTGTGGACTTTCATCACGGCAATAAGTAGATTAATCAACTGCCGTGTTACTAACAAGAAATCACAGTGAAGTTTTCATAGTTGCTGGGCTACTTGCCTCTTTCAGACCCTTTGCAGAAATTATTTTTTAAAAATGTTAGCGAGCACAGCTTTTAACCTCCATCCCCATTGTAGCATTGATCTGTCATGGCTGCCTCTTACATCTAAATGAGACAATTGGGGCAGGCCAGTGCCAGCAAAGAAATGGAATCTCATTGATCAGCTGGTCAAGAGAATTAGAGCAGGGGCAGTGTAGGCAGTGGGCACCCTTCCACAAGACATACAAGAGAATTAATCATTAGTGAGATGCACTTAGCTGCTGTTGTGCTGGGAAACTGCCAGACTCTCACTTGCAAACGATGTGACACTATAGGCAGTCTCTTTTTCTTTTCTTTCAAGAAAAGAAAACACTATGTAAAACAGTATTCATAGTTTAAATCAATGTCTTGGGAAACAAGTTTCTCTTTTTAAGTTGATGGCTCACCATTACAAAAGCCTTCCTTCCCCCTCTTAAAAGAGCTGGTTAGGTTAGGGTAATTGGTATTCAAGTGGTAGCTAATGGAGGAAGGGATGGAGAAAGCAAAAGTCCCTCTCAGTACAACTATCTATTTCAATGATGATGATGATGATGATGATGATGACAACGACCACAATAATAGAGAAAACATGCAAAACAGTTGATCTGGACATGATTTGAAGTTATAAATGGCTACAGTCGAAAACAAAGTGATTTCAACAGCAGTTTGAAATCTGGCGCTTCAGGGCCTTTTCTTTCTTTCTGAAATGCTGTTGACCTTTTAAATCTCCTAGTTATCTGGGCATTTGGGATGAGTGTGGGTGGTTTGATGAGGGTGGTGTGTACTTGTGGGGAAATCAGTGACTTACATTGCCCTTGTGGATATTTCATTGCATTTGAAAAGTCAAAGGATGAATGTTTATTTTCTTTGATTTTTAAAATAACATTTCACTGCTGGAAGCCTTGCTTACATATGTATGTTTGTCAGGATTCCTTTGTTCACACAGCTTAGGATTGAAAAAAAGTTAACTAATGATTATAGTGGATTTCTTTTCTTTGTTCAAAGCTAACATTATCTGTTGTGATTCAAGGTGTAATTATGGATTGAATTTATTGTCCCTTCTGTATGGAACAGCGTGATTATTTCAGAATAAACATATAGTCGTTAACCTTCCCCTGTTGCTCATAACTATTCGCCCCAAAGTAAGGATCAGCAACTGGAACCCACTGGGCCACATCTGCCCCCCCCAAAGGCAAACACTGGTAGAAAGGGCAAGAGTCCCTCAGTGGCTTCCCTTATGCAGCAAGATGTAGAGGGGATGGGCTACAGAAACAAAGAGTACACCAGTCCACTGCTCAGATGTCTCATGCAAGTACGCCAAGTTATTTCTCAAATTCTTTTTTAAAAGAATGTCACCTTCCAGCTTCTCATAGTATAAGCAAAAGGCAGCTTTCTTCTTCCTAACACTGCAGTCCTCAGACAATGACACAACCCTGCAGGATTTGTCTCTCAATTTTCGGGCTGCAGGCAACTGTCCCACCTTGCCATCCTCATCATGAACCAGCTATAACTCAAGTTAGCCCTCCTCTTCACTCCTTTGCCAGCAACAGAACTTTCACATGGCCGGAAGCATAGAGGGAAAGAGAGAGAGATGGGGTAGCACAATAGCTCAGTGTGTGAGCTACAAGCCACCAGGGTGTCCCTAGTTCCCCAACCTTGTTGCCAGAGGAACAGATCTTTTATGCTAAAAGGCTACTCAAGCAATGAGCTTTTTGTAAGGAGGCTTCTGGTTTGCATCATTTGGCATTTATTTCAGTAAGAGTTGATGTAGTAGGCCTTCCAGTGTGTTTTTCTCAGCTGTGAAAACAGGCCAGGCTGGATTAAAATGCTAAATAAGGCTATTGGTGCAAGGTGGGAGACTACAATGGAGGAATGCATGTCTTTCAAAACCATTTTATAGAAGACAGCAGTGTGACTTTGAAGAGTCTCAGTTTTAGTCAGCATTAAATTTTTTGGCTCTTTAACTTTTTTTGCAAGTAAATAATAAGTCAAATAAATAAATAAAAATATGTGTTTTCCTGAAGCAAAACTCAGTCAGAATTTGGAGAATTCTTCCATAGGAGACATTTGTAGGAATTTTGGAGAAATATTTTCATAAGATCTGGAGCACGGGGATTTCTCATCTTTTGTCCTCAAAAATGGCAAGGTTACATCTGTGAAATCTTCCACAATAGGAAAATACAATGGTCTGTGTCAGATGCTACTTTGGGTAGATGGCCAAATGCGGGCTCACACATTCCTTTCTACTTCCATTCCTGGATACTGATAACGTTTGGTTTATCTGAATGGATATAACCATAGTCTCTGGCAACCAGTTTGTTCTCAAACTAAATATTAAAACCAGGATCTAATCATGGTTTCTATTGAGAGTAAAGAGTGGTTAGCTGTAACAATAGTTATAAACATCAAGAGGTCACTAACTATGATGGGGAGAGAGAATTCAGGCAGATATATGGAATAGGATAAGGAGGGAGTATGGGAGCCAAGGGAGTACTCTTATCACCACATCATAAGTTGACTTCTGAACCAAACCAATGTGTGACACCAGCCTCATCCAGATTCTGTATGTGCACATGCTATTGATACCAGATAGAATCCATCTAGAGAAAGTCAGGATCAGGTTTAACTCCCACTGATTTCAGTGGAAGAGTAAGGCACATGGTTCAGTATCTACCACTGAAAAACAATGATGTTCAGCTTTGTCTGGGTCAGCCCCTAAATTTCTTTTTTTCCCATTGAATGGTGCATTGAGAATTATGGTTTATACACATATAAACACATATAATGCATATAAATACATTGAGAGTTATGGTTTTATTTTATTAAAAGCAAGTTCCTACCCATCATGGCTGAAGACAACAGTTTAACCTTTTCTCTCAAGCCATGAGGATCAGGAGCTTGTTTTAATGAATATCATTCTCAAGATACAATCCAAAATTCTCTACTAGATACCAGAAACAATAAAATTTGTTCTTCAGAGTGTACAAATATATGTGCCATGATGCGGGAGAGAAAGAAAGTGATCCGAGGATGCAATTCAGCTGAGGTTAAGCACTAAGATCAATTGAATAAGATTTTCACAAGTGACGAAAGAAACTCAGACTCCAGAGAGGATTTTGTATGTACGTATAAGTTATGTGAATGGACTTGATTCATTGGCTTGGATTTCACTGCTTTAGTGTATTCAGCTAGTGATATTTTGAATAAGCAAATAGATTTTAGCCTTGCCAGTTTAATGAGTGCTTAAAGTGAGAAAGAGAAAATAAACAATGATGCTAAATGTCAGCAGGGCAATATTTGACAAAGTGCGAAGGCTGCTCAAGGAGGCTGAGCAGTAAACAAGCAAATCTCTTCCTCAGTCCCGTTACCCACTTACCTGGAATTAAGAGCAACTGATATGAAACCATAACCAAAATATCAAGTTAATGATCATTTATTTGATTATTGTATAATAAATGTTTCCAAGAAAGAAAGATTGGTAGCTAGGCAGATCATCCTGTGGTTTTCTCATTTTCAGACAAACACATGAAGAGTTAGTGGTAGATAAAATATACATACAATTAAGGAAAATATTTCAGTACTGGCCGGAGGTGGGAATAGAAATAGGAAATACTTTAGTTTGTAATAGCAAACAAGATATAATTTTTGCCCTGTGTGAATGACTTAGGGGTAATGCTGGATATTAAATAGAGAATCCGTAAGGGAAATGGTAAGATGTGATGAGTGAAAGGCTCCTTAGCACTGGCAGAGCATGCATTTTTCAATTAAAATATGTGCTGCCTGAAAGTAATATTACCCAGCAAGGTGATTTCCCTCCCCTAATAATGTCTACATTAGGAATTGTTTATAGAATTTTGATAGCCTTATTTTTAAGAGGAAAAATTAATAATCTAGAAATAAAGAAGACAGAAAATGAATGAGTATCCTAAAGGCACTGGGATCTTTCCCCCTATAAAAACAGAACAATAATGGGGAGATTCTGGGAGACAAAATGTGAGTGATCTGAAGAAGGGGTGTGAGTGTGTATGTGTTGGAATAAATGCAAAGCACAATCTACAATGAGTAAACAAGACTCTCCCCCCTCAAATCTCTTTTTACCTATATAATTTACCTATATAAATAAAAGAATCAAAGGTTATCTGAAAATCCATTCCCTGTGTTCTGACTTCCAGATCCGTTGTGTGCCGTTTACCTGACTGAAACCACTGCATGACAATAGTTCCTTTACATAACCTGAACATTTTGGTTGTTTCTCAAGCTTGACAGGTAGATGCATTTATAGTATATCCCATACACTTGTCAGTATATAACCTAGTGCAGAGTGTTGACTCTGTCATGGGCATTTCATGCAATAGGGAGGTACTCACAACCCCCTCCACGCATTGACTGAACACGCAAGGGGGTTGTGGGGCTACATAAACTAGCCTCATCCACGCCATTGCTGCACATTGTCACCATGGTCCCTCAACAAATGTGCATTGGATGTTCATCCGAAAGAGTTTACTCTGGGTGCAGCTGTATGTGCAAAGAACTCTTGCAAGTGAGGAGAGACGCTGGCCAATCAGACTCCTTTTTTGCATGATGGAGCTCACTACACATACATCTGTACCCAGGGAGAACTCTTTCTAGCAAACCTCTAATGGACTTTCACCAGGGGAGTGTGGCAGCAGTGATCAGTGATGGGTGGGGCTAGCCCACATCGCCCTGTGACTGCTTCCATCCGTACATTCATTGTGTGTGTGAGCTGTTTGTACGCCCTAATTGTGTTTTGGTTGTGTGTACATTTAAGATTCTGTAAACATACAAGCAAAAATACATTCTTTGAATGTGACAAGCAGATGTTTGTATATTGTAGGCCCCCTAGCCAGGAAACTGATATTGGCTGAAACGTGCTGTCTGAATGTCAATGTCAGATCAACAGTTGTGCCTGCATAATAAGTGAAACACCCCTAAGATTAATTGCCCAATCCTAAAGCTTGCTGTCCCAAGTAAGTAAAGCAATTAAAAAATTTAAAAGAAATTGGAGGATGCAGTTTGATAAGAAAATGAGGATATGGCATAATGACTACTGTACTACATCACAAGCTGTAGATGGTAGTTGTGTTGCAGATATTTTAACAATGCCATTGCAAGTAAAAATAATAATTGGATAATGCCATGAAGATGTGTTCACACAGTTCCCCCTGCAATATATGTGTTTGCTGCTTGTGGTTTGTAGCTTAGTGCCAAGAGACTTATGGAGAACAATTTTGTGTGCATCTTTGTAGAATGCTGACCCCCATTATCAGTTTTGGAAAGCATCATTTTGCCTGTGTTGTGGCACTGACAGTTATTGATAGGTATCAAGGCCTGTTCTACCATATATATTTTTTCCACTAAGATTTTTTCATTGCTTTTTTTCTCCTTAACTTTGATTCAAAGTGAACTTCAAAGTACAGCAACAGAAATGAGTGAGAATTCAGTCAATTAAGGGTGAGACTTTAAGTGTCTCATTGAAATACAGTGTAAAATTCTTCATCACCAAAGAGTTACTTTTAACACTCCTTTCAGTGTAAGCTGGAATAAGTAATGCTCATTATAAATGAGTGAGTGTTGGCACCAAGCTGAGTCACATTAAAATTCAGATGTCATGGAAGAGATTGAGAGGGGGTTGGACTTGATGGCCTTGTAGGCCCCTTCCAACTCTACTATTCTATGGTTGTATGATTCTTTGTCCTGGGAAAAGAAAGGCAAACCTGCCACATGTGGGGCAATGAAGGAAAATTTACAGTATATTTGATTAAGGGGGGAGGCTGTACTGATTCTGATTGTTAGCTTGTTTAAGACCCATTTCACGCATTACATGGGGACAAACTTGTTTACTTCTGAACACAGATAAGAGGGGGAGCTTTGGCAACTTCAGAAGTGCAGGGTCCCTTCATGATAGTCACAGCCACACACCCCTTCTAATATTATAGAATAATCTGGCCTGGCTTGAATACTACTTTTTACTTCTCTGTCACTGTCACCATTTAGCTATCCTTTCTCACTGTCAGAGATACTGCTTGGATGTCAGAATTCATTGATTATACATACATTGGTGCATCTAGATATTTTTAGACCCTGGATTTAGTGAGTAGCAGCCAATGTGGTGGGTCAGAGCCACAGAGCAACCCCCTCCCCCCAGTACCAGAATTGCTGCAGCTTACCTGGGCGGGGCTGGGGCAGAACAGAGTGACAATGTTAGGGCTATGCAGACGCATCAGTGAAGCCATTCCAGCACTCCTGTTAGTATGTCTCTGCAGCCCCAACCTTGCTGCTGCACCTGCAGCACATGTCCCATCCAGGTAAGATGCAGTGATGCGGGTGTTTGGGGCAGCTCCTCTCCATTACGTCAGCTGCTTCTGGACTTAACGATCTTACAGAGGGCTACCTGTAGATGGCCAGATATGCATTACTTAGATGTGGAGAATGCAATTAGAATTTCTCTTCTCCCCCATCAACTGCCATTCACTGTTTTATAACTGTTTTTATATTCCAGATAGGTTAGAACAAGTAAACAAAAAACAGTTTACCAAATCTTTTTTTTTTTTTAAAGAAATACTCGGAGCATGTACAGTTTTGCATTGTAAACCCACTCAAATTATAGCACCATCAGGATTAAAATGGTGTGTGCTTCTGCTACCCTGATGCTAAACAGAGTTAACTTGGGGAAAAGTATCATTTCACTGTAGAAAATATACTCAGCTGACTTTTTGACAGGCCACCTGCCTCTTTTTAAAATGCCAAAAATATTTTTAAACATAAGAACAAAGCATGTTGTGGATCAGCCCTGGTGGGTCCTGGCATGCCAGTGCCGATCCAGGGGCTGATGTGGGGCCTGTTTGCTGCTGCCTTCATCATCTGCCACTCTCTGGGTGGTCATTGAGAGGGGCCTGGGCTGTGGGACCCTGGACTTTGGCCTCAAGGTCCAGCCCTAGCTGCACCATTGTGAATATGTTACATGTGCATTTTTATCTGGTGCTGCCAGCTGCCCCAACCTCACCGCAACTTGTCCCATTGCGATCAGTGGTGTGTTGCCACCAGGAGGTTGCCAGTACTTCCACCACCATCCCCATGAGTCACTACTGTATTTTGCTAGGAAAGAGTCATAGCTGTTGGGGCTTACATGTGTTGGATGCATATATGCATCACATACCTTTTGTCTTCCCCTGCCCTCTCAGCTGCTTGGAACATATCCAGGGCCCTTATCGTGCAAACCTCATCAGCTTCCTCTCTCTTGGAAGAGACATTTCAGCCCAGAATTTTACATGATGTAACATATTCAGAAAAGCACTGAGACAATGGAAGAAAAAGAGTTAAACAATTTAATATGATGTAAATAGTGTTTAAAACGACCAGTGCCAAGAGAATTAAATATATTGGAATAGATAAAAAATTAATTTAGATAACATGCTTTAAAAACCACTTGAATTTTCTAGCAGCTGTGTAGCTTTCCTTGTCAGATCTCTATTGAACTTATATATGCAAGAGCCCATTTCATGCAAACTCTTTCCTGACGTTGTGACTCATAAATGCTTCATAACACTTAAACAGTTTTCAGTTTAGCAACACTATGTAAGATCACACCAATTAATATATTCTAAGGGAAGAACCATATGTTAATACTGAAATGCAGGGCTGTGGTGCTCAGTAATTGCAGTTGCTGTGGGTGAAGTCCTGATTATAAAGAAATGAATGTGCAGTATATTTAGATTTATTCAAATTTCCAGAGAGGAAGATACAGTGTTGACTGGTGAAGAATGAGATGCTACCGTTGGGGAGAGAAGAAAAGAATTCATTGAAATAACAGTTTGCAAAATATCAGAGACAGATATAAAAACAAAACCACTTCTTTACAGCTGATCATTTCGGGAAACGAAATTGCTAAGTGAAACAGATGTCTTTTCTTTTCTCAGCTTGGCTGACATAAATCACAGATGCCCATTAGCCAAAAGATGTGTGTGAACATTTTACGCTTAAGACAGAAAATGAGAACTTCACTGACAGTTTTAAGTTTTTGTTTTGTTTTTGTTTTTGCAGAGAATGGTGACAGTTTTTATCTGGGACAGTTTCTGAAAGTGTATTTTTTCTGGAAGTAGATAATAATGATAGCACAAGTGGTAAATAGAAAGTACTAGCAGTAAATGCATCTGTATTGGAATTGTTTTAAATATGTTTTTTTTAAAGGTTTATTGTTTTATCAGTTGTTCTTTGCCACCCTGGGCTCCTTTTTGGAGGAAAGGTGGGATATAAATTTAACAAATGATGATAATCAGGGGTTCATAAATGGGTGTACCTGTTTGATTACTGGCAAATGAAATTTTTATTCTGGTGTGATCTACTAAGAAGGGGAAGATCTCTAAAAGGCCAAATTGTTCAAGCAATGTGCTTGGGAACATAGGAGGTTGCCTTACACTGAATCAGACGCTTGATCCATTTAGCTTACTATTGTCTACACAGACTGGCAGCTGCCCAGGGTTTCAAGCAGGATTCCATCCCAGCCCTACCTGGAGATGCCAAGGATTGAACTTGGGCCCTTCTGCATGCAAGGCAGATACTTAACTTCTTGGAGCTATTGTTGTGGCTCGTCTGTCATTTATGACTTGTGTTGCTGTTTACTTTCTCCTACAGAAAGTGGAGGAAGGAACTAGAGGATAAACTATATCTTTGATTTGACTAGAGATGACTTAGTGGATGAAGTGACAGTTGTGGGAACTCTGTGGGAAATTGACCACGTTATACTTGAATTTTGGATTTTAAAGGAAGCAAACAAGGAAGCAGAACAATTATAAGTAAGGTCCAATAGCTACTATGGCTACTATGGACTGCCTTCAAGTCGATCTCGGCTTATGGCTACCCTATGAGGGATTTCATGGTAGGCGGTATTCAGAGGGGGTTTACCATTGCCTCCCTCTGAGGCTAGTCCTCCCCAGCTGGCTAGGGCCTACTCAGCTTGCCACAGCTGCACAAGCCAGCCCCTTCCTTGTCCGCAACTGCCAGCTGGGGGGCAACTGAGCTCCTTGGGACTCTGCAGCTTGCCCATGGCTGCACAGGTGGCAGGGCACATAACCCCTGAGCCACTCACTGTGGAGGTGATCTTTAGCTGGACTTTTACCCAGGAGACACGAGTGGGGATTTGAACTCACAGACTCTGGACTAGGGTTGCCAGGTCCATGGCCTGAGACTGATCCTATATCTTTAAGAGAAGAGAAAGTCAGCCAAGTGTAGGTGTTCTTGCAACTCTGTAATGGGAAAAACCACAAAGTGGAATTCTCCTTCCCCCCTCCACAACTTTTAAAGATACAGAAGACCTCTTGGAGGCTGGGCCTGGCAATCAAGAGGTCTTCTGTATCTTTAAAAGTTGTGTATGGGGAAGGAAAAATTCCACTTTGTGGTTTTTCCCATTACAGAGTTTCAAGAACACCTGCACTTGCCTGACTTTCTCTTCTCCTAAAGATACAGGATCAGTCTCAGGCCAAGAACCTGGCAACCCTACTCTGGACTCCCAGCCAGGCTCTCCTCCCCACTGTGGCAAGTGACCCTAATGAGAAAAGGAGTCCAAGATGGGTGGGGGTTTCTAAAAAAGGAAATTCTAAAGGCAGAATGGCAAACAATTCCAATAAGGAAAAAAGGTGAAAGCCAGTAGAAGAAACCAGTGTGGCTTCACAAAAAGTTTAGAGATGACCCAAAAACAACAAAAAATGACACATGCAGGAAGTGGAAGGAAGGCCAGGCTTCAATGGAAGAGTACAGACAGGTCGCACAGAATTGCAGGGATGGCATCAGGAAGGCTAAAGCTGAGAATGAGCTGAGGTCAGCAAGGGATGCTAAAATCAACAGAAAAGCTTTGGCAAAGCTTTTAACAAAGTTCCCCATGATAGCTAAATGTGGGCTGGATGGAACAACTATCAGGTGGATCCATGGTTGGCCACAGAATCGTAGTCTTAAGACTGCTTATCAATGGTTCCTTCTCTAACTGGGGGGAGGTAATGACTGAGATACCACAGGGCTTAGCCCTAGGCCCAGTACTCTTCAACATTTTTATTAATGACTTGGATGAAGAGATGCAGGTAATGCTTATCAAATTTGTTGATGATACAAAATTGGGAAGGATAGCTAATACTCTGAAGGACAGAAACAAAATTCAAAGTGATATTTATAGGCTGGAATATTGGGCTGAAAACAACAGAATGAAGTTGAATAGGGATAAGTGCAAAGTTGAACAATTAGGGGGAAAGAAACCAAATGCACAGTTATAAGATGGGGGATACTTGGCTCAGCAATATTATGTGCAAGAAGGATCTTGGAATTGTTGTTGATCACAAACTGAATATGAGCCAACAGTGTGATGTGGCTTCAAACAAGGCAACTGCTATTTTAGCCTGCATTAACAGAAGTATAGTTTCCAAGTTGTGTGAAGTATTAATTCTACTCTGTTTGGCATTAGTTAGGCCTCATCTTGAGTACTGCATCCAGTTCTGGGCAAAACACTTTAAGAAGGATGCAAAAGAACTGGAACAGGTTCCAAGGAGGGCAACAAGAATGATTAGGGGACTGGAAAAAAAAAACCCTATGAGAAAAGACTGAAAGAACTGGGCATGTTTAGCCTTGAGAAGAGAAGACTGAGGGGAGATATGATAGCACTCTTCAAGTACTTGAAAGGTTGTCACATAGATGAGGACCAGGATCTCTTCTTCACCATCCCAAAATGGAGGACACAGAATAATGGGCTTAAATTACAGGAAGCCAGATTTCGCCTGAACATCAGGAAAAACCTCCTAACTGTTGGAGTGGTACAACAATGGAACCAATTACATAGGGAGGTGATGGGCTCTCCAACACTGAAAGCATTCAAAAGGCAACTGGACCTGTCAGGTATGCTTTAACTTGGATTCTTGCATTGAGCAGGGGGTTGGACTTGATGGCCTTATAGGGTGCTTCCAACTCTAATATTCTATGATTCTGTGAGGTGAAGGTGTCACAAAGAGATTAGCTAGCAACTTCAAAATGTAATCCTCAAGTGTTTTCAAGTCAAAAGCTGGAGCATATCTAGCCAGTCAAGGCTGAAGTGCAACATGATAGGGAAGGTAGTAGCACATATCTGGAAGGAGAGACAAAAGCATATATGTCTATCATTACATATTGTATATGTCAAGCCTGCACATGTGACTAGGGATGGAAAGACCTGTCAATGTAGGTTCTCTCAGTTTCTCATTTTTCCAATCTTACACTCAGTTCTCCACTTTTCTACAATTTGCAATTTTTTAAAAAATTCCTCATGAAAATTCTTCGCTTTAGTGCGAATTTCTCCTAATAAACACATTTTTGTAGGCAGTTTTCACTAATGTACACATTTTTGCAAGCGGTTTCTTGTCATATAATGCATTTTTGGATTTTATTTTCACTGATATATTCATTTATAATAAGGGTATGTGGTGTAATTTTAAATCTATGTAATCCATTTTGGGACCCACATTCCAGGTGACAGGTGGATAACAAAAATAAATTATTATTATTGTTATTGTTACTCACACTATCATAAAGTATGCATTTTTGTAAACATTGTTTGATTGCCAAACTTCTTTGTAAAATTAGAATAAGTGCTAACTTTGAAGGATGGCTGTGTTTTGGATCACATATTGTTTCGGAAAATGCGAATTTGATAGATTCATCTTGAAATGAGAACTGAATCAAATTTTTCACCCATCTCTCATTGTGAAACTAAACATAGCCCATCAGCTAGCAATCTGCAAAAGTACTTCAAGGATGCCATGCCAACTGACTCTTCTTATTTTGGTGAGTAGTGAATAAACAGGTAACGTAGGACGCAGATAAGCATTAATGTTTTGCTTATGATAATCATCCAAATTTTGAAGTTGTGGAGATATAGGAAGATGGCAAAGCACTCACAGAGCATTTGGGCGTGGGGGATCAATTATGTTTCCTAACCATAGCTAGTAGGAATTTTAGTCTAGCAACAAAAGGGGAGGCAAGGACTTGATTCTTCTGCATGTCACAGCTCAGATTTGTGGAAATACTTACAATTCTAAGATTTCAGATTGTTAGCCCTAAGGGTGGCATGCTAAAAAAAACAAACCCAATCAAGCAGGAAACAAAGAATAGAATAACGCAAGGCAGGTCTGCATATTTCTCTCCATTTCTTGGTGGGCTTCCTTGGAAAGATTGGCAGTTGAAATTTAGAAAACCAAGTTTTGAAATGGTTAAGAGCTCTCTGAAAGATCGTTTAGCAGCAATTAGAAACACAAAAGTAGTATTAGAGTTTGGGAGGAGAGCATTTGTTAATGCAAATGCTCAATGTGCTTTATAGCCTAATCCTATCCATAGAAAATCAGAATAAGTCCCCCAAGTTTAGTGAATCTTATTCCCACATAGCACTGTCAATTTAGGTAGGGATGCGGGAGAAATTCAATTCAGTTCACATTTAAAGCTGAAGCTATCAGACTCACACTTTCCAAAACAATATGAGAACTAAAACAGAGCCATCCTTTGGAATTTGCACTTATATGAATTTTGCCATGTAGTTCTCCAACCAGACAGTGTTTACAGAAATGCATATATTAGAAGAAAGTTCACATAAAAATGAATATATTAGTCAAAATAACATTCCATAATGTATTACGTTAAAATAAATTTCTTGCAAAAATATGTTGTTGTTATGTGCCTTCAAGTCGATTACGACTTATGGCGACCCTATGAATCAGTGACCTCCAAGAGCATCTGTCATGAACCACCCTGTTCAGGTCTTGTAAGTTCAGGTCTGTGGCTTCCTTTATGGAATCAGTCCATCTCTTGTTTGGCCTTCCTCTTTTTCTACTCCCTTCTGTTTTTCCCAGCATTAGTGTCTTTTCTAGGGAATCCAGTTTTCACACTTCCTTCATCTTGGTCTAATCCTGCTTTCCAAATGATATGTTCTGCATATAGATTAAATAAATAGGATGATAAAATACACCCCTGTCTCACACCCTTTCCGATTGGGAACCAATAGGTTTCTCCATATTATGTCCTTACAGTAGCCTCTTGTCCAGAGTATAGGTTGCGCATCAGGATATTGTCTTTATGCATTCTTCCCTGATACTGTCTATGACTTCATTCCATAGTTCTTCTGATTCTGTGTCAACTAAGTTTAAAGCCTCAAATCTCTTCCTTATTTGATCTTTATATTCTTCTGGGATGTTATTTAAATTGTATTTTGGCATTATGATTGCTCTGTTCTTCTTTAGCTTTACCCTGATTTTCAATATGACCAGTTCATGATCTGTACCACAGTCTGCTCCTGGTCTTGTTTTCACAGAAAGTATGGAACTTCTCCATCTTCTGCTACCAATTATATAATCAATTTGATTCCTATATTGACCATTTGGTGATGTCCATCTGTACAGTTGTCTTTTCAGTTGCTCAAAAAACGTGTTCGCAAGAAACACATTATTGGCCTCACAGAATTCAATAAGTCTTTCTCCTGCTTCATTTCTGTCTCCTAAGCCCCATTTACCCACAATTCCTATTTCTTCTCTGTTCCCTACTTTTGCATTCCAGTCCCCCATGATTATGAGAACATCTTGTTTTGGTGTGTGATTAATATTCTCTTGTACTTCTGCTTGAAATCGCTCCAATTCCTCCTCTTTTGCATTTGCCGTTGGAGCATAGACTTGGTGATGGTTATGTTATTAGGTTTCCCATTTAATCTCATTGTTATCACTCGCTCAGACCTTGCGTTGTAGCTCCTTGCTTTTGCTACATCACTTCTCACTATTAAAGCAACCCCATTTCTTCTTAATTTCTCATTTCCTGAATAAAATATTTTGTAGTTGCCTGATTGAAAATGTACCATTTCCCGTCCATTTTAATTCACTCACGCCAAGTATTGTAATGTTGATGCATTCTATTTCTTGCTTGACAATTTCTAACTTTCCCTGGTTCATGCTTCTCACATTCCATGTTCCTATTGTGTGCGTCGTACAACTCTGGACTCTCCTTTCGCATCTGTGCGCATCAGCCTCTGGGCTTCCTTTCGGCTTTGACCCAGCTGCGTCATTAGTTACAGAGTTACTTGTACTTGTCCTTTGTTCTTCCCCAGTAGCTTAGTGAGTGCCTTCTAACCTGGGGGTCTCATCTTCTAGCAATATCTCGTGTTGCATTTTGGATACTCTGTTCATAGGGTTTTCATGGTAAGAGGTATTCAGAGGTGGATTACCATTGCCTTCCTCTGACTTCGGATGCACGTTAGTCTGGTGTCTCAGCTTTGACCATTCCGCCATGGGTGCCTGCTAGGAGTCTAGCCTCTTGGTCTAGACTCCTGACGGCATTGCTCTCAGCTTCTTCAACACTCTCAAACCCCCTCACCACGTTAAGGTGTGCATCCTAAAGGGGGTAAAATATGTATATTGGTAAAAACTACATAGAAGAATATTTTATTAGGAGAAATTTGCACTAAAATGCTGAACCATTTTCGTAACCATTTTTTAAAGACAATCCACAAATTGCTGCAGAAACATGGGAAACTATGTTTCAGATCAGAAAGATGAGAAATGGAGAGAAGTGAAACTGACAGATCTTTCCATTCCTAGTCTTAGTTTGCTTCCAGATGACCTGTTTACCGAGCATTATCCTTATTTGTTTGCACAAAGTTTTGGTAGAGATTATGTGTCATTGGGTACTTATTGAGCATTCATTCTGATTTGTTTGTGGAGAGATTATATGACCTTGCATCAATCAAGTGTTATCCCACGCTTTCCATTGCATTTCCCCACCACTTTCCTTATAGCAAAAAGTCCAGTTTTTTTGGGAAATGGATTTGTTGTGCAAGTGTGCCAAATCAACTTTAATTGTGCAATCTGAATGTGCTGATATGTGTTTTAATTCAATCCAAAAATATCAATCGTCTGGAAGTGCTAATAGAAGAATGTGTCGAGGAGTCAAGTTTGTAGTCAGGGACATCAGTTGGAATTAGTCAAACAAGAACTTTTTAGGCAATTCTGAGGCTGTAAATGCAGGACTTTGCATACCAGATATCCTGTTCAAGGGGATGGAGCAACTCCCCTATGAGAAAAGGTTGCAGCATTTGCAACTTCTTCATTTAGAGAAAAGGCGAGTAAGAGGAAACATGATAAAAGTATATACAATTATGCATGGCATGGAGCAAGTGGATAGATAAAAGTTTTCCTCCCTCTCTCACAAGACTAGTGTTTTGGAAGTTTCACTTCAATCAATGAACTGTCTCACTGTGTGCTCTGCATCTATTGACCATTAAGCACAATAGATATAATTAGTCAATTGAAAGGGTCCCTGCTTGAATTCTTTCCTTATTACTTTCCTCAAGTTTAAGCATGCCTCTGATTGGTTAGACTGATATTCTCAGGGCTATCATCACTTCCAATTCCTCCTCCTTCTTCCCGTAATTCTCTCTTCCTACCTTTTGAATTCAGCTAGTGTAGATGATTTCACATATACGCTCATGGGGTCTGAACTGGCGGTGACCGACCAGGAGAGAGACCTCAGGGTTGTAGTGGACAGCATGATGAAAATGTCGACCCAGTGTGCGGCAGCTGTGAAAAAGGCAAATTCCATGCTAGGGATAATTAGGAAAGGTATTGAAAATGAAACAGCCGATATCATAATGCTGTTGTATAAATCTATGGTGCGGCCGCATTTGGAATACTGTGTACAGTTCTGGTCACCTCATCTCAAAAAGGATATTCTAGAGTTGGAAAAGGTTCAGAAGAGAGCAACCAGAATGATCAAGGGGATGGAGCGACTCCCTTACGAGGAAAGGTTGCAGCATTTGGGGCTTTTTAGTTTAGAGAAAAGGCGGGTCAGAGGAGACATGATAGAAGTGTATAAAATTATGCATGGCATTGAGAAAGTGGATAGAGAAAAGTTTTTCTCCCTCTCTCATAATACTAGAACTCGTGGACATTCAAAGAAGCTGAATGTTGGAAGATTCAGGACAGACAAAGGGAAGTACTTCTTTACTCAGCGCATAGTTAAACTATGGAATTGGCTCCCACAAGATGCAGTAATGGCCACCAGCTTGAATGGCTTTAAAAGAAGATTAGACAAATTCATGGAGGAGAGGGCTATCAATGGCTACTAGCCATGATGGCTGTGCTGTGCCACCCTAGTCAGAGGCAGCATGCTTCTGAAAACCAGTTGCTGGAAGCCTCAGGAGGGGAGAGTGTTCTTGCACTCAGGTCCTGCTTGCGGGCTTCCCCCAGGCACCCAGTTGGCCACTGTGAGAACAGGATGCTGGACTAGATGGGCCACTGACCTGATTCAGCAGGCTCTTCTTATGTTCTTATGTTCTTATTAGGCTTTCCTATCCACATGTACTTTCTTAATAAAATTAGTTTATTTTGTTTAAGATAAACACCACTCTTTTCCCTATACTTTTATATCTCCAGTGAACTTTGCTGCATAAAGCAACTCTCTTCATAGGGTCATGGGCCCAGACATAATTTGAGAGTTATAAAAGGAAAAAGAAAAAGGAGTCTGTGGAGTCTGTAACACAGACAGATTAGATAAGAAAGAATGGATACTTCTGAATCTGCTAGGAGGTCTGATGCCATTGAGCTGCTAAATGACACAAACTACAGAAGATGGTCCTTTCAGATGAAAATGCTGCTCAATACTTTGGGGTTAGCCTTTGTCCTTGAAGAACCAAGGCCAGAGGCGTCTGGAAAGAAACAAGATGAATGGGATGCTGCAAACAGGAAAGCCACAGAACACATATCTCTAGCTGTAAGTGATAATTTAATTTACCATATTGAAGGTAAGCAAATTGCAAGCAAAATGAGGGAAAGGTTGAGGCAATTTTTCAACAAAACACAATGAATACTCAAGTTTCCTTGATGCTACAACTCTGTAGCAAGAGGCTTAAAGATCCAAAGAATCTGTCTCTCTCTGTGCAATCTATCTGTTTGTTTATTACACATATCCCACCCTTCCCCCCAGTAGGAGCCCAAGGTGCCAAACAAAAGCCCTAAAATACTTTAAAACATCATCAAAACAGACCTAAAATATATTAAAACAAAATGTCTTTAAAAACATTTTTTTAAAAGCTTAATTTTTTTAAAAAAAAGAAGGTTAAAAACATTAAAAAGCAATTCCAACACAAATGCAGACTGGGTTAAGGTCTCAACTTAAAAGGCTTGTTGAAAGAGGAAGGTCTTCTGTAGATGTCAAAAAGATAACAGAGATGGCACCTGTCTAATATTTAAGTGGAGGGAATTCCAAAGGGTAGGTGCCACTACACTAAAGGTCCATTTCCTATGTTGTGCAGAACAGATATCCTGATAAGATGGTATCTGCAGGAGGCCTCACCTGCAAACCACAGTGATCGACTGGGAATATAAGGGATAAGATGGTCTTTCCGGTATCCTGGTCCTAAGCAGTATAGGGCTTTGTACACCAAAACTAGAACCTTGAACTTGGCCCGGTAGCTAACAGGTAACCAATGCAATTCTTTCAGCAGTGGGGTGACATGTTAGTGATACCCTGCCCCAGTGAGCAGTCTCGCCACCACATTTTCCACCAGTTTCAGCTTCTGGACCAACCTGCATAGAGTGCATTATGGTAATCCAGCCTGGAGGTTACCAGTGCATGGACAACAGAGGTCAGGCTATTCTAGTTCAGTAAAGGCACAGCTGTCTTACCAGCTGAAGCTGGTGAAAGGCACTCCTAGTCAAAGAACTCACCTGGGCCTCTAGTGACAAGCATGGATCCAGGAGCACCCCCAGACTATGGACCTGTTTTTTTTCAGAGGGAGTACGACCCCATCCAAAGCAGGCAACTGACCAATTATCCAAACTCAAGAACCACCAACCCACAGCATCTCTGTCTTGCTAGGATTTAGACTCAATTTATTGGCCCTCATCCAGCCCACCACTGAATCCAGGCAGCAGTCCAGGTCTTGCATGGCCTCTCCTGATTCAGATATTACAGAGAAATAGAGCTGGGTATCATCAGTGTACTGTTGACTCCTCACCCAAAATCTTCTGATGACCATTCCCAAGGACTTAATATAGATGTTAAACAGCATGGGGGGTAAGATGGTACCCTGTGGCACCACACAGCACAACTGCTGGGGGGCCGAAAGACAACCACTCAATGCTATTCTTTGAAAATGTCCCTGGACATAGGATCAGAATCACTGTAAAACAGTGCTTCCAATACTCATCTCGCCAAGTCGGACCAGAAGGATACCATGGTCGATGGTGTCAAAAGCTGCCAAGAGATCAATTAAGAATAACAGGGTCACAAGGAACCCAAGGCAGCATACATGTGGTTCCCAGGTGGTCTCCCATCAAGGCACTGACCAGACCCAGACCTGCTTAGCTTCAGCAAAGTGGTGGCCTCATGTGCCTTCAGATCATATCCTGGGACCTCATGAACAATGGGGTGGTGAGAGATGGTATAGATGCTTTGTAGGCATCAGGGTAAGACTTCAAGGCACCACTGCACTCACAGACAACATACTGGTGTCCCCTGCTCTAGCATAATCAGCAAACAGAATTCAAGTTGAGGCCCAAGAAGTAGAAATAGAATTGACTCTAATTGGTTAGCATCATCATGGACCAGGAGCACTTTCTCTTGTAGAGGTAAATAGTTGGCATGCATTCCTTTGAGGACACTGCACTGCACTTGGTGTCACATCAAGGAGAAATGTTCTTAGTCATGGGTACTAGGTGGCTTAGCCCTCACTGGCAGGGATTCTGCAAAGAGCAGGTATAATGTGAATCTGTTCAATAGCACTCAGAGATACAGTGTACCCACAACAGTCCTTGTAATAACCCTACCTGTCATAATGATAACCATTTTGCAGAGAGGGGGATGCAAGTTCCTGAGCTCCTTTGGTAACATGGTCTTTCTGGAATGATATTCCCTCTGGTCTTCCTCTAGTTCTGTGCATACATCAGATGATGTGATGTGGGCAACAGACACAAACAAAAAGTGAACCTATGATTTGTTCAAAGAATCAGTTTCCTTCCTTGGTTGAGCTGTGCTGGAGGAAGGAAGATACCTTCTGTCCCCTGTATAGTTTGGTGTCAAACTCTCTTTGCACTTAGATTGCTTCCCTAGAATCAAAATCATCAGAAGGGGAGATGGCCAAACAGACCCAGAAGAAGTCTTGCCAACACACAAAAGCCACCATCCCAAAAATTGCTATGATGCACCACTGCTGAAGAACCAAGTGTAACAGCCTGGGCCCTTAGTTAGGTCAGTATTGTCTATATTACAGAAAAGAGGAAGCTCAGAAAGCAGTGGATTTAACCAAAGCCAGCTAATGAGTTTGTGGCTGAGATAAGCTTAGAAATGAGGTTTTTACAGTTCACGCTCTTAACCAATATACAGAATCAGCTCTCAGAACTAATGATGCTGAAATAGTGTGTGTTTTATAAACATTTTCAGCCCCTGTCCCTTGAGAAACATGCCATCTCCATTGGCCTTTTTTGTACTCCTTTGTGAAAGAGTGTAAAACCGTTCACAAGGAGGCAAGTGCTTTGAGAAAGAGAGAACATGACATGCAGCTTCTCCTGTTTTCCCACCTGCCATCAGCACATTTGCATGGATGTCTGAGGCAGAGAAGTCTTTGCACATAGACCTCTATGTGGGTAGACTTCACTCTGTCTGGAACCCTGCTTAATCATGGTTCTAGAACCTGGAGAAGCCTCTGTGCATAAAGGTCTATTTCCAAACACTTCTCTGTGTCAGCAATCTGCATGAATTCATGGATAGCGGAGGCAGAGCTAGAGGGAGCCGTGCAAGATTGGGGGTGTGGCTGCAGGCATTGCCTACAGCTTTCTACACGTGTTAGCTCTTCACATGATGGAACGACAGCATTTGCATCTGGATGTGATGCCCAATGTAGATGTTGCTTAAAGCTAGTTCCTGCCAAAGGTCTTGCCGCATGGTGCTGGCGAGCAATGAAACCCCAGAACTTTAAGGCTGCCTCCATTCTTTCAAACCAAGGCACAGTCAGGTTGCTGTTTAACTGCCACCCCCGATCTGAGAATGAGCAACAACAAAGGCTTGAGCAGAGTATGTCCCTTATGCACCTTAACGGCTGATGCCTTTTTACAAGCCAAGAAAAACGGGAATAAACTCCTGATGTGCATAAAGGGAAGACTCTCACAAATCTTCAGTTGATGGTTTTTGGGGTGCGTTAGTGGGAAGGTGAGTCATCCTTTACACAGGAGATGTTGTTGATCCCTGAAGCCTGTGGTGAGTTCAAAATATAGCACTGGTTATAAAATAGTTGCCATTTGAGACAGCAAGTGATATAAAGTATTATTTATTATGTTCCATCTTCTCAAAATTGAATTAATGATTATGATTAATTTTTGTATTGGCTAATATGACTGAAGATGATCGTGCACATCACTGTTGCAGCTTTTACTAATGTTTCTCTGTTCTTAATTAGGCAGGGGAAATAAACCTTTCTGCAATCTGCTTTTTTAAAAAAATCTGCCATGCTTTCTTGGTTCATTCTGAAACATTATTATAGGTCTTCTGATATATTTCTCCTATAAGGTCGATACATATTTCCTTATTCACACTATTCAGGATGCATTTTAATAGCATGCAAATGTCTAGCAGATTGCTTACACATACAAAAAGTTGTTGCTGCTGTTAACATTTAAATATAATGAAATCAGTATGCAAATATGATCATTAGGAACATAACCGTATGGCTGATTATTTGTATGGGGGGGGGGAAAGACCCAGATTGTTTGCATGAACTTACTTGATGCACATAAAATGAAAAGTGCCTTTTTTCTGAATATATTTCTACCTGAATTGGTGTTAGTAATATGAGACAAGATCAGTCTTGTCATTAGTTCAATTTTGAATTGAGCCTATTATTAGCTATTCACATTTATCTGGGAAGCAAGTTCCATTGAACTCTGTGCTGCTAACTTCCAAGTCGACATGTGTGGAAGAAATTAAAGATTTGTTCTTCCAACATCAAAGGGTTTTATTATATTAATGCACAACCCCATTCTCATGAAGGTATAGGATTTGGAAGGAGTCCTTGGGTGTTAAGATATGGTTAGTAGTCGAAGATAGATGGATTTATGGTCAATACTAAAATCCTCATGAACATTTGTCAACATTTTAGTTTGAATTTCTCCTGATAAACACATTTTTATATCTAATTTTGACTAATGTACACATTTTTGCATGCAGTTTCTCCTGTTATTATCATTAATATATTCATTTTTATGCACATTTCCCCTACTACATGCATGTTTTTTCTGAACATTGTTTGGTTGAAGAACTGCATTAATTCAAATAAGTATGAATTTTGAAGGATGGCTGTTTCGGTTCCCATATTGTTTTGGAAAGATGGATTTTATAAATTTGGCTTCAAATGTGAACCAAATTGAATTTCTCCCCTATCCCTACTGAACACACATGAAAATAATGTTTTTGCAGAGCGGGGAAGGGAGATCTGACATTGGATTTCTCTTTACAATAGGGGTAGTTAATTATTTTTTGACCTATGGGCTGCATTTACCTTTGATAAACCTCCAGAGGTCACATGTTAGTGGTGGGTGTGGCCTCTTGCACATGTGCTTATACACAAAGATGCAGATCTCTCCTCCTTACTTGTACAGATTAGCCAAGGACGGGGAATACCAACCCATCTCTGCTAATCAGCATGTGTTTTTAAATTGCTTTTAAAAAAATGTGTTTTTAAATTTGTATATTTGTTTTTAATGTTTTTAATTGTAAACCGCCCAGAGAGCTTCGGTTATGGGGCGGTATACAAATGCAATCAATCAATCAATCAATTTGATGACCAGGGAGGGGATGATTTACACTCTCCAAAAGGTGCTGGGCCCACCCCACTGCTGTGTCTTCCCCCCTTTTTTCCACCACTGCCAAAATTGATGGGGTCTTGGAGGACCAGAAAAATTTGCCTAGGATTCTAGATCAGGCCCCCAGGTGGAGAGGAGTTAGCCACTGCTGCTCCACAACATTGGAGATCTATCTCTGACACTAGAAAGGGAGATCTAATATGTATCCCAAGTGTACAAGCTTTGAGCCAGGACGTTTGTGGTTCATATCTCAGGTCAGACATGAATTCACATGGTGGGCTTAAGCACGCCACAATTTTTTCAGCCTCAGACCTGAGCCATTCTCATCTTCAAAGTGGAAAAGCTTATAGAGTTATAATCACAGAGATGGAAGGCACTTCAAATCTAGTCTTAACTTCTGGAAATTCACTACTACAGCATCTGCAATAGGTGACCATTGAGCCTCTTCCTAAAAACCTCTAACAATGCTGAGTCCATCATCTCCTGAAGCAGTCTTTCCAGCTTGGCTCATCATGAAGTTCTTCCTAACGCTTAGTCTAAATCCTTTTTCTTGTTATTTGAACCCACTGGTTTGGGTCCTGCCCTCTGGAGCTACAGAGAACACATTTACTTCCTCACTTATGTAGCAGACCTTGCAAGACTTGAAGATGGTTATTGTAAAACCTGTTAATCATTTCTTGTCCAGGATAAGTATACCCAACTCCTTCAGTTTTTCCTCATTTCCTTGCTCTGCAGGCCCCTCACCATCTTTGTCGCCCTCCCCTGAACATGTTCCACTTTGTTGGCATCGTTAAACAGTGGTGCCCAGAACTAGACACTGTACTCCAGGTGATGTCTGACCAAAGCAGACTAAGTTCTTGGAAGGATTTGTGAGATTGGTATGTGGAGCGCTTTGAGCAGCTCAGAGCATTATATTTATGCCAAGCATTATCTATTAAACCATAAATTTTGTAGGCAACACACTCTGTTTCACCAGATGTGTGAAACAGAAACCAACTGAAATGAAGTTAAAGCAAAGAACATATATTGATTACTAGGTTGTCAAGCATGATTGCAAATTAATTGAAACATCATCTGCATTTTCTGGGGGAGGGGGAATTTGCTTTTTGTTTAAGATAAAAGGAGTTGCCTTATAATGATTCAGGCCATTGGTCCATATAGCAGAGGAGTGGGGAATCTGGCTCTCCAGCTGTTGTTGGACTACAACTCTCATCATCCCTGATCGTTGACTATGCTGACTGAAGTCTAACCACATCTGGAGGGCCATAGGTTTTGACTCCTGTCATAGAGGGTGCTATTATCTTCTGTGAACAGACATATCTCCAAGATCTCAGGCTGAGGTCTTCTCAGCCCTTCTGTCTTAGTTCTGATAATGGGCAATGCCTGAGATTGTATCTGAGATATTCTCCATGCAAAGCATGTGCTCAACCACTGACCTATGGCCTTTCACTAATAACCATGAAACAGCTTTATGAATCGATAGCTAGCTTCCGCTCTTCAGGAGATAGCACTGTTTGGTGGATGGGTAAGCAGTAGAAATATATTAACCTTAAGGTCACAGACAAAGAACCTAGGGAGACTGCAGGATTTCCCACAAGATTCTGTTCCTCAGTTACTCTTTAGGAACAAACACAAAGTTTTATTTCTAAACAAATTGGGCAGCCCCAGCACCAGTTGCACTGCTTTCTTTAATTATCATGTATTCCACCATGTCCTTTATCTGCTTAGAGAATTTACAACTAACACAGCAGGTTGTGAATGTTTAATAGATTCTTTTTCAAGGAAAGAAAAGGTCAGCATTAACATAAAATTCTTCTTTAAGATTTGTGGCACAAATGTTCCATGGCACAGAACAGGTGTTGCTGGAAAAACGAAAATCTGCAATGGGAGCTGAGCTCTAATGATTATTCTGTGCATTAAGGATACTGGATAATGAGAACCTTAATGCTACATATACACACTCTGTGTTGTATCAAGTAGACATAAATGGAAAGGGACTTTGCTTTGTCAATGTATATCTTGTTTGAAGCACCCTGTGTGACTTCTAAAGAAAGTGGATCCCTTTTATTAAACACCTCTTTCTCTCTTCCCCCCATCCCACCCCCTTTCCTCCCTAGCTTCATTCTGACCAGGATAAAGGAGATGGGTCCCTCAAGTACATCTTGTCAGGAGATGGAGCTGGCACTCTTTTTATTATTGATGAACGAACAGGTGACATTCATGCCACGAGAAGAATTGACAGGGAAGAGAAAGCTTTCTACACTCTGCGTGCCCAGGCTATTAACAGGAGAACACTAAGGCCAGTGGAGCCTGAATCAGAGTTTGTCATCAAAATCCATGACATCAATGACAATGAACCAACATTTCCAGAAGAAGTTTACACGGCAAGTGTTCCTGAAATGTCAGTTGTTGGTGAGTGTCACATTTGAATGTAAAGAAATACCTGCAAGCATGAAATTCTACAGATGTCCTGTTTTTGTAAATTCAAATAGCCGCAGTGGGAGTGGGTGTTTGACTCTATCTCTCTCTGTCTCATCACTCAACAAGTAGTACTTATGTCCTAAATATTAATCCACTGTGTATGAAACAATTGGTGATTATCCCAGGAGTCTCAAAGCTGGATTAAAAGATCAACAGGCTCTGGTCTAAGCCCCAGTTTGAGGATCCCCCTCCACAATGCAATCTGTCTCTCACACAGCAGCAACTTGTAGAGAAATTGTACAGCCACGAGAATGGCTGTATACTATAGCCAGCATGGATTTTTCTCATTCCGCAATGTTAAATTTAAAATATTCCTCATGCCATTCTGCTGTTTCCCATAAACTCATTTCAAAACAAAACATTACAAAACGTATACTCCGGAACTCAGAAACGCTTGCTTAACAACCCTCCAATTGGCGATACACAAAGCAGTCAGAGAGAATCGACAGTTCAAAGTGTAAAAAGAGAGAGAGAAACAGACCCCTGTTGGACTTTTTTCTGTCAGTTTCTCATAATTTGTTGAAATTAATTAAACATCAGCCATGTTCACAGAGTACCTGTAACCCTATTACTGACTTTGACCCATACTCTGACCTTCATCTTCTGCAGTTTAAAAGTTTAAAAAATGCCAGGCTGATTTTTAATTAATTTAAGAAATTTTTGGCTTCAACCCAATGATAGTGTTGGGCATGCTCAGTAAGAACCAACTGTCAGTGTTCTAAAAGCCAGTCTTACATCTGCTTAGCTTGACTAATCGGGGCCACACCCATACCAGACCTTTACTTCACTTTAGACAGCCATGGCTTTCCCCAAAGAATCCTGGGAAGTGTAGTTTGTGAAGGGTGCTGAGAGGAGACTCCTATTCCCCGACAGAGTTTTATTTTATTTTATTTATTTATTGTACTTTTAGACCGCCCTTTAGCAACAAGCTCTCAGGGCGGTGTACAACAGAATAAAACCACATTAAATACAGATGAGTGTGGGTACAATACAACTATAAAAACATTTTAAAAACAAGGTTAAGACAAAGATAAAATAAAATTACAATTAAAATTAAAATTAAAATGCCTGGGCAAAGAGGTAGGTCTTTACCTGGCGCCGAAAAGATAACAAAGAAGGCGCCAGGCGTATCTCATCAGGGAGGGCGTTCCATAATTCGGGGGCCACCACTGAGAAGGCCCTAGATCTAGTTATTGCTCTCCGGGCCTCCCTGTGAGTTGGGACCCGGAGAAGGGCCTTCGACGTCGAGCATAGCGAATGGGTAGGTACATAGCGGGAGAGGCGTTCCATCAGGCATTGCGGTCCGATGCCGTTAAGGGCTTTATAGGTAAGAACCAACACTTTGAATCTGGCCCGGAAACATATTGGTAGCCAGTGCAGTTGGGCCAGGACAGGTGTTATATGGTCAGATTTTTTAGTCCAGGTAAGAACTCTGGCCACAGCATTCTGCACCAGCTGAAGTTTCCGAACCGTCTTCAAAGGTAACCCTACGTAGAGTGCATTACAGTAGTCCAATCTAGAGGTTACCAGAGCATGGATAACTGTGGCGAGGTTCTCCCTGTCCAGATAGGGTCATAGTTGGGCTACCAGCCGAAGCTGGTAGAACGCATTCCGTGCCACCGAGGCTACCTGAGCCTCCAGCGACAGGAGCAGATCTAATAAGACCCCCAAACTATGGACCTGCTCCTTTAGGGGGAGTGTAACCCCATCTAGGGCAGGTCGGACATCAACCATCTGGGTAGACAGCCCCCCCCCCACCAACAGCATCTCAGTCTTGTCAGGATTGAGTCTCAGTTTATTAGCTCTCATCCAGTCCATTATCGCGGCCAGGCAGTGGTTTAGTACATTGACAGCCTCACCTGAAGAAGATGAGAAGGAGAAGTAGAGCTGCGTATCATCAGCATATTGCTGGAAACGCACTCCAAATCTCCTAATGACCTCACCCAGCGGCTTCATATAGATATTAAAGAGCATGGGGGACAGAACTGAACCCTGCGGGACCCCATATTGGAGTACCCAGGGACTCGAGCAATGCTCCCCAAGCACCACCTTCTGGAGACGATTCTCGAGGTAGGAGCACAGCCACTGCCAAGCAATGTCTCCAACTCCTAAGTCTGCAAGTCACTCCAGAAGGATACCATGGTCGATGGTATCAAAAGCCGCTGAGAGATCAAGGAGAACCAACAGAGTTACACTCCCTCTGTCTTTCTCCCGACAGAGGTCATCATACAGGGTGACCAGTTCTAGTGGCCAGCATGGTTTAACAGTCAGCCACTCTGATTGAAGCTCTGTGGGGGGAACAGAGCATCTTCAAGCAACTCTCAGCATCCTTCACCTTCCTCTTTCCCTCTTTCCTCCTCCGTGCCCCTTCCCTAGGTCAGTTTCACTTATCCTAAGCATGATTGCAGAGGAGTAAATCCCATTGAATTCAATGAGCATGCAAATCATCAGACCTGCCTTTCCCCTCCTTCTCCTCTCCCTTCCTCCTCCCCTCCCCTCTTCCTTCTTCCTCCTCCTCTGCCCACTCCAGCCCTCCCTCCCTCCCCTTGGACAGTTTTACCTATCCTAAGCATGAAATAATTCCCACTGGACTCAATAAACATACAAATGATCAAACCTGCCCTCCTCCTGCCCTCTCCCGCCCACCTGCTCCTATCCCCCTCCTCCCCTGTGCCCTTCCTCCCTTCCGTACTCCTCCCCTACCCCTGCCCTTCCTCCTTCTCCTCCTCCCCCCATCACCTGTGGTCAGTTTCAGCTATCCTAAGCATGATTGCAGGGGAGTAAATACTATTGAACTCTGTAAGAATGCAAATGATCAATCCATTCTCAGCAAACTTGCACAGTATCCCATTTCTTACCTCCTGGGTTAAAAAACAGAGAAGTTCTCTAATAAGCAACAAACCTTGCAGTTTAAGAAAGTACCTATAGCCAACAGATATTTCTATCAAACTTTAAAAAGAGTTTTTTTAGTGTTGTGAAGTGTTGCTGTACTTCACATATTCACAGAAACAGAAGCAAAAGAAAATGATTTCCTATAGAAAACTTCACTAAAATTGCAAAGTAAATATTTAAAGTGACTATTTGAACTATATCAACTGTCTTAACATTGTTGGTTCCTCCCTACTAAAACAAGATCAGCACAGCACATGTGTTGTTTTTGTTATTTGGGCTGATTGCAGGTGTTGCCACCACTCACCATATGCTCAGAGGCACATGTTACCAAATTCTTCCAAGCTATACAGGAAGTGGGTTGGACTGTGAAAGACCAACCCAAATTGTGTTTGCATTTTGACAACTTCGTAGGGCAGTACAATATCTCAGAGAGGAGGTCAGGTCTCCGCTCCCCTGGTGCATTCACTATGAAATGGAAATGGACTGCCTTCAAGTCGATCCTGACTTATGGCGACCCAATGAATAGGGTTTTCATGGTAAGCAGTATTCAGAGGAGGTTTATCATTGCCCCCCTCTGAGGCTGAGAGGCAGTGACTGGCCCAAGGCCACTCAGTGAGCTTCATGGCTGTGTGGGCATTCGAACCCTGGTTTCCTAGGTCGTAGTGCACCACCTTAACCACTACCCCACACTGGCTCACTATACCACACTGGCTCAACTATACTGGCATTCCACACTAGCATTCACTACAGCTGCCCAATTTCCCTGCTTTTTAAAGTTTGATAGAAATATCTGTTGGCCATAGGTATGTTCTTAAACCGCAAGGTTTTTTTGCCTATTAGTGAATATATATTTTATATGATTTCTCTTCCTTAGTTGCAACATGAAGCTCCTTTTTCTTTCACTGCCTCTGGGTGAGTTTTTTTCCCCCACCGTGGCTTTTCTGTTGACTTCTAAGGCCAAGGAAAGACTTTGTAGCTTTGAAACCTTTTTAGAATTTTTATCCTTTGCTGTTCTTTCACCATGTCCCATTAATCTCTTCTAACCTACTTATTCCTTGCCTTTAATTTCTCTGTCAGTCTTTTGCCCACCTTGGATCTTTCGGGTTTAGCAGCCCATCCTATGACACTATAGTTTTCTCAGCATTCCTGATTGCTGTCTTCCTTCCTAGTTGGTCTCTCAGCCCTCTAATCTCTTCCACCTTCCTACCTCAGAGGTATCAATGCAAACTTCACACAGGTGTGACCTCCCTCTGGGTTCACAGGCGGTCTGCAGTAGTTACCCTGCCATCATTTTGAGCTAGTGTTCCTTTTGTCTTTCTCTTCAGAAGTCCAACAAACTATTTTTAGCCTCTACTGCTTTCCTGTGCTCCCCAGGCTTCTTCATTCACTCTATCATTAGTCTGAGATGACCTCTTTTCCTGCTGCCAGAACCACAATGATTCTTCTTAATTGGGCACCCTTCATATTTCCTTCATTTGCCCAAGTGTCTTTGAATATTATTTACTTCATCCCACGACTAAAACAAAACAAAACAAAATAAAAGCCCACAGCAAAACATTTTACCACATCTTATATGCACTGAGTAACATCTCAGAAATGGGTATGAATGGCTTACATGATGTTTTTGCAAAATAATGTTATAGGTTTATGGCATCAGCAACTGAGAAACAACATTTCAGAGACAGTCCAAGATGTTCTGGTGTACAAGGAAAAGCAAACTCAGAATGGCATCCCTTCGTGACTACTACGTTGTAGTAAAGCAGTAAACTTTTGACAAAAGATTGAGAACTTTTGCCTCTTTAGTGTTATACCAAAATCTGCCTGAAGCATGCTACTTCAACCTGTATAAGGCTGCTTTCACACTGCACTTTATTCCATTATTCTGTCAATTTCTTACCTAGTAATTTGTGCATTATACTTCATCATTCACATGACATACAAGCTAGTTCTGGAAATGTAGTGAAATATAGTGCAGGTTCAGTACAAATTTTCACAAAAATGATACCAGAAATAATAATTTTGCAAGCTTGGGAAACCAGAAAATCATGGGAGTTTTTTGCTAGCTGCTCATGTGACAGGCATCCCAGCATGCAATGTGTTCCAGCCTTTAGGTGGGCTTTTTTTGTCTGATGAAAATTGTACCGGTATTCCAGCACAGGCACGGGTAGCAGCACCATTTCCCACACACTCCACTATGTCTATACACCTAAATTATACAGCCACAAGGGCGGCGGTACACTGTAGCCAGCGTGGATTCTTCACATTCCACAATGTTAAATTGAAAATACCCCCTTTCCCATTCTGATGCTTCCCATAAGCTCATTTCAAAGCAAAACCTTACAAAACTTAGAGTCCAGAACTCAGAAGTGCTTGCTTAACAGCCCTCTAAATTTTCATGGCGATACACAAAACAGTTAGAGAGAATAGAGAGTTCAAAGTGTAAAGAGAGAGAAAAACTACACCCCTTTTGGACTTTTTTCTCTCAGAGTTATCATAATTTGTTGAAATTAATTAAACATCAGCCATGTTTACAGAGTACCTGTAATCCTATTACTGACCTTACTCCATACTCTGACCTTCATCTTCTGCAGTTTAAAAGTTTAAAAAATGCCTGGCTGATTTTTAATTAATTTAAGAAATTTAGTGTGGAACTCAATGATAAGGCCACTCATGCTCAGTAAGAACCAACTGTCAGTGTTCTAAAAGCCAGACTCACAGCTGCTTGGCTTGGCTAATCAGGGTCCACACCCAAACCAGACCATGAATTCACTTTAGGCAGTCATGGCTTTCCCCAAAGAATCCTGGGGAGTATAGTTTGTGAAGGGTGCTGAGAGGAGATTCCTATTCCCTTTAGAGAGCTCCAATGGCCAGAGTGGTTTAACAGTCAGCTGCTCTGCTTGAAGCTCTGTGAGGGGAACAGGGCATCTCCCATCAACTCTCAGCACCCTTCACTAACTACACTTCCTAGGATTCTTTGGGAGAAGCCATGACTGTCAAAAGTGAAATAATGGTCTGTTGTGGATGTGGTCAGGGACAGCTTTGGTTTAAATTTGGGTAGGAGGCTACATGTGTCTGCTGTAAAATAAAAAGGTGGGGGAAACACTGAAAAGCAATGATATTGTTTACAATGTTTTCTTTTTGGAAAGAAAAGAGGCCAAGTGCCCACCTACCCAATCTCTTCCCCTCCCTGCCCCTTTCCCAGGTCAGTTTCACCTATCCTAAACATTATTGCACAGAAATAAAACCCATTGAATGCAAAAGTATGCAAATGATAAAGGCTACCCTCCCTTCTCCTCCTTCCTGTCCCATCCCCCTCCTGGCCATGTTCAGTTTTACCTATCTTAAGCATGATTGCACTGGAGTAAATCCCGCTGAACTCAATAAACATGCAAATGATCAAACCTGCAGTTCTCCCCCCTCCCCTCCTGCCTGCTCCCATCCCCCTCCTCCTCTCTTCCCTTCTTCCCCTCCCTCCTCTTCCCTCCCCTCCCTCCTCTTCTCTCCTTCCCCCTCTTCTTTCTCTCCTCCCCATCCCCTGTGGTCAGTTTCTCCTATCCTAAGCATGATTGCAGGGGAGTAAATCCCACTGATCTCAATAAGCATGCAACTGATCAATCCATTCTCAGCAAAATTGCACAGGATCCTATTTCTTACCTCCCGGATTAAAAAGCAGACAAATTCACTAATTGGAAGACACCAATTTGTCTTCAGCATCATATGACATTGACCAATAAAAAAGCTTTGTAATTAATGAAAATAAATTTGACAGAAATTTCTAGGATGAATAATGAGGGAAATAAAAGTTTCTAACACAGGAAAGAAGCAAAGGAAGAAGAACACCAACAAACATACAAAAATGTAATTTTCCATCTTTGGACATAGCAGGTGTTGCCACCACTCACCATATGCTTAGAGGCACATTACCAAATTCTTCCAAGCTACACAGGAAGTGGATTGGACTGTGAAAGACCAACCCAAATTGTCTTTGCATTTGGACAAATTTGTAAGGCAGTACAATATCTCAGAGAGGAGGTCAGGTCTCCTGCTCCTCTGGTGCATTCATTATAGCTGCCCAATTTCCCTGCTTTCTAAAGTTTGATAGAGATATCTATTGGCTATGGGTACGTTCTTAAACCGCAAGGTTTTTTCCTCTTAGTTATTATATATATCTATATATGTCAGGTGCTAAAGGGAGAGGGGATGCATAGCAATAGAACAAAATCTTAGACCTCCTACACAGTGGGGAACTTCAGTGCACATGTGTATAGCAGGTGAGGGACTAAAACAAGACGTTCATTGCAGCCATGTGAAAGACATTTGCATATCATCTGCAAAAGCTACTGTTCCTTAATACAACAGGTACTGCGATGTGAAAGGAATTTTAGAAAATGGGACAGAAGTGCTGCCATTTTAATCCATTAAACTAACGCAATAAGCCCCATGTCTGAAAGCAGCCTAATAATACACACATGATCTCTCATCGTTAATATAATACATTGCCTTCAAATACAGCAATTAAAATGGCAACTCCAATTATAAAGATATTTAGAGTATCTCCTCTAACCAATTATGAACCTCTTGCTGTTCTTCACCAGTTCAAAATAATGTCCTGTACCCAGTCACATTTTTTTCCTAATGATCTTTCCAAAATGTCCTTTGGCACTTTTTAGTCCTTATTTTCAGACCTTGTTTCTTTGATGTATGTAGCTGCTTCATTTCAGTGAAAAATAATAATTTAAATTCTATTTCAATCAGAATCTATGGGCCAGATGACAAGCAATACATGTTAAGATCTAAGGTGAACTTCCTCTTTCCTATAAGGCCATTGAATCCAGAGTCAAAAATTACTTAAATGTCAGAGAATTCCAACAAAAATGGAAATGGGAGTGGAAATTGCTGGTATAGGCTTATTAGTCTTATGTCCAGAACAGAAGATCAATCCAGTGAATACAATCAGCATCCACTGTTGCTTTCAATCCGCAAAAGATGTGGTTGAAAACTTTTCCTTCCCATTTGCATTGTATTTCCTTTGCAATGAAATAAATGGGCTGGTATAATGTAATGGCAATGTAATTTATGTCATTTATGTCATTAATTGTGTAAATTACATAAGCAATGTAATTTTACTGCAACAGAAAGCAAGATGAATGCCAAATAGCACAAACAGAAACAGTGCTGCATGTAATGAAGACAAGGCAGAACAGACAATGATGCCTTCTTTCATCCCTGTCTGCAACCTGCCTGCGAAGGAGGGTACACAAGCACAGTGTTTCCCTTCTCCATGTACCCCCCCCAACTCAGAACAAACATACTTAAAACACATCCTGTTTCCACTGGACTGGACTGGGACACCCCCCTCAATCCTTGAATTTGTGACTAGCTGCTGTGATAACCCCGCTTCTTCTGTTAAGGAACTTATCACAGGGATCTCATTTAAAGAATAACATGAAATAATCTTTTTGACAGCTCTTCCTTTTGCAAAATAAGGTGGCAAACTAAAGTGGTAGAATTCCATGTTATACCACTTTAGTCTGCAGGCAGGGTGTCCCATTGTTGAATGCTCTTCCATGTAAAAAACTGTAGTGCATGTAGTAACTGCATCAGAGAGAGGCCAATCTAATGTGTACTAGGTTACTATATGCAGGGTGTTACTGATTTTTATAATATTGGGGACCATTAAAAAATATTGGTGGTATTCAGCTAAAACATTGCACTAGGGCAAGGCTAGCACTAGCACGGTGGGATTCCCCCCTCGCCCCCCACATACCACCCTCAAATCCGCTCTGGATGGTTGGGGGAAAACCCAGAACCAATTCGGAGGTGCAAGGGGGAGCGGAAGGGAAGATGGTTACATATTGCAAGGCAAAATTCTTGCACGGATGGAACAATCTGCTTAGCATGACATTGAATACAACCCATTATCTGCACACAACCAGTCTACAGACTTTGGTGGTACAATCCAGAGATCTACTACCACTTCATTAAACCAGCTCATTCTGTGTAATTTGTGTTAGTTGGTTGTTGGTTAAGCTTGAAGGGTTTGGGCTTAGCCTAAATATACACAGGACAAAGGTGATAATGAGGTGACAACGTGGACTGCACCACTTCAGCCTGCCAATGGAGGATTCCTCCTCATAAAAAAACCAAGCCTCCCCACATCTAGAAATCTAGTGAAGCAAGGAGAAATGTGCTATGCCTGCCTTTTGCTACCTGTACTAGTTTTCTATTTGTGGGGAGTTTTTAACATGGGGAATTATTTTTTTAAAAATGTGATTTCCCACCACTATATGCAGCCGGAAGGGATGCAATCCATTCTCTTCCTTGCTGCCTGAGATATTCTGAGAAATCCCAGGGACTGAACCGAGGGCCTTGTCTTTGCAAAACAGGTGTTTTACTAGGAACCTGTGTACCCCTCCTGCATAGCTTAGTAGTATACTTCAGCCTGGTTCCTTTCTAAAGAGGAACGTTACATTGTGTTACAGAATTTGCCAATTACCAAATATGAGGAAAAACTTTAAGAGATCACTGTCTGATAAACAAGAATAATCCTTCAGTTTACTCCTAAACCGAGAAAAAAAAAATAGAAGTGGAAAATGGTGGCACAGCATTTGTTTGGCTGTTCAGAATGCTTCTGATATCCTCCCATGTATTGCTAAAGGACTTGTTGTTCTTCAAAAGATTTGACCTACAAAGCATGGTGCATGGGTATGCCACTGAAAGGGATTAAAAACTGGCTGGCAGGCAAGAAATAAAAATGATCTTCCAAAAAGGTAAAACAGTATAATAAACAGAAATGTAACAAGCTGGGTAGTGCTACAAGGGTGAGCCAGGGCTCAGTTTAATTTTACCTCAGAAGCCTTTGAAGGCTGTGCATTTTCTAAATCAGCCAAATGCAGAGATGAAACAGAAGGAAAAGACCCTTAATGTATTCAAATGGATCGGAGTGGATTAAGTCTTCCAGCTGATTAGAAGCGCACACATTTCAGCATGGCCAAACAGAAGGCAAGGAAAAACTCTGTATTCCTTTAAAACTGGCCAAATGATTCATTATGAACTTATTGAATTCAGTAAACTGAATCCCATCTCCTGCTTTAATCATCAGTCATTTTATCTATGGTGGAGGACATTCTCCCTGGCTTGTGCCACTAACAAGCTTGAGAATGTCAGGGGGGTGGGTGGGGATGATTCAGGGCTTCTTTGCAAAAAGTCCTCAAGTCTAAAGTTTAGGGATAAGAGTATTCTACCTAGAATACTCACTGCAGTTTGGCTGATGAACAGGGCTGGCTCAGCAGTACAGTTAAGTAATTCTGGTCACTATAATTAATGGTCTTATAGAGGCCCCCTCTCTAGATAATAATGTGTAGTCCCTCAGGTAGAGATAGGGGAGAAATTCGATTCCATTCGCTTTTAAAGCCAATTGTATCAAATTTGCACTTTCCTAAGCAATACGAAAACTGAAACATAGCCATCCTTCAAAATGTGCACTTCTCTGAATTTTGCAATGCAGTTCCCCAACCGAGCAATGTTTACAAAAATGGATATATTAGCGGACTGTGGGCATAAAAATGAATATATGCATGAAAATAACATATAAAAATGCATTCTATTCAGAGAGACTGTTCGCAAAAACATGTGCATTAGTCAAAGCTGTGTACAAAAATGCATTTATTAGGACTACAATGCTGAAGAACTTTGAGGATTTTTTTTTAAAAAGCCTGCCAATTGCTGCAGAGGTGTGGAGAATTGAATTTAAAACTGGTAAACTGAGGAACTGAGATAAATGAAATGGACAGATCCTCCCATCCCTAACCTGAGGAAACCCAGCACTGCTCCATTTGAGGGAACTCCTGCTTATTCTACTGAGTGGGACCCTGGACATCTGCCCCAAAGTCCCGCCCTGACAGCAAGTCCAGCACAAGATGTGATGATAGTGACTAACTTAGATGGCTTTTTTTAAAAAAGCACAAGGAAACTCATGACGGAGATGCCAATTAATGGAGATTAGTCATGATAGCTAAATAGAGTCTCCGTGTTCAAAGGCAGTAGACCAAATGCTAGGCACAAAAAAATAGGGAAAGATGGCCCTCAGCATGTCCTCTTTGCAAGTTTTCTTGTGGCATTGGACTTGCCACGGCTGGAAACAAAATCCGGGTCTAGATAGACTCTCCCCCCCCCCGCCCCCTGTTAAGCAGCACAACAGGTTTTACATTCTTCTGGTCATCTCTGACAATTTAATAAATTATGTGCAGGATCTGGTTTAGAATTTGCATCTCTGAGAAGCTCAGTTGTTTAAAAAGGTTGGTGTGTGTAGCCCTCAAGATGGAAAATGTGGAGGAAATAATTTTGAAATTGAACTAGAGCTGACCTCAAATTTCTTTGAAGACATTTTTCTGATAAACATCTGATATTTTCTCTTTTTTTCATCTGATTTTTTCTCTTTTTTTCCTTCTCCCTCCTTCTCCCTGTCACTTAGAAAAAGAACGCTGCTTTGCAGAATTTTCTCCCAATATTATCTGCCTTTTAAAAAAGTATGGTAGCCACCATTTTCCCCTTCCACAATGCCCTAGAAAGATGCTAGGACTGGATAATAGTGGAGGATGCAAAACTGTGGCTAAGGTAACAGCTAGATTAATGGTTAATTGCTGCTCACATTCCTGATAAATTATTGGAGAGTTTCTCATCTCCACTGGAGAAATTCTGTGAAATGGTCTCCCAAATTTATTTTGCCCACCATAGGATACAGTATTTTGAGAGGCCATTTTGCACAAAGCTCTACACTGAGCATCAGTGGTCCTGTCTCATGGATGCCAGCCATCTTCTCCCTAGTCATAGCCTATTAATGGCCATCACTTATTCATCACCTTTCCTCCCGCTGCGTAGTTCTCCAACACATCAGGTTCAGAATCAAGTGGATAAACTGATCAATGTTATATGAACTAAGGACTTTTTTTTCATACACAGTGTGGTTATGAATGTTTTATTGTTGTTTTAGGTGGAGGAACATAGGCAAGTGCCTTATGCTAGGTCTGACAGTTTGCCCATCTAGCCTGGTATTGTGTACTGTGGCTGGCAGAAACTCACCAAGTACTTGGGGACAGAGTTTGCATGTAATTTGATATCTGATCTGATTGACCCTGGGACCTACTGCATGCAAAATATGTGTCTGCCACCAAGCCATAGTCCCACTTCCCTAAAACTGGTTTTGACATTTCTTTACCACAGAACGCCAACAGCACTGGTAACACAAATTGTTCTGGCACACTCACAAGGTCTTTGATGTATACATGAGGGTAAGCAGGAGCAAGGAATGCCTCATTCTCTTCAGTGAGAAGAAATATCTTATGTGCAGAATGCTATTGCATCTCCTGACACAAAATAAGAAAGCCTAAAACCCAACTGAAGTACTTCAGAACTTTGGATCTGTATATCCACATTCCTCTGTACATTTTTCTATTTCATTTATATAGCTCCATCCATACACACAAACTTTAGATGGTATAAGAGGACGTTCCCTGCCCCAAGGAGCTGACAATCTAAAATTTTGGCGGAACTACAACCCTTCTGAGAGTGCTCTTTTAGGGTGGAACTGAACATTATGGAGGTCATAGGAACTGAGAAAGCTGCCTTATACTGACTCAGACCTTTGGTCCATCTACACTGACTGGCAGCAGCTCACCAGGTTTCTCCCAGCCCTGCTTGGGATTGAACTACCACTGAGTCACGGGCCTTCCCCAGACACAAAACTGCTACCAAAATTGATAGCTCCACGTCTCTTCCTTGTGATGTGGCGTCATCACTACAGTGTGAGTTTCCTCACCCCTTGTCCTGGCTCCCAACCCAAGAAGCAGACTCAGGACTCAAGGGCTGGATTTTTCTGCATTAAGCTTTATTCAAGAAATCAGTACAGTAGTGCAGCATAACACTCTAGGCATAAATCAGGATCCAGGAACACACTGGGATTATCCCATGATACGATTAGGCATTGTGGAGGTGGCAACAACCTTGTCACAACAGAGAATCTGAAGCATTGTTAAGCTTATATATCAGAAAGAGGGACGGAGACTGCACACTGTGGGTTAATTCTCAGTAATTCTAGCCATTTTCCCTACCAAGCCAAGCTCCTTTGAGGAGCTGATAGTAACTTCTCAAGCTTCTCAAGCTGAAGCTGACATCTAGCCTTCCTCTGAGACCTTGGAGAGATAGGAGCTGGGAACTCCGGCTGGCCGCTTTAGCTTTGTTCCTCAGTTAGATGTGGGCCCGATGCCCAAGGTATCTTTATATTTGGACAGCCCTGGCAAGAGAGCTGGGGGGCAGGTGCTTCTGGGGTGTTCTCAACAATTCTATCAGCAAACTCAGAGGTCTCTGAAAACCCTTTTCCTGTGCCGCCCTGATTCCCTTCAGCAGAAATGACAGTTCCCTCTCTAAGTTCTGTACCCCACTCTTCTTCTTCCTACTCCTGCCACAAGTTCTCCTTGGGGCCCATAACACCTCTGCAAAGAACAGACAATGTGGGAGTAGGAAAACTCAAAGCTTGATGATGTCACATCCCACCATTTTTAGCAACAGACATTGTGGGGAAGTGAGAAAAAGGAAATGTGGGACCACAGCTCTTGGTAGCTACCTTGCAACATGAAAGTTCACCTTTTCAATCCAATGTTGAATCAAAATTTAAACCAATGGTATTTGTATGGATCTCAGTCATTTTTTCTGCTATTTAAAAGGGAAATGCATATCAGCTGTTCTTCACTGTATTTCACTTGTAGGCACAAATGACAATGCAAAAAACAGAGGGCATCAATCCATGTCTGCACCTGCCTTGGCTGAGGTTACACATGAGTAAGGGTAATATGGTAGACGTTTCAACGAGGAGACTGAATTAGTAGCCATGAATGTGAAGCTACATATTCCCTCGTTCTCTTCAAAGAGAAGAAAACCTTGCAAAGACTGACGTAGGTCCAATTCATTCCGTGGCAGCATAGCTATAATCTTAGTGTGTGAATAAGGCAACCATGTGTTTGGAACACACATATCTACTATACCAGCACTCTCAACCGGGAGTGAGAATGTGCTGCAGCTCCCTGTCAAGTGTAAAATCCTTTTGCAAACCCAGTGTTGCTGTCACATAATGTGTGAATAGAGTGTGCTATGTGTAGTATTCAAATTTCACTAGGAAAAAGAAAAATGCATGTCAACATTAGTCCTGTAACTTTACATTCATGGCTGCCAAATCAATCTCCTCGTTAAAATATCTACCATATAAGACAAAAACACAGTCACTGTAAGAGGGAAGAAATATTATTATTCACAGGCATGCTAACGATTTGGAAACATTTAGATATTCCCTCATTTTTCTTTCACATTACCCTCTGTAACGTGGGGGCAGTGTGTTTCCATTAATGCTCCTCATGGGCAACTGTGGCTTTGGTCTCACTGAGGTGGTAAACTTGCATTTGGCTCATCAGGAAAAGACTGTAGCTCAGTGATGAAGAACACACTTGGAATGCAGAGGGTCCCAGGTCAGTCCCTGGTGTCTAGACAGAGCTTGGGAAGACCCTAGCCTGAAGCAGGGTAGATCAGTTTTCCCCAACCTGGTGCCTTCCAGATGTTTTGTACTACAACTCCTATCAGCCCCAGCCAGCATCACCAGTTGGCAGTTTAAAATATCTGGAGGGCATGCCATGGTCTGACTTGATCTAAGGCGGATTCCTGTGTTCCTATATCACTTCACAATGCAAGTGGGACTATAGAGGAATGCATGTTCATCAGTACAAAAAAATTAAATCCTTCACATAGGAAAACAGTCTGGAAGCCGCCTTGAGTTCCAGTTTGGAAAAAGGGCAGAGTATAAATAAAGATAAAGATAATCATAATGATAATGATGATAATGATGATAATAATAATAATAATAATAATATAAAAGTATGTGAGGGAGAGAGTTCTAGCCTAGCCTTCTTCCTGGCCTGCTAGATTTGTATGAAGAGGGGCTCTTTAAATACATACTAGGCCTATGAAAACAAATAGAACTCACAGCTGGGGATGGGAACTGCATTTTGGTGCTGGCTCGATCTTTGCTCTGTTGAACTTCCTTTTGGTACCGCTTCATAAGGGATCAAGGTTCACTATTTGCTATAAATACCCATTCAGTTTCTCCCCCACAAAAATATCAATATAAATACAATATATTAATACTAATATTTTTTTAAAAATTCATAGATTAAAAAAATATTGATATTTTCCTCAAAATATCAATATTAATATCGATATTTTTGAGGCCGATGCTTTTTTAAAAATCCGCTTCAGCTGCAAATAAACACTAGAAAAAAACCTATTCCACAAGGACAAATAGGAAGTCCGGTTTCAAATTTGAATTTTGCGAAATTCGAGCATATCCCTACTCACAGCTGTATGTTGGAAACTGCCTAGTATTAAAATCAAGAAAGAAAATGCAACCTTCTTTTCTGTACAAGTGGAGTGTCTGAACTCAATTTTAATTTTAATTTTGCTCATACCATGATAAGTCTACAAATATTGATTGTTGGCCTATGTAAAATAAAATACAGCCTTGAGGCTTGATTCAGTATTTTCAAGAGAAATCAGTGTCACTCAATTAATTCATGCAAAGAGAGGGATGTCAGGAGTTATTTATGCAATGAGATGCATTTGGATACCTTTGAGTGCACAAGCTCATACTCTGTCCTGATTTAGACTTTTAGTAGCCTCCATGCTTGGCTTGTAGGATTGCTGGTGGGTCCATGACTCACTGGGTATGTGGAAGCACTGATGATATAAATTGGTGCCTCTTCCCTGGACCTATTTATCCATCCGCTGCAGTTTGTGACCACAGAATCCCTGTTCTGAGATGCTGATGTTCTTGCTGGGATGAAAATAATGCAACTACCCAGAGGTCCTTGATCCTCTTGCCAAAATATGTTTAAAAATGTGGGCTTCTATTAAAAGAGGTCCCAAAGGAAGGAAGGATGGATGGAAGGAAGACGGAAGTCTTTAAGAGGGTTACTTTGAGTGCAATATATAATGCTTTTGACCTCTGACATTACAGAACTATGTTTTATTTGAATGCTCTAGGTACTTCTGTTGTGCAAGTCACAGCCACTGATGCCGATGACCCTTCCTATGGAAACAGTGCCAGAATCATCTATAGCATACTCCAAGGGCAACCATATTTCTCTATAGAGCCGGAAACAGGTCAGGGATGTGGTCACTGTTTTTCTATATTTCAAGAAGGACTTAAATGCTTTGTTATAAGACTCTTAATGAATCAGAGTAGCCATGACTTTTCTTCAGCTGCCTGCCATGTTCTGATAACTTTTAAAACCCTGATATGTGAGAAATGTGAAAATGCAGTCTGATTGCCATAATCTGAATAAATCCTGGATGTGTTAATTTTGTACTTCAAAAACAAGCTGAATGAAAAATAAAATGCAATCTAGAGTTATTCTACACAATATACTGATAGAGGTGGTAGATTTCTGGACTGGACCACTTCAGACTATAGGTGAGAAGGGAGTCAAATTCATCCACATAAAAGGTTCTTCACAAGCACATGAGGGAGTGGATGGACTGTGCTAAAATTTATTAGCTTACTACATGAAGGAGTTTTTTTAAAAATTTGGCAGCATTCGCAAACATTGAGAGAGAGAGAGAATTTTCTATTACTGTAATTTCTCACTGTGCTGGCCAATCTTTTGGTGAACCATTCCTGGGATTTTAAAATATATCCTTTCAGTGCTATAATATGTACATTCTTTCAAAATGTGTGTGCGCGTGCATGCGTGCATGCATTTTGTCATACAAGTGTGAATGCCAGCAATGTAGTGATTTCTTAACAAATGCATGCTTGTTTTCTTTAAAGGCATCATCAGGACAGCTCTACCAAACATGAACAGGGAAAACCGAGAGCAGTACCAAGTCGTTATCCAAGCAAAAGACATGGGAGGCCAGATGGGTGGATTATCGGGGACCACAACAGTGAACATCACCCTGACTGATGTCAATGACAATCCGCCTCGATTCCCCCAGAGTAAGTTTTCTTTAATAGCCCTTCTCCACTACAAAAGCAACAGAATAAAAGAGTGAGGCAACTGCTATCTGGTTTAATTTAAAGCAAATCTAGTTTATGGACACAAGTGAACAAAAGGCATATGCACTGATTTATTCACTGTTATTAAAAGCAACAGTTAAATGGTACAGGGCATCTGGGGGTTTTTTTCTGAGGAAGTAACAGTCACATGGCACAGTTGCTGAAAACCTGCAGTAGTTCTCAGTATTAGGGGTGGAGGTGGGGATCGAGAAAAGAAGGGGCAAATAATAAGAGCTTTATGAACAAATCATCCTTTACTGTTATGTGGAGATTAATTTTATCAACTGAATTTTTAAAAAAACCAAGGGAGGGGGTGAGTACAATTGATCCCCTCATTAAATGATGAAGCAGGATGTATCCAGCCCTAAGGTAAAAGCTGCTAAAAAAAATAAAATAAGGAACTTGTAGATGCAAGGCCAGAATCCATTGCACAGTTATATGCACTTAAATCCCCTTGAAATCACTGAGGCATGAGTTCCAGTGGGAAAGCTCCCTTGGAATTGCTATCACTCTTTGTCGTTTTTTCCAATGCTGTGTTAGAGAAGTCTCAGAAAGGACTTGAGGGTCTTGTTTCAGAGCTGTTGCCAAAGAAGTTCAGAAAAACCAAACCTTTGAAGGCTCAACCCCAGCCCTCCCCACCAATGAAGAAGGGGCAGGTGTGGGAACTGGTATGGAGGGCTTCAACAGATGCATTGGTCTCATGTTTAAGGCCTAATTGCTCCTAGATTCCATTCATTGCTGTGGGGGAACTTGAGAAATCAATGCCTCTCAAGATCATCTCAATCTATTAAGCAGATAGGCATTGGGAACTCCATTTCACGTGCCCTCCAGCAGCAGTGGAGTCTTTGAGAACACTCAGAAGAATCCGGGGGCAACGAGGCTTTACAGGATAAGTTCTATGCAGCTGCTGAAGCTCACCACACTACCCCTCCTATCAACCTGTCTTTTGCCAAGGAAACTTTTGGGAACGGGAGAGAGTTGCAGCTAGGAGAGGATCTTAAAGCAATACTGTTGGCACCAGGGTGAGCCATTACAAACAAAGCCCAAACTTTTGGAGGATTTGGACTTGGCTAATAATGGCTTGTTTTTCTAAGCATGGAGAGTTCATTTTGAGTCCTTCTGAATTTCAGCATCAGCGCTAGGCAAAAGTGGCTCTAATCCTGAGCTGGATTACAGTCACAAAGCTTGAAAGAAAAAGAAAGAAAAAGAAAAATGCTAACGTGTGGAGAACCCCCTAAAGGAAATAATTTTGCTAATGTTCTCACACTCAATAGATTAATTCCTTTGATTAGACTTAAACAACATGAACTTTTGGATTTATTTTAACATTTAAGCTCTTCCCTGGGCTCCATATTAAATAAATAAATATGATGAAAATGACTGTCTCAGAATAAGGTGAATGGGTGCAAAGAAAGAAATTACACCTTTATTAATCACACCTTTAATAACTGTATGAGAGGTCATTGTAGTAGGTGAAGTTGTTCTGTCCCCTGTATTTATTGATTTACAAGATGTTTATCCTGCACTTTCAGCATAAATTTATGTTTCCAGGAAGCTAAAGAACGGGTAAGGAACAATAATATTATAATGATTTATTATTAAAATAATAAAATGTGTTGTTTCTAGTGATGGGATTTTCTGAAAATCTTGATGTCAACCTTACCCACACGGATTTTTTAGTTCCCATCTCATTCCTTGATCTCAACAAGAAGCAAGTTATTTTCTACCAGTTCCAATGAAAACCCAATTATCACATATTAAATGCATTATTATAAGTATTATACATATGATACTACATACCCATGTATACTCTAGGTTTCCTAAAGTAACCAGCACATAAATAGATAATACAATAATGCATTTAACTGTATAATAATATGTATATATTAATACTTATAAAATTGTGCTGCAGAAATACAACACTGCATGGGGCTTGACTCTTTTATGTGCATTATATGTATAACATACTTCTTTGCACATAATTTTGCAGATGGATGGATGGATAGATATGGGATGAGATTCACCCCCCTGCCATCAATCTGCTCCGCCCCGCTGACCCCCAGCATCACGGAGGAGGAGACAGAAAAGATGGGACCCTGTCCCAGTGGAAGGAAGGAGTGGCAGCCAGGGCAAAAGCCTCGCCAGCAGGGGCAGACTGCAGAGGAGGAAAAAGAACAGGAAGAGGAGGCACCACACTGCGGGTCACGTAATGACCTGCAGGCTGCAATGGGCGAATATCCGCTTAAAGCAGACTTTTTTGCCCAGCCCAGCCTTCAGCTGGTTGCTTGCCCTGTGGTGTGGCACCTCCTCATCCTCTTCTTCTTCCTCCTCTGTGGTCTGCCCCTGCTGGTGAGGTGAGCTTCTGAAACACTGCCCCTGAGGGTATGTGGCCCTTGGTGGGAAAAAGCTTCCCCTCTCTTGTTAAACATTCCCCTGTTGAAGTCTGCACATTCTTTCAGTTTTTAGATTGTAAAAGAAGAAGACAAATAAATGTTTTCTGTTCCTTGCTGAGGGGAGGAGTGGTGTCAGAATTTGTTTGTGTGCATATAGGAAGGATTGGTTGTTTTAAATATTGTTGCTGATATTTCACATTTTCCAGATAGATGTCCTTGAGCCCATCTCCCCATCTTCCTCACCAAAACCTAACAATGAAATTCAACTCAATTCATTTCTGCATTGAAGCTCTTTTTGTCCAGCTGCACAAACTCAGCAAACTCTATTCTTTAGACTTATTAACCTTGCAGATGGACACACTTAGAGATGCACGTATATCCTGAGAGAGAAGGAGATAGGAGCATAGCACCCCCAGCTGTCCTGTGGATGCAAATTCTTTGTGTTTTTGTTCTCAACAAATTTATGATATACTCCAAAAAGTTATGTGGGGTGATAGTCTTAATGTGCTGTAATTTAAAGCAGAGGTGCCCAGAATATTTATATTGACATGTTCATTGAAATATACCCACAACCTCACCATTTTGGGACTATGCAACCCTTTTTTGGGGAAATATCTGGAAAAGATAATATTTGTTAACATTATTGCTTTGTTAACATTATTGCTAACATACATATTAAATTAAAGAAAAGAAATGTTATGAAAACACAGTGGTAAAAGTAATTGTCATGTACACATTCATAAAAAATCTGCCTCCTGAACTATCAAGGGTTTTTAGAAAACAATCACACCAAAGCTTTAAAAATGCCTACTACATGGTTAACAGAAATAATGTTGTACATACTGAGAAAGCACAAGGACAGTGGAGAGAGTTTATACTCTGTAAGATATTTAATCCCTCTTTTTTTCTTAGAAAGATATTGCACCTTAATAGAGTTTGCACTTCCTTTCTGTATACAGCATATTTTAGAGAGACTGCAAACTCTCTATGGCGAGAGTTTCCTTTGTGTTTTCTATTTGTTTGGTGCCAACACATTCTTTTGTAGCCTTGTATAACATAACAAAGGCAGCTGATGTTGCAGCACCTTTTGTTTTTTTTATTTTGCTTGACTGATTTGCTTCTGTTTAAACTAAACTTTCAACATTCTAAGAGGAAAGGCAATAATCTGATATTGCTATAGCAATATTTCCTTTGGCTCTTGGAATCCTTTTGCACATTACCACAGGAATGCAGTAGCTACTTTTTATAGCTTTGTCCTACATTGCCTTTGTAATGTTTAGAAGCCTTCCATTTGTCGTATGGTGTATTTGATGGGATGGGAGGACTGATATTGCTTATGTGATTCCAACTTCAAAACCAAGTCACAGAGTAGCAGCTACTGCACCACTGCGATAACATATGAAGGTGTCTCTGGTTTCACAGTTAGCTTTTGAAAGGAGATTCCCAGTGATTTGTGAACCAAATGGCCGCCTCCATAGTTTTCTGTGAAAGCAGCTGGATACTTGTGGTTTTTCTTTCACTTTGTGTTGTTTGCTCAGCAGTTCCAATAGCCACATATAGTGACTAATGTAGCACTAAATATCTCCTACAATTGCCAGAGGAAGCAACCTGCAAGCCTCTGATAGCTCTGAGGTATCTACACTGAAAACCTTGGAAACCTGTGGCAGAGAGGTATGGATTCCCTCCCCTCCCAGCTCTCAACCTGAGATAAATTCAGATTATAGAAAACATATACAAGTCCTGCCCTCACTAAGCAGAAGAGACAGAAGCAATGGAACACATTGTCTATAATCAGGGATGAATAACCTGCAGCCCACTGAGATGTTGTTCCACTACAGCTCCCATCACCCCTGACCATTGGTTATGCCAGCTGGGGATGATGGAAGTCCAACAATATCTGGATAGCCACAGGTTCCCCACCCCTGGTGTATGTTGCAACCCATTCTTTTGTCTAAATTTGTAAGGCAGCAAACCTCAAATATGCTACTCTGACTGTAACAGTGAGCCCTTCAGATTCCCTATTCTATAATTCTTTGTGCTGTTGTTACTTGATTGCTAAGGTTGCTTCCATTCTAGAGCCCTTTAGAACTATACTACTGAGGGACTGCTTTTCTGTAATTAGCTGGAAGTGTGTCCTGACTCCCAACCAAAGAAGCAGACTCAGGACTAGAAGACTGGATTATTATGCATGCTGTTTTAGTCAGGAAGTCAATACAGAAACTCAGCATTACATTCTAGGCATGACTCAGAATACTAGAACATATCTTAGGTTACCAAACAGTCCAGGCTTATCTTAGGAACAAGGTGTGAAGGTGACAGCAAGGAGTTGCTGCAACAGCTCTAAACAGGCATTACTAGACCTTTATAACAGAGGGGGCAGGACTTATTTCTATGGGTTAATTCTAGGTCTTTCTTGCTTCTGCTATAAGGTGAAGGCTCTTTCTAGGAGATGAAAACATCTTCTGAAGCTATCGCTTATCTAATCTCTCCAACCTTGGCAAAAACATAAACTCCAGCTCAGACTGACTGCTCTCCCTTTGCTTTCTCAGCTGTTCTTTGAGTTTTAACTGTTCCACAGCTAAATCTGGGCTGGGTGCCTAGGCAGATTCATCTCCAGATGGTTCAGGAGAAAGGAGGAGGGTTTTCTCAGTAATTCTATTAGCAAGCACACATGCTTCTGAAGACCTTTCCCCTGTGCCTCCTTCATTCCTTTCCATAGTACTGGCAACCCCTTCCTCAAGATCTGCACCCCACTCCTCATCATCCCACTCTTGCCAGAGGTTCCCCTTGGGGGCCATGACAAAGTAGAATATAAAGAGAGGTTACAGCATAGTGCTATATTATACAGCAATGTCATTCCCCATAACGAAGATTATTCTATAATGTTTACTACAAGTTCTACTCAGCAGAGTTCCTTTCCAATGTTATTTAAAAGTTTCCCATTTACAGGTCCTGCATATCTAATCACTTCATGTTGTTAAAGGCCATGGGATTTGTGATTAGTTCTTTTTTTGAACACCCTCTCTTAGTTGCCCAAATTTCAGTTTCTGTTCCCATGGGCATGGAGGAAGTTTTCATTTCTGGCTTCTTTATATCTTTTTTCTTCTATTTTTTTATAGCAAAATAGTGCTATTTCATTGTGTTTTTTTTAAAAAAATGGAAAGAATGAAAGGAAATGAACAATTAACAGAGCTTACTCCTGGAACAGAAGTTGATATTTTGGCAATTAGGAGGCCATTCATCAGTAATTCCCTTTCTATAATCAATGGGAAGGAATAAAGCAGGCATCACCTGCAAATAAGAAGCATTAATTAAAGGCACAGGTGCCCTGAAAAGGCTCAATAGTGTTTTCTTTGCCCACACTGAACGGGCTGGTGCTGCAACTGCATTTTAAATTTTAAATAATTGCCACATTAGGTCGGGGGGGGACAGGAATACAATACAAAATACAGAACAGTTTTACAACAGTGTCTGTATTTTCCTTTAAAAGTGAATGAACACAGGGAGATAGTTAATCTGGAAGACATCTAAGAGGTGGAAGACATCTGGAAGATACCTAAGAGTTAGAGACACACCCCAAGGTTGTCACAGCAATGCCATCATAAATGGTCCCAGTGGCAAAGGACATATTATTTACGTGTACTCGTTGTGTGATTCACCCCCATCACATTGTGAGTGTTCATAGGCCCCAGTCATCTGACAGGAAGGTGGAGTTGGGACACGGAGATTTTCGATATGATGGTGATGAGTCACTAGATGGGTACTTCTAAATGCCACTGATGGAATAGGACATGCTCACCACAAGGAAGCAACTCTAATGCTTACTTCATCTCTGAAGGCTGACTCTGAAGGTTGACAAAATTGATGGCAAGTTGAGAGTTGAATGAAGCATGTCATGTTATTGGTTCTCCATGCAGACACAGAGATAACCCATTTCCTAGTTGTTCAGCACAGTTTACATAAAATGTGCATACATAATACAGGCAGTCAACAATAAGATCCAGCTGTTTAGGCCAGTTTTAAACACATACAGCAGAATGGGGGGGGAGGTTAACTTGGATAATGGTTGAGATTTCTGATCCTATTACATATTACTGGAGAGTTAACTGTAATCTACAAAGCTATTATCACAACCCTTTACCCTTGAGCATTTAATTCTTCTTGAAGTGTTGCAGCATACTTTGTTTTCAGAGTGAGGTTTGCCTAGTCTCTGGCAAAATAATGTTTTTTTCTGGTTAAATGAAGCAGCTTATTGAGTGTTTCCCCATAAGTTTTTGATTATTGTGATTCATACTAATATCTGCAATACAATATTCTAGACATCAGTATTTTATGTACAGTAGGAACATACCCTGTTCTAAATAGGTTCTGCCACATTTTATTTTATGTTATTGTTTTTATTTTGATTCCAGGTTCTTTCCCACTACTGTAAAGGATGTTTGCTTGGTCCCTTCAGAACAATTTATACCTACAGATTCACACATAACATACACTTCCTCCGTTTGCAATAGGCCTTTTTTTAATGAAACATTCCTCCCGTTTCCCTTTACAGACTCTTTATTAATGAGTCTTATGTCACTTTAAAAGAAACAAAACTAATGGGTTCATGAAAGGGTCTAAAAAGTGCTTGATTCATAGAAGTTCTGAAGGCCTTATTGATTCTTTCATAAGAGGAATCAATAAAATTCATGTCAAATGTGAAATTGTACACTAAACTGATCTTATCCCCTATCTGATTTGCTGACTTGACCATGTATCAAGGGGACTAATGAAACCGAAAGCCTCTTACACCGTTATTAGCAGAGTGCTGTTATATTAATATCAATGAGGAAGGCTTATTCACTCTTACAGGTAACCTCCAGAACACATGTGAACTTACTGGATGAATTTCCAACATCAGTATTGAGCTGAGCTGGGCAGCATTTAGTGAAAATATATATTTCTTCACATATTAACATAACGAGGTGAGCCTTTACCTGCAGCCAAGGAGCTGTTGGTGCTGCTGGATACTCATCTGCTCCTTTGCCAAAATGCAGAAATGCAGTGATTAGAAGTGAGCTTCAAATTAGACAGGCTTGCTGGATTAAATACATGACTTTTTCGATTCAGTCAACTTCAAAAAGAGAGATATTTGCACATGTAGATAAATTCTGATATGAAAAACTAATCTTCTGGAACTAAGACTTGCTTCATGTCTTCCCATTACTCATTTGTTCATCCCATACTTGTCAGTGCATGTGATCGTCACTTTCCAAACTGCAAAAAGTCCATGATTTTTTAAATTGGATTTGTTGTGCTAGGGTCACAAAGCCCTTTAATCCTTGAACCTAAAATTGTTATATGTGCTGGAATCCCTCCCAGATGGGTGTAGTGGTCTGGGGTCTTGGAGGGGAGTTAGGCCCCTTCCTTTTTTGGGAGAAGGGTCCCAGTAGGGTCCCTATGTCTCTAGCATCCCACGAGCCAATCAACATGCAAGGTGAATGTGTTAGGCACTGAGAAGAGTCTTCTAACATGCTTCCTTGTCCTTTCCTGCTGATTGGAACCAACCAGAGTGAAAGGAGGTGAGTCAACCACTGAGAAGACTCTTTTCAGTAGCTAATACTCTCTCCTGTCGTGCTTATTGGCTCCTAGGGACATCTGTTGTTGTGGGAAGAAGGCATTAACAAGGATCTCATTTTCAACCCCACAGCAAAAAAGGGGGGCGTGGCTGTGACTATCATGAAGGGACCCTGCACTTCTGAATTTGTCACTATGTAGCTGCTCCCACAAAACACTAACAATCTGGAGTAGTCTTGCCAGGTCAGAAACATCCCATACCCTGAGATTTCAGGGGCAGGCCCTGGTGATGTCATATAGTTTTTTTTCTGCTCTTGTAAGAAATTGATCTTTTAGTGTGGCAGTACCTACGCTTTGGAACTCCCTGCCTATTTACACTAGGTAGGTGCCTTCATTGTACTCATTCCAACCCTATCTCAAAGGGTTGTTGGAAATATTCCATATACCCACACACTGGAGATGTAAAATTACATACATCCCATTTAATAGTTTATTGTCAAAACCAGTTGGCCATTGAAGAGCTTTTTTTTAAAAAAAATAAGTATTAGTTTCCTGCCAAATAAAAGCAGTGATACCTAAGTAAGCCCTGCCTAACTTCTTTTTTTTAAAAAAAAAAAGGATTGGAGGGGGAGAGAAAGATTTACAACACAATCCTTTTCTATGTTCACTCAAAAGTCCCATTGATTGTCAGCAGAATCCTAACCATGTCTACTCAGAAATAAGTCCTACTGAATTCAATGGGGTTAGCTCCCAGGTATGTGAAATTAGCATTGCAGCTTTACTCCCAGAAAAGCTTTGTATTGGGAAGGTTGTCAAAACAGGTTATGAATAAGACAAATAAACTGCCCTCTTCAACAGTCCAGTAAAATTTAAACTTGTTTGACTCCTTAATTAGAAAATCAAAAATTATTTGAAAGATAAAATGTATATGCAATTTTTGCAAGTAATTAAAAAAACCCTGCATGTATACTTTCATGCCTACCAAGATCCTGCTGTGATCTGTTGTAGTGCAATCCTATGCCTGTTTACTCAGAAGGCAAGGGCCAATCCTGTATAGAGACAATACTCTTTATGCTGCTGAAAGCTATATATTTATTGAATTCCTGATGTGAGATAAGCAGGAAAAGGAATCTGTTCTCAGAACTTGAAATGGGTTTTAGCTATTGCCTAGGGGTCAACAAATCTTGTTAATCACAACCCTGATTTATTGGCTAAAAACCTGAAAGGGCAGGGATTAGAGTAGCCAATAGTAACAGAAGTTGCAGGGGGTGCTGATATTTTGGTTTATATCTTTTGAACCAGACCACCTAGAAACTTATTTTAAAAAAATAATAATGAAAGCGTAGATTCTGGAGATTAAGGTGACTTACCCAGAGACCTGTAGAGGACCCCCAAAAACCAGAGTCTCCGGACAAAGATTGGACACCTGGCAACCCTAGTCTGGAAAAATGGAAATGGTCTGCCTTCAGGTTGATCCTGACTTATGGCGACCCTATGGATAGGGTTTTCATGGTAAGCAATATTCAGAGGTGGTTTACCATTGCCTTCCTCTGAGGCTGAGAGGCAGTGACTGGCCCAAGGTCACCAAGTGAGCTTCATGGCTGTGTGGGGATTTGAACCCTGGTCTACCAGGTTGTAGTCCAACACCTTAACCACTACACCACACTGGAGGCACCCATAAATGTAATTCTCTTCAGCTCAAACAGTCCCAAATTCATTCATCAGTTTTTACAATCTTAATTTGTATAATTTGAAAACTATTATTTCAATGAGTAGTTGCACTGATGTGATAGGATTTATTAGCATTTAATTGCTTATTTGCACATTATCATTATTAAATTGTTTCTATAATTGGATCAACCTTTTTTATGATATTGCATCTAGATGTGGGGTATAGCTTTACTGTGGACTGTTTGTTGATGTTTGATCTGCCAAGCAGAACACAGCCTTGTGGCCTGCCAGGTACCTGACAGTGATTTTGCTGCCCCCAAAAAGCAGAAGAAGCAGGATGTTTGTCAAGCGTTTAGTGGATTCTCCTACATGTCTGGTAGGCTGTGTTTGGTTAGATGAGCCACAAAATGTTCAGGCCTGCTTTTGGAAAAGTCTGTTGGGAAGCTGAGCATGTATTATCATGTAGAAAAACCTGATGTTCCTTGGTTTCCTACATTTCTTTATAATTTTTTTCAGATTTTGTTTAGATTATTTATTTTAGTTTATTTATTTTTATTTTATTTTATTTATTTTCAAGAAAATAAAACAAGGATCAAAGATAAAAAAGAAACAAAAAGAACATCCCAGAACAAGAGAAGACAGTGAACAAGTAATAATCATTCCCACACAAATTATTTTCCAAAGTTATCTCTCTTGAATGAAATCAAGAGAGCCAAAGTATCAGTCTCTTGAATAATTGGCTAAAGCTATAATATTGGAGTATGATGCTACTATCCTATACCTTGGAGTAGGTCCCACTGAATTCTTAGTAGACATGTACAGGATTCTGCTGATAATCGTACCTGACTGTGACTAATAAATGCTTTTGTATTTCTCACTCTGTTTCTTCTTTGCAGGCTCAGTTCATCTTCGTATTCCGGAATCCTCCCCAGTTGGCACTGCCATTGGAAGCGTAAAAGCCTCAGATGCAGACATTGGGAGAAATGCAGAACTTGAATACCGCATTATTGATGGTGATGGAAGGGATATGTTTGACATTGTTACAGAGAAGGACACACAGGAAGGCCTTATCACAGTGCGAAAGGTATATATCATCACTATGAATTACTGGATGGCAAAAAAGAAATCAACTTTGAGATTATATTTTGTAGAGTTAGTAGCATTATTAAAGGTTCAGTGCTTGCTAAGAAATAGCATGTAGTTCTGTTTTAGATTCTGCTTTTATTTCCTTTCCACAGAACACAAGTAATTGGCACAACAATTTGCTAACATGTAGCCATAGGAATATAATAAGATAAATAGCAACAGCTATAACATTTTTCTATTATTCCGCTAAAGAGTGTATGTGGGGGCGTTTTACATTTCTTTTCATAATTGAAGGATATAACTGCTTAGAAGGGAAGCTTTATGGTTTTTGTTGTTGTTTATTTGCTGGAAATCATACTATCTCACACGATGATGTCAACTAATCAGTTCAGGCCACATGATGATCATGGCACTGGTGCAAATGAGGGGTAGTGAAAGGGAGGGCAATTTAAATGAAAAGCAAATGAAATGCCATAGAGGATGCATTTGTTTGCAACACCAAAAATGTTAAGGAAAATAGGCCTGGTCTAGTTGTTTATATTGCTTCTTGATTCTAGATGTGTGGTCATATTGGGACTAGGTATGGAATAATCTGTCAACTTCAGCTCTCTCAGTTTCTTGTTTTGCTAATCGTAAATTCAGTTCTCCACATTTCTGCAGCAGTTAGCAATTTATGAAAAATCCAGCATTTTAGTGTGAATTTCTCCTAATAAAACATTTTTCTATGCAGTTTTGACTAATGCACACATTTTTGCCAACAATTTGATAGATTTGGCTTTAAATGTGAACTGAATCAAATTTCTCCTACATCCCTGCATTAACTTTATCTCATAAACGGTAAAATATGCCCTTGTGAACAAATATTTACCTATTTTCATCCCACTGTACCTATTTACCACTTGTGTATAATGATAATGCTGCCACATTGGCTTTATGTTTTGGGCTTGTTTAAGGTAGAAGAAACTGAGACCAATTCAAGGTGTGATGCTGCTTCCTGCATCACCAATGAGTTTCATTTTGAGAACACTGTCATCAAACTGAATGTAATCAATGACCCTTCCCAATGACTTTTCTAAATTGGATAGGTTGGTACTATAATCAGCAGCATTGTAAAGGAACCCAGGGACCTTTGCAGATATGAGGCCCAAATTTACACATACAAAAAGCACATAAAGTCAAGGTCTAATCAGACATTATAAGATTCTGGAAAATATATATGTAGAAATGAATCATAGAAAATGTAGTCTATGGTTGATAGCCAACAGAATGGACAATAATGCCCAATTTCTAATGCACATGCACTTTACTACAAAGAGTGTGATGTGAATGGTTGGTTCTGTAGACAAGATATACATACACTCCCAATGACAGCATGGCAATAAAATGCAGAGTTGTACTAATACAGAAAATAAAATGTGAAGATAAAATACACAGCAAATCTCAAATAATACGCCAAATGCATGTGCATTAGAAATTGGGCATTATTGTCCATTATGTTGGCTATCAGCCATAGACTACATTTTCTATGATTCATTTCTACATATATATTTTCCAGAATCTTATAATGTCTGATTAGACCTTGACTTTATGTGCTTTTTGTATGTGTAAATTTGGGCCTCATATCTTCAAAGGTCCCTGGGTTCCTTTACAATGCTGCTGATTATAGTACCAACCTATCCAATTTAGAAAAGTCATTGGGAAGGGTCATTGATTACATTCGGTTTGATGACAGTGTTCTCAAAATGAAACTCATTGGTGATGCAGGAAGCAGCATCACACCTTGAATTGGTCTCAGTTTCTTCTACCTTAAACAAGCCCAAAACATAAAGCCAATGTGGCAGCATTATCATTATACACAGGTGGTAAATGGGTACAGTGATGAAAATAGGTAAATATTTGTTCACAAGTTAATATTTTCTACCATTCATTTGTACATATATTTTTCAGAATCATATGTCTGGTTAGACCTTGACTTTATGTGCTTTTTTTATATTTGATGTTCAGTCGAGGATTATTTTCTTCAGATTTATAGGTGCCATAGAATTACCTTCTTTGTGCACTTTGTTTTTAGTATTATGGACAGCTGTGCAATTATTTGCCATAATTGTCAAATTTACCAGAGGTGGTTGTTACTTATTGTAGGCAAAATATTTTAACAGTAATGGATTCAGAATTAGAAGAATGGGCTCCAATGCAAAGTTTTTCACATTTGCATCATAAGAGCAAAAGCTGTTACCATTAGAGCTTGTCACCAAGCTTTGCCAAAGCAAAACTCAAAGCAAATTTGGGAGTCCCACTTTGGGGAAACACCTTGGGTGTGTGGGAAGCCACAAATCTATAGGAATTTCTCAAGGGAGAGAGGAGGGCTGCACATCCTTCATTATGAGAAGCTACAAATGGGTGTCCCCAAATGGATGGCTATTCTGTGGCTCCCTCCCAGTATCTGTCTGGAGGGTAGATTGTTGCATTGCAGTGTATTACTCTTGGCAGTGCCAAAACCAGAGAATATGTTTGAGACATAATTAGCATGTATGACATAAAGTTCTCCTTGAGAACAAGGTTAAGATGGAGAGGAGGGTAATGTGGGAAGGGAATATTTGTTGCCAATGTAATGTAACTTCAGAGTAAATAGAAGATTTAAGTGCCAAGACAGTCTGGCATCTTTCATGAGTACTAATTTAACTTTAAAGGTTTGAGGGGAAATAAATTCAAAAGTGTCCCCAGAATCCATTTTGGGTCCATTTTTTTTATATCTCTGTTATATTGTGCATGCTAATGAAGCTTTGCTCCCATGTCAGACAAGCTGCACTTTCTCTCAGCCTGTTCATTCCCTGGAAATCATTAATTAGCTAGCACTTTTCATCTGTAGACAGAGAGAAATCAGAGAATAGAATCTCTTGTCTGTCAAAAAAAGAAAAAAATGTAAAGAAAAGAGTATTCTAATTATAACTCCTAACTTTTCATCTTTTCATTTTAAACAGCAATTGCTGACAAAATGTCATGTATATTTTGCAAAAATTTCACTGGTGTCAGATTTATGAAATGCAACATAAATGAACCAGGTTAAGCATAGATTTTCCACACCAGAGTTTAAATTCTCTCAATTTTTTATTTGTCAATTTATGAAAAATGCAGTTTGGATCTTTGTAAAATTAGCCTTATGGTGTCACTTGATCAAGGTTGTGGACCTTAAAACTGCTTGAAAGCAAGGAGGGTATCTGTGGGGGTAATGGTTAATTGCCTTGTACTCTTGAGAGATGGAGCAATAGCAGAGCAGATGCCAAATGGATATATAGGTAGTTAGGAGGCAGCAACTTGTCCAAGGCCACCCACTGAGGCCTATGTCACAGAAACAGAATATGGTTTGGTAAAACTAGACCAGACCAAGGCTACAAACACACTAGTCGCCAGATCAAAGTGTTTCCATTAGCCACACCTGGAGGGAGAATGACTTGATCTGCCAAGCAGTTGTGAAATCTCTTTGAAGCTAAATGTAAAAGAAAGAAAAGGGGGAAAAGCCACTTAAGTTGTTCCCACCAGGTTTTACAGTAAAAAGGGGTGGGGTTGGACTAGCGCTGTGTGCCTTGGTTTTCAGAAGCGAGAGGTGGGGATGCACTGGAACTGGCAGAACAGGGAGTGTGTTTCTACCCCAAATCATTTTTAAATGATTTGCCATTGAGTGGAGGGGGTGCAACCCTGCACATTCAAAACTAGTAATCAGGGCACCAGCTAGAATCTTTATCCTTGGAATCTAGAGTTTCAGATGTAATGGGTTTCTCATAGTGGAAAGCATTCAGTCATGCAATCCAATACCTCTGGTTTGCTGCAGTGATGCATATATTGCCCGCTTCAGAAATTGTATTTGAAACACTAATCACAAACTTCCTTGGCAAATGAAAAAAAAATATTGATAGGGTCCAAATTGGTTCATAATTGCTTCATGATTTTTCCCGAGGCACTGTCTAAGCAACTATGCAGTGCTCCTGCTTCATAATTGTTGTGCATCATGATGCATTGCCCCCCTACCTTACTGACTGCTGGAACATGAAGGAGGAGATGGTATAAGCAGCTCTGGTAGTATTAGGACATGAGTGGCAGTCTCAACTGTCAGGCTGTTGCCTTAAAAGCATCTGTTCTAGTGACAGGCACCCCTCCCCCACCTTTCACCTCATGTGGAAGAGGGCCCTGATGCAGTGCCAGTATCAGGACTTGCATCACATCCCAGCAGAGGGCTCACTGCCAAACTCTCAGAGCCCTCTGCTGTTGCTCCTTGCTCTCTCTACCTATTCACCTGCCCTCTCCACATGTGTGAGCCGTTCCAAGAGCAAGGAAATGGAACAACAGTCTCTGCTCAAAATTGTCCTTCTGAGTAGTGATGCAGTTTGGATCCACAGGGAGATGGCAAGTGAATGGGCAGTGATGATAATGATGGGGGCCACTCATTTTGCCCAGGCACAAGATGGTGCCCCCTCCCCATTCCATGTACACAAGCCTAGCAGTAGGACAGTGCCCTCTAATGAACCTGAGGCAGCGGGCTGGGTTAGAGAGTGAAGGACAGAGGGAAATGGCTCAGGAAGAACAGCTGTGGCTGTTGCAGTTGCCTCTCAACCAGCTGAAGCCCAACACTCCAAGGCCACATCCACACCAGACATTTATTCCATTTTAAACAGTCATGGTTTCCCCCAAAGAATACTGGGAAATGTAGTTTGTGAAGGGTGCTGAGAGTTGTTAGGAGATGCCTTATTCCTCTCACAAAGTTCCAATGGCCAGAGTGGTTTAACAGTCAGCCACTCTTCCCAGAGAATTCTGGGAACTGGAGCTCAATGAAGGGAATAACAGTCACCTAACAACTCCCAGCACCCTTCACAAACTACACTTCCCAGGATTCTTTTGGGGAAGCCATGACTGTTTAATGTGGAATAAATGTCTGGTGCGGATGTGACCCCAGTCTGCAAGGGAAATCAGCATTCAGAAGCAGTCTTCAGCTTGCATACCTGATGCAGCTGCACTTGTGCAATCCGATCCTCATTTCAATGATCATCCAAGCCTCAATAAATTGGCTAGATGAGTGTATGTATGTGCACATGAATGTTTTTTTTAATGCAAGTTTGTTCTTCTCCATCTAAGGAGACTAGTTGCATGACTAGTTGCTCATGGCCAAAGCTGAATTGGAGCCCAATACTCAATCTGCTACACCACGGATGGATAACCTGTGGTCCTCCAGATGTTACTAGACTCCAAACTCCCATTAACCCCAGCCAGCCTAGCCAACAGTCAGGGATTATTGGAGTTGTAGCCCAACCATTTCTGGAGGGCCATGTTAGCTTCTCATAACACATGCACATGGTGTCTGAACTGGAGGTGACTGACCAGGAATGGGACTTCGGGGTTGTATGGATAGCTTGATGAAGATGTTGACCCAGTGTACAGCAGCTGTGAAAAAGGCAAATTCCATGTTAGGGACCATTAGGAAAGGGATTGAAAAGAAAACTGCAGAGATCACAACATTGTTATACATATCTATGGTGTAACCACATTTGGAATACTGTGAACTGTTCTGGTTGCCTCACCTCAAAAAAGACATTGTGGAGTTGGAAAAGGTTCAGAAAGGGGCAGTCAAAATGATTAAGGGGATGGAGTACTCCCCTATGAAGAAAAGTTGCAGCATTTGGGGCATTTTAAAGGCGAGTAAGAGGTGACATGATGCTGTATAAAATCATGCATGGCATGGAGAAAGTGGATAGAGAAAAGTTTTTCTCCCTCTCTCATAACACAAGAAATCATGGATATCCAGTGGAAGATGCAGGACAGATAAAAGAAAGTTAGAGCATAGTTAAAACTATGGGATTTGCTTCCATAAGAGACAGTGATGGCCACCAACTTGGATGGCTTTAAAAGAGGATTAGACAAATAGATAAGAGGATAAGGCTATCAATAGCTACTAGCCATGATGGCTGTGCTCTACCTTCACAGTCAGAGGTAGCATGCTTCTAAACATCTGGAAACCGCAGGTGAGGAGAGTGCTTTGGTACTCAGGTCCTGCTGCAGGCTTCCCACAGACACTAATGGGCCACTGGCCTTTTCCAGCAGACTTTTCTTATGTTCTTATGTACAAGCTATGCCACATAACTTAGAATATGTCATATCTGCTTTCACTTCAGGACCTGGCACACTGTTGACATTAAATAAATGTGAAATATTGCTTGCCATGCTATCCCACTTTTTACAATGTAGCCTTAACACCTAATATATTTTTGTGGCATTGTGTTATTAATTTTGCTTCATCACTGTGTTTCTTATAGCCACTGGACTATGAGAGTCGAAGACTATATACTTTAAAAGTGGAGGCAGAGAATCTATATGTTGACCCACGATTTTATTATCTTGGGCCTTTTAAAGATACAACTACTGTGAAAATATCTGTAGAAGATGTGGATGAACCCCCCATTTTCAGCAGATCTTCATACCTTTTTGAGATCCATGAAGATATTGAGGTGGGCACAATCATAGGCACGGTAATGGCTCGAGATCCAGATTCAGCTGCAGGACCTATCAGGTAAAAGCCAGAATATAAAGTTTTGATTGAGAACAATGCGATAATTATCTCCCTGCCTAGTTGTTTCAGTTGAAACTGTTGCTCTGACTGGCGAAATGGGCAGAAAGGTATGTTTGAGGTACTGACAATGGAAAATTCGAACTATGGTATAATTTGAGCTAGGCCAACCAGGATTCTATCCCGGAACATGTGAAATAGTATTATTGAAGAGGTTATTTTGATCATGTAGAATGCTATTCTCAAAAGGCTATCAGGCCAGAGAGTGAAACCTCAAGGCAAGTTTGTGACTTGCCATCTCTCGTTTTCATAATGAAACACTAGCTGTCTCTGCATGCACTGTTCCTATGAAGTGCAAATATTTAGTTGTGACCAAAAACTGGTCCATAGGTATATATTTTAATCTTTACACAAAAGAAAACAACAGTTTTGCCTTTTTTTCAGAGGCTTATTGGTAGATCCAAGATTTAACAAAAAATCAAACTTTGAACACAACATTTTGAAACAGAATGTGCACGTTTAGTTCAAACATTTTGGTTTTAGCAAACATCAGATATGAAATTTCATCAGCTGTCAGTCTTGAAATAATATTAAATACAAAATGGGTGAGTTTGGATGATCCTTTCTCGGTGGCAGCAAACAATGAAATCTTCCATTAACTATTGTTTCCTATTTTGTAACTAACTGGAAAACAATAGTTAACATCTTCAGAACAACCTAGTTGTTGAATCAACTTCAAACCATGGCTTAATATCTTGGTGTGTTTGAAAGCTTTTACCAGGAAACTATAGTTAATGGAAGACTTACTTGCTTGTCAGTTTGTTTGCTCGCTCATGTGAAGAGAAAAGTAAAGAGGTACATGCATGGCCAACAGCTTGCTGGTATCTCGGCTTATTAAACAGCTATGCTTGTCTGAACCATTGCATATCAACTATCAAATGCAGCCCAGTGCTAAAATATGGCATGGCATCTATCAGATACTGCCAAATATTGTTTTAATTATTGGAATCACATCTCAAATTCAAATATTAAGTATCCATTTAAAATACAGATATTAAATATTCAATGAATGTTCAGGGTATAATTGAGCGTTAAGGGTACAGTTAATGAATATTTGGTTCAGCTCCATGGCTTTGATATGTTTTCAGAAGCATGTTGGTTTATTCTCCTCTTCAACTGTCTGTATAAGATACTTATATAACCAAACACTAATGAGGCTTTTATCATGGCTCCTTTTTAATTTTAGTCACATTTGACAATAACATAAGCCAACTATGAGCTAAAATTGAAGGTTAGTTGGCTCTGCCATGACGTGAAGCTTCATAATGGCAAAAGCTCATCTCTCATCATGCATCCCACGCTGGCCAAGCCATTGGATGGTAGCTCGTTGGCTGAGCCCCAGCTGCGAGCCCATTCGAGATGATGCGGCCCTACAGCCCGCCCAGAAAATCATGCTGTGGCCGCAGATTAGGATGTGCGTCCGCTCCATCCCCGTCCAGCAAACTGTCAAACATAATGCGAACAACATTAGGCTTCTGTATTACCAGGCCTTTTCAAAGGGCGGACATAAGCCTTATAGGCCCCTGAAGTCCACCTTCCAACGGCCTGCAACCTAGCCCGTGGGAAACGAAGCCCAGCTGCTGTAGTGGCAGCACCAGTTCTAAAGAAATGGGTCCCAAATCCCGATGGGTCCAGTTCAAGTCTTTGTAATGCCCTTTGGTAAGCACCCAAAATTGCTATCTAGTAAGGGGAGATCCATTTCCATGAATGAATAAATATCCACTTCCCATTCCCCTAACGTTTAGGAAGGCTTGCAGGGCCAACACTGGCAAATGTGTGGCAAAGTGGAGGGGGCTAAAATGATGGTCCACCCCCTACCCTTCTGGTCCGTTTTGGACTTACGTAGTGTGATGTAAGCGCTGTCGGTTGCCATGAATATGTCCGAAATTAAAAAGGCACGCTGAGAATAGTCAAGTTTAGCCCCAGCCACCACTTCCCCTAACCTAAATGCCCCAAAAAACAGTGTAAGGGACACCGGCCTAAACAGGAGTACTTCGTGGCAAGGGGAACATACTGTTCATCACTGGGTCATTAGCTCACCTAAAAGTTCAGGTGAGAAGGGACGGCAGTGATCAGGGGCAGCGGGGTGTTCCCTAATCCACCTAGCTAACATACGTCATACCCTAAAATCTGCTGAATGGTCATGAAAACCCCGTGCCTTGGCCAAAAAGGAAAGTCCAGCTAGCTTACCTTTTAAGGCTCGTATGGATAAGCCCTGCCTTCTGCCATCTACCAGGAATTCCAGCAGATGACACACCGGAATGGGCCATTGGGGCATGTATCCTTTGCTGGCCCAAAAGTCTTCCTTTGCCCTACTTGCTCTTTGATAGCTGGTGAGTATGCTGGGGGCAATGGAGAGGTTTATTGCCCTCTCCGACTTTGCTCTCCAATCTCCCAGATTGCAGGGGGCATGGCATCCGGCTGAGCCCTGGCCATCGGTGCCAGCTGACGGAAACGGTCCATCTGGTTCCGTGAAAGAGCATCAGCAACACTGTTGTCAATGCCAGGAACATGCCATGCCCGAAACAAAACATTAAAACGCAGGCACTGGAGAACAAAAGCCCGGACCAGGCCCATAACCCTGGTGTTCCTGGATGTAAGGGAGTTGATAACATGTACTGTGGCCTCGTTGTCGCACCAAAAATGGACAGTAGAGTTCTGGAGCCTCTCTGCCCATAAATGTACTGCCAACGTAATGAGAAAGAATTCAAGGAAGGTCAGGTCCTTGTCCAGCCCTGCTTGAATCCAATCCTGAGGCCATTGTCCATTACACCAGGAAGACCCAAATATAACTCCGAATCCATAAGATCCTGAGGCATCATAACAAACTTGCAGCTCTGCTTCCAGGAGCCTCTCTTGCCTCCAAAAAGAGACCCCATTGTAGTCCTGCAAAAAGGAGGACCACACAGTGAGGTCCACTCGCAATGCTGCAGTAACCCTGAACCAGTGTCGAGGCTGAGAAACCCCTGCCATCGCATCACAGACGCGCCTTAAAAAGGCCCGCCCTGGCGTGATGACCCTGGAAGCAAAATTCAGGTGTCCTGCCAGCTTCTGGAGCGTAGAAAGAAAGACTTTCTTAGCCCCAGCAACCTCCCAGATCTCAAGGCGCAGAATGTTGATCTTATCCATGGGAAGCCGGCAACTCATATTCACAGCATCAATTTCGATACCTAAAAATGTCAGGACCTGGGCAGGGCCCTCAGACTTCTCTAAGGCCAGAGGTACACCCAAATCCTCGGCTAGCTCACTAAATTGTGACATTAAATATTGGCATTCATTCGTGTTTGCCCTACCCGCAAATAAAAAATCATCCAGATAATGTACAACCATGTGCAAGCGCCCTCGTCTCCTGACAGCCCACTCCAGGAAGGAGCTGAAGCATTCAAAAACAGCACAAGATATTGAGCACCCCATGGGCAGGGCCCTATCCATATAGAATCAGCCCAAAAAGGTGAACCCCACTAGCTCAAAATCTGCTGGGTGAACTGGCAGGAGGTGAAAGGCGGACTTGATATCACACTTCCCCATAAATGCCCCTTTACCACAGGAACGCACCATGCATACTGCAGTGTCTAGGGATGTGTAGTGGACCGAACACAAATTATCTGGAATAAAGTCATTAACCGACAGCCCTTGCAGGTAGGATAAATGATGAATGAGCCTAAAATTCCCCAGCTGCCTTCTTGGGCACAATGCCCAAGGGAGACACCCTAAGATTAGGGAAAGGGGGAGACTGGAATGGGCCGAGGACTCACCCAGCCAGCACTTCCTTATTTATTTTATGCTGCACTAAGTCCTCATTTCCCACCATGGACCGAAGGTTGCGAGACCTAAAGGCTATACATGGGCCGGTGTAGGGAATCCGGAAGCCTAAGGAAAACCCATCTAACAAGAAACGCGCAACCCCCTGGTTTGGGTAACTGTCCAGGAGGTGTTTTAACATGTCTAATTTAATTGGGGAGGGGCCCTTTTCCTTGAGCACCTCCCGCAGGGGGCTGTCTCCGGCCTCCTTGATAGTCTCTACCCCCGCCCCTAAAGGGTTTGCCCCGTGGGCAGGTGGGACATGAATGCTCCACCCCACATATAGAACATTCGTGCCGAAATCGGCACGGGTTGCGGGACCCGTGGAAGTTAAACTCCCAGCAGAACAGCCATTGTTGAACCCCCTGCCCCGCATTACTGCCTGTGATATGGAGCTAACTGGAGTATGATGTTGTCCAGCTTGCCCCGAGGCACATGGCCCCCACTGTGGCCAGCCTTGTGTTGCCCCACCCATTCCCTGTGTGGGTGTAGGTAACTCACCTGTCCCAATCCCTGGCCGAGGTTGGCCGTTTTCATTACGGGACTGCGGGACACCAGATGTGTGTGGCGTGCCAGCACCTGGCTCTGCCGCCACTGCTATCACAATGAGGCCTCAAGGCCACTGACACTCTGCGCCCAAGATGGTGCCGACCACGCAGCCAAGTAAAATGGCCGCTACAGAGAGAGACTTGTCCCTCGTTGATCCTCCCTCTGTCGTCGTCGCGAGCCAAGAGGAAGTCGGAGGGGGTGGAGCGGGCTTAAATAGCCCCTTAGCTCTGCCTCCTCCATGCGGAACATCGCGCGTCATCCCAGTGCGACGCACGACACTCCCTTCCTTAAAATGGCTTCTGAGGCTTCACCCTCAGCCGCAATTATGCTACTGCTCCCCAGAGCTACGTGCAGGTAAGTGAAGCTGCATTTATAATATAATAATAATAATATTTAATTTGTGTGTCGCCTATCTGGCAGATAGCCACTCTAGGTGACGTACATTAAAATGAGATAAAATACAATAATATCAAATGCAGTCACATTTATTCCTCTAATCCAGCTATCTAGAGTTTGGGTGCTTTCACACTGCACTTTATTCTGTTATTCTGATGATTTCTAACCTAGTAATTTGCGCATTATATTTCACACGACATACCAGGTAGCTCTGGAATTCTGGTGGAATGTAGTGCAAGTATAGCGCTAATTTCCACAATAAATGATACCAGAAATAATCTGTTAGCAAGGCTGGGAACCCGGAAGATCGCAGGAGTTTTTCGCTAGCTGCTGCCGCTCATGTGACAGGCATCCCAGAATGCAGTGCATTCCCGCCCTTTAGTCACGCAGGTTATTGTTTTGTTTTTGCCTGACGAATGTTGTACCGGTGTTACGGCATTGGCACAGATAGCAGCAGCATTTCCCACACACCCCAGTCTTGATACAACTAAAACAATTTAAAAAGTCAGATCCTAAAGGGAGAGCGTTTGCATGGCAACGGGACAAGATCTTAGACCTCCTACACAGTGAGGATCAGTGTGCATGGGTGAGGGATGAAAACAAGCTGTGTGAAAGACAGTTGCATAAAATGCCACTATATCGGCTGAAAAAGTACTGTTCCTTATCGCAAGAGGTACTGCAGTGTGAAAGGGACTTTAGAAATCGGGACAGAAGCGCTACCTTTTTAATCCGTTATACTAGCGCTATTAGCCCCATGTGTGAAAGCAGCCTTTGTCTCCAATCACTATTTATGAATCAACTAGCAGAAAGAATTTCTGAGCAATGCCGAGCACTAAGTAACAACAACAATGACAAAAAATCAATGCAGTTTTGAATCAGTGGTTAAAATCAATACAGTTTTGAAAGTTTCAGTCCACTATCTTGATTCAAAATGGCATCCAATTCTATCCAAACATTAGACAAAAACTTGCTTCTTGATCTCAGAAACTATCGTGCAAAATTTGGGTACAATATATTAAATCTGGTTAAAATAAGTGGTGCTTTGAAATGTTCAGTCCACTATCTTTACTTAAAATGCTATCTAATTGTACCCAAAGATACACAAAGACCTGCTCCTTGATCTCTGGAACCATCATGCAAAATTTAGGTACAATATATTCAGAGGCATCCAAATTCACAGAGAACAGACTAAGAGACAAATAACTTTCCAAAATGTACAGTAGATTCAAATGTTAATTTCTTTTTGTATTTTTTAATTAGGGAGCCATTTATATAAAATAAATTATGATGTTGAAATCAGGAGTGCGCTTTCATGGTTTGAAAGAAGATAGACCCAGTGCCAGTGGGTGGTCAGGTGGGACACAGGCTGAGTCCACTCCCAAGGACCCTGGCTGCTCCCAAGGGGCCCTTGCCTAGACCTGCAAGCTGGGGCTGTGAGGGTGGAGCTCTGCAACCCAACACTGATCACGGATAACTCGTGAGGGGCATCTGCCTAGATCTACAGGCTGGGGCTATGGGGATGGAGCTCTGCAATCCATGATGGAGTTGGCTCATGGATTTCACAACTTGATTCTGATTTCAGAGTAGGTGCCCCACAACCCTCCCAGACAACACTTCTCTCCACGGCCAGCGTGGGCTTACACATTGTCACATCAGTGTGTGCGCACACAGTGTGCTGACATCACAATGTGGGAGGCAGGGTGTCTGCCAGGGGTATTGCTGCCTGAGGGTCCACCCCAAACTGGCGTTAGCCTTGAAAGAAAGGGTAGGGATAAAGATAAGGATCAGGGGCAAGATTTCCAGCAAGGTTGCAGGGCCTGCTCTTGGATATAAATGGCAAGAACAAGGATATATTCTAACATAGCTTAAGAGCATTACATCTGGTTATTTTTGTATATCTCATACAGATATTGGTTTTTTTTATGAAGTCCTAAAGAAAGAGAATAAACTGAACACTATGAGTATTTCTATGTATCTCTATTTCTCTGATTGTTTATATGTGTATATATGTTATTATGCTCAAGGAATTCAACAAGAATGATTGCCTGCCCATTCCCCATGTTTACCAATCTTAATCTCACCATGCCAAGGTAAAATATTTGTTTGTGAGAAGACCTGAACTTCTTCAGTGAAATATATCAAAATGCTGGTGTTGGTTCCACTGCATTTTTTTCAGTATGGCCAGGCAGCCCTGCAGCCAGGGTGGAGCAAATAGGTGCACACACACCCAGAGCTGTGCCCCCCCCCAATTATTTTTTTGGGGGATTGTCTTTTTAATTTGTGATATGACAATGACAGCCTCCATTTAAAGAATGATAACTTGCTTTAAGATCAGGAGCAATTTATGAATAGGGCCTTCTGAAAAATTAAGTAGATAAGGCAGGGTGGGTACACAACAAAAGTCTCATCTGGAAGAGCCCCCAAAGGTCTGCTTATTCAAGACTTTCCCTCACTGAGGGTGGGTTTTTCATTATCACTATCACCCTATAATTACTTATGTGATCCCCAAAAAACCCATACTGTATAGTAACATGACCCTTGAAAAGTTAAATATTAAAACTTTGTATTATGGGCTAGAGTTAGACTCTACCCCTTGGGCTTTCCTTTGCTCTGCTTTTCAATTTCAGTTGTGTTCTCTTCCCAGCCAATAATAAAGAAGCATGATTGATTGCCTGCACTAAGAAGTAAGAGTTAGTTTGTTATGCAGTTATTAGGATGAGTATTGGGTACTTAATGCTAAAGGGTGAAATAAAGAAATAACTTAAAGCGATCTGAAAAAATATCTACCATACGTTACGCTTTACTCTTTTAAAGCACTCACTATACTCACAATCATAGTGGCTATTTTTCTTCTTTTTCTTGACTACTTGATTGCAAAGGATGAAAATAGCCCTAGATGACTAGAAACACTGCTGTGCACACTAGTTAGCTGGCTGGCTGTCCCTATAGGCTGCAACTCAGCCCTGATTTCTGATTTTTCCAATGTGTGCAGCTCAGCATGAGACCTTTTTAGGGTTTCTGGGCAGAAAGATCAACCCAGCAATCAGAAAAAAAATCCAATTGCTTTCCACAATTGGTTTCCAATTGCTTAGTTAGTCCATTATATAGCAACCAGTTAAAAATTTTTCTCTTGATTGTCCAAAAGGAAGGAAAATCTAAAGATCAGGAACCAGACTAGAAGGAGGGACTCTCAAGAAGGAGTTAACAACAGGCCCTAAAGTATTAATTTTCTGTCTGTCCTTCCCTAAATTTGTATTATGTTTGTAATAGGTTTGTATTTTGGGGTGGAATCTAAAACAGAGATACCTAATCCAGCATCAAAGCCAAGCCAGGAGCTCACTGTCATCAAAAACAGTTCAGTTCATGAAGAATCAGAACACAAGAACAGAGCACAAGTGAAAGAGAACTAGCTATAATCTCCTTCTAGGAGGAAGAGTGGGATATAAATTTAATAAACAAACAAACTTTTAAGTCTGGTAGTCCTGGGGATCATGCAAGAAACAGTGAGACAATGCAAAAAATTAAACTTCATTCATATTCAAAGAACAGTGAGAGCCGAAATTTCCAGCAAGAATGGTTCCATAAATTTGAATGGTTAGAGTATTCTAAGCTCCACACTATCTTTTAACTTCTTTCTTATAGCATAAACTATATTGTTCGTTTTACACCTTTTAGTATCCAGTTGTTCATTGTATCATTAATATCTTTTTTTAATGAAACAAAAAAATGTGGTAATTATTTAATTCTTGGTGTTTGTATCAAATTTTCTGTTAACTTGACCTTTACATAGCCCCAGTGAACACACTCGCTGCATGGAGAGAGAAGGTCACTGCTTTTCCCTTCCCCTGGCCTGGCCCTCACATCCTCTCCACTAGTGAAGGGGTGTGTGTGTGATAGCTAACACTATGTGCCTCTCCTCCCACAAAAAAAGTCCCACCTAGAAATTTGTCTGTCCCACCTAACAAGAAAGATTGGCTATAGGGTTGTGGCCAGGTATCCTGCTGTCTATGAAATAAACTGTAGGTGAAGAATTAGCTAGAACTATTCATAATAATGGAAGAAAAAGCTGTCCCTGCCTTTTATGCAATTTTCAGTGATAGTATCTGGGGTTTGCAGCAGGAGCAGCAGGGTTACATTATACCTCTCTAATTAAATATTTTTGGACTACAGAGATAATAGGGCTAATAAAGGTAAATGACTGTATTTATCTGGTTCAATTCACAGGGAACTAAAAGTCGCCTTTTGCTTATTAAAGCACAGTAGTTGGTTATTACAGTTCTGCCTGAGCTGTCTTTTTGCCACATGCTGAAAAACACTTGATGGAACAAAACTGTTCATATAAAAAGTAGAGATTAAATATAACTTCTCTGCAATAATGATTACATATACTTATGCTAACATGAGTATTTTACGCACAGACTTGTACTTATATTTTCTGTATCAGCAAATAATGTATTTTTTTATATATAACTGACAATAATTCATTGCTCTCTTATTTTGGTTTGGGCAGGAAGCACACAAAAGTCTCCATGGAACTAACTTGTTATATCTGTCTTTGGGGACATGTGTGTGCATGTATTTCACATGTGACCCTTAAATATGCATGTGAGAGAGGAGAATCTTTTACATGGCTCAAATTTCTTTCGAGATACGTCCAAGGGAATTCAGGAATTCACACTCAAAGTTTTAGGTTAAATAACAGAGTATTCATTTATTAAAGAGGAATGGGGGAAAGGAGTTCAGTATATTCTTAATGCAGTGCAGCATATGAACACAAACTCATTGGTACAATTCATCTAATATTCTAACACACTGACACCTGAAGAACTAAAAATAAAAATACTAGAGAAATGAAAGAGGGTGAAGCATGTCAATTGGTGTGAAACTGTAGGAAAATATTCAAAGTTATCTATCTAGTGCAGCTGTGCACTTGCATGTAAGCAAACAAGGAAGCCAAGGCTACAAACTAGGGATGGGAATGTTATGCCTTAAAGTATTCCAGCTCTTTTTGGAAACTCTTAAGACCTTTTTTTATGCAATAAATCAATGGAACTCCTTACATAAAACTTCTTAGTTTGTTTTCTCACCGTACACTATTATTTGAGTGTAAAGATCCCAGTTGCGAAGGGAAGGTGTGTGTGTGCATGTGTGTTGAAGAGACAAAATTCTGCTCCTTTTCTAGTATTTGGACCTCATGGGAACATATAGGGAAAGGGTTTCTTCTTAAGATGTGGAGGGAGTTAAAAGTTTAAGATTCCTTTCAAGATGGGCTTTATAATTCTGCTTACATGGTGTAATTGCATGTTAGTTCCTGGTTTTTTAGGGAATTTCAAGTAAGCCAGTATTGTTCTGCTTATTTAGATGTGACATAAATCCCTAGTTTAGTTTACATATCGGGATCATCTGTATCTGGCAGGAGGAAGCCTCTTCCTTACGGGCAAGAGAAGTGTATCAATTAGGGATTTTCTTCTGGTTAGTCTTTGTATTGCCAAATCTTATCAATTCTTGTCTTATTGCAATCTGGATCAACCTGGAAGAAAGTTACTAGTCCAATGTTGAGAATACAGAAAGACTTCAGTCATAAAAGCATGCACATCCCAACACCCCAAGCTGCACATACTTCATTGAACTGGGTGGAAATTGTGTAGGCCAAACAACAGTCAGTCAGTCAGTCTCTCTCTCTCTCTCTCTCTCTCTCTCTCTCTCTCTCTCTCTCTCTCACACACACACACACACACACACACACACACACACACAGAACAGCCTTTTGCCCTGCTCTCTCCCCTCCGCCTCTCCACATCCTGGGGTACTCAGTGCAAGCATCATGCTGTGAGTGCCCCTTTCCTGCTGGCAGCTAACAAAGCAGATGGGGAAACTGACAGTGTTGTGATATCATTGAGCATCCCTAGTTGTTATGAGAAAAAGATGTCACAACGGGTTTTTTTCCAGCAGTAGCCTTGTGTTTGTTGTAACATCTAGTTCCAGCCCTAGTTATCTAGACTTTACTGATGTTATCCATGGGCCATTCATACCACAATGGAGTAATTATTTTTACTAGCATTATTGTTAATAATAATTTCTAATGCCTGTAACATAAAGAGACAGTACAAAACCAAACTTGGACAGCCCTTGCCCACAAGCTGACAGTCCGCAGGGAGACGGGAGGTTCATGACTAGCTTCTTAAGAGCACTAAGAGATAGGTCTGACTAAAATTTGGTTAGAGAGCTTCCCGGCGGCTCCACCACTTTATCAATGTGACATCTACCTGTGCACTGAATTAGAATAACTGTTTCTTGTGTTATGATAAGAACATGAACATGATATATGTGCAATTGGCAGCAGACAAATCTTTCTCTACTTGATTATATTTAGGTTTTCTTTAGATCGCCACACTGACCTTGACAGAATCTTCAACATCCATTCTGGAAATGGATCAATGTATACTTCCAAGATGCTTGACCGAGAAATATCACAGTGGCATAATCTTAGCGTGATAGCAGCTGAGATCAGTAAGTCAGTTATTATCTGTGGGCATGTTGTCTTCATGTTTGTATAAGAAGAATATCTTAGCAGTGTCAAATTCTTTTTATCTTAGTTGTCCCACTTCAAAAGGGGAAGCAGGCTTCTGCACACATATAACCACCTGGACAGGGAACTGCAATAGGTGCTGCCCTTGTCCAATTCACCTTCTGGGTTGGATAGACTTTCCCAGCCTGGTGACTTAGGCTGTAATCCAATACACACTTACCTGGGAGTAAGTCACATTGAACCCAATGGAGCTTACTTCTGAGTAGACGTATTGGATTGCAGCCTTACACAAGTTTTTGGACTGTAACTCCTAGCCACATGGCCAGAGGTCACTGATGATAGGAATTGTAGTTCAAACATCTGGAGGGCATCTGGTTGGAGAAGGCTGGCGGAGACAGTCAGAAATAGTACAAAAGGAGTTTAGAGCCTTCCCCGCTCACCTCTCAACATAAATTGCAATATAATGATGGGAGTTAATCAAGCTTGTACCGTTCAGAAGTCACCTGGAAAATCACCTTTTAGAAAAGTGGCCACTGAGTGACAGCTTCCATAATAGCATGCCATCAAATTAACTTTTTATTAATATGGAGTGATCTGTATATATTATAAACATTACTCCTACTTTTTTATACTGTTTAATAAATAAAAGAATACAACTCAGCCCCATCAGTGGTGCAAGGCCCAAAACTAATGGATTCTCATAGGGCTCTTATGTGAATCCACATGCAGGTACGGATGTAACTAACGTATACAAAATCAAAAACATATATGCAGCAAAAGTATATATTATGGACCAAATGGCTGGTATTTCTTAGGCATGTACAAGTGCCTTCATACGTGGATCATACACTCTCCTTCTCCTTGTTGCACTTCTTTGAACTTCATCAGAAGCTATTCATCAAGTTTCTCCCAAATGTGAGGAGTGACTTGTAGGATAGCTGCTTTGGTGGGGGAGGGATGTGGGGAATCAGAAACTCCATGGATTATATGGAATTTACTTTGGATCTCAGTCTAAATATATACAGCACAACCTCACCCTCCCACTCACCCATGCAAAAAAAGAAAGAAAAAGTTTTCCTTCTTTGTTGGCAGATTTAAATGTTAATTTCTAATGATCCACATTAGGTTTATTTTTTTTACTGATATAATCACTTCTTGCCTCTGTGCAATGCATATGGTGGTCATCCCCCACGAGTGTTGATACCACTACTTCTGATGGTTATATTAGTATTTTTGGATGCTACTTCTCAATGAGCCCCTGCGCACCGTGCATCTACATAGCTTCAAACACAAGCTGCTTCCTTGAATAGACGTGGGGCATGCTTGCCCTGCCAGAGATGGCATGGGGAATTCAGGGAAAGAAGCAGTGAGAGGGGAACACCAGCAGCTTAACACACGGTGGAAGGTGAAGGATCAGCCATGGGGGGGGGGATATGCTTGTGAAAGCCTCTGATATCTGTCTGCCTCTGTCTTCACCATTCTCTCTCTCTCTCACACACACACACCCCATCTCCCTAACTTTCTCATGACCATTTCAGTTCCTTTATGTGAATTGTGGGGTTGCAATGTGGATCTCGCCTAATTCTACTCAAACTGCCACAAGTCAGTTTGCATTCACCTTTTCTTAGCACAAAATTGCATCTCTAAAATCCAAACTAGGGGTGAGAAATATGTTTAGCATCAGACATGACAAGAGAAAAAAATGGCAAACTAGTGGACTGCTTCCTAATGAAATTTCTTTTTGCACCTAATAACTAGCACTGGACAGTCCTACCCAGCCCTGTCCATATCAGAAGTAATTCAAGGAACTGGATTATGTCTGGGTCCTGAATTCAATCAGCTGTGGATTTGGCCCCTGTCACAGCACCCAGACATGAACTCTTGGTGCCCCCTTTCCCCTGCTTACCTAGCAGAAAGTATTATATGTGAGTACCCAAGTAGGTTTTCCTACATGTTTGCTTATGACAGCATTTGAGGATACTGGAACCCATGGAATTAAATTTACCGTGGTTTCTGGCAGTGCTGTATGATGCCGTGTATGTTCCATAGAAAGTTCTCCATGTTGCAAAAGTAGATGGATCTTTGGTTTTTTGTGGAAGGCCCAAGACCTCATGTGATGTTACCCTTTAGAGTCTGGGAACTGCTGCCAATGTGTATTTTTTTTTTATAACACTGGAAGATCAGAACACTAGAACCACAATGGAGAAATCCATGTAGTAGCTTAGCAACTTCTCGCCATGCAACAATTTATCCTGTTTAGAGAAGAGGCAAAAGAGCAATGTGTAGCCTGCCCCCATGCGACCCTGATCTTTTGGGTTACTAAGAAACATGAGAGGAGCACAGATTGTAGCAGATACTACATGTATAGTCAGAAGAGCCCCTAAGGGTGAAGACTATGTTCAGCCCAAATGCCCCTCAAAAGGACCTCCTAGTTTTAGTCCTCTATAGTCCTGCATATAATCCTGTGTTGAATTTGTGGCATCCAAATTTCTACCATAGTTGGTAGAAATTCATAAAGTGAATTTGGTTTATTGTTTGTTGTTTAATGTGCAGTGTATCTCGGGCCTCATAGATTAGATCTGATAGAAAAGAGAATCCATTTGTAAATGAGATTACTGATTCCCCTTGCTTTGACAGATAACCCAAAAGAGATGACTCGTGTTTCGGTTTACGTTCGAATACTGGATGTGAATGACAACGCACCACAGTTTGCTGTGTTCTATGATACTTTTGTGTGTGAAAATGCAAGAGCAGGCCAAGTAAGTCATTTGTGGAATTGCGTAAAGCTATCTGATTTTGTTATGGGAACAGGCACCAAGTCATTCATTTACAATAATGTGTATATTCATTGCAAGAGTGAAAGTTTGCTTTTGAGAGCAGTTTGGGGAATATAACATGAAAGGAGGGAAATGGCTGCCAGCAAATCAGACTCCAGCCTTGCATAGTAGTGCTTCCCAGCTACATCAACATGTAAATTACTAAATGACTTCCTGCACAAAACGGCGCTTTGTGCTCTGAAAACATCAAGCTTCTCCCCACCCCCAAAAAAGTTTCTCTTCAGTTGTTTTTTCAGATATGTCTTAAAAGACAATTTCTTAATTGCATTCCGTGCTGCCTTTGTGGAGGAAAGCAGTATGTGTTACAAACAGTAATATGTAATCAAATTTGTTCTTGTTTTTTAAAAGCATCCTTTGCTACGTAACCCGATTGTGCTTTGGCTTGACATGGATGGTGTTCCGAAATATCACTGTCAGCATTCTATTTTTATGCAAATACAAGTTTTTATCTCAAAAGGCTTTCTGCAGGCAAATCACACAACAGCATAAAAAGTTGTTTGTGTCAGAAGGACAAACATTTGTTTTGCTTTTCCTCTTTAAGAGATGCTTTGGACTATACTGTGATCAGTGTGAAATGACTTTGCCATCAAGAGCAGCAAAGTACCAGCCATTAAGGGATTCTTGAGGCTCACAGTTATGCCTCTTAAGGACAAAGGAAAAGGACGAGTGAGAGGACAGGGACACATTAACCCTTTTATTTCCTGCTGTTTTTCTGGTCAAAATTGCCCCTTCCTCCAAATTGCTTTTCCACTTAATGGAGTAAGGTAAATATGCTGTCTGCTACAGGCAAAAAGCAACCTGGCAGGGTGATTCTAACTAGACAGATCATAAGAGAGGGAAAGGTAAAACACATCTCCTGGCAACCTCCTTTATTTGTTTATTTGAACCTGCTCTTCCAAACAATTGGGCCCAGAGCAGCGAACAACAAATTTTAAAACCAATCATAAAGACAGACTAAGCTGTACCACATTAAAATAAAATTAATTGCCATCAAATACAAAAGTCATCAGCATTGTAACATTAACCAATGCAGCCACCCCATTATACCAAATGCACACAAAGAAAAGTGGACTCTAACTGTGCACACACGGGGAAAACAGACAGCTGCTGAGAAGACTCTACTATTTATTTATTTATTTATTTATTTATTTATTACACTTATATACCACCCCATAGCCAAAGCTCTCTGGGCGGTTTACAGCAATTAAAAACATTAAAAACAAATATACAAATTTTAAAACACAAAAAACAATTTAAAAAATTTAAAAACAATTTAAATACACATGCTAAAATGCCTGGGAGAAGAGGGAAGTCTTCTATGTGTAATGAGACCCCAGATCATACTTAACAAGGATACTGCTCTTCAGTAAAACCAAATAAATGACGTGTGAGACTGGACATGAGTCTTCTGCATGAATTTTCAGGAGGATTTTTTTTAAAAAAAGGTTTGAAAGAATTAGCAGGTGGAATAATGAGGGGTGTTTCTGTTAAGTCTTGTGTCAAAGGGTAAGAGGAGGGTCATCTAAAGAAAACTTCTACACTCCATCTTTTCATAAAGCTTACTTTTATCCAAAGGTTCTTTCAACAGACTTTTGTACTCAAAATGGGTGACAGGGAGCTTCCTGTCAGTAGCCACCATCTCTCCCTCCACCCTTCCACATGCAAGCAGAGCATCAGGCAGAAGAAGGGCAGGAAGCACGCCCTTCACACTGACTAGATTTAGGACAGCATGGTGTAGTGGCTAAGGTGTTGGACTACGACCTAGGAGACCAAGGTTCGAATCCCCACATAGCCATGAAGGTCACTGGGTGATCTTGGGCCAGTCTCTGCCTCTCAGCCTCATGAAAACCCTATTCATAGGGTCGCCATAAGTCGGAATCGACTTGAAGGCAATACATTTACATTTAGGTGATTAATTTAGCAGTACCCTGCAACCAGGCAAAGTGAGAGCAATGCTTCACCTCTTCATGCTGCCTGTTGAGAGAACAGGTGGCATCCACCAGCTGCCAACGTGCCAGGAAGCACCATGGTAAGATCAGTCCCTTTTTGCTCCCCGTCTCAAAATCCTCAAAACGAGATGACAACATTGCAGGAGGGGGGATTTTAGCCCTCTGAATTATTATTCTTATTATTTTACCTGATGCTATTTTGTCCCAGAACTACGTTTTGGTTATCCTATGTTCTTTCAAGTATTACATTTGGGTTGACAAATTCAAGGGCGCCATTTTAGGTTTCAAGGGACGCGGGAGGGAAGGCAAGACACTCAGCAATATGTAGAGGCCTCCTTTTAGATAGACACAAGATTAAAGTGCCAAAAGGAGTGCAATGTAAGAGCAGTTGTGGAAATTCCTTTTTTTTTTAATACCCCATAATAGTAGCGTGGTCAAATATAGGTCAAAGAATCACCTTTTTTAAAAAACAAAAATGCCTTTGACATACCTACCTAGTACACAGAGCTGTCCAATTCTTTAGATGCCTTAGTGGTCTGAAATATATGACACAGACTGCTACCTCCCCCCCCCCCACTCAAAGAAGTGCAAAACAAACTTTCCGGACTGCATGTTCACATTGAGATAGATAACCTTTTTCTTGGGGGAGGGAGGTGCTATTTAGGAGAACAATGTAAATGTGTAAATGGCAATTCCTATTCAAATGTTAAGAAAAGGAGAGATCATTTACATGCAGGAAACAGTATTTCTACTTAAATGTCAATGGTGTATAACATTTTAAAATATGCACTGGGGAAAAAAGACAGTGAGTGGTAATCCACGTGCAATATATAAAATGTTTAACCACCTAGGTTCTCTGAGCTGCTAAGCTGTAGGGGAATTTATGGGATGTAGCATGTGATCTAGGTCTCAGAAAAGGCAGAAGGGGATAAATCGTTCCTAGGTGCCAGTAAAGAAATTGGTGACAAACCCCTGCCAAAATGTTGGTACAACAACAGTGCTAGATCTCTCTTACTTAGGAAGCTGTTACCTGAATATTGCCCAGTGCCATGAGAGGGGCTAATTTGGGGCAAGACAGAGCTGGGGCTTGGAATGATGCTTTGCAACTGAGTGCATAGATCACTTATTAGCCAAACCCCAAGATAAGCTCAGGTGTGGGTCGACAATGGGGTTAAGTTTTGGATGGCTACACCACTTCCCACACCACATTTGGAGCCTCAAGTTTATGCCATGGCTGCTGAAGCCGATATATATGACTAGGCTATAAAACAAACTGTAACCCACCTATGAGCATAAAGAAGCTTTTAGATGTGCCAGTTGGCCACTAATTTTTCAGAGAGGTTATATTTTGAACTGAACAAGGGCTGAAAAGTCAGTAGCATTGACTGTCTACAGCTGCTTTCTTTGAAATTGATAAAGAAGCAAAGGACTCATCTCCTCTCCCAGACTGATGTGGTTTGTTATTCCATATATATCCTGTCTCTTCTCCTTGAAGCTCAAGGTGGCATATATGATTTTCTCTCTCTGCCTTTTATCTTCACAACAATCCTGTGTAGTCGATTAGAGTGAGAGATAGTGATTGGCCAAGGTTACCCAGTGAGCTTCATGGCTGTATAATGCTATTATTTAACATGATGCAAAAGCTTTGGGTTTATGTGCTCCCCTCCCCTCTCCTGTGTGGTTGTGAGGAGATGAGAAGTTTTGCTTCAGATTTCAATTCAACATGGTTTATCATTATGTGTGAACCTGAAACTGGGGTTACACTTAACTGTGGCTTAAGGGAACAAGCAAGGATTTTAAACCAGTGTTTAAAGTTGGTTTGTTTCCCTAAATCATAGTTAAGATCAACCACAGGTTGCTTGGATTCTAACATGTAAAGTGCATTCACATGTAACAATAGACTATGCTATATCCTTACATGAATGAGCTTTGGGCTCATTTGCTCCCACTTTCCCTCTCCTCTTCCAACACAGCCACAAGGAGGAGATTGGAAGCTTCTGTTTCCATTTTCAATTAGCCACAGTTTAGCATTATGTGTGAATCCTGAACTGTAATTAATCTCAGCTATGGCTTATTGAAACAAGCCAGCTTCAGCAGCTTCATAAATCACAGTTTGGTCTGTTTCAATAAATCATAGTTAGGACAAACCACAGTTTGTCTGTGTTTGACCAAGCCTGAGATTAATTCACATAAAGATAAATCATAGTTTATGATTATGTCTGAAAACAACCAATCATGGTATAAAATGGAAGCAAAAACCTCTGGTCTTTTCCTCGCAGCTGCACTAGAGGGAAACTCTCAAGCCTGAAGTTCATTCTCATAATGTACAAACAACGCCTGCCTGACCAGAGTTTGGTAGCTAAACGCCTTCCTGTAGCTGCTCACTACATTTCTGCATCTGTTTTCTTGTGCACAAAAGCTGAAAAGCATGACTTTGGAGGAGGAGATGATACCCAAATACTCTCTCACTGTTCAGACTGTGAGAGTGTAGATTAAGGAGCTCTCTGCTTATATCTACATTTAGAAGAAAGCAGCTCAAGTGCATAACAGTGTGATTGTGGGAGACGGGGTGACTATAGGGTAAAAGGCAAAGGTGTCCCCGCACTTGTAGTGTGAGTTGTTTCCGACTCTTAGGGTGACGTCTTGCGACATTTACTAGGCAGACCGTATATATGGGGTGGGATTGCCAGTTCCTTCCCCGGCCTTTCTTTACCCCCCAGCATATGCCAGGTACTCATTTTACCGACCACGGATGGATGGGAGGCTGAGCGGACCTCGACCCCTTTTACCGGTGATTCGACTTCCTCCTTCCGTTGGAATCGAACTCCGGCCATGAGCAGAGCTTCGGCTGCGTTACCGCTGCTTACCACTCTGCGCCAAATGTAAAGGCTTTTGAGACCATTTGGCCTCTTGGCCTTTAGTTGCCTATTGCAGCTCCACAAAATGCAAAGAAGAAACCAACTAAATTATGTAGCATACATTTGGATTTACTGTGTTGTTTGGTGTGGATAACATGTAGCACCATGCACCATAGAAACACAGAAATGTATTCTATGTGTCCTTTAAGACTGCTTGTATTTGTCAGAGCAATCAGACAACCATGTCACACATGTCAGCATGTTTCTTTTTGTCCTTCTCTACAGCTAATACAAACCATAAGTGCAGTTGATAAAGATGATCCCCTTGGAGGACAAAAGTTTTTCTTCAGTTTAGCTGCTGTAAATCCAAATTTTACGGTCCAGGACAATGAAGGTATAACACATAAGACATCTCAGGATGTGAAATCCTTAATTCTTCGAACACATTTCTGTAGTGTTCCTTTTCACTGTGTCAAGTAGTTGGGTGACTGGATTCAGAAAGGCAGTACAGAAATAAATGTATGTTGGTACTCTGAGCTGCAAAGATTGGGCTGCGTCAATTTGAAAGGAAACATTGATGCTTTTCTGGCCCATTGAACAGTGCTGCAGAGCAAAACCTATCCTTCTACCATTTTGAGATGTCATAGAGCAGATCCAAATAACCATTTATTTCCCAATCAGCATCTAGGTGGTGGACTGGTCTACCTACTCAAGCATTCTGTTTCCAACAGTAGCAAGCTAGATGCCTCTTGAGAGACCCACAGGCAGGTTCTGAACGCAGAGGCCCTCCCTAGTATCTGATTGCCCAATGCATATAGTCCCTGAATGTGAAGGCTCCATAGCTTTCATGTACAATATCCATTAATAGATCCACCACGTCCACATCAGTGCCACCCTCTGCCTGCTGTTTACCAAATTTTAAAGAGATGGGAGCTCCAATAATGGTTCTCTGTTGTCTGCAGTTTGGCCCTGAAAATGTCCAGTTATCAGTATACACTCATGATGGTGCAATTTGTCTATGTGTTAGCTAGGGTCGGGTTGTTTTTTTGCATTTTGTCTATGGTGCAGTGGTTGCAGAGTCATATCACATACCACTCAAGTTCCAAGAGGTCACAATAAAAAAAAAAGTTCATTAAGGAAGCAAACTGATTCTTTTGAGTGATGGGAAAAGGCAGGGGGAAATTGATGTTCTTGGGTATTAGGCATGGTAACTTGCATTATCATTGGCTAACGATTTTATCAGTAGAACTGTGGCTGTGGGTCAAAAGGCTACACATGCAAGGTAGCACACCATTTGCTTTAGGAGACATTTTAATGGCAAGTCTAGTCAATTTCTGTTAATATAACACTGAATGCATAACTCTGTGGTTTGGTTGTAATGTATGCACTGTTTGTGACTAACTGGTCTAGATAACACTGCCCGGATTTTGACAAGAAGGAATGGCTTTAGCAGGCATGAAATAAGCACTTATCTCCTGCCAGTGGTGATATCAGACAATGACTACCCCATCCAAAGCAGCACCGGCACACTGACTATCAGGGTGTGTGCCTGCGACAGTCGGGGGAACATGCAGTCTTGCAATGCTGAAGCTTTGCTTCTTCCAGCTGGCCTTAGCACAGGAGCACTCATTGCCATTCTGCTCTGCATCGTGATTCTCCTGGGTAAGTTACAGGGAAACATTTCATTTCAACTTTGGAAAGAGATGTTAGGCCTTGCCAGGCTGCATCCTGCAGTCATGTTTGCACTCTTTCATACTTGTTGCAGCTGGTCACAAGACAAATACCTTTCAGGTAATCAAGTCAAAACCATGCTTGCCCCTGAAATTGAATTATGGTGCTATATTATATTGATACAGATGAAGGGAACATAAGGCAATATAAATACTTCAGCACATTCCATCATGCTACACCAGGGATCCCAAACCTTTGGGGATCCAGGGGCACATCTGGAAATCTAAAACACTGTTGTGGGTACCACAAAATACCCATTTCACAGAAGAAAAACGTGATGTTCAGAACTGCCTCCCAAACAAAACACCTACATGCCCAAAAAATCAAAAACAGTAAAAAAAAAATCAGGCAACCTCCCCCATGCAACCCCAATGGAACAAAAAACAACCCTCCCTCATTTAAAAAGTGGAGGGGCAGCAGGGCTTGGACACCTAGAGGATGTCTGAGGGTACAGCAGTGGCTATGTATGTCACATTGGAGGCCACAGTGCTAAACTAAGGACTTCCACTTTAAAAATGCTTAAGGAATGAGGTGTATATCTCTGTAGGGTCTTCACCCTGACACTCGACAGCCCATCACTAACGTTAATTCAGTCTTATTTAAGATTCCTGTGAGTCCAAGCCTGTCCTGAAAAAGCCCAGGACATGCACACCCCTACCTCGCTGGAGATCTTCACATATTGTTCAAAATGTGTCTCTTTCAAAATTCACACATTTATTTCTGAGTTGTTCAAAATTCTCAAATGGTGGCTTTACCACCTAATTTCTACATGGGGAGCCATTTGTGTTGAAGAAGAAGGAATGCTGCCATACCAAGAGGAACAAAACCACCTCAGTGAATCAGCCCTTACTGAGGTATGTTTACATTGAGATAACAAGCTTGAGTGGGGTTTTCTGATCCTCTCTCTCTCTCTCTCTGACATATTTTTTAAAAGAAATTGTCAATTCCCCACCCACTCCTTTAAAAGAAACTTCTGGGATCACTTTTCAGCAGGAACACTTCCTTGTGCAGTATACGGAGGAATGAGTGCATAACCTAAAAGAGTACATTCCTTATTAGGGATAATGGGGTCAATTAAATGTATTTTTTACTGCAGATTACCAATTAGTTTTGCTGTCATTTCTTTCCTTAAATGAAACACGATTTCCTTTTCAACAAGTAGTTCTGAGGGAAACTGTATGGGAGATGTCAAGGCATAGCTGTCAAATTTGAAATGATATTAACAAGTACTTTCAGAAGCAGGAGAACAAAGGAAGCATTTGTTAAGTGTTGCATTTTATAGTCTATTAGTACTAATAAAAATACTGTTTGGGTGGACCATTTTCAGTATTTGGTTAAAATGTACTTAAAGTAGGTTCTGGGCAGACAGAAGGAAGTACTTTCACACAATGCATAATTGACACATGGAATTCACCACCACAATATGTGGTGATGGGTACTAACTTTGATGACTTTAAAAAGTATTAGTCAAATTCATGGGGGAGAGAACTGTCAACAGTGATGATAATTTTGATGACAGCTAAGTGGAACTTCCATGTCCATATGTCTTCACTGCTGGAGACAAGCAGCAGATGATTGTTACCTTCATGCCCTTCCATGACTTTCTAGAGCTGTTGCAGTAGAGAAACAAAAAACAAAACACTGAACTATGTTCTTATTTTATCTATTCTGATAAGGGCCAAGATTACCAAGCTTTGTAGGTTTATAGCAATTAATATGGTTCAATAATCATATATTTGGGTTTAAAAAATGACAACAGTATTCTAGTGCCAGATAGGAAGCCACATACATCATAGAGCATTACGCAGCTGAAATAATGCAGCAAGCTGATAAAATAAAAATCGTTAATTCTGTTCTTTCTTTTTTCCAAGTTATAGTGGTGCTGTTTGCTGCTTTAAAGAGGCAGCGAAAGAAAGAGCCTCTGATCCTTTCTAAAGAAGATATCAGAGACAACATTGTGAGTTATAATGATGAAGGTGGTGGAGAAGAAGATACACAGGCTTTTGATATTGGCACACTGAGGAATCCTGCAGCTATTGAAGATAAGAAGCTCCGCCGAGATATTATACCGGAAACGTTATTTATACCACGGAGGACTCCTTCTGCTCCAGATAACACAGATGTCCGAGATTTCATTAACCAAAGGTTAAAAGAGCATGATAATGACCCCTCTGCACCACCATACGATTCCCTGGCAACCTACGCCTATGAAGGAAATGATTCTATAGCTGAATCCTTGAGTTCTTTAGAGTCTGGCACTACTGAAGGAGACCAAAACTATGATTACCTCAAGGAATGGGGCCCTCGGTTTAATAAGCTTGCTGAGATGTATGGTGGAGGCGAAAGTGATAAAGACACTTCCTAACCTACAGTAGGATATACAGTTTTTGTTCATTTGAAAGGAAGTAACTTTACAGACACTTTCTCCACGTGACAATATTTGATGTTCAGGAACGTTCTCCTGCCACTCAGCACAATGCTTTTTTTCCCCTTCTCATTTTGTTTTCGATTTGCTCATTAATGTCCTTTATTCTTTCTTGTAGAATGTCACATGGAATATATACAGCATTTTATTTAAACCCTTTCCAAAAGCCAAAGCTATCTTAAATTCAGTGTTGTCCATTTTATGAAATAAAGGATATATACATTTGAGCAGGTTTATAATCTCTCAAGCAACCACAGATTTGAGTTGCTTCTGTTAAATACATGTTCTACACTTGCAAATACAGCTTTTATTTAAAAGTTCCACAAAGGGTCATGCATGTATGTTCCACATGCACACCCATGTTTTTCTTAGAAAATTTTGTTTCAAAAACTGCCCACACAAGACACACACACACCCAAATTTTAAAAACTCTTGCACAGAGAGCATCACTCAGAATCTACATGCCTAGAAATCAGAGGGCTCTTTTTTCTTTCACAAAAAATGTTCCTCTGAAAAACAGCCCAATGCTCAAAACCCATAAGATTTTCTAATAAATTCTTTGAATTTCATGGTAGGCAAAATTTCAGTGGCAGCTCTAATTTGTGAGCTCTGCCTCTGCTTTTGCAGTTTCTGAAAAAAAAAACCTGAAAAACAATTCAAATGCATGCACAGAACTGTTGTGCACTTCATTTTGGATTGTGGCCCAAGAGGGGGGGAAAGGAAGGAAAACAATATGTCCCTATTCTGTACATTACAAATTTCCCTGAAAATATACACGTGGTGTTAATGTGATATGCAGCTGGTTTTAAAAAAAAACTTTGTGCAACTTCATTTCATCAGATTCTATCTGCCAATGTTTTATATTTATATTTTTGTATTTATTTTTAAGAAATAAACCAGTTTTATAACGATATTGTTGCCTGCCTGACTTATAAGGGAGAAGAATACTTTATTTTTCTGATATGTCACCAGTTTAGGGCTGCACTCTTATACCCATTTCCATATTTCATTATTTATTGGCCACCTGCCATTCCAAGGCAGTTACAAATATTAAAACACAACATATTACAAGGGTAAAATCATAGCATAAAACAGAATACATCTAACAGCAGCAGAAATTACCTGCACATAAACCCTGTTGAACTCAATGGAACATATCTCAGTAGATACGTATATGACTGTTAGGTACCTAAGGATGAAATCAAACTCATATTTACGCCAGGCTGAGGGGAGTTGGATATGGCGGACCCCTGACTGAGCTGGCAGGGTTTCGGCTCAGCCAGTCTCCATTGGCAGAAGCCCCTTACCCTGGCTCAGCTGCGGCGGAGCCAAGACCCTGCCAACTCAGCTGGGGGTCCACTGTGTAAACCCAGCCCCATGGAAGCCAGCAGAAGGCTCAAAAAGGGGCGTTCTGGGGGAATGTCAGAGGAAGGGCTCGGGTGGGGACTTATGTAATGTCCAACTGCCATTCAGGTCCTGATCCAGGCCAAAGTTATGCCAAGAAAAAGATAGGCTTAAGAAAATATTTATAATGGCAATCCAAGGAGAGTGCTTACTCTCCAGTAGGGGTATCTGTGAGAGCCGACTTTTACTTTCTGGTCCCTGTATGCAGCTCCTGGCTGAGCCCACATTCAGCCAGCCTGGAGGCTCCTGAATGGCAGTTGGATGCTGTGGTCCTTCCTGCTGGCTCCTCCGCCACCGGCACCCCTTCCACTGGTTTCCCATGAGTTTGATTGCTCGGTAAAATGGTTTCTTGGTTCAGAGCTAACACTGCTGCTTCAATATTTAGAAATAACTACAAAGAAAACAGAATCACTGAATGCTTCCATGGACTGCAACCTCATTTGGAAGTTGACTCCCACCCCCACCACTTAACTTGTGTGAATGTATGTGTATCCCATTACAACTGTGCAAAAGTGTTCATACAATGCACTTATAGCTGGTGCTCATATACAAAATAGGCAAATTCTGCAGTCCTATGCAGGTCTGCTCAGATGTCCCATTGCATTCAGTGGGGCATGCGCAGGTAAATAATGGGTATACAATTGTGATCTGTTGACTCTAGTTTGACTCTCAACCATATCGCCTGGAAAGGACTACACCTTGCAAAACTCTCCCATAAAAATTCTCAGATTGCTGACTTTGGAATCAGGTCTGGAGGCTGAAAAAAAAAAGTATTGGATAATGTAACAATATAGGAAGCCATCTCAAATAATGGCCCTGATCCAACTATGTCTGCACACAGCAACAGCAATTGCACCACTCCACTCTTTGATGAGCAGGAGACACAGGTTTGGAGCCCTTTGCTCCTATGCATGAAAGCTGATGAGCTGGATTAGTCCAAACTGATTAATAATAATAATAATAAATATTTATTTTTACCCCGCCCTTTTTCCAAAACTGGAACTCAGGGCGGCTTACAAATACAAACTACACATAGGTAAAAAAAACATACAAAAGTATACAATTAAAATAGAATTAAACTATTTGTGACATTAAAACGATGAAACATACATTTAAGATACTTAGTGAATTGAGAACAATTCAACATGAATTGAATAACAGAAATACTGTGCCTTGTCAACACATCCAAACATTTAATTACATGCAGATGTTATAATTCTGAAAGTTTGAATGTTCCGAGTTAAGTTTTTGTTTATAAAGTAATTCCATACATATAATTCATACTTTATGAAAACTAATTTGTGTGGATACATGTTTTTAAAAAGGTTTCTGAAATGGCATGTTTAAAGAAAAAGCAGAGCTTGGAAAAGTTACTTTTTTGAACTGCAACTCCCATCAGCCCAATCCAGTGGCCATGCTGGCTGGGGCTGATGGGAGTTGTAGTTCAAAAAAGTAACTTTTCCAAGCTCTGAAAAGATATATATATACACATATACAATATACTAAAAAAAAGAGAATATAACACAATCAGTAGCCAAAGCTTAAAATCATAGCAGCTGGCATCATGAGTCATCAAACAGGGAGGTGAACAAGATTTCCAGCATGTGCCTAAACTACAAACAGCAGTGGGACATTCTTTATTTCTGCAGGAAGGCTATTTCAGAGAGATGGATATCTGCAAGTTATGGTACAACTAAAAGGGCATCTGATGATAAATAGCCATAGTGCTTTGGCAGGTCAATATGGGAGAAGCCATTTTCTCAGGTATACCCATCCCAGGTTCTTCTGGGACTTGCTAACACCAAAAAAGTATTATGATCCTGTAGCAAATTGGCAGCCAGTACAGTTCTTTCAACAAAGGTATCACATGGCAGGAGCCAGGTGCATCACACAACAATCTAGTTGCTGCATTCTGCATTATGTGCAGCACCTGGACCATGCATAAGGGCAGCTCCACATAGAGCATAGTAATTGAGATGTGAAATTACCAATGTATGGGTCACTGCGGTCAAGCTATCCCTGTCTAGGAACAGTCATAGCTGGTGCACCAACTGAAGCTGATAAAAAGCCTCCTTGCCACTGCAGCACTTGGGCCTCAAGTGACTATGATGGCTCTAGGAGCAGCCCCAGAAATATACCTGTTTCTTCAGAAGGAGTATGACCCCATCCAGAACTGTTTAATTCCTGGATGCAGAAACTGCCCCTTCACTGGTCATCCATTTACCATGATTTAGTCTCAGCTTACTAACCCTCATCCAGACCACCACTGTATCTAGACACCCGGCTAAGGCCTGCACAGCCCCTCCTGATTCAGACGTAGCAGAGGTAGATCTGGGTGTCATCAGCATACTGATGACACTCAGCTCTAAATCTCATAATGTGATTTGTTTTACCACCTGCATCTGCTGTTTGTTTAGACCAGGCCTGCCCAAGGTCACAAGGGTCTTGACTTCCTCTTCTAACCAAGTTCTGCAGACTTACTATCCATACATATTGTCCTCCACTATAGTTTGAATCTAGCAGTTCTTATGTGTGGTTGGAAACCAGAAAGATGTAAGAACAGAAGAGGTAGCTGAGACACTCTTGTAGAAGACAGTGGAGCCCAGCCAAAATCACATCTGAGCAAGATAAAGCTGCAGCCTTCTGGTTGGCCATCTCCGTCACGAATATAATAAGCGATGAATTTGAGCAAGGAATCGTCTACTGACTCTGCCAATTACACTAAGTAATTTAATCTAAGAATGTTTGACAAACTCAGTATATGTGCTTTTTAAACATTTCGAAGTACAAGCATTATGCAAATAGCCACATAATAAAGCTTTACTATTTACTTTTGAGGTGTGAAAAATCTTCCTGCCTTTTTCACAAAATGAGTGTCTGCTATGGGATAACTTTCTGAAGAGACAGAATTAAACAATGGCCACTTAAAATAAATATTGTAACTGTGCACACTATGAAGTAACACACTGTACACCTTTTCAAGCACATATATTATTTCTTCAGTAATTGCTTAAATCTGCATTGGCTGAGGTAGCCCACACCAGGTAATTACATATCCTGCTTTAATGCCACAAACCACTTTCAGACAGACATGATTCTAAGCTGAGGGCTTGAACCATTCTGAGGTGTTTTCATACTTGCACATTTTCACAGGTTTTGTTTACCAAGAGAAATACTCTTTGGACAATTGTATGTTCCTATTTTATTGATTGCCAAACATATTGAGAAGGAATGTTGCCTGTTAAGATAAATTATTTTCAGAGCAGAATTAGCCATTCTGTCATGTTCTATAAGCTCTATAATATTAGGTGGTTCAGATGACCCACACATATACACTCACACTTGAAAAAGCATGCAATGGTGTTGTGGGGCTGTTTGGGAGAGCCCCATCATCCACATGTTTGGATAGCATCTGAAGGGGCTCCAGGCACATACTGATGTACATACAAAGAGCTCATTTGTGCATGAGGGAACCCTAACTGAGCCAAGTCTACAGACACAGCCAGTCACAGACACACCTCTCTACCTGGAGGAGCTCTATGCATATACTGATATCGGTGCACACAGCCCCTTCACATGTGACTAACCATGTGAATGTAAGGAAATATGTCCATGTGACAGCGACCCTACAATCTCTCACACCATTTTTGCATGCACAAGGAGGTCATCTGCACACCCCTATTGCAATACCAGGCTTGGCAGTATTGACATAGTATATCTGGTCCACCACAATGAGTTTTTCTGGGGCAGCTTTCAGTAATTAAATCTGTCACAGTATTTCATAAGACCAATAGTTGCATTGGCACAAAGGAGGGAAGGATGTATTGAGCAAACCAAGGGGGTGAGGAGAAGCAGCATCAGGGGAGAAGGCTGCATGCTGCTTGCTTCTCTGGCCAGCTGTAATTAATAAGTCAATTGAAAATATCAGAATGTTTTGCTTCAGGATGTAGGCAGGAAACTCTCTTGTTTGAACACCACATCAAAAATACCCTGTTGTGAAAACTTAGCTTGGGTAGGAGAAGTCTAACCTAGAACTCTTCTCCTCAACACAGTAGCTTTCCACAGGCAAGGAACTGTTGGTGTGGGGAAGCGTTCAACCTGCATTCAGCAGTCTCAGAAGGGATATGTTATAATAGGCTCAAAGTATTCAAGCTTGTGTGAGGCACTCTTGAGAAATTTCACTACTTTCAGCAAAACATTTAGCTCCCCCCGCCCCATTCCATAGATGTATTACTTGAGTAGAAGTCTCCAGGTGTGATTCTGTGACAACCTAACAATGTGCAGAACCTGCTTGAGAAATTTTGCTAGACTTGTTGACAAGACTGCACCAAATAGTCTCACGTATTTTTTTTGCAGATCCAAAGTAGTGCTGAGGAGAGGGAGGTTTGAAATAGCATATTTCTGAAAATATCTAGTTTTGAAAAATCCTATCCATTGCCTTGTTTCCCATATCTGCTGCTGATGCTTCAGCTCCATTTTTCTCTGGCTCCTTCATCATATATTAGTCACATGAGTGGTCTCAGCCAATCAGGGGCTGAAATTCCTTGGATGTTCTGCCCAAGGAACCACTCTTCAACCCCATTTCAAAATTCACCTCAGCTGAAAATTTTATCTGTGTCTGCATTATGTCTGAATGCACAGTTCATCATTTTTACTTTTGATCTGGTCTGCAGCAAGTTCCTGAATCCATTTCTTTGTCGTCTTGGATTATCAGCATATGGGAGGTTATTAGGTGCTGCGTAATGGTATCGGGCAGATTTATATCTGAGCAGCCTCTGTATGCCTCTTTTCAAGCCATTCTTTACCATTTGTTTTCATTATCTAATGTATGTATACCCTACCTTTTAGGATATCTAAAAGCAGCTTATGCAATTCTTTATATATAAGCTGTGCAAGCTGAGCAGGCCCTAGCCAGCTGGCTTACCATGAAAACCCTATTCATATGGTAGCATATTACAGTAGGGCCCCACTCATACGGTGGGTTACATTCCAGACCCCCACCAAAAAGCAAAAAGGCCAAAAAGCAGAACTCCATCAATAAAATGGCGCCCAACGCTAAGCTGCTGAGTGCGTCATGCTGAAAAACGCCATAAAAGCAGAACAAGTGCTGTATGAGTGCGGCCTTGCTCTAATTGAAAACTGCCGTAGTAGCAGACCGCTGAAAAGCAGGCCGCTGAAAAGCGGGGCCCTACTGTAATTCAATAATACCATATCATAACAAACTAACATAAAACAGCCCAGGTAAAATTTTGGACAGAGCAATCCTAGGGAGGTTGGGAAGAAGCTGGGGTGGGCGTCTTGGTGGAGGAACAACCACTTGCAAAGCCTGCCAGGCTCATATCAAGAGGAGACAACTGTTTTTTTCCCTTTTAGCTCTTTCCTCAGTGCTTCCTCTTATTTAAACTTTTCTCTGCCATGGATTCCAAAGGGAGGTGAAATAATTATGACAGTTCCAGTGCTGATGTAGTTTTCCTTCATTCCAGATGTGCATCCAGGGAATAAGTGACCTTTGATCTGATGCATCGGAACCTTCGTTGATCTGCCCCTGACATGCCCCCAGAATGTGATCTTTCAGGCCTTACTGCCCTCAGCTGATGGTGATCTGCAAGGGTTTTCACCACCACTCCTGTGTGTCGTCTGACCTCAGACATCTCCCTCTGACCACAGACCTCCCTCTCACTCAGCCTCTCAGCCACCCTTCCTCGAAGCTTAGGATCACTCCCTTATTTATACATACCCCATATCAATAATAGTGCTTCCCTCAGCATTGTAGAGGATTAGCTATCAAAATTCTGCAGTTGGATCCTTGATACATTGACTGCAAGCATTCTGTCATGTTTGCTTTATACTTTATTAAACATTCCAACTTGAGACCATTAATTCCTCAGATTTAATTAACAAAAAAGAAATCTGTTTTGCCATGTAAAATGTCACATTCCATTCCAAAGGATCTGGTGTTGTAGATATAGCAACGGCAAAGGAACAAACATGGTTCATTCATATGTGCAACAAAATGTTTTGGAAATGTCATAGTAACCTTTGAAGATGACAGTCATAGAGAGGGAGCCTGATTTCTGATCCTTAATTACATGAAATGGGGGGGGGCACGCTTGAAAGAGCAGCTTTCTCTTTTGAAATCTCATTTGGGCCTTGCACTTTGGGACACTTCACACAGCCAATTATTATAGTGATAATTTCATCACCTAAAAACATTTCTCCCTTCTCTCCTTGCACCTCATTATTTATGAAACAATAATACAAACTGATCAATCAGTAACAAACAGAGAAACTCTATGATGATCAGGCTATCACACATTATTTATATATTTGTGAGCATAGCATGAATAATGCAGCTGTGTGAATCAGTCCTGAGTAGATGCACATGAGAAAATTAAGGAAAGACAAAGTAAGCCTTCCCACCACCACCCCAACTTCATATCAGCTCAGTTCAATCTAAAATTGTAATCTTAGTACCAGGACCATAGCAATTGGGAGGTGAAATGTATTCTAGAAAATTTCTAGGCGTGCTCTGTTTTTAATTGACCATGCCTACCCTTCCTTAAGTGGAGTGGTTTAAGCATAGACTGAACACATGCATCTTGGGCAGGCCAAGTTTGTATTTTCCAACAGCTAGATTCATTGCTTAAGTAGCAACATACTGTAATCAGTCCAATTTTACATCAACCTGCAGTTTCAGATTCGACTTTTAATGCACCCAAAATAGAAATAGAACATAACCTCCAGTTTGAAACACAAAAGGCTGTGTTCATATGACACTGACCAATAAAAAGGCTTCAAAATTAATAAAAATAAATTTGACACAGATTTCTAGGATGGATGATAATTTTCTACGTTAGATTCTCTGTACAAACAGTAGTTACACAGGAAAGAAGCAAAGTAAGAATACCACCAACAAACATGCAAAAAATGTAATTCTCCATCTCTGGAGATGTAGTTCTGATTGCAGGTATTGCGGGGGGGGGAGAGAAGACGGCAGGTTTGATCATTTGCGTGCATTTTTTAGTTCAATGGGATTTACTCCCATGCAATCATTAAGATAGGTAAAACTGACCATGGGGGAGGAGGAGAAGGGGGGAGGGGAGAGAAGAGGGGAGGAGGGAGACAAGAGGGAAGAGGAAGAAGGGGGAGGGGAGGGTCAGGAGGGGCAAAGGAATGGGTAGGGAAGGGGCAGGAGAGGGGATAGGAGGAAGGGGGAGGGCAGGTTTGATCATTTGCTTGCTTTTTGAGTTCAATGGGATATACAATCATGCTTAGGATAGGTGAAACTGACCTGGGGGATGGGCAGGTAGAGGGGAGGAGGAAGAAAGGGAGGGGAGGAAAGTGGGTGGGCACTGGGCAGAGGGAAAACTTTTCCTTTCTGAAAGGGAAACATTGTGAACAGTATCATTGTTTTTCAGGGTTTCCCCCACTTTTTATTCTACAGCAGGCACCTGTAGTCTCCAACTCAAGTTTAAACCAAAGCTGTCCCTGGCCACATCCACACCAGACTGTTATTTCACTTTAGGCAGACATAGGTTTCATCAAAGAATCATGGGAACTGTAGTTTGTGAAGGGTGCTGAGAGTTGCTAGGAGATGCCCTATTCCCCTCACAGAGATACAATCCCCAGAAGAGAAGCTGACTGTTAAACCATTCTGGCCACTGGAGTGCTGTCAGGGGAATAGAAGTCTCCTATTAACTCTCAGCACCCTTCACAAACTACACTTCCCAGGATTCTTTGGGGGAAGCTATGACTGTTTCAAATGGAATAAATGTCTGGCATGGGTGTAGCCCCCTGATTAGCCAAGCCAAATAGTTGTTAGTCTGGCTTTTAGAACAGTGATAGTTGGTGCTTACTGAGCATGCCTAGGCTTATCATTGACTCTGTTAAATTTATTAAATTAATTAAAAATCAGCCAGGCATTTTTTTTAACTTTTAAACTGCAGAAGATGAAGATCAGAGTAATGGGGCAAGTAATAGGATCAGTAATAGGATTACAGGTACTCTGTGAACATGGCTGATTTTTAATTAATTTCAACAAATTATGAGAACACTGACAGAAAAAAGCCCAACAGGGGTCTGGATTTTTTTCTCTCTTTTTTGACTTTGAACTCTCAATTCCCTCTGAGTATTTTCTGTATCACCATGAAAACTTAGAGGCTTGTTAAGCAAGCATTTCTGAGTTCAGGACTACAGTAGGGCCCGCATTACGGCGTTCTGCTTTAAGGCGTTCTGCTGATGCGGCGCCTTTCATTTTCAATTTTAAAGGGTTTTTCCCCCCTTTTGCAACATTTTGCGCCGTTTTCGCGTCATTTTCATGCGACACGGCCCATTAAAGTCAATGGGGTTCCACTTTACGGCGTTTTCTGCTTTACGGTGGGGGTCCGGAATGGAACCCGCCGTATAAGCGGGGCCCTACTGGATATGTTTTGTAAGGTTTTGTTTTGAAATGAGCTTATGGGAAGCAGCAGAATGGCATGGGCGGTATTTTCAATTTAATATTGCAGAATGTGAAAAATCCATGTTGGCTATAGTATACAGCCACTCTCGTGGCAGTATAATCTGCTGTCAGACTTATGCAAATATGGTTCCATTTTATCTCATCATGCACGTGGCCAGCAGTGAGCTGCAGCTTTGCATAGTACTCCCACCCCATTCCAGACCAACTATAAAGATTGCTCAATCTCAAGTAAAGTTGTGCACAAATGTTGACATGAAAAGAGCAGAGGTACAGATACAGATGTTTTGAAGGCTGGGTGGCAGAAGGATGGATGAATCAGTCAAGTTGTTTCTCATTTTTTCTAAATCTTAAGTTTGGTGTGCCCCCATTCTCCATCAGTTTATTATTTAAAAAAAAAATCAGCACAAAAACTGATACAAACCTCCATGAGCGTTCCTTCTAATATAGTATGTACATTTTCCCAACAATTTCCAAAACAGAATGCATCTTGTATGTTATTTTTACTTGTACACATTTTTTGTGGACGCTTTCCCCTGCCTCACACATTTTTGTGCATCATAAATTTCAGATTTTTGTGCATCATCAAGTTCAGAGAACGGCGGATTTTAATGGATAGCTGCCTTTCAGTTTATGAATTGGTTCAAGATGTGTAAATGAAACAGCTTTACATTAAAACAAGAACAAAACAAGTGTCTTTGCCATCCCCAGGAGTAGAAATGGCTCACCTGGTGGGGTGGAGCAAGCATGCTAGCTTCTCAGCAGGTGGTCCTAGCAGGTTTACTGGGAAGGGGAGGGACGAGACGGCAGGGAGGTTGGTGAGGTGCAAATGCATCAGCAGGAGGATTGTGTCCACCAGTGCATTTATACTGCACTGACCTCCCTCCCACTTTGTCCCTCCCAGTATGCAACAGATAGTGGAAGGAAGCTAATGTAGGGGCTCTGCCCCCTCACTCCCAGGCTTCTGCCTAAGAAGCAGGAAGTCAGGAAGGCCATATGAATAATAACTCAGAAGGGGGTACAGGGACCTGGGATATGCATTTTCTATATTGATAGAGTTTAGCTATATGGGGTTTTTTTTAGCATGGATATACTTCTTTAACAATAGCTGGATAAGTTTGCTGGGTACAGAAATGTTAACTGCATATCACTTGATAGCAACGGTTCTCTTTAGCTGCTGGCTGGCTCTCCTTATATTTAATGGAGTAAACAGCAACCTAACCCAGAAATTAACAGAAGTTCATCCCAGCCCCTCTGCTCTGACACTAAAAAGTACAGCTTGCAGCTGGCATTTATTATCAAATAAGCCCTGGGCTCCTGTGGGGAGGAAGGATAGGATACAAATCAAATAATAAATAAGTAAATAATAAATGAGCACCAGTTGAAGATGTAGCTAGAGTTTAAAATAATTACTCCCCACCCCCAGTACAAATTCTATCCACTGGCTAATAAACTGAACTGGTTTGTGTGGGTGCAGTGCATTTATGGTATATGAACAACTGAATGTGTGTGTATGTGTGGGAACACATTAAGTGTTAAGATGGCAATGGAAGGTCATATTGCCTCACTGATTGACGGCTTCTTCTATCACATTTCTCCCCTGTTAGTGATGGGTGAACCTCAAACACATCAGAGGTGCAGTTCTGATAAGCACTCTAACGCGTGGCTGATTAAATTTGAAGCTTATCAAAACCCTGTTATGGTCTAATCCTGCAGCTTTCCCCATACTCTTAACTCTGTTTGAAAGTGGTGTCAGAAAAAGTATAGAGGTTGGTTTGGAAAGAAGGCTAGAAATTGTTTGAAATCTTATCCATCCCAGTTGGGGCACAGGTGGCATCAACTCAATCCTTTTATAAACCTTGTGATTCCAGTCTTACTCTCAGTCCCAGAGCCAGGGGGAGGAGCAATGAAAGTGCATACGAGTAACTGTAACCAGGATTTCTATGGAAAAATTACAGTTCTCATTTTGTCTGAAATGCATTCATCCCTTCCCTACACAAATTGTTCCAATCATTTGCTTCAGAGCAAAGAAGGGAATTGTAGCTTCACGTTAGAAATATTGTTCTGCAGTGTGTCGCTCTGATTTAAGAACCCATCTGCAGAAGCTGCACATCATGTTCTTCAGTCAATGGGTCGCATGTATCAGTGCTCCCCCATGAGGAGCAGAAATGCTCTGCACCTAACACGTGGGGTGACCACTTACACACAACGTAGAAAAGACAGCAGATTTGCATAAAATGTACATATGCTAATTTATATATTTAAATAGTATCATTTCATATAAGATTAATCAGCTCTCAAAATTCTGTAACTAAACACTATGACTGTTCACTGTCTTGATTTTTTTTTCCATATAGGAAGTGACTGAGTGGGTATATGGAAAAAGTAACCGATTTGGAGAAATAATAGTGTGCTATGCACGAAAGCAAAGGAACCACGTTTTATCAGCTTCTTCCAATCTTGCTGCCTTGCATCTCTTGGCCTCCCCCTATGCACCTCTCCCTTCCCATAAAACTGATTTGTTCATATGCTGAATTATTTAAAAAGCCACCCAACATTCTAGTTGCAAGGATGCTAAATCAGGATTTCACCTGCAGAATTAATAATAATTAGTTAGTCCAAAGACCATTACAGCAAAGGTCAGGTACAAAACATTAAAACGTTAAAACGTACATGTAAACAAAGCCATAATCAAAGTTATGTAAATATAATTAAAACAAGTATCTTAATCAAGACTATACAAAAGAGCAAGTGACCAGAGAAGGGCGTAGTCTTTTAGTGCAATAACCAAAACCTTTATAGGCTCCGGACTGGGGCTTACTAGAATATTATGGCTCTTTTGTTACTTTAATTAATTAGATTAATTTTGCGGAGCAACCATACATGGTCTGTTAATTATAACTAGGTTCAAAAATTTAGAGACTTGGACCGTGATTGCTTTTCAGCACCCTCTAAGAGGGCAAACAAAAGAGCCTCCAGAGAACGACCCGGGAAGGATTTCAAAATGGGGTTTAAAAGATCTTTTCTAGCCCCATTGTAGTACCTACAGTTAAATAGGACATGCGAGACAGACTCGACTTCAGTCTTGTCGCATGGGCAGTATCTGAGATTTCTCGGGATTTTTCCATATCTCACCTGCAGAGTTAACTATCAACTTTAGGATTGTAGTTTGACACCCAAAAAATAGAAAGTTAATTTGCTCCACATGAATGGGTAGATTACTAGGAAAGATATTACATCTTGCAATGCCTTTAGTCTTTTGTTTAACAATGTGCGTTTCACAGCTATAACCGCAGGGGGCTTGGATATGGCAGCCTGGCTTTTTTTAGGGATATTTCTGCCTTTTTATAGAAAAATGGCCTTATCCCTTTTGCATATCACAGGCAGTATTCTATCAGATTGCTCATCAAGAAGTAAAGATTCCAGTCTTCTGACCAAGGACAGACAAAAGGAAGTAAATGTTGTCACCATCTTGCAAAGTTAATGTAGGGCTTTCAGTGCCACAGGATGTGGCAACGGCAATAGTTTATAAGACTTTTTTATAGATAAATTCATGGAGGAAAGATCTACCAGCAGCTATTAGCTATGACAGCTACGCTAAATAAAACCTCCATGTGTAGAGGCAGTATACATCTAATTACCAGATGCTGAGGACAAACAGGTCAGTAGCTTCATACACTGCTTCTTGCTCAATAATATTGAATGCTGGACTGATGAATCACAGTCTAATCCACCCCAGCAAAATCTTATGTTGTTAAAAGCACAGGGTTGGTTGGCATACACTATGGCTAAAACCTCTTCTCCCTGACATTCTCAGTTTCTATGTGTATAAGTGTTTTTATTTTATTTTATATGGGGCAGATACCATTATGCTATCACTACCTACAGTATCTTGCTGGAAATGCAAGCAATTAATTCCCTTCATGCATCATATTTATTCTGGTGCTTACTTCTTTTGATCTCAGCCCAATGGGATTGATTGTCTTATACCATTTCCACTCTCAGTTACGTCAGCCCACAACAAGTGGGGAAGAATAGCTAGGAGAAAGGATTAGTGCTGAACATTTCCAAGGCACATGCTTCATAACCCAAAGCAAGGTATTGGTGAACAAGATTGGAAACACACTCCTTTAGTGCTACTTGGGGCTGCTGCCCCTGCTCACTTTATTCACTCAGCCTGCCAACTAACCACAGGTAAGTGAACACCGATTATTTCCCCCCCTTGCCAAGCCCCCAAGTGTCCCCAGGTTTTGTCACATCACCACTGCTATCACTTCATACTTGCCAGCTTCACTCGACCACCTCACACTCACTCACCTTCCTCATTTGGTCTCGCATTTGCCGTCATGGCTGCCCACCTCCCCATCTCACTGGCTTGTTCACTTACTCCATAGCCACTTGCCTTTGGTGTCCTCCTAGCTCACCCTACACCACTCTTGCTCTCCTGCCTGCCTTCCTCTCTTTCCCCTCCTCTGCTAGCTCAGCAAGCCTCAAAGGTCTGTTGTCATGCTGCTGTTTGCAGAGCTGCAGTGTCACCTGGTGGCACAGCTGCAAACTACAGTGTGACAGTTACATTTTATGTATATAGGAAGAAAGAAATGAAACAATCCATAGCTGCAGGGATTTTAAAAGTTTCATAGATATGTTCATGACAACTGCCAGACTCACGATCCAATAAAATACAGTAATATATCAGTTAACAAATTCTCCTGGAACAAAGCTTATTTTAATAAAGGCTTCTTTAAGGTGAAACTGACCGGCTTTTCCTTATTATGGATAAACTTTCAACCCTGTGCCTTTGCTTTGCTAGGGTGAAACTGACAAGCCTGTGTGTTTGCTTTGCATTAAAGAGATCTCTTGCTTTTTCCCAGGGCTGGGGAGGGAAAGATCCAATAGAATTCAGAGGAGGAGAAGGAGGGGAGGGGGAAGGGTGGAAGGAGGAGAAGTGGGTGGGTGCTGGGTAGCCACCCTTTAAAGTCCCTGTTGAAGTTTCTCCCACCATCTATGAATGGGTGTAGGAACCTATCCTTATTCTTTCCATGCTATTCCTACCTCTGGTACTAAGGTTTCTGTTAAAGTAGTAATGTCCAGGAACACATGTACTTTGTTAACTGAGGTGTTACTGTATATATATTGTAGGACCACTATTATGACCATCCGCGTAATGAACAAATATGTTCCTGTCTGTTATTGATAAGAGAGAGTGGGTGCCATTTTGTGTTATGCCATGCCCTCGCCACAGCCATTTTGTTTTATGCCACATCTCCATGACAGCCATTTTGTAACTAGTGCCCACCACACTTTCTCAAAATTCCAAATGTGCCCACTGGCCCCCCAAAATTCGCAACCTTTGCCTTAAAATAACTGGATGCCCAGTGTGTGAAGAAAAGTTTGTCTTCCTCAGCTTCTCAAAATTTTTGATAATGTGAGATGTGTGGCACAATTATCTTGAATATTTGTTAAGATGATACAGCCTAACACGTGGATATAAGCATTTGGTCATCTGTATTTATCCAGAATTTGAGTAGGAATGGATTTGAAAGGATCAGTACTAAAACACTTTTCTTTCTCTATCTCCATCCATCCAATCACTTCTGTATCAAACACCCACAGTGATGTACAAGAAGTCATTTGTACATACCTGTAAAAAGCAACGCAAAACAAAATTTAAAACCAGCAGTCATTTAGAACCAGTAGCAATAAAATTTAAAGCTCAATTCAGCCACCTAGCAATATGTTTTACAACAATAAGGAAAAGAAAATACCTTCCTTAATAATAATAATAATAATAATTAAAAAAAAACTTAAATGTCAGAAGAGAGGAGTACAAGAATGAAGCCTGGTGTATTTTTCCAGATAGGGACTGAGTGCCATAGGGTGGGTGCCCAGTATCATGCCCATATCATTAGAGAGGCTGCCTCACTTTGAAAACCAAGGTTGTGACAGAAACATATATACAAAACAATATGAGGGAGGAAAGCTAGCAAAACTAGATAGATATGCCCAAGACACACACAGATTTTTGCAATAAAGGTTCTTTGTGGGACAGCTTTGTGTGCAAGAGAAGGTTGATTCATAAGGCTGGTTCTTTCTGCTATGCATAAGGCCATAATTGCTTTAATATTCATAAATGTATTGTGCCCACCTACAGCTTTAACTAGAGCCTACCTGCCAGCTTTACAGCCGTACACTTCCAAAGGTGTAGCATGGAAACCTTTTATATCACGATTATCTGCTATTAGTCCCCTGTTTTATAGCTTTATTATTGCATCATTTATCTCTCTTTCATCATGCCCAGCTCCCTTTGAAATGGGCTTTTAATCTTCTTAAAATGCAACCTACCTCTTTGATTGATATGATAAACTGGGCAGAGTTGCATTTGTATTTTATTAAGTGACATAGTATTATTAACAGCACAAACCTACAGATGTCTGTTCAGAAGTAAGTCCCACTGAGTTACATGAAAGTGAATTCCAGCCTAAATATTACTGCTGCCCAACCAGGCAATATGACAATGAGCTTGAAGTTGTGCTATTTTATTTCCCTGGATGTAGTGCAAAAGACTTTGTTACACATGCAGTGACTTTTGTGGGGGATGGTACTCACCAGTATAGAGTACTGTCACCTCTTTTTTAACTGCCCCTGGCAGCCATTTTGTGCTGGCACCCACGACACTTTTATCAAGGTATGAGTACCAGCACCACATTTTTTACTAAAAAAAGAGAGAGCAGTGTACATGTATATATCTGAACCTTTAGACGTGTTCACTCCACATGACAATCTTAAAAGAGAAGCAGAAACTTTTGCATAGAGTCAAAACTGTGTGTTGTTCTAAGTTTGTACATATCTAACTCTTAGACCCAATAAAAGACACACACACCTAAACAAAAGATTGGCTTATTACAAGGAAAGAAAACATGTATGGTATAGCATAGCATATATAAAGTACATATGGGCAGCATTTATAACTAACACATTCACACACACACACACACAGTCTAAAGAGAATAAAGATGTCCCTAATCTACCCAGAACCCTAGAGAGTGAGCATAACATTTGTTATAGAAAAAGAAACGAAAGGGCAAGAATTATACCCGATCCTGAAGACGATCAAGCCTCAAAGTCTTGATTTCTATGCCTGGTAAGACTTTTCCCCCAGGAAACCAACAAACTATAGGCAACAAAGATCTCACTCTCCTTTGGTCTGATATCCAGAGAAACATGTCCTATGGTCCTTGAGAGTGATGTGAAGTATGGAGGAGATTGTTTGAGCCACAGTGCTAATTTTACCTGTGCAAAACCCCAACCTTAAACAGGATTTTGGATCTCATAGTCTTGCATTTAAACTGAGAGGGGGAGTGTAGATGTGACAAGGAAGGTATAACAATAATCCTTTAGAAATGTAATTTGGGACCTGTGTCTACCAGATGGGTTTAGAGATTATCCTTTGTCTCAAATGACCTATATTGTGTAAATTCCTAAATTTGCAGGAAAAATGGCTTCATCTTTTGAATTCCAAGGTGTCCTAAATTGAGCTGGGACTGGCACCATTGCTCATTTAGTGGGAAGATCATCTGAGAGGAACTGATAAGTATTAAATGTCAGGTTCTTCCATATTGCCCCATAGCTTATGATTCATATCTTCTTACAGTCTCTGGAGTCTGGAGGTCTGTTCTTATATGCCTATGTCACAAAGAAGACAGGAGTAACAAAGGGGCTGATTCCCAAAATGTAACACAAGCAAGACTATTTGCCCTGATCCACTGAGATGACCCAAAGAAAAAGGTCAAATGTCTCCTCCATTACAAATTTCAGTACTAAAGTTTGCTTGAGAGCTGGAGTCTATTTGAAGGATTTCTGTTAATTTTGGCAGCAATCCTGAAGAGTGAGTCTGCTTAAACTCTATTAAGTTCAAGAAAGGGTGCAGTTCTGTCCCTGGCAGCTGCCCATTGGAGCTTCACGAAGTGGCAGAACCACTGCTGTATCTGCAGCCCTGCCAAGCATGACAATATGAGCAGACACCTTGTGGGGAGGGGGGCAGGCAGACTGCTGTGCCATCCTGGACCTGATGTAGCAATTGGGCCTGGATGATGGTGATGATGATATTCATTGCACACCCTTCACCATTAGTTCCCAGGGTGGGTTACAGAAATTTAAAATACAGTATTAAAAACCATTGTAATTCTTTACATTAACAGGAGTAGGGTAGGTCCTGAAAAGATACATCTCAGGTGCAAAAGGCAAGGGTAAGGAGTTGTAGAATTTTCCAAAAACTGTATAGCCAAGGTGCCAGACACACCTCTGTAGGGAGGAAATTCCACAACTTAGAGGTTGCCACAGAGAAGCCCTCTCCCAGACCACCATCTTCCAAACTTATGAGAGTGGTGGAACTACCAAGAAGGCCTAGTCTGCTGATCTTAGCACCCAAGAGGGTCTGTAGGGAAGGAGAAATTTGGGGTCTAAGTTGTTTAGGCATCTTTAATTGAGCCCAGAAACAAACTGGCAATCAATGCAACTGTTTCGAGTTGTATGAATTCTAAAAGCAGTGACCTCTATACACCCAACAAGTAATCTGGCCACTGCATTTTGGACCAGCTGAAGTATTTTGAGCCGTTTTCAAAGGCAGCCTCACACAGAGCACATTGCAACAATCCAATCTGGAAGTTATCCGAGCACGGAGTACTGTTTCCAAGTCATCTCTGTCCAAAAGGGGCTGGAGCTGGAAACAGCAAATCCTAAATAGGATTGACCCCAATGCCATCATATACTAATCCCAATTAAGGGATGGAAGGGGGAGTTCCACAGTGGTAGAGTGACACTGGCATCATTCAGTAGAAGGTGTGCACAGCTGGGTGGAGGGACTCTGCCGCACAGTTCAAATTAGAAAATATTAGGCAGGCGCCATCTCTGTTATCTTTTTGGTGCCTTTTGAAGACTTTCCTCTTTCAACAAGCCTTTTAAGTTGAGACCTATCCCAGCCTGCATCTGTGTTGGAATTGCTTTTTAATATGTTTAAAAAAACCTTTTTTTAAAAAAACCACTATGTTTTAACCCTTTTTTTAAAGATGTCTTTAAAGCTTTTTTTAAAAAATGTTTTTTTAAGTTGTTTTGTTTTAATGTATTTTAAGGTCGGTTTTTATGATGTTTTAAAGTGTTTTTAGTGCTTTTGTTTGCTGCTCTGGGCTCCTGCTGGGAGGAAGGGAGGGATAAAAATCAAATAATAAATAAATAACCCCTCCCCTCTGAACATGGAGGAAAGGGGGGTTGGATTGTAATCCTATGCACATTTAGTTGGGAATATCTCACACTGAACTCAGAGCAGAACACTTCTGATTAGATATAAATCAGAAGCCTTTTAAGTAGATACCTTATCCCAGTCTGCATCTGTAATGGAATTGTTTTTAAGATGTTTTGCTTTAAAGATGTTTTCAGTGCTTTATCATCTGTTTGCCACACTTTGGGAGGAAGGGGTGAAGCGAGCCTAAACATGATCACCTCCTAAACACCTCCTGAAATCTCCTCTTTTGTACAACCACTGAAGGGAAGAATTTGCTTATTGGACAGTTTGCTAAATCAACAAGAAGTTAATGTGCTTCATCTTACTTTTTCAAAAAACTGATTAGGAGGAAGGTGACGATATTGTACTTGGAGCCAGTCCCAATATTTGAAGCACGTTTGAGAGACTGAAGCTATTTATAACTTGTGTTACATACAATTATACTAGACCTTTCCCTGAAGTCTGTCTGTGCCATCATTATCTGAGAGAGTTATATATACCTACATTCCAGTTATCTGTAATGGAGCTATAATTGGATCATAAAGGGAAGAGACTACACACTATCTGTCAAGCCAAGTTCAACATTGTTTAGGTTTTGCTTCTTCCATGGTTGCTAGACAATTCAAAGTGGACTCCTCTGAACACTGGCAAACTCTGATGGGAGTGGAAACTGGTGAGAACAAACTGTCAGTGAAAGGAAGACTCAGCAGTGACCTCTATACACCCAGTTTACTAGGAAATAACTCATTTCAGTTTCCATTGTGTGAAAACAATGATAAACTCTGGCCTTCCTTTCCTTATCTCCACCTCGTATTTTCCCCATTACTTGGTTAAGTCACACTCACCTTTCCTAACTTCTGTCACTTCAAGGTTGTGAGCCTCCAAGCCTATGGTCTAAACCAGGGATGCAGAGCCTGCAGTCCTTCAGATACTGTTGGACTCAAACTCCCATCAGTTCCAGCCAGCATGGCCAATGATCAGGGATGATATGAGTTATAGTCCAACACCACCTGAAGGTGTCTGGAGTTTCATCCTAAGGATCTGCACTAGTACTTGGGGAAGAACTACTACACGGAGTGAACTTACAACTTTGATAGGGTTATACATAGGGAGAGGATTGCCAGATCTAAATTTGACCTGCTGCAGATTACAAGGAACTAGGCAGGACAGTGGTGAGGTTTAGCCTGCACTGGTGTAATTATGCTGCCAATTTGGTGCTTCCACCGGTGCACCCACACACCCCTGTCCACGCCACTGCCCTGTCAGACTCCCACACCATCCAGATAAATGGCAACACTGCCAGTGCTGGGAGGGTGGCTCTGTGGCACTGCTCCACTGAACCAGCCATTCTTGCTGGGGAGGTAACAACACAAAGAGGAAGTCTGTTTTCTGCTTGGTTTGATGAGATGGTTTCCTATTAGCTGAGCTCCCATGCCTTCTCAGGTTCCACTCCTAAACCAAGCTCTGCCTCAGACACACCAGGTGCCATTCACTACCCTCATCATGTGCCACCAATCCCCATAATAGCCATCTATCTTATGTGACTCCACAATACTGAAAACTAGATACTGTGCATAATATCACATCAATGTGTTCTAAAATATGTAGTTGTGCTGACTGGGGCTGCATTCAGACATTGGGCTTATTGTGTTGGTAAGGGTAGCGCTTCCGCCCCAATTTCTAACATTGCTCTCACACTACAGCATGTGTTGCATTATGGAACCGTGGCTCTTTTATCTATGTACCACCATGTCATGCTAAACTTCATTCACATCAGTGGGCATGGTGTGACACAACAATGAAAGTCATTTGACATGTCATTACTCCCCCCTCCCTTCCCACACATGTGTACTTCTGTTTCCCCATGCAGAGGCCGCTGGTGACCACTGGACTTAGTAGACTTGCTATGGGAGTCTGGTCAATGAGGTCATTGGGGAGTGGCCAAGTTTTGGTTTTCTCCCCACCCTCCTTCCTTGCAAACACACTGTGGATACTTAAGCATTCCAGTATTGGATATAGCACCTAACTAAATCACAAGTTCAGAAGAGATTCCAGCTGCTGTCACAGAAGTATCATGGATAACAATTATTGCCTAAAGATCTCCAGAGTTTGTTTTTTTTAAAAAAAAAATAAAACCAATCCTGTAAACTGTTAAGTTCCTATTGCTCAGATAAAAAGATACAGCAGTTCGGGGGGGGGAGAAGCCAAAATGTTAGAAAAAGGAGTCTTTTACACCATATGATCAGTTCTGAATACTGTAGCAGGACGTTCCACAAGTTCCTCCAGGATTCCACTGGTGTGGGGACTCAGACATTCACACAAAGTATATTTAAATCTCTTGGTTTTTATAAAAGCAGGGATTTGCTTAACTCAAAATTCCTTCTCCTTTTGATCAACCATATTTGCACAGGTCCCACCTCCCCACTCAAACTGAAATTGGGGCTGGATATGTGCAACAACCCCACACATGCCCTGCTAATTGGATGACCAATGCCAGGACATCTGAGTTATCAGTGACTCTCCTGCTCTCTTCTTCCCCAGCCCTCATCATGAAAGACACAGTCCTGGGATCAGAAAGAGAATAAACCTCCTTCAAAGTACTCCCCAAGTTTTTCTGTTTTAATTAAAATAATGTTGCGCGCCACCCCAACCTCCGAGCGGTGAGATTTCTAGCGGTCCCTGTGCTTGTGCTGCATTTGGTTTCCTTGGAAAGAAGGTCAGTGGAGACTGTGGTGTCATTATGAAATATGGTTTGTTTATCTACCCACATTCCAACCTGAGCTTAGGATGGAGGGATTCAAGGCATCAGCAGTCCAATATCCAGCTTTTCCACCAGGGTTACAGGATGCACCCCAAAGCCATGGTGCAGACAGCCAGTCTCTCTGCCTGCTTCCAGTTCCCAGCCTTTCCCAGACACACTCCAAACACAACCCTCTCCTAGGCCCAGGAAGTGGGGGGAGGCTCTCTTGAAGAGTTTCAACAATAATAGGATCTCCCTGGCCCATTCATCAGTTAATGGGCACTTGGTAGACCCATTAACCCACCTGGCCACTTTATTAGAATAACAGAAGAAACTCATCTGACAAGCAGAGCGAGTTTCTCACCTCCAAGATTCCAAATCAGAGGCTGGAAGAGCTCATTGAAATCACCTATCTCGACCCCAAGCCCATAACAATAATTATAAGTAGTTCTTTCTCTTATCTCTATGGAGTTAATTATCTTGCATAAGCCCATATCAAATATTCAAATTTAAATAAACAAAAAGGTCCAGCCCAGCCCAATCCATTCTTGAGACAGTTGGCCACTAAAAATCTATCTTCCCCCCGACAATAAAAGGCCCAGATTGGCTCATGAAGAAATGAGATTCCCCAGGGGCCCCCCCACACCTTATGATGCAAGCCAAACATTTTGGGGGCAGTTTGCCATCAAGAATTTCCTTCCCCCCCAACAATAAAAAGGCCTAGTCTGGCCCATGAAGAACCTAGATTCCCCATCCCCACCCCTTTAAGATGCCAGCCAAACATTGTTAGGAAGAGTTTGCCACCAAGAAAAATCTCCTCTCCCTTCCAAACCCCTACAATAAACAGGGCCCAACCTAGCCTATGAAGAAACCAAGCCTGCTTTTCAAGTAGTTTACCACCACTCTTCTCACTGATTATATAGCCATGTGTGGCTGTATACTATAGCTAGCATGGATTTTTCACATTCCACTATGTTAAATTGAAAATGCCTGCCATACCATTCTGCTGCTTCCCATAAGCTCATTTCAAAACAAAACCTTACAAAACGTATAGTCATGAACTTAGACATGTTTGCTTAACAACCCTCTTAGTTTTCATGGCAATACATAAAACAGAAAATCCAGAGTTCAAAGTCTAAAACAAGAATAAAATAATCCAGATCGCTGTTGGACTTTTTTCTGTCAGTGGTCTCATAATTTGTTATGAATTTAATTAAAAATCAGCCATGTTCACAGAGTATATGTTATCCTACTACTGATCTTGCCCCGTATTCTGACCTTCATCTTTTGTAGTTTAAAAGTTTAAAAATGCATGGGTGATTTTTAATTAATTTAAGTAAATTAACATTGGAGTCTATGATAAGCGCAGGCATGCTCAGTAAGAACCAACTGTCAATGTTCTAAAAGCCAGACTAACAGCTATTTGATTTGGGTAATCAGGGGGCCACACCCAGGTGAGCCAATTATTCCACTTGAAACAGTCATGGCTTCCCCCACAGAATCCTAGGAAGTGTAGTTTGTGAAGGGTGTTGAGAGTTGGTAGGAGATTCCTAGTCCCCTGACAGAGTTCCAGTGGCCAGAGTGGTTTAACAGTCAATCCCTCTTCCCAGAAAATTCTGGGGATTGTAGCTCTGTGAGGGGAATTGGCCATCTCCTAGCAATTCTCAGCACTCTTCACAAACTACTGTTCCCAGGATTTTTTGGGGGTAGTCATGACTGTTTATAGTGGAATAAATGTCTGGTGTGGATGTGGTCAGGAACAGCTTTGGTTTAAATTTGGGTGGGAGACTACATTTGTCTGATGTAGAATAAAAAGGTGGGGGAAACCCCCCAAAATAATAATGTTAACGTTTTTCTTTTGGAAATAAAAGGGGCTTTCTCTCTGCCCAGTGCCCACACACCCAATCTTTTTTTTCCCCTCCACCTAGGTATGCCTTCCCAGTCTATTATGTGTTTCTATAAATAAAATAGCTTTGCTTATTTTACTAAGTCTTAAGTCTCAATGATCTAAATGCAGGGTAAAAGCCTGCTACTTAGGTAAATACACACTGGCACACACGCAGCTCAGACCACTGAGGATCTCTGCATATATATTTCCATAACACTCTCAGGTCAAATAGAAGTATAAAATGTGTGTGGAACAAGGAAGAGTGTGTGGCTTTGAGATTTTGAAGGAAAATTTCTTAAACATTTCTTGACATTCTCATTGCCAGTGCCCCAGTAGCACCACTGGACCATCCTCCATTCCCCCCATGATTTCTCAGGGAAAATGCCAAGAAGCAACTATGTGCCAGTATACTGCCTCAGATAGCGTTACTTTTTCCCCATGATTTTCTGGCATAATGGGGTTGCACAAGCAGCTTTTTTTCTGGAAGTCATTCATTTCATTGGCAATCACTCATGGCCGAGTAAGATTGTCTTCCAAGATAAGGTCTTTAACAGTGGGTCTGTAAGTGACTGTGGAGGCCAATTCTGGATCCACACAGCCTCCTACAGTGAGGACATAGGTTTCCAGATGGAAGATGGTTGCAATGAGGATTTGTTTGAGGTGCCTTCCGCTTACCTCATTTGTCCTGTTCGCCCTGTACTTATGCTTCTTCAAAGTCCACAGCACCTTTGATAACAGCCAACCTCCATTTGGGATGTTCATGGGCCAAGACTTCCCAGTTCTCAATGTTCATGTTACATTTTTTTAGATTCACTTTAAGAACATCTTTAAACCTCTTTTGCTGTCCACTGATGTTCCATTTTCCATCCTTAAGTTGGAAGTAAAGTAGCTGCTTTGGAAGACAGTGATTAGGCATTCGAACAACATGGCCAGTCCAGCGAAGTTGATGTTGAAGGATCATTGTTTCAACACTGGTAGTCTTTGCTTCTTCCAAAATGCTAACATTAGTCCGTCTGTCTTCCCAAGTAATTTGCAGAATTTTCTGGAGGCAGCGTTGGTGGAATCTTTCAAGAAGTTGGGAGTGCCATTTATAAATGGTACGTGTTTCACAGGCATACAGTAAGGTCGGTAGTACAATGGCTTTGTAAATAAGCATTTTGGTCTCCCTGAGAATATCCCGATCCTCTAACACTCTAAACTTCATTTGGGAGAATGCGGCACTAGCAGAGCTCAGACGATGCTGAATTTCAGCATTGATGCCAGCTTTTACAGAGAGATGGCTGCCAAGATAGGAGAAGTGATCAATGTTCTTCAACGTCACACCATTAAGCTGGATTGATGGTGCTACAGAGGGACTAGTTTGCACCTGTTGATGAAGCACTTTGGGTTTTCTTAATATTAAGTGAGAGCCCAAGCTTACCATATGCTTCTGCGAAGACATTTAGGATAGTTTGAAGATCTTTCTCTGAATGTGCAGAGACTACATTATCATCGGCATATTGAAGTTCTACGATAGAGGTTGGCATTACCTTACTTTTTGCTTCCAGCCTACTGAGATTAAAAAGCTTTCCATCTGTTCAATATATGATTTCCACACCAGGAGGAAGTTTCTCCTCAATAAGATGTAGAATCATAGCAATGAAGATTGCAAATAAGGTAAGAGCAATGATGCATCCCTGTTTTACGCCTGATCCGACTTTGAATGGATCGCTCTCAAAGCCACTGTTGCTGTCATGTTGTCATGAAAAAGTCACAAAATATTCACAAATTTATCAGGGCATCCAGTTTTCAGAAGGATGGTCCAGAGAGTGGTTCAATTCACAGTGTCAAAGGCCTTAGTCAGATCAATAAAGGTTGATTCTGCTCCTGGCATTTTTCTTGAAGCTGTCGTGCAGTGAAGATCATGTCCACTGTCTCCCTGGAAGGGCGGAAACCATTTTGGGATTCAGGGAGGACATCCTCTGAGATCAGCAGGAGGCGATTTGAAAGGATCCTTGCAAAGATTTTACCTGCGGTAGCAAGAAGAAAGGTATCTCGATAGTTCCCGCAATCTGTTCTATCACCCTTCTTAAAAGGGGTGATAATTATGGCATCCCTAAAGTCTTCCGTGATCTCCTCCCTCTTCCAGATTTTTTTGATGAGCTTATGAAGTTGTTGTGTAAATTCAGGCCCACCTTCTTTAAAGACTTCAGCAGGAATCCCATCAGGTCCGCTAGCTTTGTTGTTCTTCATTTGATTGATGGATTTACTGACTTCATCCAAATTAGGGGATACTGCAAGCTCGTCTCTAGTTTGTTGTTGTGGAATTTGCGTGCTAAATTTCCACTATATTGCGCTAGATTTCCAGAAGTGGCTTTTATATTGTGTGAAAGATCAAATAAAATGTGGAAATTATCAGGTAAGGAAATGTCAGGGAAATGGAATAAACTGCTGTCTGAAAGCACCCTGGATGTATCTTTCAAATGCTGACTGCACTTTAGCAATGGAATACAAAGATATGGCTGCCAAAAACCTTGGTATCCTGAAGATGATTTACAACAGATGTTTCAGGGATTATCAATTTATTCTTTGTAAAGTTTTAAAAATTCTTTCATATCTATCATGTTCATTTAACATCTTGACTTCATTTATTATTATTTATTAGATTTATATCCTGCCCTTCCGCCCAGTAGGAGCACATTTATTATTTTGTGTCTATTGCTTTTATAGCACAGTGGGGAGGAGAGCCTGTCTGGGAGTCCAGAGACTGTGAGTTCAAATCCCCGCTCGTGTCTCCTGGGTGTCAAGGGCCAGCTAAAGATCACCCCCACAGTGAGTGGCTTAGAGGTTATGTGCCCTGCCACCTGTGTAGCCATGGGCAAGCTGCATAGTCCCAGGGAGCCCAGTTCCCCCCCAGCTGGCAGTTGTGGACAAGGAAGGGGCTGGCTTGTGCAGCTGTGGCAAGCTGAGCAGGCCCTGGCCAGCTGGGGAAGACTAGCCTCAGAGGGAGGCAATGGTAAACCCCCTCTGAATACCACTTATCATGAAAACCCTATTCATAGGGTTGCCATAAGTCGGGATCGACTTGAAGGCAGTTTATTTCCATTTCATTGTTTGACCAGGGAATATATTCTCTAGGAATATATTTTCTACTAAACTTGATCCTGACCCTACAGGCTTCCTCCCACTGACCTCAGCTCTAAGGGTTCTCCTCCAGAGTTCTGGAAATAATCTAGGAAATCAAAATGTAAGAAAGAGGTGTGACATATTCCCTGAATATATGTGGGGAGAGAGAACTGGGTGCAAACTGAAAATAAACTTAAGAGGGTGGCAACTGTCTAAATTGAAATTAATTAATGCAGTAGCCAGAAAGGTTGTTTACCTCAAAAAGACAGTTAACAGACATGTGCCTCATAAAAGGTTAGGAAGGTAAATAAAGGATGGATGGCTTGTTGATGAGGGGAGGCAGTGCTACACAAGATTTCAGTACAGTATCTCCAGGGAGGAACTCAATGAACAAGATGGATAACTATTTAAGAGACAGAAATACATCGTGCCAACTATTATAAGAAATGAAATGCTGCAAATTCCCTATCTGGGCCCATCGGGAATATGAAAAAACAAAAAACAACCCCCCATACATACTCTCACAGGCAGGGAGGAAGACACATTAGTCTTCGGTCTGAATTGTCAGCTCATAGAATGAGCCTTTGCTCAAAATGCTCACTAGGCTGGTAGCACCAAAACATGAATCAAAAAGGAGCTTTCAATTAGTCATGAGCTGCCTCATAGAGCTTGGAGGTTAGTAGCAATGGATTTGTCTCAGTCTCGGCATACAGCTACCATGTTTGATAATAACAGATTGCTCTTCAAGGCATTGTCTAAGGCAGGTGACTTCTACTGAGAGCATAATGGCTTTAGTTGAGCAAGTGGCAATCCAACCATGTGCAGAAATAGGTTTACTCTCGTGGATGAAGCCCTACCTTATGTGCAAGAGTTTTGCAATCCCGACATAAGGCACAGAACTTCCATAGAAATGGAAGGGGATGCAGCAGACATGTGCAGGAGCTCTATGCGCAAATGAAGAAGATGGGATCAGGGTTTTATGTTTCAGCCATACTGTCTCAACTGGTGGAGCATGCACAATGCTAACTGATTAATTACATATTGGGCAACTTGACCTATCAAGCTGAATTAAGCCTATCTGGGGCAGAGTTACCAGTCTGCATCCCGGACATTAACCAAATATCTTGCAATTCTCTGATGCAGAAGAAGATGAGACAGCAACAGCTTCCTCTCCACCACAGCAAGTAAGGGAGAGGGAGAACATCAGAAATGCCAGTACAATAAATGGAAACATCACATTTACAGCTTCAGTAATCAAAGATTTTCTAATTATCTCCCTTTTTCCCTCTCCCAGTATTGTCCTGCATGATTATAACTCTCTTTTATCTGATATCTCATTTATCTTCATTGTACAGTTTTTTCAGCAAATTTATTTATTTATTATTTGATTTATATCCCGCCCTTCCTCCCAGCAGGAGCCCAGAAGCACTAAAAACACATCAAAACATCATAAAAATAGACGCTAAAATACACCAAAACAAAACAACTTTAAAAACATTTTTTTACAAAGCTTTTAAAACATCTTTTAAAAAGGGTTAAAAACATTGTTTTTTAAAAACATATTAAAAAGCAATTCCAACACAGACACAGACAAATGCTGAAGATGTACCTCTTTACCCTGGCCTTCAACACTTGGGAGGCATGTTGTCAGGACCCATGCTATTCCTGTGAATTTAATGTATTGTAATGGTTTTTCATACTGTATTTTAAATTTCTGTAACCAACCCTGGGACCTAGTGATGAAGGGCGGGCAATAAATATCATCATCATAATCTGAAGTCTTGGATGCTCCCCAGTCATTTTGATAAATGATCCCAAAGTCTGTTTTCAGATGAACCTCAGAAAAAAGGCTGAGAAATCAGTACATGTTCAGTTCAAAATGTTGAACCCAGCTTCAAACAAAATAGAGAATTGGTTCTGTGTAAAAAAAAAAAGGTGCAAATATTATGGCCCCAATCCAGATGAGCATGGGCATTGCAGCTAAGGGTTGAAAGAAATACACAACACAAAACAGCTAGGTTGAACTAAGGGCCACTTTATTAAACTTTAAACAAAATCCTTTAAACTAACCTGCAGAGGTAAAACAAAGGTGTGGCAGCTAGGCTATCATTGAACTGCCTAATTACAACTATAGGGTGACCACCCCTGCTGGAGCAAAGGCAATCCATTCTGCTTACTCCATACCCCCACCACACCCCAAAGGTGAGAGTAGGGCCTTCCCACATCACCCCCCAGGACCTACAACACTGGATGGATGAGGTAAGTTGGCCCCAAAGGCAGTCCTTATCCTGCCCCAGGCCCTACAGCCCTAAACTGCAGGCCTCTGAAACCACCAATCACCCCCAAAGGTGATTAAGGGGGTCACCTAGCTGTCCGTACCTGCTTCCCTTCCCACACCTTCCTGCCACAAAATGGAAATAGATTGCTTTCAAGTCAATCCCAACTTACCGCAGCCCTATGAATAAGGTTTTCATGGTAAGCAGTATTAGGAGGTGGTTTACCATTGCCTTCCTCTGAGCCTAAGAGGCAGTGACTGGTCCAAGGTCACCCAGTGAGCTTCATGGCTGTGTGGGGACTTGAACCCTGGTCTCCCAGGTTATAGTCCAACACTCTAACCACTGCGCCACACTGGCTTTCGCCTGCCACAAAAGGGTGACAAATCTCTGTTTAGTTGTGCTTTACCCCACTGCCAAGCATCAAGTCTTGCAGGCACCTCTGTAGGTCTGACAATAAAATGTTGTTATCTGCACCTGTCACGTGTACGCCATCTGGCCTATAGAGTTCAACCCTAGCATGCCGTATTTCAGGATGTTGAACAACTAGACCCCCAGACTCTAGGAGAGCTGGCCTAAACTCCTGATTGACCTTCTTATGGGCTCTAATTTTGCCAAACAGTGCCACACCCTATGCAATAGGATATCTGACAAAACCAAACAAGCACTGGGCCAGCATCCTCTAATGACCATAAGGTCATGACATGCCTGCAAACTAAGGACCTTGCCCTTTAATAAAACAAGATCATTCCTGCCCAGGTGAATGACCAGAACATGCAGAACCATATGCACCAGGCCTTGCCAAAACAACAGGAAGTCCATCCCAGCACATCCCCCAGCGGCCAAACCATTGAACCTTGGCCCACTGATTGAGCCCCAGCTATGACCCAAAACATGACTTCGCTGCCCTCCTGCCAGCCCAGAAGATCATGCTATGGCCACAGAGTAGGATGCATACTTGCTCCGCTCCTGTCCAGCAATCTGCCAATAGAAAAAAGAGAAATTACAACAATTCAAACCTCTGGGTCCTGAGGCTTGCATAAAGCCAGATATACAATTTATAAGTCCTAGACCTCCATCTCCCAATACCCTGAAGCTGCTTTTGGAAAAGACCAAGGTGAGAAGCAGTGGAGGCAGCTCCAGTCCAGAAGGAGTGGGTCCCAAAACCCATGGGGTCCACCTCTGACCCTGAAGGGCACACTTTGTGATGGCACAGAACTGAAATTGCATGAGAGGGGAGCCCTCCCTTATGAACATACAAATAACTAGGTCCCAATCTGTGAGTCAGTTAAAAACATTCCAATGCCCTAAAGTTGGCACTTCCACCTGGGTGGAAGGTGACAAAATCACTGTATGACCCCTACACATTGGTTGGTCTTGGACCAGCGTAGCCTAACATTAGCCTGCCCATCAAAAAAAACCCTAGCATCTGAAATGATAAAGAAGCAAAAGGAAGCATCTGCCTTGGATCCAGTGACCACTTCACCAACCTGAAAAGCCCCAAAACACAATGTAAGGGCAGAGTCATGAAATAAACACACCTCAAAAGGGGAGGAGCATAAGGCCTTCCATTGCCCTAATGGCAGGAGGAGCAGAGTGGAAGAAAGAGGCAGCTGGGAATCAGGGGCAGAGGGATGTTCCCTGGCCCAGCCATGCAGCATTCTCTGGACCCTAAAGTCCTCCTTTGCATTGCAGGAACCCTGGGCCTTGGCCAGGAAGGAAAGACCGGCTAGCTTACATCAAAGCATTCTGACGGATAGACCTCCTCTGTCTGCCCTCCATGAAGAATTCCAGGAAATGATACACTGGAATAGGCCACTGTAAAGAATTCTCACCAAGGAGCCAACTCCCAAGCCCAAGGCAATTGATCCCAGCCAGGCACAATCCATGCCTCCCTTACCAGAGTTGAGTTAAACCAACACCAACCCTACAAGGTAAGTAGACTACCACCACAGATGGTCACCAAATCTAGGCCAAGGGAAAATCCAAGGTGCCAGAAATAGACCTGCCAAGGATTCCAAGAGACAAGAGCCAAAGGTGCACTCCTTGTCTTGGAGCCTTAAGGCAACATACCCACTATATGGTAACCTGTGGCTAAATGGCCAAGATGCTGGATTCAGAGCAAAATTCCCCCTGTAATGAACACACATTGGTAAATAAGAGGTAACTTTATCAGAATATAAGTGCAAAAATATAGCAGCAAAATAATTCCTTAATCCAAATACCCCTAGGGTTAGGTAAAATACAAAAATACAGAGCATTGAAGTCACAAGAAAAAATAACAAATCAGTCTAGTCTTTTCTATACTTACACATAATAGGAAGACAGGCAAAGTAACTTCATGGTTCCAGACATGTATAGCCTGGATAGCAGATGGAAGCTGGGCCACCAACATCAAAGAGCACCAAGAAACATTGGGGAACAAAGACCCAGAATCTTAGGTCTAATTTTATGGGGAAAAGCCCAGCAACGGCCAGGATTTAATTAGCCATTCAGAGGGCTTCCTGATGATGAAATCTTCTAGAGTTTTTGCATCTAACGGTTGTGCAGTTTCTCAGGCCTTCCCAGGCCTGTCGCCTTGAGGTACCAGTCTCAAGCTGATAAGCAGGTGTTCTAACTCATTGCCTAATTAATCGGATTCAGATGTGGGAACTGACAGTCTCATAGCTTTCTAGAGGTTCTAATTCAGGCAAGATGTTCCCCCCACAATTCTTTGCCACAGAACCATTTTAGTTAACAACCTTAACAAACCAGGCGTTCTTTTTTTTTTTTCAATTAATTTTTATTCTAATTTTCAAAACTAAAATAATACAAAAAGAAAACAACACAAATCAATAACTAATACAATACAAAAAAATACATATATATAAAAATATTGACTTCTGATTTGTCATAGTTCAGCTATAAATCTATAATATATAACAAACCTATCTCTTAATAGATTATAAAATCACCTTCCTCCAGTGGTTATCTTAGTTGGTTTCAAATCTCATTAACATCATATCATTTTAATATTCCACAAAAAGTCAAAGAGAAGTTTCCAATCCTTGAGATATATATCAATCAATTTTTTTTCTAAAGAAACATGCCAATTAATCCAGCTCATCAAGTCTACTAAATCCAGTAATTTCAAAACACTATAATTCAACTATAAATCTATAATATATAACAGACCTATCTCTTAATAGATTATAAAATCACCTTCCTCCAGCAGTTATCTTAGTTGGTTTCAAATCTCATTAACATCATATCATTTTAATCTTCCACAAAAAGTCAAAGTTTCCAATCCTTGAGATATATGTCAATCAATTTTTTTTTCTAAATAAACATGTCAATTAATCCAACTCATCAAATCTACTGAGTCCAGTAGTTTCAAATCGCTCTTCTGTCATTATCCATATTGGGTCCATCTTCCATCTTTACGCACCCAAAAATCTTGCTGTCATAGTCATATAATAAAAGTCTGATAGGAATTTCCTCCATCACAGATATTTTCTTACCATCAAATCCAAACGTAACATTGAAGTATTGTTTCAAAGCCGCATCTCTGCTCCTCTTTTCCACATGATACACTAGTACATTTCTTGAAGGTTTTTCCATTGACACAAAACAGGGATTAATTCTATTAACTTTCTCCATTTCAAGTTCCATGAAATCCTTCCAGTCCAGGAATTTTTTTGAACCGATAATATCTTTATCTCCAATCTCTTCAATTCCTTCAGAGACAGCGCTGTATTCCAAACTGTAATATTTATCTCCAGGATCCGTCACAACCAGGAAATCCAAATCTTTTTTCATGTCCATAATTAAGCCAATCTCCATAGATTGAACCTTGCCTTTAATTTCTCTTTCATCCTTTTTTTGTTTTCCAGATCTATCTTTATTCTCCTTTCTCATAGAATCCTGAGTTTCTTTCAGCTCCTGTCTCATTTCATGAAATTCAGTTCTCCACGCTTGTCTATTATTTCTCAGTTCTTGTTTTATTGAGTTAATCCCATCCATTATTTTCTGAAGCATGTCTAGAAATAAAGTCCCTTCTTGTACATCCATGATCTTCTTAATTGTCATTCTTAAAACCAAAAGAACAAAACTCTTTCAATTTTCAATGTCCCAAGCAAAGAGCAGTTTATTTCTTTATCCAGTTACAAAGGAGTTAATCTTTCCAACCAACTAACATCACACGCTAGACAGTCCTTATCTCTTAAATGTCCAGAAGTGCAAAAACAGCTTTTAGTTCACAGCGTTCAAATAACTAGTAGCAGAGAGAATGAGCAGATTCGTCAACAACAAAAAAAAAAGTAGATCAGAAAAAATAGTCCCTTATATATATTACACAAAAGTCTTGTAAATCAAAAAGATTTCTTATCTCTCCCAATCAGAAAGCTCTCATCCGTTGTAATCTTTAAAACGCAATTTTCCATGTCAGCTTTTTGCAATAAAAAAAGAGATAAGCTATTTATATTTTCTTCCCCCTTAGTTCCGTAAATAAAGAAAGTCTTACCTCATCTAGGTTATCTTAATTGCTGTTACTTTGACAAATCTCTTTAGCTATATAGGTAAGAAAATGATAAATGTAGACAGGAGGTTTGCCTGCTAGTCCGTTAAAAAAAAACGGGTCACTTATCCAGCTGAGCTAGCATAAAATCCTCGCTCTGTCTGAACTGCTGGAAGACAGACAATTCTGACGAATTCCAGGCTCCAACAATCAAAACAAAACTATGTGGCAGATCTCACGCTTCTTCCTTATCCGGAAGAAATCATCCCCAGTCAGAAAAAACCCTTCTGACTGAATTTAAAACTGGATAAGTTTCATCCAAGACGGGAGCCCGTCTCAGAGGCAGCACAGGCGGAGGGATCCTCCTGGGAAGTCCAACAAACCAGGCGTTCTTGACAGTCATGACTGCGAATAAACCCTGATGGCCCTAAAATCCAGAAGTTCCCTGCCTGCTCTGTTATAACTAGAAAGCATGCTGGCAGCAAGGAATAGGCTTATGGCCCTCTCTGACTCAACTCTCCAATCTTCCAAAGTGTAGGTGGTATGACATCCAGCTGAGCCCTGGCCAATGGTGCCACTTGGTGCAACCTCTCCATCTGGTTCCGTGACAGAGCATCAGTACTATTGTCAATGCCAGGGGCATGTTGTGCCTGAAAAAGAATAATATGGAGATATTGGAGAACAAAAACCTGAATAAGACGCATGATGTTGGGATTCTTGGATGTGAGGGAGTTGATAACCTGGACAATGGCCATGTTATCACACCAATCATGGACAGTAGAATTTTGCAGCATAACTGCCCATAAGTGCACAGCCACCACAATAGGAAAAAATTGAAAAAGGTGAAGCCCCTGGTTAACCCATCCTGATCCCATGCCTGTAGCCAGTTACCGTTACACCAAGAAGTGGTATCTAGCCTCGTTTGCCTCCTAATAGCTGATTCCAAAAAGGAACTGAAACACTTAAACACTGAGCAGGAAATTGAGCAGCCCATTGGCAAAGCACGATCAACATAAAATTGATCTGAAAAGGCAAAAAGCCAAAAGACCCGATTCGTCCAAATGAACCTGCAATTCAGCCTCCACAAGCTGATCCTCCCTCAGAAGAAAACTCAGCTGAAGCCCTGAAGGAAGGAGGAACACACGGCCACCTGTGGTGAGGCCATGAAAGCCTAGCCATGGCATCATAGACACTCCACAAAAAGGCCCTGCCTGGTGTAATAATCCTGCACACAAAATTTTAACATTCTGTGAGCTCCTGGAGGGTGGCCAGGGAGATGTTCCTGGCCCAAGCCACAGCCAGGATCTTATCCTGCAGTACCTTGAGCTTGGCTCTAGGGAGCCAGAAACACTGAGTCCCAGAGTCAATCTCAATGCCCAGGAAGGTAAGCACAGAGGAGGACCCCTCAGTTTTCTAAGTGGCCAATGGGACACCCAGCTCCTGAGATAGGCTATGAAATAGGGACATTAAATAATGGCTCTCACCAAAACTGACTCGGCCAGCAAATAAAAAATCATCCAGGTAACACACTACTGTATCCAGCTACCTCCTGATTGCCCATTCCAAAAAGGAACTGAAACACTCAAACATTGAGCAGCCCATTGGCAAAGCATAATCAAATTTATAAAACTGATCTGAAAAGGCAAAGCCCAACAGTTCAAAATCATCTGAGTGGACTGGTATGAGACGAAAGGCAGATTTAATGTCACATTCACCCATAAGGGCACGTCTACTGCAAGTGTGTACTATCACACAGTGGAATCAAAGGAGGTACAGCAAACAGTGCATAAACCATCTGGAATGAAGTAATTAACAGACTGGCCCCTGGGATAAGAAATATGGTGAATAAGGCAAAATTCATCAGCAGCCTTCTTGGGTACTATGCAGAGAAGGGATGGGTGGCGACAGGAAGGGGCCAAGAATTCTGCCTCCTTGAATCTCCTTGTCAATCTTCTCCCTAACCAAACCTTCAAGACCCGGATTTAAGATTACAAGACAAGAAGGCTATCCATGGGCCTGAATCTGGAAACCAAATGTGAAACCCTGCAACAAAAACTGAGCCTGCTTGACTGAAGGATAACCCATCAATAGTGCCTTTAGAACCTGCATCTTAATTGGGGAGGACCCCTTTTCCTTGAGCTTCCAGGGGTCTGCTTCTTCCCACCATGGGGCTCCCTATCCCCACCCTTAAAGGGTCAACCACGGGTGCAGCTATTGCAGGAGTGAGAGCTGCCACAGATTAAGCACTCATGCTGAAAACGGCATGGATTCTGAGTGCAGAACCCCTGGGAGCTAAACTCCCAGCAGAGCAGGAAGTGTTGAACCCCCTGCCCCGCAGATGAGCAGGAAGGATTTGAAGCCAACTGCCTAAGCAAAAGATGGTCACTGTCACTCCTGTCCCCTGTTATGGGCTGAGCAGCCACCATAAACTGGAACCACAAATCCGGCTCCTTTTTGTCCCAGTAGCTGCATCAAAAGCCGCCGTCGTGCAGAAGATCACCTCATATGATAGCCATGCTGAGTCAGTAAACTCAGTGTAATCCCTATAAATGATGTATAAGTATTTTAGTAGCAATGACTCCCTTCAGGGCTGCTTCTGTAGAATAAGGCAGGTAGCCCAAGTCCTACCCAATTTTTTCAATTTGGGCTGATCATGCTTCCTGTCTTCACCCTTTTCTTTATCCTTCTTAGGTGGCTTCCGATAGAGAAGGGAGAACAAATCCCCATACTCGCCTCACCAATTTTTTTGCTTCATTATGGGGAGAAGATGAAAACCGAGTGGTGCTGAAGTCTCCCTGAAAGGAATGGCGTGCTTGTTAACTGCACTCAGCAGGTCTTCCTCTGCAGCAGCAATGGTAGCTGCAGCAGTGGATTGGCTAAGAATGGTGGGAGGAGGGTTTGTTCCAATATCTGGCTGACCAGTTGCCTGGGGCTGCCTCACCTGATCACATGCAGCCATCAGAGATTGTTGGCTGCATGCCGTACCCTCAGCTCCCTGCAATTCCCCATGGCTTGTATAAATGCCAAAATGCCCCCAACCCAGCTAAATTACAGCCCTGTACACAGCAAATATTGGCCTATTACCTTATTGCCTGCAGGCCACAGGGCTCTCGCAGGCCTGCCACAGGCCTGGCCTACCAAACTGGCAGTAGTAGTGCCCACAGGCCATGCCCCTACCTTGCTGTCTGGGCGATGCCCAGAATTTCAACTGGGGAAGGAAACAAGCAAACAACCCCCCCACACACACACACACTGTGATGCTACCAGGGCCAGACAATCCCCCAAGCCCCCACCAAGCCTCAGGCCCAGTGTGCCTTGAGTAAAAATTGTGGCCACGACTCCGGCTGCCACAATGCCAGTCACGTGGTGCTGAAGGACCGAAGAGGCCTATGATAGCCAAGAGGCAGGCTGATGATCCTCCCTCTCAGCTTTCACAAGCTAAAAGGGAAAGAAGTGAGTGCAGCGTGGGCTTAAAGAAGCTTGACCACCACACCCCCATGCAGTCACACTCTGCCCACTAGCGTGCGATGTGGCTGTGCTTGCCCTCCATGAAAATGGCAGCTGGGGTGTTAGCCCCAGGCAGCAAACATGCCCCACTCCCTGATGCTTTGCCCAGGAGCATGGAGTGGGAATGGTAGATGCATGTGGAGAAGTCCAACAGGGCTCCTTTCCCTATCCCCACTTGTTTCTCCCCATCTTCACATAAATCACAGCACATGGGAGTCTATAGGATGCAGAGCAGCTTGCATGGTGCAGAAAGCAGGGGGTTATCGGGGATATAGGAGGCATGCATGTAGTGGCAAATTCAGAAGTGCAGGGTGGTCCCTTCATGATAGGCACAGTCACACACCCTCCCCTTGTGTTTTTTTTTTGCTGAGTTGAGAATGAGATCCTTGTTAATACTGTCTTCCACACCAACAGATGTCCCTAGGAGCCAATAAGAATGAAGAGCGTTAGCTACTGAGAAGAGTCTTTCTGATTGGCTCCAATCAGCAGGAAAGGACAAGGAAGCATGTTAGAAGACTCTTCACAGTGGCTAACACTCCCTTTTCATGCCGATTGGCTCATAGGATGCTGGAACATAGGGACTCTGCTGGGACCCTGCTTGGATTCTGCTCCCCCAAAAAAGTAAATGGGTCTAAGGCACACACCCGAAGACCCCAAACAACTACATTGCTGGGCATGTATGGCCTCCTAATCCTTGACATGCCCCCTTGTTATGCCTTTGCACTGTCAATTGCATGGGGCTGGGGGGGAAAGAGCTTTGTTCTGTAGCTCGTTGTGTGCTTGTATTGTGCAACACTCAACAGGATCAACCCTTATGAATATCTGTGCAAAGCTATGCATACTTAGAGGACAATGTGCACATTACCCTTAGAGGACAAGGATTAGGTATATTATATTTGACCCTTTTGCCAAGTTCAAGTGCTAGATTGAATGTTTACATTTTTCTTCCCAGATCCAGGATAAATGCCTACCAAGCAAGAGAAGACTCCAGCTGAGCTGCTGCTTAGGTCTGATGCATATTATTCCTTTGTGGTGTGGTTGCCACAGCAAAAACGGTCTTCCAAAACTGGCCTTCACACAACTCTGGTACCAGAAGAATGTCTATATCTCTTCTGAAAAGAGGCAGAAATAAGTCATGTTTCTTTGAGACTATGCATACTTAGAGGACAATGTGCACATTGCCCAGAGAATGAACAAAATGCAGTTGAGATATGTACATTCTCCAAGACCTGCCAGAGATTATGCATAATGGACAGAGAATGTACAAAATCCAGTCAATACATGTACATTTCACATATTATAACAGGGAAATGTGCACAATTCTTTCTCCATGGATAGATTATGCACACATTCTCCATGAAGCCTGGTGAATGTGCACAATGCCTAGATGTTGCACAAATTAACCACTTAATTTACATTCCCCTTAACATATATAAATTAGAACACAATAATAAACGGAGTGAAAAAGATTTCACAGCCAAATGTGGATAAGCACTTTTCAATTGTCAGATTGAAATCTGAATCAGTTTATAAATACCATATCACACAGTTATTGTCTACTCTTTAAAATATTTTTGCAATTAGGGACAAGCCACCCCCCCCACTCTACCACCCCATTTCCTACCTCATTTGCAGATGGAGAAATGGGATGGATATTTTCGTGATTTCTCAGGAGGACACACCTGAGGGAGGGGTTTAACTGGCAGTAGTAGATGTACAAAGAACTCTTCCTGGTGGCCATCATTCCTTGCCCAAAGCTATCAGAGAATGACACTACATGAAATCATAGTGAGCATCGAAGAAGGAAGTGGCTTCCTATCAGGAAGGACTCTCCAAAACTGTGAACAGCAGCAAAAATAGCATAAAGAGGGGGAGCATGTTTGCTTTCCTCTCCACTCCCACCCCCGATATGCAGTTTTGAACCAAAAGTTCTCATCTGAGAACTTTCAGCTTAGCATTAGTAGAAATATGTTTGATAGCTGTATGACCTTACAATAGGCCGAAAGTGCCCCTAAATCTGCCCTAGGAATATAGGAAATATATAGGAAATAGGAAAACAAAGCAGCATGATTTAGATGCCCTATAATACATAAACTAGTTTTTTTCCCCTTATCTGTAATACCTCAAGCATTACAAGCTGCCATGAGATTCCCCGTGCAAGCACTGACTGGGCTGAATAGAGGTGATTTGTGGAGTATCACCACCAGGCATTAATATTTTAAGTTCTGCCAGACTGTAGGTTATAAACTCAAGGCCATAATAGTAATAATTCGGCAAGTGCCAGTGTAACCGTGCCTCTTTTAAGTGGTGTTAAAAACAGCAGGTTTGGCAGGAAATAGAAAGAGTTTTTTTTTTAAAGGAGTATGGTTTTATAGTTGCTTCTTGGTGCTGATCAGGAAGTCACATTAAACAATATTTTAATAGAGATGCATGGGTAGAAAGCATGCACATTAAATAATCTGTGCTAATACAATGAATGTTCATGACATGCCTCTGCAGTTTATTCTATTTATGCTTATGGTGTTTTAGACTTATATTACAGGAAAATTAGTGCACATATGTACATGCGTGCACGCATTTCATTTCTTCCTGGGTTTTCTTTTTTACCACTTTCATTCTTATAAGATGTCTCTTTCTGGTATTTTTATTGAGTAGTATTTTCTCTTTTATTACAAAAATAAAGTAGACACACTGTATATACAAAAGCCATTAGTGCTATATATTAAGGTGACATTCACTTTTATTATTATTATACCTTAATGGTTATTACTATATTAGTGAGATATATAGATTAACTTTCTAATGGTTATTCTGATATTAATAAGATCTAATAAGATATAAGAGGATTCAGTACTTAACTTGCTCACAGAACCAGCTGTTACCATCCATAAAGCAACACATGTCAGCAAAAAGCTGCAGAATAATTCAAATTTGGTCAAGGTGAATTTTTATGAATGCAACAATGTTGTGGATGCTTAAATTCTGGTGTGCTGTACCAATATGGAAAGCTTCCTGAAAGTGTAGAAGCTCTGGGAGTGATCCCTTCATTCAGCCAACCGGTTTCATAGGGACCAGACCATCTGATGAATGTGCAAGAAAGCAAAATAATCTAATAGGAAGAAAAATGGTCACATGAACGGCTTCTTTACCCTTCCAAGACTGATGGGCATGGAGCCTTGTAGGACAACATGAGATGTTGTTTACATATGTTACAGCATCTGTATGAGGTCTTGATCACACAGAATTTAGTGGGGGGAGTCACTGCTGTAATGTACAAAGCCAGACTTTCTTTCATGAAAGGGTTGAAGCAAAGTTATTAGCTGTGAGACCCCTTCCCAAGTGAGTCTACAGAATTGGGGAGCTAGGGCCAGACCCTCCACAATTATTCCTGGGAGTCCAAGAGCAGATATGGTGGTGGAGTTTGCCAATACCTAGATCAAAACATGCACTATAAATGACGCCTGTCTCTAAGCTGTACTGAGGAGACCAAACTGCTGAGATGCAGTCTAAAACAGGGTGCTGATTATGCTCCAGGAAGTGGTGGGAAAACAAGGCCAATTATAAAACCTTTCACTTCTTGCCTGGCCATTGCTAGTGCAACAGCTCATTCTGTCCAACTACTAGTTTGGCTTGCTAGTCCTGACACCTTGGCTACCCTACTGCATCATCAACCTTGCCATGGACCTGCTCCTTGCCCTGCTCAACATTTACCCAACCTTATGGATAAGATAGACAATCCAAGCCCCAGGGCAGCAGTGGTGGAAATAGGACAGGTCTGGAAGCTCTTTCCAGGTCAGTTGAGGGCGCATTGTGTTTTCAGTCTCTACATCCCAATCCAATTTTTCAACAGCTATGTTCTTCCAAATGATACAGAAGGAAAGTGATCATTTGTAGCTGGGAGGTCATTTTTGGCAGGATCTCCTTGGCAAAAGAACAATCGTCCCTTTTCTGAAAGCGTTTAGAACTGAGGTGTAAAGCACTACCTTTCTGCTGATGAAACTATCAGTTACATTTTTTGCAGTCAAGAACAGCAAAAAAAAAATCCCTATGGTTGTCACTAGCTAGGAACATATGTCACGCAAATACAGCAAACAAAGGAAGCACGTACGGGGGGCGGGGGAGCCAAATAAAATCAAATATGTAATCAATATGAATCTCTTTACTGCAAGCTAACAAAGTGGCACAGCAGCCAGCATTATGCTTTCAAACCAGACTTCTGCAAATCCCAGAAGCCTCTGACACTTTATGTAATTGGTCACAAAGTGGCTGTATATTGAAGCAGCATCTTTTTTACAATGTGTTGGCTGTTGAGAGGTCTAACAGTTCTGGGATAACTACATGCCTAGTGCAAATACACAGCACGCTAATCTTGTTACATTAACAGGATGTTCTGAGAGGAACAGAGGAGCCAACTTTGGCATGCTGTAGTCATATCTCTCTCCCCCTCTTTTAGCGACCCACCCAGCCAGTTTTCCAATGTTACAGCATCGCCAACTCAAATAATCTAAAAAGCATTCAGTGTCCAGCTAACAATCAAATGCTAGTTTAAATGAAGTCATAGCTATCAGTAATACTATGAACTGAGCTGCAGTCAGGGTCAGGGCCCTACTGATGCTTCAGGAAGGGGTGGGGAAGTATGGCCATGTATCAAACCTTAATCTTGCTTCCTGGCCATTGTTGGTGCAACACCTCATTTGGCTCAGCTTCTCAGCTCATCCCTGTTGTATTATTTTTTTAGTAGATGACAGGGCTCCCCCCCCATGTCTTCATCCTCCACATGGAAAAATGGAGAAAGGAGGGGTGAGTGGCATTGATGGCATATTTCAAAGGGCATATAAGATGTTCAAACCCTGCACAACATGGTATCTTACTTAGGCACGACACTTCTGCACTCCAGACTTATACTGGGATAACAGATGGTCTAAGGCTTGTTATTAATGTCACACAAGATGATATTGTAAACATGTTTAAAATGTGCACATCTTAAAAGCATTTAAGATACATAGGACAAGAATAAAAATTACTGCAAAACAGCAAATGGTTCTGCACACATGCCAGGTTTTCTGAATCTCAGCTCCAGTACAGCTAACAGAAAGCACTCCTGGCATATGCGGAGTGACTTTCAGGGGTGTAGTCATCCAGGGTCTCAGGGGGTCTTAGACCCCTTACTTTTTGGGGAGCAGGGTCATAGCAGGATCTTTATGTCTCCAGCATCCTACGAGCCAATCAGTATGAAAGAGGGGTGTGTTAGCCATTAAGAAGAGTCTTCTAACATGCTTCTTTGTCCTTTCCTGCTGATTGGAGCCAATCAGAGTGAAAAGAGGTGAGTCAGCCACTGAGAAGACTCTTTTCAGTAGCTAACACTGTCCCTTTTCATACTTATTGACTCCTAGAGATGTATGTTATTGTGGGAGAAGACATTAACAAGGACCTCATTTTCAACCCAGAAACAAAAAAGAAAAAAAATGGGGTGTATGTGTGAATCGGACTATCATGATGCATTTCTGAATTGGCTACTACACTGCTTTGTTTAGTGGGTTGGTTTGGGTTTGGAGAGCAAAAGCTCCATTGTCCACTTGGAAGAGACCTCCTCCAGCTTCGACCATAGTTTTTTAATTTATAAAGTTTTTCTCTAATATATGGAGTTTCACATCCCTTGTAAACCATTTCACTAAACCTTTTTTTTACAAATTAATAATACACAAACCACTTACATGAAGCTAACACTTTCCAACTAGAGCGGAAATTTCTGATAGTTGTAAAAACACAACTGGAATTGTAAGTGCCTTATCTTTTATGAAATTGATTAATGTAAAACTTGTGAAAACTGAAATAAATCCTTCATGCAAGCAAAACAAAATTATAATCTGACAAACGAGGTGCGCCTGGTGCCAACACTGTTATCTTTCTGGAGCCAGATCAAGACTCTCCTCTTCTCCCAGGCATTTCAGCATGTGTTTTAAATTGTTTTAAATTTTTAAATTGTGTTTTAAATTGTTTTTACTGTAAACCGCCCAGAGAGCTTCAGCTATGGGGAAGTATATAAGTACAATAAATAAATAAATAAAATAATAAATAATTAGAAAATAAGTGGTTGAATCTCATCACTAGTAGTGATGATGCAGTCTCTTATGTATGTTTGTAGTCAGAACATCTGTTCCTCTGCTTTATTCAGTGATGCACAGGTTGTTGTCATTCTTAATTTTCTGGCTAATATCTCCAGGCATTCTATATTATTAGCTTTTGAACTGGTTCTGAAAAGCGTGTGCATTCTACAGTATAAGACTTGTAATTGTGAGCCAAAAACAGAGGCAGGGGAATAGACACTTTTTCTTGGCAATTTTCCATTTTAGCAAAGGAGAAAAACTGTTTATTATGGGACAAGGGTCAGAGAAAGAAGAATATGTCTCTTCTGGGGGGAAAAAGGGGGGAGTCAACTCTCCCTCACTCAAATCCTCTCACTCCAATCTAGTCAATCCAGATGGAGACGTTATGCATGTTTACTTTGAATTAGGAGATGGAAAGATCTGTCAATTTTGATTCATTTCTCATTTTTCCAGTCTTAACTTCTGCTGTGCAGCTATTTGTGATTTTTTAAAAAATCCTCATGAAAATTCTCCAGCAATTTAGTGTGAATTTCTCCCAATATTTGTAGGCAGTTTTGACTAATGTACACATTTTTGCAAGGAATTTCTTGTCATATGATGCATGTTATTTTAACATATATTCATTTTATGCACACTTTCCCCTAGTATAAGCATTTTTGTAAACATTGGTTGGTTGGTAAACTGGATCACAAAATTTGGATGTGTGCAAATTTTAAAGGATTGCTGTGTTTTGTTCTCACATTGTTTTGGAAAGTACAGATCTGATAGATTTGGCTTAAAATGCAAACTGAACCAAAATTCTCACCCATCCCTACTTTCAGTAGGGAAGGAGTGAGGTTCATGGAATGCACATGGCGGGGAGGTCATGGATCCTTTGCTTCCCCCTATTACTGAGTAGCTTGGTTCAGCTGAAATGTCTCAAGACTATGCACGTGATTTGGCTTTGCTCTGAGCAATGAGAGTATCACTGTGGTAAACCAGAGAAAGCCCTTATGCTGAGGCCAGCCCAGCCCAGTATGTGCCAGCCACAGTCAGAAAGCTGCACATTTTATTAATCACCTGGAAATCAATACTATATCTAATGCAAACAATGATTTGGTATGCCTATGATTTGGTAATTAATCACCCCCTGTGAGTGAAAGGATACCAGCCAGCCAGTATATCCTGGGTTGATTAAACCAAGTACCCTTTTTGCATTTCCTGAAGCATGTCAAGCTCTCCCCCATATCATCTTATTAAAATAAGATTTGACTGGTGGAGATTCCCTCACCACTATGTTTTGCCCATATGGCATGAAACATACCTGATGTGATCAGGATAACCCATGAGAACAATTACCTGTTACTTAATTATACAGACACAAGAGTGGCTGTATACTATAGCCAGCGTGTATTTTTCACATTCTGCAATGTTGAAAATACCCTCATGCCATTCTGATGCTTCCCATAAGCTCATTTCAAAGCAAAACCTTACAAAACTTATAGTCCTGAACTCAGAAACGCTGGCTTAACAACTCTCTCAATTTTCATGGTGATACACAAAACAGTCAGAGAGAATCAAGAGTTCAAAGTCTAAAAAGAGAGAAAAAAACAGAGCCCTTTTGGACTTTTTTTTCTCAGAGTTCTCATAATCTGTTGAAATTCATTAAAAATCAGCCATGTTCACAGAGTACCTGTAATCCTAATAATGACCTTGCCCCACACTCTGACCTTCATCTTCTGCAGTTTAAAAGTTAAAAAAATGCCTGGATGATTTTGATTAATTTAATAAATTTTGGCTTGAACCCAATCATAACATCGGGCATGCTCAAGTAAGGACCAACTGTCAGTGTTCTAAAAGCCAGACTCACAGCTGCTGGGCTTGGCTAATCAGGGGGCCACAGCCACATCAGACTTTGATTTCACTTGAGACAGTCATGGGTTCCCTCAGAGAATCCTGGGAAGTGTAGTTTGTGAAGGGTGCTGAGAGGAGACTCCTATTCCACTGACAGAGCTCCAGTGGCCAGACTGGTTTAACAGTCAGCCACTCTGACTGAAGGTCTGTGAAGGGAACACGGCGTCTCCTAGCAACTCTCAGCACCTTTCACTAATTACACTTCCCAGGATTCTTTGAGAGAAGCCATGACTGTCCAAAGTGAAATAAAGGCCTGGTGTGGATGCGGCAAGGGACAACTTTGGTTTAAATTTGGGTTGCTACATGTGCCTGCTGTAGAATAAAAAGGTGGGGGAAATGCTGAAAAGCAATAATACTGTTCACAAAGTTTTCCTTTTGGAAAGGTAAGGGGCTTCCCATCTGTCTGCCCACCCAATCTAATCCCCTCCCCCTCCCCCTCCCCCTCCCCTCCCTGTCCCTCCCCCAGGTCAGTGTTGGACTATGATCTGGGAGACAGGGTTCAAATCCCCACACAGCCATGAAGCTCAATGGGTGACCTTGGGCCAGTCACTGCCTCTCAGCCTCAAAGGAAGGCAATGGTAACACCACCCCTGAATACCATTTACCATGAAAACCCTATTCAAAGGGTCGCCATAAGTCCGGTCAACTTGAATGCAGTCCATTTCCATTTTCAAACATCATTGGACAGAAATAAATCCCATTGAACTCAAAAAGTATGCAAATGATCAAACCCACTGTCTCTTCCCCTTGCCCCTTCCCTCGCTGTTCCTTTGCCCCTCCCTCCCCATCCTCTTCCAATCCCATCCTCCCTCTCCCCCCTCCTCCCCTCCCCTCCCCTTCCTCCTCCCCATGGTCAGTTTTACCTATCTTAAGCATGATTGCACGGAAGTAAATACCATTGAACTCTATAAGCATGCAAATGATCAAACCTGCCCTCCCCTCCCCCTTCCTTTGCCCTCCTCCAATCCCCTCCCCCCTCCCCCTCCTTCTCCCCCATGGTCAGTTTTTCCTATCCTAACCATGATTGCATAGGAGTAAATCCCACTGAACTCAATAAATATGCAAATAATCAGACCTGCTTTCCCCCTCCTTCCCCTCTCCTCTCCCTTCCTCCTCCCCTCCCCTCTTCCTTCTTCCTCCTCCCCTGCCCACTCCAGCCCTTCCTTCCTCTCCCCCGATCAGGTTTACCTATCCTAAGCATGATTGCACGGGAGTAAATCACACTGAACTCAATAAGAATGCAAATAATCAATCCATTCTCTGCAAACTTGGACAGGATCCCATTACTTACCACCTGGATTAAAAAGCAGGGAAATTCACTAATAGGCAAAACACCTTGCGGTTTAAGAACGTACCTATAGCCTACAGATATTTCTATCAAACTTTAAAAAGCAGGGAAATTGGGCAGCTGTAGTGAATGCACCAGAGGAGCAGGAGACCTGACCTCCTCTCTGAGATATTGCACTGCCCTACAAATTTGTCCAAATGCACAATTTGGGTTGCTCTTTTACAATCCTATCCACTTCCTATGTAGCTTGGAAGAATTTGGTAACATGTGCCTCTGAGCATATGGTGAGTGGTGGCAACACCTGCAATTAGCCCCGATAATAGAAATAAGGCATGTGCTGTGCTGATCTTGTTTTAGCAGGGAGGAGGCAACATTATTAAGACAGAGATATAGTTTAGATGGTCACTTTAAATATGTCTGATTTACTTTGCAATTTTAGTGAAGTTTCCTATAGGAAATCATTTTCTTTTGTTTCTATTTCTGTGAATATGTGAAGTACAGCAACATTTGTAGGGCAGTACAATATCTCAGAGAGGAGGTCAGGTCTCCTGCTCCTCTGGTGCATTCACTATAGCTGCCCAATTTCCCTGCTTTTTAAAGTTTGATAGAAATAGCTGTGGGCTATAGGTACATTCTTAAACCGCAAGGTTTTTTGCCTATTAGTGAATGATACTCATGTTTTTTGTTTTGTTATATAATGACATTTATGTCTAGCCTAGACCTCTGTGAGAGCCCTCTTTTTAAATTCATGTTGTAGTTCACTGTTAACTGGGTGCATGTTGCATCCCTCAGGTTGTTCAGTCTTCCTTACCTAGACTGTTGAGTAAGGGGATTCTCACCTTGGGCTTTCTTGACAACCAAGAAGAATTCTGCTGGGCTGTTGGATTCAAACACTGTCCCATTCGTTACAGTGTTCTTCTAAGCTATAGAGGAAAGTCACATTCATAATGCATGCACCCCAGTCTCAGAGCAGTGCAAGACTTCCAGGGGTGCAAGTGCTTATCTAGGGTTTGGTTTCCTTGGAATGGTCAGCAGAGACTATGGTGTCTTTATGAGATATAGTTTATTTACACAAATAGGCATCCTGAGCTGAAGATGGAGGCATTCACAGCATTAACAGTCCACCAAATCTTCCTTTCCAAAGCCCATAGCATTGGGGATTCAGACACAGAGAGTAAGAAAGCCTCTCTGTCTGTTTTCATTTCCCAGCCTTTCCTCAGACTAACTCTAACACAGACATGCAAACTACTTCTTTGGGGAAGGCCTCTCTTCTGAAAGAGTTCTTAATGGCCCACACTGCTTTCCTGGCTGATTCTTATACTTGTTAATGGGGGCACTTGACAGGCCCATCAGCTCACAGACTAACTTAACAAAGAAAATTAGTCTGAGCAGTGGAGCAGGTTTCTTCCACTGCAGATCCAATCAGAGGCTGGAAAGGGTACCCACAGAAATAATCAATTTCAACCCTCAATCCCATAACACTACCCCCTTTCCTGAAAAAGGTCCCAGACCTGCAAACAAACAACAGAATAACAGCTCTCACTGAATAGAAGTACCAGATACGGTTAATGTTGTTGTTATATGCCTTCAAGTCGACTATGACTTATGGCAACCCTATGAATCAGAGCATCTATTATAAACCACCCTGTTCAGATCTTGTAAGTTCAGGTCTGTGGCTTCATTTATGGAATCAATCCATCTCTTGTTTGGTCTTCCTCTTTTTCTACTCCCTGCTGGTTTCCCCAGCATTATTGTCTTTTCTAAGGAATCATGTCTTCTCATTATATGTCCAAAGTATGAAAACCCCAGCTTCACCATTTTAGCTTCTAATGATAGTTCTGGTTTAATTTGTTCTAACACTCAATTATTTGTCTTTTTTACAGTCCATGATATGCACAAAGCTCTCCTCCAACACCACATTTCAAATGAGTTGATTTTTCTCTTATCCGCTTTTTTCATGGTCCAACTTTCACATCCAAACATAGAGATCGGGAATACCATGATCTGAATCAAAAGTACATAGGTATAGCACAGTTATATTTCCACATGACACAAATACATATATACTTGGCAAACTTTTTAAAAGTCAGAATCCTCCTACCATGATTTGCCTTTCTACTTCTCTAAACTGGGTATATGCTTATAATCAGACAAAGGAGTGCACTGTGGCTATTCATGCTGTCTCTAACAAAAGATTTTAATCCTTTAAACTCTACATTTCTTTTTCTCCTTTATCCTCTAGTGAATATGCAAACTTACACAGATACTATGCAGAGGAAAAATGTATAATAAAGAGATAAACATAGCATTCTTGGCCACAGTACAAATGTTACTAGCATATGCAAGGCACAGCATTCAAGATCGAAAGGCACGCTGGCAAATCTTTGAAATCTGTAACAAGCATATATTTGAGTTAAATCACTTCAACACCCCTAGCTTGTTGATCAGGCAAGAGAATATGTGTCTGTGCATGTGTGTGTGCACGCAAAGTAATGTATATGGACATCTAGTCCTATCAAATATGCATGGATGGGTTGAGAATCAGCTAAAGCTACTAAAACCTACTAAAAATTAAGATTTCTCGGGATCACTTGTAATATTCACTGATGTTCTTATTCACTGATAATATCAGAATGTTCACTGATAATATCAGTCCAGCGTAGTTTAGGAATGTTGCTCTGAAAGCCTGAGCCATGGCTTCAGGCAGGCAACTCATTTGTGACCAGGGACAGAGGGAATGGGACAAGAGCAGCAGTGTGCAAATGCACACACTCTGGCATCATGGTTGCAGGAGCGCAAGATTATTGAGGCCTGCACTGCCCCTTCCTCAATGTCTTGCCATTTCCAGCACCTGCCTTCCCTCAGTTACAGTATAGGACTATACAGAAGTGGTGGGTGGTGCCCATTGGGACTGCTAGGGCAGAAAGCAGGAAGACCAACAGTAAGTGGAGCCAAAGCCCACAGTCCGCTGAGCCAAACAATTCTAGCTTTGTCCTGATCCTCCTCCCTGCACCCATTCTACAAGAACAAAAGGGGGATGAAGTTGATAGGCAGAGCCACTCTGCTGGACTGGTTGCAAGTAAGAAGGCAGGCAGGTAGGGGCTATCTGAGAGCAGAGTGAGGTTGGTGGGGCAGTGCCCTATTTGTCCCAATGAACTAGCCTTTACTGCTGTACTGGTTGCTTGAGGGCTGAATTGGAACTTTTTACCTGCCAACCTGTTAGTTTTTCACCTACTCTGCACTGTAGGCCACAAAGGCAGAGGAAGCAATTAGTGTGGGTTTGCTGTTCATTAGGTTAATTGTTCACATTGGGCATGATAGTGTGGGAAATTGAATTCTCCTTTTCCATTTAATCTTTTTAAACTGTCTCTTCTTATCTCATGTATTACATTCTGGGCAATCCTCCAATCTGACAGAAAATAAGGACTTGCCCACAACTTTAAAGTCACAGCAAAATGATGCATTTAAAAAAGTATAAATCTTTTCCTGCTTTACCTGACCTTCAGCATTAACAAGCTGCAGCTGTAGTGAAACCATAATGGGGAACATTTTTCAGGGACCTATTACATCTTTGGAAATAGCTGCAAATTGGAATTTGCTGAAGAAAATAATAATATTTAATATTTGGTGTGTCTTCAATATATGCCTTCCAGGTGTTGGCCACAACTCTCATGTTCCCTATTCATTGACCATGTTGGCTGGGACAGATGAGCGTTGGAGTCCAACAACATATGGAAGGCACTGCTTTGGCTACCCCTGATCTATATGAAATAAGTGTCCATTTTTACCTCCCTATAGGGAAGGGGTGGGGAACCTTGTTGGTCCAGCGGCCCAGATGTTTATCTGTCCCCAACCCACAGGCCAACTTTGACAGGTGGGCAGGGCACCTATCAAAGTTTTCATTGAAACTAAAATGGAGCTTTCCCTCTCCATTTTAGTGGCAGTTTTAATGCAGGCTGCTTTCTGCTGTAACCACTGCTAAAACGGAGGAGGAAAGATCCATTTTAGCAGCGGTTTCAATGAAACCCACTTTGTGGTATTGGAGCAAGGTGCATTCCCACCGCTTATCAGCTGATGGGCAAGGGAACCATGCTTTGTTCCAGCAAAGGAGCGATCAGGAACTTGCTTTAAGCTCCCCATTAAGTTCCACTGTAGTCACGTGCGTACCTGCCCCACTCCTGATGTCACATATGATGTCAGGTGTGGAGCGGGTGGACACAATTTGTGAGGAACAGCCTCGTGGACCAAATTGGTACCTCTGCTGGGTGAAATTTGGACCATGGGCCAGACTTTTCCCACCCCTGCCATAAAGCATATCTCATGTCAAAAACATAAATCGTCATGGCTCCTCACCAGAATTTCCAAGCACATAGATCTGAAAGGGGGTATGCATCACTAACAGAGCACACGCAGCATCCTCACAAAACTGCTCTTCTCAGAATTAATAAGGATTTGAAAGAGGTAAGGAGAAACTACATGCTCTACCCACAGCCAATTAGCAGACTTCATCAGCTGCCTCTCTGCTGTAGCACACAGTCTGGAGGAAAGTATTTGCTACAAAACAAAGACACAAACTGAAGGGTGCCTAAGCCTTTTGCCATCTGATGCTTTTCCTCTCTAATCCCCTCACCTACCCACTTTTTCTGCTGCTGGGTTTCCAGAGCCATATCTGTGACAGAAATAGAGCCTGAAGCCCATTCTGGGAGTAAAACTTCTGTGAGAGGGATGGGGGTGGGGGGAAGAAAACGAAAGCAGTGGGGGGAAGTATAGTGTGGTGTAGTGGTTAGAGTATCAGACAAGGGCCTGGGAGACCAGATTTCAAATTTCTACTCTGCCACAAAGCCTTAGTGACCTTGGGTCAGTCACTGTCTCTTAGCCTAACCTGTCTCATAGGGTTGCTGTGAGGATAAACTGTGGAGGGGGAGTCCCTTGGAGGAAAGGTAGGTTCTTAATGTAATAAAAATTAATGAACAACAAATAAAAGTTGCTGCATAGTAGAAAAAAGTGGGACGACTCTCCTAACACATGTTGCAGACCAAATATTTCTTTCTATCCTGAAGGGCAATTTTATCCATGTTTACTCAGGAATTCCACTGTGCCCAATGGAGCTTATACTCAGGTAAGTATCCTAGGACTGCAGCTTTAGTGTACATGTGTCTTTAGCATCAGAGTGCGAGACTCTTGCTGGGTAGGCGGAATGTACTATCTATTTGCATATGGCTTATTGTGTGACTTTGAAACAAATGTCTTATTGAGAGGATGCATACCAAAGCATTTATGAAAAAAAGAAAGAAAAATAGTTCTCTTTCCCTCCCGTGCTAGAATGATCAGATGGAGGGAGCTTAAGAGAATACTAAGGCCTGACACTAGCCAAGAGTGTTGCTAAGCTTCCATAAATATAAGGTTAATGCTGGTCTTCAGAACTGCAAGATAGCTCAAACCAGTCATTTGGGGACATACAACAAATTTCATCAAAAGGTGGAACCTACTTTAATTCATTCCAGCTCAAGGAAGGATTAAACATCAAACAAAGAACACATTGCAAATTCATCCCCGTCTTTCTTAGCACCATTGATTCAGCTGGCATGTTTTTAAGGGTGTTTATCAAGGCCCATAATCTTTTCAAGTGCATTTTCCCCTTAATTTTTATGCTGAAACAGCATGGCATCGAAAAGATTATGGAGAGAGGGGAAAGCAAGAACTTAAACCTAGTAACTGCACACATAAAAAAAAAGAATGCACAATCCCCTCATATCCATTGAAGCCTTTCATTTCACTCCTTAGTCATCATCTCCAACTGTAGCAAGTACATCAGCAGAGTGATTTTAAGAATGTTTGCATGAAATAAGCCCCACTGACAACAAAGAGTCTTGCAGCACCTTAAAGACTAACAGATTTATTTGTGGTATAGGCTTTTGTGGACAAAAAAACCTCTTTCATGTCACAATAAATCAATTAGTTTTTACTGTACCACAAGATTGTCTGGGACTGTTTGTAAGTCCTTGGGGCCTGGACCTTTATTTTGCTTATGTTATTCTGCATGCACCATGTAATGATGGTGTATGTGGTGTGTGTTAAGGGAAATTTAAGTTGAGTCATTAATGTGCATAATAACCAGCCATTGTGCACATTCACGAGGCCTAATGGAGAACGTGCAATTCTCTCATGAAGAGAGAATTGTGCACATGTCCTGTTCAATATACATAATCTCCAACAGGCCTTGGAAAATGTGGTTATATTGTTTGCATTTTGTACATTCTCGGGTCATTATGCATAATCTCCTACAAACCTTAGGGAATGTGCACATCTTGGCTAAGGTTTGTACATTCTCTGGCCATTATCCATAATCACCAACAGACTCTGAGGAATTTACATATATTGACTGAATTTTGTACATTCTCTGGACAATATGCATAATCCCCAAGAGCCCTTGGGGAATGTGTATGTATATTGGCTGAATTTTGTGTGTTCTCCGGCCCTTACACATCATCTCCAACAGGCTTTGAGGAATGTACATATCTCAGATACATTTTGTTCCTTTTCCAGGCAGTATGCACATTCTCCAATCAGTATGCATAGTCTCCAAGAACATGCCTTTTTCCTGTCTCTTTTCAGAAGCATAAAATATGCATTGTCATCCTCCCCCTCCCCCCATGGCATGTTTCTGGTCCACTGCCTAATCCTACATCTCCCAAAACATACCCTCCGACTGGTCAGCAAAGCAGCACGAGGGGGGGGGGAGATAAAGATTAACATTTGTCTGCAGTCCAGAGAAATATCTTAATCACTCATAGGCATGTGAAAAGACCTGTGCAAATGTCCTGTAAACCCAACTAGTCTCTGGACTTGTGCTTTGAAATATCATCCCTCCATCCCTTTCAGAATGCCCAGGACAGTTACACTTTGTGATATGGCTGGTATGCTTGGGGTCTCATAGAAAAAAACATCCCATCTGACCAATGCAAATCTAAAATCTAAATGAGAAAATCTGAAACAGTGTAGGATGTTGACTGTATCCTTTTTAAGTAAGTGAGATTTTCATGTTCTTGTTGTTATGTGCCTTCAAGTCTATTATGACTTATGGTGAGCATATGAATCAGTGACCTCCAAGAGCATCTGTCATGAACCACTCTGTTCAGATTTTGTAAATTCAGGTCTGTGGCTTCCTTTGTGGAATCAATCCATCTCTTGTTTGGCTTCTTCTTTTTCTACTCCCTTCTGTTTTTCCCAGCATTATTGTCTTTTCTAGTGAATCAGGTCTTCTCATTAGGTGTCCAAAGTATGATGACCTCAGTTTCATCATTTTAGCTTCTAGTGACAGTTCTGGTTTAATTTGTTCTAACACCCAATTATTGGTCTTTTTCGCAGTCCATGGTATATGCAAAGCTCTCCTCCAACACCACATTTCAAATGAGTTGATTTTTCTCTTATCTGCTTTTTTCACTGCCCAATTTTCACATCCATGCATAGAGATTGGGAATACTATGGTCTGAATGATCCTGCCTTTAGTATTCTTTGCATTTGAGGACTTTTTCTAGTTCTTTCATAGCTGCCCTCCCCAGTCCTAGCCTTCTTCTGATTTCTTGACTATTGTCTCCATTTTGGTTAATGACTGTGCTGAGGTATTGATAATCCTTGACAAGTTATTATCTTATTGTCAACTTTAAAGTTACATAAATATTCTGTTGTCATTATTTTAGTCTTTTTGATGTTCAGCTGTAGTCCTGCTTTTGTGCTTCCCTCTTTCACTTTTATCAGCATTCATTTCAAATCATTACTGTTTTCTGCTAGTAGTATGGTATCGTCTGCATATCTTAAATTATTGATATTTCTCCCTCCAATTTTCACAGCTCCTTCATCTTGGTCCAATCCTGCTTTCTGTATGATATTGTCAGGATGTATGGTTGGGATTCTGATGTTTCTGAGAATGAGCTAGGAGAGGGGGGCAGTTGGGCTGAGTCGTCTGGAGGGGAGGAGGAGGCTTCCCAGATAGAGGGGGAAAACCTTGAACAGGCAACAGACTCGGTTCTCACGCACTCCCCCACTAGGAATGTGAAGCAGTTACAGACAGAGGGGGAGGAGGAGGGAGACCAAGGCCTTTTGGCTGCAGAGAAGGGTAGAGAGAAATCGCCTGAAGTGTTGGGCCAACCCCCCCACTCCCTACCATCCTTTCCGAATCAGAAGGGGAGGAGGTAGCCGCCCCCCCATTGCCCCGCACCCGAAGACAGTTAAAGAGGCGCCAAAGAAAAGAGGAGGGAAGGGGCATAGATGTGGGCAGTTTGAGGCGGAGCGAGAGAATTCATGCCCAAAAGCCCCCTTGATAAGGGACAGGGAATGTTTGATACTCTGTTCTATCAACTCTCTTCCATGTTGCGGGTTTTGGTTCATGTTAAGAGTTCATGAGGCGGAGAAGCCTATGTCTGGAAATTACTCTAATAAAAACTGATTTGCTTTCATCAAGTGATTCTGTTCTTGAGTCCCAACCCGGGTACGACAGATATGTTCTGCGTACGGATTAAACAAATAGGGTGATAAAATACACCCTTGTCTCACACCCTTTCCGATTGGGAACCAATACATTTCTCCATTCTGTCCTTACAGTAGCCTCTTGTCCAGAGTATAGGTTGCGCATCAGGACAATCAGATGCTGTGGCACCCCCATTTCTTTTAAAGCATTCCATTTTCATGATCTACACAGTCAAAGACTTTGCTGTAATCTATAAAGCACAGGGTAATTATCTTCTGAAATTCCTTAGTCCGTTCCATTATCCAACATATGTTTGCGACATGATCTCTGGTGCCTCTTCCCTTTCTAAATCCAGTTTGGACATTAGGCATTTCTCATTCCATATATGGTAAGAGCCTTTGTTGTAGAATCTTGAGCGTTACTTTACTTGCATGGGATATTAAGGCAATAGTTTGATAATTACTGCATTCCCTGGGATCCCCTTTCTTTGGAATTGGGATGTATATTGAACGATTCCAGTCTTTGGGCCATTGTTTAGTTTTCCATACTTCTTGACAAATTTTTGTCAACATTTGGAGTCTTAGTAGCTTGTAGCAACTCTATTGGTATGCCATCTGTTCCTGGTGATTTGTTTCTTCCAAGTATTGTAAGAGCAGCTTTCACCTCATATTCTAAAATTTCTGGTTCTTCATCATACAGTTCCTCCATGAATGAATCTGTCATCCCGGCATCTCTTTTATAGAGTTCTTCAGTGTATTGCTCCCAGTCAGTGTGTTCCCCTGTTGATTATTCAACATCCCTACTTGTGGTTTAAATTTCCCTTCATTTCTCTAATCTTTTGGAATAGGGCTCTTGTTCTTCCCTTTTTGTTGCCCTCTTCTATTTGTATACAATAACTATTGTAATAGTTCTCTTTGTCCTTACTTACTAGTGGCTGTATTGTTGCAATTAAGGTGCTGACCATGTTTCTATCTCCTTTTGCTTTTGCTTTCCTTAATTATTCAACCATTTTAAGAGTTTCTTCAGTCATCCGTTGAAGTCTCTGTTTAACTAGAGGTATTGTCTTTTTGCATTCTTCCCTGATAATGTCTCTGACTTCATTCCATAGTTCTTCTGGTTCTCTGTCAGATAAGTTTAAAGCCTCAAATCTGTTCCTTATTTCATCTTTATATTCTTCTGGGATGTTATTTAAATTGTATTTTGGCATTGTGATTGCTTTGTTCTTCTTTAGCTTTACTCTGATTTTCAATACGACCAGTTCATGATCTGTACTGCAGTCTGCTCCTGGTCTTGTTTTTGCAGAAAGTATGGAACTTCTCCATCTTCTGCTACCAATTGTATAATCAATTTGATTCCTATATTGACCATTTGGTGATGTCCACATGTATAGTCGTCTTTTTGGTTGCTCAAAAAATGTGTTTGTAAGAAACACATTATTGGCTTCACAGAATTCAATAAGTCTTTCTCCTGCTTCATTTCTGTCTCCTAAGCCCCATTTCCCCACAATTCCTAGTTCTTCTCTGTTCCCTACTTTTGCATTCCAGTCCCCCATGATTATCAACATATCTTGTTTTGATGTGTGACCAATTTCTTCCTGTACTTCTGCATAAAATCTCTCCAATTTCTCTTCTTCTTCATTAGCATAGACTTGGTGATGGTTATGTTAATAGGTTTCCTGTTTAATCTCATTGATATCACTCACTCAGACCTTGTGTTTTAGCTCCTAATTGCTTTTGCTACATCACTTCTCACTATTAAACCAACCCCATTTCTTCTTAATTTCTCATTTCCTGCATAAAATATTTTGTAGTAGCCTGATTGAAAATGTCCCATTCCCGTCCATTTTAATTCACTCACGCCAAGTATTGTAATGTTGATATGTTCCAATTGTTGCTTAACAATTTCTAACTTTCCCTGGTTCATGCTTCTCACATTCCATGTTCCTATTGTGTGCGTCGTACAACTCCAGACTCTCCTTTCGCATCTGTATGCATCAGCCTCTGGGCTTCCTTTTGGCTTTGACCCAGCTGCATCATTTTTCACAGCGCTACTCGTACTTGTCCTTTGTTCTTCCCCAGTAGCTCTGTGAGTGCCTTCTGACTTGGGGGGTCTCATCTTCCAGCACTATCTCATGTTGCATTTTGGATACTCTGTTCATTGGGTTTTCATAGTAAGAGGTATTCAGAGGTGGTTTACCATTGCCTTCCTCTGAGTTGGATGCATCTTAGTCTGGTGTCTCAACTTTGACCATTCCATCTTGGGTGCCCCTGCTAGGAGTCCAGCCTCTTGATCTAGACCCTTATGACATTTCTCTCAAACCATGTTAAGGTGTGCATCCTAAAGGGGGATATATTTTCATAGGTCTGACCAATGAGCTGAACCCAGTCTTCCAGTCATACAGAGGCTTGATCAGTCTCCTGCTTATATGGCCTGTCTGGGACTTGAAAAGTACAAGGAGCTGTTAACCAACTGGCAGGTCACAATACCTGGCTGGTGGACTGTGTTTGGTTTGGTGGCTCGAAGATTGTACATGTAAAGGCTCAAATGTAGTCCCAAGCAACTGACCCCAAGCTCTTTAATTCACAAGCACAGAGCTTTTGAGACTTTCCTTCTCATCAGTATACAGATGTTCTGTTGAACAAGCCTCTGCTTCAGTATGAAATAAACAACCATCAGCCACTTTCCGACTATAGAATTTGGATGGTGCACAGTTGAAAGTGGAGCGTGTCTAGCATAATGCATACGAAATGCTTTTGTGTCTGCATTAAAACATAGTCTGACACAAAATAAGCCAAATGACCTGTTCCAGCTACTGTGCTTGGACAAATATATAAAATTAATCTTTTGACTAAATAGATTACAAATCTTCTTTTTTTTAAATACAATCCACTAATTGAAGACATTCATTTTCCTGGGGTTATTCATCTTGCTTGGTATTAGAAGCCATTCAACGTGCTCTGCCTTTTTTCTTTTCGTTTTTTGGTGTGTCAGACAACTTGAGTGTTTTGCCATTATTATATATGCTTTGAAAAGTGGGGAGAGCCAGATTTATGGGAAAATGTATTGATTCAAAATGATGAAATGTGAAATAGAAAATGGGGGGTGACTGATTTATGGGAAAATATTGATTTAAAATGATGAAATAGGAGAAAGTGGGCTATGAAAAAAGTTCCAGGCTTGGATTCAGAAGTTCTCCTTTTATATGGCCAGTACTTTAAATCATGTTTAGATATTCATTCTAATACTGAGCCTCCTTTGCATTACTGCTTGGGCAGGCTTCCCCAGTCACTTCAATGGTCTCCATTGAAGTGAATTAGGAAGTCTTTGCAAGGAGGGAATACCCATGTGCACATGGCAGAAGGGTGTGGTAGATCTGGGCAGCTCTCTGTAATGGTTACTTTGTTAAATGTGTATAGCCATATGATGGGCTTATAAAACAAATAGATTAAGGACAAAATGCATCCCTCCCAAAAAAAAATCCTTTGAATTGCTTTTCTGATGTGAACAGCAGTTGTTCTATTCCTGATAGACTAATAAACAATGACAGTTTAGAATCATTACACAAAACCACACTTGAATTAAGTGGCCTTAGATGTTACAGCAGTGGCATGGGAGACCATTAGCGATAGGCAAATCCCATAAAGCAGCCATGAAGCCATAGCACCTCCTGGCAGAGAGCAACCTGACAGGTTCTTCCCAAACGATTGCCACCTCTGATTTCAGCGAAGTGATAATTATGTAGGAATCACCTGCACAGTTGTTGTTATTATTCCCAAGTATGTGCTGCTTTTCAACTATTTGGCTTACATCAATCTAAAAGTATAGTATCTAAAACAATAAAGACAACCATAATATCATCATTTATATAACAACAATATGTATTTTTAGAAAATAAAAATAAATCAAAAGATATGATTAAAATCAGAGATGAAAGTAATTCAGAAGGCCTGGTGAAATCACACATGGTTTAACCGCCTGTCTAAAAGAATCACATGTGGAATTTCTGGAAGGAATTCTACAAAACAGGAGCCATAAGCAAGAAGACACCAGAATTAAGTGGCTCCAATACCTTTGCTGTTGGCATATGAAATGTTCCTTAAAATAATAGATAATAACAATAACAGAAAGAAAAAGAAGCTCTTACATGCAAAACATGATTACCGCTCCAACTTTTACCTTTTCTCGCATCCCCTTCTATTACTTCGTTAATGGAATTTACCACTAAGGTTGTATTCCTAGAATGTGTTCCTACTGAAATGGCTTAACTTAATGTTGCCATTCTCAAATGCCTGGCAATATGATGTAATGGATAGTGTGCTGGATATGACCCAGAAAAAGTCTGGATTCAGAAATATCCCAAAATATTTTGATGCCGGGGACAGATGTTTTAAATGCAAACTTCTCCTGCCCCGTGCATGTTTATTTATATTTATTTATTGAATAGATTTCATTCTGTCTTTTAAACTCCTCATAAAGCAGCAAACATACTATGAAACAATGATACAAAACACAATTTAATTTTTTAAACTTTTAAACATCCCAAAATCTTAGAATGAGTCAGTCCATAAAAAAATCTGCCCGGCACAACCATAAAACACAATATATAAAAAAGAATAAAATAGCATCATCACATCAGAAGTCCACTTAAAATCACTCCACAAAAGTGGCCCCAAATAATGTATTAAACTAGGGGTTCCCTAAGTGTGGTCCGTGAACTACCAGCAGTCCATGAACTTCATTCAGGTGGTCCATGGCAATGACTCTGCAAAGTGGCATATTGATATGTGCTTGAAGAACGGTAGGCACAGTGGCTGCTCTGTCATTCTTAGAACCCGCCAGTCTGCCCAGAAGGTGAGCAGGACAGACCAGAAGTGATGGAGGGGAAAGGGAAGTGATGCCCATTACAATTGCTAAAAAAACAGGCAGAAAAATCATTGCGTGGTCTGCCAAGACCCTCATCCAGCGTGGGGGGGGGAGGAGTTTGGGAACGATTGTAATAAACTGTCAATTTGCTGCAATTTTATGGAACCCCCCAAATAGACAACCTGACCTTCGCTAAGCATATGGACTAGGGATGGGGGAGGGAATCTGGTGAACTGTGATTTCGAAGTGGATGCTCCTGATCAAATTTGCCCACACTAAGTGAGGGGCTGGGGCAGATGTTCGATTCCCACTCTCTTATTGATTTGCATACAAAGGGATCCACGGGCCCCCTGTCTGCCTTGTTTTTGTTTTTGTTTTTGAAAAAAGGTAATTACAGCTGCCTAAGGGTAGCTAACTAGCATGCGAGGCTCCTGCTGCTCTGTACCTTGAAATCAATGTTGTAAGTCCCCCCTGTTATTGATGGACCTTGATGGTATGCCATTGCTCTCAGGGGGGATTTTATGTACATTGCATATTTTATGTTCAAGTCTCCTTGAGACACTAAGAGAGTATTAAATTTAAAATATGCCCATGATAATAGGGTGCAATTTGACTCAATTCACATTTAAAGCCAAATGTATCAAGTTCACATTTCCCTAAACATCATCATCCTTCAAAATATGCACTTATCCAAATGTGATGCAGTTCTCCAACCAAATGGTTATAAAAAATGCATGTATTAGGGGAAAGTGTGCATAAAAATGAACTTAGCAAAATAACTTAAATGGTGCATTATATTTAGATAAATTGCTTGCAAAAATATGTATATTAGACAAAACTGCATACAAAAATATATTTATTAGAAATTCACACTAAAGTGCTGAAGAATTTTCATGAGGATTTTTTTTCAGATTGGAAAAATGAGAAAATAAGAGAACCAAAACTGACAGATCCTTCCTTCCCTACTTGGTTTGGGTTTTTTTTAAAAAAACCATTGAAATATTAGAGGAGTGGGGGCTGTCACTTTCACCATACAAAATAAGAGTATTTTTCTTGCTTTTTTTTAACTTTAAAAACAAGGATCTAATATCACTCAGAGCAGCCCACCCCCTTAAAGATTTTAGGGGATTTCTGAAATTGCCCCCTTCCTCCAACCATTCTGGCAGAATTTTATTCACTGCAAACCACTCCACAAATAGCCAAATCAGAAATACCCAAAATGTTGGGCACAGCTCAAGGCTCAACACATATCATGTGGATGAAGGGGTGGTCAATGCTTCAAGGAGAGTATTGACGTTCACTTCATAGGCTTGTGGAAGTGAAAGAGATAAGCTTACAAACAGCTTTACATTCCAAGCAGTGTTACAGAAATGATGAATAGGTTAAAAAGACATTATAGTATAACCTTGATTGTATCAGCCCTCACATTATTCATGCTTAAAACAAAACTGAGAAAAAAATGCAGGCAGGAATTTTCTTTCCAGATGTTACAAGGACATTAATTTCCTAGTAAACTGTTTGAATTTAATCTGTGAAGTATTTCTGTGCCAGAAATGTCTCCATCCTCTGTCTGCTTACCTCCACCACTGAAGGAATGATCAACTTGTCATTCACAAGCCCAGCATATGGTTGTGTAGTTTTACACAGCCACAGCTGAACTAGAAGTTCACAGGTCCAGTCCCAGAGAGCAATCTGCTTTCAACCTTGTCGTAATCTAAAATGCTGATTATTTGATGGGCTTGCTGTTTGTCCCTGGAACCATAACAACCCTTAGTTCCTTCATGTGTCAGTGTGTACCCTCTGCCTGCTTGTTGCTGACACTCGGTGCCCAAGTGAACAGAACTAATGAATAGCTCAATTAGCTGTGGAATGTACATTTGTCAACAGCAAGATATAGAAAAACAGCCCACACACAGGTTTGTGTGTCCAGCAGTAGTCAGTCAGTATATACACAATTAACCTGGCATATTAGCCCAAATGTTCTGTTTCTGTTTTTTCAAATATAATTTTACACAATAATAAAGCATAGTTAAGATGTATTTCCCTGTTTTAAATTTGTGTATGTAAAGGTTTATATTATACAGCCATGAGAGTGTCTGTATACTATAGCCAGCATGGATTTTTTGCATCCCACAATATTAAATTGAAAATATCCCCCATACCATTCTGACGCTTCCCATGAGTTCATTTCAAAACAAAATCTTACAGAACTCCTGAACTCAGAAATGCTTGCTTAACAAACTAAATTTTCATGGTGATACACACTCAGAGAGAATCAAGAATTCAAAGTATAAAACAAGAGGAAAAATGCAGACCCTTGGACCTTTTCTGTCAGTGGTCACATTATTTGTTGAAATTAATTAAAAATCATGCATGTTCCCAGAGTACCTGTAATCATATTACTGACCTTGATCCATACTCTGACCTTCATCTTCTGCAGTTTAAAAGTTAGAAAAGCCTGGCTGATTTTTAATGAATTTAAGAAACTTAACATTGGAATCAATGATAAGCACTGGCATGTCAATATTCTAAAAGACCAACTCACAGGTGTTTGGCTTAGATAATCAGGGAGGCACACCCACACCAGACTTTTTTTCACTTTAGACAGTCATGGCTTCCCCCAAAGAATCCTGGGAAGTGTAGTTTGTGAAGGATTCTGACAGTTGTTAGGAGAGTGGTTTAAGAGTCATCCCCTCTTCTGAGGATTGGAGCTCTGTGAGGGGAATAGGGTGTCTCCTACCATCTCTCAGCACTTTTCACAAACTTCCCAGGACTCTTTGGGTGAAGCCATGTCTATCTAAAGTGAAATAAACGTGTGGTGTGAATGTGGCCAGGGATAGCTTTGGTTTAAATCTGGGTGGGAGACTACATGTGCTTGCTGTAGAACAAAAAGGTAGGGTAACACTGAAAAAAATGATACTGTTGACAATGTTTTCCTTTTGGAAAGGAAAGGGGCTTTCCATCTACCCAGTGCCTGCCCACCCAATCTCCTCCTCTCCCCACCCCACCCCTTCTTCCCTACCCCTCCCCTTCCTCCCCTTCCCCCTCCTCCTTCCTACTGCCCCTCCACAAGGTTAGTTTCACCTGTCCTAAGCATGAATGTACAGGAGTAAATCCCACTGAACTCAAAAAACATGCAAATGATCAAACCTGCCCTCCTGTCCTCTTCCCTCCCTACTTCCCCCTCCCTTTTCTTCCCCTCCCCACCCCTCCCCTCCCTTCCTCCTTCCCTCTCCTTTCCCCTATCCTCCCCCCTCTTCCTGGTCAGACCTGCCTTTCCCTTTCCCCTTCCCCTCTCTCCTCCCCTCCCCCTCTCCTCCCCTCCCTTCTTCCTCCCCTCCCCTCCTCTCTTCCTTTTTCCTCCTCCCCTGCCCACTCCAGCCCTCCTCCCTCCCTCCCTCCTCCCCCTCCCCCTCCCCTCATGGTCACTTTCAACTATCCTAAACATGATTGCATGGGAGTAAACCCCACTGAAATCAATGAGCATGCTAATGATCAAACCTGCCCCTAACCTCCCCCTCCAGCCTGACCCCATCCTGTCTCCTCTCTGCCCTTTCTCCTCCCCTCACTCCTCCTCCCCTACCCGTCTAGGTCAGCTTCACCTATCCTAAGCATGATTGTAGGGGAGCAAATCCCATTGAATTCAATAAGTATCTAATTGTTCAATCCATTCTCAGGAAACTTACACAGGATCCCATTTCTTACCTCCCAGATTTAAAAACTGAGAAATTCACTAATAGGCAAAATAACCTTGTGATCTGAGAAAATTCCTATAGCCAACATATATTTCTATTAGACTTTGAAAAGCAGGGAAATTGGGCAGCTATAGTGAATGTTACCAAATTTTTCCAAGCTACATAGGAAGTGGATTGGACTGTGAAAGACCAACCCAAATTATGTTTGCATTTTGACAAATTTGTAGTGCAGTGCAATATCTCAGAGAGGAGATCAGGTATCCTGCTCCCCTCATGCATTCACTATAGCTGCCCAAGGAGGAAGGGCAGAGGTAGGGGAGGAGGAGGGAGGGGAAGAAGGGCAGAGGGGAGGAGGGTGATGGGAGCAGGCAGGAAGGGGAGGGGAGGAGGAGGGCAGGTTTGATTATTTGCATGCTTATTGAGTTCAGTGGGATTTACTCTTGTGCAATCATACTTAGCATATGTAAAACTGACCATGGGGGGAGGAGGAGAGGGAGGGAGGGCTGGAGTGGGCAGGGGAGGAGGAAGAAGGAAGAGGGAAGGGGAGAGGAGGAGGAAGGGAGGAGGAAGGGTGGAAGAGGAACATATTATCAAATTCTTCCACACCACACAGGAAGTGGATTGGACTGTGAAAGACCAACCCAGATTGTGTTTGCATTTTTACAAATTTGTCAGGCAGTACAATATCTCAGAGAAGAGGTCAGGTCTCCTGCTCCTCTGGTGCATTCACTATAGCTGCCCAATTTCCCTGCTTTTCAAACGTTGATAGAAATATCTGTTGCCCATAGCTGTGTTCTTAAACTACAATTTCTTTTTGCCTATTAGTGAATTTCTCTGCTTTTTATTCCAGGAGGTAAGAAATAGGGTCCTGTGCAAGTTTGCTGAGAATGGATTGATCATTTGCATGCTTATTGAGTTCAGTGGGATTTACTCCCCTGCAGTCATGCCTAGGATAGGTAAAACTGATCATGGGAGGAGGAGGGAGGGAGGGCTGGAGGGCTGGAGTGTGCAGGAGAGGAGGAAGAAGGAAGAAGGGAGGAGGAAGGGAGCAAAGAGGAGAAGGAGGGGAAAGGCAGGTCTGATCATTTGCATACTTATTGACTTCAATGGGACTTACTCCCATGTTATCATGATTAGGATAGGTAAAACTGACCATGGGGGAGGGGGAGGGGAAGGGGAGAGGACAGGGAAGGGGAGAGGACAGGGAAGGAGGAAGGGAGGTGAGAGGGGAACAGAAGTAGAGGGAAGGGGAAGGAGGGGATTGGAGGGGGAGGGGAGGGATAAAAGGGAAGTTAATGGGAGGGAGGAGGAGGGGAGGGCAGGTTTGATCATTTGCTTGTTTACCAAGAGTAAACCCCGCTGAATTCAATAGGATTTACTTTTGAGTAGACATGGCTATGATTGTGCTGTAAATCAATGGGACTTTTAAGTGAATGTAGCAAAGGATTGTGTTTGTGTTGCAAATCTTTCTCTCCCCCTCTAACCCATTTTTTAGAGCAATGAGGCAGGGCTTACTTTGATGTCACTGCTTTTATTTTGTAGGAAACTTATACTGATTTTATTTTTTTTTTTAAAAAATGTTCTGCAATGACCAATTGATTTTGACAATAAACTATTATATGGGGTATGTATTTTTACATCTCCATTGTGTGTGCTGTTCAGGCAGGCCTATGGGGTCTCTGGGATGGGTTAGTTTTTAATATGGTCATTAAGAGTGGGGTTTTAGATGAATTGTGATCCGCTTTGATTTGATTGTATTTTATCGTATGTTGTACGCCGCCTAGAGTGGCCGTTAGTTCGGCCAGATAGGCGACTCAATAATAATAATAATAATAATAATAATAATAATAATAATAATAATAATAATAATAATTATTATTATTATTATTATTATTATTATTATTATTATTATTTCCAACAACCCTGTGAAGTAGGGTTGAAAACCAAGGTACCTCACAACAAGAAATAAATCCATTTAAAATCCAATAACCATAAAACAAGTATGAAACAGTTGAAAAACAGCTTAAAGTGACATGATTTTAAATTTTGGGTTGGGTGAGTGAAGTTTCTTATCACTTGAGGTTGCAGTCCTGTGCCTGCATCCCTCTTTGAGTAAGCCTCATTGAATACATTGGGACTAACTTCTGAGTAAACATGCATAGGATAGCACTATAAATACATTTAAAGGTTGTGTAAATAATAAACATCTTTGACAGTTATGATTATATAAATATTTCTTCATACTATGTCCCAATAAGAATCTGATTTTACACTATGGTTGTACATTATTATTTCCTCCGCATTTTTTGAGTGTGTCCTTCTTCCTTGGCATGGTCATGGTCCTCCTCTATTGTTTTCACTCTGAGGGGCAGATTAGGCTGAGAGATGGTGAGTAGCCCATGGTCACCCAGTAAACCTTATAGCTGATTTCCATTTTAAAAAATTAATTAAAACAATTTACATGCAAGCAAAGTTTATTACGTTTATTAAAACCAACAATGAATTAAAAACAGATAAAAATGTAATAACTTTTACATTACCTGGGTAGGCTTGCCTAAACAAAAATGTTTTTAGCAGGTGCCAAAAAGAGTACAATGAAGAGTAATGTCAATAGGCAGGGTGTTCCAAAGGTAGGTGCTGCCACGCTATAGGATTGATATCTTATAAGAACAGTACAAATACTATGTGGAACCAGGAAAGCACACTTTGAACTTGGCCTGGTAGCAAATCAGCAACTAGTACAGATTTCAGAGCAGAGTTATGTGCTGATAGGGTCTCACTCATGCCAGCAATCATGCCACAGCATTCTGCACTAACTGCAGCCCCTGGGTCAGGTTGTGCTGCAAGGGGATTTCAGTTATATTGGCTGACTGGCTGCCAGGATTGTTTTAATTTTGGTTAGGAAACCTGACTGGTGTGGGATGCTGAGTTTTCTGTCTTACTCATAGGAATCTTGTATGGTCTGGTATTGCATTTGGGATATCATCACTGTCTTTTCTTTTTCTATTTGCATTTCATTTACCTCTGACCTCACTCCCTTACATCCATAGAAGCAACAATAGTGGCTCCATGCACTTAGCTCATCCCCCTTAAATCCACTGATGATGCACCTTGTTGGTTGTATGACTGTTTGTTTCATGCCCAATAGTGGTAAAAGAGAATTCACCTACTGGGAAGTGTGGCTTTAGTTTCTGTTGTTCCCAGTCTACTGCCTATGAAGGTAGACCAAACCACATGTGTTTTCTCTCTGTCAATTATTGGGTTGGCTGTCAAAGTGAGTTTATAGCAGCCCACAGGGTAGACAGAAGAGGGTAGAGAATATTCTTAACTCTTACTCATTTCTCAAACTTCTTTCTGCAGTGAAGAGTCAAGTCTGTTTGGAGCAGCCACATTAGAAGATATGTAGGGCATTCCAGGCAGGAAGTTGCCAACCCTGCTTTGATATGGATATCTTTGCAGAGGATCTCTAATCAAGCCTTACCAACAGCACAATCCAAAGCATATCTACTCAGATGTAAGTCCTGTTGAGTTGTATGGGGCCTAGTCTCTTAGTAAATGTGTTTAGAATTGCAGCCTTCATGGGCATCCATCTTAACTCCTGAGTGCTCCCATCTAACATCTCCACAACACTTTCCTACAATGGCCTTCTGGTGACTAGCCTGGCCAGGGGGCATTTAAACCTTTCTTGCCAGAAGCAAGTAGGGTAGATTAAATGTTTCCTACCCAAGATCCCTAAGCAGGTGAGAAGGAATGATCCCATCACTTCAGCTGGACCTGGAGCACCTTCATTAGTTAAGATTTCTATCTTAATTTCCAATCAGAGATTTTTGTTTGTTTGAGTGATATGCTCCAAGCAACTGTGGTTGATGCTTAATATAACATGCTTAATGACATCACTAGGGGCCGCCCCTGAAATCTCAGGGTTTGGGATGCTTCTGACCTGGCAACCCTACATATGGCTGAGGTGAACATACAAAGTCTGAACCTTAACTTAATTGGTGCTTCCCTGATAAGATAGGAGTTTGCTAAGAAAGTTGCTGAAACACTGAATGCTCTGCCTCCCGTGACCTTGGAGTGGACATCTGGAGCATGGGGCACCACTCATAACGATTCTACTGATAACCATGGTGAAGGAGGTTAAGAGGGAGAACAGCTGAAAGTGCAGAGAAAAACACTGGTGTGCAGTACTCCAGTCTGGAACGGAGTCAATCTTCCTAATTCAACCAATGCTTTTCACATGTGGAATAAGAGTTTCCAAACACAGAGTTGTCCTACTGAAAATATAAAAGACTCAAGAGGAAACACACATCCAATGGCTTAAGGGTGTAGGACAAAGAAAGGTGAGCAGGTGCTTATTATACCATTGATTAAGTCTAGATGTGGAACTCCCTAACCAATGGTAATGCTAACTGGGGCTGATAGAAATTGTAATCCAGCAACATCTGGTGGGCCACAGGTTCCCCACCTGTGCCCTAACAGATGATAGATGCTGTCCTTACCTGACTGAAGGCATCAGACACTAGACAAGAGCTGTCATGTTCTGTTTTGGCATTTTCCCCAGATATAATGCCCTGCTTGCCGCTTAGCTGGCAGGCTGGGCACAATTGCAGGTTGGGACGAAGCTGCTGCCTCCATCTTGAATGAAGGCAAAGTCACACGTCGCGTCTATGATGCGAGCACGACGCAGCAGACCTTAGGGGCGGAGCTGCTGTGCTTATTTAAGCCCAGCCGCCCCTCCTACCTTCCTCTTGCAGCTGCGACGTTGGCGAGGGACAGACAGAGCAACGGAGCAGTGAGGAGAGGACATCAGCGGCAGCCCTGGATGCGTGGTTAGTGCCATTTTGGCACTTGCTTTTCCGACCATTTCAGCGGCGATTGAGGGCCGAGCTAGGCCTGAATTGGCCTGCTCCAGGAGGCGTGTGGCTTTTAGGCTGCGCTGCCTCACGGCTCCTTAGGCAGCTAATTTAAATAAGGCAGGAGGCACGTGGTTCTCCGGCTGCGCAGCTTCATAGCTGCTTGAGCAGCTCGTTTAAACAAGACACACATATACAATCCCCGGGCTGGGGGAGGTGGTACAGCTGCAAGCCCTTCAAGCATAATTAATATTACTATAACACTATAAGGAAGTATATAAGGGTTTATTACATTCATATTGCAATTGGTATAATTTGCCTTGGTAGATAATAATAATAATAAAGCAGTAATGCCACCCAAGACAGGAAAAGGGGTGTGTGAAAGGTCCCCTCATAAAAGGCGGGCCTTTGGGCAATTTTGAACCACCACCACCCCATACACATGGGATAGGTTTTGGTAGTGGTTGAGGTGTTTGGAATGCGACCCGGGAGACCGGGGTTTGAATCTCCCCACCAGCCGTGGGCTGCAGGCTCAGAACTAATTATGGGAGAGGAGGCTGCACAAGCCTTTCGAGTCTCACCAGGCCCTATTTACACCCCTTTGGTTGCCAAGGCTGGGTGTGAGTTCAGCCTAGGTAGGGGGCACAAGACAGTGAAGGATGTGGGTGAGGCCTTGGCAGTCTCTCTCGGCCGTTGTGCAGGGTTCTTTGGTTCGGCTTGTGGCCTTTGCTTGACTTGGACCTTCATTAGGTTCAAGGTACTTTATTCTCTTACTTTTATTACATGGTGGTTGCTTTGGGGGGTGCAGAGCTCTTTGTTTAGGATTCTGACTTCCTGCTAGGCCCAGGAATATTTGGTTGAGGTAGTTAATTCTATCATTATTATATTACATGGGGCCTTTGTAGGGCCGAGTGAGCCTTTTGGGACTTTCGGCCTTCCTATTTGGATACTAATGGTGTGCAGAGATGACAGGGTTTGCTAGAAAAAGTCTACATCACCATAACCTAGATGACAGTGATCCTTTCCCAAATGTCAGTTACGCATTCCTGGGTAACTCTGAGACAGAAGTTGCATTTATTTAAATTCAGTCTCATATCAAACACAAAGCATATGGCATTTGTTATATTTAAAGAAGGGCATGCAAACTTCTGCAAGGAATTGAAGGTCTAGCAGATGATAGTGTGGCTGGATGGGTGGATGGCAATAAAGATGAAAGACGGATCACTTATCAGGACCTTATCCTCATTGCCAGGATCTTGGACTTTACTGAAATAGGAGCTGCCTTGACGGAAGATTAGACTGTCTTTTGACACAGAGGCTGCATTTTAAGATCCAGGCAGACTCTTCACCCTTTCCTGATGATTTTATAACAATAACAAAACCTTTCTTTGTTGGGATTTCTGATAACAATTTTCTGAAATCTCTGCTTTTTATGGGAACTGGGTTAGCTGCAATGAACTAGTAGTTGGTAAAGTGTACTTACTCATAAATGATTTCCTTCCCTTTGGCAGAAGGATATATGCAACAGTGAGATAGGAGGCAAGAGACCTTCACAGGGGTAAGAAGAAGCCCCCAGCATAAGCTGCTCAGGGACAGGTGTCCCTCCCCGGTTAGACTCAAGGTACTACAAACTTTGCTTGCAGGCTACCCAGTTTAAAGGAAGGTTTGTCTGTGTTATGGTGTTTTCCTTTTGGTTTCCCAATCCCATACTCCAACTCCCAGCTGGCCTTCATGGCCTCCAACTCCAGGCTGGCCTTCATGGCCTACAATCTTCAATCTGTTTTCGTTATGGCAGTAATTTGCTAGGGACAGAGTGTAAAGATGCAAATTACACCAGTCTTATTGAAGGGGTTTGGCTGTAAGGGGTTCATACCTGATAGTCTAGGTACCATGTGCTACTCTTCATTTAACATGTTGCACGTATGTGGCAGAGGTGCCTTATGCATTTATGCAGTAGAGCATTTCCTATGGACTGCTATATTTCTTACATGGAGTGCTTCAGATCCTCCTGGCAGGGGGCAATTAGGAGACAAGTGGGCTTAGAAGCAGTAAAAGCACTATCTATATGATTGGCTGTTCATGGGTATGGCAGATTTGGGGTGCATGTTAGCAGCTGAGGTCACAGTTTATAGTATGGCTACGTAATTGGGGATTCCCTTGACAGTGGGGAGTTGTTCACCCTTCTTGGTATCAAGACTGACCCTGGGGCCCAGGGCTATAAGCTGCACATAGACATGTTTTCACTGTTGCAGACTAGGATCCTGGAATTTTCAGAGGCCATGCAAGGTTTCCTTTCGGCCCTTCAGGTGTTAGGGGTATTTTATGGGAGTCATGATGCCCTGGCAGGGCTTGCACAGCCTTACTATAGGTTCAGGGTCATGGCTGCCTTGTGCACCGACCTGGCTGTGTGGCCTTCTTCCCTGCAGCTGCAGGCCTGGATTAGGGAAGGGTTAACTATGGATGTTGTGATGTTCCTGTATTAATGTATATATGGTAAGTGCTGTTTGTATAGAAGATATGTGGTAAGTGGAATGAAAGAGGAGGGGGGAGTAAATGAGCAGTAGAATGCTGGATGATTGGCTGAGTGTTTGGATGGCTGAGAGTATAAATGGAAGGATGACAGTTGAATCTGGGTGGACGTGAGTGGGTTGTTTGAGAGGTGGACGTTAGTGGGTTGTTTTGGTGGAGTTTGGAGGTGGGTGTGAGTTGGTGTATGTCAGGAGAGTGTGGAGAAAGAGGGAGGTGGAGTTCGGATTAGTAATAAGTCAAATATCACAGTAATAGATGAAACCATAAGCTTGTAGATCATTATCAAAGTTATCTTGTTATTAATGTTATTTAATAAATACTATTTTGGTTTACCGAAGGCCTGATCCTTGGCTGGGGTTTCACAGACCAGAGGGGAGGGTAAGGGAATAACCAAGGCTGAAGGGAAACAGTAACAAATGGTGGCAGCAGTGAAGAGGGGAAGATAACATTATAAGTATCCAGAGCAACCCCGAGTTATGAGTTATCTGCATTGATACAAGGGGGTTGGGAACAGCATAGGCACACAGTCACGAATGTAACCGGATAGAGAGACTCAGGCAAGGTCTCTGGGAACATTGGTTGTAGAACGTGACTGGTGGTGCTGCCTAGCAGGGGGATCTATTGAGATCTGTGCTAGAGCGGAGAGAGAAACCATAAAAAAGGACAGTCCAGACTGGTGGAGTCCCTGGTGGTGCCTAGTGAAAGGCAGTAGCCACGAGCAGGTAGGAACCTGACAGGGAGAGCGTCACAGATGTCAACTTTCATTAATTCTTTCCCGGTGTGTTTGATTTCAACATGGGCAGAAGGGTTCATTGGCCACGGGTCAGATTTCGTAACCCCCTTATATTTAAGAACACTAGGATTAGGGCTGTGGATTCCATGGCCCTGGCACACTCGCCAGCTACCAGAGAGCGGGTAGGGAGTCATCTGCTGAAATTCCTAATGGATGGCAGGAGAAGGGGCGTGTCAGTCCGAGCACTTAAAGGTAAGCTAGCAGGACTTTTCTTCCTAGCTAGGCTGGTGGTTTTTTCCCTATCTAAGATGGACTAGGGATGTTTGGGGTGGACCATACATTTGACTATGGGATCTGGAGAAGAATATTTATTCACCCATGCAAATGAGGATCCCCTCATGAAATACCAGTTTGAGCTCTCGCAAAGTGGGCCTTGCAGGGGCTAGGGCATGACCCCTCAGAGTTGGGAATCCACTCTTTTTGAATTGGTGCTGCTTCTACGGCAGCAGGGCTTGGGTTTTCCCAGGCAAAGGCGCAGGCTGTTGGACTCTGGTCCTCAGGCGCTTATAAGGGTTATATGCATTTATTGGCCCTTGCAAGTGAGGATCCCCTCACAAAATACCAGTTTGGGCTCTCGCAAAGTGGGCTGGGGCATGACCCCTCAGAGTTTGGAATCCACTCTTTTGACATTGGAGCTGCTTCTACAGCAGCAGGACTTGGGGTTTTTCCCAAACGAAGGTGCAGGCAGTTGGATGCTGGTCCTCTGGCTTATAAGGGCTATATTTCCCCCTTTTTCGGAGGGCCTGGGAATTCTGCAGCCTAACCTGTTATAATTATTTCGACAGGTTGCTGGACGGGGATGGAGCAGACGCGCATCCTAATATGTGGCCACAGCATGGCCTTCGTGGCAGCCAGGAGGGCCTTGAAATCAAGCATGGGGTCACAGCTGGGCCTCAATAGATGGGCTGCAGTACAGTAGCTTGGCCGGAGAGGAATGCATTGAGATGGGCTCCTACCCACTTTTGTTCCAGCTAGGTGCTGTGCAGACAACTCCGCATGTGGTGCTCATTCACCTCAGTGGTAATGACCTTGGTGTGATGCAGGGCAAGGCTCTCATCGTTCAGGCATGTATGGACATGCAGCTGATAAGGCAACAGTGGCCTTTGATACGTCTGATGTGATCAGACACGCTTCCATGTCTGATGTGATCAGACATGCTTCCACATCTGATTCCAGCAAGGTGCTGTGCGGACAACTCCGCACGTGGTTCAAGGTGCTGTGTGGACAACTCTGCATGTAGTGGTCATTCACCTTGGTGGTAATGACCTGGGCTTGATGCAGGGCAAGGCCCTCATCATTCAAGCATGTATAGACATGCAGCAGATAAGGCAGCTTTGGCCTTCTGTACGTCTGATATGGTCAGACATGCTTCCACGTTGGGAGTGGCGTGGGGTATGGGACCCATGGGCTATAGATAGGGCATGGGAGAAGGTCAACCGAAGGATTCGGTTGGCTCTTCTTGGGCATGGAGATTTAACCATTCCACATCCCTACATTCAGCACTGGTAAGGGTTAGCTTTATAGGGCTGACGGAGTTCACCTGTCTGACACAGGTAACGACTTATTTCTTGGGGACCTGCAGAGGTGTCTGCGAGAGGTGCTTCTCGGCAGTGGGGCAAAGGGGGACTAAATAGAGATTTGTCCCCCTTTTGTGGTGGAAAGGTGCAGGAAGGGAATAGTTACAAACAGCTAGGTGGCCCCCTTAGGCACCTTTGGAGGTGACTGGCGGTTCCAGAGGTCTGTCTGTCATGGCTATGCAGCTCGAGGACAGGACATGGGCTGCCTCTGGGGCCAACTCATCTCATCTACCCAGGGGTTATTAGGCCCCAGGTGGGGATGATGTGGGAAGGCCCCCCTACTCACCTACAAGGTGTGGTCAGGGTAAGGGGTAAGCAGATGGGCTTGCCCTTACCACAACAGGGGCTGGTCACCCGAGAGGTGTTTGGCAAGCTACTTGCTCATAGACAGTTCCCACACCTAGGCTTCCCTCTGCAGGTCACTTTAAATTGGTTTTTTTCTTACTGTAATTTAATAAAGTGGACCTTGTTCAACCCAAGCTGATGTCTCTGTGTTTTATTTCGTCCCTTAACTGCAAATAGTTCTAGTCTCATAACATATATTAAAATTAAAGGATGATTTTGGAAGCAGGATTTAAATGAGTTTCACATTTTATATATGAATAGTTGTACTATGGTCAGTGGTAGTGATGCCCCCATTGCAGGTAAACAAACTACAAGGGGGGTGTTGACAGCAGTTTTATGAAAAAAAAAATCAGTAGAAATTACCTAGCCCAGCAGTAATTCCATAGGTTAGGTAACATACACTTAACAAGATTAAATACCCATCCACATACACAATCTCTTTGCACAGAACATTCAGTTTGATATGAATTTGCTTTCTTGGCTCTAAAGGTCATGACATTCATTTTTAAAGACCAGTAGTGAATGGGATTTTGCATACGCCTTTAGGCACTACACACAGCATGTGAAAATGTTTCTAAGAAGTGCTGCTGAAAGACATTAAATACTTACCATTCCCATTTTTTATTTGGGCTTGCTCATGCTGTGCCTTTCTGGCATAGAAGGTTTTCATGGGGTAGAAGAAAACAAAAGAATGTGCTTCAAGTAAGCTTCCCCTCCACAACTAGTAGAACAGTTCCTATGAATTGATGCCTATACATATTGGGTTGTATCAATGTCAATCTTACTCAGAGCAAACCCATCAAAATTAATGCACATGACTGTCTTTGTCCCACTAATTCCAGTGGGTTAACTCTGACTAGAACTTAGGTGAATACAACCCATACTTCTGGCCTCCAGTAAGCTCTGTGCCATCTGTACCAAAGAAGAGGTAACTGGATTGTGCAGTTGAGATCTGAAGCATAAAAACACATAGGCCTGTGTTCACATGAACCGATTCTACACATGGCGTGAAGTACATGAGCCACAGGCTGGCTCTCATTGCCTGCTGTACATAGAACCTACATGTCAGGGCAAAGTGTGAACTGGCTCCTTTTGTGCTGGAAATGTTCCCCACCCCCAAAAAACAGAGTATCTTAGAGAAGGCCTAATCCACTGCTTGTCAAATTGTGTCCAATGGAATGTTTGGGCTCCTCTGAAGGATTCCTCAGTGAGAAGACTGGAAATGCCTACGAAGCTTTCCTGAAAGCAGCTTGTTCAATATTACTGGGGAAGGACCATAGCTTAATGGTCGAGCATCTGCTTTGCATGCAGAAGGTCCCAGGTTCAATCCCTGGTATCTCCAGGTAGGGCTGGAAATGATCTCTACCTGAAACTCTGTAGAGCAGCTGCCAGTCAGTGAGAGCTAGATAGACCAATTGTTTGATTCAGTGGAAGGCAGCTCCTTATATTCCTATCACTGTGCAGCTCAGGGGAGTTTTAAGCTCCTTCTAGACAGGGTTGGCAAGCAGGGGGGGAAAGCAGCAACCCTGATCTGGCCTTTGTATGTTTTCCTTTTCGGTCACTTGTCACACGAGAGAAGGGCTGTTCCTCACCACCACCACCACCACCATGTGTTGTTGTTGTTGTTTTTGCACTAGGCTCTGCATCTCAATCTGCTAAAGCCCACTGGATTCTTTCCCTATCTCCACTCCTGCACTTGACCATGCCTCCTCACTAGGAGGGCTCCATTCCAAGGTCTGCCCCAATGACCAGAATGTGTCTGTTTTTTTTAAAAAAAGATTCAAGAGTGGGCAATCCTAATTGTAGGACACCACTCACCATTTGCACAGAGCCATGGCAAGGCCAGTTACCAGCAAGGGGTGGCCAGCATAGTGAGGCAGAGCCATAGCGCTGCCCTCCTGACACCTGTGCCACTGCCACATATTGAGATGCAGTTCAGTGCTCATGTTGAGGCTGTGCAAGTGTGCTGGCAAGAGGGCTGTATTGGGTGTGCTGATGTGCCTGCCCAGCCCCAACTTTGCCACCACCTTGCCTACTCCATATGCAGCAGGAGTGCTGGTGTCAGAAGAGTGGTGCTACACCACTGCCCTATTGCTTTGACCGCTCCTGTCATACCAGCTCCCCATATGAAGGGAATATGGGAACATGTTCTGGGAGCGCACTGCTCGCAATGACATACAGGGGTTACATGAAAGATATGCAAAGGTTATTCAGCAGACATGTCTGTAAGGAAAGAGCTCCCTGAAGGGAGAAACCTTACTGTCCACTAATACATTAAACACTGCTGTCAGGCAATCATTTGTCTCAAAGACATTTGCACAGTTTGCACCTGAAATAGAGCTATGGTGGAGATCCGACAAACCACTTGCCTCAGAGTAGTCTACCAATTTCACTCTGAAGACTCCAAGGCCATTTGATGACCATGGCCTCCGATGCTAAAATACTTTAGAGACGTAAATGTTAATGCTGTAAAGATAATTTAGTTTTCAAGGGCTGCACCCTTCTTGCCCTTATGTTCTATACTTGTGCACTAAAAGTCCTTGTTCTTGATAGCTTGATATTATCTAAGGTTGATGTATGATGTATGATAATCATCTGTTAAATGCCAGCAGTTTTGTTGTCTATCTGAGGAGCTGGGTTAATTAACGGAGGGGATCCATTTTGAATCTCTGTTTCTCAACACTATCCAAATGTTCCTGTCTCATTTAGAGTTCAAAACTGGAAAAAGATAGATCCTAGACTGATAATAGGTTGTAAATCAACCTCTTGTGATGTGAATGTTTTATAGCAGGCATTTGCAAACTAAAAAGGCTGACATTTATACAATAAAACATGCACAGTCTCTGTCTCTCGTATATGTCACATCCTTGAGATAAAAGTGATTTTAAAATACAAGGTCAGAAAAATATCTGCCAGTGTAGAGAAAGAGTGGGGGGCTAAGGTTTAAAAAGGGAGAGATACCAATTTGATGTTTTTTCTAGTCTGAGAAATATGTGTTGACTGATGACCATGCTTAAAAGAATAAGAAACTTTTTGGCCATCAGACGATTATCAAATCAAGGTGCATATGTTGATTGCACTATGCCTTGCCTAACTAAACAATTGGACCTATTATTGTGGGATTGTAATATCTCCTCTGTCTGATAAATGCTATGGCCAGAACCACCCCAGTCTCAGCAGGAAAGACACTGAACAAATTGTCAGCATGATTTACATACAAGTTGTCAACAGCATCTGGGATGCTGTGCAGAAGAATGATGGGCAACAGATGTTCTGGGAAATGTTGCCATCTGCTCCCGTTGAACATACATCCCAGCAAAACAGTATGTTTGAATGCCTACAACAGAGATAACTCTTTTGCACAGACCACAGCCCTCTCCCAGATTACAGCTTTAGTTTAAGACATAAATCTCTCCAAAGCATAATGGAAGTACAGCGTGGAGTGGCCATGAATTACAAAGACTGATTTAGAATCATTATTGACTGATCTTAGGATAGATTCATATGTTACAACAGTGGCATTGGAGCCAGTACTCTGGGGTTTCTTTATTCTCATGCTTCTCTGGTAATGTCTAGATCAGGGAAGGGGAATGCATGGCCCTGTGGATATTGTTGGACTACATCTCCCAGTGGCTCTTGCCAGTATGGCCAATAGCCAGGGATGATGGGAGCTGTAGTCAAACAGCATCTGGAGAACCAAAGGGTCTCCATTCCTGGTTTAGATGCAACATCTACATAGGCTGGGGCAATTATGTGGTTCTTCCCCTCCCCTCCCCCCTATAGAGTAACACTATTGTGGGAAAGAACATCATAATGGTCTCTCCATCTAGACCAGGCCAACAGAATCTGTGACCCAGTAAACCAAACTCAGCTCACCAGCCATGTATTGTGGTCTGTCAGAGACTCCATAAACCATTTCTCCTCTGCTTGTCCAAATGGCCCTGATTACCAGGAACTGTCCTGATTTACTGTTTCTTGTTATATGTCTGTATCTCCCCATTTTATCATTGATGAGGATTCCTTTGAAACTGTTGCTAAACTCTTAACTCTACCCTGTGAGAGCCAGTGTGGTGTAGTGGTTAAGGTGTTGGACAACGATGTGGGAGACCAGGGTTTGAATCCCCACATAGCCATGAAGCTCACTGGGTGACCTTGGGCCAGTCACTGCCTCTCAGCTTCATGAAAACCCTATTTATAGGATCACCATAAGTCAGAATCGACTTGAAGGCAGTCCATTTCCATTTTCATGAATTGCTAGTGTTGCAATTCTTCAGGTTTCAGCCCACTTCCTTGGACTGGAAGGGGCACATACATCTTGACTCTAGCAGACTTGCATGTAAATGCAAATGTATGGACTAGGAATAGAAGAGATTTTCATTTGGTCTACATTTTAAAGTAACCTGATCTAATTGCTCCCCCCACCTCAGACTAACACATGGATTGGAACATCATTCTCCTTAGGATTTCACACGTCTCCATATATTACAATAGTTTTCTCAGCTCAAAAAAAAGTAGCGAAATGTGTTTTTAAAAGAGTGTATTTTAGGGCAAACTATGTTTAGGAATATGCTTGAAATATATATTTAAACATGTATTTTGTGATAAAATCCTAATTTAAATATGAATTTTCATATGGATTTTTTGAAAAAATGCAAATTAATGCAGAAATGTGGCAGAATGAATGAACACATGCAAAACTGACACAAACTGTTTTGTCTATCCCTAACATGGGCACAAAAAGCCTTTAGCCACTTATATGCTGCATTCAGACAGGGGGCTTATTGTATTAGTTTAATGGATTAAAATGGTGGCTCTTCTGTTCCAGTTTCTAACGTTCCTTGCAGTACCTGTTGCGTTAAGGCATGTATATATATCAGCTTTTCCCAATGTGGGACCATCCAAGCTTTGAACAGTAAATTTAGTCAGCCCCAGCCAGGATGTCCAGTGGTCAAGGATGACAGCAGTGGTAGTTTAAAACATCTGCAGAGCACTAGGTTGAAGAAGGATGGTATATGTGATCTCTAATGTAGGCAGGGGACAGTCCCAGGCATGCTTAGCTCCAAAAATGAAGTACAGAGAGGGATATGCCTCTCACAGTGATTGTGCAATAGGGATGGGTGAATCTGTCAATTTCAGTTTTCCTCCATTTCTCCTGTTGCTAATCTCAAACTCAGTTCTCTACATTTCCTCATCAGTCTGCAATCTTTTTAAAACATAAAACATCCTCATGAAAGTTCATTAGCATTTTAGAGCATTTTTTCTGAATATACATATTTTGACTAATAGATGCATTTCTGCAAAGCAATTTTCACTATGTAAGGCATTTTTGCATGTTATTTTCACTAATATATATATGCATTTTTATGCACTCTTTACTTTAGTATATGCTCTTTTGTAGACATTACTTAGTTGGAGAACTGCACTGCAAAATTGGGAGAAGTGTGAATTTTGAAGGATGGCTGCATTTCAGTTTACATATTGTTTCAGAAAATGTTAATGAAGCCTTTAAATGCAAACTGAATTGAATCTCTCCCCCATTGCTGTTCTCAAAGCACTTTGATAGTACAATTGAATTGAAAAAGAAATCAATCACACTTTGACCTGAGTAATATGACAGGCCACCTTGCAGTTAAAAATTGCAGCACATTTAGAAACATGAAGGTGAAGATCACTGGCATGAGTTTCTGCAGTGCTAATAAAAGATCAAAAGGTATGTAACATGCAGAAGAAAGGCAGTTGTGATTGGCTTTGCTCGATAAACAGACAGTTCTTCATTTTAAAATATGCAACGCAAAGATGCTACAGGTGCTCTGAAAGTCATGAGGTTTGATCAAATATGCCAAGCTTTATTTCAAAGATGATTTCCTCCTGGCAACTGAAGTAAGAGTTTTCGGGAAGATCCATCTGCCTCAGCAGAATGTGCAAATTGGGCTAATTACCCCTTTTACACCTCCTAGAGGGACAGTTTCTCATTTCAGAAGTCAGATTTAAATAGGGGGAAAATCTTTGCTACAGAAATAACACAATTGCCTTCATCGGGCAGTAATGGTCCCATGCTCAGTAACATGCCATGTAGCTTCACCCTTTAGTCTTCATGTGAAGAGTGCAACCATTGCTACTGATGGATCATTCACATGAAGGATTCCCCGTGACCCAGAACCCTGTACGACCAGAGTTCTAGGTAACATGGAAGTGTTCCTGTACATGGGCGTACATGCAAAGGCATCAGTACAGACGGTTGTGTTGTTTGCATGAAGGCAAAGGAGCCAGGCTATTTGGCATGTCTACAGTCCCCATTTCCATGCTCATGGGCAGAGCAATCCAAACCCTTCTTAACAATAGAATGAAGGAGTGGTGGATTGCATGGAGATGCCCCTCCTCTCAGCTCTCCCAACTGAGCTGGCCCTCTGATCACCCAATCTCCCCCTTCCACTTGTCCAAAGTGCAGGTGGACAGAAGGCAGACTGGCAGGTTATCTACTGGTGGAGGCCAGCAGAGACCCAATGGGGTATTCTGAGGCAGAGAAGGGGCTGAGCTGTTCTGGGACATGCTGGATCCTGAATTAGTCTTACTGTGGTCCTGTGATGGCACCCGGCCCAATCTGGACACAACTGCTGTGCCAGAGCTGGCATGGGGATTGGGCACAATTGTCCTGTTCCCCCACCTTCTTCTGCGACCTCCATAAGTGGCTGGGTTGCAGATGCAGTGGTAGATCCACCACTCTGCAAAGTCCACTCCTGGAGGTGGGGGTTTGGATTTCATTTTAACAAGGGGGCATTAATGCCTGAAGAAGGATAATGATAAATGCACATCACAGTCCTTTTGTGTGAGGGAGAGGAAGCTAATAATAGGCTAGTTTGAAATAATAAGCTGGGCTGAAATATTCTCAGTACTTTGAGAATAAAGTTGTACTGGTCAGATAGGAGACTAATTACAAATAAAAAATGTTTGTAAACACACACACATCTGAATGATCCAACTATTTACCCCTGTTTGGTAGATCAGTGCCAGGCAAAGGAAAATGAAATTCGGAAAAATATAACTCAAGGGAAAAAATACAGCTCACAAAGATGACTGTCCCCATATGTTGGATGTGATATTTAAGTAATAACTAATCAGTGGAGACAGAAAAGCACCTGACATACTCCGATTTCCATATGCCAGTAGTTTCCTCTATGATTGATCATACTGGCTGGCTTTCAACCAAATAAAAAGGTGGCAGGAGAGGTCACCCTTGAAAGAAAAAAGGAAATGAAATGAAAAGCCTTCAAGATTAGTTGAAACGCAGTGCATAAAATAGATAACTTGACCATTCCATTTAAATATCAAACAGGTTAATAATTGCATGTCTGCATACCTGATGGAACTATATCAGTGTGGGAGACAAAAATGTCAGCAAACAGAAAGGTATTTTGAATCAATGGCCAAATTGTTCACATGCCACAGTAAACCACAGAACATGGCCTAACATGAACAAGCAGCATGCTATTGCCTACTGCTGAATCACTCTTTTTTCTCCTCCCTCCATTGATCTGGGAACAACAAACCACAAGCCTTGACTTAATGTCCTGTGTGAAGCAGTGCTCATGATGTTTCCCCCTCCAAATTATATTAAGCCAAGGTTTCTTCTTGGTTTGCTGATTGTGGTTTGATTGTGGTTTGTTGCTCCCAGCCCAGCTCAATAAAGAGAAGAGTGCAGTGGTAACCATTTAGGAGTATGCACTAATATGTTCAAGGTAAGCCACTGTTTGTAGATCATTGTGACATGTGAATGCATCCCTGCAAGCACCCTGTCCACACTGTCAGGCTGCATAAACTGAAATTGATCCTACAAAGTTGCACAAGACATAGCATTAGACGCCACAATAAGAACTGTAATGGTAGCATCTAAATTGTTACTTTATCCTCAAAATCATGTTGGACTGTTTGCCAGTGGCTGAAATAAAACAGTAAGATTCAGAAAAATGTTTGTAAAAGAAAAAAGTCTGTGCTTTGAACAAGATAGTTTATATTTCTTGCTTACACTCTGAATATCAATTTGTCAGGAAAGTGTCCTACATAGTAGTGTGGTATAAACTGCATGCACTTTGGATCCAATGAAGGCTCTAAATTAGTTGTTTACATGCCAATTTTATGCCAGTTTTTAAAAATCTTTTGTAGCTAGAATCTATCACCTGATGTAGTCCCCACTCCTTCCAACATTCACTTCAGAATGCATTGAGATCCAGGAAAATTGAATGTTGCAGACCTAGCAAAAAGAGCAACACAAGTTGTTGCAAGTGCCTTACTAGGAAGTGTTATGTTTTGGTTTCAATCACAAGAAACTACCTTGGCTGTTACATTAGCATAATTCCATACCTCTGATTAGCAAATGATTTTCTTGGAGGGCTCATTTTAACAGTGGGAAGGAAGAGGTGATTAGCCAGCACTTCAACTTCCATCCCCTAAAATGGCCTATCAATTGTTACTAAACAAGGATAGCCAACGTGGTGCCTGCCAGATGTTGTTGGACTATGACTTTGATCATTTCTGATCATTGGCCATGCTGGCTGGGGCACCACATTGGCTACCCTCTGCCACAAGAGGTACATCCTCTACATCTCTACTGCCTCTGGGTTAGGGGGAAGTTGGCATTGTTCGGGTTCTAGGGGCTCTTTTGTTGAGCTCTATTCTATACTAATTCTGATTAGTTATATCTCCTAACAGTCCAGGAGAAATGAATTAACTGGCTGAGTACATTCTTAGAAATTATTAGACAAAAAACAGAGAACCAATTCTTGTTTTCCAGTTTAAACACAAGTATGGAGGCACAAGGACAAATAGATGAGGCTGTCATCCAGAATCAAGGGCATGTGCATGTGGATTTGGTACTATCCCTTAGCAATACTCAGAAGAAAGGTCTGGATCCTTTTTTAATCACCAATACCAAGCTTTAGGGACAAGCTCCAAATTTTACAGGCATAAATCCTTCACATTTACATGTGAAAATTGGTCAGTAGTAGAATCATAGAATCATAGAACAGTAGAGATGGAAGGGGCCTATAAGGCCATTGAGTCCAACCCTCTGCTCAGTGAAGCATATCAGACAGGTGCCTGTCCAGCTGCTTCTTGAATGCTTCCAGTGTAGGAGAGCCCACCACCTCCCCAGGTAATTGGTACCATTGTCATACTACAATAACATATAGAAAGTTTTTCCTGATGTTCAGCCAACATCTGGCTTCCTGTATTTTGAGTCTATTATTCTGTGTCCTGCAGTCTGGGATGATCAAGAAGAGATCCTGGACCTCTTGTGTGTGACAACCTTTCAAGTACTTGAAGAGTGCAACTATATCTTCCCTCAGTCTTCTCAAGGCTAGATATGCCCAGTTCTTTCAGACTCTCCTCATACGGCTTTATTTCCAATCCTCTGATCATCCTTGTCGCCCTCCTCTGAACCTGTTCCAGTTTGTCTGCATCCTCTTGAAGTGCGGAGACCAGAACTGGATGCAGTATTCCAGATGAGGCCTAACCAGTGCCAAATATAGGGGATGAGGCCTAACCGGTGCCAAATAGAAGGGAACCGGTATGTCACACAATTTGGAAACTATATTTCCATTAATGCAGCCTAAAATAGCATTTATCTTTTTTGCAGCCACATCGCACAGTTGGCTCTTATTCAGTTTGTGATCAACAACAATTCCAAGATGGTTCTTGCATGCAGTATTGCTGAGCCAAATATCCCCCATCTTATATCTGTGCACTTGGTTTCTTTTTCTGAGGTGTAGAACTTTGCACTTATCTCTGTTAAATTTCATTCTATTGTTCTTCAGCCCAATGCTCCAGCCTCTCCTACACTGAGCACATCCCCTACATGCCTATATTTCATTGGATACCAGTAATGAATGCCCTCCTTCCATCTGTTCTGAACAGAGGAGAGTTGCAAACAGCTTTTCTGTGAGTGAGCACAGTAGTGACTGATGTAGGTACCTGTCCCCCAATTCATGGAGGAGCTGTTTGGGAGAAGCATGTCCACATCATTTTGTGATCCTGTCTCTTTTTCTGGCCTTTTAGATGTGGCAGCCATTATGCCATTTGATTAAACCTGTTAGGTTTGACAGTGCATGACAGCCTTTGCTCCTTTCCTCAGTTGTGTTCATTGATAAGAAGGCAGGCAGGCAGGCAGGCAGGCAAATTAGTCTGAGAAGAGAAGAGAAGAGAAGAGAAGAGAATGAGGATTGGAGGAATGGCTGCTGATGTCTCAAATCAGAGGAAAGCAGTACTGTGCTATTTCCCCAGACCCGACGCCAGGCATGACTGGGCCCTTGGGCACCAGCCTACCACGGGCCCACAGCACCCGCCCACATGCCCCACTTACCTCTCCCATCACTTATGCCAATTCCCTGCATGCTGCATATGCATGGTTGCCATCAACCAAGATGGTGGTGGTTTCCCTAAGGGGCTGCTGCTGCCACCACCATCTGGGTTGATGGCATGCATGTGCACTACTCTATGCATGCCCACCATCAACCAAGATGGCAGCAGGGGCATCAACCCCTTAGGGAAGTCTCTGCTGCCATCTTGGTTGATGATAGGCATGCGCGTGCTGCATACACAACATTCACAGCAATGGGAAAGGTAGGTGGAACATGTAGAAGGGGGCCTCATGGGCCTGCATGGTCTGTATGGGGGTGTCCTCCCTCTCTGCAATCTGCAACAGGGTTGGGACTCATGCTGCTGTGGATCGCAGAATGGGAATGCTACCCCCTCACCCTAAGGAGGGGCCTTGGCTACCCTCTGGCACCGGCCCTTTATTTCCCTAATTGTCCTTAAACTGAAGGACAGTTAAACTGAAGGGCTCCCTCCTGGCTGAAAGGCAGATAGTTCTCTAAATACAGAAAAACTTACTCTTCCCTCCTCTCACGGCTCCACACTATGTTTCTCTTCTACCTGAAGGCAGACAGACAGGCTCACAGACATGTTGGACTTTAATGTTAAAGCATAGCAATAACATTCTTTACAGTATTCTTAGTCAACTGACTAACTTCCACAAATTAATTTATCAGTTTAAGCAGTTTGATGCAGCAGGAATCTCAACAGTAATAGATGGAAAATCAAAATGGCCACCTATGAATTGAGCAGAGTTTCCATTTTAAAAGTGAAATCAATTAGTTGGTAATTGGGCTAATAGCACTGACTCCTGTTTTCCATTTGATTATGTATGTATGTATGTATGTATGTATTTATTTATTTATTTATTACATTTATATCCTGCCCTTCCTCCCAGTAGACCCTTTATTTACTTTATTTCCTAATCTTTTCCTTAAAAAAAAACACCTCAGTTCAATCAACATGGAATAAATGAGATAAACGTGAATGCAAATCTCTCACTGGAGCTATGCAGATATTTTAATGAAATTCTCCAGTCCATTATTCTATCAGTTTCAATGACCTAGTCCATACAACAAAGTCAGCGATAAAATACAAGTCAGACCCTGAGGACTATAGTTATACAAGCAATATTCATAATAAGCCTTCAAAATGTAAAGTACATACACAGTGAAATAGTAGAAGTTTAAACCTAAGTTCATGGGTGAACTTGAAACTGAAGACAAGAAGATTTATTTACATTTCAATGTACACAGACTAGCAGGGTAGAAAACAAGAAAAAAATCTTTCAAGTATGGTATTACTACTCATGACAGTATTTACCAATTGGATAGACATGGCACTCATATAAGTGTTGTGAGTTTGGGGGTTGGAATGGATGATCCCCTTGAGTCCCCTTCCAGCCTCTTTTGGAATCCTATGCCTTGGGGTGAGGGGCTGGCTCTGTTGGAGTTTCTTTTGTTAAGCTAATAGCTTGACCAGGTAGTTAATGGGCCTCTCAAGTGCCCAGCAACTGGTGAATGAGCCAGGAAGATCCTTTTGTCATTGAAACTCTTCAGGAGAGCCTCCCTCCCTCCTGGCAGCAGGCAGAGAGGCTATCTCTCTGCACGATGGCTTTAGGATGCCTTCTGTGACACTTATGGAAAAACTGGATATTGGACTGCTGATGCCTTGAACCCCTCCATCCTAAGCTCAGGTTGGAATGTGTGTAAATAAACAAACCATATTTCATAAAGACACCACAGTCTCTGCTGACCTTCTTCCCAAAGGAAACCAAACCCTGGATGAGCGCAGGGACCCCTGAAATCTCACCGCTCGGAGATTGGGGAAGCGCCCAACAATATGAAAAATGGTGAGATAAGTGGCAAAATGCAACAGGGATGAAAATTTACTGACCTCAAACCATCTCTTAAAAATGTCTCACAAGTCTAATCAAATGACTTTTTACAGGCTAACAAAAATATCAGTTTTGCAACAGAGAACAAAGAGAGAGAATGCATAGTATAAAGTTCTGCTATTTTAGGAATATAGGCATTACCTTGCTGGCTCAATCCAAGGCCCATGAAGTCCATTGTTCTGTCTCCAACAGCAGCCAATCACATTTGTTTGTTTGTTTGTTTGTTTACTTTATATCCTGCCCTTTCTCCCAAAAGGAGCCCAGGAAGCTAAGAAGCCAGTCAGGAAGGCAACTTGTCAACCCTTATTATTTGTTTCAAGCATCCGGTCAACTGCCCTAAGCACTTGAAGACGGGAAGTGCCATGGACTGGCAGTCATGCACTCTATAGTCTGTATGACCTACACAAACTGTTCCTAGAGGCAGCAGATTATGCACATAAGCCTCGCTCACCTGACTCCAGCCTGCCTCTCATTCACTTGCACTCCATGGATGTTGCTCACAAAGTTGCCTGTCCACATTGCCACCACCCAGATGATTAGGATGACAAGATGGTATTGTAAGAGGAGCAGCACAGGGATGAGGATGGTGGCAAAAAGCAGCAGGCAGCTGGCCTGGCAACCTGCTGCTGCTGCAGCTGCCATTCCCAAACTGGCTGCCACTTCTGGCCATCTTTCTGTTTCTTGCACTGCTCCTTCTGCTGTACCATCTCTTCAATATTATTGGCTAGGTGACAGCAACCATGCTATAGTTTGAAGCAAACTGCCGTGTAACTGCAATGTGATGACTCCTTACCTGTTTATGTATATAGTTATATATTTAACTTTAATGCCTCACCTTTCCTTCATTCTATACCCAGGACAGCTTTCATCCAGTCTGATTGACAGCACTGTCTTAGGCCAGTCTGTAGCCAGGGCTTGAATATGGGATCAATGATAGGGTTAGCTGACCATAATAGTTGGAAGTCCTGGCTTCCATGCATCCAGGTATGGAGGAAGGGAGGGAAATGGGTGTGTTATGGGCTAGGCCCCTAAAATACTACATAAGTCCCAATGTGTGTCTTAACTAACTGTTTGTTTGACTATAAGATTAAGGTGTTCCTCTTTGATATGAGAAGCCTGAGCTTTAGTCCCACTGTCTCTCCCTTTTCAAGCTACAATTTTTGCTTCTGGAAGGATGCCCCAAATGTAGGCTTCTCCTTATGGAGGCCACATTTAGATCTCTGTTGTAGGTATGGAAAGATCAGTCAATATTGGTTCTCTCAGTTTCTCATTTTTCCTATCTTACATTCAGTTCTCCACATTGTTGCAGCAATTTGCAATTTTTTAAAATAAAAAATCCTCACAAAATTTCTCCAGCATTTTAGTGAAAATTTCTCCAAATAAAAATATTTTTGTTGTCAGTTTTGACTAATACACATTTTTGCAAGCAATTCCTCATCATATAATACATCTATGTATGTTGTATTCACTCATATATTGATTTTTATATACACTTTCCCCTCATATATGCATTTTTTAAAACATTGGTTGGCAAACTGCATTGCAAAATTTGATTAAGTGTAAATTTCGAAGGATGTCTGTGTTTTGGTTCTCATATTGTTTTGGAAAGTGTGAATTTGATAAATTTGGCTTGAAATGCAAACTGAATTGAATTTCTCACCCATCCCTATCATGTTGTGACAAAGGTTATCATTCAGGATGACCAATACAGTTTCGGTGCCAAAACCAGGCCCAAATCCCAGTTGAAACGGATGAAAATCAGTCTCTTCCAAAGACACCTGGATCTGATCAGGAGTCACCCACCCCAGAACCTTGCCTAGCCAAAGGACACTTGCAACCTGCCCAAAATCTGTTGGATTCACTTTTTTAATAGTGATCTTACCACCAGCACCTCTTTTCAGATGGCTAGATACCACTCCCTCTCTCAGAGTGGATTTACACATGCATTTTCACAGAGCTTGGAAAAGTTCCTTTTTTGAACAACAACTCCCATCAGCCCCATCCAGCATGGCCACTGGATTGGGCTGATGGGAGCTGTAGTTCAAAAAAGGAACTTTTCCAAGCTCTGCATTTTCATTACTTGGTTATAGTTACATCCAGCATGACTAGTGGTTGAGAAACCATCCACACAGATCAGACACCACATATGAAGATATCAGGTCACCTCTCATCACCTCCGACATAATCCTTTTCACTGGGGACTCTTTATACATCCAACTATTGTGTGATAAGTTACAGAGTGTGAAAATTCTGCCTGATAAGAACCTATCTATAAAAGTGTTCTGGGCATAAACTTAGATGATGCCATGTATCGCTGCCCTCAGTTCCATGGAAAAAGACTGGGGTGGAGGGGTGTTATAAATAATATTAACAAACATTTATCCTCTGTTTCGTAGGTGGAGCAGTTTGTCCTTTAAGAGAGAAGTTAGTACAGTAGGGCCCTGCTTTTCGGCGGCCCGCTTTTCAGCGTTCCGCTAATATGGCACCTTTCAATTAGAGTAAGACCCCACTCATACGGTGCTTGTTCCACTTTTACGACATTTTTCAGGCATCAGGTGCCATTCTATTGAATGAGTTCTGCTTTTCAGCGGGTTTCGCTTTTAGGTGGGGGTCTGGAACATAACCCGCCGTATGAGTGTTCTTTGAAACTGCTGGAGTTATTCTTTCTGACTGAATCACAATTTTCCCCTGTACTCTTTGGCCAAACTCCAGCAGAGTAAACATACTTAAGCTCATTGATTTCAGTAGACTTAAACATATTTAATATGGGGTTAGATTTTGGCTTTGCACACAGAAGCACTACCAAAACCTTAATAAACCTTCTGTGGATGTAGTCTCTTTAGTAGAAGTAATACAGCCAGGCACATTGTATAAAGAGCAGATTGTTAGATGTACATACTGGCCACAATACTCTGAGAAGTTCTACTGCACAAGCCTCTTCATTCCAAAGGTGCTTGAACCTGAGAATCTCCACTGCATTGTGCCCACAACTTCATTTACATATCCCCAGTCAGAGCTTGGAAGTAATTCGTTACAAGTAAAAAATTACTTGTAATTCATTCCTTTTTTGAGGAATGAATGGGTAATTCCTTTACATTTTGATTGTAATAGAACTAAGACTAATTTTATTACTTTTGTGGAGTAATTGTAATGTTTCCAGCATTACTTTTGGACATTACTTGAGGGGAAAGCAGGGGAAGTTTTCTGCTCCTCTGATTTGTGGATGAAAATCATGTGCCTCAAACTGGGCTTCTGTGCAGCATCGCTCTTCCCTCATGCTCTGTGGGTGAGTAGGAGGTGACAAGGGAGGAGGTGGAGAGTGAGACGGGGTGGAGTGGAGAAAACAATGAAAAAATGGGTGGTGGTGGTGAAGAATGGAGTAGAGGGAAAAAGGAGCCAGAGGACAAGAACATGGAGAAAGGAGGAGAAGGAGACAGCAGCAGAATGGAGATAAAGAACTGTGAAGGTGAAAGATGACAGTGTGTGTGTGTGTGTGTGACTGAGTGAATACTGTGTTTGCACTTGGCACACAAAGTGGCCTCCATCACCCTCTCTGGCTACTGTGCTGCATTTGCTGTATTTTAACTTTTTTGCATTTCAAGGGAAAATGTTTGCTTGGGTGAGTGTCCTTTAGTTGGTGGCAGGGCAGGGTCTGGGAAGTGGTTAAGTGAAAGAGATTATGCTGGCTGGCTGAGTGGGAAGGGGGTTGCACTTGGTTTGACGTGCAAAGATCTGAGCTGTGGCCTCTGCTTTCCTCCCCACCTCCCTTACCAGCTGAGAGACTACTAGTGCTATTTTATGGATAAAAAGAATAATTCTACTACCTTATATGTGTGTTTATTTTTAATGTTGTTTTAGGCTATTTAGATGTGCAGCAGCCAAGGCCAGCACCTTGTAGGCATTTTTTTTAAAAAAGTAACTGAAATGTAATTGTAGTGATTACTTTTGAGAAAAAAATAAAGTAATCAGTTACTTTCAGAGCAGTTTCAATTGAAACGGTAATTACTACTTTTGGGGCCATGTAATTGCAACTGTAATTTATTACTTTTTAAAAGTAATCTTTCAAGCTTCATCCCCAGCTTAGATTTGTTTTTTCAGTGCAACACATGGGTGTGATGAAAACCTGAGAACTATATATTTTACATGTATGGACTGTTTTGCATCTTCCATAATGCCTTTGACATAGTATCATCCCTATGTATTGCTGGAGGGTTGGGAAGGACATGGCAGCTGCCATCAAATTATAGTGGAGAATATTTGGAGACACTTCTGCAAAGTGGCCTTTTTTCTAGGTGGGTAAGAAAAAGAAAAATGGAATGAATTTGAGAAATTTAAGCTCAGATCTAGTAACAAGTATTTCAAATTGCTGGGCTTCTTTTATTTCAGAAAATTGTTACTGGCAGAGTTCTCAATGATTTCGGGTGTTTGATGTTATGACACTATTAGGTCCTGCATGGGGTTGTGGCCTTCTCTTCCTGCCTCCATATTTACTCTCTGCAGCATGTTTTTCATAGACCCATTAGTCTTTGCGAAGGCAGGAAAAAGACTGCTGAGATGGGGGTGACTTTTCTGAGTCCTCGGATTGGTTTAAGAAGTGTACTTCCATTTTGGGGGAAGGAGCTCACATAATTTCCAAATTAATCTCAGAGGCATTTGGGGAAGCTTCTCTATGTCTGTTTCATGCTAATTGCTATTTCCCAGCATTTTTCCTTCTTTGCTCTTGTTGCCTCCTTGGAGAAGAGACAAGGAAGCCACCTGTAATTGTAATCATTGCAATATTGAATTTATGTTATGAAGTATTTATTGAATGGTTGACTTAGTCATATGAATCTGACTGCTATGTATTGAAACAATTTGTTTTGTAATGCAATGCTACATTTTTTCTATTTATTGCATGTTTATTGGTTTGGAGCACAATCCACCATAGAAAGGAGTATAAATTAAATAAGTTATGAGTCAAACTAAACATTCTAAAAAAGCCTCTTTTTTTTATGTCTTCACTGTGATTTAAAAAATGACTGTGTCAGGTGAAAAGCCACAACATCCATGAATACCTATGGATGGGCAATTTGTCAATTTCAGTTTCTCTCAGTTTCTCATTTTTTCCAATCTTCAATTCAGTTCACCACATTGCCACATCAGTTTGTGAATACTTTAAATATTCAGATGTTAAAAAACCCACCAGCATTCCCATGCACATTCCTCCATAAATGCACATTTTAATGCAATTTTGCCTGATAATTCACATTTTGCAAGCAATTCCCCCTAATATATCCAATTTTAATATATGCATTTTTATGCACAGCTCATAATATACACATTTGTGTGCACGTTTTTAGAACTATATCACAAAATTTGTAGAAGTGTGAATGGAGATGGATAGCTGTGTTTCAGTTCGTGTATTGTTTAAGGGCATGTGAATTAGGTAGTTGAGCATTAAAATGCAAACCAAAGTTAATTTCTCCCCCATCCTTATGTTCATCATACATTTTCTTGCTACTTGATTGCTAAATATGAGAAGTGGTTGTCAGAAAGTATTGTGTTTGAACTGAAATCAGGTTAACATTTTTTTCTGTGATAGCTCATTCACACATGCAACTTAACACTAGGGAAATAGTGGTAGGAATGGGCCTGAGGAGACCAGAAGAAGGAGAGTTCCATCAAGTGTGGCACTGACAGGTAGAGCAAATGATACAGAAAAAAACTTTGCAGAGCCATATATGGCTGGTGGGCTATGTATGGATTGTTCAGGCTAGTAGCACACTAGATGTTGTAGTCATCCAATGATGAACATGTATTGTTGAACCAGTCCTGGAAGTTTCTGAAAAACATGCAATCTACTTTTATCCCTACCAAAAGTCATGAAGCGTTCATCCATGGAATTAGTAAACCAAGAATCAGGCCTAAGATACAGTTCCAAGAGCAGAGAATGTTCTGGTGCGGACATGCCTTTGAAACCATGGTCAAAGTTATTACAGTAATTCTAGGTTGTCACAAATCTTTTGCAATATCAACACTTTAAAACTCACTTCCTCATTTGCATGTATAATTTTTTGACAACCCAAGCTAAGCTAAAATTAAAATTACAGTCTCTAAAGAGGTGTTCTTTAAGTATGCAGTGATAACAATAGCTTCTAACAACTTTGAAAATATAATTATATTTTATAGGGATAAGCACTTTGAGACCTCCAATTTTACACAAGTGCAATGGCAGCTGGGTTTATCTGGGGCAACTCTGCTGAGCCTCTGTTAATGTTTTCTTGATGATTGAAAGAGAAGATACGTTTAACACAAAGACATATTTAAAGCAAAATATAAAACCAGAGGGAAAATGAGTAGCACAGTCTAAAAGAAAACAATTTAGGGAAGAGTTTTAGTTAATTTCTCACACATTCCCAGTCATGCCAGTCTATTTCATGTCACATGTCACAATCTTAATTTACAGCAATGTTTTTTTACAAATTAATCACTTTTTATAGATCAAAACAAGCACACATTAGGGACAATTCAACACAGTTAGATGTATTCAAGTCAACTGAAATCAATATGCTTCAGCATGAATAAATGCAATGTTGAGTTGTGGCCACAATTTGTCATGAAACTTAATGCAGGAATGAGGAACCTATGACCCTCCAGATGTTGTTGGACTACAATTCCCGTCATTCCAGACCACTGGCCATGCTGGTTGAGGTTGATGGGAACTGTAGTCCAACAACATCAGGAGGATAATAGGTTCCCTGAATTAATGAGTTTAATTTTCATTGGTCAAAGTTAATATTAAGTTCTAAATATTTTTAAATTATTTTTGTTCTATAGTAATTACAGCCATTCAAAATGCACTGAAGGAACTCTTGTCCCTAGGAAAATGTAGGCCATAGTTTGAGTAGTGATGTGCAAAACCCAACAGTCTAATCTTATCAAGAGTGTTATCAAGAGTTTTGATAATTTTATCAAACCTAAATGTTAAAATTTCAAGCAGAGGGCTCAGCTAAAAGGGGGCATTTTTCACATTTTTGGATGCTTTGAAAAATCCATTAATATTTCAGGTTTTGTGTTAAAAGAAGGGAGAAAGAAGTGTTTGCCCACTCAGAGTGAGGACAATTGGTAATCCAATTGCCTGTGATAACTGAAGAGTTCAGAAGTAGCTGATACACTGGGGTAGTACTGTGGATCCACCCATCCTGTGATAGTTACCCATCACTGCTGATTACTGGGGTGGTGCAGGAGTGAGGCAGGATGTTGGTGGGGCCAGGGCTCCACAGGTGCACAGACATGGCAGCTGGCTCCATCAGTGCCCAACCTTGCCACTGCCCTGCCCTGGTGGCAGCAACATCAATGTCAGGAGGGTGGTGTGACGCCCTTCCCTGGCTCTCCCTGTCAGGTTCCTACCTGCGCGTGGCTACTGCCTGTCACTAGGCACCACCAGGGACTCCACCAGTCCGAACTGTCCTTTTTTATTGTTTCTCTCCCCGCTCTAGCACAGATCTCAACAGATCCCCCTGCTAGGCAACCACCAGTCACGTCCCAATACTAGTATTCCCAGAGACTCTGAATACTGGTATTGTTATTCTCTTCACCGCTGCCACCATTTGTTACTGTTCCCCTTCAGCCTTGGTCATTACCTTACCCTCCCTTCTGGTCTGTGAAACCCCAGCCAAGGATCAGGCCTTTGGTAAACCAAATTAAGTATTTATTTCAGATAACAAAGCTAACAAGATTAACAAGATTTCTTCTTAAGGCACATAAGTATATGGTTTTACTCAATACTAATCTGAACTCCACCCCCCTCCTTCTCCACTCTCTCCTGGCAAACAACTCTCTAAACCCCACCAAGCAACCCACTCAGTTTCACCTCATCCACCACCCAGATTCCACTCTCACTCTTCCTTTTATACATTCAGCCATTTTAAACACTCAGCCAATCATCTAGCATTCTACTGCCCATTCACTCCCCCTCCTCTTTCACTCCACTTACCATGTATCTTCTAAACAACCAACACTTACCATATATACATTAATATAGGAACATCACATCCCCCCCCTTAAAACAATGGCAGAGTATTATTCCTGTTCCAGGATTTATACGTCGCGTTAACAAATAAAAGTCTCTATGGGGAAAATGTCTTTCTTTGTTCCTCCGTCTGGTCACGTCACTGCAGTCCCAGCCACTTGCCTGGAAAGTCCATCGGCCAGTACATTGTCCTTGTCTTTTATGAACTGGAAGTCCACTTGATAGTCCTGTAGGGCCCAAGACCACCTCTGCAGCATAGTGTTATGGTTTTTCATAGTCTGCAACCATAACAAGGCCCGATGATCCGTAGTCACTGTGAATCTTCATCCCCACACGTATGGGCGCAACTTGTTCAGTCCCCACACGACCGCTAGGCACTCCTTCTGGACCGACGAATAGTTTTTCTCCCTCGGCGTCAGCTTGCGACTCAGGTACGCCACTGGATGTCTGGTGCCTTCTCTCTCCTGTAGCAAGACGACTCCCAGCGCCAGGTCCGACGCATCTGTAGCCACGATGAATGGTTTCTCATAGTCTGGTGCTATTAATATGCGTCCTTGGCACAAGGCTTGCTTCAGCAGATCAAAAGCCTTCAGAAATTCATCCGTCCATAACACACGCTCAGAACACTTCTTCTTTGTTAATTCATGCAAGGGGATAGGCCACGATTGCACTGCCTCTACCTTGCTCCATAAGTGGGTGATTTTCCCACTCCCCACCTTATGTCCTAAATAGATTACTTCACTCACAACTTTCCCATTCACACAGCATGGTACAGATCTGACTGGGGCATGATCTCCAGTATCAATGGAATGTCTGGCTATACTGGTTCGGCCAGGTTTATTGCCAAAGAGATTCCCATAGTTTTTCAAAACTCTCAGAATCTCTTCTGACCATTCCACTTGATCTACCCCTCCTTTGTCTTTGCTTTCCTGTACCAAATCTGGAAGTTCAGGCCCACTTCCCTCAGGGAATAAGGTAACTTGCAACACCTGTGCATCCCTGGTATGGTAAGGCTTTAACATATTTACATGAACCACTTTGCTTTTGTTTAATTGGTCTGTGGTGATTACATACGTCACTGTGTCAAGCCTTTCTCTGATGGTATATGGTCCTTCCCAGTTAGCCTGTAATTTGTCATGTTTCCTGGGTATGAACGCCATAACCATATCTCCCACATCATACACACGTTCCCTGGCTGTTCTGTCATACCAGTAACGTTGCTTCTCCTGTGCTTGACTCAAATTCTTTTCCACCACCTCCATCATTGATGTTAATTTATTGCAGAATTCCAATACAAAATCTACTACAGATGTTTTGTACTCTCCCAGGGTTCCTTCCCATGAATTTTTTAATAGTTCCAAAGGTCCCCTCACTTTTCTAGTGAACATGAGTTCAAAGGGTGAGAAGCCTGTTGACTCCTGAGGGACTTCTCTGTATGCAAATAAGAAGCATCCCAACCGTTCATCCCAGTCTTGTGGGTGATCTTGAACATAGCTTCTGATCATGCCCTTCAAAACGCCATTGAATCTCTCTGTTAACCCATTAGTGGCGGGATGGTAAGTAGTGGTCTTTAGATGTTTTAGACCACAACATTTCCACATACATTGCATCACTTCTCCCATGAATACACTGCCTTGATCCGTCAGCACTTCATGAGGGAAACCCAGCCTCATAAAGATTTTTAATAAAGCCTCTGCCACTACAGGGGCTTCTACAGATCTTAGTGCTTCTGCGTCTGGGTACCTGGTGGCAAAATCCACCACCACCAATAGATATTTCTTGCCATGCCTTGTGGGTTTGGAAAAAGGGCCCACCAAATCTATTCCCACTCTATAAAAGGGTTGTCCAATTATAGGAAGGGGCTTTAAGGGTGCCTTAGTCTTTACTCCACTTTTCCCCACCTTTTGGCATATTCCACAAGATAGACAATGTTGTTTTACATCTTTGGAGATGTTTGGCCAATAATAGTGTGCCGCCAATCTGCTCTTGGTCTTTTTTATTCCCAGATGTCCTGCACATGGGACATCGTGGGCTACCTCTAGCAATCTGGTTCTGTATTTGCTAGGTACTATCAATTGCTTCACTGGTTCACATTCATCCTTTCTCTCAGCGGGCATCCACAGTCTATATAAAAACCCATTCTCACACACAACTTGATTCCTCAGTTTGTCAGTGAAAGGAATCTGTTGGGTCAGAGCTTGTTCCTTTATCTGCTTCAAACTTATATCTTTATGCAGCTCTTCCCTGAATTGCTCTGCTTCTTTCTTATCAGAGACCACTTGACACAGTTTGTCTCCTTCAGCAGGCCTGCTAGTGGTTGCTATGGTGACCTGAGGCTGGTTAACAGATTCCACCCTGTTTGTTTCAGCCCCCCTTAATATAGCTTCTTTTTCTCTGCCAATTTGCTGTCTGGTCACTACATAGATCTTTCCTTGGGCGCCCATTACATCTCTTCCCAGTATTACTGGTTCTTGTTGCTGGGCATTAATGCCTACTTTATATCAGCCCTCTCGGCCTCTCCAAGTCATTTCCACCAGGGCCACAGGCAAACTTTCTGGTTGACCCCTCACTCCTTGGATAGTCACAGTTTCCTGAGGTAATATTACCTCAGATTTTATTAAATCTGGCCTCAGTAATGTCTGAGCAGCACCAGTGTCAAGCAATGCCCAATAATTTGCCCCTTGTACACTCACTTCCTCTCTCAGACTTGAATCAAGGTCTGTTACTTCTGTCCAGTTTATCTGGCAGAACTGAACCTTTTTCGCTGTTTCTAAAGCCTTGGGCTCTGTTTTCACTGCCCTTGTCTGAGCAGGATTACTAATGGGGTTGGCAACCTCACATTGAAAACGTAGGTGCCCTGGTCTACCACATTTGTAGCATAATTTCTCCTCACTTTTAGGGTACACAGATCCACTCTGGGGTGTCCTGTGCCCTTCAGATTTTACTGGAGGACTCACTCGCTGTGGTACCACATCCCTTCTGCCAGCATTATATGGTCTGGGTTTAAAATCTCTTGATGTTTTCCCCACCCAGCCAGTTCTGTTGGAGGCGAAGTGATCCGCCATCTCTGCAGCCTCCTGCACCGATGTAGGGGAACGGTCTTTGACCAGGAGCCTTATTTCTGGTGGTAACTGATGGTATAATTGATCCAATATCATGAGGTTTTTCACCTCCTCCACAGACTGAACTTTTGCACTTGTCAGCCATTTCCCAAATATGTCCATCAGTTTTGCCCCCAGCTCCACGAAAGACCTCCCTGTCTGTATCTGGCAGTTTCTGAAAAGCTTTCTAAAATAATCAGGCCCCAGTCTGAATCTTTTAAACACTGCTTCTTTGAATTCAGCATAGGTGACTGGCCTGTCTGAGGGGAAATATTGGTATACCTCTGCCAATTCCCCTTTGATCAGGTTTGATAAATACTGCATGTATTTATCTTCAGGTAGCCCCCACAACTGAGCTGCTTTTTCAAAGGTGCTGAGGTAAATTTGAGGATCTTGACCAGGCTCATAGACAGCAAAGTCATTTGGAGTAATTTTTATTTTTGCTCCATCTCTGTCTTTCCTTGTCTCATCAGAATGAAACTTCTCTCTTTCAAATTTTAACTTTTCTGCCTGTAATTCCGCATCCACTCTCATTCTCTCAAATTCCAACTCCCTCTGTTTTTCCTTCTCTGCACCTTCCATCCTCAATCTCTCAGCTTCCAACTCCCTCTGCTTGTCTTTCCCATCAGCTCCAGCCTCAATCTCTCAGCTTCCAACTCCCTCTGCTTGTCTTTTTCCTCAGCCTCCCATCTTAACTTCTCTCTCAAGTACTCTATATAAGCGGGATTGCTTAAGTATCCTTCTGGGGTCTCTTCTCTGACAGGTTGTTTTTGCTGGGCAGTAGCAAATCCTATAAGTGCTACCCTCAATTCATCTACCCCTTTACCCTCGTGAGGTAAATTGAATGTTATGCACTTCTCCACCAGCTCCTCTCTTTTCATTTTTATGTATTCAGCCATGGTGTTTGAGTTCATTCACTCTTTGCCACACACTCTTTGCCAGTCACTCTCACAAGAAATCTTGTTTTGTTATTTCTGTTTGCCACACCACTGTATCTGGATTCTCTGTTGTTCGTATCTGGATTCTCTGTTGTTCGTATCCCACCGCTACTGCCACCACCTGTGGCGCCCTTCCCTGGCTCTCCCTGTCAGGTTCCTACCTGCACGTGGCTACTGCCTGTCACTAGGCACCACCAGGGACTCCACCAGTCCGAACTGTCCTTTTTTATTGTTTCTCTCCCCGTTCTAGCACAGATCTCAACAGATCCCCCTGCTAGGCAACCACCAGTCACGTCCCAATACTAGTATTCCCAGAGACTCTGAATACTGGTATTGTTATTCTCTTCACCGCTGCCACCATTTGTTACTGTTCCCCTTCAGCCTTGGTCATTACCTTACCCTCCCTTCTGGTCTGTGAAACCCCAGCCAAGGATCAGGCCTTTGGTAAACCAAATTAAGTATTTATTAAAGATAACAAAGCTAACAAGATTAACAAGATTTCTTCTTAAGGCACATAAGTATATGGTTTTACTCAATACTAATCCGAACTCCACCCCCCTCCTTCTCCACTCTCTCCTGGCAAACAACTCTCTAAACCCCACCAAGCAACCCACTCAGTTTCACCTCATCCACCACCCAGATTCCACTCTCACTCTTCCTTTTATACATTCAGCCATTTTAAACACTCAGCCAATCATCTAGCATTCTACTGCCCATTCACTCCCCCTCCTCTTTCACTCCACTTACCATGTATCTTCTAAACAACCAACACTTACCATATATACATTAATATAGGAACATCACAGGCGGCTCTATGGCATTGATTTCACTATGAAACTTGGATTATCTTGTTAGAATATCGAACCTTGCTTTGTTAACTGACTTTGCCTTTTGGAAGATGACCTGGTACATGTACTGAGACCCCTTGACCCTCTCCCTTGTCTGCCTTACAACCAAGCCCCTGCTTAGGAAGCTGCCAGATACTTATTTTACAGCACCATATATCACCTTGGTGCAGCTGGCAGAGACTGACAATAAAATCGCAGTGCAAGAGCCCTGTGAGCTAGCCAGACACTTGATAGGTGGCTGTAATTACTTTTAAAAATGGCAACAAACAAGCAACAGACAGAGGCCCCATCTTTATATTTAAAGCAGTATCATATCATTTTAAACAGTCATGGCTCCCTCCAAAGAATCCTGGGAACTGTTACTTGTTAAGGGTGCTGAGAGTTGTTAGGAAATCCCTATTCCCCTCACAAAGCTACAGTTCTCATACTTCCCAGGGAAGAGGGTCCAACTATTAAACCACTCTGAGAATTGTAGCTCTCTGAGGAGGGCCAGAGAGGCAGTCCTCAGATCATTGTGTAACAGAAATTCTCAAGTGATCTTGGAATCCACCAGCCTGCAGATTTCAAAGTGGGCCTCATTCCAATCCATACGTTGCTTTAGATGGACAGGATCTGATGAGTCTGCTTTGGAAACCCAGAGCATGGAATTCCATCCCTATCCCTAGCTCTTATAACAATAGAACTGGCTTATTTTCACTTCAAATACAGGATCAAGACCTTAGTGAATCCAGTTATGTAAACCTCATTATAGCGAACACAAGAGAATGCAACACATGTGGGGAGGGAGTGGGCGTTCTCAACTCCCAGTTCCTAAAAATGGCTAAAGACTAAATGGAATTTAAAAGGCCATTTGAGTAATGATTAGGCCTTGCTCAATAATTATTAGTAAACTTATGAAGGGGGGAAAGAACATTATCTACAGGATCTCCCCCCCCCCAATAATTTGACAATATTTATGGCTTTGATTAAAATAGTGACTACACCCAAAATACAATGGAATACTAGATGTTTGCCTAATAGCCTAAAGCTAAATTATTGATTGAAATACTAAAAACTACAGATGTTAGCCAATCTGTTGTTTTACTTCAGGGAATATTTAAGCCTATGAAAAAACATTTGAGGATTCTAGCCTCAATGTGTCATTCTTCCTCTGGTTCCCCTCCTCTCCCTCTGCTCTTTCTCTCCATTTTATCCCTGTAATGCAATTAATATTTACTTGCAAAAAATAAATATGAATTCAGCTCTGCTATGAAATGGCATTTTGTCGATGTGCCTTCCCAGCACTTTTTTATTGTGGACTGGAAGAAACATGTTCTGCATCTATTAATATTTAACTAAATGTGATATGAATCTGTTTACAATTGTGTTGTCCTTAACAATGCTGCTGAGAGTTAGGGTAGCACAGTAGTGCTGAACAGCAAAACAGGAAATCCAGGGTTCTAATCTCACATTGGCATGAACTCTCTAGATGACCCTAAGTAAGCCACTTTGCCCCAGCCTTAGTCCCCCTGTGACTAATCTAATATGTGTCCTAGCATACACATTATACTTAACACATGTATAACATGTGTTACCCCCAAGGAGGGGTGATATTTTGAGATCTTTGACACGGAGTAGTGGTGCACTCATGCAAAAATTACACTGTACTTCAACTACAGAACCCACTGGGTCCAAATTAGGGTTCAAAAGAAATCCGTTTATTGTTACAATCACCAAAATGACATTGGAGAGTAAAATTCCTGCGCAGTTGGAATTGCCAAAATGCAATTAATTACAGGAGAACAAAACAGTTAGTTCAAGTAAAACATGCAGGCTTCACAAACCTGGGGCAACAGCTTACACTTAACTTGTTTCTATGATGAAAAAATGAAATGAACTGCCTTCAAGTTGATTCCGACTTATGGCGACCCTATGAATAGGGTTTTCATGGTAAGCTGTACTCAGAGGTGGTTTACCATTGCCTTCCTCTGAGGCTGAGAGGCAGTGACTGGCCCAAGGTCACCCAGTGAGCTTCATGGCTGTGTGGGGATTCGAACCCTGGTCTCCCAGGTCATAGTCCAACACTAGAGAGGGATAAAGGTAAGGGATCTTATTGTGCAAATTAGGCAGAAAGACAGCAAGATCTGGGAAATGGAAATGGAGAAGTTGGAAATAAAAGAGTTGAAATCTTAATAGTTACCTGATTCAAAGAGAGAAGGATGCTTTTTTAAATTTCACCAAGACCCAAGTGTTAAGGGTCAGGGTTTTGGTTCTCAGAGTGACTAAGTGGCTAGTCTGCCTTGGAATCCTATGGAGATGCTATCTAGAAATTTCCAGGGAAAAAGCTGTGATGGTGGTGGTGGTGGTGGTGGTGGGGATAGGCAAGACTTTGTAGGTTGTCTCGAGTCCTACATAGTACGATTTCCAAACAAGCAAGGTGGGTTCCTGCAAACCCTTCCAGTATAGTTCCAAGAGTAGAATAGAATTCTTAAGGAGAATACATGTTTCTGTGTCCCCTTAAGGTTCCTGACTAATCCAAGAAAGAAAACAAAGATGGAAATGAGGCAAGTGTGTGGGGTGGAGGAAGCAAGGAAGGGAACCACCTGGGGTTGAATCAACCTGTCCTGGAGCATTCCACAGATATGAGGGATTGAAAAATGTGGGCTCTTAGGGGAAAACACCTAAGGTCTGTTAGCTAACAGGGGAGGTTACATGAGACAAAAAGTTAATTAGGTTTTGGGGGTTTTTTCCAGACCAAGGTGAGTATGCCAGCAGTAGCCTGTGAGGGGCATAGTGGGAGTGGTGGCCTCTCTGCAGCAATGAATTCACTGTGATCGGGGTGGGGAAAGATGGGACCTCTTATCTACATGCGGATAATAAGCATTTGTGGTTCTTAAGAACATAAAAATAGCCCTGCTGGGTCAGGCCAAAGGACAAACTGGTCTAGTATCCTGTTCACACAGTGGCCAACCAGATACAAGCAGGACCTGAGTTCAAACAGCAACACTTTCCCCACTTTACCCAGTTTGGAGAGATACTTTTGGAGTTCCTCAAAATCTGTTTTTGTTTTACCCATTTCAACAATTTGATATCATGGTTACCTCACTACTCACTTCTAACTGTAAGTCATTTATGAATAAGTTAAAACATCCAGGTCCCAATATCAATCCTTGGAAGACTCCACATTCTACATCTTTCATTGGAAGAACTGGCAATTTATTCCTGTTCCTTAACCAGTTACTCATCCATAAGAGGACCTCTCTCCTTATTCCATGACTGCTAAGCTTACTCAGGAGTCTTTGGGTGACGTACTTTATCAAAAGCTTTTTTGAAGTCTAAGAACATGATGACAGAATCAACTCTATCTATATATCTGTTGATATTCAGATAATTCTAAAAGGTAAGTGAAACAGGTTTTGTCCTTGCAGAACCATGCTGGTTCTGCTTCAGCAAGACTCGTTCTTCTACAAACTTGGAAATTTTGTCATTTATAGTACTTTCCACCAGCACTCCCAGAACAGACCTTAAGTGAGCCGTAATTTCCCAGATCTCTCCTGCATCTTTATTTACACATTGGTGTTTCATTGGCCACTTTCCATTCCTCAGGCATGGAGGCTAATCTCAGGGACAAGTTACATATTTTGGTTAGAAGACCATTAATTTCACATTTTCAGTTCTCTCAGGTGGATGCCATCCAGACTCAGTGATTGGTTAGTTTTTTTATTTGACAATTAGGCCTAGAACTTCATATCACCACTATTTGCCTCATTTTCTTGACTTTCTTTCCTTGAAAGTTAGTTCACACAGGGATCTGCCTTACACCTTCTACTGTGAAGAGAGATGCAAAGATTTTTTTCTGATTCTTTGCAATCTCCTTTTCCTCCTTTACCACACTTTTGACTCTCCAGTCATCCAAAGGTACATCTACTTTTCTAGCCGGTCTCTTACTACTAATGCATTCAAAGAAGTTTTTGTTGTTGGTCTTTATCTTTTTAACAATGTGCTCCTTGAAATCTTGTTGCATCCCTTCTTGTTTGCTTGCATTTCTTTTACCAAAGTTTGTGCTTCTTTTGTTGTCATTTGGACAAGACCTTCATTTTCTGAAGGAAGCCTTGCCTCTAATCACTTCCTTAACTTTGCTTGTTAATTACACTTGCATCCTCATGGCCCTGGTGATACTTATCCTAATCTGTGCTATAAATTATAGCTGAGATTCTTTTCATGTGGATTTGAACCACTCCCAGGCATTCTGGAGAGATCTGACCCACTGAACTTTGCTTTTCAGATTCCTTTTTATGAAGCCCCTCTTTTTGGAGAACTTTCCCATTTTGAAGTAAAATGTGGCTGTGTTGGATTTTCTTAGCCATTGTCCATTTATATATATGTTGAATCTTATACCAGTATACCATTGTTCTTGTTAACAATTGCTGGAGAGGTCATATGTGAAACACTTTGATCACTTTAAAGATCAACATAAAATTAAGTATCATTATTTTTTATGTTTGCAATGTGCGCTTAAAATAGGCTTGGAGTTGTGATGCTCTTTCAAAACCAGGGATCATAATATTCCCATAATGAATATATCACTTCAGCTGCTTTCATTAAAAAAAACCCCTCTAACAAAGGAATGCTAATACCTAACCATAGAGGGGGTTGAAAGGAGCAGCTTCACATTTCAATGAGAACTCACCCCCAGTGCATTCAGTTATCTGTATGGGTTCTAGTTCCAATTTAGTAATAACTTAAATCAGGGGTGGGGACCTTTTTGGGCTCTTTGTTTGGCCCCACCCTGCAGGCCAATCTTGACAGGTGAGTGGGCTAACCCACCCCATGTCAATCACATGACATCATTATGTCACCTGATTGACAGGCAGATTGTTCCACCCAGGGTTGGTGCCAGGGGGTGGCCAAGTTGGGCCCTAATTGAGGGCCCCCCTTAGGATGGGAAGGTGGCATTCCATGATCTACAGTAGCATCGGCTCCTGCAACCCAAACCTGCTGCAGATCACAGAAAGCAAGCTCCCAAGCACCCCCAATACAGACAGCGCCAGCTTCAATAAGCCTACTTGCACACCCTACCTACCTCTCCCATCAGTGTGAATGTCATATGTGCAGTACACGCATGCCTGCCATCACCCAAGATGCTGGCGGAGGCCTCCTTCAGGGTCTGACACCCTCATTGCCATCTTGGTCAATGGCAGGCATGCATGCTAAACACAACATCATTCACACGACATGAGAGGTAGGTGGGACACATGGGCGGCCTTATTAACTCTGCATCACCTGTATCAGGGGGATATTGGCCTATGACACTGCAGGCCCAAGGGCCCAGTCATGCCTAGTGCCAGCTGTGGTCTCATTCACCTTTAAAATCCCCTATGTGGGATTCCCAAGTGCCTGACAGCCACTTGGGAACTGCAGTGTGAGGGGGATTGCCAGCTCTATATTTGGCACTTTGGGAAGCACGGAGCATAGGGCTGGCAAAGCCTTCTTTCTTCCCTCCCCCATAAGCTGATGGGAGAGGGAAGAAAGAAGCCTGTATGTTGCAAGCATCAGCTGCAAGAGGGAGAAATAAGTCACACTGAGTTCAATGATATTTACTCCCAAGTAAGTGGATATAAGTTTGCAGCCAAAGTCTTATCACTTTCAGTGTGGCTTCACAACACACCTAATTTAAGATAGAATTGAAGCCTCTGAATTTATGCAAGAATGTACAGACTGTCTTGCTGGATGAAATTAAATGTGCATCTAGTCCAGTATGCAGTTCTAAATGATTGCAGTCAAGATCCTTCTAGAAACTCACATACATCTCAGTGATGCATTCTTGCTATTTCCCCCCAGCAATTGATAATTCAAGGTGTACTGTTTCTTTTTTTTTGTAATAATTTTTATTATTCAAATTTTTATAAAACAAACACAACAAAATCAAACAACAAAAACAATACAGCAAAAATAAAAAGAAAAAACTTGACTTCCGATTTGTTACAGATCAGCTATAGGTACATAATATATATCAAACTTGACCCCTAAAACATACAAAGTTCACTTTTTTCCATAGTCTATCTTGATTAATCGTCAAATCCCATTATCATCATTTCATTTTTTTCTTTCAACAAAAAGTCCAAAAGAGGCTTCCATTCCTTAAGAAATGTATCTGTCATTTTTTCTCTGAGAAGGCATGTCAATTTGTCCATCTCGACTAAGTCCATTAGTTTCAATAGCCATTCTTCCATTGTTGGTATTGATTCCATATTCCACTTTTGTGCATATAATAATCTTGCTGCCGTGATCATATATAATATTATCCTTCCATATTTCTTTTCTTTTTGTTTACCCATAAAGCCCAATAGAAAAAATTCTGGCTTTGACTGAATATTTATCTTCAAGATTTTTTGCATCATCCTACCTATCTGTGCCCAGAATGATTTTGCCTGTTTACACGACCACCACATTGTTGTTTACATTTCCAACATACATTAGAAACATTACTATACATTTTTGACAACTTTTCTGGAGTCATATACCAACGATACATCATTTTATAAAAATTTTCTTTAAGATTATAACATAATGTAAATTTCAAACCTTTTTTCCACATATTTTCCCATTAATCCATTTGTATATTATAGCCAAAAAATTTTGCCCACTTGACCATACACTCTTTTACTTGTTCTTCTTCCATATCCATTTTCAATAAAAATTTATACATTTTTGCAATTATACATTCATCATTTGTACACAAATCTACTTCAAAATCAGATTTATTTATTTCAAACCCATACATTTTTTTATCCATTTTGTATCTTTCTAACAATTGTAAGTAGGCAAACCATTGAGAACTATATCCTTCCTTTATTAGTTGTTCTCTCTCTTTCATTATATATTCTCCATGCACATTTTCTAATAATTCTTGGTAAGTTAACCATTTCTCTTTTCCAGCCATTTCTCTTCTATAAAATGCTTCTTGACTTGAAACACATAGTGGTATTTTCGAAAAGAACCTTGTTTTGTATTTATTCCATATTTTCAACAAAGGACGTCTTATAAAATGATTGTTAAAATCCACATTAACTTTTACTTTATCATACCATAGATGTCCATGCCATCCCCACTTCAGGTTATGACCCTCCAAATCTAATAATCTTTTGTTCCTCAATACAATCCATTCTTTTATCCAGACTAAGCAACAAGCAGCAAAGTAGAGTCTCAAATTTGGTAAACCCAATCCTCCTCTTTCTTCGGCGTCTTGTAGTAATTTAAATTTAATTCTTGTTTTTTTCCCCTGCCAAACAAATTTAGAAATATCTTTTTGCCATTGTTTAAAAGGTAAATCAGAGGATATGACAGGTATTGTTTGAAATAGAAACATCATTCTCGGCAATACATTCATTTTTATTACAGATATTCTGCCCATTAATGACAACTGTAATTTATCCCATTTTAACAAATCTTTCTTAATCTCTGACCATAATTTTTCATAATTGTTATGAAACAACTTTGAATTTTTATTTGTCATAATGATACCTAAATATTTCACCTTTTCTTCTATTTTAAAATCTATCTTCTCCATTAACTCTTTTTGATCTCTTAAAGATAAATTTTTCACCAGCATCTTCGTTTTTTGATTATTGATCTTAAATCCTGCTAATGGTCCAAATTCTTCTAATTTGTCCATCAATATTTTGATTCCTTCCAAGGGATTTTCTAATACAATTATCAAGTCGTCAGCAAATGCTCTCAATTTATATTCCTCTTTTTTTATCTTTATTCCCGAAATCCTTTTGTCTTGCCTTATGTCTCTAAGCAGCACTTCTAGAACCAAAATAAATAAGAGAGGGGACAGTGGACATCCCTGTCTTGTGCCCTTTTGTATTTCACATGAGTCCGTTAAATCCCCATTGACAATTATCTGTGCCTTCTGTGATGTATAAATCGATCTGATCCATTTTATAAAATTATCTCCAAAGTCCATTTGCTCTAGAACCTTAAACATAAATTTCCAATTCAAATTATCAAATGATTTCTCAGCGTCCAGAAAAATCAAGGCTGCTTGTATGTCATTTCGTTGTTCAAGATATTCCAACACATTCAAAACATTCCTGACGTTATCACGTAATTGTCTTTTAGGTAAAAACCCCATTTGATCTTCCTGAATAAATTGTTGCAATATTATTTTCATTCTTTCGGCCAAAATCATTGTAAAAATTTTATAATCATTATTCAATAAAGATATTGGTCGATATTTTTTTGTTTTAGTTAGATCCTGCTCTTCTTTAGGTATTAATGTTATATTGGCATTTTTCCAACTATCCGGTATCTTCCCTTCTTGCAAAATAGAATTCATTGTGTACTGTAAAGGTAATAGAAGTTCCTCCTCCAAGCATTTGTAATACATTGCTGATAGTCCACAAGGTGTACTGTTTCTGAACATGGAGATCCAGTTAATTATCCTGGTGCTAAAAAGACACCTCTTTGTAATTTTTCTATGGGGAAAAAACTGCCCTCACCTGGTCATATATAATCAAGATCTGAAGGGAGTTGCGGTTTTCACATCATGCTTCAGAAAGTAGTCAAATATAAATCTGCCCACAGGGGAATACACAATATATGTCTAAAAGTGAATGAAAGGGGAAAGATTCCATGTGATCACCTTTTTCCCTGTAATAAGGGATTTACAGCTTAACTCGCAAATTCAGTTCCACTACATGTTTGAGTAAACATTTCTTCTTTAAATCAGAAATGGGATCCATTGGCTGGTGCCAGTTCGAAAACATTCCGTTGACCTAACAGAAAGGTATCGATTCATGTTTGTTCTTTATCCTCAAGCTGCTGCTTTTACCAATCCAGTTTTCCCCCTTGGGAAAAAAATTGATACTAATTTTAATATTTTTAAAGCAAATATCAACATTTTGAAAGGAATTGTTGATAAATTAAAGGTAGTACCAATAAATTGAAGAAAATTGATGAAAATATCGGTGTTAATATTTTAGAGGCGGAAAATAGCTGTGGAAAATCACTCCGAAAAATCCAATTAGCAATGATAGTAAATAAGTGAATTAATGGAAAATTCAGTACCAAATCCAAATTGGGCATAATTCTAGCACATCCCTACTTTAAGTGATATACCCTTGGGGAGGGGGAAATGGCATAATGTGTGTTTTTCATGTTGATTTTAAGAAGCAAAGGAGAAGTGAAAAAACAGCTCTAACTACAATTGCTTGGTGGTATATTTAGCTGAAAATAATGTCTTGGATCTTGCAATGACTTGAGTTCTTGCCATGTGCTCCTCTGTCCAATTTCCCTCCCTCCTTCCTACTGCAGCTTCTCACCTCACACTGTTCTGGGGGGTCCTCTGACCCACAATACTGGCTTTTCATAGGATGCAGAAGGCTTCAGTGGTGTGCAGGGGTTGGAAAAATCCTGTTGTGGGAGTGGAGTTCTACCCAAGCATGTTAGGATCCATGCCAATGTTGCTTGCTTCCAAAGCAAAGTTTAAGCTCATGCCACGCACCAGGATATCAAACATCATCAAAAGCAACAAATATTTCAACCTGCTACCATAGCCACAAGGGGGAAATAGAGAAGTTATAAAAACTATGGATCTTGAATTACTTCCCCCTGCCCCCCCAAAAAAGTTTCAGCATGTACATGCCAGAAGAATTCAAGTACTCCAAGTCCTTCTCTGCATCAATTACCAGAAGACATTTTTAAATTTTACTGCTCTCAGCAAATGGATAATGCCTGGCATGTAACTGATTTATCAGATACTGGCTTTCTTTGATCGATACCGTCTAGCCAGGTCTTTAACAAAATTATGAAAATGAAAATAGTCTCTTCACTCAGGTGAAGAATGAATCCTATCACAATTTCCGGTAACCTGTTTGTAAAGGTGGCTGCATTCAGCACCTTCTCTTTGAGACTTGACTTCAGTTAAAAGCATGCAGGATAATTCTGAGACATCAGACGTATTTTTTGTCTCCGTCCAGAGCTGCTGGTGGAAATTATCTGAAGAAGTGAAAGAAGGTTCCCTTAAAAAATGTACTTAAGGCTTTGTTTTGTTTGTAGCAGTAGTGTAGTGGTGAATTCAGAAGTGCAGGGTCCCTTCTTGATAGTTGCATCCACACATACATCTCACTTTTTTCTTTTTTGCTGCTGGATTGAGAATGAGATCCTTGTTAATGCCTTCTCCCACAACAACAGATGTCCCTAGGAGCCAATAAGTATGAAAGGGGAGAGTGTTAGCTACTGAGAAGAGAATTCTCAGTGGCTGACTTACCTCCTTTCACTCTGATTGGCTCCAATCAGCAGGAAAGGAAAAAGAATCATGTTAGACAACTCTTCTTAGTGGCTAACACACTCCCCTTTTATACTGATTAGCTTGTAGGATGCTGTGAAGCTCTCACTTGTGGCTACAAGCAGACAGGAACGTCAGGTTTTCTTCTTTCCCTTTACAGCTCTAGCACAGATTTCAACAAATCCCCCTGCTAGGCCTTACTACCCCACACTCTGTATCTCTGATAACCTTTAGACTGTGTCTTAGTCCCTGCCAGGCTATCTCAATACCTTGTGTCTATGGTTATAGGTAATTCCCAACCCCCCCTGCAGCCTCTTGCACTGAAGCATACAGCCCTGGGTTTCTCTGTGGGACTGGATACACTTTTCTTCAATTCGCCACTGCCACCATTTGATACAAACTGTTCAGCCTTGCTTACTTTGCTATTCCCCCTGGTATGTGTATCCCAGCTGAAGGAATCAGGCTTTTATTTAACCAAGAAATATATTTATTAAGAATTAGAAATAACAAGATTACTTAATTACTTTGTTGACAAGCTTATGGTTTCATCTATATTCTGTTATGTACTTGACTTCTTACTAATTGCCTCAGAACTCCGACTCACTCTCAACAACAACACCAAACACCATCTACCTCCTCAATTCACCTTACAATTCACCTTTCACACCACCTAAACACCACCCAGATTCAACTGTCATTCTTCCATTTATACTCCCAGCCATTCAAACGCTCAGCCAATCATCCAGCATTCTACTGCTCATGTACTCCCCCTCCTCTTTCACTCCACTTACCATATGTCTTCTATATAACCAGCACTTGCCATATTTACAATATAAGCAGGAACATCACACCCCCCCCTAAAATAACAGCAAAGTATTATTCCTGCTCTAGGATTCATATGACACGTTAATTAAAAAAATAAGTCTCTTAGGGGAAAATGTCTTTTCACACCCACGTCTGGGTCACGTCACTGCAGTCCCGGCCACCTGCCTTGAAAGTCCATTGACCAATACATTGTCCTTGCCTTTTATGAACTTAAAGTCCACCTGGTAATCTTGTGAAGCCCAGGACCACCTCTGCAACATGGTGTTATTATTTCTCATAGTCTGTAACCATAGCAATGCTCTATGATCCATTGTCACTGTAAATCTTCGTCCCCACATGTATGGGCGCAACTTGCTCAGTCCCCACATGACTGCTAGGCACTCCTTTTGGACCGACGAATACTTCTTCTCCCGCAATGTCAGCTTGTGACTAAGATACGCCACTGGATGTCTGGTGCCTCCCCTCTCTTGCAGCAAGACGACTCCCAGCGCTAGGTCCGACACATCCGTGGCCCAGAGCTTGGAAAAGTTACTTTTTTGAACTACAACTCCAGTGGCCATGCTGGCTGGGGCTGATGGGAGCTGTAGTTCAAAAAAGTAACTTTTCCAAGCTCTGCCGTGGCCATGATAAATGGTTGCACGAAATCTGGTACTATCAATACAGACCCTTGGCACAAGGCTTGCTTTAGAAGGTCAAAAGCCTTTTGACATTCATCCGTCCACACCACACGCTCAGCACACTTTTTCCTTGTTAGCTCATGCAAGGGGGTTGCTATTTCCCCAAAATCGTTTATAAATTTATGGTAGAAACCAGCCACACCTAAAAATGCCCTAACTTGCTTTTTAGTTAAGGGGATGGGCCACGATTGTATTGCCTCTACTTTGCTCCATAAGGGGGTTATTTTCCCACTCCCCACCTTATGTCCTAAATAGATCGCTTCATTCAACCCAAACTGGCATTTCTTGGCTTTTATAGTTAGCCCTGCTTTCTTAAATGCCTCTAATACTGCTGTCAGGTGTTGGACATGCTCAGGCACTGACTTGCTGAAAATGGCCACATCATCTATATAGGCCACAGCAAAATCTGACATGCCTCGCAACACAGTGTTAATTAGTCTCTGAAAAGAACTTGGTGAGTTCCTTAGTCCCATGGGTAAAGTCACACACTCATATAACCCATCTGGTGTACTGAAGGCAGTTTTGCTTCTGGATTGCTCATCTAATTCCATCTGTCAAAATCCTTTACACAAATCTATGGTAGAGATAATGGTTGCTGCTCCCAATAGCTCTAACATTGTGTCCACCCTAGGCATAGGATACGCATCTGGGACAGTAATTTTATTGATTAATCGATAATCAATACAAAACCTCGTGGTTCCATCTTTTTTCAGAACCAGTACAATACTTGAGGCCCAGGGACTGATGGATTCCCTGATCACCCTGAGTTCCAACATGTCTTCAACCTCCTTTCTAATTTCATTCAAAACTTTCCCATTCACACGGTACGGAACAGATCTGATTGGGGCAAGATTTCCAGTATCAATTGAATGTCTGGCTATACTGGTTCGGCCAGATTTGTTGCTGAAGAGATCCCCATAATTTTTTAAAACTCTTAGAATCTCGTTCTTGTCTTCTTCCTCCACCTCCTCCGACAATTCCAATTGATCTACCCCTCCTTTTGCTTTGCTTTCCTGTACCAAATCTGGAAGTTCAGGACCACTACCTTCAGGGAACAAGGTAACCTGTAAAACTTTAGCATACCTGGTGTGATATGGTTTGAGCATATTCACATGAACCACTTTATGCTTTTTTAATTGGTCTGTGGTTATCACATAAGTCACTGTGTCAAGCTTTTCCCTTATGGTATATGGTCCCTCCCAGTTGGCCGGAATTTATCGTGTTTCCTGGGTATGAATGCCATAACCATATCTCCCACATCATACACATGCTCTCTGGCTGTTCTATCATACCAGTAACTTTGCTTTTGCTGAGCTTGACTTAAATTCTTTTGCACAACTTCCATCATTGATGCTAATTTGTTGTGGAAGTCTAATACAAAATCGACCACAGATGTTTTGTACTCTCCTAGGGTCCCTTCCCATGAATTTCTTAACAGTTCCAGAGGTCCCCTCACTTTTCTAGCAAACATCAATTCAAAGGGTGAGAAGCCTGTTGACTCCTGAGGGACTTCTCTGTATGCAAATAAGAAGCACCCCAAACGTTCATCCCAGTCTTGTGGGTGATCTTGAACATAACTTCTTATCATGCCCTTCAGAACCCCATTGAATCTCTCAGTTAACCCATTAGTTGCTGGATGGTAAGTAGTTGTCTTTAAATGTTTTAGTCCACAACACCTCCACATACATTGCATCACTTCTCCCATGAATACACTGCCTTGATCCGTCAACACTTCATGAGAGAAACCCAGTCTCATAAAGATTTTTAATAAAGCCTCTGACGCTACAGGGGCTTCCATGGATCTTAGTGCTTCAGCGTCTGGGTATCTGGTGGCAAGATCCACCACCACCAACAGGTATTTCTTGCCATGCCTTGTGGGTTTGGAAAAAGGGCCCACCAAATCTATTCCCACTCTATAAAAGGGTTGTGCTATTATAGGAAGGGGCTTCAATGGTGCTTTTGTCTTTACTCCACTTTTCCCCACCTTTTGGCATATGTTGCAAGATAAACAATATTGTTTTACGTCTTTAGAAATATTTGGCCAATAATAGTGTGCAGCCAATCTTTTCTTGGTCTTCTTTATTCCAAGATGCCCTGAACATGGGACATCATGGGCTACCTCTAGCACTCTGGCTCTGTATTTGCTTGGCACTACCAACTGTTTGACTGGTTCACATTCATTCTCTCTCAGCAGGCATCCACAGTCTGTACAATATCCCATTCTCACACACAATTTGATTCCTCAGATTGTCAGTAAACGGAATCCTTTGTGTAAGGGCTTGGTCCTTCATTTGCTTCAAACTTTCATCCTTACCCAGCTCTTCTCTTAACTGCTGTGCCTCTGCACTAAAGACCATTCGGAACAGTGTGTCTCTCTTAGCAGGCCTGCCAGGGGTTGCTATGGTGACCTCAGTCTCAACCACAGATTCTACCCTGTTTTGTTCAGAGCTGGCTAAAATGGCTTCTGCTCCTTTGTTCATTTGGTTTTGGGTCACAACATATATTTTTCCTTGTGCCCCCATAATATCTCTTCCCAGTATCACTGGTTCTTGTTGTTGGGCATTAATACTCACTTTACAGATCTCCTCCTTTCCTCTCCACTTTAATTTTATCAGGGCCATGGGTATGCTTTCTGGTTCACCCCTCACTCCTTGGATTGTCACCATTTTCTGAGGTAATATTTCCTCAGATTTTATCAAATCTGGCCTCAGTAACGTCTGAGCGGCACCAGTATCAAGCAATGCCCAATAATTTGCCCCTTGCACACTCACTTCTTCCCTCAGACTTGAATCAAAGTCTTGTACATTTGTCCAGTTTATCTGGCAGAACTGAACTTTGTTCAGAACCCTTGGTTCTGTTTTCACTGCCCTTCCCTGAGCAGGATTACCAATGGAGTTGGCAACCTCACATTGGAAACGTAGGTGCCCCGGTCTACCACATTTATAACATAATTTCTCCTGAATTTTGGAGTACAGAGATCCACTCTGGGGTGTCCTGTGATCTTCAGATTTTATTGGAGGGCTCACGCGCTGTGGTACCACATCCTTTCTGCCACCATTATATGGTCTGGGTTTAAACTCTCTTGATGTTTTCCCCACCCAGCCAGTTCTATTGGAGGCAAAGTGATCTGCCAACTCTGCTGCCTCTTGAACAGATTTAGGGGAACGGTCTTTGACAAGGAGCCTTATTTCTGGTGGTAACTGATGGTATAATTGATCCAGTATCATAAGGTTTTTCACCTCTTCTACTGATTGAGCTTTGGCACTTCCCATCCACTTTCCAAATATGTCCACCAATTTTGCTCCCAGTTCAACAAAAGACCTTCCTGCCTGGATCTGGCAGTTTCGAAATAACTTCCTGAAATAGTCAGGTCCCAGTCTGAATCTTTTGTACACTGCCTCTTTAAACTCGGCATATGTGACGGGCCTGTCTGAGGAGAAATATTGGTATACCTCTGCCAATTCCCCTTAGATCAAATTTGATAAATATTGCATATATTTATCCTCCAGTAGCCCCCACATCTGAGCTGCCTTTTCGAAGGTGTTGAGGTAAATCTGTGGGTCTTGTCCAGGTTCAAACACCGTAAAATCTTTTGGTGTAACCTCTATCTTTGTTTCATTTCTGTCTTCCCTTGTTTCATCAGAATGAAACTTCTCTCTTTCAAATTTTAACTTTTCCACTTGTATTTCAACATCCACTCTCATTCTTTCAGTCTCTAACTCATGTTGCTTTTCCCTCTCCTCAGCCTCCATTCTCATCCTCTCTATTTCCAACTCCCGCTGTTTTTCTTTCTCATCAGCCTCCATCCTCAACTTTTCAGTTCCCAACTCACGTTCCCATCTTAACTTCTCTCTTAAATACTCTATATAAGCAGGATTGCTTGAGTACCCTTCTGGGTTCTCTTGTCTGACAGGTTGTTTTTGTTGGACAGATGCGAATGCTATCAATGCTACTCACAATTCATCTACCCCTTTACCCTCGTGAGCTAAATTGAATGTTATGCACTTCTCCACCAGCTTCTCTCTTTTCATCTTTATATATTCAGCCATGTTTTAGGAGTTCACTCACACTTTGGCACACACTCTTTGCCAGTCACTCTCAAAAGCAATCTTTGCTTGTTATTTCTTTTTGCCACACCACTTTTAGGTACTCTTTGTTGTTCGTATCCCACTGCTACAGCCACCACACGTGACATCCTTCCCCAGCACCTCCTGTGAAGCTCTCACTTGTGGCTACAAGCAGACAGGAATGTCAGGTTTTCTTCTTACCCTTTACAGCTCTAGCACAGATTTCAACAAATCCCCCTGCTAGGCCTCACTACCCCACACTCTGTATCTCTGATAACCTTTAGACTGTGTCTTAGTCCCTGCCAGGCTATCTCAATACCTTGTGTCTATGGGTATAGGTAATTCCCAATGCCCCCTGCAGCCTCTTGCACTGAAGCATACAGCCCTGGGTTTCTCTGTGGGACTGGATACACTTTCCTTCAATTCGCCGCTGCCACCATTCGATACAAACTGTTCAGCCTTGCTTACTTTGCTATTCCCCCTGGTATGTGTTTCCCAGCTGAAGGAATCAGGCTTATGTTTAACCAAGAAATATATTTATTAAGAATTAGAAATAACAAGATTACTTAATTACTTTGTTGACAAGCTTATGGTTTCATCTATATTCTGTTATGTACTTGACTTCTTACTAATTGCCTCAGAACTCCGACTCACTCTCAACAACAACGCCAAACACCATCTACCTCCTCAATTCACCTTACAATTCACCTTTCACACCACCTAAACACCACCCAGATTCAACTGTCATTCTTCCATTTATACTCCCAGCCATTCAAATGCTCAGCCAATCATCCAGCATTCTACTGCTCATGTACTCCCCCCCTCTTTCACTCCACTTGCCATATGTCTTCTATATAACCAGCACTTGCCATATTTACAATATAAGCAGGAACATCACATGGTCACTCAGGCATGGGAGCAAAATAGAGGTAGGTGGGAAGAGAAGAGGTAGAACTAAGAGCTAGGAAAAGACAAGGCAATGGCAGCAATGGGGGCTGACTCAACAGAAGCAAGAAAGAGCAGGGGGGAACAGGCTACACTGGGCTTTTGCCTTTGCCAACACTAATTCTTATATTCACATTGTCAGAGAAGAGGCACACCTTCCATTGCAAGCTCTTCCAGTAGCTTCCACAGCCAGGAGAACCATCAATACAGAATATGCATTAGGAGAACAACTGCCTGCCTATCCATGAGACCCTGCTCAATTTCACTTTGATCTGCAAGCCTCTGAACTCAAGAACTAAGTGAGTTTCTCCAAGCTGTTTTGGGTGTGGTGTGGGGTTTTTGGCCTTTGCTCCTGTTAGGATGCTCAAAGGGTTTTTTCTTGGTTTAGGAAAGCCCACAATGGCAAAGCCAAACAGCCTTTGTTTTAAGCAGAGAGATTTACATGGGATCTTGTTCATCTAAACACCAGAATTCCCAAGGCCGCATTTCCCTTTTGAATATCCATATAAATCATTGCTCAGAGTTGTGTTTTTGAGATTTATAAAATGACAGAGTTAGTATATTTTCATTTTTGTGATACAGTCTCCCTCCCCCTCAAACAAAATAAGAACAAATAGTCAGAAAGGATCAGGTTTTGCATCTTGTCCAAATTTACATGCTTCATGGATGTGTGTGTGAAGGAGAGATAGAGTAAAACCTAATGTGTAATTACTTTCATTGGGCCACTGATCTGACCCACTGTATCAATGTTTGAGCATATCCACACTCTGTAGTCTGGTTTAACACTCACAGAGTCCCTATGAACACTGGGGATCTCCAACAGAATGATCCACACTGAAAAGTATTATGAAGGAAGAGGCCACACAGATGATCTAAATAACAAGAACTTTACTATAACTAATCATATACAGGGAACAAGGCCCACAGCATGGTGCTGCTTGTAAGGCAGTCCTGGAACTGAAACTACCACAGCCTGGGGCTGACTGGTATGGCAAGCCTGGAGGGCCAATACACTATACCCATCCCCCCTAGCTCTCATAGTCCTGAAGATACTTGGGACAAGCCCTTGTGTGGGTTGATCAATGACAATTTTCCATTGAAGCTGATAGTGCATCCCCTAGTTCCCCATTTGCCTCTGGTTCATGCTGGTCCATTTCAGGGTGCAGGCGCAACTGCTCTTGTCTGGCATCAGGAGCAGTCACTGGCTCATTTTCTGTTTCCACTTGAGTATTTCCAGCACCCTCAGAGAGAACTGATGGAGCTGGGCTTCGTCCTCTCATCTGGTCCACATGTTGATGTAGCACATGGCCGTCTGGTGTTTGAGCCCTGTAGGATAATGGGCCTGTGCCCCTTCTATGATGAGTTTCCACTGGGCCTTGAAGACCTGGCTCTTCAAGCAGGCTTTTGGGGTGGGCTAGATTTTATCTTCATTGTTTTGAGATTTTCAATGTCTAGGTATTATATGCCTATGTTGTACATCGCCCAGAGTGGCTGGACAGCCAGCCAGATGGGCGACTAATAAATTCTATAAATAAATAAAAATAAATAAATAAATTGGTCACAGTGGCAGGAATCCACGTTTCACCGGCACTGTAGTTCCTGACATACACAGGGTCACCTGGGGTGAACACCCGTGCAGGTTCTTGAACTGCAACAGACTCCCTTGGTCAGTCCTTGGTCAAGTCAGGATGCAACCAATCAAGCAGAGTCATTAGATGTCTGTTCATTAATAGCTCAGCTGGGCTCCTTCCAGTTGTGGCACAAGGTGTGATGTGTCAGGAGAAAACTTGCAAGGCGTAGGTCCCAGTCACCTTCTACAATCCGTTTCAGTGCATCCTTTGTTATCCTGACCATCCTCTCGGCCTGGCCATTGGTTGCTGAATGAAAAGTGGCTGAAGTGACATGCCAAATCAGTCCATTTTCCAGGAATGTGTGGAATTCCACAGATATGAACTGGGCCCCATTGTCTGAGACAATGGTGTTTGGCAACCCATGTGTTGTGAAAAGCCTGTGTAAGGTCTTGATAACAATATGAGATGTCATTGATGATGTTGGGGAATTTTTTCTCCATTGGGATCTTTTGCTGGGGGTCCTTAAAGAAAATATTTGAGGACATAGGTGTAAAGCAAAAAGGTAGGCCTTTATTCTTTACAAGCATATGCAGGGCCATATGCAGGGCCAGCCCCCCAGAAACATCTAGGAGAGACTGCACTGAGGCACTGTGTGAAAGCTCTTTTATAGAGTATAGTTACAGCATGTGACAATGATTTCACCAATCTCATGAGTTCCTGCCCAGTCAACATCACAGTTCCTCCTCTCTACAATCTTTCCAAACCAATCAGAAAGTATTAGCTAACTCCAGTGGTGATTCCAAGATTCTGTCCATATCATTAATGTCTCCATTGTCCTACTGTCTTTTCAAGACTAATGAATTTTGGTTCTAGTTGGAACAGTTACTATTGTGAATATGCTTTCAAGCATACTTGGTACATGCCATTGGTTCCTGATCAGTCAGGCTGACCCAGGTACGCCTGGAAATATTTAGACAAGTTTCCTGAGTTAAGTTTGCCTGAACCCAGGGTGTTTGGGAATGTATGAGCACCCACAGTTCTATTCCTTTGCCATAGGGGTTCTTATGTCCTTATACCTTCTCAGAAAACTCATTCCCTTACTTATGAAATACATAGCTCAGGAAAGGGAATTATATTTAAAACACTTGAGCTCATTTTGAAGCTACACAGACAAAGGAAATGACTGGTTAACTCTGGCTAACTAGTATTTTTCAGCCTCTGAGATATAGAGGAGACAAGCCACCCAGAATACTTTTTTCTTAATTAAAAAAACACTTAGAAAGTTATAGATATAACACACTGGATTGTTTTAAAAATCATTATTTTTTTCTATTTCTCTTCATTAAACCCTTTGATTATGCTGTAAGGCTTTCTCTCTCTCTAGATGGGGCTCTTGTTTTACACAAGAAATTATTTTCTTGGAACAGAATAGTGTAATTTTTAATCATACCTTCACAAGTAAAATACTTGCTTGAATTAAAGACAATAGAGTAATCAATCTTATGTCAGTCATGCATCAGCCGAGTCTTGGCACCGGCTGAAGTTGGCAAGTAAACAGGAGATCGCTGTGACCTGTTGCCATCGCAACAGTTTTTTGCTTACTAGTCTAAATTAAATGTTAAGATTCAGGGTTCCCTGTTAGCCTGAATCTCAAATCCCTATGATTTATAAAACATAAACCTTTTTTAATATCTATGATTATATATGTGTGGATATATAAAATTCCCCATTAATGATACTGGAACCAGGTCTAACCATTTGGAGTATGAATCAACAACAATCAAGAAAGTTTATCCCTGGAAGGGGACTGCACAGTCGATATGAAGCTGTGACCATGGCATTTTTGTCAATTCTCATGGGTGCACTATGGCATGTGGTGGAGCTGGTCTTGAAACCTGACACTTCTCACATCTCTTGATGCATTCTTCAATCTCACTGTCCATCTTGGGCCGTTGTATATAGCTGCGCCCCAGCGTCTTCATTCACATTATACCAGGGTGTCAGACATGTGGGGCCTCCAACACCTGATGTCTCAACACAGTAGGAATGACAACTCTATTTCCCCACAGGAGGCATCCCTTGTGCACTGATAGTTCATGCTGTTTGGATACAAATGATCTGAATTTCTCCTCAAGCTTTCCTAATGGCCATCCCCTCCACACCCAGTTGAGAACACGAGCAAGAACTGGGTCCTTGGACGATGCAGTGGCAATATTCCCAGTAACAACTCTAATAACAGCACATCCAGTGGAGGGGTTTCATCAAACCCAGCAGAAGAGCGAGGGAGGCAGCTCAAACCATCAACATGGGCAATGCTCCTGCCAGGCTGATGTTGCAATGTGTAATCGTATGTGTTCAGAAAAATTGCCCACCACAACATGCGTGGAGATAATATTTGAGGCGTCTGCTGGTTAGGGGCAAACAATCCTAATAATGGCTTATTGTCAGTAGCAATAGTGAATGGTCAACCATAGACATAGTCATGGATTTTTTTTACACTAGCCACAATAGCCAGGGCCTCCTTATCAATTTGGGCATAATTCTGTTATGTTGAAGACATTGTTCTGGAGTAGAAAGTGATAGGCACCTCACGATAGTCCTCAAGTTGGTGGCTCAGAACAGCTCCTATACCATATGGAGATACATCACATGTGAGAATCAAGGGCTTCCATTCATCATAGTGCACCAAGACACTGTCAGACTATAACAGGTGTTTTACAGCACGGAAAGCCTTATCATGCCGAGCTATGCACTGCCATGCTTGTTAAAAAGGTGATGCAATGGTTCTGCCACTGTAGCCTTATATTTTAAGAAGTTGTGATAGAAATTCAAGAGTCCCAAGAAGGCTTGGAGTTCCTGTTTATTATGGGGCACTGGAGTTTCATGAATTGCTTTACATTTTTCTGGGATAGGCCAAATGCCAGCAACATCAATACAGTAGCCAAGCAATTCAATTTGGGAAACACCAAATACACATTTCTCACCAGCAACAGCAAAAGGCAGCACTAGTGAGGCAAGTTCAGCAATGGAGTTGCCAGCAACCAAGACATCATCAAAATATGGTATGGCACCTGGTACTCCTTTGAGAATGTCCTCCATTAAACTCACCACAGAAACACCAAACTGGAGGTGTTTTACTCTGAATGCTCCACAGAGTGGTGATAGTCTGAGCATCGGCGGTAGCATCATCCACAGGCAGTTGCTGATAGGCCTGTGCCAGGTCAAACTTCGCAAAATCTTTTCCTTGTGAAAGTGATCCCAAAAGATGAGTCACCATTGGGATTGGATATGGGTTCTGATGTAGGGCTTTATTGATATTGCATGTGTAGTCACCACAAATGCGGATATCGCCATTGGCCTTCAATGGAGTGACAATGTGTATCTCTCATGTAGGGTGTGTCACTGGCTCCAAGATGCCTTGCTCTATGAGGTGATCAAATTCAGTATCAATCTTTGCTTGCAGTGCGAACAGAACATTACGGGGGTTCATATGGATGGGGACCACAGTAGGATCTAAGCAGAGCTTGGAAAAGTTACTTTTTTGAACTACAACTCCCATCAGAGGCTGATGGGAGTTGTAGTTCAAAAAAGTAACTTTTCCAAGCTCTGGATCTAAGAACAATGAAATAGGAGGCCCCTTATATTTCCCAAGACGTTTATCAAAAATAGCTTTGAAATTATTTAGGATGCTATGCCATAATGATTCACCAATCTGATGGACCCCCGTGAGAGCAATGCCCAATGGCTCAAACCAGTCTAAGCCAAGGAGACTGGTGTGATGCCCTTGAGCAACCAATAACTGTAAAGTTCCATGGAAAGTTTGGTAATGCACCTCAGCTTCACAGACACCCTTTCTTTGAACCTGATTTTCCTGGTAATCAGTAACTTTGGAGTGGAAAGGGACAATTTGTGGGCCCCCACATGGAAATATTTGCTGGTAGGTTTCCGATGAGATGATAGTATAACCTGAGCCCGAATCAACTTCCATGGTGCATGGAGTGCCCTAGATGGTGACTGTCACTTTCACCTTCCTCACATTGGCAGAGTACTGCAACCATGGCTTGATGTGGTTAATCACCTCCTCTGCATTGTCATATGTGGAAAACGTCTGTACAGTGTGTGTAGTACTGCTTTGTGTCCTTGACGGTGTTTCCCCTTCCACCGGACTTCTGGGGGCGGCTGCTTCCACTTTGGATTGGCATACTTGCTCAATATGCCCAACCTTTTGACAATACCGACACTGTGCACCTCTGAAATGGCAGGCACGCCGTTCATGGTATCCACCACAGCTCTTACATTTCTCTGGAGAAACTTGTCTGGATCTCGGAGGTCCTGCAGGACCTACTCTGGTTGATGAGCATTTGCACTGCAGCCTGTGGATCTCTAGAAGTTGTTGATTTGAATCTTTAGCCAGCTGGGTTTCTGAACAGGGTGAGTTCCTTGCCAAGCGCACTTCTCGGGTGCTTGCTGCTGCTGCTGCTTGGGTAGCCAGAGCTTCTCCTAATGTAGTCTTGAACAAGAGCTGTCCTTTTGCAAACAGGGCTTTTACAGGCCCTCATCATGCAACCCACAGACCTGGTGATCATGCAGCATCTCCTCAAGGTTTGGGAAATAAATTGCAGTGTTTTGCCCTGTGTCTAAGTTCAGCAACATACAGTGACACACTCTCTGTTGGGCCCTGATTTTGTTTGTAGAAAGAATTATGTTGCGCTATTTCAGACAGTTTTGGAGAGAAATGTCCTTGTAAAGCATTCAGGATATCCTCATAAGATGGATTAGCAAGTTTTGCTGGTACTACGAGGGCCTAGGCTAGGTCAAAAGTGTCTGCCCACAGACACTGAGCAACACAGCATGCTTCCTCTCTGACTCTGTAATACCAAGTAAAACTCCAGCCTGGCTGCATAGCTTTCCCACTTGCTGGGACATGCAGTGTTAAATTCTTCAAGATGCCCTTGGGTGGCCATATTCCACAATATACACACTGACCTGGAGTGCTTTGCACTGGTTTCCACAAGCTGATGTCCTAATCCAGTCTAAGGAGAAATGTTCTCTCCCTTTCAGCCTCTAATGCAGGAAGAAAACACTGTGTGTGCCTCAGTAGATCCCATCCTTGTCGCTAGTGAAAAGTATCATGAAGAAAGAGGCCACACAGACAATCTAAACAACAACAAGAACTTTACTATAACTAATCATATACAGATAACAAGGGCCACAGCATGGTGCTGCTTGTAAGGCAGGCCTGGAACTGAAACTACCACAGCCTGGGGCTGACTTAGCAGTTCCTGATAGGCAAGCCTGGAGGGCCAATACACTACACACACACACCACCAAAATACTATTTCCAGGCCAGTAATAGTGGTACAAATCTAAGTTTTTTTAGTGTGTAAGGGGCCTTTACATTTTGGTTATTTTTCATTATATTATACCTATTTTAGAAAACTGGTGGACAGGAAAAGCAAAATTATAACTCAAAATCTCCACTTTCCAGGAGGTGGGGGAATCAGTCAACATCCTATCAATTTTGTGATTTTGATTGGGTGACTCCAAAGCAGAAGTGGAGCTCCACATATCTGGGGACTTCTCTGCTATGGTCTATGACCAGGAAATGTTTAGGAGCTTGGACAGATGTAAACAACCACTTATCATGGGCCAATTTAACATGGTGTGCATGCAGCTGAGGAAGTGAAGCAAATAGTGGTGGCAACAGATGAAATTCTAGGCCTTTCTGACAAACCACTGGGTGCTGTAAAAGTACAAACTTGTATATGGTTACATGAAAGTAAGTCCCACCAGGTTCAGTGGGATTTAATCCTATGTAACTGTGTTTAGGATTGCAGCCTAAAGCTGCAATTCTTTGCACACTTACTTGTGAGTAAAGTTTACAGAACACAGTGGGACTTAAAACACACATAAGCCCAGGTTATAAATATTTGAAATTATTCCTCTGAAAGGCATGGTATTTGAAATTCTGTGAGGTGATATAAAAGTTCTCATGATGGTGTCTGATTTTTGATGACTCATTTTGACTAGACAAATCAGTACTTGATGTTCCAAACATTGAAGGCTGGACCCAGACATGTGGATCTAACCTATCTGGACTGGAGCTAGAATGCCTTTCTTTGTAGAATAGAACAAATGATTTGGGGCTTTCAATTGTATATTTCATCCCCAGCAACAAAATTTTTTAAAAAAATCTTTTTAAAAAACCAAGGCAAGATGACTTAAGGATATGCATTCCTACCAATTTGGACTGAAAAAGCAATATGCTTTTTTGTGCCATTACATTTATTTATACTTCAGTTATACAGTTATTTTAAACCACAGCCCATACTTCCTGCAGTCAATACTAGAAAACAAATCCTAATATTGTGAGCTGTTCTGGCATTTTCCTTCTACCTATAGACTAAGATTTGACAGAACATAAGACAGAATGTTAAGCATTAGAAGACAGCCCGTTATTCCGTCAATTCATAATGGTAGCTTTTTATTCAATGACCCAAGGTCAATTACATTGTCTTTGGTGAAATATATAGAAATTTTTCCAAGCCACATTTTACTGGGCAGCAACTTGAAATCCATTTCCTCTGATAAATGTCAATACCTTTTTGGGCCTCAACATATATCTTTTTTTAAAAATAGGAATGTAGATGAAATTGCTTTTAAAGGAAAAGCCACTTAAAGCACACCTACAAATCATCCACCTACATTACAAGTCATTGGAGGGGGGTGTAATGTAAATTACAATGTGAGATATGTTCTGTGTTCGTCATTCCCACCTAAACCAGTCAAATATGTAACTCAGTACCAATTCAGTGAATCAGTTGGTGGGGGGGAATAAACTCATCAAGAATCTACATTTTTAAATTATACTTACAGTTCATAGAGCCATGGTTTTCAAAATGTGTGTAGTACCTTCTTAGGGAAACTGAAACAAACCCGGAACAACAACAGGAAAGAACATATACAGAACCAATGGGTAGTATTCAGTGCTAGCCCTACCCAGAGTAGATCTGTTGATGATAATAGGCATGATTAACTTGGGTTCATTAGTTTGAATGGGTCTGCTCCCAGTAGGACTCAATTGAATACCACCCAATGTTTTTTTTGCTAGCATTATTCTCCCCTTACTATTATTATACAGCCATGAGAGTGACTTTATACTATAGCCAGCATGGATTTTTCGCATTCTGCAATGTTAAATCCCATTCTGCTGTTTCCCATAAGCTCATTTCAAAGCAAAATCTTACATAATTTATAGTCCTGAACTCAGAAACACTTGTTTAACAACCCTATATGTTTCCATGGTGATACATACAATACTCAGAGAGAATCCAGAGTTCAAAGTCTAAAACAAGAGTAAAACAATTCAGACCCCTGTTGGACTTTTTTCTGTCAGTGGCCTCATAATTTGTTGAAATTAATTAAAAAACAACCATGTTAACACAATACATGTAATCCTATTACTGACTTTGCCCCATACTCTGACCTTCATCTTCTTCAGTTTAAAGGTTTTAAAAAAATTCATGGCTGATTTTTAATTAATTTAAGAAAATTAACATTGGAGTCAATGATAAGCTCAGGCATGCTCAGTAACAACCAACTGTCAGTATTCTAAAAGTCAGACTAACAGCTGTTTGGCTTGGCTAATCAGGGGGCCACACCGACACCAGATATTTACTCCACTTTAAATAGTTATGGCTTCCCCCCAAGAATCCTGGGAAGTGTAGTTTGTGAAGGGTGCTAAGAGTTGTTAGCAGACTCCTATTCCCCTGACAGAGCTCCAATGGCCTTCTGATGATTGTAGCTCTGTGAAAGGAATAGAGTGTCTCCTAGCAACTCTCAGCACACTTCACAAACTACACTTTCCAGGATTCTTTGGGGGTAGCCATGCCTGTTTAAAGTGGAACAAATGACTGTTTAAAGCAGAATAAATGTCTGGTGTGGATACTGCCAGGGACAGTTTTGGTTTAAATTTGACTGGAAGACTACATGTGTCTGTGGTAGTCTACATGCTCAGAGGCACATGTTACCAAATTCTTCCATGCTACAGAGGAAGTGGATTGGGCTGTGAAAGACCAACCCAAATTGTGTTTGTATTTTGACAAATTTGTAGGGCAGTACAATATCTCAGAGAGGAGGTCAGGTCTCCTGCTCCCCTGGTGCATTCATTATAGCCGCCCAATTTCCCTGCTTTTCAAACTTTGATAGAAATATCTGTTGGCTATAGGTACATACTTAAACCACAAAGGTGGTTTTTGGTTTTTTTTGCATATTAGTGAATGTGGATGGAATCAAGTAACCATCTATCAGTTTATGAAGCCATTTTCATATTTGGATAATCTCTTAGAGAACTCACCATGGTTGCAAAGAAGCACATGTGGAAGTACAGAATACATTTTCAGGCATTGACTGGTTTAGCCAATTTGCCCTCCAAGTAAGAAAAAAATCATTAAAACACACACACACACACACAAGTTACTTTACTTATATCCACAAGTTAGGGTCTTGGAAATTTTCATTGCTATTTTCTGTAACAGTTCTCACTTTAGCATACTGAAATGTGATTTTCCTATCCCTTAGTTCAGCTACTGAAGTTTTATGGAATGTTTACAACCATTCCAACTGTTAAAAAAGAATCAAGAAACCTGATAGCATATTCATGCTAGGAACAAAGTGGAACCATTGGTGAGAAAAGGTACAGTGAATGGAAGGAACCACACTATCACAATGGCAATCAACTGTGTGAGGTCTCTCTCTCTCTAAGATGGCAGTGTGAATGGGTTATAAGCATGGATTGGGTTGTGTGTGAAAGAATGAATAAAGAAACAGGCACGCAAGGTAATAAAAATGTATGTGTGAATTTTCACAGCACTTGTTCCTGTTAATGACAAGGTGATGTTTCCATGTAATGAAAACACTGCTTAAGGAAAGCCTAGGTCTTTATGGAAATATCAAATGCCCAGATATACTATTGCCATGGAACTCACTGAGTTCCCTCAATATTATCAAAACCAAATTGCTATTTAGTGACTGAAGAAATCTATTTTATTTAGGTAGTTGTTCTTCCCATTGCTACAGACATTAGGCAGAATAGTAACATCCTTAGATCCCATTGAAACCAATGTGAGTGGGGTGTTTTCAGTCTTATTTAGATGAGGCTGTGGGTCAATTCTTATTTCAGTTTACACAAATGTAATCCAATTGCTACTCTAGCCTTCCACAACCTTATGCCCTCCAGATGTTTTGGATTACATCTCCCATTAGCCCCAGCTACATGACAAATGTCAAGGATTATGGGAATTGTAGCCCAGAACAGCCAAGTTGGGGAAGGCTGTGCTAGTCCAATTGCTGTTAGTGATGTGGTAAAAATGCATGCATTCACCCTTGAAACTTGACCAAACATATATGCATTTGTATGTGCATACCTTACTATTGGAAGGTAAAGGAGAATCAGACCCAATATTCTCAGGGTTATGTTTATAGTGCCCTGTTTTCAGGTTTCCTGTTAGGGTTGAGCAGAACCACTTGGTTCCACTCCCACATCCATCCCCCTGCCTCACAAAAAAAGTAGAGAGTAATTCCATTTTGACTGCCACCAAAATGCTGGAGTCAATTTCATATCCCACTCTGGGCATACACAAAAAGACTTCTGGCAATTGAACAGGTCTTAATCCAATTCCAGAAATGTGTCCACCCCAGCTGTCATCTCAGGGTTCTAGTCCAGATGCCAGATGGAATGGAGTTTGTCTGAATCCCTAGTTTATTTCCAGACAGTGGGCAGTGCGTTAAAGTGAGAAGATTATCAGTTTGTCTTTTTTGAAACTAGTAGAATTTTCCATGTCATAAAACTATACCAACATAAAAGCATCAGTTTTACAATGCTAGTCAGATGTGCTTTTCACATCAGTAAAACAGGTCATGGCCCATAGTAAAAACCTAGATCAGGCAAGCCGTAAACATTGAGGGATGCATGTCCAGGAGATTTATATCCTGCCCTTCTTCCCAAAGGAGCCCAGGGCAGCACTACCAGTGGAGGCTGGCTCATTAGGGTGAATGGGGCACTGCTCCACCAACCGCGGTCTGCTCTCAGCCAACTTCTGTTGTCCCATGTACAACCAGGCTAGGAGTAGCGCTGCTGATCTGCTTTGTTCTCCTTAGTTCCCAGTGTTGTCTTTGGATAACTCAGTAGGGAGGGAGATGGAGACAAAACTAGAATTAGTTAGCTCTGCTTGTCATTGACTCTGGCTCCATCTACTGTTGGTCTCCTGACGTTCCACTCTACCATTCCCTATGGGCACCAGTCCCCACTGTCTATTCTGTTAACAGCCATGTTATTAATAGCAGCTTCTCTCTTTCTTTCTTGGTACTGACCATCTTTTCATCCACAAGACAAACAACACCTAAAAAACCCTCATATGTAATCCCAGTTATTGATTGATTGATTGATTGGTTGATTGATTGGTTGGTTGGTTGATTGGTTGATTGATTGATTGATTGTACTTATATACTGCCCCATAGCTGAAGCTCTCTGGGTGGTTTATAGTAACTAAAAACATTAAAACAAATATACAAATTTAAAAACACATCTTTTAAAAACAATTTAAAACACAATTTAAAAATTTAAAACAATTTAAAACACATGCTAAAATGCCTGGGAGAAGAGGAAAGTCTTGACCTGGCGCCACAAAGATAACAGTGATGGTGCCAGGTGCACCTCATAAACAAGATCATTCCATAATTTGGGGGCCAGCACTGAGCAGGCCCTCTTCCTTGTTCCCATCCTCTGAGCTTCCCTTGGAGTAGGCACCCGGAGGAGGAGTTAGGATCCTAATTAGCCATGAATCCTAAATGTAGCCCAATGTGAATTGAAACCCAAATTAGATTTGAATTTAGTATAAAATGATATCCATGGCATATGATAACAGCACAGCAACTGGACAAGCTATCTCAGATTGGCGTCTGTTGTTGAGAGGACTCTTGGTTCAATTTAAACAAAATTTGGCACACATTAAAAAAAATTCAGCAGTCATTTCTTAAAAAAAAGATGGAAATCTTGCATTTGAAATTTGACTTCAATGGATTAGCTTCCATTTCAAATCTGGTTGATGATTTTTAAGGCCAAGTGACTACTTCCCTATCCTGACCCCCCCTCCCCAAATATAAAAATGGCCCAAACTAGGGATGTTGGCAGGGGGGAATTAATAATAATACAAATTTGAATTTTGGGAATCAAATGAGGGGAATAGGACAGGGGATTCCAGTGGGTCTCTTTGAGTTCTATTATTTCTTACACAAGACTTACATCACATGATTCCTCACAACTAAATGCAGACTTCACTGAAAGACACTGTGATTGACATAACATGATGGGACATACAAATTCTGTCTTGTGATGACTGATCTGTAATAAATTATTCACATATGCAAGTTATCACTTGATGCGGCAGCAATTGTTGGACAGAAATACATGAACCATAATATAGGGGTGGGGGGAATCTGGTTTTTATTTTTTTTATCACAATATTCAGTTCAATTTGCAATTTTATCTGCAAGATTCACTTTAGATGTACAGAATAATGACAAAAAAAATACCCATACAATTTTCATTAAGACTGTCAGTTGCTGATCTCCCCCCTCCCTTCCCTCTGATGATTTGTCTAAAGCATCTTGCAGTCTATGATATTCTTCTTTGATGTTACCTCAAATGAGAAAAAGATTAAAGCCAAGCTAGGATTTATTACAGGTGACACTTGTGTGACTCTGGGCTATCCATCCTTTATGAAGACTAGATGTCAGAACAAAGTCATCACAAATTATATAATGTCATTCCACCCAAAGAAGTAATATCAAATGAGGTGATGAAATGTACTGCTGTGCAGTCTATATCCTTCTATATAGAGTAGGTAAGAGGAACATGTGATTTATGATGTATTCTAGGAGATAGATCAGATTTAGAAAGCCCAAAACTATTTGTTGCCTAGCCATTTATCCACCCTAGAGGGAATATGCAATAAGCAAGCACTCAGATTCTGTAATGTCACCAGATCTATATGGCCTCTTTTCTTCAATTTTTTGGGCCTACCCTTCAAACTGCATCTCCACTGAGAGATCAGGAAGTTACAGACACTGGATGCTGTAACATTAATATCCAACTGTGCTAATATAAGGACTACCACATTTTTTTCTTCTTCTGTGTTGTGTTTTTCACAACTGAGAGAGACACTGGGCTGTATTCAACTAGGTCCCAAGTCTGCTGAAATTATTGAATCTAAGTTAGTTATGTTTATTAACTTCAATAAATCTACTCTGAGTAGGACTAGCATTGAATGCCACCCTAAATTTGGTGAATGGTTATGTTTTGTATCTCCATCCTCTGTTTGCTTATTTGTCCCAGGACACAGTTGAGGAACTTAATCTTTTTTATGCACGGCACAATTCCAACCCAATTAGCCTGCAAGAGCTTCTTCCATTACTTTCTAAAGACAGAATAAACTGCAGACAAGACTTAACCCCCTCCTCTAGAAAATCCCACACCTCCACCTTTTTATTTGTTTACCATCCACCCTGAGGAATGCCACATTATGAAATCTGGCAGCCTCTGTTTTTTTTTTAATACAGAAAGCAAATGTCTTTCTCCCAGTGCTGTGCATGAAGAATTAACACCCATGATGCTACTGAAGAATGGGAGGCATAGGGAAAAGGGTAGGCCGATACATAAAGAAATCTCCATGCTCTTGAAAATGACCTCCTTAGTTTATATTTTAGTAATGAAGATTCAACAAGTTGCTACTTCTTTGTGAGCAGAAAAAAGGACAAGTGGTTTAAAACTGGCCTACTGATAAAGCAAACAGGACACTTAACGGTGGCCATGTGTCCTACTTAAAGATGACAGTCCCCTCTCTGAAGTGTTGAGTGGTCCAAGTCCTGCTTGATGACAAAGAACCATAAGAAGGAAAAATAGGGGCCTAGAAGTTGCCCACCAACAGTTAGCACCTGGAGAGTAGACTGAGCAAACACACAAATCACCTGGTGACATTCTTCCTCACTCGGGTGACAATTATTGCATATATGTTTAAATTATAGTAATAATTTCTAAATTTCTATCTACCCACATAGGTTAGTATATGCAAATCTGTCCTCTTTTATTGTGCTGCATTTCCTTTGTTTGGTGACGCACAAGCCCCCCTCACCCCCTGGGACAGCTGCTGTAAATGCCAGATTTGTGGTAGTTACCAAGCAATCTGCCATGGGTTTCTAGGCATCCCCAGAATCATACTGCTGTTTAGGAAAGGGGAAAAAATTCAATTCAGTTACAAAACTTACAAAATTCACATTTTCCAAAACAATATGCAAAGTGAAATACAGCCATCCTTCAATATTTGCACTTATCCAAATTTTTCAGTGTGGTTCTCCAGCCAAGAAATGTGTATACAAGGGTAAAGTGTGCATATCAATGCATATATTGGTGAAAATAACATACAGAAATGCATCATATTGGGGAAAATATGTTTTACAACAATGTGTATGTTAGGTAAAACTGCATATCAAAATGTCTGTATAGGAGAAATTCACACTAAAATTCTGCTAAATTTTCATGAGGAACTTTTTCATGCAAACTGATGTAGAAATGTGGGGAACTGAACTTAAGATGGGCTAGAACTTAAGATATCGCTAGTCGGGCGGTATATAAATTTAATAAATAAATAAATAAATAAAATGGGAACCTGACAGAAACCACAATTAGGATATTTGCTTATTCCCACTGCTATAAAACACAAGTCTCAAGAGTTAAGGTGCATCCACAGGTGGGTGTTTTATTGTGGAATTGGTGCTTCTCATGCATGCAAATTTCTTGCAGCATCCAGACAACAGTGTTGTGTTCAAAATGCCAGTCTGCATCTTTTCCCCATTTAAACCAAATTTACCCTTTTATAGAGAAAATCTAAGAAGATTTTAATGCCATTGACCCACTTGAGATATCTCAACAACCCACTGACAATATTAAACCCTCACATGGGAGCATCCTAAGAGAAAGAAGAACCTTGAGATTGCATATAATTTATTCCACCCTGCCTCATGATGAATTGAACAAGGCTGACATAAAGAGGTACTGAGACAATGATGAACAGGAAGAGTAATTGTGCAGTGGCCCAGGAAGCCTGAAACAGAAATATTTAGGAGCACTTCCTGCAACATGAAGAACAGAGCAGGCTCTTGAAGGAAGCAGCTACATAAAATAAAATCTCTTATCTACAGCTTGCTTGACTACTATGAATCATCTCTTAACAGGAAAATGCTCAAAGCCACAACTCCACACCCAGAAGACAGACTAACAGCACAAACTATGCACATCTACTCATAAATTAGTCGCACTGAGTTCAATGGAGTTTACACTCTGGCATATGTGCATAGGATCACAACCTTATGCTGCAATCCTTATAATACTTTCTCCAAAGTAAGCCACACTGGATAGAGTAAGAATTACTTCTGAGTAAATATGCATGGGATTGTTAGGCCTGCATTTAGCACCAGTTGAAAATGGAAGAATTAAGAAAACAGCTGCAGCAGATCAGACATTTTGGGGCATATAATTTAGCTCTCAGGAAGTCTCTCCTCAGAATCAGAAAGATACTCTAAGATCTTAACAGATCAGCAACTTTTACTCCTACTCCAACACAGTCTAGAATGTGGCTAACCAATGGACAGCCAAACTGAGTGACACAGAGATTCAGGAGGACGAAGAAGTGAGTTTCTTGAATATATTCACATGTATCAGGAGTGGAGTCAACACTGGAGTCTCATGGAGAGCTGGGAAAGGAGAACATGCTGAGATCATTAGTTCTGGGGCAGCTCAGGACTTTATGGCCACCATGACAAGAATGGCACTGTCCCAACATGTCACTGACCCAACACATGCTGCAGGCCACACTCTGGATCTGGTTTTCTTGACCAGACAGGAAGAGGGTAATCTGAAGGTGGGAGATATTAACACCAGTCCCTTGTCATGGTTGGATCACTACCTGTTGAGATTTAGACTTGCAGTGGCTTTCCCCCCCTGCAGAGTGGGGTCCCTATTAGGATGGTCCACCCTCAGAGGCTAATGGATCCAATTGGTTTCCAGTTGGCTCTGGGGGATTTTATTTATTTATTTATTTATTTAATTACGCTTTTAAACCGCCCTATAGCAACAAGCTCTCAGGGCGGTGTACAGCAAAATAAAACCACATTTAAAAAACGAACAAGTGTGGATTAAAACATACAATATAAAACATATTTAAAAACAAAATTAAAATACGAATAAAATAAAAATACAGTTACAGTTAAGTTTAAAATAAAATTAAATTTAAGTTTAAAATGCCTGGGCGAAGAGGTAGGTTTTTACCTGGCGCCGAAAAGATAACAAAGAAGGCGCCAGGCGTATCTCATCTGGGAGGGCATTCCATAATTCGGGGCCACCACTGAAAAGGCCCTAGATCTAATTGTTGTTCTCCGGGCCTCCCTATGAGTTGGGACCCGGAGAAGGGCCTTAAATGTCGAGCGCAGTGAACGGGTAGGTATATAGCGAGAGAGGCGTTCCATCAGATATTGCGGTCCGATGCCGTTAAGGGCTTTATAGGTAAGAACCAACACTTTGAATCTGGCCCGGAAACATATAGGTAGCCAGTGCAGTTGGGCCAGAATAGGTGTTATATGGTCGAATTTCTTCGTCCCAGTAAGTACTCTGGCCGCAGCATTCTGCACTAGCTGAAGTTTCCGAATTGTCTTCAAAGGTAACCCTACGTAGAGTGCATTACAGTAATCCAATCTAGAGGTTACCAGAGCGTGAATAACTGAGGCAAGGTTCTCCCTGTCCAGATAGGGTCGTAGTTGGGCTACCAGCCGAAGCTGGTAGAACGCATTCCGTGCCACCGAGGCTACCTGAGCCTCAAGTGACAGGAGTGGATCTAATAAGACCCCCAAACTACAGACCTGCTCCTTTAGGGGGAGTGTAACCCCCATCCAGAGCAGGTCTGACATCAACCACCTGGGCAGAGTACCCCCCCACCAACAGCATCTCAGTCTTGTCAGGATTGAGTTTCAGTTTATTAGCTCTCATCCAGTCCATTATCGCGGCCAGGCAGCGGTTCAGTACATTGACAGCCTCACCTGAGGAAGATGAAAAGGAGAAGTAGAGTTGCGTATCATCAGCATATTGCTGAAAACGCACTCCAAAACTCCTGATGACCTCACCCAGCGGCTTCATATAGATATTAAAGAGCATGGGGGACAGAACTGAACCCTGCGGGACCCCATATTGGAGTACCCAGGGACTCGAGTAATGCTCCCCAAGCATCACCTTCTGGAGGCGATTCCCAAGATAGGAGTGCAGCCACTGCCAAGCAGTGCCTCCAATTCCCAAGTCCGTGAGTCGCCCCAGAAGGATACCATGGTCGATGGTATCGAAAGCCGCCGAGAGATCAAGGAGAACCAACAGAGTTACACTCCCTCTGTCTTTCTCCTGACAGAGGTCATCATACAGGGCGACCAAGGCCGTTTCTGTACCAAACCCCAGCCGAAAGCCCGATTGAAATGGGTCCAGATAATCAGTTTCATCCAAGAGAGCCTGGAGTTGGTGAGCGACCACGCGCTCTAGAACCTTGCCCAGAAATGGAACATTTGCTACCGGTCTATAGTTGTTAAAATTATCAGGGTCCAAGGAGGGCTTTTTTAGGAGCGGTCTTTTCTGGCTAATATGAGTGGTGCTCCTGTTGAAGACCTGGCTGATGGGTGGAATATCAGCAATCTATTGACACAATTGCTCCTGAGTACCTTCTGCCACTTGATAGAGCTCAGTTGAAACCTTTGTATACATCAGTTTAGGGCAATGAAACAAATTAGGAGATCACTTGAACGCAAGTGGAGAAAAACTCCAGAACATGTTTAATTGCAGCTCAGGCAAAAGATGTTGAAGATCCTGCTCAGAATGTCTATGAACGTCAAGTTCCCAAACTGTGTCTTCATGTAGGAAGTAATTCTCTGATAACAGACGCAAAGCAGAAATGTTTAAGATTAATTGATCATAGGAAGCTGCCATATGGAGTCTGAACATTGGTCCACCTCAGAGCTTAGAAGATTACTTTTAAAAAGTAATAAATTACAGTTACAGTTACATGCCCCCCAAAAGTAGCAACTACCATAACAATTACAATTGCTCTGAAAGTAACTGATTACTTTACTTTTCCTCAAAAGTAATCACTACAATTACATTTTAGTTACTTTTTAAAAACAATTGCCTAGTGTTTTTAACTTTTAAGCAAATAAGGAACTGGGAACTAGGAACCAACTTCAGCATTGTTATATTATCTGAGACTGATGGGAGTTGTAGTCCAACAACATCTGAAGGGCACTATGTTGAAGACCCAACTCCCTTCCCACCTACCCATCTGTTTCAAACAGATCCAGAAAAGTATGTTTCTTAAATTCTGTGTCCGACAGTGGATTCTTTTCAGAGGTAAAAAATAATCTGCAATCCTATATACTTACCATTTAACTCAATGAAGCTTAATTTGGAGTAGACATTTATAAGACTGGACTCCACCAGAATACATTTCAGCATTTCAGGGGTTATACTTTATTAATCCCCATGACAAATTCAAAGAGTTCCAAACAGGCACTTACTAAAAATGATTGTACAGCTGACTTAAAGTACAATATATACAAGTCTACTCAGAAGTAAGTCTCTTTATATTTAATGGAGCTTACTCCCAGGTAAATCAAATTGGGTATAGGATTGCACTAATTAGGCAACATGACTGGTTGAAGCTATACCAATTTGCAGGGGGAGGGGAGAAAAATATGACCCTTTATAGTACAAAGATGCATCAATCTGGTTAATACAAGTACAATTTGAAGCATGTAATACAGGGACTAATCTGCAATACAGTACTTGTCTACTCAGAAGTAAGTCCCATTAGGTTCAATGGGACTTACTCCCAGGCAAGTGAGTATTCGGTACACACTTACCTGGGAATAAGTCCCATTGAACTCAACAAAGCTTACTTCTGAGAAGACAAGTATTGGATTGCAGCTTTATTTTCCTTCTTCCCCCATTTTAATTCTGCCTTCTGTATCTTCACAACAGCCCTGTGAGGTAGGTTAGGCTGAGAGTTAGGGATTGGCCCAAGGCAATAAATAAGCAAAAACAATGATGAGTAAAAATTTAAAATGTGAAAATGCTAATGATCAGAGTATTTTTGTTGCTCTTTGTCAAGGCTTTATGTGTGGGTTTTTATGTCTACTGTCTCATAACTTCTTTTTGCCTGAGAATGTCATATTTCATACTGTTACAGATGTTCATTTTTTAAAAAAATTGCCCAAATTCTGTGGATTTTTTTTTACTTGAGTTCTTTGCATGGTTTAACATTTCCAGCATTACTTTTGGGGATTACTTGTGGGGGGGGGGAAGCAGAGGAAGTCTTCTGCTCCTCTGATTTGTGGATAAAAATCATGCACTTCAAATTGAGCTTCTGTGCAGCGTCGCTCTTCCCTTGTGCTCTATGGGTGTTTAGGAGGTGATGAGGGAGGAGGTGGAGAGTGAGATGGGATGGAGGGGAGAAAACAATTGTTTAAAAAGGGACGGGAGTGGAGAACTGACTGCGGAGATGAGAGACAACAATGTGTATGTGTGTGTGTGCATGTATGCTTGGGGGCTAAAGCTCCAGCTGTGGCTTCTGCCTCCCTCTCTTACCAGTGGAGAGGCGCGAGCAGAGCCAAAAGCATGGCTTCAGGTTGAGCAAGAGGCAGGCAGAAGTTGCAGCAGCAAGCAGCCAAGGTCCTAAATAGCTGCTGTTTCCAGGTTTTTTTTAAGAACATAAGAACATAAGAAGAGCCTGCTGGATCAGGCCAGCGGCCCATTCAGTCCAGCATCCTACCCTCACAGTGGCCAACCAGGTGCCTGGGGGAAGGCCGCAAGCAGGACCCAAACACAAGAACACTCTGCCCTCCCGAGGCCTCCGGCAACTGATTTTCAGAAGCATGCTGCCTCTGACTAGGGTGGCACAGCACAGCCATCATGGCTAGTAGCCATTGATAGCCCTGTCCCCCATGAATTTGTCTAATCTTCTTTTAAAGCCATCCAAGCTGGTGGCCATTATTGCGTCTTGTGGGAGCAAATTCCATAGTTTAACTATGCGCTGAGTAAAGAAGTATTTCCTTTTGTCTGTCCTGAATCTTCCAACATTCAGCTTCTTTGAATGTCCATGAGTTCTAGTATTATGAGAGAGGGAGAAAAACTTTTCTCTATCCACTTTCTCAATGCTATGCATAATTTTATACACTTCAGTAGTATAGAAATACCACCTGCTGTCAAAATGATTGATGGTGACCCCTGACCCTGACCTCCCTCTGACCTCCCCCTCCCCCACCCCTAGCCTCCACCCTTCCCCCAGCCCCCAGCCCTTACTCCCCTTCCAAATGACATCACCAGTCCCAGCCCATCTGTGGACCTATGGGCTATGATTTATGGCCCCCTGACCTTCCCCTGACCTCTCTCCCACCCTCCCCTCTCGAAATGGACCCCAAAGGGGGCCATTTCCAGCCCTCCCCCTTCCCAAGGACTCATTGTAGCTATAGCAAACAGTAGACCATGGATTTGAACCAATCAGGAAAGGGGGTGGTCAGAGCAGGCATTTTGCATGCCCAGGCATGTTCTGAGCCTTGAACACAGCCCCGGTCAGTATTGCATGCCCGGGAATGTTCTGAGCCTTGAACAGATTCTGAGTTTTGAACATGGAAGCATCTAACACTCCTAAGAGTCCTGAGGAATTAACCAAGCAGCCATCTGGAGACATGGAAACAGCCTGCACTTCGAAGTGTCCTGAGGAATTAACCAAGCAGCCATTGGTAGTGGTCCCTAACCCTCGAAAACGCTATATTAGCACGAGTTCTGATGATGAAGATGAAAGGTTTCCACATGCTAAGCTGCTAAAAGAGGAAGTGAATGAGGTCAACAAAAGATGGAACAGCATGTTGGGGATGATTGCCTCAGATAACGCTGTAATGCCGGTAAGCTTTTATCTGGAAAGGTAATGATTGGGGAGCTGTAAAATAAAAGGTTGCAAAAATGTTAAAGCATGTCCTTAATTTTCTAGGGACCTTCAACAACTGAAAAGTCTGCTGAAGGATGTCCAACACCATCAGCTCTGTGGAAAATGGGAGCGATAGGAATCATTCAAATGCAGGTTTGTGGAGGCAATATTTCCATGATGTAGTATAAAACCAAAGAAAGGTCTATGTATGAGTTTTTATAAATTATTATTATCATTATCATTATCATTATTATGTTAGGATCCTGCAGATCTGACATCAAATCAGCCCAGTCACATCATTCTCAGAAGCATACTCGGCATGCAAGAGGGTGACACGGAAAATATTTTACCAAGAAAACGTCAGGGAGCAGTGAAAGGGATTGTCAGATCGGTTGTGTATGCCATTTTAAAGCATTGTTTAAGGCAACACATGCGCGAGGCTTGTGCTGGTTGTGTCATTGATGCCCCGGGGCAGACGTCCCAGGAGTGTCTTTTCTGGACACAGAGAGACCTCTCTAGGAAGTTAAGGTTTATCTCTGGAAAAATCCGCTTTAAAAGCATGCTCCATGTTGTTATCTTAACAGCCTACAGCTTGAATTGTCTTGCTCTAACACAAGAAACTGTTAATGAGGTATAAAAAAGTATATTCAAAATATCTCTTTATATGTTTTTTTGCATGGCTTCTGGTAGAGGCTGGTCTAAGGGTTGGGTGTGTGGAGTGCTTTAACAGTCTTACATTGCAGACAGATTTTAAAACGAACAGTTTCTGGCATTGGGATGGGTTGGTGGGGATTTGTGGGGGGTTTCTAACTGATTTACATGCATACGGAGTTTTTTAAAAATAGCAGAGGCTGAAGTTGAGGGGAAGGGGGTGTGGGGAGTGCTTTAACAGTCTTACATTGCAGACAGATTTTAAAATGAACAGTTTCAGGCAAAGGGGGGATGGAGGAGGGAAGAGGGTGTTGAGGGCAGGGGTGTGTGTTCTAACTGTCTTACATGCAAACAGGCACTGGGACAAAGTCATACATTACTTAATTACTTTCTATTAGACTAGTTATATCCTGATTAGAATCTGCTGGAAAGGAATCAAACATTGTGTCTGAATAGTAATCTGGAATAGAATACAATTTAAAAAGAAAGTTTAATTCCTATTTTCCAAAGGTAATATACATTGCTGCCTACAGTGTTTTAACAAGCTTTTACCACAACTATCTCTCTTAAATTAAAGTTAACTTGAATAGAAAGATAGTTCTTAATTTTTAAATAAAAGTTAGCATTCTACATTCTAAGAACTCACATCTGTTTTTACATTTAACAGAGGAGGGTGTCATCAATCAATTTGACAGGAGGTGCTTTAACAAGATTTTACCACAGCTAGTTCTCTTAAATATAAGTCCACATAAAGAAATGCATTTTAAAATTGAAAGAAACTGTTTTTACACAGCTCATTGTTAATTTTCTTACTTTTAAAAAGTTTGCATTTTCTAGCCAGGAAATAATGCAATGCTGCCTAGGCATCCCGACATCTGTTTTTACATTTAGCATCTAACAGAGGAGGGGGGGGGCATCACTCAGTTTTAACAACTTTTTACCACAGCCAGATCTCTTAAATATAAGGCCCATAAAGAAATACATTTAAAACTGATTTTATTTTCATACCTCCTAACTGTTCCTCATGCATAGGTGAAGTTAACAACTCAGATAAATTTACTCCTGCAATACAGATAAATACAGATCAATATTGTTCATAACTTTTTAAAAAAGATTAACTTATTTGCCTGTAGCAGGGTCTAACATTTATTAAAACAAGTCTCATACCATCTAAGGAGGTAGCCATTGCACTCTATGACCTGGTCTGCCCTGGAAAATTATATTTATTTATTATTATTATTGTTGTTGTTGTTATTGTTGTTGTTGTTGTTGTTGTTATTTTATTACATTTTCAGACCGCCCTATAGCACTAAGCTCCCAGGGCGGTGTACAGCATAATAAAACAGGTTAAAATACAAGTGGAGGTAAATACAATACACAATAAAACATAATTAAAATTTTTCAATTTTAAATTCAAATTTAAATTTTTTTAAAATGCCTGGGCGAAGAGGTAGGTCTTTACCTGGCGCCGAAAAGATAACAAAGAAGGCGCCAGGCGTATCTCGTCAGGGAGGGCGTTCCATAGTTCGGGGGCCACCAAATCAAAACAAATAGTTCTTGTGAGCCTTCCTGCTTTTTTAAAAATAATATCAACTAAAAGGCACATGCAGACTGTTACTCACCTCAGGTTGAAAGAGAACAGGAGAGAATGAATGTGCATTAACGCTGCTACCCTCATGGACATAAAAAGTTAGAACATTATGTATGCAGGCCTAAGCTCCCCTATTGATTTAAGGTATGGAATTTATTTAATTATTTCCCTTCATGCTGATTGGTTGCCCATATCACTAGGGTTATCCTTTGTTCAGACTTTTGGAAATTCTTTCCACATGGTGATCTTACAACCTGTGGGTTACATAAGAACTTTTTTTCCCCTTGACCATATGGTTGAGCCTTTGTTCCCAAAACTTTTACAGAGATGACTTGGAAATTTTTCTGTCTATGGCTTAGGGTTAGGGTTTTTCCCCTTGGCCATGTGGTGGAGGGGAATTTTTTTTTGCTCCCAAAACTTTTACAGTGCTGGCATGGAAATTTTTCTGCTTTCTAGGATGTCTAACTTTCCACAAGTGGTTTACTCAGGATTAAACTGGTATGTGGCTTCCTCTATATATTTTTAGTTAGGTTATGACTGCATGGCTTTAAACAAAATGTTTATTTTCTTTTGGCTGTAAAGTGACATCCTTAGTTCATTAGAACTTTATTGACAATCATAGCTTGAGGTTTCAGTTGTTTGGGGCTGCTTTAGCTAATTTGGATTGTTTGGGGGTTGCAAATTCTAACATTTCTATATGCATGGTTTTAATCAAAGCCTGCTGAGGGGTGGGGCATCGTTTTACCTCCCTTCATCTAACTTATAGTATTACTCTCAATATAATATATGTTACAGAGTTATGGGTACCTACATATTTTATTGTTTTCTATTTAAAATTAATGAAAAAAGGAATGCAACCTTAGGATTGGGTATCAGTGTTTGGCTTTGTGGACTGGGAGGTGAAGGGCCGTGGGGCTGGGGAAATGGCATGGAGGGCTGGGGTTGGGACTCATCCATCATTTTGACAGGCTGTTTTCTGATTAAACTATAATTCCCATGTTTTTAAACAGAATTTAAACACACTGAGTTTTCATACAAAAACTTTATTGTTCAACATCTTTAACATCTTGTGTTAGAACAAGGCAATTCAAGCTGTTAAGATAACAACATGAAGCAAGCAATCTCAATTTTCTAGAGATGACAAATTCCGCCCTCTAACATTGAGAGGTGAAAAAACTTCTATAACCCCTGTTGCTGATGACAATCTCCATGTGTTTTAAAAATGACTGATCAGTGCTCTTCAGGATCTGATCAACAATTTTAACAGAGTCCTGGGAATGGGCTACCTTTGTGACAAAATTTAATACCTCATTAACAGTTTCTTGTGTTAGAGCAAGACAATTCAAGCTGTAGGCTGTTAAGATAACAACATGGAGCATGCTTTTAAAGCAGATTTTTCCAGAGATAAACCTTAACTTCCTAGAGAGGTCTCTCTGTGTCCAGAAAAGACACTCCTGGGAGGTCTGCCCCGGGGCATCAATGACACAACCAGCACAAGCCTCGCACATGTGTTGCCTTAAACAATGCTTTAAAATGGCATACACAACCGATCTGACAACCCCTTTCATTGCTCCCTGACGTTTTCTTGGTAAAATATTTTCTGTGTCACCCTCTTGCATGCCGAGTATGCTTCTGAGAATGATGTGACTGGGCTGATTTGATGTCAGATCTGCAGAATCCTAACATAATAATAATAATAATAATAATGATAATAATGATAATAATGATAATAATAATTTATAAAAATTCATACATAGACCTTTCTTTGGTTTTATACTACATCATGGAAATAATGTCTCCACAAACCTGCATTTGAATGCTTCCTATCACTGCCATTTACCACAGAGCTGATGGTGTTGGACATCCTTCAGCAGACTTTTCAGTTGTTGAAGGTCCCTAGAAAATTAAGGACATGCTTTAACATTTTTGCAACCATTTATTTTACAGCTCCCCAATCATTACCTTTCCAGATAAAAGCTTACCGGCATTACAGCGTTATCTGAGGCAATCATCCCCAACATGCTGTTCCATCTTTTGTTGACCTCATTCACTTCCTCTTTTAGCAGCTTAGCATGTGGAAACCTTTCATCTTCATCATCAGAACTCGTGCTAATATAGCATTTTTGAGGGTTAGGGACCTCTACCGATGGCTGCTTGGTTAATTCCTCAGGACTCTTAGGAGTGTTAGATGCTTCCATATTCAAAACTCAGAATCTGTTCAAGGCTCAGAACATTTCTGGGTATGCAATACTGACCGGGGCTGTGTTCAAGGCTCAGAACATGCCTGGGCATGCAAAATGCCTGCTCTGACCACCCCCTTTCCTGATTTGTTCAAATCCATGGTTTACTGGTTGCCATAGCTACAGTGAGTCTTTGGGGAGGGGGAGGGGGAGGGTTGGAAATGAACCCCCTTTAGGGTCCCTTTCCAGAGGGGGAGGGTTGGAGGGAGGTCAGAGGAAGGTCAGGGGGCCATAAATCATAGCCCATAGGTCCACAGACAGGGGCTGGGACTGGTGATGTCATTTGGAAGGGAAGTAAGGGCTGAGGGCTGGGGGAAGGATGGAGGCCAGGGGTGGGGGAGAGGGAGGTCAGAGGGAGGTCAGGGTCAGGGGTCACCATCAATCATTTTGACAGCAGGTGGTATTTCTATACTACTTACTTCTATCATGTCTCTTCTGACCCACCTTTTCTCTAAACTAAAATGCCCAAAATGCTGCAACATTTCCTCATAAGGGAGTCCCTCCATCCCCTTGATCATTCTGGTTGCCCTCTTCTGAACCTTTTCCAACTCTATAATATCCTTTTTGAGATGAGGCAACAAGAAATGTACACAGTATTCCAAATGCGGCCGCACCATAGATTTATACAACTGCATGATGATATCGGCTGTTTTATTTTCAATATCTTTCCTAATTATCCCTAGCATGGAATTTGCCTTTTTCACAGCTGACGCACACTGGGTCGACATTTTCATCGTGCTGTCCACTACAACCCCGAGGTCTCTCTCCTGGTTGGTCACCGCCAGTTCAGACCCCATGAGCGTATATGTGAAATTAAGATTTTTTGCTCCAATATGCATAATTTTACACTTGTTTATATTGAATTGCATTTGCCATTTTCCCACCCATTCACTCAGTTTGGAGAGGTCTTTTTGGAGCTCTTCGCAATCCCTTTTTGTTTTAACAACCCTGAACAATTTAGTGTCGTCAGCAGACTTGGCCACTTCACTGCTCACTCCTAATTCTAGGTCATTAATGAACAAGTTGAAAAGCCCAGGTCCCAATACCGATCCTTGAGGACTCCACTTTCTACAGCCCTCTATTGGGAGAACTGTCCATTTATTCCTACTCTCTGCTTTCTGCTTCTTAACCAATTCCTTATCCACAAGAGGACCTCTCCTCCTATTCCATGACTGCTAAGCTTCCTCAGAAGTCTTTGGTGAGGTACCTTGTCAAATGCTTTTTGAAAGTCTAAGTACACTATGTCCACTGGATCACCTCTATCTATATGCTTGTTGACACTCTCAAAGAATTCTAATAGGTTACTGAGACAGGACTTTCCCTTGCAGAAGCCATGCTGGCTCTGCTTCAGCAAGACTTGTTCTTCTATGTGCTTAGTTAACCTAGCTTTAATAATACTTTCTACCAGTTTTCCAGGGACAGAAGTTAAGCTAACTGGCCTGTAATTTCCGGGAACCCCCCTGGATCCCTTTTTGAAGATTGGCATTACATTTGCCACTTTCCAGTCCTCAGGCATGGAGGAGGACCCAAGGGACAAGTTACATATTTTAGTTAGCAGATCAGCAATTTCACATTTGAGTTCTTTGAGAAGTCTCAGGTTAATGTCATCCAGGCCTGGTGATTTGTCACTTTTTATATTGTCTATTAAACCTTGAACTTTCTCCTTGGTACCACTATTTGTCTCAGTTCCTCAGAATCCCTTCCTGCAAATGTTAGTACAGGTTTAAGGATCTGCCCTAGATCTTCCACTGTGAAGACAGATGCAAAGAATTCATTTAGCTTCTCTGCAATCTCCTTATTGTTCTTTAGTACACCTTTGACTCCCTTATCATCCAAGGGTCCAATTGCCTCCCTAGATGGTCTCGTGCTTTGAATGTATTTATAGAATTTTTTTTTGTTGGTTTTTATGTTCTTAGCAATGTGCTCCTGAAATTCTTTTTTAGCATCACTTATTGTCTTCTTGCATTTCTTTTGCCAGAGTTTGTGTTACTTTCTATTTTCTTGATTCGGACAAGACTTCCATTTTCTGAAGGAAGACTTTTTGCCTCTAAAAACTTTTCTGATCTGTGGTATGCACTCCAGTTTCACGTCTAATATAGTGTTTTTAAACAACTTCCAAACAGTTTTGAGTGATGTCACCCTCTGGACTTTGTTTTTCAGCTTTCTTTGCACCAATCCCCTAATTTTTGGGACTCTTTTGAAGTCAAATGTGACTGTGTTGGATTTTTTTGGCAATTGGCCATTTACATGTATGTTTCATTTAATAGCACTATGGTCACTGCTCACAATCGGTTCAACAACACTTACATCTCACACCAGGTCCCGGTCCCCACTGAGGATTAAGTCCAGGGTTGCCATCCCTCTGTTCAGTTCCATGACCAACTGGTCTAGGTCTTACTCATTTAGAATATCTAGAAATTTTGCTTCTTTGTCATGACTGGAACACATATGCGGCCAGTCTATGTCTGGGTAGTTTAAGTCACCCATTACTACCACATTTCCTAGTTTGGATGCTTCCTCAATTTCATATCTCATCTCAAGGTCTCCCTGAGCATTTTGATCAGGGGGATGATAGATCGTTCCCAGTATTAAATCACTCCTAGGGCATGGTATCACCACCCACAATGATTCTGTGGAGGAGTCCACCTCTTTTGGGGTTTCAAGGTTGCTGGATTCAATGCCTTCTTTCATATATAGAGTGACACCACCACCAATACATCCTTCACTGTACTTCCGATATAGTTTATATCCAGGGATAACCATATCCCACTGGTTTTCTCCATTCCACCAGGTCTCTGTTATGCTCACTATATCAATGCTCTTCTCTAAGACCAAGCACTTCAGTTCTCCCATCTTGGTTCAGAGGCTTCTAGCATTAGCGTACAGGCACTTGTAAGCAGTGTCTCTCTTCAAGTGTCTTTGGCACTTGTGGTTTGGCCTGTGGTGATTTTGCCCTTCTGAATTTATATCCTGTGCCCCTGCTCTCACAATGCCTACTTCTAGGCCTACCCCTTTTAAAATTTCATCATTTTTTGGGTCATTATTCCAGGGGGGAGGTTTATTCCGAACTGGACCTTCCTCATCTCCTATCGGTTTTTCTCCCTCAGTCAGTTTAAAAGCTGCTTTGCCACCTTTTAATTTTAAGTGCCAGCAGTCTGGTTCCATCCTAGTTGAAGTGGAGCCCATCCATCTTGTACCGGCCTGGCTTGTCCCAAAATGTTCCCCAGTGCCTAACAAATCCAAACCCCTCCTCCTGACACCATTGTCTATCCATGCATTGAGACTGCAAAGCTGTGCCTGTCTGGCTGGTCCTGTGCATGGAACCGGTAGCATTTCAGAGAAGGCCACCTTGGAGGTCCTGGGTTTCAGCATCCTACCTAGCAACCTAAATTTTGCTTCCAGGACCTCACAGCTGCATTTCCCCATGCCATTGGTGCCAACGTGCATCATGACCACTGACTCCTTCCCAGCACTGTCTACCAAATTATCTAAATGATGGGCAATATCTGCAACCTTTGCACCAGGCAGGCAAATCACCTTGCGGTCTGCATGCCCATCACACACCCCACATGTCTATATAAACAAGTGTAAAATTATGCATATACTTTATTAATGCTGTACCAACTACAACTACCAACTGCTGCTTATGTACATATATTGTTTCAGTCTAAGGTACCTTACAGGGTTGTTGCAAAGATAAACGGGGGAGGGAACGGCAATGGTCATGGCATTCACAAATCAAAAATAAATCTGGGGAGGGGGGCACACACAAGTAATAAGGTGTCTGACAGATAGAATGCTAGCAGGTGAAGCTTTCCCCATAATTGTGTTTCCATTCAAAAAAGGCTTACTGCATTTAATTTCTACCTGCCCCACAGCTGTCCATAAGAGCCTGATCTCCTTCAATGCTACCCTTAGTTAAACTATGGAATTTGCTCCCACAAGACGCAGTAATGGCCAGCAGGTTGGATGGCTTTAAAAGAAGATTAGACAAATTCATGGAGGACAGGGCTATCAATGGCTACTTGTTACAGGTCAAAGTAATGAAGAACTACTATTACCAACAAAATGTAACCAAGTTATTTATTTATTTATTATTTAATTTATATCCCACCCTTCCTCCTAGCAGGAGCCCAGGGCGGCAAACAAATGCAGTAAAAACACTTTAAAACATCATAAAAATAGACCTTATAATACATTAAAACAACTTGAAAAACATTCTTTAAAAAAGCTTTAAAAACATCTTAAATAAAAAGGGTTAAAAACATTGTTTAGAAAAAAAATGTTTTAAAAAATGTATTAAAAGCAATTCCAACACAGACGCAGACTGGGATAGGTCTTAACTTAAAAAGCTTGTTGAAAGTTACCCACTCGTTACTTTAAAAAGTAATAAATTACAAGTAACTTGTTATTTTTAACGAGTTACTTCCAAGCTCTGGTTCACCTAGCTCAGAATTTGAATGAGGGCCAAACAAGTTTAGGGTGGGCATGTGCAGAACAGTCTCTTATTTATGCAAAACAGTCTTTTATTTGAAGGTGTCCTCTATTTGCGGGCTGTCCAGTCTAAGTCTGCTTTAAAGATAAGAAACTATAAAAATGGAGAGCAGGAGCCTTGAAGTTGCCCATTAACAGTTAACAGCATCTGGTCAGCAGACCAAGCAAACAGTCCCATAAGTCACCTGGTAGTGTCTTCCTCACTATGGTGATATGTTAAATTATAACGATAGTAACTGTAGGCACAAATTTAGAAATACATAAAAAGTATCATATGCAAAGTGATGTCCTCTTTGGTTCTCTTTTTTGGTGATGCAAATCCTCTTTTTGGCAAAGCATAACTGGCCACCCTAAACTGTATGTTTGCTGTATGTGATTTTTCTAAACACATACTTGCTGACTTGGCTAACAGTGGGGAGTGCAGGTCAACCTTGACTATATTATTTTTGTTATTGTTAAATGGCTTTTTCAGAAAGGTGAAATCAAAGCAACATACAGAAACAAACATTAAAAACAACTACAAAACCAGAGAGAGAACATAAATGCCACAGACTTACAGCCCTTTTCCTAACCAAGTGTCTATGCCTGAGGTGGGGGTGGGAGGGGAGTAACCTTCTGCAGGGTTACTACTAACTTTCATCCAAAGCAAAATAAAATAAACGAGAAGTTCCTGTTTGTGCAAAACATCCAGAGAAATTCAAGGGAATTTCAGTGTTTCAGTTGTATTAGTGTGACCCGTATGGATTATTGGTTTGGCCCCAGTGTGTGGGGAACCCTTAAGGAAGAAGCTGTGCTTGAGAGTTTTAGTTCATAAAAAGAAAGAGCTGGAGAGGAAAGGAGCTGTTAATGCCATGCAGCAATAATTAGGCTCTTGTCACCTTGAATTAGGGCTCTAAGAGTTTTGCCTATGGGAACCCCTGTTCCTCCTACCTTGGACTTTTTACAAGCAGCTCCTGCACTGGTGCCTTGTTGGATGCATGGAACTCTGAGAATCATTATATCCCAAGGATATGTTATATTCTGTTAGGATAGATTGTATTGTTCTTTTTGCTACCTGATTTAAATTTTTTAATATTGACAAAATTGCAATTGTGCTGGTATTGTTCATTTCTAAAGTAGCCCCATAGAACCCAAGAGATCGGTACACTAGCAAAATTTCATGCAGCTCTAGGTTGCCACTAAATTTCACACAAAGTGAAAACAGAGATGAGTTTTGAGGTTCCTCCTTAGGCAAGGCTTTTCAGCAATGCTGAGGGAAGCCAGAAGAGTTTTGATTGGGCCATCAACATTTCTCAGGGGTTTTCACACCTTACTTGGCTCCTCTAGTTTTTTGAGGCCACATAAGTTGCTATGGACTACAGCATGGCCAAACCTACTCTGGGCCCTGAAAGAAGTTCAGGTAATGTATGAGAGCTACCTTGCTTTCTGAGCATTCTGCAGGTACATAGGTTTGGACCTCTCTCTCTCTGGATGGAAGAGAGGGGGACTTAGAAACATGGCAAGCCTGACAAGGAGAATTTTGTGAGTCATTATTCATTTCCTTCCTGTGAAACCAACCACCTATCAAAGCTGCCAAGAAAAAGAAAAACCTTCCAGAGACAGAGGAAGAAATTCTATTTCAAAATGAGCAATCAAATTATCAGAGTCTCTCCACTGGAAACCTGCAGCGCATGACTAACGGCTGCCTTCTGCTCATTACTTCTATCAAAAGATGAATGGAGGCTCTTTGTGTTCTGCGATAACTGTGAAGTTTCCATTCTGCCTTTTTCTATTTTTAAGAAGTAGTTACAGATCAAGAGAAAATGTTCTACATTAATAGAGCCACATCAGGATATATCCTCCCTCTGCTGCCTTTTGGAAGTAAATGAAAATGCCATGTATTAGCATTGCTGCTTCTCCCATAACATTTCTAAGTGACTCTGCTTTGCATTCAGATTTCTTCATTATTCTGAATTGCATTAAATTCCATCAATGCTGTGCTGAGCATGGAACACCCCCCCCCAAGGAAATAAGATGATGCAGCTTGATGGTGCACATCCATTAGTTAATACCTTAATAAAAAAACCTTATAAACATATTTCACCTTGGTTACTACTTAATGATTCAGATGCAGTGGGTACAACTGGTTCCAGCCAGGTAGAATAGATATGAGAGAAGGAAGCTTTATTATTTTGATTATTAGACCAAATATGATGGGAACATAGAGATTTATCAAACAAGGACTTGGAGGGGGGAGTTACAGACATTCAGTAGTATTCTGTCTTGCTACACAAAAGCAAAGCTTCAAGTAACCTCAATTTCAAATGCCTTTGGATGATAGAATTTATTGCTTATAATTTTAGTAAACACTTATCTGTCCTGGCAGTTTTAAAACTTTTTTCTTTGGGATGAGAACAAGACTAACTCCAAAGACTGCCTATTTTAAATCAGCATTGCACCATCGCTAAGACTCAAGAGTTCAGTCAAAGCATTGATAGGAGAAAACATCCAGTTCAATGACAGTACAGTTCACATGTATTACATTTTGCTTCTTTTACTCTTTTAACTTTCTGCTGCTGTTGATCCATCCACAATGTCAGCTCTATACTATACTGCATATTAAATTAACAAATTCTGCCCTGTGACAAACCAGTGTATAGTGTTGTTGATGAATCCATTCTTTCACTTTAGGCAAGATTCCAGAAGACCTTGGTTGCAGGTTAGTCTGCCCCAGGTATTTTATGGGCAGGGCAGGCCCTTTGTCCTATTAGTTGATACTTAATTAAAATATCAGCTAATAGGATAGAGGGTCTGCCCTGTCCATATTCCTGTTAGAGGAGCTTGGAAGATTACTTTTAAAATGGAATAAATGACAATTACTTTTACAACTGTTTTGAAAGGAATTGATTACTTTACCATTACTCAAAAGTGATCACTACAATTACAGTTGAATTACTAGCTAGAGTGCCTACAAGGTGCTGGCCTTGGCTGCTATACACAGAAAGTACCCGAAAACAACATTAAAAATAAACACACACATACAGAGGTAGTAGAATAATTCTTTTTGTCCATGAGATAGCAGTGGTGGTCTCTCTGCTGGTAAGGGAGATGGGGAGGGAGGCAGAGGCCACTGCTCAGATCTTTGCACATCAAACCAAGTGCAACTCCCCCCCACTCAGCCAGCAAGCATAATCTCCCTCACTCAACCACCTCCCAAACCCTGCCCTGCCACCAAATAAGGCACACCAAACCAAGCAAACATTTTCTCCTGTGGTGCAAAAAAGTTTAAACACTGCAAATGCAGCAAAGTAGCAAGAGAAGGTGGTGGAGGCTGTTTCACATGCAAAGTCCAAACACAGTATTATCACACACACACACTTATGTTGTCATCTTTCATCTCCACAGTTCTTTATCTCAGTTCAGCTGCTACATCTTTCTACTCTTTCATCCATGTCCTTGCCTTCCAGTTCCTTTCTCCCTCTACTCCATTCTTCTCAATGACTGTCCATTTTTTAAACAATTGTTGTCTCCACTCCACCCCATCTCACTCTCCACCTCCTCCCTCGTCACCTCCTACCTACCCACAAAGCATAAGGGAAGAGCAATGCTGTGCAGAAGCCCAGTTTGAGGCACATGATTTTCATCCATGAATCAGAGGAACAGAAGACTTCCCCTGCTCCCCCCCAGTTACACCCCAAAGTAATGCTGGAAACATTACAATTACTCCTCAAAAGTAATAAAATTACTCCTATTACAATCAAAATATTAAGAAATTACCCACTCGTTCCTCAAAAAATCAATGAATTACAAGTCATTTTTTCACTAATTACTTCCAAATTTTGCATGTAAGAAAGCAGAAAAATTAAACACATTTTGGTGTGGGGTTACAGGAGAAAGATTCAAGCCTCTGTGTTGTATTCAATGTTAGTCATATTCAGAGTAAACCTGTTGAAATTAATGGACATTAATAACTTAGGTCCATTAATTTTAATGGGTCTACTCTGTGTAAAACTTTGCTGGATACAGCTATTTGTATCTGTTTTTTCTGACAGTCATGGTGCCTTGGGACACAACACTTTACAATGCCAATACCATGTAGATAATAGGAAGGAAAATCTCATTGTGCAGTCCAGAAACAGCTTTACGACAACATGATGAGCTATTTTGATATTACTTTCAGGTTTTGAAGGGGAGGCATGCATCATTAAGCAAATCAAAGACAAACAGATTATTTGATGGTATTTTTTTTTTAAAAAATATTATTATATTTATATTCCTCCTTCCTCCTGAAGGAGCCAGGACAGCAAACATTTCAACAGAACAATATACCAAAAAGAAAGAAAGACAAACATTCTAAAAAGAGTTTAAAACATGCTAAAACACAATTATAGTTAAAAGCATTCTATACCACAAGCACAGTTAAAAACATTCCTTCATTAGTGATCTTCAGGTTGCCAGGAACTGTCCCCTTCAGTCATCAAATGCCTGGGTAAACAGGAATGTTTTCAAATTCTTCCTGAATATTGACAGTGATGGAAACAGACACACCTCACTGGGGAGGGCATTCCACAAATGGGGAGCCACCACTGAAAAGGCACTTCCATTGAATGGAAACAAATACTGCTTGGTTTAACCAGGGGAAAAATGAGATGCTATCACCAACCTAGAATAAATCAGAAATGGCTGGAACCACAATCTAGTTATCATTAACATCACTATTTCTTTATGGAGTCCTTATATACATACTGTGTAAAATATAAATCCTTAACCAGTATTTAACTTTTTTAAAAGGTGGGCATTAATGAAAAATGACACTTCTCCAAACTTGGCTATCTGCAGATGTACTTGAAAATCATACCTTAAAAATGTATTTTGGACCACCAGCAACTCATCAGCTAACCGTATCAAGTGCCATGTATCAATTGGGCAAGTACTCAGTTGACTGAGTAGCTAAACAGGTTCTTAAATTGTTACCATTGAAAAGCAAAGGAACCTGAAACTGCTTAACTTTGGCTGGATCATGCTCGGAGTCATTGGTTTGGAAAGAAAAATACATACAAGAGACAACTTGTGCCCAGCATTGCTACAATGAATTAACACACATAAACATAATTGTAATATATTTAGTAGAACCCAACTACTGAAGCACAGCCTTTTTATGACTACAGTTTATGAATTCAGTGCTTACTATGTGCAACTGAGTCTGCCTTCAGCTACTGTAAGATACAATTATATCTAGGAGCCTTGGGGGGAAATGCTGATTAATTAAGAGCATAAACCTGCATATTATTGAGTTATCTGCAAAGTCCTATGAATCCTTAAAGACCAATGAAAATCACTGAGAAGAGGAGGATTCCCCCCCATATCATAGGAGGAACATAGCACCACAAAACATCTTTCCAAGGCAGCTGCCTACCTAGTCACACCATAGACAATCCAAAAGCAATTAACACACTAATTCAAGGCACTTCTGGACATTTTATTTTGTGGGAGACCAATTGGCAGTTTGGAAAACACGGAATTAGACTTCATTTTAAATCTCACTTTATTTTCGTTTTAATTAAGTGACACCAACAGTGTGCATGAACACCCATAACGCGGGGGGTGCTACTGTACATTCTGGAAAGCACACACGTATGTAGATTAAAATATAAGTAGAATGTTATATCTGGGGAAGGGTGCAGTGTAATTATTGCCATTCTATGCCAATGCAAAATCTGAATCACATTGGCTATTTACTGTTTGACAATGCTGTTAATGAGGAAGAATTTCAGCAGCCAAAATTGTGGGGCTGCAAAAAATTGGCAGATTTTGAAACTGGGCACAGATACAAAGCGCTTCTGGATGGCCAACTGGCTCTATTATATTTTCAGCTTGTAGATATTGAGCACATTTCTTCTCTAGGTCAGCCTATGCATAAAAAGGATATTGTTGGACTAAACAGCATATGTGCTTATCCTAGCATGAGTACCTGCACAGTCTTTATACTTGTTCACGAGGACTGACCTACTGTCTTATTCTGAATCAGATCGGTCCATCTGGGTCAATTCTGCCTACTCTGACTGACAGCAGCTCTTTCAATGCCTCCTGCAGATAGATCTCTCTCAGCCTTATTGCCTTTTTCACTGGAGAACAGGATCTGTGATATTCTGCAGGCAAAGCTTGAGACTTACCAATATTCCATAGCCCATCCTAAAGATGACAGTATTAGGACAGAGATGTCTCTCTGGAACAAAACATCCTACTTTTAATCACGAAACCACATTTTCTTTGCTTCGATGCTTGTAAGGAAAATAAAATAAATGAGTCTGAGGTGGGATTCCTTCCACCCTTAAATCAGACAGAGATAAGTGGCTTACAGTGCAATCTTATACATATGTAATCAGAAATAAGCCCCATTGAACCCAATCCTCTCAAGTATAGGATTGTAGCCTCAAAAGCTGGGAGGCACCACTTTCTAGCTGCAAACACTCCTGAGAAAATTATGATGAATCCAGCAGATAGAAAAGTAGAAAAGAGTTCTGAATACCTCACAAATTCAATAATTAAAATTGAATACAATGTAACACTTTTTTTCAATCTTTCCCCTTTTTATTTTTCTGAATATCACTTTTCAGTTCAGATTTTTTAAAACCATCTCTTTCCCCCCCTCTCAACCACAAAACTGTTATTATCACCTCTCCATGCTACTCCTTTCTCTAGCTAAGATTATCACTTCTTTCTTCAAGGTTTGGCTTTTCACCTTGGATTCTCTAATTGGCTTTCCAACCCTCTGATCCTACATTATTTGTTCTCCACAAAACTTCACCCTGTTAATGAATACTTTGACTATACATTTTCCCTTTTCAATCAAATCATTGCAGTCCCATTTTGCCAGACCATTTTCCTTTTTCCAAAAGTTCTTAGATTTCATTTTTATTTTAAAAATACATGAATTTTATAACTCATAGAGCAACTTTTAAATTCCTCTTTGTGTAATAACAATACACAAGAATTAAGTTCTGACTAGATTGTTGATGGTTTACAATGTAAACTTTCCATTCAGACCTCACAGTGGTCAGTGTAGTTATGGCATTATTTTTAATTCTAGTGACATTCCAAACTGGAAGCAACCCAACTGAACACAGTTACAAAAAAAAAAGACATTTGTCAGGGAGAGGGCCATATCTCCATTGTAGAGTCTACGTAATTTCCTATATCCAGTCTCAGGTGTTTCAAAATAGAATGATCTCAGGTAGGAACACTAGAAACGAACCTCTGCTTGAGAACCTAGTTAGGTGCTGCAGTCAGGGTACATAGCATTGGACTAGATGAACCGATGTTCCAGCTCAGCACAAAGTCTCTATGTATGTTCATACAGTGCTCTATTCAGATATTTACACCACACAATTAGATGGTGGGGGGAGTGAAAATGCACAAGAGTTGGCTCCTACCCGTACATCACATGCCTGTTGCTTGGCTCTGCAGTTCAATTTCCATATCTTGAACTTCTACAGCAGGGAGCTCACTATACTTGGGGAGGCTCCCCACACAGTTTAGAATCCCTCACAACCAGGGTTTTATATGGGGATGGAAGAATCTGTCCATTTTGATTCTCTCCATTTCTCCCCTAAAATATGCATTTTTGTAAACATTCTTTGGTTGGAGAATTGCATCACAAAATTTGGATATCTGTAAATTTAGAAGGATGGCTGTTTTTCAGTTCTCATATTGATTCAGAAAGTACAAACATGATCGATTCAGCTTTAAATATGAACTGAACTGAATTTCCCTCCCATCCCAAGTCCTATATCATGTAGGGAAACTAAACAAGTAGAACAAGCTCCCTGCTGAAGATGTTTTCCCCCTCACTCTCTCTCTCTCTCTCTCTCTCTCTCTCACACACACACACACACACACTCATATATACACATATATAGGGGTGGTACTAAAGGGACTACAAAGGTAAAAATATAACATAGAAGGCATAAAATCAGTGTCAGGCTCTACCTTCAGTCCCTCCCAAAGACTCTCTGGAACAAGATTGTTTTCAGAAGTCTCCAGAAAACCAACAAGGAGGAAGCAGAGCAGACTTTTTGGGGTAGGGTATTCCAAAGCTTGGGAGCCACAGCTGAAAAAGCTATCTCCTAGGGATGTCAGAGAATGATGACAGAAACAGAAGCAGAAATTGGCAATGTTCACTTACTCATCCCATGTCCAAAATGGAAATTAATCCAGCAACTACAATTGGTTTTCACTGCTGCTGTTGTTTTCAGTCAGCAAATGATACTAATTGATGATACAGATTTGCATTGTGTTTCCTTTACACTGAAATGAATAGCTTTTGCATTAAAATGAATGGTGTAGAATAACATAATAATATTATTATGTAATGTAAAATCCTGCTACAGCAGACACTGAGCATAGTAACAGAGTTTTGTTGGAAGCCAAACTGCAGTGGAATGGAAACAGTGCTGCACGCAACAAATAGTGGAGGGTGATAGACAGAAAGGCAACCTATTCTTCCCTCCCTGATTCCTTCCTATAGGATTACTTCTTGAAATGTAGATTGTTTTTCTTTGACTTTACTCCCTCTTTCTTCAGTTAGGTTAACCTCATGACTCCATAATGGCCACATGTATCCCTGTACTGAGAATGGCTGTATTTTCCTGGGAGTAATAAACCTTATGTTTCTCTATTCATTCAACTGCCAGTTTTACCAGCCTATTCATTTCTGTACTCTGCTTCTCTCTATATATTAAAAACTCCAGCATTTACATCTCTAGTCAGGATCAATCAGCACATTCCCCTCTTGCCTTCATGCAGCTCTAATCACATGGAGGGTGACTGCCTGAAAAGGCTCAGGACCCAAGTAACATAACAAGCATTTTGAAAAGAATGATCTTTATTAAATCAGTACTGAGACAGAACTTAACTTTCTGATTATATGCAGTGGGCTTCTCTCACACTTGTTTTTGGACATATGAACACATACTTGAGTACAAAAACACACACAAATCATACCAGTTATGAAAATGGTACATGTGAATATTAATTGCTACTTACCTCTATACATATTCAGTGGCACACATTTTTTACTTGCTATATAAACAGTATGAAGGAGAAATAAGAAAAATTGGATAGTAGGCAGAAAGGAGTGCATGTGGCATCTGTCTAGACTTGCCATGCAACAGCTTGTACCTCTTTAATGAAGTGTGTAAACATTTGCATGACAGGAAGAGGAAGTGGGGCACAAACAGCAAAATATCACAGAATCAGTTGACTTTATTTCTTCTCAAGCTAACGCCTGGTTTGGCACCATATTCAAGATTCCTATATTAAACTGCGTTCTACAACTGCTGATTCTGTAAGGCCTATTATGAGTTGCCAATGAAATTTTGCAGAATTTGGAGGCCCCCACCTCAGGTGAACCATCTGAGGAATTTCAAGAGAGGCCAGAAGAGGTTTGATAAAGCTTTAGTGTTATGTCCAGTCATACACCTGCGAAAGGGAGATTAAAAGCAAAGTGGTCCAAAACATGCAACTCTGTTGCTATATTTCAAAAAATATTTCTAATATTTCTTCACAAAATCAATTGACATTCTGTTAACATTCACCATTAAATTAATTCTTCATTCCTTCAAGAATGGCAAACAATTACATATTGATCTTTGGATGTCTTGTGTTTTCATGACTTGTACATTTGAAGGATGCCCATGGTATTAAGCACAATAAGTTAGAGGCATTTCTTAATGTCAAGCTGCCTACCTCAATCTATGCTATTTAAATGGCTTCTGTTCATTTTGTAAAATCAATGAGCACTTACTCTCCCAGTCATGTAGCTCCCCTAAAGTGAAGGAGCAGGAGCAGAAGTTGTCTTTGCATTGCTGATTTGAGGCCTGCTTTTATTTATTTATTTATTATTTGATTATTTGATTTTCAGGCACATTTCCTTACATTATACAAAGACAAAGATTCTATTGCAAATATGACTGCAATGTTGTGAAGAATAATGTTGACACAGAATGCAAACAAACACCACAAAATGGATAATTTTGAACTTATTGTGTTGTATCCAATGTTAGTTCTACTCAGAACAGACACATTGAAATTAATAGACATGACTAACTTAGATCCATTAATTTCAGTGTGAGTAAAATTAACATTGGATGCAATCCATTACTTACGGTATTTTGCTCCTCCTGCACTGATTGATGGAATGTTCAGGGTAGTTTTTATAATGTTGTCCTCATTTGGAGGAGGGTACATGAGATTCATGACATCTCTTTATTTCCAAATGCCTAGTTTGAGCATAAGAGAACAACTGCAAACACACGGGTAGGGTAAACCATCTCTTTCCAGTAACCCAAATTTAGCCCAAATTCTTACTCCCTGAGCACTTGAAGTCCAAGCTGCTTGTGTGGTGCCCTTTCCAAAGGTCTACTGAAATGCTGGCTAACGTCTTGTCTCCAGCAAGGAATGGCTGTCACTGTCAGTATATACTCTTGGTGGCTAAGCCCAAATAGTTTTTAAATACTCCTTCCATGTTAATTCCTTGTTAATGTCTGGATCAGCCAGGCATACTATTTCAGTATTCTACACAAAGATATAGGGTCATATCTAGCAAAGTCATCCTATTAGCTCAAGGAGCCCAAGGAGTGCATTAGGACTTCCTCTCCTCTTTCCATGTGCCCCCACATCTCTTTTGTGGGTCTCCCAACCCTTTGTAGCCTGTTGCAGGGGACATAAGAAAGAGGAAGTCCTTGAGCTAATGGGACAACTTCATTAGATACAACCCAACTATTGCTATTGATGTCTTCATTTAAAGAGACCATGATCTCATATTTTAAATACTACTGTTTCAATGAGTTTAGCTTTGCCTATCAGAGCTTGGAAAAGTTACTTTTTTGAACTACAACTCCCATCAGCCCAATCCAGTGGCCATGCTGGCTGGGGCTGATGGGAGTTGTAGTTTTAAAAAGTAACTTTTCCAAGCTCTGGCCTAGCTTTGAATTTTGTTGTGATGAGGGCTGTGCATTGATAGGATGTTAATTATTTAGCATGTGGTAATCATTTAGCATGTCAAAGAAATGTTACTTTTGCCTTATGTATGAAATATATTGTCAGATTGATTTCAGTTGCTCACTTTAAAAGGCATGGTCTCCAGTTATCTTTGATACTGTATCAGCAGAGCAGACAAAAACCTAACAGGAGTAAAAAAGAAGTAAAATTAGCACTCCACCTTGATATAGGGTACCTAGAGCCATTTTGGACATGACAAAGTGTGTGTGTGTGTGTGTGTGTGTGTGTGTTAGGGATGGAGGAGAATTTCCCTAAAATTGCACTTGTCACTAGATTTCCCTATAGTTCACCTGTTCGTTATCTTTGCAGATCAATCTTATTTGCTATGAGTTTCCACAACTTTTCCCGACATCAGCTTTAAAAAAAGAAGTGGAGAATATGACAACACTGTTATCAATGGCATCTTCAATCTAAACAGCTGAAATGTGAATTCCCTTTAACTTCTGTGTTACTGTCAATAAGGTGATAATGGTAGCCATTAACATTCATTTTTTTTCTTAACCTGTCTCTCCCTTGTATTTGTTTTAAACTCACAGATACAACAGCTATTTACACAGCCACTGTCTGTCAGATGTGTCTGCTTAATGACCTAGGGCCATGGGAGGGGACGGGGGGGTTGAGAAGGAAGAAAAATATTCTTAAATCCTAACAAGGGTCATCGATTCTTTGGCATGTTAATACTTGCTGTGAGTCCTTTTAGTGTGAGAGTGATTGTAATATTTGTGTGAATTTATGTGTAGTCTCACAGCTCTGTTTGTGTAAGGCACTAGATGTGGGTACACTAGCCACTTTGTAAACTACCTTCTCTTCCCCCTGTGAAGTGCCCTTACCTCCTCTCCCAAAGTTGCCATTAGTCAAAGGGACCCCAGTAAGGAGGGACCAACTTAAAAGTAGTTATGCCCCATGCCCAGAAGAAAGGCTTCACTGGCTCCTCTACTGAGGCATGAGGCCACGCAGCAGCAACAGAGGCAGTGGGCACAATAGCACCAGTGAACCCTCCATTCAACTTCCAGGCAGAGGACAGATAGTAAATCTGAGGTGAGAGATTAGGGTTGCCATATTGCCCGGTTAGCCAAGTTTTACCCAGATTATAGCCCTGCTACCCAGTGCCTGCTTAGCCCCCTAGGTGGCCTGGATTTTCAGGGCAGTTGGCAAGCTGCAGAGACTGGTGAGGAGAAAAGAAGAGAGGCATGTGGGGAGGGCAAGGTGGGTGGTGCTCAGGGCCAGCACCAGCCTGTCCTGGGCCCCGGCACATGCACACATGCACACACCCACACACACATGTTCCACCTACCTACCTTTCCCTTGACATAAATGCTGGTTGCGCTGCGGGTGCAACCCTGCCATCAAGTAAGATGGCAGCCGAGGCTTCCCTAAGGGGCTGATGCCTCCACCACTTTCTTGGTTGATGACAAACATGCATGCTACATGCGCACATCCCTGCCATCAATCAGCCTCTTAAGGAAACCTCGGCAGCCATCTTGGTTGATGGCAGGGTTGCTCCTGCAGTGCAACCAGCATTTAGGTGGAGCATGCAGGAGGGCATCGCAGGACTGCACAGTGGGGTGTGTGTGTGCCTGGAAACTCCCTCTTGTGAACTGCGGCAAGGTCGGGAGCCTGGATTTGTGGGACTGGAATATGGAAACCCTATGAGAGATACACTCGATGAGCAGTTATCTGCCTCATTTACATTTGAATTGAATCTGCAGGGGCATATCTTCCTCATTCCTGTAGTGGACCTATGGTTGCAAACTCCAGCTCCCAGGATATCTGGGATTTGGTAGCAGTCATCTATCTGTACTAGCACCAATGGGCAGGTGTGTGCTGGCACAGTGTGCAAGAGAAAATCAAGGCCTGTGCCCTAAATGGGTGAATAGCAGAGAGAGAAAAAATATTAAGAAAAAACATGAAGCAAGGAATTTAAAGGCGTTTTTGCTTTTTCTAAACCACTAAAGCACTGCCAAGATATTTGCCTTGCTTCTTTAATATTTTCCAAAATTGTTCCTGACATGACAAGAATTGAGTCTCTGCCAAGCTTGATTTATTGGTATATAATTAGATGGGTAAGACGCATTATTCAACTCCCCAAACAAAATTCAAATATCTAATTCAAAGAACCATCACCTGAGCAGCTAGGAGCTCTGTCTGCATAATGAAATCCCTTGCTGCCTTTTAAATATCCAGGAAATGTAATGAGGACATCTTAGAATTAATAAGAAAGCTATTCCACCATTAGTTGTAATACCTACTGTAGTGCCTTTAGCAAAACAGTTCTTTGCAAAACAGAACACTTAAAAAAATGACAGTAAACACTAATTTGGACATAAACTGGAAGGAAATTAAAATAAGGTGTTTCATGAGGAAGGAAGGAAGGACTGAGCCACTGGATCCCAAGCAGGCCCCACTGCTATTACCTGATGGCATTGGGCCCAATCCAAGCCTGATCACTACACCAGTTCCAAGGTGATGTTGCTGAGATGCAGGGATCTCCCTGTCCTCCCACCTTCTGCCCTGGCTGGCTTGAGCAACAGGGCTAGGATGTTCTAGTAAGTTCCTCTGGGGCCCACTGGGGTTAGAATTGCTCTGCCCAACAGGAACTCTTCTGCAAGGTTGGAAAATATGCTGAGTAGCTGTTATACTTAAGAAATGATTTGACAACAATAATATTCAATAGATATGGTTGACATAATTGGCTGAAGGACTGGAAGGTCTTATTTTATGTCCAATCTTGCTAGCTATCTTAGCTTAAGTTCAAATCGATACAGGGAGCTATACGTTACTGAAGTCATTCTTTGGAGCTGCAAACAACAAAACCCAGAAAAATATTATTCAAGGAAGAAGAGAAATATTGTTGTAAAGAAATAGCAAAATAAAAAGATCTTGAAGGCTGTAAATCAAATAAATATTTGAATCAACTCAAATACTAAATAAGACTTCACCATATGATCCAGGAGAAAGGGAAATCCTGTTTATACAGCCACAGGAGTGGCTGTATACTATGGCCAGCATGGATTTTTCACATTCTGCAATGTTAAATTGAAAATACCCCCATGCAATTCTGATGCCTCCCATAAGCTCATTTCAAAACAAAACCTTACAAAACTTACAGTCCTGAACTCAGAAATGCTTGCTTAACAACCCTCTACATTTTCATGGCGATACACAAAACAGTCAGAGAGAATAGAGTTCAAAGTCTAAAAAGAGAGGAAAAAAGCCCAGCACCTTTTTGGACTTTTCTCTCTCAGAGTTCTCATAATGTGTTGAAATTCATTAAAAATCATCCATGTTCACAGAGTACCTGTAATCCTATTACTGACCTTGCCCCATACTCTGACCTTCAGTCATGGCTTCTCTCAAAGAATCCTGGGAAGTGTAGTTAGTGAAGGGTGCTGAGAGTTGCTAGGAGATGCCCTGTTCCTCTCACAGACCTTCAGAGTGGCTGACTGTTAAACCAGTCAGGCCACTGAAGCTCTGTCAGTGGAATAGGAGTCTCCTCTCAGCACTCTTCACAAACTACACTTCCTAGTATTCTCTCAGGGAAGCCATGACTGTCTCAAGTGAAATCAAAATCTGGTGTGGGTGTGGCCCCCTGATTAGCCAAGCCAAGAAGCTGTGAGTTTGGCTTTTAGAACACTGACAGTTGGTTCTGACTGAGCATGCCGACACTATCACTCAGTTCAATGCAAAATTTCTTAAATTAATTAAAAATAAGCCAGGCATTTATTTAAAAGATGCAGGTCAGAGTATGGGGCAAGGTCAGTAATAGGATTACAGGTACTCTGTGAACATGGCTGGTTGTTAATGAAATTCAACACAATATGAGAACTCTGAGAGAAAAAATCCAAAAGGGCGCTGGGTTTTTTTATTCTCTTTTTAGATTTTGAACTCTATTCTCTCTGACTGTTTTTTGTATCACCATGGAAATGTAGAGGGTTGTTAAGCAAGTGTTTCTGAGTTTAGGACTATAAGTTTTGTAAGGTTTTGTTTTGAAATGAGCTTATGGGAAGCCTCAGAATGGCATGGGGGTATTTTCAATTTAACATTGCAGAATGAAAAATCGCCGCTGGCTATAGTATACAGCCACTCTCGTGGCTTTCTGGTGCTTTGTATAGTCCCAATTCAAAACAAAAAGTTACAAGTCTTATACTGTTGGATTCAGAATTCCTTGCTCTACAACTCTGGAAGTTTTCTTGGTGATACACAACCCCCCCCCCCCGGAGAATCCACAGGTTAAAGTGAAAAGCGGGAGAGAGAAAAACAAGAAGCCGTTGGGACTTTTTCTTGAGAAATTGTCATAATCTGTTGTTGTTGATTACAACTGAAAGATGTTACCAAATTCTTCCAAGGTACACAGGAAGTGTATTGGACTGTGAAAGACCAACCCAAATGGTGTTTGCATTTTGACAAATTTGTAGGGCAGTACAATATCTCAGAGAGGAGGTCAGGTCTCCTGCTCCCCTGGTGCATTCACTATAGCTGCCCAATTTCCCTGCTTTTTAAAGTTTGATAGAAATATCTGTGGGCAATAGGTACATTTTAAACCGCAAGGTTTTTTGCCTATGAATGAATAATTATTGTTTCCCATCGCATGAGTGGGTTACAATACATCCTCAGTTCAGTTTTCTATGGGGGATTTAAAAAAAAATACCTACATAACAAGCCTATCAAGGAAACCATGGACTGTGTCACACATTCAAAGTCTGACAGAATGTTTGACCTTAATTCTTTATTACAGCCCAAGGACAAAATAGTCTCATTATAAGTTCCTTTTCCCACAGTGGACTTCTATGCTAGTTACCATGTGCTGACCCTGCATGCCTATCCTTAAACAGACAGGACATATTTTTAAAGTTATTTTTATTTTATGTAGAAATATAACACAGAAATGCCTGTCCCACCATTCTAATGCCTATATATAATATACTGTATTATTCTACTTTTTTCTAAAATAAGTTACCTTCTATGTTTGGAGTGTGTAGTTGTCTGTTTTGTATCTACTTGGCAGGCTCTTCTGGAGATATAGAGAATTAAACTTACCCATTCAGATGTTACTCCAGGCACTGTTTTCTGCCATTGCTTTGGCTATTGTCCTTCTCTTCTGAGCTGATCATTTGGTTTTGGTCCATCACTCTGGGGCTTTTATGTTCTGGCTCCATGCCAGGTAATAGATTCCCATCTGCCAAAAGAAAAAGTTGTTTTGCTGGGCTTTTCTTTCTTTCTTTCTAATTTACAAGTGATTTAGTAAAAAAAGAGATTTTTTCCCCCTAAGAAATCGTCCTGAAATAAAGTTTGAGACCTCTCTGGTTTAAGTCAATTACTCATGGATCCGTTTGTCATTATTGTTTCCAGATTTCTCTGCAATACGATTAATTTCAAGCTCCTAGCTGCATGAATTCCCTTTAGCTCTAGTTGTTTCTACCCAAGATCTCATTATCTCCTGGCTTCCAACTGCCTGGGTTCATATCCTTTTTGGCTGCAAATATTTTACATATAAAAATTGAACCACATTCTTTTATTGCTCCAGGGTTAATTTCAAGAGATTTAAAATATGGTTTTAAAATATGTAAGAAATTAACACATGCACAAAAGGAGTGTTTGGTGGAGGAAGGTATTAAGGCTGGATTGAGATGTGTGGTTTATTGTGTTATTTTTCCTGATTATAGTTATAATGCTTCTGCCCTGATTTCTAATGTTCCTTTCACATTGTAGTACCAACTGTGCAGGGTTTTTTCATCAATATATTGCCATGTTGTGTTAAATTTCATTCATACCAGTGGGCATAGTGTGACACAACAGTGGATGTTATTGGACATGTCACCCTCCTCCACTTTTTATGAGCATGGGCACTTCTGTATGCCACCCCAAATTTCATTACATGAATAGTGGTGCTGTGTTCCCATGAAAAATGCAGGGGAAATGAAACACCAAATTCCTGCAATATTTTGGGTTAATGAGTTTCCAAACTTTTTTTGGGGGGGGGAGCAATTAACACAGAAATGAGTGCTAAACATCCATTTGATTCTATTAGATTTCCAGTAGTGTTTTTACATCATATGAAAGATGACATAAAATTAATAGGTAAGGAAATGCTAGGAAAATGGAATAAAGTACAGTCAGAATGCAGTTATATAAACCATACAAGAACCCAAAATGTTCTTATTTATTATTTTTTAAATACATTTGAAACCACCAGTTATCAATTCTGAGTCAGTGTGAATTGCTGCCGTTGTATGGAATCTATTTTGCCTCCTTCAAATGCTTGGACAGATGGCATTAAAACAGCCTGATGATCACTTCATACTAGTTGGCAGCTCCAATGCAAGTGGCTGGAATCACACAAGACTCCCAGCAAGCTTGCTGTCTGGCAGCACTCATGCAGAGATGTCTCTTGAGATGAGTAGCTACCTCCAAGGGTAGACTGCATGTAATTGCCATCGAGGAATCATGGGGCCATTGGGCCCAGGCAGTGGTTGCCTGGCAGAGGTCTTTCTTGGCATACCATTAGATATCCTTTTCAGTAGAGATTCCTGTACCAAAGACCTCCTGAATGCACAGCACATGCCCAACCAGTGAAGCAGAGGTGGATATCCTGTGCCCCCCCCAGATGTTGCTGGACTATGACTCCCACCATCCTTGACCACTGGCCATGATGGCTAGGGCTGATGGGAGTTGGAGTCCAACAACATCTGGAGGGCCACAGGTTAGCCACCAGTGTGCTAAAACATAGCCCATTCCTTATTACTTAGTGACTGCCAGCTAGTACAAAACTGCCGTCTATATTCTTGTACACCTCCCCAATCTCCGAGCGGTGAGATCTCAGGGGTCCCTGCGCTCATCCAGGGTTTGGTTTCGTTTGTGAAGAAGGTCAGTGGAGACTGCAGTGTCTTTATGAAATACGGTTTATTTATTTACACACATTCCAACCTGAGCTTAAGATGGAGGGGTTCAAGGTATCAGTAGACCAATATCCAGCTTTTCCATCAGTGTTACAGGAGGCATCCTATAGCCATGAGGCAGAGAGCCAGTCTCTCTGCCTGCCTCCAGTCTCTAGGCATTCTCTAGACACAACTAAAAACACAAACCTCTCCTAGGTTCCAGGAGGGGGGGGAAGACTTTCCTGAAGAGTTTCAATGACAAAAGGATCTTCCTGGCTCATTCATCAGTTGGTGGGCACCTAATAGGCCCATTAACTACCTGGCCACTGTATTAGCTTAACAAAGGAGTCTCATCTGACCAGCAGAGTGAGTTCTTCATTCCAAGGCACAGGATTCCAAATCAGAGGCTGGAAAGGGGACCCACAGGGATCATCCATTCCAACCCCCATGCTCATAACACCATCATGGAAGTTATACTGAATAATTATGTATAAATAATCACTATGTAAAGAAGCAACCATATGAAAAGTTTGATCAAGACTACCACTCTATGGAGGGTGAGCCCCACTGAACTGCACCTATGGAGGGTGAGCCCCACTGAACTGAACGGGGCTGAGTAGACATGCACAGGATTGCACTGATAGGGAATTTACCTAACAATATATCCACATTTGCTGAACAGCGTCTAGGATGGTTGGCAGTTGGACAGCATTAATATTTGCATGCCTCTTTTAAGGTTTGAATCTTTACTTTTTAACCCAGAATTAAGCCACAATTGGTAGACATCTATTATTTTGTATCATTTCAAGTTTTACAATCATGTCAATAGCATCTTACAACGTTGGTTTCTAGTCAGCTAAAGATCATTACTAACTGTGAAGATTTCTTTTTTGAGCAGTATTGGCTCTGATTCAGTTCAGTTTAATGGTTTTGCAATCACACTACCTACCAACAGATAGGTAATGCAGAGCTTTCTGAACTTTATTAGTATACCTTGGAAATATTTCATGTGTATTATACGTAGTTTTTCATGTATTTTGTGTTGCTTGATGAGCTACAATACAAATATTTTACACTGTATCCTGTTTAGTTATATAATTTTCACTGTTGTGTGCTTTATACATCTCAGGGATGCACAGTTTCGTTTATTGGTCTGTGGGTTGTCTACTTTTCTTTCCTCTCCTTTATTTTTCCAGTAGTGTATTAGATGGCAGCATTTCTCATTCGGTATAAAATGTCTCTCTATAATCTATATTTTTGTAACCAGTGATTTACCCACCTATAGGAGATAGGGTAATAGCTCCTCTATATATAAAATAAAAAGTTGTCCCTGATGTAGCAAATCATGATGCATGCCTGGCTCACTTTTTCTCCTTATTTAAGGTAAAAAGCACAAGAAAGACTTATTATGCATAAAGAGACACTGAGCTGTCAAAGGATAAGGAATCTCAAGTGCCAGACTAATATTTCCAGATGCTTGGGGAATCAGGCGGAGACTTCAGACACATACCAAGGCTGTGATAAATAATTTTCTCCATCAATCGCTCCTCGGGTGCCTCCTGATTCTCCTTTGTAAATTACTATTTTATCAACCAGGAAATTATGCCTTATGACTTTTTTCTCTTTACAGCTGGGAGAAGAAAGGCTCCTTCGAGCAGCCACATGATCAGTAGGGAGAGGCAACCAACAGAGGCAGCAAGGCCTTTGGGATACTAGCAAAAACAAGCTACTTCTTCCTTTGGCTGATTGGCAGTTTGTTCTAAATCCCAGGCGTGTCCTCTCATCATGTCTTCAGTTCATGCATATTTACCCAATCAGTATGATAACTTTATTTCCCTTTACTCCATGGGTGGGGAAACTCAGGCTCGGAAATGAGTGTGGCCCCCCAGACCTCTCTATTCTGCCCTCCGGCTATACCCCCTCCCAGGGCCACACCTCTTAGAGGCTCTGCTCCATGTCATCCTTGAGTGCTTTTTCCTGGCCGGAATGTCCCCTTGAACAGGGATAATGCCTCTTGCTTGTCTGGATGGAGAGGTGTGTGTGCAGAAACCTCTAGCTTTTGTAAAGCTGGAACAAAAGCCTTGTTCTTTTGCTATACCCACCTTTGCCCTTGCCCACCACCAGCATGCAACCTCCAGAAGGCTGCCCACAAGGCAGTGCAAAAAAGGTTCTCCATCCCCATCTTGCCTTCCTCACAACCATGTTAGATGTATCCTGTGCCAGCTGTGGCCCATCAAGATAGACACATCCCACCCATCACGTATTATGGCCTGCCAGAAAAAGTGGCAGCTCTTCAAATTTGGACAGGCTAATCCTCATGCAGATCAAGCACATTTATTTGAGTGTTTTCTACCATTTTTTTTCATCTGCTCCTATCCTAATACAATACAAAGTTGGGAAGGAGCAGTGGAACTAGAACAGTCAGCTGCAAAATAGGGCACGGTTCTTCGAGCTGCAGAGTTTAGCTTTAGTTCAGGTTCAGGGAATCTTTCACAGCCATAGGGTTATATTTTCTCCTGGTCAACCTTTCAGGGACCATGTACCAGTAGTGGCCGTGGCCAGAGGCAAAAGTGGGCAAAGTAACCAATGTGACTCTTTTACACATCAGACTGCATTCCAGCCAAGCAAGCTGCAGAGGTTTCTACACATGCCTCCATCCAGGCAAGCAAGTTCAAGACCACATTCCAGCCAGGCAATGGTGCTCAGTGAAGCTATGGGACAGAGAATGGTGTGATCTGGGAAGAGTCCTGAGGGCCAGATAAAGGAGGGAGTTATTCAGCATTCAGGTCTGACCCCCCCACCCCCTGTTAAGGTAGAAGGAAAGGCAGTTGACAGATTTAGATGCAAAATTATCCACACCTACTTGTCTTCGGTGGGGGGTTGCTGGTTTTAAATAGGACTTGTTCCATAACAGAGGTGGTTGAGGACAGGCTTGCAGCTTTAGGCTGCGACCTTCCTTTTACCTATTTGGGAGTAAGCTCCACTTAATTCAAAGGGATTTACTTCTGAGTAGGCATGCATAGGCATGCACTGTTAATTGGAACTCATATTGGAATTCATAGCCAACTCCTCTGCATGTTTACTCTGAAGTAAGTGCAACAGTGGGGTTTATTCCTAGGTACCTAATATTGCAGCCTATTTCTCAGTGGGATTTACTTTCAAGTAAGCATGACTGTGCAAACTTATTTAGCAAGTAGATATGTTTAGGATCACACTATACACAGTGCAGCCTTAAACTCCTATAATCTAACTCTCACCAGCGTATAATATTATTTTTGCCAACAATTAGAAAGTGAACATAGAATCCAAAATTCTAGCATGTCAGTCCAAAACCTCAGCTGGTCAGCTGCAAAATAAACAGTGCTATATCACAGTGGCTATTTTTGTTGTCATTTTGCTTCCTTCCTATTCCAGTTTTCAGTAGCTGAATACATTATTTGTGATGATACTCACTCCAACCAAACACTGAAAACCAGTAAAGGGAAGATCATCAAAGTAATGTGATATTTCTAAGCCTGTTACATATTGCATTTCCAATGCAATTCTCTCATCCCCCAGTGGTCTTGGGCAAGTCATCATCTCAGACTCACCCCACCTCTGTAAAATGGGAATAATAGTTATTACATCACTGGTAGGGTGGCCAAATGCAAAAGAAGGCAAAGATCTTTTAATAATTGTATAGAAGAGGGACATTTTAGCAAGCTACACCTGCTGAAATTCCTTCTGGAAAACTATTAAAAGTGCAGGACACTTGCCTTCATTTGCATTTAGCCACTCTAATCACAGAATTGTGACAATGATCAGTTAAAGATGATATAGCATAAGAACACATTTTGCAAACTGTAGAACCTACAGTTTCAGATTGTACAGCATTTCATAGCACAGACCAGAATTGGTAAATCCTCTCAGTGTACACAGAAGACAGTCACAGAAATATAGAAACCAGACACAAACCCAGCTGTATAGTCAGTCACAGCCAAGCCAAAACTTCTTAAAATATTTTTTCTGATAATTTCCTTTTTTAACCCTTCCCCCATTTTTAAAAAAAGTCATTTTGCCCAAAATGTTATTTTCCATCATTATTGTTTGGCAGGCATCACTCCCCCCCCTCACTCAAATGCCATAGAACAATGCTAGGACTAGAGAATGGGAAAGATACAAAATAATGGCTAGGGTGCCAACATGGTTGCCACTGTTTCCATTGGCAGCACCAAAAAAAGGGTGTGTGTGAAAAGAAAACTTTCTAAATGCCAGATGAGGAGCCCGACTCCAATGGAACTGCATTTGTCCTTTTCCTAGAAAATAAATAGTGAAGCCGCATCACCAATTTCACTGCCTGTAAATGGGGAACAAAATTTTGGGAGGCCACATTGCTCTTCTGAAGCAAATGTTGAGATTCTATGTGAAAGAAGGGATGGATGAATCAGCCTGCCACAGTTCCACATCAGTTAGCCATTTTTTAAATAAAATGAAAAAGGACACACAACAATTTGTCAGCATTTTAATGCATTTCTCCTAATGTACACATTTTGCAGGCAATTTCTCCCAACATAATACAAGCAGTGAATTCACTTTCACAGAATTTTGCAATTTTATGCACACTTTCCCCTAATATATGCATTTGTGCAGAGCTTGGAAAAGTTACTTTTTTGAACTACAACTCCCACCAGTCCAATCCAGTGGCCATGCTGGCTGGGGCTGATGGGAGTTGTAGTTCAAAAAAGTAACTTTTCCAAGCTCTGCATTTGTGTACATATGCAGATTGAGCACCGGTTACCAGGATTTGGATGAACCACTCAGTTTTCTCTGACAGCAGTGGGAGTGCCCCACATCTTTGCATTTAAGGCTGCAATCCTATGCCTACTTATTGGGAGTAAGTGCCGATGAACTGAATGGGACAACACATATGGTTTTCTTCTTATACACTGGGGATGGGGAGTTTGTGGCCCTCTTGAAGTTCCTGGAGTACAGTTCCCATAATTCATAGCCACTGGCCATGCTGGCTGGGGCTAATGGGAGTTGGAGTCCACCAATATCTAGAAGATAACCTACACATATTATACACCTTTATCCAGGAGAAAGCTGCATTGAACTCAATGAAACATACCCCTGAGTTGCGTAGATATGCCTGGAATTGCACTGAAGGGTGGCAAAGCTATGCCCATTTATGGAGCAAGATCCATTGAACACAGGATGACTTACTTCTAAATAAACATGCCTAGGATTGCAGCAGGAATATTATATTCATTTGTACTCTTCATAGAATTGGGGCACATCTTCTCTTCCCTCTTGCATTTTCTTTGCTTTTGGGCCATATTGTGCATAAGTGGGGTTTGTCCTCCCTCTGTACTTATGAAATTGATGAAACTTTGCAAACAGTTGTATTTAACTAGATCCTACTTAGAGTAGACCCATTGAAATGAATGTATCTAAGTTAGTCACCTCTATTAACTTCAGTGAGACTACTCCAAGTTGAACTAGCACTGAATACCGCTCAAAGCATGTACAGCATTTTCTGACCAAGTGGGCTTCAAAGGTTTATGCCGCAATAAATCTATTAGTATTTTATGTGCTCAGGGGCTCTTCTGAAATTTATGAGACTTGTGAATATGCTTGTCATCTCCTGACCAATCATAAATGTTTATGCAAAGCAGCCAGTTACTGTTTCTTATGCCTGCCCACCTGTCTGTAGTGCTGCATGTGTTTTTCCCCACTGAGCTTTAGAAATTTCATTCAGCAATTCAGTATATTTGTTGAACCTATATTCTTGCCTCAGCTTTCTACTTTGAAACAGAAACAAGAAGTACTTTGCACAAGCTAGTTTAATTTGCTCCTCCAAGAATGTTCTTAGAGGTAACACTGTCTTTTGTGGGGGACTGTGCCATATCTAACACACAGCACAAGCTTGCTCAGAGTCCCTAGGACATGTGATAATCCAAAATGAGTGAAGAATGCAAGGCAGACCTGAATTATGCCATTCTATAATTAAAGATATTGTTGAAATGTGAATCAGTAGTTTTCAAATAAAACTCAGTGACAATGGCCATAAGAAACATATTATCCTCACCACTGTAGACATTGCCTGTCACTCTGTTGCTCTTTGCCTTCTTTGCCCAGATAGTGTTATTCAGGAGAGGGATTTTAGAGCCTCCTATTTAAAAAAATTAAAGCGACCAACTTGAAGGAAATGTTGGGTTTATTCTAGCAAATTATGTAAGTCCAAAATTATTAGGGCCAGGTTGCGAGAAAAGACAGCCAAATCTTGAATCCAGATCTGAAGGGTGTGCTATTCAGTTCAGGGCTTATACTAGGGATGAGAAACCTGCAGCCTTCTGGATGTTAATGGGCTCCAACTCTGGCCAATGGAGTCCAGGGGGCCACAGGCTTTACATCCCTGGCCTATGCAATCACAAACAAGAACAGAAAGCTGGTAGAGCTGAAGTAACAACAAATAGAATGCACTGTGGTGTTGACAAAGCCAAAGCAGCATGCCTAGTTTCCATTATGTATAGCAGACCTGGTCAATACAGATGCTTAATAGTACCTGGCCAATCATAGAACTAGCTATTACCCATCTTTATTCCCTCTTGCCCCTGAAGAGGACTCTGTGGCCTGATGCTCACAAAAAAAGGGGGGACACAAAAGACACACATTTGCACAAAATTTCCTTATGCTAATGTATATGTACAGGTGCAAATTTAAGAATAACAACTATAATGTAAATAAACATACAATACATCTCATTGGAGAGAGGAAGACTGTGTGCCTGTTTACTCTGCTGCCCAAGGGCTAAGCACTAACAGGTAAATTCAAGACCCCTGCTCTCATTTCTTATGGTTGTTTATTCTTCAAATCAGACTTTGACTGGGTAGACCTTCAAAAAAGAGGACTAATTCAAATATAGGACTGTTCTCTGACACCCTTTCTGACAGCCAATGACACATAACCACAAGAGGTAAGAACAAAACTTAAAACATTGGGTGAAGCAACACCAATACAACAACCTTCAATATAAGCAAGTAGAAACACACTCTCACACTCTCTCACTCTCTCTCATCATGGCCCCACGGGCAACATTTGGCAGGATTGGGAGAATGGGGAGAGGGCTGCAGATGTTGAAGAAGGGTCTAGTGCAGCCTTTCCCAACCAGTGTGCCTCCAGATGTTGTTGGACCACAACTCCCATCAGCCTCAGCCAGCATTGCCAATGGTCAGGAAAGATGGGAATTGTAGTCCAGCAACATCTGTAGGCACACTGGTTGGGAAAGGCTGGTCTAGTGAGACCACAGAGAAATCCTTCCCCAAACCCCTATCCGTCATGTGTCCAGTGGTTCTGTTAGCTTTTTTGCTGAGGTAAGCTTCAGCATCCCTCCTTGCCTGTAATGGAGAGTGAGGAATGTAGTCTACCACCCCCACTGGCACCTAGCCCTAAATTATTCATGCAACAACCAGGCCTTAATGACTCTGCTGAACCATTCCACAGAGATAAGAACGGGGAATCTCTCACAGAGACAGAGCTGACAGTTTTCCCAAGGTCATGCAGAGGAAAGAAGAGACAGTTACAACATGATAAATTATCCTCTTTTCCCAGGAGAAGCCCCTACCTTGCTTCAAAGACTGGAAATTAGAGTGCCCACCCATCTCTCTTTTATTTGGAGTGTCTTGGGGGGTGACAGTTTTGCTGCAACAATTTTCCATTGCTTCCACAGCTGCTGGTCCATGCTTAGTATTTTGATGCTACGTTCCTGTGCTAATCGCTGGAATAAAACTGTATAAAACCCAGTCTTCAAGTCCTGAATCTGCTTCTGTCTTTGAGAGCCAGGACATCCAGCCCTGTTCACACCTCCCAGAAAGCACATACAAATACATAGGAGATCACACTTACCCACTTACCCTCCCATGGCACACATTTGCTTGATGACAGAACATTTAAATGGCAATTCAATGCAAGTAGGCCTGATAGCCTCCAATCCTCATGTTACATAAACACACCAATTTTGCATTCTATTGGGTCTGTGCAAGTTGGACTTTATGCACACAAGCACTGCTTATATGATGTAAAATAAGGCACTGTAAAATAAGGCAGATCATGGCTGCCATAATGAGTTATATGAGCTTTAGTGCATGTGCAAATATTTTTTTCCTACTAAACGACTTTTTTTTTTTGCTACTGAATATAAGTTGTGGGCATCCACGCATCATAAAAGTGCTAATTTAGATATTTGTGATTTCTGCCATCTTGATCCTGAAATCATATGCTCTGCTGAATCTTCTGTGGTCCTGAGCAAAGATTATACCTCCCTCCATCATGAAAGAAGCCAAGCACTTGATAACAAACTAGCAATAACCAAGAATGTTTTCACATATATTGGTCATTATAAATGTCTGCTTTGCCATCTGGTGCCTGAGATTTCCATGCCAGTTGTTCCAATCTCTTGTGGCCTTTGGGGAGACCAAAATTTGCTAAAGGCTCACACCACCATGCAGATCTTGCCCAACAAAGCTTGTGGAACAGATGGAGCTCTCATTCAAGTTAAAAAAGGACAGCTGGTGGGATTGTGCCGTAAACTGCCAACAGGGCCTAGCAGGAGTCAAAATACAATCTCTCCAAACTCAGCCATCATTTTCTGATGATCCAAAGTTTTCTTCTCTTTAGGTTTAATCTACAGCTCTGACTTGCACAACTGCAATTGACAGCTGCTTGCTTCACCCTCAGTTTTCCTCCTTAAAGCTGATCAACCTCCCTTAGTGGTTTTTTCAGGAAGTTCACCACTGAGTCTAGATAGGAGGCCAATCTTACAACTGCATCTTACATGTTTCAGGCTACCAGGAAAAACTACACATATCAGCAGGCAACTAACCAAGCAAGTTCTCCCAAAATCACACATCTCTCCAGCTTAGGCCAGATGCTTTGTTCTCCCTCCACTGTGGGAGACAGTATGCTTCCCAATACTAGTTCCTGGGAATCACAAATGGGGAGAATACTCTTATACTTAAGTTTGGCTTGCGAGTTTTCCATAGGCATCTGCTTGGCCACTTTAAGAACAGGATGCTGCTGGGAACAGATGCTGGACTAGATGGTCCTTTGGCCTGACCCAGCAGGGCTCTTCTTATGTTCTTAGATAGCAGGTTAATTATCCCCAGCCTCCCCAGCCATTTTTCCAGCTCCCATCCCTGTGAAATGTGGCTGGAATCAGGATGACGGTGACAAGATCTGTTACCTCAAACCTCTACAGCCAAACAGAAATGGCCTCTTGGAATTCTCCACCCTATTTGTGGGCAGGAATACTAACGAAAAAGTTTTACCACTTTTCTCCAGAGTTGGGACTCACAATTAGAAGTAGCACAGCTTTTTTTTATCCACCCCACCCCCAATGTTTTTACGCTGCAGGTGGCTACAATAGTGACCGTGCTGGCCACCTGAAACATCTTAAAAACAATATATCTTTTAAAACATATTTTTTTAAAAAATTAAAAACTTATCCCCCCCCCCAAAAAAAAATAATGGTGCAGAAGAGCCATGGAAATTCTGTGAAGTGTCCTTCCCCCCCCCCCCCCCCCGGACAGAAAAAGAGAAAAATCTCAGATACTTTCCCGGAAAAATGCCTTCTGAGACATTTTAACTCGGCTCCAAACTTAAACCATCTATGCACATGAACTCAAACAACCATTTATGATGAAGTAACTCATTACAGTTGTTGCAACAGTCACCTTGCAAGCTGACCACTTGTTTTATCCTGGCAAGTAGTGAGGAAAACATTACCATGTTCACCGATGTGCAATCAAAAACCTAGGGAACTTGGGTAATTTTCTTTATCACTTAGCCAGATGTTACAGATGACCCACAGACCTGCCTGGTTGTTGCTACTTGGTAAATGGTTGTCTGTATTTACCTGATTTACAGTAGGGCAGAGGTGGGGAACCTCTAGCCTGTGGGCCTAATTAGGCCTGGCATGTGTCCCAAATTGTCCCACAAAGCTGTTTCCCTTAAATCATGGCCATCTGCCCCACATCTGACATCATACGTGACATCAGATGTGGGGCAGGTGGAGACACGGATGCTAAGTAATAATCAGGAGCCTTAAAAGTGCTCCCAAATGTTCCTTGGCAAGTGCAGCTTCCTATCAATGCTGACTGAGAACTTTGCAGCACAGCCTATCCCAGCAGTCTTCCTGTAAGCACCAAACTGCTGATCAGCCTTTACAGGAAGCCCAAAACAGGGCTTGCTGCAAGTGCAAGTATCCCTTAGAAAGTCCTGCGCTCCTGTCAAAATACCCTGGGGAGAAGGGATGGATCTTCATCAACTTTGCCAGGCAATCCACCTGTCAACCACATCATGTCACTATGGGCAGACTATAGGTCATTATGACATCATATGACTGACAGGTGGGTTGCCCCACCCAACTGGCAAAATCCCTTGCACTTGCAAAGTCTGCCTCACACTGATTCTTTCAACATCCAGTTCGGAATCAGAGCTTGAAAGGAGGAGGCACAGGGAGGCTTGGAAAACCTGCCCCATGCTGATCCCTTCAACCTCCAGAAAGGATTTGCATGGTGTGGGCTTTCAAAAAAAAATGGGTCTACTTGTTTTTGCTGTGCATGCAGGCCTGCCCCCCCCTTCATTGCTGCATGATGGAGTGGACCTGCCTTCATTAATCCCATTAAATTCCCTCATCTGAAGCGGCCTGGCCCTGCTTCTCACTGCTGCAAGGATCAGAGACTGTTCTTTTTCAAAGCGTGAAGGCTTTAGCTTCTGGCTGCTAACCAATCAGAAGCAACCAACAGAGGTCCGGCACCATGTTACTCACTTTCAAAGTCTCTTAAAGTGAACTGACTCCTTCATTATTAGGGCAACAGCTGTCAGCATTCTGCTGTCTGCTTCCTAACCTTTTAACATAGAGTAGGGCCCTCCAGATGTTGTTGGGACCCCAGCAAAATCATCATTTGCTATTGGTCATGCCTGCTGGGGTTGATGGGAGTTGGAATCCAGCAATATCTGGAGAGCCACAAGTTACCCATTCTTGCTCATTCTTTAGTAAAAAAGCCAAACTGTGGGTTTTTTTTTTTAAAAAAACAAGAACAAAATAAAATCCAACAACCAGACATCACACCCATCCAATTTTATATTGTTCATGGTCCATTGTGGCTTCGGACAATCACTGTTACAACACGTCAGGATTTTTGTTTGAACGCTCAAAACTGAATCTTTTTTTTGGGGTGGGGCTTTCTATTCCAAACTTTTTAATAATGGTTAAAGGAGAGAAAGTACATAAATGTTTGGTTTAAGTTTAATTTCTTGGAGTTTTGTGAACTCTCCTCTGGGGCCTACAAGCTGCCTCTGGGTTCAACAAACTGGTCAATATGGACACCTTTGAAGTTGGTGTTATTATTTTTATATGGCAAAGGAACTTCAAATGGATGAAGCTGTAAAGAGAACTGCAAGATGAACCCAGTCTATTCTGGGCATATAAAAGAGTAGCTCAGAACTACACTGACAAAAGTGGGAGAAAGTAATAAAGCAGGCAGTGGCTTTTAATTTTTAATTGCTTAATTGATGAATCAGTGAAACACATGACAGTTAACTGACTCAGCAGTCTATATTTAGAAAACTCTGCATGTGCAAGTGTGCATGGGCACGTGAGGGAGGGTTTGTCCTTACATTCTACAGCTTGTAAAAGATTTTCAATATCTACTGCTGTGTATGCTTATCCCATTAGTGTAAATGAAGTACTATTAATTACTGATGGTGCTACGAAGCTCAGAAATAAAAATACATTCACTGAATTAATTAATTTTTTTTTATTTCCTTGTCTTGCATATCTACATAAATGCCAGGAGTGTAAAATCAACACAGACTCACAATTTAAATTAGATAAAAGCACAAATGCATGCCAGTTACTGCAATGGATTCAGGAATGCTCAACAAAAGGAACTTTGTGATGTGTAAATGCAATTGTTCAGGGGTTTTTTTAGTGTTCATAATAAATGCTGAGCCAATTCACACTGCAGGCTGCTGTGTATACGTGTATGTTCCATAGGTGACAGCATGGTGAGAGAATAAGTTTCTGATTTTGTCATCCATATGCACATACATTCACAGTACACCCTACCTAGGTGATCTGTGCACTATATAAAAAAAGAATTGTTAGGTTCAAAGAGTGGGATAGATATGAATATGGCATTAGATCATACAATATGTTACCTAGGGAGGAGGTGGGCTTTCCAACACTGGGGGAATTCAACAGGACAGCCACCTGTTGGGGATGCTTGAAGTTGGATTTCTGCATTGAGAAGGGAGTTGGACCCGATGGCCTTATAGGCCCCTTCCAACTCTATTCTATGATTCTATGTTCTTCATGATGTGAGGGAGGGGGTATAAATGCCCAAGTTGCTGAGGCTACCATTGAATGATAAAGTATTTTATATTGTAAAACATCCTGCATCTGCTGTTCAGTTCAGGGAGAGCACACACTGGCTGTGCTCAGGTATCATGATAAACTAGGGCGGTCAACACCAAATGCATTAAAATGTTTTGACTACATTTGGAGTGCTCTGAGGATGGCAAAAGGCCTCCTGAAGATTGGGAGGAGGGGGCAAATGTTCAGGTGGGTGAGGCAGGGTTGTTTTGAAAAATTGCAATATTAACAAGGTAGTCCATTTCCCCCCCCCCAGGAAATAGTATGTTCCACATGGAGCTGCAAATGACCCTGGAACCAACAGGACATGATGGCATGCTGTGTTTCCCAGGGACAGTATATGGGGAAAAGAATGATGTCTCATAGATCCAACTTGAATGCATATATGGCAATCACTGCTATGTTCCCTGCATTTAAGTCTCAGGAGGACTCAGATTTGGATGATTCACCTACACTGCCCAAAAAAGTGGCTCTCTCATCATTTCCAGACTCTGGGGATGTAGCTTCTCCTACTCCACAAAATCAGCTAAAGGTAAAGGTGTCCCTGCACTTGTAGTGCGAGTCGTTTCTGACTCTTAGGGTGATGTCTTGCGACATTTACTAGGCAGACTGTATATATAGGGTGGGATTGCCAGTTCCTTCTGCATCCTTTCTTTACCCCCCAGCATATGTCGGGTACTCATTTTACCGACCACGGATGGATGGAAGGCTGAGTGGACCTCGACCCCTTTTACCGGAGATTCGACTTCCTCCTTCCATTGGAATCGAACTCCAGCTGTGAGCAGAGCTTCAGCTGCATTACTGCTGCTTACCACTCTGCACCTTGAGTCTTTAATTAATTAATTAATTAATTAATTAATTAAATAAATAAATTTATATCCCACCCTTCCCTCCAGTAGGAGCCCTTGCTGAGCTTTTTGTGGGGAGTGGGGACAGTTCCAATGGATAAGAAAGCCTTCCCATCCTTCTTACATCTCCAGATAATTCTGGTCCTTTGTTAAGGCAACATCTTCCATAGCTTGGCCAGCAGGGCCCAGTAGGAGTTGCCTGAGCACTGAATTGCCGAGAGCTGTGGAGTCGGAGTCGTGGAGTTGGAGTTGGAAGCAATTTTGGGTGGAGTTGGAGTCGGAAGAAATTTTGGGTGGAGTCAGAGTCGGTAGAAATTTACTGACTGACTTCAAAATAAAATTAATGTTTTAATATTCCTCCTCTTCAGATGCACACCTTAACATGGTGAGGGGGTTTGAGTGTGTTGAAGAAGCTGAGAGCAAAGCCGTCAGGAGTCTAGACCAAGAGGCTAGACTCCTAGCAGGGGCACACAAGGCAGAATGGTCAAAGCTGAAACACCAGACTAAGATGCATCCAAACTCAGAGGAAGGCAATGGTAAACCACCTCTGAATATCCCTTACTATGAAAACCCTGTGAACAGAGTATCCAAAATGCAACATGAGATAGTGCTGGAAGATGAGACCCCCAGGTCAGAAGGCAATCACCAAGCTACTGGGGAAGAACAAAGGACAAGTATGAGTAGCGCTGTGACTAATGATGCAGCTTGGTCAAAGCCGAGAAGAAGCCCAGAGGCTGATGCACACATATGCAAAAGGAGAGTCCGGAGTTGTACAACGCACACAATAGGAACATGGAATGTGAGAAGCATGAACCAGGGAAAGTTAGAAATTGTCAAGCAAGAAATGGAACGCATCAACATTACAATACTTGGCGTGAGCGAACTAAAATGGACAGGAATGGGACATTTCCAATCAGGCAACTACAAAATATTATTTGCAGGAAATGAGAAATTAAGAAGAAATGGGGTTGCTTTAATAGTGAGAAGTGATGTAGCAAGAGCAATTAGGAGCTACAATGCAAGGTCTGAGCGAGTGATATCAATGAGATTAAACAGGAAACCTATTAACATAACCATCATCCAAGTCTATGCTCCAATGGCAAACGCAGAAGAAGAGGGAGAGATTTTACGCAGAAGTACAGGAAGAAATTGATCACACACCAAAACAAGATGTGCTGATAATCATGGGGGACTGGAACGAAAAGGTAGGGAACAGAGAAGAATTAGGAATTGTGGGGAAATGGGGCCTAGGAGACAGAAACGAAGCAGGAGAAAGACTTATTGAATTCTGTGAAGCCAATAATTTGTTTCTTGTGAGCACATTTTTTGAACAACTGAAAAGACGACTGTACACATGGACATCACCAAATGGTCAATATAGGAATCAAATTGATTATATAATTGATAGCAGAAGATGGAGAAGTTCCATCTTTCCGCAAAAACAAGACCAAGAGCAGACTGCGGTACAGATCATGAACTGGTCGTATCGAAAATCAGAGTAAAGCTAAAGAAGACCAACAAAGCAATCATAATGTCAAAATACAATTTAAATAACATCCCAGAAGCATATAAAGATCAAATAAGGTTTGAGGCGTTAAACTTAGTTGACAGAGAACCAGAAGAACTATGGAATGAAGTCAGAGATGTTATCATAGAAGAATGCAAAAAGACACTACCTCTAGGTAGAAAAAGAGAAAGACCCCAATGGATGACTGAAGAAACTCTTAAAATGGTTAAAGAGAGAAGGAAAGCAAAAGCAATAGGAGATAGAAACACAGTCAGAACCCTAAATGCAACTATACAGCGACTAGGACGTAAGGACAAAGAGAACTATTACAATAGTTACTGTATAGAAATAGAAGAGGACAACAAAAAGGGTAGAACAAGAGCCCTGTTCCAAAAGATTAGAGAAATGAAAGGGAAATTTAAACCAAGAGTAGGGATGTTGAATAATCCACAGGGGAACACACTGACTGATCGAGATGAAATAAAAGGAAGATGGAAGCAATACACTGTAGAAATCTGTAAAAGAGATGCCAGGATGACAGATTCATTCATGGAGAAACCATATGATGAACAACCAGAAATTTTAGAATGCGAGGTGAAAGCTGCTCTTAAAATACTTTGAAGAAACAAATCACCAGGAATAGATGGCATAGCAATAGAGTTGCTACAAGCTACTGAGACTGAATCTGTCCAAATTTTGACTAAAATCTGTCAAGAAATATGGAAAACTAAACAATGGCTCACAGACTGGAAGCGTTCGCTATACATCCCAATTCCAAAGAAAGGGGATCCCAGGGAATGCAGTAATTATCGAACTATTGCCTTAATATCCCATGCAAGTAAAGTAATGCTCAAGATTCTACAACAAAGGCTCTTGGCATATATGGAGCGAGAAATGCCAGACGTCCAAGCTGGATTTAGAAAGGGAAGAGGTACCAGAGATCATATCGCAAACATACGTTGGACAATGGAACGGACCAAGAAATTTCAGATGAAAATCACCCTGTGCTTTATAGATTACAGCAAAGCCTTTGACTGTGTAGATCATGAAAAACTATGGAATGCATTAAAAGAAATGGGGGTGCCACAGCATCTGATTGTCCTGATGCGCAACCTATACTCTGGACAAGAGGCTACTGTTAGGACAGAATATGGAGAAACTGACTGGTTCCCCATTGGAAAGGGTGTGAGACAGGGGTGTATTTTATCACCCTATTTATTTAATCTGTACGCAGAACATATCATACGGAAAGCAGGATTGGACCAAGATGAAGGAGGTGTGAAAATTGGAGGGGGAATATCAGTAATTTAAGATATGCAGGCGATACCACACTACTAGCAGAAACCAGTAATGATTTGAAACGAATGCTGATGAAAGTTCAAGAGGAAAGCAGAAAAGCAGGACTACAGCTGAATGTCAAAAAGGCTAAAGTAATGACAACAGAAGATTTATGCAACTTTACAGTTGACAATGAGGACATTGAACTTGTCGAGGATTATCAATACCTTGGCACAAACATTAATCAAAATGGAGACAATAGTCAAGAAATCAGAAGAAGGCTAGGACTGGGGAGGGCAGCTATGAGAGAACTAGAAAAGGTCCTCAAATGTAAATATGTATTACTGAACACTAAAGTCTGGATCATTCAGACCATGGTATTCCCGATCTCTATGTATGGATGTGAAAGTTGGACAGTGAAAAAAGCGGATAAGAGAAAAATCAACTCATTTGAAATGTGTTGTTGGAGAAGAGCTTTGTGCATACCATGGACTGCAAAAAAGACTAATAACTGGGTGTTAGAACAAATTAAACCAGAACTGTCACTAGAAGCTAAAATGATGAAACTGAGGTTACCATACTTTGGACACATCATGAGAAGACATGATTCATTAGAAAAGATAATAATGCTTGGAAAAACAGAAGGAAGTAGAAAAAGAGGAAGGCCACACAAGAGATGGATTGATTCCATAAAAAAAGCCACAGACCTGAACTTACAAGATCTGAACAGGGTGGTTCATGACAGATGTTATTGGAGGTTGCTGATTCATAGGGTCGCCATAAGTCATAATCGACTTGGAGGCACATAACAACAACAACATTTTTAATATTAGTTTATTAATATTAATACATTAATATACATTTGCCATTTATGAAGGAGTCAGAGTCAGAGTCAGACAGTAGAAAAATTATTATACATTGCCATTTATGAAGGAGTTGGAATCGGAGTCTGACAGTAGAAAAACAGAGGAGTCGAAGTCGAAGGTTTGACATACCGACTCCACAGCCCTGGAATTGCCTTGGACTAACTGGAAGAGTGGTAATAATTGCTATTTCCCCTGAAAGTGAAACAGGATAATCATAGTGGCAGTTAGGTTTTTTAACCAAGTGGAGTGGCCATTTCCTACTTAAAAATATGGGAATTTTTGTTTAAAGGCAGCCCTTAGACCACATCATAACACTGTTAAGTTTTCAAATAAAACGGACCATAAACTTTAACCCCACCCTCCTGAATGTCCCTGATGTTCTTACCCCACATTTGTTGGGAATGCAGATCACAAATAGGCAGCAGAAGAAGCTTTGGAAAGCCCTACAATAAACCTAGGGTTACCATGAGAAGAATAAGGGGAAGGGCTGTACATCAGTGGTAGGGCATCTGCTTTGAATGTAGAAGATTCCAACTTCAATCCCTGGCATCTCTATGTAGGCCTGGGAAAGGCCCCCATCTGAAAACATGGACAGCCACTTCCAGTCATTGTAGGCAAAACTGAGCTAGATGGACCAATGGTCTGACTTGGTACAAGGCAGGTTCCTATGAATGAGCCTAGCCTCCACAAGGAGGAAAGTGAAAAGATTTTGCTTCAATTTTTGATTAACTGCAGCTTGTAGTGTCATCCAACATCTTCTCCACCCCAAACTGTAGCTTGTTTGAAACCAACCAACTTCACACTGTGGTTTAAGAAGCTAAGTTGTTTCAATAAACCATAATTAAGAGGAAACAGAATTTAGAGTTGAGATATCATGGTAACCTGTCGTTAAGTGAAATTGAAAATACAAGCTTCTGAGCTCCTTCTGAGAGGAGGGGAGGGCATGGGGGGCAAAACAAAATCAGAGGCCAGGCATGTTTCCATCGCAATAAATAGCATGAGACCTAATACCTGAATAAATGCTTCTTCCTATGCCAGCCTACTGCTGTTGCTTTGTTTTTAACTGCCTCTATTCTGATGTGGGGTTTTATTGATTTATAATTTTATTATGTAGCTAATTTATATTATGTATTATACACTGCCCTGTAATCTATATAGATAAAGAACAAGTTATACATATTTTAAATAATTAATAATAATCAAACCACAGTTTATTGGGACTTCGAAATCTTTCATTTCTGAAAAACAAACTTCACTATCATTAATGTATGGGATGTCAAGACAGAAATGACAGAACCGGGAATGACTTCAGAAAACATTGAATTCCAGTCCCTCCACTGAGCAAGGATGTCTCTCTCCCCAGAAACAAACATCTCTTGCAACATTACTTATAAAAATTAGATAATGATCAAGCCAATGCTGCAGGGCAGTGAGTTTAAAAATGACCTTGAAAGGGACAATGCATTAGCACATCTCTGATGTAAAGCCACACATGGCCAAAGCTAACTTCCATGCCTCATTAAAGTAAGCTTTGAACCCAGCACAATCCCTAGTGTGCAAAGGTGATCAGCAGTATGCTCTTAGTGTTGTGAAATCCTGAATGTAATCTCATAGTTTAACGCTTGCTGATCAAAGTTATAGGCGATGCCTGCTTTCTGAACCAAGGATGTTTGCTGGGTTAGACCATAAGTCTTTACACAGGCCCCAAGGACTGGAGGAGGGGGGTTTGCAGAGGAAATGTGAAAGATGTCTCCATGCTTATCTGGGGGAAGGAATGTGCTGACTGGAGGAGGGGATGTGCCGAAGGCACCAGGTGTATCTTGCTTATGTCTTACCAATGACGAATGGCCAAATGGTGAAGGTCTAGTGATAAACCCTGTTTCCTGTGTGCATGTTTCCCTAACTCTGTAACTTTCCATGAGTTTGTGACCCTCCAGAAGAACAAAGAAAGATAAGGTATAAAAAGAGACCTGACTTAGAGAAAGATAGGCAGCTCACTTATGACGCTGAGGCGTGTGAGTGTGTCTCAGCTTTGCAAAGCTCAATAAACTTGTGTTGAACCCTCAGTCATTCCTCCATCTCATCTTGTTGGGAGAATTGACAGTCCCACCAGGTACACGAACCAGCAAGAGTTTTTGCAACATTTCCACCAGGTTGAAACCTGCAACCACTCTGTAATGAAGCATATATGGCATTGGGCAATTAGCCATAAGATAAAGTTGGTACTCATCTGTCCTGTGATAAATTTCCAAGGCACACAGTACCAGTCAGATGGTAAAAACTGCATGTACAGAATGTAGATCTGTAGAGGGGTCAGATAATTAGATGCTTCCTTGAACACCCTTAACATTTCAGTTAATATTTCCTTACATAAATATTTTCTTACAGAAAACTGTAAGAAAAAGAAGGTGACATAGTCAATGTAGTTGACTTGCAACCTGGATAATCTCTGCGCTGGCCTGGTATTGCAGACAAAATGGTGTCAACTACTTCATTCAGCCTCTCCAACTTGTCCCCTCTCTGCATCCTGAAAAGGGAAGGGAATTTTATTTATATAATGCTGGACGCTTCTCCTTTTCCTCACCCAATCCCACATGCCCTCATATCAGTGGCCATCTCTTATCCTGTGCTTATAGACAGCCATGTAACCAGACTATGGTTGAGTCATAATGGAGCATGGTGGAGAGATATTCCTTTGTCTGGCACAGGTAAATATAGCCATTGGGAGCTGGTGTGGGCAGGCAGCTGGCTAGCAGCCAGCTATATTCTCTTCACCAGGTGGGTTTACATGCACTTCAGCAAGATGTAGATGTACAAATGTTAAGGCTATTTAGTTGTTAGCTTTCTTTTATGATCAGTTTTTTTGTTTTCTTCCAGATATTTCGTTAAGAAGGACGGATTTATGATTTAGCCGAGGCTGAAATTTTTCATTGTACATCAGCCCACAGATTGTTAATAGTTAGCTTTTAAATTAGATTGTATAGCTACACAAATTTTTATATGATGTGCATCATATATCTGGGCTTTGTGTTTCTACTTGATATAGCAGTGGCCAAGAACAAATATATTCATAAAATTAACGATGCAAAATACACAACACATATAAGACAGAGCTATCTTTCATATGCTGATTAAAAAAAAACTCGGCCAAAAATATTTCATAAATTAATCATATCAGTGTTACTGATTAATCTGATGCTTTTTTTAAAGTCAGAACAGTAAATGGGAAACCAAAAATAATATTTCCTCTCCCCCCACATCTTAACACATATTTGTACAACCTACTGGCAGAAGATAATGGATTACAGTTGCTTGAACACCATAGTTAATATTAAATGTGAGATTATTGAAGTAGTACTACATTTTTTAATCCCTCATGTGGAAACGTTATGCAAATTATTTGTTAATGTGAAAGCCTCAGGAGTAAGATCAGCTCCTATGGCACAGGTATCCTCAATAATTTACGACTCAAAGGCTTAATTGGGAATTAAGTTATTTTCACATGATCCCGAGTTCAGAAATGGAAAGAGCACCATCTTGTGGACATGAGCATGCATTTCCACCTCTATGGTAGATAAAAGAAAAGAAACCCTGCAAGCAATTTTTTTTACTGCACTTAGCATCTCGAATTCCAGCTATAATCTACATGATGAAAAGCAGTACAGCAAACTTAATCAGAGCCTATCCCGTCATCACAGCAGTGTTGTGTTCTGTGTTATAGAACCTTCTCAGAACCTTGCAGCAACAACTGAGAGCTGCAGGAGTTCTCACACCATCTCTCTTTATCAAGCCACCTCAGTAATGTCAGAATTACAAGGCCACATGGAAAGAGTAGGTAGTATGGGCACTCCCAATGCAAATGTCTCACATTCCAGCAACTAAGACAAGACTGACATAAGAAGGAGACCCAGAATGGATTCTCTCCACAAGGCACTGAGCTTCTAACATACCAGAATCCACAGTCAGGCATGAACTTTAGTAGGACCAACAAAACGTCCCCAAATAGTGAACAAGCTTTTAAGTTCTCCAGAACTCTTCATCAAGCTTTGTGTAACATCCAGCCTGATGAAGAGCTCTATACAACTCAAAAACGTGTTTACTATGTTGGGGACTGCTTGGTCGATCCTAGTTAAATTATTTGCCCAAGTGTGGGTTTGAGGATTTTTCTTACAGACCAATGCAGCTTATTTTTTAACGTAACAGAGTGACACATGAAGTACGCACACTGTACTACCCCACACACCTCTGAGGTAGAGATGGAAGGATCTGTCACTTTTGTTTCTCTCTGCAACTTATTTTTCCAGTCTTAAATTCACTGTCATAGCAATCACGAAAATTCTTTAGTGCAAATTTCTTCTGATAAAGGCATTTTATGCAGTTTTGACTAATGATCACATTTTTGCAAGCAATTTCTCCTAACACCAATTCATATTCATTTTTATGCACACTTTCCCTTAATATATGCATTTTTGTAAATATTGTTTAGTTGGAGAGCTGTATCACAAAACTTCGGGTAAGTGAAAATTTTGGCTGTGTTTCAGATTTGGGTAAGTCCGAATTTGCTTTAAACACAAACTGAATTGAATTTCTCCCCCATCTTCACTCTGAAGTAATGGTGGAGGAACCACTAAGTCTTTCTGTAAGAACCCATTCGTGTAATTCATTCCCCCTCTGGCATGGTATCTCTGTGACTTTTCAACTAATTGATCATATTGAAATGATACCTAGCACTTATTAAGTAAACTCAGGTGTGTTTCTGACATTATGATTCCCTAACTCCATTTTAAATGGTAGATAGAGAAAGATATGAATCAGCTATAAGACTTCTGGAGAATTTCCATGATGTGTGCCTTACAAATATTAGATGAGTACTGTATACCTTACACATGACCTTAGTGTCTCAGTATATAAATGCCCCACCACACGTTGGATACCCTTGACCTGGTCTTTGCCACAGAGTAGATTGGTAATATTCCATTGATTGGGGAGCTCACTGTGAGTCCATTGTCATGGATAGACCCATTCCCTGTTAAAGTTTGAGCTCAATGTACCTACTCCACTCTGCAAGGGTGGGGACCCATTGAGATGGTCTGGCCTTCAAGACTTATGGAATCTGATGGATTCCAGAATGCTCTGGGGGGTTTTCTGGCTGATATGGCTGGTGCTCCTTTTGAGGTTCTTGTCTCACTTTGGAATGGTGAGATGCATAGAGCCATAGACACAATTGCTCCTGAGTGCCCTGTGGAGCACACAGATCACCTTGCCACTCTACTGACCTACATACAGCGAAACAGGGGGATCAACAGCTGGAGCACAGGTGGCATAAATTTGGCTTGCATTCAGACATGGGGCTTATTGCATTAGTTTAATGGATTAAAATGGCAGAGCTTCTGTCCCAATTTCTAAAATTCCTTTCATATTGCAATACTTGTTGTGTGAAGGAACCATGGCTTTTTCAGCCAACATACCAGCATTTCACACAACTATCTTTCACACTGCTGCAACAAACAGTGCCTTGTTTTAATCCCTCACCCATTGTATACATGCACACTGTAGTTCCTTAATAAATTCACTGCTTGAGTTAGTGTCTGGACACAAGGGTGTGTGTGGGAAAAGGAGGAAGGGAATGTTGCTACTTGCACCTATACTGGAACACCAGTACAACTTTCATCAGGCAAATAAAAATTGGTATGCGCCTAAAGGGCAGGAACACATTGCATGCCAGGATGTCTGTCACATGAGAAGCTGCAGCTAGTACAATGCTCTCGTGATCTTCCAGGTTCCCAGGCTTGCAAACAGATTATATCAGATATTATTTAACATGAAAATTAGTGCTAAACTTCCACTATATTCCAGTAGATTTCTGGAACTAGCTTTTACATCATATGAAAGGTTAAATTTGATACACAAATTACCAGGTAAGAAATTGTCAGAATAACAGGATAAAGTGCAATGTGAAAGCAGCCTTGCTCTGAACCTGACCGAACATGGGTAAAGTTGCACCACCGTGCCTACCACATGGTGGTGGTGGTGGTGAAGAAAGCCTATTTTGCCATCATTGTGTCTCCAAATAGCCATCTGGCAAAGCTTTTCCAAGTGGTGAATGGGCACTTTTCATCTAGCCAAGAGAGTGTTGTTCTGACACTCTTGGAGGCCTGCTGTAATAAGTTTGCTAGGCACTTTTGGGGCAAAATTACTCAGATTTGAACACAGTTGGATACCATGGTCAGAGCAAGTCCAGTGGAGGCATCCAGAGCACTCTCTGTTCCACTCTGTGATTATTGCAGCCTAAGGATGTGGCAAGCTGCTTCAAGTAGTGCAGCCAATCACCAGCCCCCTGGCCCCTTGCCCATTTTGGCTTCTTAATGCTAGCCATATAGGACTGATTGGGTGGGCCCAGGGAGTGATTAATGCTTCACTGGAGGAGCGGTACCATCTGTCTTCAAGGAGGCAGTGGAGAATCCCCTCGTTAAGAGGACCTCCCTGGACCCAGAAGCACTGAACAACTATTGCCCAGTGGTGAATATCTCCTTTTGGGGCAAGATGATTTAGAAGATGGTGGTAGTCCAGCCTCAGGCATTCTTCGAGGAAACTGATTACTTGGATCCATTCCAGATTGGCTTCAGGCCTGGCCATGGCAATGAAACTGCTCCGGTCACTCTAGCTGATGACATTTGTCAGAAGAGAAATAGGGGGAGTGTGACCCTACTCATTCTCCTTGATGCCTTGGTGGCTTTTGATACTATTGACCACAGTATCCTTCTGTAACATCTCAAGGAGGTGGGGGTTAGGGGCACTGTGTTTCAGTGGTTCCGCTCCTACCTTCAGAACCACATCCAAAAAGTAGTTATGAGAGGTTACTGTTTGGCACCATGGGAATTGTCCTGTGGTGTTCCATTTTATCTCCCATGCTATTAAACATCTGTATGAAGCTGCTGGGAGCTGTCATCAGGAGATTTGGAGTGAGGTGTCATCACCATGCAGATGACACCCAACTATATCTCTCTGTTCCATCTTAATCAGAAGAGGCAGTTGGGGAGTTAGAGCAGTGCTTGGAGGCAGGGATGGGTTGGATGTGGATGTGGGCCAATAAATTGAGGCTGAATCGTGAAAAGACAGAGATATTATGGGTGCTGAGTTCTCACATCTGGGAGGTGGGGAGACAGCTTGCCCTGGACAAGCTTGTATTCACCTGGAAGGAGCAGGTCTTCATTTTGGGGGTGTTCTCAGATTCAACACTGGAGGCTCAGGTATCCTCAGTACCTAGGAGTGCGGATGTTTCACCAGATATGACCTCTTTGGGACAGAAATGACTTGGCTTAGCTACAGTGCTCCATGCTTGGGTTAAATTCGAGAATGGATTATTACAATGCATTCTACATAGGACTGCCCTTGAAGCAATTTGGAAACTTCAAGTGGTCCAAAATGCAGCAGCCAGATTACTGGCTGGGATTTCATTTAGATCTCATATAACCTCTGTTTTAAAACAGCTATATTGGTTGCCAGTTCATTTCTGGACCTAATTTAAGGTGCTCATGCTATGTTTAAAGTTCTAAATGACTTAGGCCCCAAATATTTGAAAGACCCTCTCCTTCCCTACAGACCCTCTCAAGTGTTAAGATCGGCAGAGGGGGCCCTCTTGGTACTTCCGCCACCCTCAGAAGTTTGGGGGGTGGTGGCCTGTGAGAGTATATTCTCTGTGGCAACCCCTAAGTTGTGGATGTCCCTCCCCACAGAGGTGCATCTGGCAACCTCACAGTACAACTTTTGGCAAATGCTGAAGACATATCTTTTTACCCTAGCAGCTAGCCTTTGGCACCTGAGGTGTATATTTTTAAGACCCATCCTATTTTTTGCGATGTATATGATTTTATGTTGTTTTCCATTGTTTTTAATAATGTATTTTTAGCTGTTGTAACCTACCCTAGGACATCGGGGTGAAGGGCGGGTAATAATAATAATAAATTTGCCCATTCCCTCATCACAAATATGCACATATTTGGTACTTCCTGTTGGAGGAACTTCTCTGTGCACTTTTAAAATGTAGTAGGGAAAAATTACAATGGAAAAGTTTCTCCAATTCAAGAAGTATTATACATTGCAAATTGAATTTTCACCAAAAAATTGAATTTGATGTATTTATGTATTTTGGATGTAAAGAGTTGGAATACAGAAGTTGAATGTAAAATTTTGCATGTGAATTGGAAATTACTTTAGATTTCTTCCAATCCTTTAACTGCTGATTTTGTGGGACAGGTATCTAATATTAAACAGCATAAGATGGCAACATACAAAGGCTTCTTCCACACTGGATATTTACTATAAGATAGCCACATTTTGTTCACTCACTCTTTCAGGGCATCTGCATAACATCATGATCAAATCCTCCTCTTCCTATGTGTTCCCTATTCAGTTTCTACCTTTCCCCCCCAAAGCTCAGAAAATCCTACTTGTTTAACACAGTGGAACTATACCATTTCCCCAGGAGTAATGACCAATCACACAGTTTATTCAGTAGGTTGATTGGCCAGTTACGGGCTTATAGATTGCACTAACCAATGTACTCTCTATAATCTATTTGTCCTTTCTAGGAATCAACACTATCACTTTAACCCTTCCCTTTCCAAATAGCACTGTCTTTATATCAATTTCTTTCTCTCTTTCTTTTGCAGTGGAAGACAATCATGATTGGGAGTACAGTGAAGGGGAAATCACTCCCCCCAAAAAACTCACCCACATTTGGGGATGGGGAAAAAGAGACTATCCACCTGGCTATAGAATGTTATTTGGATTCCAGAGTTGCTATTCTATTTTCAGCTTAAAGCAGAACAACAATGAATGGTGCTACTAAATCACCCACATCTGGAAACACCCAAATATCATCGAATGCCAAATAAACACCATTGCACATCAGCTTTCATAAACTGTCAGATTCTAAATATTATGTCAAGTCATTTATCAAATACTTTGAAGTACCAAATATTAAAAACATATATCAAAGTAAAATCTCAAATATTTAAATAAAACTAATTGGATGCAAATATCCAGAGAATATTAACCAATAAGCAAAAAACCTTGCATTTAAGAATGTACCTATAGCCCACAGATATTTCTATCAAACTTTAAAAAGCAGGGAAATTGGGAAGCTATAGTGAATGCAGCAGGGGAGCAGGAGACCTGAACTCCTCTCTGAGATATTGGACTGCCCTACAAATTGGTCAAAATGCAAACACCATTTGGGTCTTTCACAGTCTAATCCACTTCCTGTGTAGCTTGGAAGAATTTGGTAACATGTGCCTCTCAGCATATGGTGAGTGGTGGCAACACCTGCCATCTCCAAATATAGAGAATTATATTTTTGCATGTTTGTTGGTGGTGTTCTTACTTTGCTTCTTTCCTGTGTTACTAATGTTTCTACAGAGAATCTAAACTAGAAGTATATTTCCCTTATTATTCAAACTAGAAATCTGTGTCAAATTTATTTTGATTAATTTCCAAGCCTTTTTATTGGTCAGTGTCATATGATGGTGAAGACAGCATATTTTGTGTTTCAAATTGGAGGTTATGCTCTATTTCTATTTTGGGTGCATTAACAGTGGAATCTGAAACTGCAGTTTGATGTAAAATCAGACTGATTACAATATGTTGCTACTTCAGCAATGACTCTAGCTGTTGGAAAAAAGAGGATGCATGTTTTCAGCCTGCTATGTTTAAACCACTTCATTTAAGGCAAGGTGGGCATGGTCAATTAAAAACATACAGCACACCTAGCATTTTGCTAGAATATATTTCACCTCCCACTGCTTTATCTTGTGCAAATTGAGACACTCCTGAGGTCCACTGGAGACTATTCTGCAGAAGTCAGTGCCATTATTCCACAATTATGTTTGGAGCTTTTTTAGTGTAAATTTTGCAAAGTGTTGCTGTAGTTCACATATTCACAGAAATAGAAAAAAAGAAAATGATTTCCTATAGGAAACTATAGGAGTTCAGGTCTCCTGCTCCCCTGGTGCATTCACTATAGCTGCCCAATTTCCCTGCTTTTTTGTTTTCAGGTCATCTCTAAGCTTTTTGTGGAGCCACATTGGCTTCTTCTGCTGTTTTCCCCCTTTTTTCCTTGTTGGAATTGCTTGCTATTGTGCTTTTAGGATTTCCTTTTTTAGAAACTCTCACCCACCTTGGACTCCTTTTCTCATTAGGGTCGCTTGCCATGGAACCGTACTTACAATTGTTTATTAAAATCAGCTTTCCTGAAGTCCAGGGTGCGCATATGGCTACTCTCAGCTTTTGCTTCTGTTAAAATCAAGAATTCAAGTATGGTGTGGTCACTTTCCTCCAGAGTTCCCGCAACTGCCACTTCACCCACCAAATCTTCTCTATTGGTTAGAATCAAGTCCAGGATAGCTGATCCTCTGGTTGCTTCCTCCACTTTCTGTAGGAGAAAGTTATCTCCAACACAAGTCAGAAATTTCTTGGAGGGGCCGTATTTGGCAGAATTTGTCTCCCAACAGATATTGGGATAATTGACGTCCCCCATTACTACTACATCATGACTCCTCGAAACATTGGCAATTTGCTTTTCAAAAGTTACATTCTCATCTTCTCCTTGATTGGGTGGTCAGTAGTAGACTCCAAGCACCACATTCCTTTAATTACTTGCCCCATTAATTTTAATCCAGATACTCTCGGTAGATCTACCAAGCTCATCTTTCTGTATTTCTGTGCAGGGATATATATTTTTAACATATAGCGTGACTCCACTCCCTTTTTATTCCTTCTGTTCTTTTTGAACAAGTTATATCCTTCAATTGCTGTATTCCAGTCATGGGAGTCATCCCACCAAGTTTCAATTATACCTATCAACTCCTAATTGCCCTCCTGTATTAAGAGTTCAAGTTCATCCTGCTTGTTTCCCATGCTCTGTGGATTAGTATACAGACATCAAAGACCATGTGATTTGTGGCTTGACTTCCTTAATACATTTCTCTGAGAACTGTTACTGGGTCCTATTAGAGCCAATTTCTCTGTTCCCATTACTGTGCACAAGCCTTCATCATTCGTTACCACCAAGTTTATGTCTCCCTCTCCCTGAAGATTCAGTTTAAAACCCTCCTAATGAACTTCTCCATGCTGTGGCCAAACACAGTCCTTGTGAGATGCAACCCATCACTTGCCAGCAGCCCATCTTTCAGGAAGCATAGCATGTGGTCCCAGAATCCAAATCTCTCACGTCAGCACCACCTTCGTAGCCATTCATTCACATGGAGTATTTTTCTTTCCCTTTCTACTCCTCTTCTAAGTACTGGAAGGATGGATGAAAAAACTATCTGGGCCCCAAAGTCCTTGAGTTTCCTCCCCAAAGCTTCAAAGTCTGATGTGATTTCTTCGTAGCTCTGTTTGGCAGTATCATTTGTTCCCACATGGATGAGGAGAAAGGGATACCTGTCAGTGGGCTTGCTGAGTGATGGCAACCCTTCCGTCATATTTCTAATCCATCCTCCTGGTAGACAGCATACCTGGTGAGTGCATGGATCTTCTTGGCATACTTGGGTTTCAATTCCACGCAGTAGGGAGTGTCCCACTATTAGTATTCTTGTTGTGGGGCATGGTTTCATTGGCCCTGCTTGATTGAACTTCAGCCTCTTGCTTGTTGTCACACAGGGTCTCCTGTAATTCTTCCACCACAGGCTGTTCTCTAGTCTCATCCTCAAGTGGTTGAAAGTGGTTCCATACTTCCACTGGTGAAGGGTGTCTTCTAGCTCTTCTGCTCCTAACTGTCACCCTTTCCCATGGAGTTTCCTCTACTTCGTTGTTCCTCTCCAAAGCAGTTTCCTCTTCTGCTACCACATGCTGTTGTTTGTCCACCTCCACTTCTCTTTGCTGCTGTTGTTCCAGCGTTGTCTACTCATCTTCTCTTGTAGTCCTCAGTGTGGCCTCTCGCCATTCCAGGCCTCTCACTTTTTCTTCCAACAGATGTATAATTGCATCAAGTTTCTTTTTGTGTGATGTATAAAACTACACATGCACTCCTGAACACCATACACTGATGAAACACCATATAGCTGCATGTATGGTCACATCAAATTTGCTTTTTTGCAGTGTTTGATTAATGCACACATGCTTATTGGTAAATACAGTACAAATACCCACATGTACATTGAGGATGCAGAGTGGAGCAGGGGAAGAAGGCACAAGGAGCTCCAGAAACTGAAAGCTTTATTCAAACCTTGGAAGGAAAAAACCACCCAGAAAACGAGAGAATTCCTAAAGTCTTGGTTCTACTTTGGGAACAAAACCAGGTAATGCAGAACTCCACAGTTTGGGAAGAAATGTATATGCAAATTTGAGAACCATCTATTTGAATGTGTGTTTCAGTGCCATATAAAATCTGATATTGTAATATGGGCAAACTTTCAAAAACTCATGTTGGAATGACTTGGAAATCACCAGAGAAAAACCTGAAAAACTTTGTTAATTTCTTTGTCAAAGCCTTTTTGTATCCATCCTAATATAAATGTATGGAGCATATCTGCTCCATTAATTTGTACTAGGGTAGATAAGAGACACAGGGGAGGTCATTAAAGTCCCAAAGTGAGGGAAGCCCCCCCATAGATGACTTGTGGGGCTGATCTTTTCCCCCACCCTGATATTTTGCCTCTGCTATATTTTACACTCCCACATATATTTTATAGGAGACGCTTCATTGGTTTGGATAGGAGCAGCTAGAAAGAGGCACTGGCTTTGGTGGGGAAACGTGCTGGGGAGAGGGGTATTTTTTCTGATTTTTTATTCATCCCATTATGGTTTGTTCAGGGGAGGAAAAAGATGTTCCGAAGGCAAAAGGCTAGGGGGGAATATGTATCCCTGTGGGATCTTCATGAGTCTGTGCAGCCTTTTAATTCTGATCTGTTGAATGCAATGGAGTTACATTGCTTAATGAAGAGTGCACCCACACCAGCTATAGCTAAGCCAGCAAAGAGGAACAGGTGCTTGTAGGTTAGTGGGAGATGCTTGAACAGGGTGGAGAGAGGGTACAGATAAGCATGTTTGATTTGGGACTTGAAGAGGGGAAAGAATTTAGGAGGAAAGGAGATGGAGCTTGGATACAGCGAGCTGGTGCTTTCGAGAGACAGTTATCAAAGTCAAAGAAGCCGGAAAGAACATCTAGAGCTACAGGAAGAGAAAAGCTCTCTCTCCTTGCTGGGAATGAGAATCCCCTGAAAGCATCAGTTCAGGAATTCCTCCTGCCCCATTGTCAGGAAACAGAAAAAGAAGCAGCCCTGCCAGCGCACTACAGCCATCAGCAGCCAACCACAGTTATGCTTCAAAGCGTGCACCCTGTGGACGTGGGTGCTCACAGCTCTGTTTTCAATTAGGCAGAGGAACTCTTCTATTTCTGCGGGACTAAAACCAGAAAACAGGGCTTCTGGGAGCACTGAAGACATCCCACTCCTTCCAATGATCCACCAGTCCATTGTTTGCAATGGCAAATTTAATTTTAATTTAATCATTACATTGATATCCCACCTTACCTCCAAGGAGCTCAAGGTGGCATAGATTGTTCTCCTTCCTCCTCATTTTATCTTCACAACAACCCTGTGAGGTTGAGAGACTGTGACTGGCCCAAGGTCACCCAGCAAGCTTCATGGTTGAGTGGGGATTCAAACCCTGGTTTCCCAGGTCCTAGTCCAACACTCTAACCACTACCCACATTGACTCTCAAATGTTTTCAAAGGCAGCATTCCCCAGCACCAGCATCAGCACTGGAATGAAGGTGGGGCGGGGAATGCAGCCTTTGACTCGGAAAGAGCAGGCGGAAAGCTTTACTTCTGATCTCAGTGCTGTGGTGCTCAGCACTGGGACTGAAGAGAAAATATCTACCTACCTCCTCTTTAGAGGGGTTTTATCACCACTCTGTCTGCTCCTAACAGAATCAGATATAAAGATGTGGGGGATTGGCAGTTAGGCCACTCCTGTGGCTTGGTGGGCCAGACCTGGCTCATAGGGTAGCCACCCCTGCTGTAGATCCTTCTAGAAAAATTAAGAAGCTGCTGTTTGTCAAATAAATAAATACTTCCATTATTCATTTACTTTGATGTAATCTCTCTCTCTTGTATTCATTCAATGGCTGGTTTATAGCAAAATAGTACAAAAAGTTAGAGCTGTGCACAGAGCCCCCGATCCACCCTGAGGCCCACATCTGTGGTCCCCGGATTGGGCCAGCTTATCCCGTGCCAACCCAGGGTCCACCTGTCCTGCCCTATATCCAGCCCCAGATCAATTCTGGGGTGGTGCCAATGTTTAATTAGGATTTTTAAAAACCCTAATTAAACATACGGTCAGGGGAGGAGGAGGTGCTGTGTCTCCTTCCCATCTCTTGAATGAGAGCAAAAGCATTCGTTCCTGTGGGGTGGTCATTTATAAGTGCCTTCCCTGAAGGGAAGCCCATCACAAAGGAGCAGCACCCTGCACCCTGCAGGATGGAGCGCTCTACTTATCAGTTGGTAAGTGGAAGATTCCATCCTGCATGATGCTTCTTCAGGGGGTGGGCTGTCAGGTGGGAAGGAGGAGAGGTTGCGTAGGAAAGCCTGCATCCCACATTCAAAAGCATCCAATGCCACCCCACCTTCTCCTGGGAAACTGGCCAGCTTTTTGCAGTTTCTCTTTCTTCCCCCCTGATACCTGCCTCTCCTTCCTGCCTGTCACTCCACCCCCTGACAGCCCTGGATTACTCTGGGCCACCTGACTCACGGCAATTTGGGGCTGTCTCAACCTGACTCAAGTGATGCCCAGATCCCCTCAAATTAACCCAATTTGATTCTGGCCTTGGCCAAATCTGGTGCACAACCCTACTAAAAATACAATATAATTAAAATCAAGAAAAATGAAAAGATATTATAATTAACAATACAAAAAAGAAAACCAGCAAAGAAATTAGTTATAACAGAGACCACATAAACAGCTCTGATTTAAAACACAATGAAAAAGCCAGGGTAAATAGAGAGGTCTTCAAAAAGTCCATCAAGAAGGTGCCTGGGGCGCCTCTCTTTACACTGTATCATGGCAATGAGGAAGTGATCCTGATACTTCTACCACTGTGTGTTTGTGTGTAAGGAATTGTGTTCCAATTGACATTTCAATTATCAAAATAATGAATTTCAAATGTGGAGGTTTCAGTGAAGCAAGTCAACATTTGGCAAAATATTTACACATCCATACAGATCCTTGTTCCCTTGGAAAGGCTATTTGAGTGTAAATGTGACATTTTCAAATGTGTGACTGGTGAAAACTAAATCAATCTAAACTCATTTATCACTTTAGTAATGCAATTTTTTGTTTAACTTCTCTCTCATTATCATTTAAAGAGGTCTTGTCCTGATGATTATTAGCCTTCCATCTGACCTTTCCAGGCAATTAACTTCCTGTCCCCCCCACCCCCGCTACTTACATGTGACCTAGATAAGGATCTGTTCTTTGGGAACCATATTTGGGTATTTATATAATTAGTCTCCCTTTTACAAAAACAAACAACAAATGTGATAAGATAAAGACAGACACACACAGTTCATTTTAAATAGTCTGCTCACGCAAATTGACTACCATCCAACTTTTTTTTAATGAGAAACACTTTACAAGTTCATCAGTATTAACTCTGGGTGGAACAAAAATCATGCAGGACATTTAAAAAATCAAAACCAAGTTCTGCTCTGAGGTGAATAAGATACAAACCGAAAAGAATTTTGTACAATGAGGATAAACCCATTTACATAGGAAGCAGCCTGATACCAAATCAGGTCACTGGTCTGTCTTGGTATAGTCATCTACACCAGGGCTGCTTTCACATTGCACTTTATTCTGTTATTCTGATCATTTCTTACCTGGTAATTTGTGAGTTATATTTGATTTTTCAAACAATGCAAAAGCTAGCTCCAAAATTATAGTGGAATGTAGTGGAGGTTTAGCGCAAATTTCCTTGATAAATGATACCAGAAATAATCCGTTAGCAAGGCTGGGAACCTGGAAGATCACAGGAGTTTTTCACTAGCTGCAGCTGCTCATGTGACAGGCATCGCAGCATGCAATGCATTCCCGCCCTTTAGTCGCACAGGTTTGTTTATTTTTTGTGTGATGAACGTTATACCGGTATTCCAGCATCGGAGAAGATAGCAGCAGCATTTCCCACACACACACCTGTCGTGATACAACTAAAACAATTAAAAAGCCAGATCCTAAAGGGAGAGGGCTTGCATGGCGATGGGATGAGATCTTAGATCTCCTACACAGTGGGGAACAATGCACATGGGTGAGGGATGAAAACAAGCTGTGTGAAAGACAGTTGTGTGTAATGCCGGTATATCGACTGAAAAAGCTGCTGTTCCTTAATGCAACAGGTACTGCAGTGTGAAAGGGATTTTAGAAATTGAGACAGAAGTGCTACCTTTTTAATCTGTTAAACTAACACAAGGGCTGCATTTAGACATGGGGTTTATTGCATTAGTTTTAGTTATTATAATGCCTGTGCTTCTGTCCCGATTTCTAACATTCCTTTTGCACTGCAGTATATGTTGCATCATGGTGGCTTTTGACCTGCTATGTCGGGAGAAAAGGAGGGGCCCATCCACTTTTTGCTCTTGCTTTGCTGGCCGCTAGTTTCAGCCCTGCCCACAGTTGGCTTGCAGCCCCTATATAATAATATTATTGTCACGCATGAGGACAGGGTGCAGAAACACGATGGCAGGCAAGCGAGGTGAGGGAATGAGGGAAGCAAGGATGGCAGGCAAGTGGGCCGTGGGCGAATGAGCGGGTGAGTAGGTGGGTGCCGGAGGGTGGATAAACTTGTAGCAAGGGCGGGCAAGCAGGCAGCAGGGAAAACATGGGGGGCAGGTAAACAGTTGAGAAGTGGCAGCAGCAGTTGCCTGAGCAGATGGAAGGTCAGTAAGCTGCCTAAATGGGGCAGTGGAAGGTGCCTACGGGCCCTTTTGGGAGTTTGTGTGTGTGTGTGTGTGTGTGTGTGTGTGTGTGTGTGTGTGAGAGAGAGAGAGAGAGAGAGAGAGAGAGAGAGTCCCTGTGTATGTGTTTAAGAGTGTGTGTGTATGTGTGTTTGGAAGTCTGTGTGTTTGAGAGTGCCTGGTGTGTGTATGTGTGTGCATGTGTGTTTGGGAGTCCCTGGCTGGCGAGAGCAATGAGCAAGGGGGAGGTTGTCAAGCAAAGTGAGCAGGGAGTAGAGCCCCCTCCCATTAAATGCAAATTTTCATGTGGATTTTAAAATAATAAATTTTGGATTAATGAAAAACTGGACTGGACAGACTTCTGAGTGAACACAGATCAGAAAGAGAACATTCTTGTTGCATTTAGACTGCAATCCGATATACCCTTGGTATTCAACATGGTCACCATTTGCCACATGTGGCAAAATGGCTATTGACATGTGACAACTTGGTGCTTTACTCTACCACAATTTTTAATATATATATATATATAAATATATATATATATTAATATACATGTATCAGTTCAAAAACATGCCCACCCTCTGCTTTTAATAATCACAGATCCATCCTTGGGTCCTATATGCTTTTCCAATTTTGAAAAGTACAGAATTGTTTTCAAATTCATGTAATATCTTTGACACCTACAATTCTCAACTATCTCAAGAGCTTGTGAGTCTTCTTTCGTTGGAGAGGCACCTTTTTGAGACAGATGCAATTTTACTTCAAAGCACTCGGCACTTTATTTGAAAGATGATTCAGTTGGTATGGCATGGACTTTATTTTATTTTGACGTATTTTAAATCAAAATGAGATTCTAGTTCTAACTACAGTTATTGCAAAACTATTTTCAAGTTTTGGATGAACATGACTCTGAGAATTATTATTTTTCTGTGGTTAAAATGATGAAATCAAAATATAGGTTGCTAATATTGGTTAAAATTTTGGAGGCGGCATTGATATGTAGTCTAATATTATGCCTGATTTTATGCTTGATTTCCCTGCACTATTTAATGAAAAGACTTGTCAGATTTCTCACTAATTCCAGCATCAAATAATTCAAAACATTATTGTGCATTTTTCTACCCTCAAAAACAGTTTTTTGTGTGTCACGTGGCAAAAATGTTAACACATTTGCCACAATTTTAACCATGAAAAAATGTTTGGACACCACTGCTGCACATACTTACCTGGGATTGAGTTCCATTGACCACTGTGAGACTTACATCTGATGAAATATGCATATGATTGCACTGTTAATGTAGCAGTTCATTTAGGACAAGGGTGAGGAACTTGTATCCTTTCAGATGTGGAGGGACTTCATCTTCAATCATTCCCAGCCAGTATGACCAATGGCCATGTTTCTTTTTCATTTTCATAAACTGGAAACTGAATTGGACACCTTAACTTTCTATCTAGAGAAAAATAACTTCATTAAATTTGGAAAATTACATTACTCATGGGAATGTGTAGTCCCTTCCCCGAGAAATTTCACTACTACTGAGACATTATATTTCTCTTGAAATTCCTTTTGGATCATTTTTGATGTTGAGATTGGTTATTTACTGTATATTTCAAACAGAAAGTTTTTAGGAATGTTCCTCCCACCCCTTTAGGCAAAATTCAGTGGCCACTCTAATTACTCACCTAATTAAGCACTGGGGTAAGCAGTGCAAAAAGAACCAGACTCCTACCTGGCACGACTATGAATCAAAAGCAATTAATGAATCAGCAGTCAGTCTTGTTTGACAGAGGCCAGACTTAGTATGTGGTATCATTCCAGCAGCATAATGAGCTTAACAGAAGAGAAGATGTCCAGCAACAACTATAACAACAATAATATGAACTATTTAAGACCTAGAGGTGATAACTTGTGTGTGGCCTGTACACCTCAGGCAGGAGCAAAAGTGATTATAGGGCTGAGGGAGAAATTCCATTTAAATGGCATTTAAAGGTGAACTTGTGTAATTCACGTTTTCTGAAACAATATCAGAACTGAAGCACAACCATTATTTGAAATTGACAGTTCTCTGAATGTTACAGCACAGTTCTCCGGGCAAGAAATGTGTACAAAAGTGCATAGACTAGGGTAAAGGGTGCACAAAAATGAATATACTAGTGAAAATGGCATGCAAAAATACATTATGTTAGGGGAAATTGCTTTGCAAAAAATGGATACATTAGACAAGATTGCATACAAAAAAGTGTGTATTAAGAGAAATTCTCACTAAAGTGCTGGTGTATTTTCATGAAGACTTTAAAAAAAACCATGCAAACCTATGTATAAATATGGAGAACTGAATTTAAGAGAGGGAAAATGAGAACTACCATGTCAAACAAGAATGTTAAGCTAGTAGCCTTACTCTTGGCTTTCTATGTGCAAGAGATATGACATAGTACTGCCCAAACCACTAGATCAAGGAAGCTCAAGGAGCCACTTTTCAAACTGAGAGTGTGAGCTGAGCTTTAAATCTCAGCAAGCTGGAGATGGTTCAGAGAGTTAAAGAACTTTGATTTAAAAAGGACAAAGTGGAAAACTTGCTTAGATGAGTCCTCACACACTCTGGCAAATCTGCAGTCCACTTTCTAATTGACACTGTAACATACGTGGCAACTCTAGTGGGAAGAAACTATGCTCCTGAGATCAAAGTCCATTCCCATCGCCCTGAAGATTTAAATGGAGTGAGCAAGTCTTCACTGTTATCTGTACAGTTAAGCCCCTACATGAGGGCTTCAATTGTGTTGTGGTTGGAAAAATCGGTCCCTTGTACATTTATGTGGTACTACTTCCATGAAGGAAGACATAATATTTCTTCATAACCCAGTTTCCCTCCTGAAATCTATGGCTTTCAGTGTGGCATAGTGGTTAAGGTTTTGGAGTATGAGCTGGGAGACCAGGGTTTGAATCCCCACACAGCCATGAAGCTCTCTGGGTGACCTGGGGCTAGTCACTGCCTCTCAGCCTCTGAGGAAGGCAATGGTAAAACCTCCTCTGAATACCATTTACCATGAAATCCCTATTCATAGGGTTGCCCATAAGTCAGAATAGACTTGAAGGCAGTCCATTTTCTCTCCTTTGCCTGATCCCTAGCCAAACCAAACCTAAGCATGTCACTACATTAGCTATCATGTCATTTTCTTGTCTTCCTTTTCATAGAATCATGGAATAGTACAGTTGGAAGGGGCCAATAAGGCCATCAAGTCCAACCCCCTCCCTGTGTTGACATCCCCACTGTCAAAATGTAGACTGTAAACTCCTCAGCCAGCGATCTGACTCCTTGCTTGGATTTATTCTGTAAGTTTGGAACTAGCATCAATATGGTCTGTCTGCAATTTACCTTGTAACCCTGAAATGCGCACATGGAAGTGGGATAGCTTGACCAGCATTAGTTATGTGCTGGTAACCTCATGACTGGACTACTGTAATGCATTCTATGTGGGGCCTCCCTTGGGATTGGTTTGGAAGCTGCTATTGGTGCAAAACAGACTGTGAATTAGTTGTTTCCAGGTCCGAGATTTGGGGAGTTCACCAGTTCTGGATGGGGTTACACTCATTCTGAAGGAACAGGTGCTCCTAGCTGGGGATGCTCCTAGATCCATCTCTGTCACTGGAGGCTCAGGTGCCCTTTGTGGAAAGCAGCACCTGTTACCAGCATAGGCTGGAATGCCAACTATACCTTTTCCTTGACAGGGATAGCTTGGCCACTGTGATTCATTGGTAACCTCACAATTGGACCACTGTAATGCACTCTGTGTGAGGCTGCCTTTGGGACTGGTCTGGAAGCTGCTGCTTGGCAGAATGCTGCAGCCAAGTTGTTCAGTAGGACATACATAGGGTGCTTTCACACTGCACTTTATTCCATTATTCTGACGATTTCTTACCTGGCAATTTGCACATTATATTTGATCTTTCACACGATGCACAAGCTAGCTCCAGAATTCTAGTGGAATGTAGTGCAAGTTTAGCACAAATTTCCATGATAAATGATACCAGAAATAATCCGTTAGCAAGGTTGGGAACCCGGAAGAAAGCAGGAGTTTTTGCTTAGCTGCAGCCACTCACACGACAGGCATCCCAGCATGCACTGCGCTCCCGCCCTTTAGTCAAGCAGGGTTGGGTTGTTGTTGTTTTTTGCCTGACGAATGCTGTACCAGTATTCCGGCATTGGCACAGATAGCAGCAGCATTTTCCACACACACTTACCTGTCGTGATACAACTAAAACAATTTAAAAAGTCAGATCCTAAAGGGAGAGGGCTTTCATGGTGACGGAATGAGATCTTAGACCTCCTACACAGTGAGGAACAGTGCGCTTGGGTGGGGGACGAAAACAAGCCGTGTGAAGGACAGATGAGCGAAATGCCGGTATATTGGCTGAAAAAGCAGCTGTTCCTTAACGCAACAGGTACTGCAGTGTGAAAGGGATTTTAGAAATCGGGACAGAAGTGCTCCTTTTTTAATCCATTAAACTAACACAATCAGCCCCATGTGTGAAAGCAGCCATAATACACCTGTGCTAAGGGAACTGCACTGGCTGCTGATCAGCTAACTGGCCAAATTCAAGGTCTTGCTGTTAAAATATAAAGCCCTGAACAACTCAGGACCAGGTAAGCTGAAAGAGTACCCACCCCTGTATAGACCTGTGAGATCACTTAGATCGTCTGGAGAAATTCTACTCATGATATGGCATCCTACAAAATATCATAGAGTGGTGGCCTAAAAATGGGGATTTTCTGCTATTGCCCCTGTATCATGGAATGCCCTTCTCTTCTACCATATGTGAAGCAGCAACCATCAGTGGCTTCAGACATCTTGCAAAGACATATCTTTTTGCCCAGGCTTTCCCTGACCTATAAGACCAGTCTGAATTCCCTGAATTTCTATTTTATTTGTTTTTATACTACTGTCTTATTGGTTGTGTATTGTATTTTTGTTTTAATGATATTGTTTCTTGTCATTTGTGCTGGATACCGCTTTGAGATTTTAAAAATAGTAAATGGTTTAGAAATGTTTTAAATAAACAAATAAGTCCAATGTGAGCAGGGGAATCCCATGACAATGAAAGGTCTGTGTGCAGAGCTGTCCACGATAGCTTAAATGAATAGGGGAGGAGAATGAAGGGGTGGAATAGCCATTGCTCATGAAGCATAGATTTTGCATGGAAAAGGTCCCTGAATTCAGATCCAGTCCCTGGAACCTCTAGTTGAAAGACAGCAGGCTAGAAAAGATCTGTATGTGTGCTCTCGGAAAGCCACCAGCTGTAACAGACAATGGTCTAACTTGGAAAAAGACACCTTCACATGTTCTGCATTTAGACACACAGAGAACTTTGGAATGGAGCATTTCAGCATAAGTGGGGTGTATAAATGTGCCAGTGGTGGCTGGTGGCTCCATGTTAGTGGGACAGTGGAATCCACTCCAGGTTTGTGGATGTGTGAGTGCATGGTCTTTAGAAATAAATGTGTGAAAATCAGTATCTGTCTTAGACACTGAGAGGGAACATACAGTGCATTTATAGATATATTTAATCTCTCTATAAAATCCCATTTGTGATCCAAATCACTCTACCTCCCTGAGCCTGCGCACAGGCAAAGAAAAAAATGTTGAGAAGTCTGATCAGATCTCTCACATCATGACTTGCTGTGTTCTGAGTGAACACTCAACAGAGAGTTTAAGCAAATCACACACCCCTGAGACTTTTGCTTGGAAGTACGTGTTTGTTTCATTCACACTTTTGTACACATACACCTGGAAAGTATCATATGCAAAGGGTGTCTTCCTGTTATTTCTTCTAACAGGAAGAAATAAAGAAACAGGAAAAGTGAAAAAGAGAAAGTATTGAACTGATTGATTGGTATAAAATCTAGTTAATATTCCCAATAAGGGTGAAATAATTTAGACTTGAAAAACATTCTCTTCTACATTTCCTTGTCCCTTTTAGTCCTACAGAACAGATCCATCATGCAAGACAAATATTTAAATAGAATTAATTAGGGTTAGTCATGATGAGATATTTTTACTCCAAACCAGCACCACTTCCAAATTCCATGAAAAACAAAAGCACACAAAACTGAATGTCACAGCCACAGACAAGGTCAGCCAAGTACTCTATTTCAGAGTAGTTTTATTCATTTTCCATCCTTTAATGCCCTTTACATACTTGTCTCAGTCTACCGATTATTCCCTCCCTCCTTAATTGTGTTGTGGAATCACTCCAGGAGCTATAACTAGTAAGGGGGGAAATTAAAGCAAAAAGTATTAGACAAAATGCATTAATTTAATGTCTCATGAATAAATGTTAATATTCAGTGAGGAGCAATATCACTTTTAAATTAACACCAGTTACACAGTTACACTTGGCCTTAGGAATTCAGATGCCTGTTGTTTGAGCTTTCATGGGTCTGTTGATTAATTTATTATCAATTTACTACAAGCACTCAGCATAATTGGGATTCCCCCAGTGTCTCTGCTGTGAATACTAATAGTTTAGTGAATACCTCGTATAACCCACAGAGGTAAACCTCTCATTTAGAGGTTTATTTAAATGTTAGGAATATAGTGCTCAGATTGTAAGGAAGGGATTAGGTTAATTAGATAGTATGCTGCCACATAACTGCTAAAATTTTCGGGGGGGGGATACACACAGGATTTGCACTGGAATCAATCTAAGCCATGCATTGACAGGAAATTCTGAATAAAACACACAGACCACCAGTACTGCAGTGGTAAATTCAGAAGTGCAGGGTCCCTTGTTGTAAGTCATAGCCATGCCCCTCCCTCCTTTTTTGCTGCTGGGTTGTGAACGAGATCCTTGTTAGTGCCTTCTCCCACAACAGTAGACATCTTTGGACACCAATAAGCATGAAAGGTGGTGAGTGGTGGCAACATCTGTAATCAGCCCAAATAATAGAAAGAAGACATGTGCTGTGCTGATCTTCTTTTAGCAGGGAGGAAGCAACATTATTAAGACAGTTGTTATAGTTCAGATGGTCACGTTAAATATGTCTCATTTACTTTACAATTTTAGTGAAGTGTCCTATAGGAAATCATTTTCTTTTCTTTTTTATTTCTGTGAATATGTGACATACAGCAACACTTTGCAAAATTTACACTAAAAAAACTCCAAACATAATTGTGGAATAACGGCACTGACTTCTGCAGAATAGTCTCCAGCAGACCTCAGGAGTGTCTCAATTTGCACAGATAAAGCAGTGGGAAGTGAAATATATTCTAGCAAAATGCTAGGTGTGCTGTATGTTTTTAATTGACCATGCCCACCTTGCCTTAAATGAAGTGGTTTAAACATAGCAGGCTGAAAACATGCATCCTCATTTTTCCAACAGCTAGAGTCATTGCTGAAGTAGCAACATATTGTAATCAGTCTGATTTTACATCAAACTGCAGTTTCAGATTCCACTGTTAATGCACCCAAAATAGAAATAGAACATAACCTCCAATTTGAAACACAAAATATGCTGTCTTCACCATCATATGACACTGACCAATAAAAAGGCTTGGAAATTAATAAAAATAAATTTGACACAGATTTCTAGGATGAATAATGAGGGAAATAAAATGTTCTAGTTTAGATTCTCTGTAGAAACATTAGTAACACAGGAAAGAAGCAAAGTAAGAAGAATACCAACAAACATGCAAAAATATAATTATCTTTGGAGATGGCAGGTGTTGCCACCACTCACCATATGCTCAGAGGCACATGTTACCAAATTCTTCCAAGCTACACAGGAAGTGGATTGGACTGTGAAAGACCAACCCAAATGGTGTTTGCATTTTGACCAATTTGTAGGGCAGTCCAATATATCAGAGAGGAGCTCAGGTCTCCTGCTCCCCTGGTTCATTCACTATACCTGCCCAATTTCCCTGCTTTTTAAAGTTTGATAGAAATATCTGTAGGCTATAGGTACGTTCTTAAACCGCAAGGTTTTTTTTTTTTTGCCTATTAGTGAATTTATCTGCTTTTTAACCCGGGAGGTAAGAAATGGGATCCTGTGCAAGTTTGCTGAGAATGGTTTGATCATTTGCATACTTATTGAGTTCAGTGGGATTTACTCCCATGCACTCATGCTTAAAATAAGTAAAACAGACCATGATGAGGAAGGGGAGGGGGAGGAGCGGGAAGGAGGGGATTGGAAGGGGATGAGGAGAGGGGGAAAGGAAGGGGGAGGGAAGAGGCAAGAGAGAGGGGATGGGAGGGAGAAGGGAGCATGGGTTTGATCAGTTGCATACTTTTTGAGTTCAGTGGGATTTGTTTCTGTGCAATCATGTTTGAAAATGGAAATGGACTGCCTTCAAGTTGTTCCCGACTTATGGTGACCCTATGAATAGGGTTTTCATGGTAAACGGTATTCAGAGGTGGTTTTACTATTGCCTTCCTCTGAGACTGAGAGCCAGTGACTGGCCCAAGGTCACCCAGTGAGCTTCATTGCTGTGTGGAGATTCAAACTCTGGTCTCCCAGGTTGTTGTCGAACACTGACCTGGGGGAAGGGCAGGTAGGGGAGGGGAGGGGGAGGGGAGGAGATGTGTGTGTGGGCACTGGGCAGAGGGAAGCCCCTTTCCTTTCCAAAAGGAAAGCATGGTGAACAGTATTATTGGTTTTCAGTGTTTCCCCCACCATTTTAGTCTACAGCAGGCACATGTAGCCTCCCTCCTAAATTTAAACCAAAGCTGTCCCCTGTCACATCTACACCAGCCCTTTATTTCACTTTGCACAGTCATGGCCTCTCTCAAAGAATCTTGGGAAGTGTAGTTAGTGAAGGGTGCTGAGAGTTGCTAGCAGATGCCCTGTTCCCCTCACACAGCTTCAATCAGAGCGGCTGACTGTTAAACCAGTCTGGCCACAGGAGCTCTGTCAGTGGGAGTCTCCTCTCAGCACCCTTCACAAACTACACTTTCCAGGATTCTTTGGGGGAAGCCATGACTGTCTCACATGAAATCAAAGTCTGGCGTGGGTGTGGCGCCCTGATTAGAGAAGCCCAGCAGCTGCAAGTCTGACTTTTAGAACACTGAAAGGTGGTTCTTGCTGAGCATGCCCGACACTATCGTTCAGTTCAATGCAAAATTTAATAAATTAATTAAAAATCAGCCAGACATTTTTTTAACTTTTCAACTGCAGAAGATGAAGGTCAGAGTATGGGGCAAGGTCAGTAATAGGATTCTAGGTACTCTGTGAAAATGGCTGATTTTTAATGAATTTCAACAGATTATGAGAACTCGGACAGAAAAACATCCAAGAGGGCTCTGGTTTTTCCCCCTCTCTGTTTAGACTTTGAACTCTCTGTTCTCTCTGACTGTTTTGTATACCACCATGAAAATTGAGAGGGTTGTTAAGTAAGCATTTCTGAGTTCAGGACTATAAGTTTTGTAAGGTTTTGTTCTGAAATGAGCTTATGGGAAGCATCAGAATGGCATGGGGGTATTTTCAATTTAACATTGCGGAATGTGAAAAATCCACGCTGGCTATAGTATACAGCCACTCTCATTGCTGTATAATATTAAAAAAGCAATCCCATTAAAGACAGTAATTACAACAGGAGACAGGTCAAGAGATCAAGGAATGCCTGTGTAAATGTGCACCTTCAAAAGCTGGCAAAATGCCAGTACAGGTGAGGGCCTCTCAATATGTCACCAGGGAGTGCATTCTACAACACTGATGCCACCAGTGAAAAAGCTCATCTCTGCATCAACAGAAGCCAATAATCATTAGACTATGACAAGAGTAACCAGAGATCTTTGTTGATCTTAATGCCCTTAACAATCAATGGAGGGGAAGTCAATCTTTCGTGTAACCTGGTCCATAGTTGTATCGGGCTTATATGTAAGTAATAAGACCCTGAAACTGGCTCGGCAGCTAATAGGCATCCAGTGCAGATCACTTAACAATCCTGGTAGATTGCTACCAATCCTGGTAGAATCCCATTGCAGATTCTGGCAAGGGGTACCATTCACCATCTTAGCTGTGACATTCTTCATCCGCTGCAGCCTCTAAAGGAGTTGTAAGGGAAGCTCCACTGGTGGAGCCAATCCGGTGCTCCTGCTGGTGCATTTGCACCATGCTGTACTCTCTGTCACCTCGACCCTCCTCCTCTCCCTCCCGGTAAGCAACAGCAATCCACCTGAGAGCACATTGCAGTAATCTAAATGGGACACTACCAGTGAATGAGTTACAGTAAACAAGCTATTCCTGTTCAGGAAATGGTGCAGTTGACGCATGTGCCAAAGCTGATGAAAGATGCTTTAGGCTGCCTGGGCATTATCCCCAGTTCTCAGACATATGAAGCACTTGCCTACACTGTCTGTCTTAGCAGGATTCAGCTTCAGTTTACTGGCCCTCATCCAGTTTATTGGCCCTCATCCAGCCCCCCAATGAATCCAGGCACTCATTCAGCTCGTGTACAGCTCCTCCCAGCTTAGATTAATGGAGAAATAGAGCTGAGTGTCATTAGCAAACTGATACCTGACATATTTGCATTGCATAGCAGTGAATGGGATCATGGTGTTACTAGAGAGACTTGCAGTCTGGGTTGAAACAAACATCACAGGAAACAAGATTTGAAAGAGTGCTCTAAGGTTGTATGTGTGCCAATCCTCAAATGCCTTATATCCTAAGAGGGTTGAATAATTTGGTGTGTCCTTTCCTTCAGTGTCCCCTCCTTTTGATGATTGATTTTAGCATTTCTGCATCCAAAAACAAATCGGATGGAAGAAAAACAGAGCAGACAATGTATTATGACCTGTTAAAAGGCAATGAATACACAATATACACAGCAGTATATTTCAATCTATAATGAAAACAAAAACAATATTGATAACAATGGATATGAATTCAACAGTGGCATCACTAGGGTTGGTGTCACCCGGTGCGGTAACTCATGGTGTCACCCCCATGGACCTCCTCCCGTATCAGACCATACAGAATCCTTAGTAATGTTTTTGTACTAATGTTACTCGTAAATCGTAATTCCCATATATCACTGAATGTAATGGCAATAGTAGTGACATAAACAACTAGCAAAATTAAAATTACACCTTTAAATTACAATATCATACATACAGCTCAAATTCTTGCTCTTATTACTAATGGGAGTTAATTATCTTGCATATGCCCATAGTAAATTTTCAGATACTTTCAGACCCTCAGCAATTTTCAAGTGGTCTATGTAGAAGAAAGGTTTGGGAACCCCTGGAATAAGACACCTGCTTATGTCCCTATGCTGCTCTCTCCCCTCATTTAGGTGCCTGGGATGCATGCGTGTGGACACACCTCCTTACAATTATGGAAAGTGATTCTTAATAATAAGTCTCCAGACACAAAGTTACATAGGTATTTATCAGTTGTTTAGTAGAAAATTCAGAGCTGCAGGGTCCCTTTGTGATAGTTACAGCCACATACATCGTTTTTTGCTCCTGGATTAAGAATGAGATCTTTGTTAATGCATTCTCTCACAACAACAAACATCTCTAGGAGCCAATCAGCATGAAAGTGGAGAGTGTTAGCAACTGAGAAGAGTCTTCTCAGTGGCTGACTCACCTCCTTTCACTCTGATTGGCTCCAATCTGCAGAAAAGACAAGGAAGCATATTAGAAGACTCTTCTCAGTGACTGACACACTCCCTTTTCATGCTGACTGTAGGATGCTTGGAGACATAGGGACCCTGCTCCCAAAAAAGCAGAGGGACTAAGATCCCCTGGGCAACTACCCTCCTGGTGCTTATGGACATGACCGTAATATATTTTGTGACGTGCAAGTTTGACATTATTTATTAAGTGTGTTTAGGATTACACTGATGGCATTCCCAAATATGTACTTTCACACAGACTTTGGTTTTCCATAACACAATGTTTGCCAAAGCCTCCACACTGTGGGGGGGTACTACTTGCACACCCCTTCCATAAGCACATCAAAGTTGGATACACACCTGAACCAAGACCCAGACAAAAGGGCACTCAAAACAAAAAGGTAATTACAGTGGCTGAGTAGATCTTGTACACTGGTTATACTGACTGGGCAGCCACTGTCCTTCACATTTTACAAAATACTTTTTCCTATACAAAGATTTAATTTCTATGTATGAAAATATTTAAAATACATAAAAACAGCCAGGGGAAGATATTGGAGAAATATAAAATAAATACAAATTAAAAAAAGGGGGGGAGGTGAAAAGACCTTGAATGTGCTACTCACCATCTCTCAGCCTATCCTCCCCTCAGGATGAAAACAACGGAGAACCATGACCACCTCCAGGAAGAAGGGCACACTTAAAATGTAGAGGAAAAAATCATCTACAACCATAGTGTGAAATCAAATACTTATTGGGACACAGTATGAAGAAATATTTATATAAGCATAACTATCAAATATGTTTATGAATTACACAATCTTTAAATATATTTATAGTGCAATCCAATGTTTGTTTACTCAGAAGCAAGTCCCAATGTATTCAATGGGGCTTACTCAAACTGGGAAGTGTGTAGAGAACTACAGCCTCAAGTGATAAGGAACTTGTTCTTTCAACTTGTTCTTTTAAGTTGAGACCATATCCAAGTCTGAGTCTGTGTTGGAATTGCTTTTTAATATGTTTTTAAGCCTTTTCTTTTTTTAAAAAAAATGTCTTTTTAAAGCTTTTAAAAAATATTTTCAAAGATGTTGTAATATATTTTAAAGTCTGTTTTTATGATGTTTTAAAGTGCTTTTAGTGCTTTTGTTTGCCGCCCTGGGCTCCTACTGGGAGGAAGGGCGGGATATAAATCAAATAATAAATAAATAAACTTCATTCACCCAACCCAAAATTCAGAATCATGCCTCTTTAGGCTGTTTTCCAACTGTTTATTCTTGCTTTATGGTTATTGGATTTTAAATGGCTTTATTTCTTGTTGTGAGCTGCCTTGGTTTCCAACCCTACCTCACAGGGTTGTTGGAAAGACTACACACACACACTGCAGATGTATAAATACATACAGCCCATATAATAGTTTATTGTCAAACCAGTTGGTCATTGCAGAAAAATCAGTATTAGTTTTTAAAAAATCACTATTCATTTCCTACAGAATAAAAACTGTAATACCTAAGTAAGCCCTGCCTACTTCCTTTAAAATAGGACTGGAGGAGGGGGGGGGACAGAAAGACAACACAAACACAAGTCTTTTTTACATTCACTCCAAAGTCCCATTGATTTTCAGCACATTCATAACCATGTCTACTCAAAAGTAAATCCTATTGAATTCAATGGGATTTACTCTGGACATATGGGATTAGCAATGCTTTTACCCCCACAAAAGCAAGTATTGGGAAGGTTTTGAAAACGCTGCCCAGGATCTGACTCCTACACACAAGAGGGGAAAAAACTGAAATATATATACTTACCCAATTTATGAGATTTTCAGATAAACGGGGGGGGGAACCACCATTTTCTGGCCTTGCAATGAGGTTTACTAGACACTGCCACAGGTCAAACAAACACTTCACTGATTGGCTGCAATCCTGAACGGGTGGGGTTAAAGCTACGAAGTGCTATACAGTAGTTTAAAAAAGATTTAACAGGGTGGCTGACGTTTTTATGTATATCTCAAGAACCGGACCACTTAGAAACTTAATTTTTTTAAAAATTAAAGCTGAGAATCACCCCCCTCTGATGGTGTCACCTGGTGTGGTCTGCACCCCCCGCACCCCCGTAGTGATGCCACTGGGGGGCGGCTGACGTTTTTATGTATATCTCGAGAACCGGACCACCTAGAAACTTAATTTTTTTAAATTAAAGCTGAGAGTCACCCCCTTCTGATGGTGTCACCTGGTGTGGTCCACACCCCCGCACCCCCTAGTGACGCCCCTGGAATTCAACAATGATAATACAGTAGGCCTTTGGTAAATGAAACCCATTGCTTAAGCATTTGCTGTTCACCACAGTTTCGGAAAACACATCCGCTGAACTATTTGTATCCATGGTGTTTCTGCTGTGTGGAAGAACAGCGAGGGCTTTCCTTTTTGTTTTATTCTTGTGTTGTAAGCCACTTTGAGGACCTTGAGGATAGAAAAGTGGGGTATGAAGTAAATATAAAATATATTTCCAGGAGGATTCATCTGGGTAGGGGTGAGGCAAGTTTCACTTTTGATAGAAAAGAAAGACAGGATCTCCAGTGTGCAGTCTGAGGGTCAGGGACACGAGAGAGAAGATGAGGGCAGATAGCAGAGAAGGGCCCTTTGTTCAGGACTAGATTGACCCACTGTCTGATCTAGTTGCCAACTGGGACGTTATAGTGCTGGTCAAGACCTGCTTCGTGGAGCAAAGCTAAAATGATGCCACCCCCTAACACACACGCACACCCAGCCTGCAGTTTAAAAAGACTTGCTGAACCATTGAGACTACAATTCTTTGTCTTTGTCCATCTTCTGCACTGGGACTGTCTGAAGCAAGAAGAGAGGTTTTGATTTGTTCACAGCTGGAGCATGGAATCTCTCTTTTCCCCTTACAAGCAATGAGGTGAATGACATTGTTTGCTCTGAGAATATAAAGAGTTTGTTCATTGATCATTGCTGGTATTTGAGCAATGTCATTAGGTATTAAAGAGAAGTCACTGTGTGTGTTGGAAGTCAAGAACCGTGAAGCGGTTCTGGTGCCCAGATTTAAAAAAATTTGCACTGAGAATCCTGTAAGTGCTCAAAACAAATCTGTAAAATAAAAACACACAACAAAGTACAAAATGTTTTTGGGGCTCTGTCAAAGTACACACAAAAGGTCTTTCTTTTCTAGGTGCACACAGGGATGTGAGAAGGCATTGATTTCCTTATTGACCCATGTTCATCTCATGCAATGCTATTTCTCTTCCGCTGTAGTTTGACTTCTGATATAACTACATTATTCACCTTGTTGTCCACTGTGGGGGAATTTTACATAATTAATTACATACTTATACAACTACAAGAGTGGGTGTATTCTATAGCCAGTGTGGATTTTTCACATTCCGCCATGTTAAATTGAAAATACCCCCATGCCATTCTGATGCTTCCCATAAGCTCATTTCAAATCCAAACCTTACAAAACGTATAGTCCTGAACTCAGAAATGCTTGCTTAACAACCATCTAAGTTTTCATGGCAATACACAAAACACTCAGAATAATAAAATATTCAAAGTCTAAAACAACAGTAAAACAATCCAGACTAGTGTTGGACTTTTTTCTGTCAGTGGTCTCATAAAATTAATTAAAAATCAGCCATGTTCACAGAATACCTGTAATCCTATTACTCTCCTTGTCCCATATTCTGACATTCATCTTCTGCAATTAAAAGTTAAATAAATCCTATATAACTAGACAGGCACACAGATGGATATTCACCAGGAAATATAAATTTATTTGGCTCTCCTGATGATGATGAATTTTGAATTTGTTTTTGGATTTCCCAATATATTATGAAGATCATAATTTCACTACTAACACCCTCCCATTGGATGATTTATTAAGATGCAGTACTCTCCAACCTTTGTCGTTGTTTGTTTGTTTTGTTATTGTAATGTAACTTTATGTATTATTTTTAAAAAAGTAAAAGAAATGCATGGCTGATTTTCAATTAATTTAAGAAAATTAACATTGGAGTCCATGATAAGCACAGGCATACTCAGTAAGAACCAACTGACAGTGTTCTAAAAGCCAGACTAACAGCTGTTTGGCTTGGCTAGTCAGGGGGTCACACCCACACCAGATATTTACTTCACTTTAAACAGGCATGGCTTCCCTCAAAGAATCCTGGGAACTATAGTTTGTGAAGGGTGCTGACTCCTATTCCCCTGACAGTGCTCCAGTGGGCAGATCTGTTTGTCAGCCCCTCTTCCCAGAGAATTCTAGTGATTGTAGCTCTGTGAGGTGAATAGGGTATCTCCTAATAACTCGCAGCACCCTTCACAAACTACACTTTCCAGGATTCTTTGGGGAAACCCATGACTGTTTAAAGTGGAATAAATGTCTGGTAAGGATGAGGCCAGGGACAGCTTTTGTTTAAGTTTGGGTTGGTGACTACATGTGTCTGCTGTGGAATAAAAAGGTGGGAGAAAGCCCCCAAAATAATGATACTATTAACAATATTTTCCTTTTGGAAAGGAAAGGGTCTTTCCCTCTGCCCACCTACATAAATCTCCTCCCCTTCCTCCTCCCTCTCCCCCTTCCTTGTTCCCCCTTCCTCCCTACCCCTCCCCTTCCTCCTCTCCCCACTCCAGCACTTACTCGCTCCCTCCCTCCCAGTTCCCCTTCCTCCCCTAGGTCAGTTTCACCTTGCCTAAGGATGTTTGCATAGAAGTAAATCCCACTGAACTCAACAAGCATGCAAATGATCAAACCTGCCCTCCTCCTCCCTCCTATCCCTCCCCTCCCCCTTCCTTCCCCCTCCTGCCCCCTGTACTTTGCATATTCACCAAAACAGAAGCAAAAGAAAATAATTTACCATAGGGACCTTCACTAAAATTGCAAAGTATATCAAACATATTCAAAGTGACCATTGGAACTATATCAACTGTCTTAATATTATTGCTTCCTCCCTGCTAAAACAAGATCAGCACAGCACATGTCTTGTTTCTGTTATTTGGGCTGATTGCAGGTGTTGCCACCACTCACCATATGCACAGAGGCACATGTCACCAAATTCTTCCAAGCTACACAGGAAGTGGATTGGATTGTGAAAGACCAACCCAAATTGGGTTTGCATTTTGACAAATGTGTAGAGCAGTACAATATCTCAGAGAGGAGGTGCATTAACTATAGCTCCCCAATTTCCCTTATTTTCAAAGATAGATAGAAATATCTGTTGGCTATAGGTATGTACTTAAATCGCAAGGATTTTTTTGCCTATTAGTGAATTAATTACATTATTCCACACCATTCATTTCAGTGCAAAGGAAACAAAATGTAGGGGGGGATAATCAATTACATGGATTTTGCAGATTGACAAAAGCAGCAGCAGCAACTTATACCAATCGAATTCAATAGATTGATTTCTATTTCTGACATGGGTTGAATAAGTGATCAAGGGCAATTTCTGCTCCCATTTTCTTCGGAATTCTCCAACATCCCTAGGAACACATTTATATTTTACTGCTACAAAAAACAAATATAGTCTCTCATAGGCACATGCATCTGTCTGTGTTATCATATGTTGCTAATGTACTACACATTTTTCTATCCACACCAATACTTGCTGCAGCTCAAGTAATGAATTTAAAGAAATCACTGTCTAATTTGATTTTGCAATGTTCACAATGCTTTAAAAAACTTTTTTCTTTATTATAAAAAAGACTAAATTAAAGTACAACAATATTACAGATCTCCCTCCCCCCCCAAAAAATGAGAAGCACAAAGCAGAGTGCACACTCCAAGAAGAAAACATCCCGAACAAACGCGACCAAAGGAAATGCCAGATAAAATAAAATGCCGCACTTGAATTCATACTGATATAGTTCATATCTATAATTGTCTGTATTGTAATGCAATAATCTATCTCTGATATGTATTGTTCACACGAGAAATAGTCATACCAAAATGAGACAAAGTATTTTAGATCTTCTACATTTTTCATCACTAGGATATCTGTTAACTGTTCCATAGCTTGTATGTATGACTTGGCATACCAGTTTTCATGGCAGAAGTTCCCATTGTTGTTGCCTAGTTTATGAAATGGCAAAAATAAAAAAAAATGGCACTGTCAAGTGTGTGTTTTGTGTGAGAGGTATATTCGGGGTGGGTAAGAAAGAGGCAACATCCAATCAAATTATAGGGCATGGTTTCCTAAAACATTACACTATAAATCAAAATTCTGGCAGGCAAACATGAGTTCATTTATCATAACCTTTGAACATCCTTCAATTATTTGATTAGACATAAACATTAACCATTTATCACATGATTTCTGTACTGGCTGCACTGGAGCCAAATGTGGCTCCTAAAGCTTGGGAGTCGTCTTAGACTCTTCCCTCTCACTTGAGGCTCAAGTAGCCTCGGTGGCACGGAATGCGTTCTACCAACTTTGGTTGGTAGGCCAGCTACGTCCCTGTCTGAGTCAGGAGGACCTTACATTGGTGGTACATACTCTGGTAACCTCGCATTTGGATTACTGCAATGTGCTCTACGTTGGGCTGCCTTTGAAGACAGTTCGGAAGCTGCAGCTAGTGCAAAATGCAGCCGCCAGATTGCTGACAAGGACCAAGCGGTCCAAGCACATAACACCTGTTCTGGCACGCTTGCACTGGCTACCAATATGCTTCCGGGCCAGATTCAAAGTGTTGGTATTGACCTATAAAGCCTTATACGGCACGGGACCACGCTATCTGTCGGACCGCCTCTCCTGATACGAACCCGCCCGTCCACTACGTTCTGCTACGAAGGCCCTCCTCCGGGTTCCGACTCATAGGGAGGCCCGGAGGGTGATGACAAGATCTAGGGCCTTCTCAGTGATGGCTCCCGAACTGGGGAACAGTCTCCCCGAGGAGGTGCGCCTGGCACTGACACTACTATCCTTTCGGCGCCAGGTTAAAACCTTCCTCTTTCCCAATGCATTTTTAACTTAAGTTATTGATTTCTTTTTGTTGTAACTGACTTTTGATCGTTTATTGTTATATGTTATATGCTTTTATTGTATTATATTGTGTATTTTATTATATTCTTTGTTGTTCACCGCCCAGAGAGCTTTTGCTAGTCGGGCAGTATATAAATGTAATAATAATAATAATAATAATAATAATAATAATAATAATAATAATAATAATAATAATAATAATAATAATAATAATAATAATAATCTAGTTGCTGGGGGCCCTACCAAATTTTAATCAAGGGTATGGCAAAATGGTTGCCCATCATTTTATTTGTAAGGAAAAACAAAAAAGCTTCAACATTGTTCATGAATATCTAGAATGTTTCATTCACTTTTTTGGAATTTTGTCTGTTTTACTGCCTTCTTGGCTGTTCCATGATAGAAGATAATGTAATAAGAAAAGCATAAGTTATGATCCAGTTTGTATTCGGGAATGTCCTACAATTGTTCCTTCTCTTTTTGATCGATAAGGCCTGGAGCCCAAACACTAAATGTGCTTGAACACTATTGTACTTGGCACCTTTCAATACTATTAGCAACCGTGGTACCCATCTGGATGACCTACCTGGGATGGGACTTGGGAGCTCTGTGCTTCAGACATTCTGTGCCTTCCTGGAAAGTCGTGTTGGGAGACTGAAGCACTGTTTAATGTTAACCATTTTTTAAACTGAACAACTTTGATTGTAATTTGTTGTAAACTTTAATGCATTTTATGTTATTGTGATCCACCCTGGGATCTTAAGAGTTATTGGAGTTTGGTGCATATTGCAGCGGAGGGCAGAAATAAATAGTCTGGTGAGACTTGAAAGAATAAAAAATGTAAAGTTTATTACTACTGGGAAATAAAATCATTCTGACTACAGGCATACATATGGTTATTGTAGAGCTAAGAGGCCTGCACTCACATACACTATCTATGACTAACAAAGCAAGGAAGAGAAGGGAGAAAGTAAAGCCAGACGAAAAACAAACAAGGTTAAAGAAGTAATCAGCGAGGGAAGAATAGGTTGCCTTTCTATCTCTCTCTCTCCCCCCTCCCCCATTGATTCAGGTTGTTTGTTACAAGTGTTGGTGCTTTTCTCCCAACCAAGGTGAAGGGCAGGTAATAATAATAATAATAATAATAATAATAATGCTTGTCAAAGAAATAAAAATCAGTTTCTGCTATGAAAGCATGTTGTGAGACCCTGAGTAAGGAGACCTGTTGAGGTCCCCTTTTATTGGCTTTTGCTGGCAAATGTAGATCTTTCTGTTTAAACAGACATCTGATCTGCCAAAGGAACTGTCTGCCTTGTGTTGCTTTTTTAAAAAACAATATTAGTAATGCTGCTTTTCTCTTGCTCTGTGCTTTTATCTGCTCTTTTCATTTATTTTTGTTTTATTTTTGTTTTATTTGTTTGATATTGTACTATAATATTGACATTATTAAGTGGGTTGCCCACCCTGATTCTGCTAAAGCACTCCTGCTCACCTACTCCACTCACCAGTCTGTTCCCCATCTCAAAGGGAGGGAGAGCATACTTGAGGGCCAGACAGGTGATGGCTCCGGTAGTGCTGTGGCTTCTTTTTTTGGATGGAGGGCCTCCTTAGTACCTCCTGAAGAGAGTTGCTTCATGCAGCAGAGTTCATTGGAGATAGAAAAGAATATGAAAGAGAATGGTTTTTATCTTGAACAAAATAAACTCATTTTATTAAGAAAGTACACGTGGATAGGGAAGCCTAATCATCTACACTAGCTGAATTCAAAAGGTAGGGAGAGAGAGATTTGTGAGGAGGAGGAGGAGGAACTGGAAGTGATGATAGCCCTCAGAATATCAGTCTAACCAATCAGAGGCAAGCTTAAACTTGAGGAAAGTAACAAGGAGAGAATTCAAGCAGGGCCCTTTCAAATTACTAACTATATCTATTGCCAATAATGGTCAATAGATTCAGAGTATACAGTGAGCATGGCTGGCCCCAGACATGCCGGGGCCGTTGGGCACCAGCCTGCCCTGGGCCCTGGCACACACACATACACACAATCTACCTACCTACCTACCGATGGAATGGGAGGTTGAGCGAGCGAGCAGGCAAGCAAGCAGGTGGGAGGGAGGGCAGGTGGGTGGGTGAGCAAGTGAGATAGCGGGGGGAGGGCAGGCGGGTGAGCGAGCATGCAAGCGGGGGTGAGACAGGCAAGTGAGTGAGTGGAGGAGGGCAGGTGAGCAAGCTGGCAGGAGGGGAGGGCAAGGGAGCTGGTGGGGGAGGGAGGGGAAGCAAGGAGGTGGGCGCAGGGTGAAGAATGAGCAAGAGAGTGGGCATGGGTGGTCCAGTGAGTGGGTGGGCAGCTCCCTCCCTGCAATCTGTGGCAGGGAGCCTGCCATGGAAGGGGAGTGCTACTCCCCCACCATAACTGCCCTCGGGACAGCAGGCAAGTGGACAGGGGGGGTGGGATGGCAGGCAAGCAAGCAGGCAGGGGGCAGGACGGCAGGTGAGCAAGCAAGTGGGGGAGAGGGTGAAAAAGTGAGCAGGTGGGGGAGGGTGAGCGAGTGAGCAAGTAGGAGGAGGGAAAGCAGGCGGGAGAGGGCAAGCAAGGGAGCTGGCAGGGGTGAAGGGTGAGCAAGGGGGTGAGTAAGCATGTGCAGGTGGGCTGGCAAGTGGGCAGGCAGCTCCTTCCCTGCAATCCACAGCAGGCAGCCTGCCACAGAAGGGGAGCGTTACTTCCCCACCATAATGAGGGGCCCTTGGGATGGTGGCAAGCGAGCGGGGAGGCGGGATGGCAGGCAAACGGGGAGAGGGCGATCAAGTGAGCAGGTGGGGGGAGGTCAAGCGAGGGAGCTGGCAGGGACAGAGTGTGAGCAAGGGAGGGAGCGATCAGGAGGACAGAGGGTAGCGAGTGGGCATGGGGGGCGGTGAGTGGATGGCTAGCTCCCTCCCTGCAATCTGTGGCAGGGGAGCCACCTTTTGGAGCCGGCCCTGACAGTGAGGCAATGCATTCATTGAAGTGAAACTTCCAACAGCTCCCTCCTTCCCTCATGTGCTTCATTCAAAACAGAAGGAGACACTTATAACACACTGATCCTGCAATGTCTTTTTCTGCCTGGGATAATGAGGAACACTGTAGTTCAACCTCTGCAATCCCAGGCAGAAGGAGCTGCTGCATGCTGTCAATACACTGAAAGCATATTATTTCATTCTGAAAGTATGCAGAAGGAGGGAGAGGATAAGGATGCCTCTCCCATCCACCACAGAGGTATCGTACTTTTGGAGCTGTTGCTGCCTACCTGGCCTTCCAAGGCAAGATTTTTCCCATGGAGTGGGGACTGGCTATCAGGATCAAAAAACAACTGGGCACACAGGTGAGGAGGAATCAAGCTAGAGGGTAGAAGGGAACTGGGCTCTGACTCAAATGAATATTGCAACTTAGGTTTCAAATGAGTTGCTCTGTGCCCTGAGATTCATGTGCCTAGGAATATAATGTCCCACAGGGCTCTATTCTCTTTCTAACACTGTTTAACATCTACTTGAAGTCTGAGTGATGCTGTCGCTAGTGTGCTGATGATAACTGGCTCTAGCTCTTCTTTTCAAATGATTTTGGTGTGGTGGTGGAAATGCTAAATCAGTATCTGGGCTCAGTAATGAAATGGATGGCAGCCAACAAACAAACTCAGTCCAGACAAGATGGATCCAATGAACTGTGGAGATGATGTTCAACCTCTTCTGAATCAGGTGTGTGTACCTTAGGAGTGCTCTTAGATCTGGCCCTATCTCTGGATGCCCAAGTGGTATGTGTGGCACAGACATCTATCATTAGCTAAGGCTGGGGGCCTTCCTGGACAGAGAAGGCAACAACCAAACTACAGTTGCCTTTGTAGACTTTTTGAAAACTTCTGAGATCCAAAATACTGCTGCCAGGTTGTTCACTGGGACAAGGTGGAGCATATGCCCTCCCTAAAATAGCTGCACTGGCTTTCCCCTCTCATTTCTGAGCACAATCTAAAATGCTGGTGTCACTGTCAACTTTTAAGGTCCTACACAAATTGGGACCAAAGTATCTGAAGGGCTGCCTTCTCCCCCATGAACCTGTCCACATTTTAAGATTATCCTCTGAGGACCTCCTCCTCGTTCCATCACCTTTGGAGGTTTAATAGGTTTTGACTAGAGAGAAGGCAGTCTCTGTTGTGACAGCCAGTGTATGGAAAGATCTCCCTAGGGTGTTGCCTACTTTGATGTCTTTTCGTTACAGTTTTATTTAAAAAAACAACAACCAACAACAACCAGGCTTTTAAACCATTTAAGGTTTTAATCTTTGCTGGATCTTGTTTTGTTTTGTTGCTCTGTTGTTTCAATCTGTTGTAACTGCTTTTATGATGGAAATTCTTTATGTCATGCGTTATTATTTTGTTCATTTTGTAAGCTGCTCTGAGAATGGAAACACGGAAGGTTACGGTATAAAGCTACATTATATTATATCATATAATAATAATTTTAGGATTGGAAGGAAATCATCGTCCAGAATGTATGCCCTCTTAACCTAGTGCTAGGTGTAAGAAAAGGACAATTATAATAACTGGGAATATATAGATTATTTTAAAGGTAAATCTAAAAATAATGTACAGTACCTATGATTACTTAAAAAAAATGAAGAAGCCTCTACAACATTAACATTTCCCTCCTGTTTGTGAAATACCTTTAAAATGTGGAAACAGTTCTGCTTTGCATTTGACCGTCAGTCTGTCTTTGCAGGAGATTTCGAGAAAGCTTATACAAAGCAAGCTGGCAGCTGTGTTTGTTGTGAATAAAGTTTTGCTCATTGCCTCCTCTTTCCTAATACTCTCTTTTTCACAGTACAGTACAGCATTAGGGACACCAAAGCATCATGGGAGAAGAGGGTGAAAGTTACACAGTAAATTGGCACTTTCCACCATAATCAAAACTGGCACAGAACTGAAATATAATTAATAGGCTTCCTGTCTCAGGTGAAGATTGTCCTTAAGAGTCTGATGTCAAAATAAGAAAACAAAACCAAGAAAATCTAGTGCTATGAGAGATACGTAAGAAAAGCAAAATCCCTGCTTGCCATATGGGCACTTTGAGGAGGTGTGGCGGCAAAATGAATTCCACTACTTTCCTCCTTTTGCTTTCCCACTGCACTTTATCAGTCCCCTAACAACTCTCATCTCAAAACCTACCCTTTTCACAAAACCCTTATTCAATTCCCTGGCCTTCATCCCCAGCTGAAAGAAATTCCTCCATATGTGTAACTGCATTTTCTCAGACATCCATTACTTGTCACAAATGCTTCTCCTATCCCTCCCGTATGAGACAGGCTAACGAACAAACCAAAAAACCATGGCTGATGCCTGAGGCAAAAAAATTCAAAGCACCCTGAATGATTGTGTAACAATCATATTCATCATACAGTAGACAACAATAAACGAAACTATTGTCAGTTTGACACTCTTTCTACGATAGCACAAACTCTGCCATCTGATGGCTGGCCCTGGTTGTTCAATGTTTGGATGTAAGCTTCTTGAGAAGTGGGTTTTTCTTTTCTGCTTATGTTACCTTGTAGATCAGTGATGGCCACCAATGTGAATGTATTTAAAAGAGGATTCTTTCTTTATTTATTTATTAGATTTATATCCCACCCTTCCTCCCAGTAGGATCCCAGACAAATTCATGCAGGAAAAACTTATCACTGGTTACTAGCCATGATGGCTATGCTCTGCCCTCCATGGTCAGAGGCAGTATGCTTCTGAATACCAGTGGCTGGAAACCACAGGAGGGGAGAGTGTTCTTGGCAATCAGGTCCTGCTTGTGAGTTTCCCATGGACTCTGGTTGGCCACTGTAAGTAATACTCAGTAGGAAAAAGAGCTAGAAATACTGAAAGAGCACCAACCTAATTCACCTTGACCATGAATATTAAGGCTTGACTTCACATTGAGTTGTTTTCAACATAGCACTAAGATGAATGCTGCATCAGCGCAATGGAGTCTTCTCCTCCCCCTTCCTCTGTGCACCCCCTAAATCTGAGTGTGGGTTCTCCCAACTCTCTAGAACAGATTTGGGGATGGTGCCGGACATGCACAGTGGGCAGGGGAGGGTAAAAGTCCCATTGCACTAGTGGTACTCCTTGCACTCGTGCAATTATTTAGTTTATTATCACTCACTAGGTTTAATTTTCAGGAAAACTGCTCGATATAAGCTTCAGAGGAGAAATATAGCAGCATATCTAAATATTTGCTTGTGTATTATAAATTGCACATATGAGAAATATCATTTATGTGGGCAGAGCAGATGAAGCACAGCTTGCCAACATACTACACTGATAACAAATTCACTTATTTTGGAACTGTTAACATATGTTAAAAAGACCCCTCGATCACAGATAAACACCACCAACATTTTACAACAAGAACAAGGTGGACTCAGACATGGGCATTCATTTCTCAATCATCATTTTACATTATGGGTTAGTTAACTGGTATTAGAGAAATAATAAAGTAAATTATTTTGCTTTCATTGACCTCAGTGGGGTTTTCAATTTAGCAGGCAGATGAAAGCTAAGGGAGAAATTAACTAAGACAGGATTGTTAAAAGTGATGAAAGTTTATTATTGTCTTGCAATAATAATGGTTCCTTATCAAGAAATATTTGTTTTCAACAACAACAGCAATGCATCAAGAATGATATCAGGCCCTATACTGTATAGTTTATTTCTGAGTGGTTTGAGGATCTATCTTGGCATGGAAAATCACCATGCCATGGACCAATTTGGCACATCAAGCCTCCCCATTTGGCTCTTGACACTATTTTCCCCAAACCACATCGACCTGTTCCACACCTGATGTCATATGTGAGATTACCAGTAGGTATGGGTGAATCTGTCAATTTTGGTTTTTCTCCATTTCTCATTTTTCCAGTTTTAACATTTGGTTGTCCACATTTCTACATCACTCTGTGCATCAGTGAATTTCTCATGATATACATGTTTTTGTGCAATTTTGCTTACTATACACAATTTTCCAAAGCTATTTCCCCTAATATAATGCATTTCCGCTAATGTTTTCATTTTTATGCACCCTTAACCCTAGAATATGATTTCTTTTTTTGAAACATTGCTTGCCTGAAGAACTTTGCAAATTTTGGAGAAATGCAAATTTTGAAGGATGGCTGTGCTTTTGTTCGTGGATTGTTTTGTAGCATGCAGATTAGGCAGGTTCACCTTTAAATGTGAACGGAATTGAATTTCTCCCCCATCCCTAATTACCTTGCCCAATTAAATCCATCAGTGCACCCATTTACTAAGCAAATGATTGCCATTCACTTCTGCAGGAAAACTGAAATAGTGCATTTGAAAACACTGTTGCATTGAAGGTAAAGCTTGCCCTCCAGTCTTATCACCTGTTGTTTTAACTCTCACCAACAATGCAGTCCCACAGCAGGCTGCAGTGTGTCCCTGAGTGTGGAACACACAAGAGAAATTTCCTCCTTGTCTATGGCAGCCTTTCCCAACTAGTGGGCCACCAGATTTTGTTGGACCACAATTCCCATCTTTCCTGACCATTGACAATGCTGGCTGAGGCTGATGGGAGTTGTGGTCCAACAACATCTGGTGGCCCACTAGTTGGGAAAGGGTGGTCTATGGGATATAATATGCAGTCTCTTCAGCCACACACACAAACACCACAACCATAATAATGTTGTTCCCACCTTAAGTGGGGACGGATTTGCCCCCACCCTAGTTGAACAGAAGGGTCGGGAACATTGGGTAGGATTTAATTGAGGTCAGGTGAGATAGCTGTACCAATGAGAGGGAGCAATTCTAAGGCTTATAAGTCAGCCCCTCCTCTTTCTTCGCGCCTTTCTTTGCCTTGCGGCACATTGAGTGGAGGCTTGGTAGAGGCTTTCAGCATTTCTGTTGTTGCTTGCAAGTTCTTGGTTTGTGTACGATCTTCAGGGGATCTTCGGTGGATCATCGTCCTTCAGAGAGACGCTTCAGCAGTTTGCGCCTCTTCGGGGGCTGATGGTTTCTCACCCCCCAGGGGTGGCGGCTCCCGCCCCAACCCACCTCCACCCCCTTCCCTGTTTGTTGCATTGTCCCTTTGAGTTTGGGGGGTGGTGTTTTACATCCCCCCCACCTCAAACGCTCCTCTTGTGTATTGTGTGGTCGAATAATTTATTTTTAATTTTCTTTGTCTCTTGGGGTAGAACTCGGTGGTTTTGGCCTCTGCGATTTTTCACGCAGCCTCCTTTTTTGTCGTGGGTGTGGTTGTGTTGCGCCCGTTTGCTTTGATCACTGAGTGCCTCAGTGTTTGCTTAGGCTCCTTCATTGTTTATAGGGGGCAATTAGTTGGGAGCTGTTGTTGGGAATATTGCTTATTTTTGTGTTGTTTTTTGTTCTAATTTTCTGGGTAGCTTCTGTACTGTTTAGCACTCCCCCCCACCAATATCACATTAACTCATTCTTCCCTTAATTAAGCTGTAGACTGTTTCCTTGGCATTTTATTGGGGAGTAATTTAGTTATCTAATTGTTAGTGGTAGGCCATAATTTATATTGTGTTGTTTTAATTGTTGGGCTTTATCTATTTCATAACTGGGTGTGTTAATTCATTAAGTAATTTTAATTAATTTAATTATAATTAGTTTGGTTCATTTATTGTAGTTGGATCATTTTAGAATTTTATAAATTAATAATAATAATTAATTTATTATTATAAATAAATAAATAAATTTTAATTATTGATTGATTAGTGATATCCAGTTTCCTCTAATTTGTTCATCTTGGTGTTATAATATATTAATAGTTGATTGTTCTGCTGCGAATTCCTTAATCCAATTTATGGAAGTAATATTTCTGGTTATTTGAATCTATTTAAGGATTCAGTTTAATTAGCTGCAATTTATTTATTTTTTTTTTCTGTCGTGTTAGCATTTGCCATAGTTAGTTGTTTAATTTTCGCTAATTGCTGTTAATTTCCGGTTGTGGTATAGTTATTTGCAAAAATGCCACTGAAGAAGGCCAAGCAAAAGCGAGGTGTATGTGTGGTAAAAAGACCAGAAAAACATCCCATGGTGCATCAGTCCTCTTCGGATGAAGATGACGATATGGCAACAGTCTGAGCCTTGGTGGCCAGAGTTGAAGCGATGGAAAGGGAGTGTGGAGCACCAGTTGACCCTGAGGCGGGCACCAGTTCTTCAGTGAGAGGTAAAAAATCCCAGAGGTTGGCTTCCAGGGTCACTAAGGCATCTCTCCTGTCTGGTTTAGTTGCACGCCTGGATGCCTTGGAGAAGCCCTCTACTGTCATGGTGTCTGTTCCATGCCCTGAAAGTTCCTCCGCTGCTGCTGCATTTCCCCCAACGACGTCACCTCTTGCTTTACATCCTTTGCTAGTGGCTGGTTCATTGTTACCATCATCTTCCTTGCCAGTGCTTATAGGGCCATCAACTGTGGATGCTGCGGCAGTTCCGCAGATTGTCAACCCCTCGGTTGTGGTGCCTCCGAGTACCTTGGCAGGTGAGCATCCTGCAATACATACCACCACTACTAGTCACTCACAGTCATATACTGGGTCACAGCAGCAGATGGGATATATGGGGGGCATGTTGGTCTCATTACATCCTCAGCTTCCTTGGCCAGCGGCGGCTGTGTCACCTTGGCAGCCTAGTTCTGCTTTGGAGGTGCAGGCTTCTACCACTTTACCGTTACCTCAGGGTGTTTATCCCCAGGGCGATACTGTCTTGCCCTTGGGTGACCACCTCCAGTTGTCAACTAAGGAAAAGATCTGGAGAGGGGAATACATAGATATTTTCACTCGTCTTTTCTGGGAGTCTGAGGCACAGAGTAGGGAGGCTGCTGAATTCAAAGATAAAGAGGCAGCCAAAAAGAAAAAGGTGGATCGCATTTGGCCAAACTGGTTCAATGCTTATACGGTGTATATGGGTGTGATGACACAGGCCTATCCATCTCATGCATTATCCATGATTAAATATCAGGATATCATTCATCGGCCCTTCAGAGAATTCTCAGGTACCGCCTGGTTGAGGTACGATGAGAATTTTAGGCAAAGGGCGGCATTGGATCCTACATTGCGCTGGGATATTGAGCACCCGGGCCTTTGGCTCTGGTCCATGACATCAGCAAGGCCTATGTTGGGCGACCGTGCAGATAGCGGTCACCTATTAGTGCATGTTCAGGGTCAGACCTCTGGTTTTGACTGGGGGTCACAGTGGGTTCAATCCCACCAAGTCTGTTGGAGCTTTAACAGCTCCGGGCATTGTGCCAGGCATCCCTGTAGGTTTAGGCATGCTTGTGGAGCCTGCAGTGGTAATCACCCCAGTTTCTCGTGTCCCAAGTCTCGTCTCCAGAAACAAGGAGCTGGAGATCACTCTCAGCACAAACGTGGCGCAGGGTGAGGTGGGGGCCCGCCACAAAGCTAGTAGTCCCATTAATCTTGTTTCCCTGGCTAGTTGGCTGCAGCTCTACCCCGATAAACGGGCAGCTGATTATTTGCTTAAGGGCTTTTCAGAGGGCTTTCGGATCCCTTACATTGGTCCAAGGATTTCCACTTGTTCCCCCAATCAAAATTCAGTCAGAGAGATGGCCTCAGTTGTCTTGGCCAAACTCAGCAAAGACATTGATGCAGATCAGATTTCTGGCCCTTTCCCCTCCCCTCCTTTTCCAAATATGATGATCTCCCCTCTTGGTATAGTTCCAAAGAAACAGCCAGGCGAGTATCACCGGATACATAATTTATCTTTTCCCAAAGGAACTTCGGTCAATGACGGCATTCCGTCTGATATGGCCTCTGTAAAGTATACTTCTTTTGATGCGGCTGTGAAGGTCATGCGTTCTGCTGGTAAGGGTGCTTTAATGGCAAAATGCAACATAAAGTCTGCCTTTCACTTGCTCCCTGTACATCCAGCAGATGTGGATTTATTGGGTTTTAAATTTCAAGGCCAATACTATGTTGATAGGGCGATGCCTATGGGCTGTTCCATTTTGTGTGCAGCCTTCAGTTCTTTCCTAGAGTGGGCAGTGAGAAAGCGAACATATAACTCCTTCGTTGCACACTATCTGGATGATTTCTTGTTCGTAGGCCCGGCCAATGATCCCCATTGCATGCATTTAGTTGAAGCCTTCATGGCACTTTCGGATGAACTTGGGGTCCCTCTAGCATCTGAGAAGTCTGAGGGCCCCTCCTCTTGCCTCACCTTTTTGGGGATTCAGCTAGATACTGTTGTGCAGTCCTCCCGATTGCCTATGGATAAACTGACTGATTTGAGGGCTCGCTTGCGTAAAGCAGTGTCTTTTAAGAAGATTAGTCTCTTGCTACTTCAGGAAGTGGTTGGTCACCTGGTTTTTGCTTCCAAGGTGATCTCTCCTGGCAGAGCCTTCTTGAGGCGTCTTTGTGAAGCTATGAAGGGAGTGCGCTCCCGTTTCCATTTTATTAGAGTGTCAGCAGGGATGAGGGAGGATTTATCTATGTGGCTTGCATTTCTGGATGGCTATAATGGATGCTCCTTCTGGAGGGAGGACCTTCTTATAGAAGCTGAACTACAAGTTCGTTCTGATGCTGCTGGGGGTTCAGGTTTTGGTGTTTTATTTAGACCCCAGTGGTGTGCTGAACCTTGGCCAGAGTCTTGGAGGGTGGCGGGTATTACTGCTGATTTAACCTTTCTGGAATTCTTCCCCATCGTGGTGGCAGTCCACTTATGGGCAGAGGAGTTTCAGAATCGCACCATCCAGTTTTGGTGTGATAATCAGGCCACAGTCTGTGTAATTAATAATCAAACCTCTAAATCTTCAGGGGTTATGCACCTTGTGCGTGTGTTCATCCTGCAATGTTTAAGGTTTAATATTCTTTTCATTGCTTGGCATGTCCCAGGTTTGCAGAATGACATGGCTGATGCCCTTTCCCGATTTCAGATGCAGCGTTTTTGGGAGCTGGCCCCAGGAGCCGCACCAGACCCAAGGCCGATGCCGTCTCTCTTATGGAACCTTGGGAGATAGAGGTGGCGGCTGCCATAGCTTCGGCATTAGCCCCCAGTACTCAGAGAGCATATCAGCATGGTTTTGATAAGTTTCAAGCATTCTGCATTTGTCATGGTCTGTCAATGGATTGGCCAATTCTGGTTTCCCGGTTGTTGCAATTTATAGTATTTTTAAAGGGTCAGGATGCTTCTGTCAACACAATAGCAGGTGCCTTGTCTGTCCTTGCATTTATTTCTAAGGCTAAGGGTGTCCCAGATTCTACATCGGATTTCAGAGTGCGTAAAGTTCTTGAAGGTTGGTCTCGCGCAGCACCTAAAACACTTGATCAGAGGAAGCCCATTACCCATGTGTTGATGCAACTGTTGTACTTATTTACTTCGCTGCATTCTTCTGGGTACGAGACACAGCTATTTGGTACAGTTGTCTTTGTCGCTTTCTATGGGGTCTTCCACCTTAGCGAAGTTCTGGCATCTTCTAAGAATGATAAATCCTTCAGGGCATTATGCCTGAGCGATTGTGCACTGGGTGATATGCAGGTCACGCTCACGCTGCGTATGTCTAAGACTGATCAGAAGCGTCAAGGCAGAATGGTGACATTGCATAATTGTGCAATGCCTGTTTTATGTCCTGTATCTGCTTTGAGGGCTTTCCTTTCCATAAGACCAGCGGGCCAGCGATACCTCTTCATACATCTCGACAGGTCTGCCCTTATGCAGTTTCAGTTTTGGGCCGTTGTTCAGCAGGCCTTGTTGGCCAATGGGCAAGATCCAGGGGAGTATGGAATGCATTCATTCCGGATTAGTGTGGCTACGGCCGCGGCCCTTGTGGGCATGCATGCAGAAAGCATCCAGGCAATCGGTCGATGGTGTTCAGCTGCTTTTAAATCTTACATTAGGCCATGAATCATGTAATCTGTTTCTCATTCTTTCTAGGTGTGTGGAACCTTCCAGTTCCAGCAAAGATCATCATATGCGGCCATTCCATTCTGTTCTGGGCTCACAAAAGGGCAACTTCTTCTTCTGCCGGGATCCAGCTGCAGCTCTCCGGCCGCGCGACAGTTTCTTGGACAACCAGGCAGGGTATGAGGTGGGGGGAGTTGTTGCCCACAATGTTTAGGATCATGTCTTCTTTGCCTCAACCCCATATTTTATTAGTGCATTTGGGTGAGAATGATATCGTGCAATGTCCTGGTGTGGCCTTGCTATGTAAGGTCAGGGAGGATTTTAGTCTGCTCAAGCGCACATATCCCAACCTTATTCTGCTGTGGTCGGATATGCTCGAGCATAGTTTGGAGGGGGGCCATCCATCCCAATAGAATCGATAAAGTGCGGAGGTTCGTTAATAGGAAGGTTAGGTACCTGGTTCTGGCACTTGGGGGGGCGTTTATACCTCATGACAGAATTAGGTTTTATTATCCAGCCCTATATCGGGATGATGGGGTGCATCTTTCTGAGCAGGGATGTGATATGTTTCTTGAGGATCTTAGGTTGGGCCTCAGGGCTTTGTTTTCTTTGGATTGAGGGGATCAAGCTTTAGCTGATCCCCTCTTGTGGCATGGAATTCAGGCAGGTGAGGAAGGTGGGGATAGAATGAAGGTAACTGAGGCATTGTATTAGAGGGCACTCACTAGAGAACCAACAGTCATGTGTGGCTTGTGGGGATCTGGGGTGCCCTTGTGGAACCAACTTGCACATCAGGGTGAACGCCTGTATGGCGGGGCCAGGTTGCGGAGGTTGGAACCACCTAATTGGCTCTATTAGCAAGGAGGGTTAATTTCAACCATGTCCATTGCTCAGGAGTCAAGGTAGGTTCTGAACTACATGCCCAGTCAAGTTGGAGGCTAGATTACCTCCCAGTTAGGTATCCTCACCTGCCCGAAGCAAGTTTAATTTGGCTATTGGATTATAATTGGAAGAAGTTTTATGTTGTTATATTTTAAATAAATATAGCGTTATCCCATATCTGTGTCTGAGTCTTCTTTGGTGTGGTGGCAATGGGTGTTGTTGTTGTTATGTGCCTCCAAGTCCATTACAACTTATGACGACCCTATGAATCAGCAACCTCCAAGAGCATCTGTCATGAACCACCCTGTTCAGATCTTGTAAGTGCAGTTTGAAATACACTTCAACAAAACCAACATTCAAAATCATCATCCATGAAGACAAGAGGGGGCAAAAAGAATGAAATATAAATATCTGGCACCAGGTCCAAGTGTCTACTACTCATAATTAGAATTGCCACCTCTTTTAAAGATCTCACACAGCACTGTGGAGGGCAGAAATTAATAATTACAGGAATTGCCACTATGATTTCATTTTGTCAGGAAAAGCTAAACCTTATTTCTACTGCTTATGGAGCTGTTAGGCAGCACAGAGGCCTCTGGCTATAAAAAGTGGCAACCCTACTAACTATGAGAGCATTGTGCTCATCTGAAATATTAATGGCAATTATGGTTTATTGAATGAGCTTCAGCCATTTGTCAGTAATGATACAAACTTATATTGTGAGATGTATCTGTTGTTCAATACCTTGGCACAGTCATTAACCAAAATGGAGACAATAGTCAAGAAATCAGAAGAAGGCTAGGACTGGGGAGGACAGCTATGAGAAGAACTAGAAAAGGTCCTCAAATGCAAAGATGTATAATTGAATACTAAAGTCAGGATCATTCAGACTATGGTATTCCCAATCTCTATGTACGGATGTGAAAGTTGGACAGTGAAAAAAGTGGATAAGAGAAAAATCAACTCATTTGAAATGTGGTGTTGGAGGACAGCTTTGTGCATACCATGGACTGCAAAAAAGACAAATAATTGGGTGTTAGAACAAATTAAACCAGAACTGTCACTAGAAGCTAAAATGATGAAACTGAGGTTATCCTACTTTGGACATATCATGAGAAAACATGATTCACTAGAAAAGACAATAACGCTGGGAAAAACAGAAGGTAGTAGTAAAAGAGGAAGGCCAAACAAGAGATGGACTGATTTCATAAAGGAAGCCAGAGACCTGAAGTTACAAGATCTGAACAGGGTGGTTAAAACAAAGGTACAGGCTCCACAGTTTATCCATAGCAAGGCAAAGCTGGTCAGTTTCAACTTTAAAAACATCTTTGTTAAAAGGAGCTTGGTTCCTGGTGGATTAGTTAACTGAGGTATTACTATATATAGTTTAGCCAAATTAGGACAAAGCAACTTTTTTAGGGCTTATCCACGGGGGGGTGTGCCTTCGTACTAAAGACATTTCATTTACCGTCATGATAGATTTGCAAGGTCCACACTTGGTAGCTTCAAATCTGCTGTTTTCCACTCACACTAGTAGGTGTTCCTCTGGGAAGCATTAGTGTCGGTTTCCTTGTGGTCCCACCCTCTAATTTTACATGTTTACTCCCTCTAGTTCAAGGCTGAAGCCAGGAGAGCACCTCAGTGTGCAATTGACAAGAACAAAGGAAACTGACTAGATCCCCCTTCTCCATTGTCCAAGCCTGAGTGAAAGGCGGAGGGGGGGAGTGAGTGAAAGACAAAGTAGGCAGTAGCTGTGGCAGCTTTTGCAGACGGCAGAGAGAGAGGGAGTGGGCAATGGGGCATGAGAGCCCACCCACTAAAAAGCAAACCACCTACAAGGAGGAGTGCAGCACAGCTAAGATGGTTTTTCCTTTCTTTTTCGTGTTATCAGCAGATTGGGTTAATACGGATTTAAAGGGGAAAACTGTGTGATAGCTTCTGTTTGCCTGCAACATCATGTGAACCATGAGAATTACAAGGGGATGCAAGTGGCACCAGACCCACACTAAGTCTCCGTGTGGATGAGCCCTTAGTTTATTTTCACTTTACTTTATGTTTGTTAGTAGCTGTTGGCTATGCTCAGGCTGGAACCAGAAGAGTCTGATAATGTTCTCAACCCCTCTTCTACTGTTTCTTTGTGGAATTATTACATAACCTCTGTTAGATGTAGAAATAAAAACCTGTCTCCCATGACAACTGCACTGATTCTGGGCCCAAACTCTTATAATCACAACATTGGCTTTGTGGCTTTGAATGTTATGCCAATGCAGAGAAAATGAATCAATGTCAGCTTTTCACGCTTTGTAATGACCAAAATGATCAAGAGGATAGAGCAACTCCCCTATGAGGGAAGATTGCAGCAATTGGGGCTTTTTAGAAAAAAGGCAAGTAAGAGGCAGCATGAGAGAAATGTATACAACTATGCATGGCATGGAAAAAGCAGATTGTTTCTCTCCCTCTCTTATAATACTCACGGATATCTAATGAAGTTGAATGTTGGGAGATGCAGAACAGACAAAAGAAAGTACTTCTTCACACAGCACATAGTTAAACATGAAATTCACTCCCATAGGAGGCAGTGATGGCCACTAACTTGGATGGCTTTAAGAGGATTAAACAAATTCATGGAGGGTATGGCTATCAATGACTACTAGCCATGATAGCTATGCTCTTTCTCCGTGGTTGGAGACAGGATGCTTCTGAAAACCAGTTGCTGGAAACTAGGGTTGTGCACAGGCCTCCTCAATCTGCCCCGTGGCCCTGATCAGTGCATCCCAAATCAGGCCAATTTGATTCTTCCTGCACTATGCTTGTCTTCCCTTCCTACACCCCATCTTGACAGTCCTGGATCACTCTGGGCTCCTCAACCCAACTTAACCAATGCCCAGATTCCCATGAATCAGCCTGATTTGGTCCAGGCCTCAGCTAAATCTAGTGCACAGCCCTACTGGAAACTACAAGAGGGGACAGTACTCTTGTGGCCATGCCCTGCTTGCGATTTTTCCATAGGCATCTGAATGGCCACTGTGAGAACAGGATGCTGGACTAGATGGGTCATTGGCCTGATCAGCAGGCTCTTTTTATATTCTTATGTTAAAAAGGAGTTGAGATTCTCCCACCGTGACAGATGTAAACTGTGCCTGTGGGTCATGTCCTTTTTTATTGCAATTTTTATTCTGGAATTCAAAACTTACTAATTCCCCTCTTCTGGCCTCTTTGCTGAAAAGGTCAATCAATTTTTACATAAGTTATGTATTACCAGATAAAACTTGTCAAGACCATTTTATGCAGCCGAGACGTGGGGAGGGAGCAGATACTAAAGTTTTTGTTTCGTTTAGGCAGCAACTCCCGAGAAAAAGTATCGGAGGAGGTCAAAACACGATCGCCATCTTAAAACCTCCCGAATCCTGGTCGGCTTGTAATCTTAATTACAGCTATCCTTTGGCTTTGAAGTGATGTTTTAAGTTCTGGGCTGTATGCCAAGTCTTTTAGCTTCACACTATCGCTTTTGCCGAGAGGTGAATGGAATTGAAAGGCTTATATTTTGTAAATTCAGGAAGCTGGAATGAAGGGCTGGGAAAATATCAGCTTACCCTTCACCAGAACCGGAAGTCCAATCTCCCTTCAATTTCATTGGGGGTGGCAGAATTCCTGTCCGCTGCAGAGACAACCAGAAAGGAGTTGATGAAATGTTAGTCTCATTTTACTGTATTTGCATTCTACTCTTCCATGTACTAATTTATCTATCTGCATATGTAATTTTCCTAATCTTGATCCAGAGAGCACATTACTGTTCTTTTTCTCAAGGAAGCAGAACAACAATACCAAAAGGAACAATGTGATAAAAGCATTTGCTAGTGAAAAAAAGCCAAATACTATCTCAGGGGTCACCAACTTGGTGCCCAAGGGCACCAATGTGCCTGCCAGTATTTTCTCATGTGGTCTGCAAAAGATCTCAGTTAATACCTCCTCAAAAATCCACAGTGCACAAGAGACTGCTCTTCCTGCCCATTTTGTTTGTACTGGCTTGGCCTCTCCTATATCTAACATGCCCCCTTAATCATGCCCACATTTCACTGGTTACCAGAACTGGGCAACCACCCTCCCTTCTGTTCTGAAGAAAAAAGACGGGCAAAGAACTTGCCTCTGTGAGCGAGTGTGGTGGTAGCTGTTGTAGGTGTCTTTTTCCCCATTCATAGGGGTGTGTGATGAGGGGCATGACCACACCATTGTTTTGTCCTGACTCTTTCTACTCTTTTAGATGTGACAGCCTTTTGGGTTATGCCAGGGACCACAGGTAGGGAACCGCCGGCCTGTGGGCTAATCTTGGCTCACCAAGAAGTCCAATTTGACTTGTGACGCCATTCCCTCAAAACCATGGCCACCTATCAACCAGTTGACATTACTAGGTGACATCAGACAGAGGTGGTAGAGTTCAATCCCACTGAATGGTGCCAGGTACGGGGAATGTGCTGGATTGAAGTCTCTGCTCATCAGCTTGTGAGCAGTTTGTTCAGTCCTGCTGGGTGCTTTTCACCAGTGTGTTTCTTGAAGAGACACCCACCTGTCAAAGTTGGCCTGCATGGTAGAGGAAGATTAAGGGCCAAAAAAGTACCCCACCCTTGTGTTATGTCATGCCCTAAAATTGCCATTTTGTGCCTGGCACCCATAGCACTTTTCTAAAAAATGCCAAATGTACCCACTAGCCCAAAAAGGTTGGTGATCCCTAAATAAGATAAACTTAATTCATTTTTTCCGATAAATATTTAGATCCCTCTTTTACATGTACCAATAAATGTGGGCTTAAAACAACAACAGAGCAAACAAAATATTGTTGCATGCCTCCCCAATCTCCAAGCGGTGAGATTTCCGGGGTCCCTATGCTCCTCCAGGGTTTGGTTTCCTTCAGGAAGAAGGTCAGTGGAGACTGCGGTGTCTTTATGAAATATGGTTATTTATTTACACACATTCCAACCTGAGCTTAGGATGGAGGGGTTCAAGGCATCAGCAGTCCAATATCCAGCTTTTCCATCAGTGTTACAGGAGGCATCCTATAGCCATGAGGCAGAGAGCCAGTCTCTAGGCATTCTCCAGACACAACTAAAAACACAAACACAAAACACAAAGGCTCTCCTGAAGAGTTTCAATGACAAAAGGATCTTCCTGGCTCATTCATCAGTTGCTGGGCACCTAACAGGCCCATTAACTACCTGGCGACTCTATTTGTTTAACAAAAGAAATTCAACTGGCTAGCAGAGCCAGCCCCAAGGCACAGGATTCCAAATCAGAGGCTGGAAAGGGGACCCACAGGGATCATCTGTTCCAACCCCCATGCTCATAACAATATTAACAACATAGACAGTGGCATGAGCATGATGATAAACATTCTTACAGGCTATAGGACTATATAAACAGGAAGGTTTTCACACAGTAGTGGTGGTGGAATCCATCAATGGAAGGGGTGCAGGTAAACCTCTCTTGGGAGGAAATTCCAGGGTGAGGGGCAGCCACACAACACACACTCTTTCTCCCACCAAATGGTAACTTTAGTTGCAACAAGTGGGTAAAAAAAAAGCATATGAAGGATCAAAATAATTCCCAAAGCACTTTAATTGTATGCTTAACTCTTTTGTTATTTATAATCATCAATCAGTAGCAAGATGCCACAAGAATGTTGTTTTTGCTGCAACATATTAACACAGCTACCCCTCTCTGCAAATGGTGAAATCAGCAACTGAAATATTCCTCCAGAACAGTCCATGCTAGGATGATTGGTGGTTGCTTTCAGCTACGTGAAGGTAACCACAACCTCTTTCCATTCACAACAGTATGCACAGTGTTAGTATACAAAGAGTGGGTTCACAGTAGCAAACCCTGCTTCCATCCTCTTGACCTACCTATGTTCCTGTGATTGCGATACTGAAAATCTGAAGAAAATTTGCAGAGCCTGCAGTTAGTCTATACACCAGAAGATGTCATTCTAGAACAAGTCTTCTTATCATGCTTTTAATTTTGTGTTTGTATTCTTAAATTACAAGTGGTAAATTTATTTTAACATAGGATTTAAAATATGTAGTTTACTGCTTTCTTAACCCATGGAGTGTATTTTATAGCTTAGCTAATTAAAATTCATATTGAGGGAGAGGGGAAGAACTTGAACAAATATTGCAGGATTGCAATTCCAAAAACATTTCTAAAACATCATCCCCATAACAAGGTAGCAACAGGAGCCGTAAGAGCTCATAAAAGATTACCTGACATAAGGGGAAATTGTCTCATAATAAAATATGGGACCTATGTGCTTGCACATGAAATAATGCCTAAGGGAATCTATGAAAATCTTTCATCTCTCTGGACCCCGCATTCATATTCTGAAAGCATACATATAAATATGCATCCATCTCAGGTTTCAAAAGGAAACAATTCTGCAAAATATCTGAGAAACTGATTCTTATGACCGGTATTTTTATTACCCAGTGAGGTTTAAGCAATCATGCTTTGATAGAAGCCAAATAGGTCTTCAGTAAAAAATAATCAGTTCCCTGAATCAAACGAGATTTTAGGTATGATAGGCTGCAGAAGGAGGTGGTAACATTTGCAGAAGATCAATAGCAACTCACCCACCCTGAGCTAAGGACAAATGATATTATCCTTGGTCTTGAGATCAGAGGTTGACAGCTCTGGTGGAAAGATGGCATGGGAAGGATGGACAGTCTAGTCCCTTGCAATACTGCCTCTTCAGTGTATCTGAAGGAGCACCTCCAGCATCACCAATTATGCCGCCTGACAAGATCAGCCACACAAGACCTTCTCTCGGTCTCACCAGTTAAAACAGCTAGGCTGGTGCAGACCAGGGAGAGGTCATTTTCGATTGTGGCCCCCACCCTCCGGAACTCCCTTCCTTTAGACCTTCACTATGCCCCCTCCTTGACGGCTTTCCGCCGATCCTTGAAGACCTGGCTGTTCAGGCAGGCCTATGGGGTTTCTGGGGTGGGTTAGTTTTTAATGCTGCTGATTACATGTAAGAGTGGGTAGCTTAATTATTGAACGTTGTTGTTATGGTTTTATATTGTATTTTACCCTGTTATTGTACGTCGCCTAGAGTGGCCATTAATTCGGCCAGATAGGCAACTCAAAAATAAAATTGTATTATTATTATTATTCTCCAGGAGATGTGATGCTGATGTGGGAAATCCTTCTCTGGTCCAACCCAGGTGACATCAGTCCTAAAATGTTGTGTGGAAGCCATCACATGGAAGTAGCAACCACCATGCTGTTACTAAAAACCAGTCCATTCGACACAGACCATCATCTTCTTCCTCCCACAGGGTCTCCTAAGCCAGGCTTCCTCTTTTATGGATCTGCAATTTTATGCCTCTTTCTTCATTAACCAAGTGAGAAACAGTGAATCCTCTCAGGAGGATCTGATTGTGCTTATTATGCTTAAGGTGCAACTGAAGACACATTAAGCATCACTTACTGTCTGGGTAGTGGGGTGGTGGGAGAGGAAGAAAAGCAGCACAATGGCATTTTGTGGGTATGTGCTTTTGTGACAAGCATGCCAAAATGTTTTTTCCCCAGCCCAACATTTATATTCTGGGGAAGAGGGCTGGAGAACTTTGGAGCATGTGTGTGCACTGCACTCTGACAAAACATTTAAAAGACACCCCAAGATCTCCCCAAAATACAACATGGAGACTGTGATTTTTCCAGGCATTGGAGGAAGAAAAGAAGGTATGTCCCTGGTAAATAAAGGGAGTTGGATAATATGATATTGACAAAATATTCTGATAAGAGAGGAGATACACAACTGAATATTGAGTATCTCCTGAGCTGAGGATTGTTTTCCCCAAATTCCAGCTGTGTTCAATTCATTTGCAGCTTCTCAAAGGCCTGCAACCATAAAACCAATATGTCAGAGATTATCTAAACAAATCCCTTGTACTGAGCCCAAGTTTGCTGTTTCTAGACATCATCTGTCTTCCAGGACCTTCACAATAACCTTGAGAGAAGATCCCACAATGACCTAGATATAATACTTTGTTGCCCAATAGTGGTTGCATTTTGAAAAGCATTTCCCTAATAATCTAAATGTTACCATGCTGACATTCAAGCCGGGCTCCGCTGGAGGATTATGAGCAGCTATTCTAAGACATCTTAGTGGTAACTGCAACAATCTCTCCTTTCATTTTCTTTTTCCCCCTCCCAAGCGAAATATCCCCACTTTATTGATTGTTTGTACTTGTGGATCACTGCTTCATCCTTGAGGCTATGTACAACAACAACAACATCTGGGATTTCAAATGCTTGGTCCCAGTCACTGCCTTCCATCTTTGTCACTGGCTAAACATATGCTGTCATTGGTTCTTTTCATTTAGGGTCATCTGACATTGGGCTCCTTTGTCTTTTTTCTTCTTCTGTCAGGGAAGGTGTTCTTAAGCAACCCTGTGGTAGCAGGTTGGGAAGGATGGGACTACTTCAGTTGGAACAACTCAGAGCTGGATGTTGAGCACCTCATTACACTATCGCAACTAAGCTGTGCACAAATGGCCTCTTGAGAGTCTCCATCCTATCTGCGGACATAGAAGATGGGGGAGGATAATCTCACTGAATTTCTGCAGACAGAGAGAGGGGAGATTCTTTAACAATTTCTTGGTTGGAGTGAGACTCGCTGTTAGCAGTGATAGTAATAAAGATTCTTTTTCTTCCTAAGTTTTTTTCTTCTTCCACTGCTGGAAGCAGCAGCAGCAGTAACAATGGGGGCCACGTTACATCTTCCACAATGCCCTGTATCTAGCATCATTCTGGGGCAATATGGGTGGGAGAGTGGAATGGCAGCCACCTTCCCCCCCCCCCAAAGGCAGAAAATATGCACACAAAGTTTTGCAGTGTGGCCTACTTTGAGAGGGGAGAAAAAGAAAGATCTCAGACAGTGTCTGAAGCCAAATACAGTTCTGGAACTCTGAGGGCCTCTATGTGGGTGTGTGAGGGGGTGATTCTGAAGGCAAGGCCTGTGCAGAGAGAGAGAGAGAGAGAGAGAGGCCTTGGGTGTTCAGTGATTGATAAATAAAACTTATGTTGCTTGTTCTTAAAGCGGATCACTGTAATCTCTGAGGAATAATATATCTGCCTGAGCCAGTGCAGTAGGTTGCAAACTAAGCAACATGGCACCAGAGCTGCCCCTACCATTAGGCAGAGTGAAGTAGAAAGAAACAGTGAGTGTTGGAGGACAAAGCGGTGCCTGCCTTGTGTCCCCTTAATGAGTCTGCTGCCCTCAGGTGCATTCTCCTGTTGCTAGTGTTGAAGTAAGATTCAACTACCAGTCCAGTCAGACTCCTGAACATGGGATGTGGGATGATTCTATTGTCTCAGGCAGCAAAATGTCTTGGGCCATCCCTGCATAACAGTATCTTATTTCCCCTTGATTCAGGACAAGAGGTCTCTTCAATTGTCTTGCCTTTGTTGCTGTCAGGGCTTTTCACAGTTTCTGATTTCCTACAGGAGGGCTTTGAGTGCACCTCGCTCTCGGAAAGGATATTTGTTTGTTTGTTTATTTATAGCATTTATTCTCCACCCTTTACCAAAAAAGGCTCTTGGAGCAGCATACAAAAATAATTTCTAAGCCAGTTCCAGTCCTCTGGGTCAAATGAAAATACCTGACATACAAAGAAAACAGAGAGGAAGGAGTGAGGGAAAAGGAAACTCAAGCACAAGTTCTGAACATTACAGCCAATGTCAGTTCTGGCTGTCTTGCCCTTGTAAAAGCACAATACATCCCCTGAAACACTCTTTCCCCTGGATCAGATCCAGGAGCAGAGCGGATAACAACGGCCAGGCCAGGAACACAGGGTAGCTTGTCTCTATCATCATCATCATCATCATCATGCAGAATAATATCACTCTGTTAAATAGAAACTCAAATGTCAAGTGCACAAACAAGTACAACTAGGAGCATAAAATATTTTCATATTTTGAATTCTATGAAGGCCTAACAAAGCAATGCATTAGGGTCAGAAGATGAAGGGAGACATAACACGTGCATATGGGGCTGCAGGCACATCAGTGGAATATACAAGAAAGAAGGTAAGTGACTTCTGCTCTATAAAAATGGAAAGTAAAAGACAGTATTTGGAGAGAGGAAGAGTAGGCTCATCTTAATTCAACATGGAATTCATGGAGATCTGAGACCAAAGAGATCACAGGTGCATGATTGCAAATTAAGAACATCTTAAAACCACACAAAAAAGGCTTATTATCTGGCTGCACGGATTTGCCTCTTATTAACAGTGGCAGCTGAAGAAGAAAGGACAAGCATCTGTCTTGGGGAGGTTGATTCTTAGCCTCTAAATCAGGTGTAGGAAACCTGTGGCCTCCAGTTGTTGCTGAATAACAACTCTCATCAGCCCCAGCAAGCATGACAAATGGCAAGAGATGACAAGAGTTGCTGTTCAGCAACATCTGGAGGGCCAAACATTCCCCACACCTGCTCTAAAACATGTAATTTGAGTCTGTAGTATAATCTTACATCCCAGGATGATTCTTTCTTGCCATTCCCTCCAAAATTCAGATGCCCAGGAGCATATAAAGGGCTAGATCTGAGAAGATCGAGGATTAGAACAGGCTGGTCCCAAAACATCAAACTTGAAAGAGCAATCAATAACCCCAAACTCACATCAAGCAACAGGTGCTAATGGAAAGATAGAAAATGCCAGAACTCAGTTTAAGCAACTGTCAGGTTTCTTTGCATATTTCCTTGGAAAGGGCTGCTGAGAGTCTGATTCTAAACAAGACAGCTTGCAGCTGGTTTCAATTGTCACACCACTCCTAGCACAGGTGTGAAAGGGTAGGCCTAGAAGGGAATCATGACAGGCAGGGAAGGCACATCAGTGTGCTAAATGACAGTTTGGCTAACTTGAGACATCTCACCCCGAGGTTTTAGGCTATTTCCATTAACTAATAATTTTGCATCAATCCCTCCAACTCAGAAAGAGATCTATGTTGCCTTCCCCCTCACCTGCCTCCAAAAGGGACAATATCACCTTGAAAATTCAACAGCAATTAATATTGCAGCTGTTTGTAAAGGTGCAAGATTAACCTTCAGCATGCAGACATTTCAAACATGATTTTTTCATGTTTTCAAAATGCTACAAAACAGCAAGCATTTTTTTCCAGCTTACATACAACTTTTTTTTGCCAAATTCTAATAAGCAGCTGGGTGCACAAAACCAGTTGAAGCTTAAACATTTCAGAGGAGAAAACTAGGATGAACTGCAGCTGCAAGAGACAAAATCCTGATTATTTGCATATACATACAATATTTTCGTTTGAAGTATTGACTGTAAGGATGGAGGAGGAAACCATTTTAAAGGTATTTATAAATTGAATGTGGCAGTTCTGACCTGATTGACGTTTGCCTGCACTTGACTACACCCTGCATCAAATGCCTACTTATATTCAAGCAGCTTGTGCACTGTCATTTGTTTTTTTAAAAATGCCTGGCTAATTTTATGGAAAAATATCTATATTATATGTATAAAATGAATTACAGGCCCATGAGGCACTATTTTCAGCATAATTGTATAAATATTACATAGAAATATTTTATGCGGTTGTACGCATTGCATCTGTGTGCTGGCTACTTTATAAAACCTTAAGCATATAGGCATCTAATATACATCTAGTATACAACATAGACCAAAACTTGCTCCTTGATCTTAGGAACCATCATACAAAATTGGGTGATGATATCTTCAGAAATGTCTAAATCAGTGCCGTTTGGAATGGTTTGGTCTGCCAACTTGATTCAAAATGGCATCCAACAGTATTCAAACATAGACAAAAACTAGCTTCTCCATTGCTTGAACCAAAGTGCCAAATTTGGCAATAATATCTTCAGAGGTGTTCAAATGCACAGAGAGCAGACAGACAACTAACTTGCCAAAATATATAGCAGAAGAATGGAGATTAAAATGCCCATTTAAATACATATTTTGAAAGGATTTTTTTGCATATTATTGTGGAAACACAATGCAATTGTGGGTGAAAACATGCAAAACTGACATGGATCAGAAACAAACAGGTTTCTCCATCCTTCACCTGTCCATGTTATCCTTTAAATGAAGACAGGATTTCAGGGCTCATTGCCATCTACGCCGGGTTCTAGAGCAAGGCAGGAGTCTCCCTTTTACCTTCCCCCCTTCAGTACTCTGCCCACCAGGACATCAGACATCTTCCAACACAAAATTTCACTAACCTAGTCATCTTCAGTACCAGTGCTTTCATGGCCAGCCCCAGACATGCCGGGACCTTTGGAAAGAAGCCTGCCCCGGGCCCTGGCGCTCCCCTTCCATGGTTCATGGCAGGATCACTGCCGCAGATTGCATTGTAAGAGCTCCAGAGCCCTTGCCATTCCCTTGCTCAATCTACCTTTCTCGGCTGTTGTGCAGTTGCGTGTGCAGCGCTGGCCTTAACCAAGCTGGTGGCTGAAGTTTCCCTAATGGGCTGAAGCCTCTGCTGCCATCTTGGCTCATGGCAGGGATGTGCATGCATAGCACGCATGTGTGCCATCAGCCAAGATGGCAGCAGAGGTTTGATCATTTTCATGCTTATTGAGTTCAATGGGATTTATTTCTGTGCAATCATGCTTAGGATAAGTGAAAGTGATGTGGGGGATGGGAGGAAGGAGGAAGTGTATGGGTAGAGAGGAGAGCAGATATGGGTAGAGAGAGGAGGAGATTGGGTAGGTGGGTGGACACTGCGCAGAGGGATAACCCCAATCCTTTCCATTCCAAAAGGAAAATGTTGTAAACAGTATCATTATTTTTCAGGGTTTCCCTCACATTTTTATTCTACAGCAGACACATGTAATCTCCCACCCAAATTTAACCCAGATATTTATTCCACTTTAAACAGGTTTGATCATGGCTTGCATCAAAGACTCCTGGGAAGTGTAGTTCGTAAAGGTCTCTGAGAGTTGTTTAGGAGACCGTTATTCCTCTCATAGAGCTCCAATTTCCTGAATTCTCTGTCCAGGGCTCCCATCAACCGCCATCCCCACCGCCATGTGCTACATGCACGCACATGCACATGCCTGTGATCAACCAAGATGGCTGTACGTGCATCAGCCCCTTAAAGAAGCCTCTGCTGCCATCTTGGTTGATGGCAGCCCTGACCGAGCAGCACACACAGCAGCAGAAGACAGGAGAGAGGTAGGTGGAGTGAATGAATGGGGGGGTGGCCTGGAAGTACCCTCCTTGTGATTTGTGGCAGGGAACCTGCTGCGGATTGCAGAAGGGGAGCGCTACTCCCCCATGCTAATGAGGGACTCTTCAGGGGCCCCTGTGGGCTGCGGGGGCCTCAGTCAGAGCCCAACCTGGCTGCCCTTTGGCCCTGGTCCTGGTCATATTCAATGGTGCAAAGTTCAATGCAGATTGAATTATTTTTAACATGAGAGCATGATTAGGCCAGTTCCTTCAATCTTTTGTCCTGTCCTAAGTGCCACTGATCATATTCTGCCAATAATAAGCCATTATCAATTCAGCACAAGTGTTTGGGTAGTGGGGATGGAAGGGGTGGGCTAGCTGAAAATGAAGGTGATGATGGACAAACTTGATTTATGAGGAAATACTAAACCAGGCCCATATTTGGAAAACATTTTAAAATGATGGTGTTTATTTTCTGAATTACCCAGATATGAAGTTCTCTTCAGTCACTGTAGGGACTAGATTCCATAACTTTGTCTAACTCATTTTAAAAGCCATTTCAACTAATGGCCAGTTCCACATCGTGTGGCAGGTTTCATAATTTATCCATTTTGTAAAACAGTACTTACTTTTGTCCATTCTGAACCTACTGCTGATCAATGAGACTGGGCTAGTAAAAAAAAGTACAAGTAATTGTAGTAATAAAAGAGAGGGAAATTATCTATTATCCACACTCACCGTGGTGTTTTGGTGGCTCCAAACTGCACAGCAATGAGGTATTTAGTAGCACAGTGGAACAATCTCCTGTCCAATACTTAATAAGAGCCTTCTTTGGAGAAAGAACTGGCAAACCCTGAGTAGGCTCATGTCTGTCCAGGAAGCAACTCTCCATTTAGGATTCTGACTGTGGTTAATGGATAAAATCCAATAAATCTCAATAAAGCTTTTGTCTTATATCTGCAAACAGGAAGTTGGAAATGTCTGGATGCAGAAACAGAATAATTTAATTCAGGCTTGCACAAACACTGTGATCCTTGAAACCCACAAGCCATGTATTGTAGCCTGTTTGACAATCCCTCCTTCCCGTTCATACAATCCCAGGTAGGTAGCAAAATCAGAAGACTTTTCAAGCACTTTGTGAGCAACCAACCATACATGGGTCAGAGTCAGCTTTGCAGGTAACAAGTTATGCAGGCTGTTCTAATCAGAACTGGCATGTTGGTGTGAGTACAGTATCAAGCCTTCTAGATACTCAGAAGATTGCTTCTGGCAGGACTGTTACAAATTGGGAGGTGACATTTTATGATTACACAGGCTAATGTGGGGCACACTGCAGTTAAACAAGGCTTTTCTACTAGTAAATCTTAGCTGTTACTCATAGGCCCTGCATTAATGGGTAATCTGGCCTGTGTACCTAAAACTGCTTGATATGACTGCTCTAGTACTCACATTTCAGCCAGCTAAATTATCACTGAACATTCAGCATAAACCTAGGCTATAACCATTACTGTGTACCTAACCCTTTTCTTGTCCAGAGGACTTTTACTTCAGTCAAGTATGGCTCACAACTTATTTGAGAAATAGCTTCCATTATATCATTCAAGCTCACAAAATAAGAGGAAAAACTACTATTTGCCAAGAAGGAAAAGCTCTGTCCTTCCCTGAATTCCTCATTGGTATCATTCTTCTCCTCTTTAAAAAAAAGTAGGGGAGAGAAAAATACTATTGGTTTTCAGAGGTCATCACAAGTCTAATGATAAAATCGATACAAGCATTCAGAGACTTAATAGAATTGAAAGTGAAACTCGCTCTGCATTTTGAAAAGCGTCTCCAAATATCCCCACATTCCATCCAACATGTTGAAAGTGTCAGCCAAGCGGTGGAATTCCCTATGAAGCTGCAAAGCTCCCTGAAAACAGTCACAGATCTTGTAGAGATCATGTGGCCTAGTGCTGACTTGTTACCTGAGGCCTTCATGTCCCCTCCATTGAGCAGATAATGAAGCAACTGAGCTTACAGTTCAGTAGACTCATGCTATGTTTCTGTTTCTGACTGTACCTTCATGCTGCAGCTGAAAGTATCAATTGAATGCACCTCACACATAGACCAGATAAAAACTACAAGCAAATATAAAAGCTATCATAGCACCTTAAATAAAACTGCTATATTTATATTCCATTACATTAAAGTTATGCTTTTAATGAATTGATTAATGTAGAACTGTAAATTGCATACTATACTGTAAATTCAGTATGAAAAATGTGATTTGCTTGTATGTTTATAATAAAATATATAGGTTTTTAAAATAATATTTCTCATCCATGGCACCTTTGTATGTGTTCAACTGGGAGTTTATTCCAATTTCTACATTAATCTGCAATTGTTTTAATGAATATAAATGCATACTAAAATATGTGTTTCTAAATACATTAAAATATGCCTTTCCTGTGTATTTTTTCTCAGGATATGCATTTAAAAGCATACTTTACAATATATTTCGAGCCAAGAACTATCAGGAAGTGAATGAGCCAGTAGATAGTTATGTTCCGATCTGAACATTGGCATAGGAAATGGAGGTCAGGTCAATTCATATTGGAATTTGCAAAGATAGAATTCCTGATGCATCCCTAGTGCCAGGAATTATTTTGACTGTTGATGGTTGTACTATCGTGTGCTAAGACTATCCACATTGCACTTTAGGGGAAAACAAAATCTTTCATACGTTTTGAAATCCTGTTGTTTACCGGCAGAAGCCACAGAATGAAGGCTAAAAAGAATGCTTCATGCAGTGTCTTGATTTTTAGACATTTTATGCTTCTCTTTAAATCTTTCCCTCTTATTTTTTCAGTGGGTCCTTGGAGAAATGTTGTATTTAGATCTTCATTTTTATTCATGGAGAATCAAAGACTGAAATACAGTGCTTCATTTGTTTGTCCCCCCCCCCTTTCCTTCCATAGCAAATGTCTAAACAGATTGAAAAGCTGGCCCAAATGCCCTTGGCAAGTTGGGTCATTTTGATGAAGCGCTTGGGGCAAACTTTAAAGGTTTCTCAAGAGCAGAAACAAAGGAAGGCTATAAAATATCACAAATTTAAAGAGAATAATTCCGTGTGTGTGTGGGAACAGCTGAAAATATTTTTCCTTCAATTAAGCAATGATGATCAAGGGCTGGTGTTGTGGAGGGGATTAATTTTTCTCCTGGAGAAGTAGTTTGGCTGAAAACACAAACAAAGCCTTAAATTATGCCAGACACTGTTATTTTGCCTGGAAAATAGTAAAGGGATAAAGAGAGGCTTTGGTAATCTGGATGGCAGATTTTTACAAGGTGTTTTATTATTATTATTATACCACATTTTCCACAAATACACATATGCTCAAAACGGTTCACACAAATAGTCCAAATGCAATAGCACAACACATAATAAAAAGTATAATCACTACATTAAGAAAAAAAATATACATCAAAGCATAAATGAGCACAAAGCTCAACAACAAAGCCAAAGCAAAAATATTTAAAAACTAACCCTCAAGCTGATGCAAAAATCTCTTCCATCCCCTGAACTCCCATAGCTCAACCCAAAGGACCAGAAAGTCTTCTGAAAGAAGCTGCGTTTGAAGGCTTCGAGGGCTGGAGTGTGGGGCAAGGCAGGTGGAAATAGCCTCCCCTGATGACAAACCAAGTCTCTCTCCCCTCATAGTCCTTCTCCTGAAGGCAGCTCCCTTTTGAAGGTTCCAGTTTATCAAATTAATTATAAAGATCAGCAAATAAGACTATGATCTAGTCCAGGGTGTGTGTGTCATTATATGCTCTATTGCATTCCTTCTGATGTTTTATTAGTATCAAGGGATACTACACCAGTACATGTGGCCTTCTTATTGGACAACCTAGGACATACAATGCTCTCCTATGCCAATATTTCAGTTTCTGAGGAAGTAACATTGGCATGGGAGGGACCTCTGTGTGGTATATAATTTTCTCACATGGCTTGGAATTTCCAACATTGCTGAAGCAGCATGGGAAGGACACCCCCTTCCCCAGTAGCAAAATACTGAAAAAGGCCCTTGGATTCCAAAGTTAAGCATGGCCTTAAATTTCATCTGATAAAGTCAATGCACCTGACAAGTGCTTAACCCTGACTGGAGAATGATAGGGGAGCTGCCAGTATAACACCAACTACTGAGTGGCAACTGAGAAGATCTTCTCCCAGACCCCACCAAATGCACCTCAGGTGTTGGCAGAAGGAAAAAAGCTACTTCCAAAAATATTCCAAGTCCAGACAGGTTTTCAGGGGGAAATGAAGTCATTTAGGTACTTAAGATCAGGTTTTCCAGGAATGTGGTCTTCTTTAGGTCTTTAAAATCATAATTAACTCTTGGAATTGTACCTAGAAATAGACCAGTAGTAGCCAGTGAAGTTGTTCTAACATGGGAAGTACATGTTCCCTATAACTGGCCCCAGTCAGCAAACCGAGTGCAGCTTTCTAAAGTAACTGCAGTTTCTGAACACTCTTCAGAGGTAACCCCATGTAGAATACATTACAGTAATATAACTAAAGCATGTGTCACGCTGACTAAATTTGCTATCTGAGCTACTACTGTTAGCAAACTGCTGCTAAAGGCACAGTTACAGTGGCTGGTTGAAATCTGGCAGCCATACATGGGTCCTGACAGATATAATAATACACATGGAAGTTTCATTTAATGGCTCAATGATTTCATATTCACTAATAGGCAAAGAAAACCCCTTGCCTTTTAAGAACATGCCAATAGTCAACAGAACTTTAAAAAGCAGGGAAATTGGGCAAGTATAGTGAATGTGCCAAGGGAGTACATTTGTATGGTGAGGTGTTGCCACCACTCACCACATGCTCAGAGGCACATGTTACCAAATTCTTCCAAGCTACACAAGAAGTGGATTGGACTGTGAAAGACCAACCCAAATTCTGTTTGCGGTTTTACAAATTTGTAGGGCAGTGCAATATCTCAGAGAGGAGGTCTTCTGCTGCCCTGGTGCATTCACTATAGCTTCCCAATTTCCCTGCTTTTTAAAATTTGAGAGAAATATCTGTTGGCTGTATGTATGCTCTTAATCCACAAGGTGGGTTTTTTTGCATATTAGTGAATTTCCTTGCTTTTTAATCTGGGAGGTAAGAAATGGGATCCTGTGCAAGTTTGCTGAGAATGGATTGATAATTTGCATGCTTACTGAGTTGTGGGATTTACTCTCTTGCAATCATGCTTAGGATAAGTGAAACTGACCACAGGGGGGGAGAAGGGGGAGGGAGAAAGCGCTGGAGTGAGGAGGAGGGAAGAGGAGAGGGGGAGGGGGAGAGGAAGGGAGAGGAAGGAGGGGAGGGGGAGGGGGGAAGGGGAAGGGGAAGGAGGGAGGGAATAAGAAGGAGGAGGGGAGGGGAGGGCAGGTTTGATCATTTGCATGTTTATTGAGTTCAATGGGATCTACTCCTATGCAATCATGCTTTGGAAGTATAGTTTGTAATGGGTGCTGAGTAGGGTTGCCAGACTCAGGGCCTGAGACTGATTATATATCTTTAGAAGAGAAAGTCAGCCAAGTGCAAGTGTTCTTCCAACACTGTAGTAGGAAAAAACACAATGTGGAATTCTCCCTTCCCCCTGCACAACATTTACAGATACAGAAGACTTCTTGGTTGCCAGGCCCAGCCTCCAAGAGGTCTTCTGTATCTTTAAAAGTTGTGCAGGGGGAAGGGAGAATTCCACCTTGTGTTTTTTTCCATTACAGTGTTGCAAGAACATCTGCACTTGGCTGACTTTCTCTTCTCTTAAAGATACAGGATCAGTCTCAGGCCCTGAACCTGGCAACCCTAGTGCTGAGAGTTGTTAGGAGATGCCTTATTCCCCTCTCAGAGCTACAATCACCAGAGTTATATGGGAACTGTTAAACCATTCTGCCACTGGATCTCTGTTAGGGGAACAGAAGTCTCCTAACAACTCTCAGCACCCTTTACAAACTATACTTCCCAGGATTATTTGGGAGAAGTCATGACTATTCAAAGTGGAATAAATGACTGGCATGGGTGTGGCCCCCTGATTAGACAAGTCAAACAATTTTTAATTTGGCTTTTAGAATATTGATAGTTGGTTCTTACTCAGCATGCCTGTGTTATCATAGACTCCAATGTTAATTTTCTTAATTAAAAATCAGCCATGCATTTAAAAAACCTTTAAATTGCAGGAGATGAAGGTCAGAGTATGCAGCAAGGTCAGTCATAGGTACTTTGTGAACATGTATGTTTTTTAATGAATTTCAACAAATTATGAGACTACTGACAGCAAACAGCTGATAGATTTTTAGAAAACTGACAGTTGGTTCTTACTGAGCATGCTTGCATTTATCATTGACTCCAATGTTAATTTTCTTAAATTAATTAAAAATCAACCATGCATTTTAAAAAACTTTTAAACTATGGAAGATGAAGGTCAGAGTATGGGGCAAGATCAGTAATAGGATTCCAGGTACTCGGTGAACATGGCTGATTGTTAATGAATTTCAAGAGATTATGAGAACTCTGACAGAAAAAAGTCCAACAGCGCTCTGGGGTTTCCTCTCTCTCTCTTTAGACTTTGAACTCTCTATTCTCTCCGACTGTTTTGTGTATTGCCATGAAAATGTAGAGGGTTGTTAAGCAAGCATTTGCGAGTCCAGGACTATAAGTTTTGTAAGCTTTTGTTTTGAAATGAGCTAATGAGAACCAGCAGAATGGCATGGGGAGTAATTTCAGTTTAACATGGTGGAATGTGAAAAATCCATGCTGGTTATAGTATATAGCCACACTTGTGGCTGTGTATAATAATTTGTTACAGAAAATCACTTCTTGGTAGCATTCCCCTGCAATGTTCCTATAATTGCTTACTAATGTGTCATTTGATCAATATTGAGCAATATTTATCTGTTGTGGTCAGGGTAGCTTTTGAGCATTGTTCAGAATATGGCTAAATACATATGTGATTGCATAGGTCTATATTAATAAGAAAACCTTACCATAGTAGAATTATAGACTCGGTCTTAGCTTCATAGCAGCACATTTCAATATTCTAGATGTGGCTTCAGGAATCCTAGCAATGTCCTGATGCTAAAAATGATCAGAAAATGAAAAAAAAGTTTCATGGCAAAGTGCAATGTGCAAATGGCATCTAAGTACCTTGAAAATAGAAAGACTCTAAAGTGTTTTTACTGAAGCATTAAGCATTTGGGCTGACATTTATCTCCTCTGAGAACATGCCATTTATCGACAAAATGTGCGATGGTGTCATAATTTTTGCTTAAAGTAATGAAAGCCAGTGGTCACCTACAATTAGAATCACAGTTCAGACTAAAGTAGAAAGTGAAAATGCATGCAATATATTTGCCATTGAGGAACACTTCTTGAAAGTGAGCACAACTAGTCAAAACCACACACATTGGCCACAGACAGAATATGCAGATACAGTAGGGCCCCGCTTCCTGGCACTTCGCTTCCCGGCATTCTGCTAATGCGGCAGCTTTCATTTTCTATTTTAAAGCCGATTTTTGCTCTTTTGCGACATTTTGTGATGTTTTCGTGCCATTTTTGCGTGACGGCCCCATTATAATCTATGGGTTCTGCTTTATGGCGATTTCCACTTTACGGTGGGGGTCCGGAACAGAACCCGCCATATAAGCGGGGCCCTACTGTATTCATGCCCTTCCATGTCAATCCATGTTATACTGCTCCAACAGGAAATCCATTTGACCATTTGCTTCCCCTTGTTTTTTTCCTCTTTTTTTGCACATAAGTACCTCATTTTAGGCCTATATGTCAAGAAAGTTTACATGTTCACCTCAGAGATTGCCCCCCCCACCAAAGTGAGATGGATTCATTGCAATTAGGTCCAGTCTTGAAATTTTGCTTAGTAAGAACCAGAGATTGGGGGAGAAATTAGATTTTAGTTCACCTTGAAAGCCAAATTTATCAGATTCACACCTTCTGAAACAATGAGAACCAATACAGTCATCCTTCAAAATTTGCACTTGAATGTTGTAATGCAGTTCTCTAAGCAAAGAATGTTTACAAAAATGCATATATTAGGGGAAAGTGTGCAGAAAATGAATATGTTGGTGAAAACAACATGTAGAAGTGCACTATAACACAGCAAAGTTGGAAATTAAACTATGTTACTCTTAAAGTGCTGCAATATGTACCAAACAGGGGATGGCTGTGTATTCAGATTTCTGTAGCTGGTACATTCACATTTGGCTGGCAAATAGGTCTAAGCTGATTTGAATGCACTCAGAGCCAGGTTCTGGCCATTAAAGATAGATTTGGAATTGGGGATGAGAGTGGGAAGCACAGCAATGCAATTTACCTCCACTAAATTTATCTATCAATACATTTGATTTCTATCCTGCCTTTTGATTCTGAAGGTGGCTTATATAAAATAATACAATGAAATGCATTTTGGGGGAGTTTTTATCCTTTCCAGCACATGACATTGCTCTGGGGTAACAGGTCTTTCCTTCATTCCAGGAGAACTGCTGACCTTTTCACAATCCAAGAGAGGGAGGAGTCAAGTAGCTGGGCCTCAGATGAGCTGCTGAGTGGGGGCAGTTAGATGTTTGTGCGTAGAAGCAGTGCTGGTGCCAAAGGGTGGCCAGGCTGGGCCCCAGGCAGGGGGCCTGTGGTCCACAAGGCCCCCTGAAGGGCCCCTCATTAGGGTGGGGGAGTAGTGCTCCCCTTCTACGATCTTCCAAAGGCTCCCTGGAGCAGATCACAGGGAGGTAGCTGCCTGCCCACCCACTCACTTGCCGGCCTGCCCATGCTTGCTTGCTCGCTGGCCACCTCTGCTCACCCTTGTGCCTGCTTGCCCTCCCACCCACCTGCTCAATTGCTGGCCGGCCCTACTCACTCACTTGCTGGCCACCCCTGCTCACCTCTGTACCTGCTCTCCCTCCCACCCCCACTCACTCACTCACTCACCCACCCACCTGCTTGCTCACTCACTCACTCATAGAATCATAGAATAGTAGAGTTGGAAGGGACCTACAAGGCCATCGAGTCCAACCTGCTGCTCAGTGCAGGACTCACTCATTCCCCACTTGCTCGCTCACTCAGTCACCCACCCACTTGCCCACCTGGCTACTTGCCTGCTCGCCTGCCCCTGCTCGCTCACCCCCACCTGCCCCACTTCACCCCACCCATTAAGTAGGTAGGTAGGTGAGGCATGCATGTGGGTTCCACGGCCCAAGGAAGGCTGGTGTCCAAGGGCCTCAGCATATCTAGTCCCAGCCCTGCATAGAAGTCCTTTATGCAAGGGCCATTCTAAGCCAATCAGGATCCACACATGTGGAGGAACTCTGTACGGCCTTTTTTCATGCTTGCCAAATACATGGCAGGCAGGCTGTGTGTTCAGTTATGTGGCAATGTTGTGACATATTGAGCTTTACAGGTTTAAGTTGTGTTTTTGTTTTAATGATGTTTGTTTTATTAGACTTACACCATTGGAAATGTTTTTAAACAAACAAAGAAACATGAGGACATTTCTCCAGTGTTCTTCATTTGTTGCTATATTGAAGAAATCACAATAAAATTCCCTAGTAAATTTCCACTGACCCAGGTGGGCATTTACTTGGGAAACAGGCACTTTACACATGCTCAAAGGCATTTAATACAAAGTGATTTTTATTTTTTATAAATAGCAGGACTTGGTGGTTTGTTATTTAAAATTATCTCACATTCTATTGTATTTCAGGGATTATGCACAGATGTGCCCATTCTAAACTGCATTAAAAAAATAGCCACATCAGCAATGATTTCCTATACAGAGATTTTTAAAAGTGCAGACTGAGATATTCCTTTATATCGAAAATCTATAGGAACTATAGAATCCAGTCTATATGAAAGAAAAGTGACTTTATGTAGCTTACAGCAACTTCATAAATATTTGTGCTTCTTTGACTTTACAGGCCTAATATATGATCAAGGGACAGTGTATGGTTGCCGATACACATACAAATGACTTCCTGAAAGCCCCAGCACAGACATTTTCAGTAACTACATGACTGGAGTTCTTGATAAGTTCCAATGGGCATCAGCAAGAGAAATGATGTGGCACACTGCTATGAAAAGATGATTTAACCTTAACCTAAGTAGCAGATATTTTAGGGAGATATCAATTAAAAATAAAATATGATTCCCTAAGTGGACAGCCAACACCAGATTTGCTCCTCAATCTCCTGTTCAAGTGAAATATTTCTAAGGATTTTGAGGAAAGCTACAATAATCATAATCAAATGAACAATATTTTTCAATGGGAGGGAGAGTCAGAGCTTGGAAGATTACTTTTAAAAAGTAATAAATTACAGTTACAGTTACATGGCCCAAAAAAGTAGTAATTACTGTTACAATTACAATTGCTCTGAAAGTAACTGATTATTTTGCTTTTCCTCCAAAGTAATCACTACAATTACATTTCAGTTACTTTTAAAAAAAACGCCTACAAGGTGCTGGCCTTGGCTGCTGCACATCTAAGTAGCCTAAAACAACATTAAAAATAAACAAACACATACAGAGTTAGTAGAATAATTATTTTTATTCATAAGATAGCAATGGTGGTCTCTCCACTGGTAAGGGTGGTGGGGAGGGAGGCAGAGGCCAGTACTCAGATCTTTGCACATTAAACCAAGTGCAACCCCCCCACTCAGCCAGCCAGCATAATCTCTTTCACTTAACCACTTCCCAGACCCTGCCCTGCCACCAACTAAGGGACACTCACTCAAGCAAACATATTCCCCTGAGATGCAAAAAAGTTAAAATACTGCAAATGCAGCACAGTAGCCAGAGAGCGTGGTGGAGGCCACTTTGTGTGCCAAGTGCAAACACACACACACACATGTCATCTTTCACCTCCACAGTTCTTTATCTCCATTCTGCTGCTGCCTCCTCCTTTATCCATGTTCTTGACCTCCGGATCCTTTTTCCCTCCACTCCATTCTTCACCACCACTATCCATTTTTTAAAATAATTGTTTTCTCCACTCCACCCCGTCTCACTCTCCGCCTCCTCCCTTGTCACCTCCTACCCATCCACAGAGCATGAGGAAAGAGCGACACTGCACAGAAGCCCAGTTTGAGGCACATGATTTTCATCCACAAATCAGAGGAGCAGAAGACTTCCCCTGCTCCCCCCCAAAGTAATGCCCAAAAGTAATTCTGGAAATGTTACAATTACTCCACAAAAGTAGTAAAATTACTCCTAGTTCTATTACAATCAAAACGTAAAGGAATTACCCACTCATTACTCAAAAAAGTAATGAATTACAAGTAATTCATTACTTGTAACTAGTTACTTCCAAGCTCTGGGGAGAGTACACACACAGACTTGTCTGAATTCCAATCAGGTTTCACCCAGACCAAACTTTATAGTGAATGTTACGGTTTCTACTCAACCGGCAAAATTTGTAGGAGTTTCCAGTGATTTTTTTTTTAAAAAACACCAAATTTCACAAAATTCCCCTGAGAACCTGCGTATAGCACCTCTTAAAACTGGAATGCCAATCTGTTTCACAAATCCATGTGCATCATCTGCTTTCATTGCACTTGATTACTGGCAGCTGAAAGTATGATCTTACTCCATAGCTGTTGAGGTGACTGAAGGAGATTTGGAAGCTCTTTGGTGCAAAGGCCAGTTCCTGCATGCAAGTCTCTTCTTGATGTTGCAGCCATAAACTGATGAATGTGCATTCTGAACTAGTCAATAACAAAGGGCATCTGAAAGTGTGAAATGCAGAATTTCCCCTAGAAATTGAAAACGGTGAGATGGTTGCATCTTGGGGCTGGTGAGGCTAAGGAGCTGAGCATTCTTGCTCTGGACAATCTTGGCTCAGGGTGTGCGGCAGGAGTGGGAACCTCAGGCATTGGGGCCATATATGGCTCTAAGTCTCTCTGTCTGGCCCTTAGGACTCTCCTCAGGCCACACCCCTCACTGGCCCTGCTCTGCTCCCTCTCTAAATGCTTTTGCCTGGCTACAATGTGTCCTTGAATGGTGATAATGCCTCTTCCTTGCCTGAACGGAGGGGTGTTTGTCTAGAAACCTATGGCTTATGTGTGACTAGAATGCAGCCTGTTGCACAAAGGGAAGAATCACATCTATTGTTTTGCCCACTTTTGACATCTGGTCCCACCCACTACTGGCATCCCCCCCTCCACCAAAAGATTCCTCCTGAGGGAATGTGGTCCTTGGGCTAAAAAATGTTCCTCGATCCTAGTGTATGCCACCATAGTTTTTTTTTTAAGGTTTCACAGTCAAGACTGTAACTTATCTTCACACTTATGGCAACATCTATATTCTTCTTGATATTTTCCTGTAATTTTGTCTAGCCCTGTTACTGAATTTCATCTTCAGGCACGTCTTGTGCATCTGCTACTTCTCAGTCTTCCATTTTTATACTGATCCATTCCTTCTCATGATTAAGCAGAATACAACTTCTGGCTCAGATTCCTAAAACAGACAAAAAGTGATCCCTGAATGCATTCATTAGTGGGGTAGATATGCAAGGTTCCATGTGATACTAGTAGTAAAGTGAAAGTAGCAAATTACATGAATCTGGAAAAAAATCAAATTTCAAATTGGATTATATAAATTGATAAATTTGTTCTTATTGAAATAATTGTCATTTTAATAATTTAAACTGTAAGTCCATGTTAAGTTTAACATGGAAAATTAAAATTAATGAAAGCATATTCCTTGAAACATTTTTCCTTACAAATAATTGTGCTCTCAGAATTAATTAAACAATTAAGGTTGCTGTCCTCCACATACTGTGATGTTCCATACTGCTGTGTTAATGTTTCATGCTGTTATATTATAATGTTTATGGTAAGTGGGTTATATTATACAACCACAAGAGTGGCTGTATTCTATAGCCAGCATGGATTTTTCACATTCCGTAATGTTAAATTGAAAATATCCCCATGCCATTCTGCTGCTTCCCATAAGCTCATTTCAAAACAAAACCTTAGAAAACTCATAGTCTGGAACTCAGAAATGCTTGCTTAACAACCTTCTAAGTTTTCATGGTGATACACAAAACAGTCAGAGAGAATCGAGAGTTCATACTGTGAAACAAGAGGAAAAAATCTAGACCCCTGTTGGGCTTTTTTCTGTCAGTTGTCTCATAATTTGTTGAAATTAATTAATAACCAGTCATGTTCACAGACTACATGTAATCCTATTACTGACCCCATATCCTGACCTTCATCTTCTGCAGTTTAAAAGTTTAAAAATGCAAGGATGATTTTTAATTAATTTAAGAAATTTAACATTGAAGTCTATTATAGTGTCTGGCATGCTCAGAAAGAATTGTCAGTGTTCTAAAAGCCAGACTAACAGCTGTTTGGCTTGGCTAATCAGGTAACCACACCCACACTAGACAGTTATTTCACTTCAGTTATGGCTACCCCCAAAGAATCCTGCGAAATGTAGTTTGTGAAGGGTGCTGAGAGTTATTAGGAGATGCCTATTTCCCTGTCAGAGCTCCAGTGTCCAGAATGGTTTAACAGTCAGCCCCTCTTCTGGGGATTGTAGCTCTGTGAGGGGAACAGGCTTCTCCTAGCAACTGCCAGCACCCTTCACAAAATACAGTTCCCAGGATTCTTTGGAGAAGCCATGACTGTCTAAAGTGAAATAAAGATCTGGTGTGGATGTGGCCAGTGACAACTTTGGTTTAAATTTGGGTGGGAGATAACATGTGCCTGAAGTAGAATAAAAAGGTGGGCGAAACCCTGAAAAACAATGATGCTGTTCAAGTTTTCCTTTTGGAAAGAAAAGGGGCTTTCTCGCAGCCCAGTGCCTGCCCACCCCATCTCCTCCCCTCCCCTTTCCTCCCTATCCCTACTCTTCCTCCCCTTCTCTCCCTCTTCTCCCTCCTCCCTCTCCCTGCTCCTCCTCCAGGTCAGCTACACCTATCCTAGAGCCGTAGGCTAGGTAGGGCTTTAAAGTATTTAAAGAACATACAATAGCATAAGTTTAAGACCTTGAGACAATTTATGAAACCACATGCTTCAGAACACAAGGTAAACTTGCTTCTTTTCAAGTATATCTGTTATAAAATAAATATTGTTTTGTTTTCACACAAGTGCTTCTTTTTTTTTTTACAATAATTTTTATTCAAATTTTCATAAAACATACAAAACAAAATCATAAAACATTCAAAGACAAAAAACAAAACAAAACAAAAATGATTAAACAAAAAAATAAAATGTTGACTTCCCATTTGTCGCAGATCAAATCAGTTATAGGTCTACAATATATAACAATCCTGTCTCTTAAATTATATTATAAAATCACTTTCCTCCAGTAGTTATCTTAATTAATCATCAAATCTCATAAACATTACTTTATTCTTTCCACAAAAAGTCAAAGAGAGGTTTCAATTCTTTAAGAAATATATCTATCAATTTTTCTCCAAATAAACATGTCGATTAATCCATCTCAATAATAATAATAATCTTATTGTCATAACCATAACGATTAATCCATCTCATCAAAATCTGTTAGGTCCAATAATTTCAATAGCCATTATTCCATTATCCATATTAATTCCATCTTCCATCTTCAATAGTCCTGTTAAGTCCAGTAATTTCAGTGTCCAATCTTCCATTATCAGTATTCCATAATAATCTTGCTGTCATAGCCATAGTCATATAATAAGAGTCTGATGGGAATTTCCTCTATCCCAAATATTTTCTTGCCATCAATTCTGAATAAGTTGCTGAAATATTGTTGTAAAGTCATATCTCTGTTCTTCTTTTTTACAGAATGCACTGGCTCATCTCTTGAGAGTTTTTCCATTGTCACATGGCTGCAGTTAATTCCATAGATTTTCTCTATATCAAGCTCCATCACATCATTCCAGTCCAGAAGATTATCCAAGCCATTGATAACTTTATCTCTAATATCTTCATTAATTTCTTCAGAGATAACGTTAAATTCCAAACAGTAGATTTTATTTCTAATATCCATAAACTCCAGATCTTTTTCCAATTCCATATTTGTTCCAATCTCCAGGGCTTGTATCTTCCCTTTATTTTTTCTTTTCTCATCTCTGATCTCATTCTCCTCTCTCACAGGATCCCCTATTTCTTTAAGCTCCTGCGTCATTTTGCTCAGTTCCATTTTCAGCTCCTTACTGCCCTGTCGCAGGGTTTGTTTCGTTATCTCAATCTCATCCATTATTTTCTGAAACATAATTACTTCCAGATTCTCAGCCACTTTCTTGATTGCCATTTTTAAAACCATGAAAACAAAACAAAACAAAAATAAAGAAGAACCACTTCTTATTTCAGCAACAATTGGGTTAATATTCCAGGCTTGATGACATCACAGTATAAACAGAGCAGCCTGCCTTATCTCTCTATGTTCAAGAATACAAAACAAATTTAGTTCCCAGCATCAAAACAGTTAGTGGCGTCGTGAAGAAGCAGATTCGTCAAAATAAAATAGACCAAAAAGAGAATAGTCCCAGACAATATAATGTTCCTCGGAATAGAAATCCCTCTTCTGTTTATATCTTTAGAATGCACTTCCAGGACAGCTTTTTGCAATAGAAACAGAGATAAGCTGTTAATTTTGTGAATAACAGAGAAGAGTTATAGCTCACCCAGAAGTTCTTTAAAGCTGATTCATTTGACAAATCTCTTTTTGCTGCAACAATTTAAACCAAGTACAAAAAATAATAGAAAGAAGGGTGCTTGCCTGTTAGTCCGTTTTCTCTTTGAAGAAAAGATAAATGTATCACATTAATCAGATATAGCTTGTTCGGAAGTCCATCCGGCATTGCTGGCTGGACCTTTTCTCATAAATTAATGAAATCCAGTCCTCCCAACAAAAACAGGCTTTTGAGGTTGATCTCTACGTTTCTCCCTGCCCAGGAGAAATTTCATCAGTCAAAAAAAAAATGTTCTGACTGATTTATATCTGAATAAGCTTCTTTTGAGCCGGGAGCCCGTCCCAAAAGCAGGCACAAGCGAAGTCACCCTTCCCGGAAGTCCACACAAGTGCTTCTTCATTGGCTATGATAGAGGTTGAGTCAGATACTTAGGATCTGTGGTGGCAGCAAATCTTTGAAGGACAGTTTAGCATCAGGTCACAGCGGCCAAAACTCATAACTGTGAGCTTTAGAGGGGAAAAGTGCCACATGGGAGTGGAGGCTTGCCTTTATACTTGAAGCAGATAGCAATAATGCTAAAGGGATATAGTAGGGAATCCTTGGAGGACATTGCTATATTAAAAACTGGTGACTCCCTCTCTGCTAACAGAAGTGTGTTGGGAGCAGAGATGTGGCACCCATTTTCCTGGGATTAAGCTCCATTAAACTCAGAAGGATTTATTTCTTTATAGGATTGCACTGTTAGAAATTGACCAGTGGGATTTTCTCTATAAAAGCGAGTCAAGTGTCTTATCAGTTTTCCTCACTCCCAAAAATGTACTTACAGGTAGTATAAGGAACGTTCTTTCACTTGCTCTCTAAAATAGAAGTTGTTAGTTGCTGGAGCCTAGTAAGTGTGTACATTCAATTTAGATGAATCCTGAATGCTGTGCCACACAGGGGTGTGAAAGACATTTTGAACTTGTCAGACACAAAGCAGGACCTCTTGGAGGTCGTGTGAGTCAAAGCAGGGACCCCTGAAGCACTTTGTGGTGCCTCAGTGATCCAGCAGCCAAAAGTAAACATTGCAGCCTAGTGTCTACTAACAGCAAAAATAATATTTCTAAGCTTACCATACAAGGAATAACATCAGGATGGAGTGGTGGGGGAAGAAAATGGGAAGTGGGAATTGAGCCAATAAGAAAATATATATATTTTCAAACTAGAAAATGACAATATTGTATGTGAGTAATGGGGAATTTTATATATACATATATGTATAGCTAATGGGGAACTCAATATACATAATCAATAAGCAAAAACATTCTTTTATAAAGGTTTATAACATTTTAATAGTTTAGTTTAACTTCTAATAAGTTTAGTAGTCAACCGGAACCCTTTTCCTTCTTGCAGCTGTCTGCCTGACTATGCTGGTTGTTTGGAACTACTTGTACTCAAAACAATTGATAACACTGTGCTGAATATCTCGTTACCTCTAAGATGTAGAAAGAATTTCAGAATAGCAAAGATGCTTAGCTGATTAGCTGGAGTGTTTAGCTCACTGTGAAAATGTACTTTCATGTGAGGTACTGAACATTGCCAAATTCACTAGAACACGATGCAGAGAAGTAAGTACCTATGCAGTACCTATGCAATGCCTGTGCAAATACCTGTGTAATACTGTAATGTCTGTCATTCTGATGTGTTAAATCGTGATTGATAGATGCTAAAGTCTTTGTCCTGAAATGTATAAAACCCCCAGGCAAACAGTGCCTCAGGGCAGTCCCTCTTGGATACTTCCTGGACGTGTTCTGGGGGACTGACCTTGCATATGCTTGTTTTATTTTTTTAATAAAAGCCTACCCTTTTGCTTTAAACCTGTCTCAGAGATTATTATTTAAGGGACCCCCATTAAAGAACCCATAGGAAAAATACAAAATTCTCCAACATGAGTAGTTATCACTGTGATGATGTTTCGACAATTCATTGTGTGTATATATATATTGAATTCCCTGGCATTGGAAATCATCAGGTTGCAGTGTCATATAAGATAATATGAAATACATTTCTGAAATTATCTATGTAGGGTTGCCAGCTTTTCAACCAGCTACTGACTAACAGTAGCTTGATAAGTAAGTATTAGCTGGTGATAATGTTTATATGTGATGCTGTATGAAACATTTCACCTGCTTGTTTCTGCATATCAAATACTAAGACATAACATACATTTTGCTGCCTGAGGCAGAACAGCAAATGGTGGCCCATGTCAAGGTGCATAGTACCTTTTGACACCTGTGGCAGAAAATCCCACAAGCTCCCTTTTGGGAGAGCTAATGCTAATGCTAATATGCTGTCATTTCAATCAGCTGCCTGAAGTAGCCACCTAGGTAGAGCCAGCTTTTCAGAGACCCCTCTCTCTCACATACACAGTAAGTCAACAACCCTAGGTCCATGTTATAGTTACTGGGCTGGATCCAGACTAATTTAGTTGTGCCCAATTCCCATTGAAATCAGAGGGATTTGAGTTCTCACTAACTTGTCCCATTGTTTTCCTCTGGGAATTGTCACTGTCTACTGACAGTGACATGGCACAGTCAGAATTCAAGTCACTAAGTGATGAACATGCATCTGTCAACCAGCCCTAAGAAACAGTATGCTAAAACATGAACACAGGAATACAATTAGCTTTTCAGAAAAGAAAAATAATGCTGGAGATGCATACAGAGCAGGAGGGGAAATCCAATTTTAATTTCACAGTTAAAGAGTTGCTATGGTTTTTAAAGTAGAATAGGAATTATGCTTTTTTTTTTAAAAAAAGAGGTCTTCAAAAGAGGCCTTCATGGTCCCTCGGAAAGTTTCAAATCCATTAACAAAATAATGGCACTTGCGATAGAAAGAGAGAGAGACAGCAGTGTATATATTCCCTGTAAACTTGAAACTGAGCACCACAGATAAGAATTGTGCCTAGGGCAATAAAACCAGAACATCATTAGGGGAAAAAACACAGCCAAGAAAATGGTGTTGGTGCATTTTCTGGAGCATTTGCCAATTACTAATGCAGAGCAAGTCTGAACCTTGCTCACGGCATGCACTAAGCAAAGGGAATATTTAGTTCGTTAGAACTGCCATCCCCAAATATCTTAACAATGTCACCACCATCATCATCATTTTATACAGCATTATGAATGCACATGACGCTTTTCAGGGAAATGTAAGAAAGCACGACAGATTTCTGCCCCAAAGAGGTTACTGTTTAAATTTCAATTGCAGGATGAGACAAAGATGGGAGGAAATTGAAAGTAGCAAAATCAGAGGAAAGAGAGGCATGGGAGAAAGGTGAGTTGCAAAAGATGAATAAGGAAATGTGATGTGAATAGATATAATCCTGTAAGCAGCTGACGGACAACATGCCATATAACTTGGCCCAGTGGCCAGCTGATCCAAAGGAGCCTCATACAACCTGGTCGGCTGACCTACAGAAGAATTGTGGGTAGGCTTTGGGTATAGTTGTTAAGGGTAGGCAGAACAAGGTGGGCAGGGTGGGGGGGCATGTCTGCTAAAGGAATATCAGAACTAGAAATTTTGCTATGAAAGCGTAAGTGTTCTAAACCTGGTTACTGATCAGTCAAGATCAATTAAAAAATTGATGTTTGGCATATAAAAAGAAGCACACGTGTGTGGGCCTTGGTCATACAGCTGGCATAATGTTTAACTCAACTGCTGGTGTAGGTACATTGTTCTGTTGGTATGTGACTGTGTCTTCAGAGCACTGGGTCCTATGTGTGCAGCACATTGTGAGGTATACACCAGAGCCATGAGCAACCCATTTCAAATGTGCTGGTCATGTGTAATCCCACATGGGTATGTTTCTTGTAGGCATCCATTTTTAAATCAAACTCGGCAGGAGCTGGCACTGTGGTAACTTGGCTCCCATTCAGAAGCCATTGCAGCCCAGCTGGGTGAAATAAGGAGAAGAGGCAAGGAGATCCTGACCAAGCATCACATGTCATCAATGATGTAGCCTAGGCTTGTTTCAGTTGAGAATGAGGATATGAACTAATGGGGGGAGTCTTTCCTTACCTGTTGCATTAGGTTAAATATGAATACAATACGTAAGGTATATCAACTGATTTTAACAGCCAGAAGCCTTTTCTGTTAAAGCATTTTGGAGCTGTTTCATCCCCTTCCATTGTCCAAACTGAGTCAAATAGTGGGGGAGAGGGTTGCTTGCTTGAAATCTGAGGAACAGGTGTCACTAACACCATTGACTTAATTACACTTACAGATCTATCTGAGTTCAGGCCTGGTGGCAGTGTAGTATCATTGACAGAGTGGGGAGAATTAGATTTTTATAGATGCACACAATAAGCCACACTGTGGTCTTCAGTATCCTGCAGTGTCATTCCACATGCAAAAAGTGTTCACCAAAAAACACGCATTGCAATTAGGTTTTATGTGCAGCAAACTTGGAAGGAAGCTGTCTGGGGAGCTAAATAGTTTTGGAAGTATTTCCAGTGAACAATCTTTGCCACCTGCCGGCTGATAGAGCTGTGGCTGTGCGCTGAAGTTTTCAAGAATTAATCCAAATTTCATTACGTGATTTCTGCTGCATATTACTAATTAATGTGCACTCAAAATGTTCTAGTGTGTAGAAGACATAAAGTCTGTAGCAATCAACATATCTCTGTACTGGACAGAAACTATGCATTCTTTGGGAAGTAGAGGCCATTTCAGAATTTTTATTGATGAACTTTTGATCAGAGGTTTCTTTGAAATATGGAGCAGCATATAAATTACATAAACATAATTTTAAGGCCCACCTGACACTAGGGTCATCAGATGCAAAAAAGGTCAGGGCACCTAGGTGGAAGAATAAGTATCAGCAGTTGAAACTGCCTGTTCTACATAACTATTAGAAGTGTAGAAGCCTTGACCTCTTTTGCATCTGGCCACCCTATCTCAAAATTCATATGAACATATGAAGCTGTCTTATGTTGAGCCACACAACTAGTCCATCTACTTCAGCACTGCTGATTCACAGAAGTCTTTCCTAACCTTCCTGCCTTTTCACTAAAGCTGCTGGGAATTGAATTTGATGCCTTATGCCTGCAAAATATGTGCTCTGCCAATAAGCTTTAGCCTATCTCCAAACCTTATGAACCTATACAAATGTTTTGTATTGTGTCAGATCACTGATCCATCTAACAAGAACATAAGAGTCCTGCTGGATTAGTCAAAGGTCCATCTAGTACAGCATCCTGTTCTCCCAGTGGCCAACCAGATGCCTATGGGAGGCCCATAAACTGGAGTGTAACAGGACTATCCCCACTTCTTATTCCCAGCATACTTGCTTCAACAGTGGAAGTAGAACACAGAGTAGCCATCATGACTCAGACATTGACAGCCTTATCGTAGCACTATCTACTCAACTGGACACAGCTCTGCAAGGTCTCAAACAAAGATCTTTCCCAGCCCTGTCACCTTCGATCCTTTTAATTTGGAGATGCCAGGGACTGAACTGGAACCATATCCAGAGACATGCTCTACACCTCAGCTGCAGTCTTTTCCCAGTTCATCAACGACCCCACATGCAGGGTGAAAGCAGGCATAGGCCATCCAGCCCACATCTCATTCTGATCGTCGTTTTATGTTTATGTGCTGCAGGGCTCAGATTCTGCATTAGTTCTCCCCGACTGCTACAGACAGCAGGAGCTCAAGAGAAATGCAGCTTTAAAGCATGGTTGTGCATATTTTGCACAGCATGATGTTTGGAATGTGATATACAACTTAAATGGCAGTCTTAGCCTCTCTGGGATGGTGTCTTTACATTTCCAGCCTCCAAGGTTCACAGAATCATTTGAAAACATGTAGCCCACCATATCCATTGAGACAATGAAGGCAGCTGGTAACATCAACACAATAAACCAATTCATCAAAATCAGTACAATGATCAACGATAAAAATATGATGATGATGGCAAAATGATCTAACATAAAGCCAAGGTTTAATCCCTCTGTTTGATGCTGTCTAGTGGTCACAGCAGGGATGGTGGATGGAAAACTAGCTTTGGCACTTCTTTTTGCTATTGGCAAACAATAATTTTGCCTGTGCCAACATCAGGGATGGCAAACAGAGGGTCGCCCTTGGCTGTCCCATGGCTGCTATCTGTTGATGATATCCAATGGCCACAAGCTGTGTCCAGGAGCAAGTGGCTAATTTTTGTTTCTGATGTCACAGTTGGCTTGGCAGGCAATGTTGTGGCCTCTTTGGCTGTCATTGGCTTAGCAGCTGTGGGGTTGGCAAGCCTTGAGCTAAGCAGCCAAAAATTGGGGGTTATTAGAAGACCCTAGAATTTGAACTCCTACTTTAAAGAAAAAATCCACTCTATGTTGCCAGATGGCTTGCTTGAGCAATTTCAGTCTTTCAGTAGAAGCAGGTAAGACAAACTACACTTCTTATGTTTGGTGTCTGATCCTCCACTCCATTGTATCAATGATCCAAGGAGGTTCCAGTGACAAAAACAACAAAAAGCCTTGTATAGCTTTTCCCCACCTCCTCTGTCTATCTCCATCTTTTCCTTATCCCCACCCTTATCTATGATCATTACATGAATGGCCAATTCTTCATGCCTTTCATGCAAAACACTGATAAGAGATTTGCTGTTTGTTTTCTATAGAACTTCAGCATGAAAGGTGTAGACATGGTGTTTAATAGTGCTGAACTGAAATTGTTCACTTTTCTTTCCATTTTCTCTTTGCTTTAATAAAAAAAATGCTTTTTTCCCTTTTTTAGCTTTTCCCCCCTGCCTCTTGAATATTTCAACCATCTTTTGAATATATTCTCCAGAAAGCATTTAGGTTTCTCTCCAAAAGGTCCAGAAGACAAGTGCTCACATTAGCCACTGCAGTGGCAATGGCCATGGAATGTAGAAAAGGAAGGGAGCAGTCGCTCCCTAGACAGCCTGCACTATAGCTGACCCCATCGCACATGCTTTTGAATCTGATTGGGGTACTTGCAGTTTGAAATGGTGCGCTCCAGGAAATGCTTTGCCACTTGTTTTAGCTGAATATACAAAATGTCGTTAATTTGAATGCCAAAGCTGGGAGGAGGAATAGTTGTTGGTCACATGCATACCATACATTTAAAGCACATTTAAGAGACAAGTTCTGCCCCCTCAAAAAAAGAATCTTGGCAGCTGCCATTTGCTCCTCACAGAGCTACAATTCCCAGCACCCATAACAATCTCAGATTCTTTGGTGGAAGCCATGAATTTTAAATGTACATTAAATGTGCTTTAAATGTATGGCGTGGATGTGACCACTGTTTGTTCTGGAGCTTTGCCAAAGTTTTGGAAAAAAGGTTCTTCATTTTTTGCCATCCATTGAGTGGGCAATCCTCTTGAATATCATGGGAGAGGGAAAATAAATTTCTCCAAAAACATTGGGAGGATATTCCTGCTTACCTTTTTTAACCTTACAAGATGACCAAGACTTTCCCTTTTTTGCATGATTTTCTTTTTTAAAGCCCCACACTACTTACAGCAGCATGAGGTTGTCTCTGAAGCTGCACTTTCTAGAATGCCTTTGGAGCAACACCATATCACATTACATCATGTTCTAATAATACCCAATAAGGTAGGGGTAGTGGCTGCAACTAGAGATTGCCACAGTGAATCCTGAAAATAAAGGGGGTCAATTTGATATTAGTTTGATAACAAAGCACTGACAGCAGCATTTGATCAACTAGTGGCAATGGCTTGTGCTATTGCTTGCCACTAAATTCTATCGTGAGCAGTAGGACAGATGAGAAACCACTTTCTTAAATGGAAGCTAAGGCTGCATTAACTGTTACTGAACTATAATTGGGAGACATTACCAGATGCAATTTATACTCCAGAAAACAGTCATTAGAGCCAGATCACTGAGAGGTTAATGGAAATAGTTCATGTGCACAGACAGAGGTTTCTCATTTTAAGAGAGATCACAATGACAGCAAGCACCGCAAAGAGGACTGAGAGTTACGGCAAGCTTGTTCAATCCTGCCCTCTGGTATATAACAGGGTGTTCAATTTATATGAAATAGTTTTACATTCTATGGCTCATGTTTAGCTCCTGGTTTATAAGGTACTGAAAAGGATCCAATTTCTGTATGTATGATAAAATGAGGGTAAATGAAAGTAGCAGTTCCTCAACCTGACAAAAAGGTGGTAAGGGGACTTCTACTAACTAAAACTTTTTTTAAAAATGTAGTCAAGCAATAAAACAGAGGTCAATTTGTCAACAGGTAATTCCAACTGTAGCTCATCTGGAAAACTGTTTGTGTGTGACTCAGAGTAAACACACAGAGAGATGGTTAAAGAAACATTGCTCTCTGTTCTCAAAGTCGTGGAGTTTTGCCTATACTTTTTGTCAGTGCCGTAAATGAAGTTTCTCAGTGTTGTGCACAATTTATAAGGGACAGGGGAGGGGAAAATAATAAATCAGGCTGTCTCTGTATTGTTTTTATATACATTGCCTAATATTTGATCTTTTATTGAGCCCCCTTCACAAGATCTGAACAGGGTGGTTCATGACAGATGCTACTGGAGGTCGCTGATTCAAAGGGTTGCCATAAGTCATAATTGACTTGAAGGCACATAATAACAAACTGAGCCCCCCTCAGTGTCAAATTTCCCTTCCTCCCACCCTAACCAGGACAAATAACCAATTGTCCCAGCTGTTAAAAGCTTTAAGCTGTTTTGAGTTCTATGAGCCAATTATATGGAAGAGAGAGAAAAGAAATAAAGAAAATGGGGGGGAACTTAGGAAGAAGGAAAGGCATAGAGATGAAGACAGAATGGACCTATCTGAGAGGGAACAGAGCAATCCACATCAGACACTTTGGCCCACCAAGACAAAACACAGCCCACCATCTATGCAATTCCCCTGCTTTTGCCATCAGAGAGAGTCAGCAAAAACAGGAGATTCATCAAGCCTTTGGAGGCCCACCATATGTTGGCCAGTGGCCAACATTCAACACAGTGGGTAACAAGTTCTGCTGGCCTTTATAAGGTGGAAAACTTTTAGCACAGAGGTCCAGGAACCAAGAACATATTTGTTATGTGGTCTTTTCCACGTGATTCATACTGAAGATGATTTACTGTGAAATTATTTGCTATCATTTTGGAGATTCTGAAATTTAGAAAGAAGAGTAGAGTATAATTATCTCCCTTCTCCACTGTGTCCTCAAAACAATCTTGTGAGGTGGGTTAGGCTGCAAGGATGGCTCAGAACCACTCAATAAGCTTCATGGAGGCTTCGGGATTTGAAGATGGGTCTCTGAAGTCTTCATCAGCACTCTAACCACAGTAACATACAGCCTCTGAAGCAATGATAAGACTAGCAAGATTTATCAGGGGGTTCTGCATATATCTACTTGGGGTCCACAGAAAATAATGCAACCAAACTGTGGAACAGATGTCATCTGGTCATGTTGTGGGCAGTCCAGTAACCCCTAGGGGTTACTGAATTGCCCACAGCATGACTTAAGGCCTAGGGTCAGGCCTAGCATCAGCACTTAATATCCTTTGGCAGCTGCAAAGGATCCACTTCTGCTGATGCCTATTGTAATATTTGCAAGAGTTGAAATGAATCACAAATACTCTTTAGAAGGAACAAACTTTACTTCACAGTCTGTTGCAGCTTAACCAAGATCTCTACTTTCGTTTTCCTACTGGTCCCACCCCCAACTGATTCCCCCATACAATTACTTCTAATTCACTTGAGTTCCTACTCACATTACATCTCTCTTTTTTATTTTTAAGAAAAAGATAGAAACTACTGTCTATATCGAATAGGTTTTCTGATCACTCTGCCTCTTGATGTAGTAACAGGTAACTCAGAGTCCAAAATCTTCTCTGCTACATCACTGGCACTTTGTGCTACAACTGTTCCACTTTTGTTGTCTTGAGACTCTGATAGGTCTACCTCTGATGGAGGTGCAGTTGCAGTCTCAGTAGTCTCATCCATTTTTGGTTCACAACTTGGAGTGCTTTGAAGATCTCTTCTGTTCCATCTGTAGACAGCTAAATCATCAGTCTGAACCAAATATGATCTTGGAGTCATGTTTTGTCCAGTCACTCTCACTGGTTTCCTGTCAAGCCTCCGCTCTCTCTCAACGAGCAGGGAGGGGGAAGGCATGAATTGCAGGCTCCTCCACGGCCAGAAGGTGTGGAAGGTCCAGCTGTTGTTGTGTCTTTTCCAGCCTTGGAGGAATGGAATGTGTTAGATGCTCTGCCAATTCCCATGGGTGAACCCTCCCCCTTTCAGGATAGTGCTCAGCCTCCAAACGCCCTCTTGGAGCCATTAGGGGAGGATTCTGAAAGAGCAGTAACTCTTCCTTTGCCAAGCTGTGAAAGAGCAGTAACTCCCCCTTTGTCCACCCATAACTTAGAGATGTCTGATGCTTCCCAGCCTTTTACTTCCCTGTCTGTTGATAAGGACCCTGTTTTGTCAGACGAGCCCTTGGAAGTTTGCCCCCCTTCACCCCGCTCTCGATGGCGGGAAAAGCGTACTGGTCAGAGGGTGGGGGTACAAAGGAGTGAGAGATTACGCTCCAAAACTTCCCCTATATATGGTGAGTTTGGAGGGGGGTGTTCCGTCAACTCTCTTTTACGTTGCAGAGCATTTCTGAAGTGTTGTTAGGGAATTATAGTGAGTTATTGTGGGAACTCTTCGAAGCGCACTGCTTTTGATGTATCCATTACTCTAATAAAACAAGATTTATTTGCACCAAGGTCTCAGCCTCTTGGGTCTGACTCTGGATGGGACAGTTTGATGCAACCACCATCCCTAATCGAATCTGTTCCCATGACGAATGACATGGATCAGAACGGAGCAACAGGGGGAATAGCAATAACCATGGAAACCTTGTATGCAGAGATCCAGAACCTCTGAGGCACTACGCGAGCCTTGCAAGCTGAGAACCAGAATCTTTGAGCCTTGATTGCCCAAGTTCAAGCCACGCAGCCAAGAACAGCTCCAGTTCCTGTAAAGTCCCCGGTGGGACTTCCCGTTCGGTATGGGAGCCAAAGTGAACAGTTTGCCATGTTTCTAGCCCAAGTGTGAGTTGTACATCCAGGTGCGCCAAGCAGAGTTTCGAGTTGATGATGCGAAGGTGGCATTCATCATCAAACTGTTAGAAGGTGAAGCGGCCAAATGGGCCACCCTGTACTTGATTCTCAGTGATCCAGTACTGTGGCAGTTTGATGCTTTTAAGAAAGCGATGGGGGAGATGTTCCGAGACCCCCAGAGGAAGGTGGCCCGCCAGCTGGGAACTCTAAGACAGGACAGGGGCTCTGTGGGGACATATACCAATGCTTTTCACATTTTGTCTCAAGAAACGGAGTACAATGACCCAGCCTTGATATATTTTTATAGAAATGGATAACTCTGAAGTTTTGGATGAACTAGCCTGTTCCACACCTCCCGACACCCTATGAGGCTTGATCCAACTGTGTTTGCAAATCGACAGCTGCCTGGAGGGGAGGAAGCTGGAACAAAGGATAGAACCTTCTCAGGCTCCAGTTGCTGCACCACTACATCGTGCATGCCCCATTCCCAGCGTGAGCATCCCAGCTGTCGTGGGAGAGGAGCCCATGCAAATTGGGGGGGCAGACCGTGCTTGACAGAGGAGGAATGGGACAGGTGCCGTAGGGAAGGACTGTGTCTGTACTGTGGGCAGCTGGGTGTCATGGCCCCGTCAGAGGACTCATCAGATGAGGATGACTTGGGAGTAACAGCAGCAGACCCAGAAGGAGAAATGGAGGAAACTCCTGAGAACACAGCTCCTTCTCCCCCTCAGCTGCAGAGTACCCCAAACACAGCTGAAGCCTTTCAGCCAGACGCAGACAGTGAACAGGATACTCCCCCCTCACCTGCAGAAAGTAGACAACAGAAGGTCAGGCAGAAGAGGGGCAGGCCTGTCCACTTAAGGCCAAAACGCTGATGGCTCACACCTGCTGACAAACCTGCTCCTTAAAAGTCAAACCTTGGCTTCAGCTTGTTGCTGACTACAATGTCAGGCATGACCACTGTGTGTCTTCCTATCCCCTGAACCTTGACTTGGACTGATCTCTCGGCAAACTAGACCCGGACCTTCACTGACGTCTCTTCTGGATTTCTGGCTTGGCACGTAAGCTTTGAACAGCCTCTGCCCTTATCTTGCTTCCTCCTTGCTAGCCTGGCAGATTTATAGCCAAGCTGCTGGCTGAGGACTTACTGCCTGGCAATTACCAAGGAATCTCCAGCCCTGCCTGCACCCCCACCGACACTGCTGTCTCAGTGAAGAGCTGACACTGGGCCACCTAGCCCAAAATTGTCCAGCCAAGATCAGAAAACCCCAGCCGTCGGAAAACTCCTCATCCCAGCTCTCGTAGAGGCCAGAGTGTTGGGAGATGCTTCAAATTCTGAGCCTCCACCACAACCCCTTCCATCTCAAGGGACTCTCCTGTTACCCATTAGCATAACCCTACCCTCAGGCAAGGGTTTCCTAGCCAAGGCTATGATTGACAGCGGAGTCTCCTCTTGTTTCATGGACCAAAGTTTGGTGCAACACTACGCTATCCCCATGCACAAACTGAGTCAGCCATTGGCAGTGGAAACTATAGACAGCCGACCCTGGAAGTCGGGAGGGGTAACCAGGGCCACTGAGGGTTTGGTGGTGTTGGTCCCTGGGCATCAAGAAGACCTGTCGTTCTATGTGGCTTCCTTGCCCCACTTCCCAGTGGTGCTGGGTATGCCTTGGTTGGTACGACCCCCCCCACCATATTCTGAGATGAAGCCGTGGTGGTGTTTACCTCCAAGTATTGCCATCAACATTGCCAGCCAGTGGAGGAGCCGGAGGTTTTGGCAGGAGTGCCTGGCCTCGGGGAAATCACCTTGCCCGCCAAGTACCATGACTACCGGGATGTTTTTGACAAAAAGGAAGCAGATCAACTCCCTCCTCACCGGCCCTATGATTGTTCAATTGACTTGATGCCAGGGGTGCACATACCCACTGGGCGAATCTACTCTATCTCCGAGCCGGAGCTAGCCACATTAAGAGAGTTTCTGGACACCAATTTGAAGAAAGGCTTCATTCACCCTTCACAGTCCCCAGACGGGGCGCCACTGCTGTTTGTCAAGAAAAAAGGGGGGAGCTCCACCTGTGTAATGATTAATGGGCCCTCAACCAGATAATGATCCCCAACAGCTACCCCTTGCCACTCATGAGGGAGATGCTGGAGTGACTGCGATCTGTGAAAATTTGAGTACTTAGTGATGCCATTCGGGTTGTTGGGCGGGTCCGGAGTGTTCGAAAATTTCATGAATGACAACTTCAGGGACTTTGTGGACTGTTTTATGATTGTGTATCTGGATGATATCTTGGTTTACTCGGACACCCCAAAGAACATGACACACATGTGTGCACGGTGCTACAGAAGTTGAGAGAGCACCTCCTGTACGCTAAGCTGGAAAAATGTGGTTTTGACCTGACCACTCTTGACTTTTTGGGGTATCGTGTCTCCCCGGCTGGGGTAGAAATGGACCCAGAGAAGGTTCATTGCATTCTCATGTGGCAGCCCCCCAAGACAAAGAAAGATTTGCAGTGCTTTCTGGGGTTTGCAAATTACTACCATCATTTTATAGCCAACTACTCTAAGCAGACTGCACCGCTTACAGACTGCCTGAAGGGCTCAGGACCTTTCCATTAGACAGAAGCCACTCAGGAGGCATTCGAGAGCTTGAAAAGGAGATTTGTGACAGAGCCCATTTTACAACACGCAGACCCCACACTCCCTTTTGTGATAGAGACTGATGCATTGAATGTGGCAATCGGAGGACTTGTTTTGCAACCATCGCAGAAGGGAGGGGGGTTGAAGCCTTGTGCATATTTCTCAAGAAAGTTGACAGACTCAGAACAAAGCTACACGGTGCAGGAGAAAGAGCTATTAGCCATCCGGGATGCTTTTGAAGCTTGGAGGCATCACTTAGAAGGGGTGCAGCATGAAATTGAGGTCTGCACAGACCATTGTAATCCAGAGAGTCTACACACCACCCATAAACTCAATCAGCGACAAGTGCGCTGGGCCCAGTTTTTCACATGGTTTCATTTCAAAATCCATTACATCTCCCAAGCAAAAAATAAAAGGGCTGACGCCTTGTCCAGAAAGCCTGAATTTTTGAGGAACCCCACCCCATGACCCTTACAGTTTGTGATTCCTCCTGAGAAGGGGGGAGTCGGGGCATGTCAAGACTCTTCGGAGGATGAGGTGAGGGAGGCGCAAAAACAGGACGCTTTCACCGAGGCGCAGCGGGTTGGAGTGACCACACTGGACGAGACAGAACAGAAGGATTTCATGTGGAAGGGAGATATATTACACCATCAGGAGGTGATTTACGTGCCCCCAGGAGACTTGAGAACCAGAGTGCTACATCAATGCCATGATTCCCCCACAGCAGGACACTTTGGGGTCTTCAAAACTATCCAAGTCATCACCCGGGACTTCTGGTGGCCCAAGGTGAGGAAGGACATAGAGCATTACGTCCGTTCCTGTCCTACCTGCATGAGAGCCAAACATGCCACCGGGAAGCCAGCGGGGTTGTTGGAGCCCCTTCCTACTCCTTCTGCTCCATGGCGAATGATCACTATGGACTTTATTACAGATCTCCCCCCTTCTCAGAGAAAAACCACAGTTTTTGGTGGTGGTCGATGCCTTCTCAAAAATGGCTCACTTCATTCCATGTGCTGGACTTCCAAATGCTCAAGACACAGCCAAGCTATACATCCAACATGTGTACCGGTTACACGGGCTGCCAGATAGTCTGGTCTCCGACAGAGGAACACAATTTACTGCGCATTTTTGGCAAGCCCTGTGGAAGTTACTACAAAGTGAATTAAGACTGTCATCTGCTCATCATCCTCAAACGGATGGGCAAACTGAGAGACTAAACGCGGTTTTGGAACAGTATTTATAGTGTTATGTGGGTTATCAGCAGGACAATTGGTTGTCTTATTTGCCTTTAGCAGAGTTTGCCTACAATAATGCTGTGCATTCAAACACACAACAGACCTCGTTCTATACCAACTTCGGCTACCACCCCAGGGTGTTCCCTGCCCCACAGGACACTCTCTCCGTTCCCGCTGTAGAGGATTACATGCAAGAACTTCACGCTATGCAGCAGTTACTTCAAGATCAGTTGGAGCAAGCTAAAGCGGATTACAAGAGAGCCACTGATCAGCATCGTCAAGAGGGGCCCCTCATTCAAGTGGGAGACCAAGTTTGGGTGTCTACACGTTATTTACCTATGCCTGGCCAGTGCCGCAAGTTGCAGGACAGGCATATAGGACCTTTCGAAGTGAAGGCACAAATAAATCCCATGGCTTATAAACTTAAGCTCCCTGTCACTTTCAAAATGCATCCCATTTTTCATCGGACATTACTGACGAAAGACTCTCCTCCCAACCCGCACCACGTGCGGGTCGAGCCAGTGCCAGTGTTAATTCAGGGGAAGGAAGAATACAAAGTACAGGAGATATTGGATGCGAGGAAGAGATGCGGGTGCCTCCAATATCTCATTCATTGGAAGGGATACAGTCCATCAGAACGTTCGTGGGAAGCAGCGGAAGATGTGCATGCACCGGACTTGGTGAGAGACTTCCATGAAGCCTATCCTGCAAAACCCAGACCTCGGGGGAGGGAAGAGTTAAGGCATGGAGAGGGGGATGATGTTGAGCCTCCGCTCTCTCTCGAGGAGCAGGGAGGGGGAAGGCATGAATTGCAGGCACCTCCACGGCCAGAAGGCACGGAAGGTCCAGCTGTTGTTGTGTCTTTTCCAGCCTTGGAGAAAGGGAATGTGTTAGATGCTCCACCAATTCCCAAGGGTGAACCCTCCCCCTTTCAAGATAATGCTCAGCCTCCAAACGCCCTCTCGGAGCCATTAGGGGAGGATTCCGAAAGAGCAGTAACTCCTCCTTTGCCAAGCTGTGAAAGAGCAGTAACTCCCCCTTTGTCCACCCATAACTTAGAGATGTCTGATGCTTCCCAGCCTTCTACTTCCCTGTCTGTTGATAAGGACCCTGTTTTGTCAGACGAGCCCTTGGAAGTTCGCCCCCCTTCACCTTGCTCTCGACGGTGGGAAAAGCGTACTGGTCAGAGGGCAGGGGTACGAAGGAGTGACAGATTGAGCTCCAAAACTTCCCCTATATGAGTCTGCTGAGTTTGGAGGGGGTGTTGCATCAACTCTCTTTTACGTTGCAGAGCATGTCTAAAGTGTTGTTAGGGAATTATAGTGAGTTATTGTGGGAGCTCTTCGAAGCGGACTGCTTTTGATGTATCCATTACTCTAATAAAACAAGATTTGTTTGCACCAAGGTCTCAGCCTCTTGGGTCTGACTCTGGATGGGACATTTCCACACTCCATTTTTCCGAACATTAACAGAATCACCACTCTGCAAAGGTAAAGACTTTGAACCTTTGTCAAAGTAAAGCTTCTGTTTTTCTTGTCTTCTCTTCAGATGTGTCTGTATGTCACCTTTTACCTGCTGAGGTAGTAAGAACAGTGCTGAGGTAGGCAACCTGGTTCTTAAACATCTCCCCATTAAAAGTTCTGCAGGTGAGGCTGTATCTACTGTAGGCGTATTTCTGTAATCCAATAAAGTAAGATAAGGATCTATGCTATTCAGACTAGATTTCTTAAGAATCCTCTTTACTGTTTGGATCGCTCTTTCTGCCATTCCATTTGATTGAGGAAATAGTGGACTGGATGTTGTGTGAACGAAGTCCCAATCTTTGGCAAACATTTTAAAGTCTCTAGAGCAAAACTGAGGGCCATTATCACTGACAACCTCTTCAGGTATACCATGTCTTGCAAATATAGATTTGCAGTGTAAAATTACTGATCTACTTGTAGTGTCTTCAAGCAAACATATTTCCACATATTTTGAATAATCATCAACCAAAAGTAGATAGTCCTTTCTTTCAAATTCAAACAAGTCCATTCCTAGCTTCTGCCAAGGTCTTCTTGGAATTTCATGAGGTAACATTGGTTCTTTTTGGTTTTTATTTCTGAAGGTGTGACATGTGGTACATGACAGTACCAATTCTTCAATTTGGGCACACATACCTGGCCAATATACAGCTTCTCGTGCCCACCTTTTACATAATTCAACACCCAGATGACTCTCGTGTATAATATTCAATATCTCTTTCCTCAAAACTTGTGGTACTACGATTCTGTCACTTTTAAAAATGAGTCCATCATGAACACTTAATTCCTCTCTGTAATTCCAATAAACATGTATACACTCTGGAGCTTCTACTCTTCTATCTGGCTACCCCTGCAAAATGGCATTTTTCAGGATTTGCAAAATGCTATCATTTTCAGTAGCCACCTGAAATTCTTTCAGTTTTGATTTGGAGATTGGTAAATAAGAGAACATGAGGTTAACAGCAACCTCAGCTTCTTCAGAACTTATTCCTTCACCCTGTTCAAGATATGCCCTGGATAGGGTATCAGCAATGATGAATTCTTTGCCTGGTCTATAGTACACTTTTAATTGATATTTCTGCAGTGTTAACTGCCATCTTTGGATTCTTGGAGGTGCATTATGCAAAGGTTTTCTGAAAATTGCCTCCAATAGTTTGTGGTCTGTTTCCACAGTCACTTTTTTGCCCTCTCAGATAGCTCCATTCTGTCTTCATCTCTATGCCTTTCCTTCTTCCTAAGTCACCCCCCATTTTCTTTACTTCTTTTCTCTCTCTTCCATATAATTGGCTCATAGAACTCAAAACAGCTTAAAGCTTTTAACAGCTGGGACAATTGGTTATTTGTTCTCGTTAGGGTGCTACACCCGTGTGTTGCTGCCATCAACAAAGATGGTGGCAGAGGCTTCAGCTCCTTAAGGAAACCTTGGCCGCCATCTTGATTGATGGCAAACCCACATGTGCTGCACAAAACAATGGAAAGGTAGGTGAAGCGTGGGGATAGGGGCCCCCAAGCACCAATCAGCCTAGGGGCCCTCCTCAGCTTAGTCCAGCCCTGCCCTATATGCTTGCAGAATTCTACCTGATATCCTGCACTCACCCACAAAGTTGTGACAAACAGCATAACAGACTAGATAACTTAAGAAGGAAAGTACTTGCTGTGAAGAGCCCCCCCCATGCCAATCATGTGTGGGACAAAATTCCTTTCATGCCTGTCAATCAGTGACTGCCAAAGCCACAGCAGGATGATAAGAGCAGAGGGAGGGAGGGTGAGGAAGTTGTCACTTCATGAAGGAGCTTCTGGGTGGCACAGCCCATTTCTAAACCTTCAATGTGTCTCAGAGAGTGCAAGTTCTCCTTCTGCTCCATGCTGAGGCTGTGCCCTTTAGCTACCATTCTTGCCGCTGGTTGGCCTGCCACTTGGATCAATGGGGGAAAATGCCACTTTACCAACCAAGAAGCCCAATTGGCTCCTTCCTCTTCCTTGTGTTTGGGTGCAATGAAGGCCCACTGTCTAGTGCAGCAAGCCAGGAATTCTAAATCATAGCAATTTTGCTCAGTGTGTGTGGAATTTCTCAACTAAAAACAGAAACTGAAGAGGACACCCAGAGATAATAAGAGGGAAATGCCACCAACACAACAAAGTGACTTACAACATGCAGTAGGAGTTTTCTGTGAGCCCCAGAGAGGGACATGCAGAATCCCTCCCTCACCTCAATATTTTTGTTAGCCTAATGTGAACTCTTCTGGCATCCTTCAAAGTTCCTTGAATGTTTTACTCAATCACCTTTTTACTCAATCACTTTTTTTAAAGGTGAAATTCAATTGAAGCTTTACATAAGCTGTACAGCTCCACACGTGACAAGAAATATTTTGCCTCATTTTTTTCTTATGGCCTCCTTGGTAGCAACTTCAAATCTTTGTGTGGGGGCTTTAAAGAGCCTTTTCGTATAAGCTGAAGTTTTAAAAACTTATATTGCTCTATTGTAGCAATTGCTTTTCCAAGAAAATACTTAAGCTTCTACAATAACCTAGTGTGTGTGTGTGGGGGGGGAACTATTTTTCATGGCCTCAGCAGTGCTGAAGTTGATTTCTCTCATTACAATCACTCATAGGGGTTGTTTTCAATGACAATGTCCCATTAGTGCAAGGATTTCTGCTTGCACAATGGAACTTCCCCTCCCTCTCGTCTCCCCATGCAACACTTGTGCTCTCTCTCAAATCTTCTCCAGAGGACTGAGGGAGCCTCCAGAACAGATTTGGGGGGCATGCAGGGGGAGGAGAGGGAGGGAAGTTCCATTGCACAAGCAGAAGTCTGCGCTAACAGGATGACTATGCTGAATACAACCATATATTAAAGCAGTATTTTTTTTGTTCCTCTAAGAGCATTCAAACCTTATATCCATGGATGGAAGGTGATGTCACATAATTGTTACACCTATGAACCTCTTCAATCCCCACACTGACAAAATGCAAGTGCATTTTGTGAATTAAAAAAAATCATATACAGTAGGCCAATAAAAATTTTGGTTTGCTGCAAAGAATGTCTTGGGTCTATCTAGAGAATGGTTCAAGGGCACATAGTACTATCACATTAATAAAGGTAAGCAAGTTCCAGCCTGGTTTGTGTAGGGTGGAGATGGGTCTTCTGTGGAGCTCTACATAAGTCACCATGACCTTTCCCCACAAAAAGAACACAACAGATATGTATAGAAATGTATATAGAAATGTGAGCCTCCCATGAAGAAGGTGCAGCTGACTTAAGGATGATTTTCCCCCTCTCTCCAACCTCCCCAGATATTTAAACCTGATGCCTGGCTTGTGCCAAAGGACAAGAGCAAAATGGCTCTCAGTGAAAGGTGAGCAGCCTGAGTACAAGATGCTGTCCAACAGAGTGTTAGTGGAGCAGGCCAAGTTGCTGATGGAAGGTCCACTGGTTGTCTGCAACAATACCTGGGCCCTTACATCCAAGTGTATGCAGCATGTGACAGGCAAAGAAGACACCTTGGCAACCCCTATGGGAAGCAATGAAAAACAATGAAAAACAATGAAAACATTCTGCTTAAGGCTTGAAGAAATCTGCTTGCTATCTCCAGCATTTGGCATTTTTGAGGAACTGGCTACTGGTTATATTTTTGCTGATGTTTGACTGTACTGGAAATGTTTATCATGTCTGTCTCTAGCTCATATATTCTGATAATTTATTTTATAATGAATTTTTAATGTTATAATGTTTACATTATCAAAATGAATTCTTTGGATTGTTTGAACTGACATTGGACTCTTATTGTGGTGCTATATTGATACACATTTTTTTCTGTTGTGTTGTACATTTGGGTACATTTGTGTGGAAAAGTGGCATACAAATTATTGTAACAACAACAACAACAACAACAATGTACATTTGAGAAGTTCCAGGGGCAACACTTTCCTGGTTTCCTTTCAAGAAGAGATCAGAAGAGTGTTTGGAGCCTGAGTAGCCTATTCCATGGACCCTAATGAAGCTGAATGTCATGAACTCCACAGTTTTTTCATCATATTCACAAGCAACCAGAAAATCACTAAAATAAAGTCACATCACTAGAGGCATACAGTGTATTTATTGACAGCTCCATTTTGCCCCTTCAAACAATTCTTCCTGGTAGTATTTTTCAGCTGCTCTGAGGCTTTGACTTAAGGTTTGGCATGTCTGGCTCCTCCTGGGTGGTGATGCCCTGCTGCCAACACATTGATCCTACCCCCTAGCTCCTTTATCTATAGTTCAGGGCTATTAGAACCACATGGCCCCATCCCTATACCTTGCTGGACATCTGCAAGCCTTTGGTTCCTCTACCCACTTATGAGTCAGCCCATAGCTTGATGACATCTACCAATTACACCATTTCCAGGCACCCTGGGCCATATCTGAGTCAAGTGAGTCAACAGAGCAGGAATGAAATATCAGTAGGGATGGGAAAATCTGTTAATTTTATTTTCTCTTAGTTTCTCATTTTTTTCAGTCTTAAATTCAGTTCTCATTTCTACATTAGTTTGCTTGTTGTTTTTTTCAGAAGAAGGTCCTCATGAAAATTTATCAGCATTTTAGTGTGAATATCTCCTAATATACACATTTGTTTATGCAATTTTGCCTAATATATGCATTTGTATGCACACTTTACCCTAGTATGTATGTATGTGTGTGTGTGTATGTGTGTATTTATTTATTTATTTAATTTATTGCATTTGTATACTGCCCCATAGCCGAAGCTCTCTGGGCAGTTTACAACAATTAAAAACATTAAAAACAAATATACAAATTTAAAAACACATTTTTAAAAAGCAATTTAAAATGCATTTTTGTACAATTTGCATGGTTGGAGAACTGCACTGCAAAATCTGCACATTTTGAAAATGGCTGTGTTTTGGTTCTCATGTTGTTTCGGAAAGAGTAAAATTAGGTAGGTTTCCCTTTAAATGTGAACAGAATTGTTCTCCCTCACCCTTAGATATTAGGCAAGTGTCCGAGTCCCACTCACAGGAGCAGCTCCTCACAACCTAACAGACATCAATACATTCTCTTCAGAAGTGAGAAGAGTTTTCTGTCTGATCTTCATTTTTCAATACAGGGCAGGTTTTGTTTCCTCATTTCTCCCTACAGAACTTTGTAGGATTTTGACAGTTTCTGCAACATTTCATCAGCCTGTTGAGACTTACATCTGAGCTTGACAAGTCTTCATGCCACTTACCTTATGAGAAAAAAAAGTTTTAATACTTGTGATTTTTTTGTTTTACTCTTTAATCTCTTAGTTAGAGGGGATATCTTGAAAATGTGATGCTACTGTGTGCCAAAAGGCTTGGAAATTGAGAGAGGGGAGGGAAAAGAGTGGCTTATTTTGTGTTGATCTGTTCCAGTGGCTGGAGGCTCTGATCATTAATCTCCAACTCTGTTCTCTAGACTTTGCCTGCAAAGCAAAGAGGGTTGTGGAACATAAAACCTGACATCTGATCAGCTGAAGCCAGTGTCACGTCTCATTGTCAATAAGATCATACTTGGTGTTAGCTTCAGCACAGATAATTTCAGGAAGTAGAACAGCCAAACAGCAGATGGCAGGAGATATAATATATAATCTGGAAAAGTACAATATAAAGACAATAAAAGTTATGAGTGGAATGGAACACCATATTCAAGGAAAAGCTACAAAAGCAAGAACTTGTATTAGAAAAAGTATGTGAGGTGAGAGAGAAAAAGAAGAGTGGGAAAAAACTGATGTGTAAAGTAGATCTCAAAGGATCCTTCCAGACTGATGGTTGTGTGTGTTGGCAGGTGTATTCTTCAACATGTCATTGGAATTTCTATAATAATGGAAATGTGGGGGGCAAATGGTCTCATGAACTTTACCCTATTTGGGGGCAAAGAAATTGAACTGATTATTTCACTAAATTTCTCTGTGGGAGAGGAAACTCTCCAACAGTTTATTGGGGGGTGGAGCTCATCATTAGCAGTGTCAATAGTATACCTTTTTTATTTGTTCTAAGATTTTATGGTGCTCCAGCAAATGCCAGCTGCATCAACTGTGTTGGCAGCCTGGGCCACAGTGCCGGGACATTATGAGGATGAAATAGCAACGACCACAAAAAAAAAAGTTTTAGAATTGTTAAGATAAATTTCTGAAAAGTGGCCTGTGGTATGTGTGGGGAGAGAGATTGAGAAAAATAAAAATCTGATAAATTGTTTTTTAAAAATGTCTTCTGTGAAATAGCAGTTCTGCTCTAGAATGGTCTCTCAGGCAGGCAACATATAGCTGCTGTTCCCAGGTCCTTCTCCAGTGCAGCCTTTCCCAACCTTTGGGTCCCCAGATGTTGCTGGACTACAGTTCCCATCACTCCTGAGCATTGGCCATGCTGGCTGGGGCTGATGGGAGTTGTAGTCCAGCAACATCTGGCAACCCAAAGGTTGGGAAAGACTGATCCAGTGCCTTAACAGAATTATTGAACTTTTGCCACCTCTGTTGTACCCATTCCAAACATATGGATATTATGCAGGGTTATTTGTGTGTGTGTTTTAAAGGCATTGTTGGGCACAGCATAACAAGAAAAGGATCCTGCTCTGTTTGCTACTTGTTGACATGAATGCCATCCATCAATCACGGGGTCTAACGATACCACAGCATCACCTAATCGCTTAATTGAACAGGGCAGGTATAGTATTTGTGACTATATCTTACCAACCTTTTCACAGAGCTTGGAAAAGTTACTTTTTTGAACTACAACTCCCATCAGCCTGTTGAGGAAATTTAACCTGGCAAAGATTGCCCAACGCTCACCTCAATAGTCCCGAGTGGGAGTGCGAGCTGAGAGAGAATCCCAATTACTTGCTTGGCTTTAGGCCAACCAGATACCAAGTAAGACACAGACTACTTCTTGATCAAAAAGGGCTTTACTCTTACGTGGGCACAGCAGCCTGGCAAGAATGAGAGCGCCTGTTTATTGTTTGCTATTGCAATATATAGGTTTCTGGAATGAAGTATCAATAAACATAGCGTAATTAAAACAAGAAAGAAAAGTAACAGGCCTAAGCTACATATCACTTGTTACATATCAAAGTCAGGATGTTTCTCTTTGAAAATCAGAACCCATGTCCATCTCATCCTGAGATAAGGAATGGTATGTCAGGGTGAAGTAACACTTTGGGGTATCATAAATGAAAGACACATATACAAAGAAATACATATGGCTCTGGGAAACTATCTCGCAATGATACAATGAATATTCTATTACAGACTTCTAAGGAGGGCATTGACACATGATGGGGTTACACTCATTTATTTACAAGAAAGAACGGCATGGTGTGAAGGGAGTCGAGAATACACAGAATACTGGAAAATAAAACAGTCAAGGACGGCTGAGTGATTATCTTTCCGGAACATTGTTGCAGCCTGGTAGGCACCATATCGCATAGGTTCCCACAAGTGGAGAAATGAAACCTAAAAGATCCTTCCCTGTTTGTAGGACCCACCATGCTTTGCAACTTTGGTTCTGTTCTGTTATGTTGTGCAATGTGTAGCCTTGCTGAACTGAGGCCTTAGTCTCGGGTTGCCTCAACAAGCCCAATCCAGTGGCCATGGAGTTGTAGTTTAAAAAAGTAACTTTTCCAAGCTCTGCCTTTTCACCAGATATTTTTGACCTTTTGGCCAAATATTTATTTACTTTCATATTATAGGGGACATTTCCTTAAAATAAAGGACTTGAGAACCATAAAAGTAAAAGGAAATTTTCAGTTCAGGCTGTACAGTCAAGAGGTTAACCTTAACACAAGCTATAATATACTGGTAGATTCTTTCTGTAAACATGGACCAACACTTATTTATTTATTTATTACATTTATATACCACCCCATAGCTGAAGCTCTCTGGGCAGTTTACATTTTGCATTATAACACACAGCAAGTGACATTGATACCTTTCTTGGGATTTCAAAGGGGAATTAGGCTTCAGTATACACACTACTTTTCTTCAGGGTTTGGTTATGAGAGCAAAAAAAAAAGACAGCTTGCCAGACAATCAGGCTGATGGTTACATGTTTACAGAGGTCTACTGGCTACTATAGTTGGCATGGAGGTAGGATGAGTTGAATGCAAACATGGCATTCTGATGTCATGTGTGATGTCACAAACAGGATAAGATCCAAGACTTGGCAAAATGAGAGATAGAGCAGTCAGACTGACCCTAGACATTGTGAAGATAGGTCTTCATAACAGGTGATGATGAATAGACTTATAGGGGCTGAAGAAACTTTAGACTTTCTGAATACTTTGTTAATCAAAGAGTCAATGTTATGTGTGACTGTTTCAGCTGATCCACAGAATCAAGTTCTGTGACATTTTGGCTGGTTTTCATAAAGGTATTGTCTGACTGTGAATTTTGACATTTTTCTAATAGGCCCATATGACTTCATCTGCCTTTTGTACAGATATAGACACTTCATATTGTGACTTTTCCACTATGATAATGTGAACACAGTTCCATACTTCGATACCATTTTTCTTGTGTGTGTGCAGCTGTCTAGGAGAAAGTAAATGTTACGATATAGGTGTATATTTCACAATCTTTTTGGCAATGTTGTTATATTGAGAAGAAAGTCACCTGAAAGTAAAATGGGGTATGGTCACAGTCAGGATGGATCTTTGTAACAAGTGATGATAAATAGGTTTATTTGGGGAATATATTAATTCTACCACAGGGGAAAAGTTGTGAGAAGCAAAAATAATCATTTGTTAGGCTGGTGGTTATTTCCTTCCAGAGGTTGACATGAAGATAGCCTTGGATGGTTGCTGATATTCTGATGTCATGTATGATGTCACAAACAGGGTGAGCTCCAAAGTGAGAGATACAGTTCACAGTCAGCAGTCAAAATGAGTCTGGACACAGGATGGATCTTCATAACAGATTATAATAAATAGGTTGATTTGGGGGCTATATTCACTTTATCATAGGTAAAATGATTTTAGAACAATGGGCAGATTAAGTTGCCAACTCATAAACCACTCACCTTTAAGCCATTCAATGCACTTTCTGTGCCCCTCACCCATACAAGAGTCAACCGTATGGGTGCCACTTTCAGATGCTACACAGAATCATTTGTCTAACTCTGGTTTTGTCATTTTCCTAGTGGGCCCATATGCCTTTTATACAGAATCATGTTGGAGATCCATTCTTCTAAACCCAGCATCTTTATTTCCAGAAATCTCCATGTTGCCTTTGAATGGTATAACAAGCAGAGGCTTGATACAACAAGGGCGCTACTGTAATTTGAATTTGCTCAATTTATATTGTTAAATGAGGGCTTAAGCATACCAGCATGAGATGCCTGGAAAATGCAAGATGCCTTCTCTCCTGTTTAATGTCTAGCCTGATCAAGTCTTCCCAGACACGTCCTGATTGAACCTACTCAGCGCCTTGACAGAGGCAGCTCCATGCCTGAGACACGGCCACTGTTAGCCATCACAGTGGCATGCACTGACATCTCTAAAGCAGGGGTGGGAATCCTCAGGCTTGGAGGCCTCATGCAGCTCTCCAGGCCTCTCTATCTGGCCCTCAGGCCTCTTCCCGGGCCACACCCCTCCCTGGCCCTGCAGCACACTCTCCTTTTTGCCTGGCTGGAATGTGTCCTTGAACTCTGAGAATGCCTCTTGCTTGCTTGCATGGAGGATAGAGAGGAGTGTGTGAGTGTGCCCATAAGCAAGGCTACTGTGCAGAGGTAAAATTTACATTCATTACTTCTCCCACTTTTACTTCCGGCCCAACCCACCACTGGCATGTGACGTCCCCCTGGAAGATTGCCCAGAAGGGAATGCACCCCTCATTTAGTTAGAAGTAGTGGTGAGCTCAACCGTTTATCTTCAGCTTTTTCATCCATCCAAGGGAAATAATTGCAAAGGGAATTGGCCTGCAAAATGGCCCAGAAAGGGGGTGTGTGAGTGGGGGTGGCTGGGTGTGAATGACAGAGAGGGAGAGAGAGAACTTTAACCAACTTCCTTTTAGTTTTTGTAGTAGCAGGAAGGGTTGCATTTACCACAATAGTTCAATGACTGGGGAACGTGGCTGAGTGTCCTGTTTAACTAAGAAACAAAACAAAACTCTTGCCCACACACCCTGTGGTATGGAGCTCATCTGTGAAAAGCTTTCCCATCTCCATTGACACTACTTTGTACAATGACCATGTGACATTACACAGCCACAGAAAACAAACCATGTGGCCACCTTGTACATTTATTATTATTATTTGATTTATATCCCGCTCTTCCTCCCAGCAGGAGCTCATTTAATGAGTGGGCTCCTTTTTGGAGGAAGGGTGGGATGTACATTTCATAACAAACAAACATGGTAAGTGGAACCTTCTCAAACATTCCCTGAATTTCTTCTGCTCTCTGCAAAACAGACAGAAAAGACATTGGCTCTTTTGCACCCTTTTGTGAAAGGAATGAATGGGGTTCAGTCTCAGCCCAGCAATAGTCAGACTAAAATCCAGAGTGGATTCACTTCCCTGCTGACATTGGACCCACTAGTCTCCACTGCAAAGACCCACTTTCATTCCCTTTACAGAAGACAAGCCCATTATGAAACAGCTTTTAATTTCAATGATCCATCCCTGATACTGACAGAGAAAATTAGACTCCCTGTGCCAGAAACAGCAGAAGCAGTGTTATTCCATGTCCTTGTCCACATGCACTGGGAAACACCCATGCAGAGGAAGAAAGTGTGCTTTTTTTTTTCCAGCTCAGAATCACACTATGCCACAGGGAGTTACACTTATAGCATGGAAAATCAGTAACCAGACATGGGACCAAATCTTTGTTTAAAAAAAAAAAAAAGACTCTTAGTGCTCAGTCACACCATTCTCCTGTGCTTCTCCTGTCACTTCCTTCAAGATTTGGGGAAAAAAATGAGGGTTTAAAAAAAAGTTAGGTTTGTCATACTAGCCATAAGTCAAGATCAACTTGAAGGCAGTCCATTTCCATTTCATAGAGGGGATTGTTGTTGGCCTGCCTTTAAGTCGATCCTGACTTATGGCAACCCTACTGTAAAGGCTGGCTGGGGTACTCCCATGTGCCTTCCCTTGTTCCAGGAGTCAATCCCCAACCCAGGGCAATTGATCCTGGCAAATATCCTGCTTTGCCAAGGCTGTGCATGCTCACAACAGCCCTGCAAGGTAGTCAACTGCCACCGCCCTCCTTACTGGTTAGCCACTCTGTGCCGAAGGGGAACCCAGAGCCCAGTCACCCACCCTGACTTTTACAGGGCAAGAGCACTCCCTGCTCCTAAAAGCCTCAGGTAAAACACTTTAAACATACATGGTAGTTATGGTCGATGGTAAGGACTGAATATAAGACTGGTCTTGTCGTGAAATGAACACACACTGATAACAGAATTAAAGATTATTAAAGAATAAAAAAGTAAAATAATACAAATACAAAGGTAAAAGAGGTGCACAAGGTTTAGCAGCAAAATATTTCCTTAAAGACCACACCCAAAGGGCAAGGTACAGCAAAAGACTTGAGAGTTCAGTCACAAACAAAAATAACAAAGTCTATCTAACCTATGCTATACTTACAGAACTAAAAGACTTGTAGATGGATAGCCTTCTCCTCTCAGAGAGATTCAGGTCAAGATGGTAAGTTGGAATCGCAATTGAGCAGCATCAAGCAGCCATGATGGCTCCCAAAAGTGGAACAAAAACCTAGGATTTCTGCCCCATACTTATGGCAAACCCCCCTAGAAACAGCTGGAGGCAATTAACCAATCAAGGATGTTATGATGAGATGAAAAAACTCCTTTCTCGCAGGACACAAGGTGCCTCCCCCTCAAAACTTCCCAAGGTTTATGGCCTTGACAGAACCAGGCCCCTTTGCTCATAACAAGGTGTTAGCTGGGCCTTGTAATCATCCTCAGCTGCACTGTAAAATTGCCAACTCACGCTTGTGAGCAAAACCAGTTGTTAACCTTTCAGGATCATAGGCTATCAAAAGTGTATCAAAAAGAAAGACCCCACAATTCCTTGCTCTGCAGCCATTTTAGTTGCAGGCCAGGGGCAAGCTGGCATGGCACCTACGAATAGGGTTTTCATGGTAAGCGGTATTCAGAGGGGGTTTACAATTGCCTTCCTCTGAGGTTGAGAGGCAGTGACTGGCCCAAGTTCACCCAGTGAGCTTCATGGCTGGGTAGGGATTCTAACCATGGTCTCCCAGGTCATAATTCAACACTCTAACCACTACACCACACTGGCTGTTATAGAGGGGGTTAACTCTACCAAACTGCTGAGCTCCTGGATATGGCCATGAGGTGCAGAACCAGGTAGGTCATGTCTGGGATGGAACCAGGGCAGAACCTGGCATTTACTGGCTTTTCAGCTTCTAGTACCAATCAGAACAACAGACACAGCACAGTTTTACTGATCAGACTAGAAAAATACTAGTTGGTTGGCAGTTGTGGATGGCATGGTGGGGCTGTGCTGCTGATCTGACCTGCTTGTGATTGTGTTGCTGCTGCATACTGGGATGGAAAGGGAGATGGACAGGCAGGTGTTGAGGTTGACGTGGTGCAAACACATGAGCAGGACAACAAGATTAGCTCCACTGACACATTTTCACCACACTGACCTTGCCGCCATCCTGCCCTTCCCTCTCTCCGCCCTGGTATGCAGCAGCAATGCAACTGTAGAGAGGTCAGCTAAGTAGCACAGGCAGCCCCACCACACTGCCTGTTGGTTGGCAATCCTAACCATCATGTATTATATAAATGATATGACAAATGGAGAGATGCTAGCAGGTTTCTGCTTTGAAAATCCCTTGTTATTTGCCATATTAGAAAAAGGGATAGTGCCACTAACATGCTGTGTGTTGTCAGTACCTCATCATTTGCTTCCCGGTTTGAGGAACTTCGGCTTGAGCATCACAAAGGATTTTGGACTGAAGAGCAATATTTGCAGCTTGGTGGAATATCACCCATTCCTTTAGCAGCATGTAAAGGGCGGCAACATCTTAATGAGGCAGCAAGTCATACACTGGTAGATACAGTAGCAGGCTCCATATCCAATAAAGAAGTGGGGGAGCCGGATGCCAAATAAACATTTTCAGGCTTAACGCAACCTTACAGCTTCTTCTTTTGTACAAATTCCACTCAATACATTACAGTCTATGCATTATTAACCAGATGCTCTCTGGGACCTATGGAGCTATACACGCCTTGCACAAGTTGTGAAGATGGCAAATTGTGTCCGGTTTTATGCCGTGTCTTTTCAAAATTTAATTGGCCCTATACGGCAAGCTTTTCATGTGTAGCCAAGATATTTGAATGCCAAAGCATGGCACCAGTTCTCTATAAAAAGGACGTGTATACTATTCTGCACCAGCTGTCTCTTCTTACTGTGTTGTAGGTTTTCAAAATTAATAAAGCTGTTTATTAGGCAGGGGAAAAATAAATGAAGTTCTGGATTCTTTTAATGTCTTTTGTTTCATAAAAAGTTCACATCTTTGCGAACAGGTCTGGCCAGGCCTTCTTTCTTTCCTTACCATAATCTTCGTCTCCATGATGTCCTTATTTATAATAGGTTGTAGGCACTCCAGATCCTCCCCCCGTTGGGCACAAGTGAATAGCTTCATATGAGAAGCCAAACAAGTATGGAAGGAGAGAAGAAGGGTGACACAAGTATATTTCAATGAACCTGGCAAGAATTCTTAGAAAACATTGTTATTAGAGATAGGACTGAATATTGTAACTTCCATAAAACTCAAAACCAGATAGAACCAAATGCCATTATATTAGAAATTGCAAAGATGTTTTCTTAAAACCATCTGCACCATACCAATTGCCAGGATTTGTTTTAGGTCTTACCCCACCATGTGGTGTCATATGGTTTTAGCATCTGGTCAGCCTTTATTTTGCCTCATGAACAGATGATGCAATCTAGAATGCACAGATTCATAATGATTCCAAAGACCATAGGTTAAACCGAAGCACACATTGTGGATTCATTTTGTATTATCTGGGATGTGGAAATAAACAGCAGTGTTGTCTCGGCACGGGAGATTCAAAGGTCATTACTAGTTGTTGGAACTGTTTTGTATTTTGGGTTGGCTGACTCATGCTGGCCAATGCCAGAGAAAAATACAATTCCAGGAAGAGCCATTGAAATTGCTCAAAATGTCATTGACAAATTGGTTTACGGAAAATAGAGATTAGTGTATGATTTAATTAGTTGGACAGCCAATTGAGATTTTTCATTTAAAACATCAGTGTGGAACCTCCAGTCCATGGGTATAATTAGGCCCACCAAGGGTCTTAATTTGGCCCATGTTTTCCCCCAAACCATGCCCATCTGTCCCATACCTGAATCAGATATTCCAACCAAGTTTCCTGCTACACCTTGAGGACTTATCCATTTATTGTTGATCTACATTGCCCATGATCACCACCATTCTTGAGCACACTACCCATACACCACACTGGAACCAAAGAAACCTGAGGCCTTTATGATAGGAACTGATTCATTCTTATCCCTGCCCCCTCTGCTTACACAAAATGAGGGGACAAATGACAGTGACTCAGTTTTCAAACACAAGACTGCAGCAAGGCCTGAGTCCTTTGAACACGAGGATGGAACATTTCACTTGTCCAAAATAATCATTTCAGACATGGGTCTAATTTGGGGGTAAATAGTCTGGGTTTATCCATACTACTCAGAGAAAGTGCAGTCATCCCCTTTGTCCCCCCTGCAACATCCAAACATCCCTGCTCAAAGGTTACAGGAAGTATGGTTCCTGCTCATTCAAATTTTGCCTAGCCACCACTGCATGAATAGAAGTGCTTATTCCCATTGCTATGGATTAATTTTTTCAGATGGTCCCATATTCATGTGACAGATGCTGAGAGCTATGTATGTGGCTCCAAGCCATGACTATGAAAAACTCAGGTAAATCTGTACTCATATTCAGTATTAAAATAACCACTGGGACTCAGGTAAAAAACCCAGTGCAATAACAGAATTTTTTCCAATATGGAAGAAGAAGAAAAATGTTCTTTAAAAAAATGTTCTGCTGGCTGCTGACTCATGGGGTGTTGGATGCCAACCTGAACAAGTCTCTGGTGCCCTTTGAGCCTTGTAGCTAGAAGAATTTCATCTGTAAACTTTCCAAAGCTTCTCAGGTGGCGGATCATTTTCTCAGCGTGGTATGACAGAGACTAGGGATGCAATTAACATCTGTGGCTTCCAGTTCCCAGAGTGAAGATTGTATATTCACCGCTAGAAACTAATAATCCTAAATAAAAGAAGATGTCACCAATAGAAGCTTCCTTACCAATGCAAATATCAGTTGTGATTGCAGGATCCAGACTGGGACTATAATGGGCATGGGGGTCTACAGGAAGATTTCTGGAAAGGAAGTGCAAAGAGAATACATGCATACCTAGCATCAGAGAACAGCTCTATCTTTTCTGGTATATCTGATGACTGAGTGATGGCAAGACCAAGCCAATTCAAAACCTGCATTCTGGGTCTACCCCTCCATTGTTTCTCAATGGGTAGACCTAACATCCCAATCATGTCTTTCTACCTGCAACTGAAACTCACGCACACACAAAAGCTGCTTTCACTCTCTCCACCATTTAATAAATTATACTTCTGCTAAGACCAACAACAGCCATCCTGTTTATTCCCCACCCCTAAAATAAACATGCCAGGGTAACACTGGAATACACTTCAGGGGTGTCATTTACTTAGTGTGCTTCAGGTTCTTCATTTGTAGTAGAATCATCTGATGTCATCTGATGTCAGATGTTCAACAGGTGGATGGTCCTGCTCACCTGTCAAAAGTGGCCTGTGGAGGGAGAATGGCAGGTGGGCGGCCCTGACCAGATCCAGTTCTCCACCTGTGTAGCAAGTGAGGAGAAGGCCTCTGCCTGAGATCCTGGAGTGCTGCTGCCAGTTAGAGTAACCATTATTGGGCTAGAAATGGACAAAGTCTAACCTGGTATAAGGCAGCTTCCTATATATCTAAGATCACTATGCCACCAGTAATATAAACTGCATATATAAAATTGATTTTCCCATAATAATATATTAATTTGGTGACTTCCTGCATAAGAAGAGGACTTGCAAATAATTGTCCAATTAAGTTTTGGCTTTAAACAGCATACAAGCTAACCCAGAGGCTGGGCAATAGACTGCTGTAGTTTGTTCTCCAAAGAAGTTGCTTGCTATCATGGCCATTACTTTAGTTCAGCTGAGATTGATCTACAGCGTTGACTGAAGTAGAATGGTAATGGGACCCTATGACTGAGTTTGGTTTTGTTTGTTTGCTCGCAACTCATTTGCAAGAACCTGATCCATTTGAGAGGGATCAGGCAGCTGAGCCCTAGTTAAGAACTGGCCAAATTAGCACTAACTACATAGTTTTTCAAAATGCTTATTACATTTCATTTTGAGTATTGAGATAATGAGCTTGTCTGTTAACATTAGAAAAATGCTTTTGGTACTATCTCTACATTTGCTTAGCAAAAGTTTGTTTTTTGGAGGGGGGTTCACTTCAGAGACAGACTGGATGGTTTTGTAGTTCAACAGTCTGCAGTGAGTTGGGACTGCATTAACACAGATAAATTATAGCCCTCTTCTGCCCTTCTGTGTTAACATGATGGGGGTGTAGTAAAAGCATCCTAGCTCCACCACCACTCTGTCACCATTCCAGTCACTCAACACAAGTTGAACTTCTGAAGTGCAAAGCATCCTTAAACTATGGAATTTGCTCCCACAAGAGCCAGTGATGGCCACCAACTTGCATCACTTTAAAAATAGGATTAGACAAATTCGTGGAGAATAAGACTGTCAGTGGCTGTGTACTGCCTCTGTAGTCGAAGGCAGTATTCTTCTGAATGCCAGTTGCTGGAAACCACAGGAGGGGAGAGTACTCTTGCATTCAGATCCTGCTTGTGGGTTTCCCATGGGAATCTGGTTGGCCACTGTGAAAACAGGTGGGTCACTGGCCTCATCCAGCAGGCTGTTCTTTTGTTCTGTACTTGTGGAGGCTCCCCACACACTTTTGAACCATGGAAAATGAGTGTTCTAAAATAAGTGATGGGACCAGTGCACTCATCCTTGTGCCCAGGACCAACTCTACCATTAGGAAAATGGAGGTGGCTACCTTAGGCTGACATGCTGAGGATGGGGGCAGTAGCAGCAGCCCCCCCAACTATTTCTCCTATGCCCCTTGGTCTTTCCAGTCTGTTGCAAGACAGAACTGTGTATGCTACATGACCTGTCCTGGGCCCCATATGCTAGTCTCAAGTACAGTGGAGATACTATCTCATTATCAGTGATGAAGTAAGACTCATCCTTCAGTGTAGCTGGCATCTTTACCTGGAATGGTGAGTGGGAGCACCATCTTGTCTGCCTGAGGTGGCAAAATACTTTTCGGCTAGTTCTGCTCAGCTTCCCAGTCACCCACACCATCCTTGGGTTAAATGCCTGAACACAGAATATATAGGAGCCCATTTTGCACAACTACTATGTTGTCATGTTTAACTGTGAGAGGCTTGGATTCACACTTCCCCAAGCTATGAAACTTAAGAGGTGGCTTTGTGCAAGTCCTTGTCTCATGATCCTACCCTATTTTCTAGGGTTATTGGGAAGATCAACAAGACTAGAAATAGTCACGGGTAAACTCCTCTCAGCTCAGTTTGTAACAGGCTTAGCTAAAAATGAATCATTTTCCATTAGGGCCATCCCCAGAATAATTCAGGCTGTGACCATACTAGTTGCCTACAACAAAACATTTCCATTGGCCACACCTGGAGGGGAAACAAATTGATCTGATGATCAGTTGCAAAATCTCTTTGAAGCATTTTTTTTTAAAAAAAACCCACTCAAACTAATCCCACCAGTTTTTACAGTAAAAAGAGGCGGGATTTGACTAGCACCATGTGACCCCATTTTCAGAAAAGAGAGTTGGAGACTCACTGGACAGTGAGTGTGCCTCCACCCTCACTATTTTCAGAGTTCCATCCTGAAACTGGATCCCTTGCACTTCTGATGTCATTGGCAAAAACATGCAAGGCTGAAACGTCCTCAGACTCCCCATAACCCCCCAGTTCCACATAAGCCCTTTGAGCCCTCCCCCATTCACATTTACTCCAACATATCAAATGACAGTAGTTACAGTGGAGAATCTCTGCAGGAGGTCCCTCTCTGCTGCCTGTAGTTCTCCATGATGTTTGGAACATCACTAATTATAGCATATTGGAGTCTGATATATATTGCAGAAGTAAATAGTTTGGAAAGACTATTGGCTGAAAGAATAAAGCAACTTAAGGTTTTTTACTACTAGAAAATAAAGTCATTCTGACTACAGACGTACATGTGGCCATTGTAGAGCCTGAGGTTCATACTCACAGACACCATCTCTGACGGACTAGAAAGGAAGAGGAAGGAAGGAAGTAAAGCCTGAGAAAAAATAAAGAAATAGATACTAAAAGAATCAGTGATGGAAGAATAGGTTGCCTTTTCTCTATCGCCCCCCCCCCCCACCGATTCAGGTTACTTATTACAAGCATTGATGCTTTTCTCCCAACATAGCAATGTCATAGCCTCTATGAAATACCTCCCTCTCTCCATGTCATCTTTAATACTTAAAAAGCTTCACCCCAGGCAGTAAGCATCATTTGACACCAAACTGCCTGGAAACAACATGTTCCATATATATTTGCACGTTGGATGAGTAAGTATTCCAGGTGCAAAGCTTTGGGGCATGTAGTTTTCAGAATGTCTAATGTCCATACTAAGGACAAAGATGCAGTTCCCAAGGGCAGGAAATACAGTTAAATACATCTTTACTTTCAAATGTAACATATTATTGTGGAAGATATTGCAGAGGCTGTGCAGATCCATCTCAAAGCTGGGATTACTCATAACCTCAAACCTTCTGGGTGGGAATTTTGGCCCTCACATAGATGATGCTAGGATACCATTTTGGCTGCCTACCCCTGTAGCCATCTGTTAAGCAGGCTCTGAGCTAGAACAGAAGGTGGTGTGCCAGTTTCCCTACTTTTTGGCTGCAAGAGTAACTTTAGATGGGGAACCTATACCAAGCTCTGAAATATGTGATCTGTATAGCAACAGAAAGCATTGTTCATTTCAGTTCATACTCCTTACAGAGCATGATTTTTGTAATCATTATTAGATACACCGATTAAGGTCAAAAAATCCACTTTTTGAAGTGATCAAGTGAATAACTATATTTGGAGATGGTATATGGAAACTATGCTGCTGTTATTATTATTATTCCTGGGAGAAGAAACAGAGGTTCCTGCCTGCTGCTGTTGGTGGATTTGGTTGCAGAAAGGTCACTTGGATTAACAAATTCAGGAAGCTGTTTCATACCACATCAGACTACTTCCCCATTGAGCCCAAGATTGTCTACTCTGGGTGCAGCTCTTTGGAATCTCAGGCAGAGGTCTTATGGAAAAGGTCTTCCATGTCATCTGCTGCTACCTGAACTTTTTCAACTGGAGGTGCTGGGACTTGAACCAGGGACCTTCTGCATGCAAAGCCATGCTCTACCACTGAGCTATAGTTTCCTCACCCCCACCTCTAATTCAAATGCCCAGCTCAACTCACACCTATGCTGTGCAGTCCCTCGGCCACAGCCCTGCATCTACACCTGCAACTTGGGGTTAATGATAGTGATATGCCTTAGAGCAGGGATAGAGAACCTATGGCTCTCCAACTCCCATCAGCCAGGGATGATGACAGGAGTAGTCCAACAACATCTGGAGGGTACCAGGTTTCCCATCCTTGCCATACCTGGCTATGGTAGGCAGTACAAACAATGCAGGGCAGGTAGAATGCTTTGAATCCTCCAAAACCCCACAGGCAGAGATATAGCAGGATTATCTGGCTTGAGGGAGGGATGTTTAAGCCAAAGGTTTAAGTCCATCATATAGACAGAGCAGGCAGCCTCCTCTGTGATTAGGCAGCTGGTGAATCACTGGACCCTTTAAATATTCAATAAATGTATTGCACCCCCAAAGCCATTCTCTCATAGTCCACTAGTGTTCACTAACATAGGAGGATAATGCAGACATAACAATTTCAAATCAAATTAGCCATAATTTGTTAGACCGAGAAATGCCCTATTTGTGTCCACGTACTTCCTCCTCCCTCCTCCTCTTCCCTTCTCCTTTCTCTCACTTGCCAGAATTCAATACTTCTAGGGTTTATTAAGCTGAGGTTTAATAAGTCCTGGAAGTATTGAATTCTGGCATGTGAGAGAAAGGAGGAGGGAAGTGGAGGAGAGAGCGCACAGACACAAGGCTTCTTCTCAGCCTAATAAACCATGGCTTATTAGATTGCTACATTTGAACTGGGCCAAGAGTAGAGGAATTACTATTCTGATCTCTGGTCAGATCATTTATAACTATACTGAGCTGCACAGCACAAAGAGAGATATAACCCAGCATGACACATATTCAAGCATAAGAAGTGCAATGGAAAAAGAGATATCAAGATGTTTATGGGGTGTAAACCTTTTTCAACCTGAGAGCCACATTCCCTCATGGACAGCATCCAAGGTCCACATGCCAGTGGTGGGTGGGCCAGAGGCAAAAGTGGGTGGAGCACTACATATGACTCAGACCTTTGTACAGTAGGCTGCATTGCAGCCATGGAAATGTGAGACTTTTACACTATGGATAGGGAAGAAATTCGATTCAGTTTGCATTTAAAGCTGAATTTATCAAATTTGCACTTTCTGAAACAATATGAGAACTGAAACACAGCCATCCTTCGGAATTCGCACTTATACCAATTTCGTGATGCAGTTCTCCAACCAAGCAGTATATATTAGGGGAAAGTGTGCACAAAATGAAAATATTGGTGAAAATAACATACAAAAATACATTATATTAGGATAAATTGCTTGCCCAAAATGTGTACATTAGTTAAAACTGCATACAAGAATGTATTTATTAGGAGATTCGCACTAAAGTGCTGGATTTTTTCATGATTTTTAAAATAAAAAAATCAAATTGCTGCAGAAATGTGGAGAACCAAATATAAGATTAGGAAAAAAAATGAGAAACAGAGAGAACCAAATTGACAGATCGTTCCATCCCTAAACAACACACATGGAGCCTCCATCTATGCAATCAAGAGGCATTATCACCCTTTAAGGACACACTGAGTTGTAGCCAGCTAAATTCTCCTCAGAGTAGACCCTTTGAAATTAATAGATGTAAATTAGCAATGCTCATTAATTTCATTAGGCATATCTGTGTATAACTAACATTGGATACAACCCATTCTAGTCAAGCAAAAGCACTCAAGGAGGCATGGAGCAGGGCTGGTGAGAAGTGTATATTGAAAAAGGAGTATGACCAACTGTCAGCCCTGAGGGCCAGGTAAAGAGGCCTGGAGGACCACATTTAACCCTCAGGTCTGAGGTGTGTGATGTTTCACTGTACATGAGTTTTTATAAGCAGTTTGTCAGATATTTTGCAATGGGCTTGTATTAGAGAGTAGGCATGGTATGGAGAGTGAGAGGGGAGGGAAAGGGGAGTGAGTGAGTGAGTCAGAATGTTGAGAAATGCTATGTGCTGATTGGCTTAGTGAATGGGGAAGGGTGTGTTTATTGGTATGTGTGAGAGTTGTTAGATAGGGCAGAGATCTTGAGGGAAAGAGGGTAGGATTTGGAGAGAGGTGTTTAGGTGAGTAGGATACTGTATTGTTATTCTCTGAGGAGAATCTACAAGGTATAACTTATATGAAACAGTTGAATAATATATTGTAACCACATGCTTTTGGAATCAGAATATTGAGTAATCTTGTTTATATTTATTACATCCATTAAATAAATAAAATTGATTTGTTTAACAGACACCTGATTCTTGGCCTAGCCATCACATAGTAGGTTGGCATAAGGTAAATAAAGGCTGATACAGTTATTTTTGGTGGTAGCGAAATACCCTGTAGAGAGAAACAGTTACTGGTTTCAGAAGAACACCCCATGGCTGGGATCATCCAGTTATCAAGTGGAGTTGAGGCTTTCTCTTGCTAGAGTGGTTTGTAAGCAAGGACTGGGGGAGGGATAAAACAAGGACCCTAGAAACTGTGTTGCTTATTGCTTAGTGTGTGTGGTAAAAGTATCTTTACCTCCTCAAGACAGAGTGTTGTCAGGGGAGATACAACAAGATTCCCCACCAACAGCTAGTGGGTTTAGTATATAAGTAAATTGGACAACAACAACAACAAGTTATGTGCAGAAACACATACTTGTATTGCACACAAGACCTTGATGATAACAATGTAGTAACGCACTCTAAGAGCATCATTTGGAAAGACATCACTGCCTGTAGTGTTAAGTTAATCTGGCCTTAAATTGTCTTCTGTTATCAAAGTGATTTGATGGACAAGTCTATTTTGCAATGTGGGAAGCTTTTGGGCTCCTCTTGTCACTGGATATGAAGACTCATGAACTGTTGACTCTGTGAAGATATTCAAACAGTGAGTCCATCACTGATTGTTATTAGGAATAGACCTAGCAATTCATAAATTCTGGGCAAACTCATTTTATAACTTGTCATCTTTTGTAAATCACTAGCCTTCATGGAGGAAATGGCCAGTTTGCTTGAAGTATAAAAAGAAAAACCTAACACTATATTTTTTTCATATGTGAATAAAAATGAATTTTCCCCATTAGAAAAGATAACAGAAATCACCTTTGAGAAATATGGATTGATTTTTACTAGAAAACAGTCACATCTTTATCACTTAACAAATGATTTTTGTGGGTGTTAAATGTGGGCTACATCACAGGTCATATTTCATACAATTATTTTTTTAAAAAAAGATGTGGAGATGATGAGTATTATAGACTTCTCACAGGTGTGTTTCCAATACTACCATTTCAAAATATGCCCCTACACTCTAAAGGAATTCTTTTAAATGAAAATATCACATACATCTCAATCTATATCCATTGTGCATGCAGGTAGTTGTCCTGATCCAGCAAGGGCACATAAGTGGATGAAGAAACACACATATAAATGGATGGTTCATGCATTGTTTCTTCCTTAGTCTGAAGCCCCATTTGAGCATTAATGATTGAAAAGAACAGAGTTAAACCTACTATCCATTAATTGAACGACTTCAGTCTCATGGGTATCCTAAAATGATTTTGAAACAAGCTATGCACAAAATAAAGAAGACAGAAAACATTGTTCAAACCTAGAGATAAAAAACAAGAGGAATCAAGGTCATGGAATAATGGGCTCAAGTTACAGGAAGCCAGATTTTGACTGAATATCAAGAAAACCTAACAGAGCAGTACTGCAAGGGAACAAATTACCTAATGAGCCGATGGGCTCTCCAAGAATGGAGGCATTCACAAGGCAGCTGGATAGACACTTGTTGGGTATGCTTTAATTTGGATTCCTGCATTGAGCAGGGGGTGGACTCGATGGTCTTATCTTTTTTTTTTTTTACAATAATTTTTATTCAAATTTTCATAAAACATACAAAACAAAATCATAAAACATTCAAAGACAAAAAGCAAAACAAAACAAAAATGATTAAACAAAAAAATAAAATGTTGACTTCCCATTTGTCGCAGATCAAATCAGTTATAGGTCTACAATATATAACAATCCTGTCTCTTAAATTATATTATAAAATCACTTTCCTCCAGTAGTTATCTTAATTAATCATCAAATCTCATAAACATTACTTTATTCTTTCCACAAAAAGTCAAAGAGAGGTTTCAATTCTTTAAGAAATATATCTATCAATTTTTCTCCAAATAAACATGTCAATTAATCCATCTCGTTAATAATAATAATAATCTTATTGTCATAACCATAGCCCAAATAAACATATCGATTAATCCATCTCATCAAAATCTGTTAGGTCCAATAATTTCAATAGCCATTATTCCATTATCCATATTGATTCCATCTTCCATCTTCAATAGTCCTGTTAAGTCCAGTAATTTCAGTGTCCAATCTTCCATTATCAGTATTCCATAATAATCTTGCTGTCATAGCCATAGTCATATAATAAGAGTCTGATGGGAATTTCCTCTATCCCAAATATTTTCTTGCCATCAATTCTGAATAAGTTGCTGAAATATTGTTGTAAAGTCATATCTCTGTTCTTCTTTTTTACAAAATGCACTGGCTCATCTCTTGAGAGTTTTTCCATTGTCACATGGCTGCAGTTAATTCCATAGATTTTCTCTATATCAAGCTCCATCACGTCATTCCAGTCCAGAAGATTATCCAAGCCATTGATAACTTTATCTCTAATATCTTCATTAATTTCTTCAGAGATAACGTTAAATTCCAAACAGTAGATTTTATTTCTAATATCCATAAACTCCAGATCTTTTTCCAATTCCACATTTGTTCCAATCTCCAGGGCTTGTATCTTCCCTTTATTTTTTCTTTTCTCATCTCTGATCTCATTCTCCTCTCTCACAGCATCCCCTATTTCTTTAAGCTCCTGCGTCATTTTGCTCAGTTCAATTTTCAGCTCCTTACTGCCCTGTCGCAGGGTTTGTTTCGTTATCTCAATCTCATCCATTATTTTCTGAAACATAATTACTTCCAGATTCTCAGCCACTTTCTTGATTGCCATTTTTAAAACCACGAAAACAAAACAAAACAAAAATAAAGAAGAACCACTTCTTATTTCAGCAACAATTGGGTTAATATTCCAGGCTTGATGACATCACAGTATAAACAGAGCAGCCTGCCTTATCTCTCTATGTTCAAGAATACAAAACAAATTTAGTTCCCAGCATCAAAACAGTTAGTGGCGTCGTGAAGAAGCAGATTCGTCAAAATAAAATAGACCAAAAAGAGAATAGTCCCAGACAATATAATGTTCCTCGGAATAGAAATCCCTCTTCTGTTTATATCTTTAGAATGCACTTCCAGGACAGCTTTTTGCAATAGAAACAGAGATAAGCTGTTAATTTTGTGAATAACAGAGAAGAGTTATAGCTCACCCAGAAGTTCTTTAAAGCTGATTCATTTGACAAATCTCTTTTTGCTGCAACAATTTAAACCAAGTAAAAAAAATAATAGAAAGAAGGGTGCTTGCCTGTTAGTCCGTTTTCTCTTTGAAGAAAAGATAAACGTATCGCATTAATCAGATAGAGCTTGTTCGGAAGTCCGTCCGGCATTGCTGGCTGGACCTTTTCTCATAAATTAATGAAATCCAGTCCTCCCAACAAAAACAGGCTTTTGAGGTTGATCTCTACGTTTCTCCCTGCCCGGGAGAAATTTCATCAGTCAAAAAAAAAATGTTCTGACTGATTTATATCTGAATAAGCTTCTTCTGCAGTGGGAGCCCGTCTCAAAAGCAGGCACAAGCGAAGTCACCCTTCCCGGAAGTCCCGACTCGATGGTCTTATCAAAGGTCCCATCCAATTCTTTTTTAAAAACATTTCTTCTTTGCCATACAAATATCAGAACAGTATGAAACAATGGATAACACAACACAAGAAAGAGAAAAGAGCATTAATCACATTGTATATAAAGAAGTCAAGTTAGTGTTAATTGCCATTTTTTAGTAATTGTACTCTTCCACTTGGAGTTTTCATATACAGTCTTTTTAGAGTGGTCCATGTACATACATACATACATATATATATGTATACCCACACATACACACTCATATAACCCCTTATGCAATAAAACTTAAACAAGGTGCTTAAAATGTGTCTACTGCATTTCTTGAATTCTTTCTTTTTTCTTTTTTTAAAATCAATTTCTTAAGTATACAAATCAAAATCTTCATAGCAATTTAAATGCCTGTTACAATGTACTGACATATAGTGTATACAATCAAAACATATATACAGAGATAAAAAGGGAGAAGAAAAAAATTAAAATGTTTCAAAATTATAATAATAAAAATAAGAAATCAATAAATAAAAAACAGGTGGAGAAGAGAGTTACTGAGATTAAGCTTTAAAAATATAACATTGAATACATGGAATGCCATAGAGATCTAGAAATTCACTGAATTCCAATTCCACTATTCTGTGATTCTATGATTCCAAGAATGTTGGTACCATTGACTTATGATGGGTATAATGGTCAAATACAGAAGGCTACACTTAAATGCTGGGATTTATTTGCAAATACAAATTTGAAAGTTCTGCTAGTACATAGTAATCTCAGAAAAATTAATGAGGATACTAAAGATTTGATTCAATATAAGGCACCTTAAGGAAATTTCCCATGTAACCATTGTAGTGATTGTGAAAACTGTGTACAACTAAAAAAATTGTCACCTGGACTGATGAAAGAAAGTATGTTCTGCAAATTTCTACAACTGCAACACCAAAGGCATCATATCTGTGAGTCAGTGCTAGGGATGGGTGAGAATTTCACCAGAATCGAACTTGGCACTGTAAATCCCAATAGTCCACAGGTTCACATATATTTGCCGGCCAATCCTTAATGTTGCGAGTTTCCTCGTCTTTTCCGGTCACTGGATTGGTAGAACAAGTGGGCACAGGGCAGAGGGAAAGCCACTTTCCTTTCCTTTCTGTTTTGAAAGGAAAATATTGATAACAGTATCATTATATTTTGGGAAGGGGGAAATTGGAATGGTAAAAGCATTGGAATGGTAAAAGCATTTCTCCCTGGAAAAATCTGGTGAAAGAGTCCCTGAAATTGCTCTGCCTGGAAAGAGGGCAGAGAACTTTAAGAAGTCATTTGCACAAAACTCTACAGGGGACTAGATAGAAAATCCTCCATTAGCATATGTTTAAACATGGAATTTAGAATAATATGTGATAGTGAAAGGAATGTTTTCTTAACACTGTCTGCTAGACTGAACATGTTTATTTGGCGATGTGCTTGTGGACATGACTTCATGTGCTTGGTGAAATGGAATAGGTTCAGGATAGATGCTCTCCAGATGTTACGAGATGCCAGCTCTCATCAGTCCCAATCAGCATGGCCAATAATCAGGCATGATGGGAGGTATAGTCCAACAACATCTGGAGGGCCCAGGCTGGCAATCTCTGGATGAGGAAGATCATGGAGATTCCAGGGATCCTTAAAGCGGACAGCTCATAGGGTCTCCAGCAGTTTTCTATTGTGGTGGTAGACTGAATCCTCTCTCTGAACCCTCCAGCCCTTGAAAAAATTGTTTTGTAGCTTTGCCTATTATATTACCTGACCTGTGTACAGTATGTGCCAACTCTGGCATGAAGTTGGAAAAGAGTGTTTGTACTATCCACTAGTTAACAAATGTTCATCTCTCTTTCTCAAGGAAAATATTTGTACTGTTCTGTCTAAGCACGTGGCCTGTGCTTTTAATGGTCTCATGTATGTAATTATGCAAATAGGTATTTCCATTCTGGGTAGCTTCCATTGCAAGGTGTAATTCCACAGATGATGCCAAGCAGGGGTGTGTGTGTGAATGCCATGCCAGTGTGCATATCACTAAGAACAAATTTGCAAGTGACAGCTGAGTCTTCAAAAGAGTAAACATCCAATTAGAAAAGCATCCAAGTGTAATGCATTTATCTGATGATTACCCAAACTCAGTCTCCTTGAAAACTTGGTAATGGGACGAAAGGCTTTCACAAGGCATGCCCAGGGTTTCTAAATTTCTGTTCATATTGGGCATTTTCTAGTTTGCAAAGGCATCTGAGATTTTTCCTCTGCTTTGACTAAAACCAGAAAGTATCCAAGAGACTGCAAACAATTAAATAAAATTGAGGAACTTCACTGTAACATTCAAGGAAAGAAAATGGAAATGCACTGCCTTCAAGTCAATCCCAACTTATGGCTGCTCTATGAATAGGGTTTTCATGGTAAGCGGTATTCAGAGGGGGTTTACTATTTCCTCCCTCTGAGGCTAGTCCTCCCCAGCTGACGAGGGCCTGCTCAGCTTGCCACAGCTGCACAAGCCAGCCCCTTCCTTGTCCTCAACTGCCAGCTGGGGGGCAACTGGGCTCCTAGGAACTATGCAGCTTGGCCATTGCTGCACAGGTGGCAGGGCACGTAACCCCTGAGCCACTCACTGTGGGGTGATCTTTAGCTGGCCCTTTACACCCAGGAGACACGAGTGGGGATTTGAACTCACAGACTCTGGACTCCCAGCCAGGCTTTCCTCCCCACTGTGCTATACCATTCAAAAGAAGTGCCATTTTAGAAAGACAATGTTTTGATATTTTAATGCCAGTATATGAGAGTGATCATATGCCTGGGTCTTTAAAAGCCTGCAGTAAGACCAAATGAGAATGGATACAAGTCTTCTTCAAACATTATTTGTTGCATAAAAGGCACTTGTGTATATAAGTGGACAGTGTCATTGGCTCACTTCTGATGTCACACATGCCAGTTGGCCACCCTTAATGTTTGCATATTGAGCGTGGACGTCTGAAGAGAGAAACATTTAAGCTCTTGCTGGGCTGAAACTTGCTCCCCAATTTCACTGGGCCATTCACCCCCTTGTGAATTGGGGGAGCATTTTCTTCACCTTCCATAGATGCAACACACATTTATAATAAACGTTTTGAGGGGCAAAGACCTACTCTTACCTTATTTTACCATATGAGGTGGCTGAGGGGGTCTTTATTTTTCTTTCAGCATTGTGCAGGTAAAAATGCCATGCTCGCTTGTGGCAGCACAAAGCTGTCCAGCTGGCTTCTAAATTGACAGGACTCTCTGGGATGCCCACATGACTATGCTGTGTTGCATAGTCACATGGCCACCTCAGGAAGTGCTGCCAGGCAGGAAACTAAGCATGCAGAAAGCTTCAGTGTGAAGAGCTCCATCATAAAGCTCCATCATCATAATGCTTCATCAGGGCTAGAATAGCTTGATAAAATATATAATATCCTGATAATGACTAAGCTAACATATTATAGACAATTATAGAATATCAGGACAATATTCTGCTGCACAATATTTTTGCTTTACTGCAATTTTACTGGTTGCATATATTTGCAAATTACTGTATTAATAGCCATTTTATTTTATTTATTAAAAAAGCTTTAAGAGTGTTGTTGTTCAAACTTCACTTCCACCCTGCTCTCTTGAAGGACATGTTTGGTTCACCCACCCCCATCCCTTGAATGGTAAAACAAAATGGCCATTGAAGGTTTGGCACAGCACTAGTTTATGCATCTGAAGACAGAAGCTTATATGCAGGGGTCCTGATTACACAGAGTGCCTATATATGAGCAACTGCTGATGCATAGCTGCTTCTTTGAAGGTTCACCACTGAATGTGCAAAGTCAAGAGGGTGTGGCCATCAAAATGATCCTGTTTCCCCTTCTACATTTAAAAAGCATCAAGTTTATGAAAAAAGCCTTCAATTTAAAAGTCACATTATTTATTCATTGATCCAATTATTTATTCATTAATCCAGCTAATTAATCAATTAAATGCAATTGATCCTTACATTAGGAAACAGCAAAAGCAGACTATGTACAGCCCTCGTGTCAAAACTAGCACCAATCATTGTCATGCCATAGGCCATCACAGTTGGATTGGTCTGCATCTGCAGCAGAATGAGGTGAGACTGAGGTGGTAGGGTCCTGAGGTGGCAGAATGGACTTCAGATTGCAGGTGGGGAAATAAAGATGTTGAATCCTCTCCAACTTTTAAAAAAAAATCCTTGGTGGAAATAAAAAACCAGCAGCAAATCAGGAGACAGAAATGGCTAGCATCTTTCTTCCTAATTATGCTAGGTTTTTTTTTTTTTTAAAAAATGCTCCCCATTATTAAAGAAAATGTGAAATAGTGCAATTCATTCTACCACTTTAGGATTTTATAACCTCATTGTGCTGCATGTGCAGGCCAGGCTTTCATAAGCTGTTTACAATAGCTCTATATCATGCCCCCTTCGGATGAGTCCTCAGAGGATGAAGAGGAGGAAGACTGGAGGGCAGCATCAGTAGACCCAGGAGAGGAGCAAGCAGAATTTCCAAGGATGCAGATCCAGCTCTTCCTCAGCTGGACAGTGTTGAGGACACAGCTGAAGCCCCTCAGTCAGATTCAGAGAGTGAACAGGAGGCTCCCCTCCCCCCTGCGGAACAAAGGCACCAGCAAGTAATGCAACAACAACATCAGTCTGCCCATTTAAGACAGCAAGCTCTTGGGAGCCAGCAGGCTGATTACCTGCACCTGTCTTAGGGAGTGGGATTTAAAAGGCAGTTCTTGATTTCAGTAGGCTGCTGACTACAATGTTGGTGGTGGTCTGCATGCTAGGCCCAGATTCCAGAACCCAGACACTTGGACTCATCTCTTGGCTAACTGGACCCAGAATTCCCCCTTGAGTTTGCTTCTTGGACACTGACTTGGTATGTGTGCTCAGAAAGACCCTTACAGAAACCTCAGCCGCCATCTTTATTGATGGCAACCCTGCGCAAACAGCAGAGAAAGGTAGGTGAAGCACTGGGGATGTCAGGGGATGGTGGGGGATGGCGGGCAGTTCAGAAGCTCGTCTTGTGATCTGTGGGATCGCAGAAGGGAAGCAGAGGGGCCCGGAGCAGGCTAATGCCCAAGGGTCCCTGCATTCCTGGAGCTGGCCCTGGTGGTGAATACACTCTGCAAAAACAAAGAGAAAACATCACTGACTTTGTAAAACAAGCATATCTTGCTTATTTTGGAGTGAAGCTTGGAGATCAAGGTAAGTCTGGGGCTCCCCATAAGGTTTGCAAAACCTGTGTAGAGTGCCTACGACAGTAGAAAAATGGAGAAAGGAAACGTCTAAACTTTGGTGTGCCTATGGTGTGGAGAGAGCCGCAAAACCATCACGATGATTGTTAGTTTTGTGTCGTGAATGTGAAAGGCTTCAATCGCTACAAGAAACGTAAGTGGGAGTATCCTGATTTGGACTCAGCAAGGCAACCTGTGCCACACAGCGAAGACGTTCCCATACCAGTGTTTACCTCACTGCCTGACCTTCCATTGTCAGATGCTGAAGAAATGCTGGACGTGGAGTGTAGCACAGGTGGTAGCCCTGGAAGTGGATATGAAGAAAGCTTTTCAACACCTGAGCAGTTCTCCCAAAAAGAACTCAATGATCTGAAATGAGACCTCAGTCTGTCAAAGCAAGCATCTGAACTTTTAGCATCCAGGCTAATGGAAAAGAACTGTCTACAGCCAGAAGCTATCATAACAGCTTATCGGACAAGAGAGGAGGGACTTCTTCCATACTTCAGCCAAGATGAAGAACTTGTATACTTCAATAACATTCCTGGACTTCTTCTCCAAATGGGACTACCGGAATATCGACCAGAAGATTGGCGGCTTTTTATAGACAGCTCCACCAGAAGCTTGAAATGTGTTTTATTGCACAATGGTAACCGCTATGCATCTCTTCCAACTGCTCACTCAACAAAACTTAAAGAAGAATATGAAAATATCAAAATGGTCTTGCAGAAGCTCTGCTATCATGAGCATCAGTGGTCTATTAGTGTTGATCTAAAGATGGTGAACTTCTTGCTTGGGCAGCAAAGTGGATACACGAAATACCCTTGTTTCATCTGCTTGTGGGATAGTAGGGCAAAGCGAGATCATTGGAAAAAAGTGACATGGCCTTCAAGGGAACACATGAATGTAGGTGCAGCGAACATCATTAACAAGCCATTGGTTGTCAGAGAAAAAATCATTCTCCCACCACTCCATATCAAGCTTGGACTGATGAAGCAATTTGTTAAGGCCTTGGACAAATATGGTGATTGCTTCAAATACATTTGTAGATCGTTCCTTGGACTGACTATGGAAAAACTAAAAGCAGGAATCTTTGATGGTCCTAAAATTCGTAAACTCATCAATGATTTGAATTTCACTAAATTTATGAATGATGTTGAAGCTTCTGCCTGGTGCAGTTATGTCTCAGTTGTCAAGAACTTCTTGGGTAACCACAAAGCAGACAATTATGAAGAATTGGTGCAAAACATGCTCGCTAACTTTAAACATTTGGGTACTAATATGAGCATAAAGGTACACTATCTCCATAGCCACTTAGACAGATTTCCGGATAATCTTCGTGATTTTAGTGAGGAACAAGGGGAGAGGTTCCATCAGGATATAAAAGTGATGGAGGAAAGGTATCAAGGCAGATGGGACAGACACATGATGGCAGACTACTGCTGGAGCCTCCAACATGATTGTCCTGATGCCCCACATAAAAGAAAATCGTACACAGAGTTTTTCTATGCATTAATTGTGATTATCTGAATCAGCTTACTTTGTTTTAATGTTATTGTACTGAATACAACGCCATTAGGTATTTCATGTGTTTACTTTTCTATGATTTGAGACAGTTTCCATGTCATTTGTGGGTAGGCTATGCCTGACCTTTAATTTTTTTGAATTTGTTATGTTTTTCAATGGGGGCATCCATTATCTCAAAAATTAGAGCCAATCTAGCAAAACCGATGCCATATTCGGAATCAGCGACACAAAGTTACCCTAAAATCGATCACACATAATTGGCAATAAAATTAGTGTTGACCAGTGTTATGTGTGCAATTTAACTGCAAACTTTTCATTTATACTTTTTTAAAATCCACACAAATGGGATGGAACAGACCTATGACTGAGTGCCAGCAAAAGTGAAATGGGTGGATTCCTCCGTCTTTATTAAAATGTTCCTTTTTCCAGAACACTCAGCTGCATGATTTTAGCTAGATGCTACTACACATTTCTACTGAATCTCAATGGATTTATAACCAACAGTGTTTCTTTTGTACTATGACATGATGTTGGATCAATCACATGCTTCTTTTCTCACTCATTATTTTAAGTACTGTCCCTTACTGAACTTTTTAAAATGCCATTTAAAACAGGTAATTAGTCTCTGTTCTGCAAATCCAGCCAGGAAATGCCCATGAATTTCAATCATATTTGCTCAGAAGAGATCAATGTGTTTAATATACAGTACCTTTTTATTCTGCACCCATGAGCTAAAAGTGAACACCAAGAAGAAATGTGCCACTTAATTATAGTAACAGAAGATATTTATTGTCTTATTTTGTTTCTCTTGAGGCTTTCTAGTTCAGCATAATTTCTAGCTTTGTGGAGAAATTTCCAAACCCCTCTGCCTTTAATTAGCCCTTCATGTTACATTATGAAAGAACCCCTACAGTTTCAGATTTTTTGAACTCTGTGCTGATCTATTTAATGGACAACGGACACCCTGCTAGAGGCTGAGGATCCCTCACAGGGCAAGTACCAGACTTCAGGGAACTTTAGGCATGGTGCTGTCAATACCCCTTCCAATGCACATATGCCCAGTGTGGCCCCAGGGCAGCATTTTAGCAGAAGGCAAGTGGCAATGCCACTTTTGAATGGGAACCAAGCTTGGTTCCCAATCACATGGACACCCTCCATCTTAATTTACCCCACACAATCCCTCTGGAGCCCAGTGGAGAGAACACTTAGAGGTAGCACAGCTGGATTGGGCTGGTGTGAGGCCCTTCTGAGCCCCCAGGGCTCTCAACCCATACCTAACCTGGCCAACCACTGGCACTAGATATGATTTCCCTTTTCCAAGCAAGGTTGTCACTTTGCTGTCATCAAAATTGCAGAGAAGGCCCTTATCCCTTTGCACTCTCTGTGGCACTGCATCTGCATTGGAAATTAGGTGGCAATGGATGGGACTCAAGACTCATGCACAGGGATGGGGAACCTTCAGATGTTCTTGGACTCCCAACTCTGATCAGACTCCCAACTCTGATCAGCATGCTCAGTTGTCAGGGATAACAGAAGCTGTAGTCCAACAACTTTAGAGTGCCACTCGTTCCCCATTCCTTTGTTATCAGTAAGATCTCTCCATTGTCCTGCCTGAGCAGCTACACTTCTCGCATTGTGCTCCTCCTGTTGGTGGGAGAATGGGGAATTGCTTGTCAGGTGCAAATCATTCCCCCCTTCCTGGAGTACTGGTAGCATCCACAGAGACAGCTACCCTCATTGTTAATGTGGAAGAACAGAATTGAGCAAGGTCTGGCTTCCCACAAGCCTCCCCTGTGCATGTGCCCCAAGATTTGCCTTCTCTCTGTATATGTGCATTTTTAAATAATTCAATCTATTTCCAAGTCACACTGTGTCCTTTCTGTTTCAATCTGTGTTTCAGGTTCTGAACTGCTCTGTATAAAATGAAGCTCTGTGTTTCTCCATTCACGACAATAGGAAATCTAAAAATGGCAGTAACATTTTCCCCTTTTGGCAAATGCAATTTACAGGCACAGGGACCTCTCAAAGCATGGTTTAAGTCTGCCAAATTGCAACCACATAGGCCGAGAAGCTTTCTGTGGGGAGAAATAAAAAAGATTGACTTTTCTCTTTCATCCCTTATGAGGGGCAGGGATTTGCATCTTTTTAAAAAAAAAACAATTAAGAGGTGGCCAAGTGGTGTGTATTCAGGTTGGCAGGTTTTAAAACCTTTTGCAGCTTCACGCTGGCTTTTCTTTCTGGTGGTTGTCTGTCCTCTAATAGCCTCACAGGCCTCCTGATTGGGGATGGGGGAGAAATTTGATTCAGTTAGCGTTTAAAGCCAAATTCATCAAACTCACACTTTCTGAAACAATATGAGAAGCAAAACACAGCCATCCTTCAAAATTTGCACTTCTCTGAATTTTGTCATGCAGTTCTCCAACCAAACAATGTTTACAAAAATGCATATATTAGGGGGAAAATGCATATAAAAGGAATATGTTAGTGAAAATAACGTACAAGAATTCATTATATTAGGAGAAATTGCTTCAAAATGTGTACACTAGTCAAAACCGCAGATAAAATATGTTTATAAGGAGAAATTCACACTAAAATGGGGAAGAATTTTCATGAGGATTTTTTTTAAAACCAGACTGCTGCAGAAACATGAAGAACTAAATATAAGATTGGAAAAATGAGAAACTGAGAGAACCAAAACTGACAGATCCTTCCATCCCCAACAGGCTTTTATAGGTCTCCAACAGGCCTTACAAGGTGAGGCTGTCTAGAACACTGCCTGCAGAGTTTTGAAGAGCTCTGGGATTTTGTTTTTGGTAAGGCAGAGCAACATATTTTATTTTTTTTAAAAAAAACATATATGAAGCTTCCATCACTATGCTTTAACAAAACACAATTCAGAGTTCTTCAGTGTTCTGTATGCAACATTATGGACAACTTCACTTCTAGCAAACTCCATGTACCTAGAAAAAACAGAAATATATAATAAGGCAGAGAAAAGCACATTAAAAGAGTGACAAAAGGCTTTGTGGGAGCCCCACTGTGACCCAGAAGGTTCTTGACATCAGACTTTGACTTCAGAGATTGTGAAGAAACCCTTGAATCACCTTCATTTGACTCTTTATATGGTCCACACACAGAGCTGATACACACCCCTAGCTTTTAGACATACTGCTGCCACTGCTGACAGGGGAAAGGTGAGACAACCCATGCCTGGTCCTTTATCTGAGGCAATGGGAAGGATGTGTCTGTATGGGTTTCACCACATTCCAGTTTATGCAAGGAGCAGTATGGGATTCTACTGGGAAGACCCAAGATGACTGCTGAATAGGTGGAGGGAAGGGCCTCTTAGAGGCTTCTCTGATATATTTCCGCTTGCTCACCTCACAGTGTTGCTGTGCAGGAGATCCACTTGGAGAAAGGGATGGACTGTGGTGGGCCAGCACCACACTGATTTCCAAACTGGACTGTGCTCAAGTCCCGATGCCACAGTCATAATTCAATCCACATCTCTCTTTTACCCTGGCTGGCAATTGGGGGACTACTTGGTACACTTCAGGGAGCTAGATTTGGCTGTGGCACCATATGGTAGCTTATTGGTGGTCAACACGTTGTCCTCCAAATGTTGTGAACTACTTCTGTCGCCCTTAACTGTTGGTAATGCTGGCTAGGCTGATGGAAGTTGTAGTCCAAAACATCTGGAGGTTATCATATTGGCTATCCCTGTAGTAGATGATCACTGCTATATATTATATGCCTAAATCTAGTAGAGGGAGCTAGCATATAATGGATGATTCTGTCTACTTCTGTTTCAATTTTCAGCCCTATGGCTGTTTAAGGGGAAACCTATAATGTAAAGTAAATACAAGCCTTTTCACAATCTCTTATATCTTGCTCCTTTTAATAGTATGGAAGCCTATGGATTGCAAGACGATCATTCCATCAAGATTGGATGTATTTTGGAGGCAAGGTCTATTTCTCCTGGAATTTTTATTATCTGAGAGGCCTTTTAAAAAGATAAAGATCTTAGAATGTTGCATTTTATTTCTGTGACACATAAAAATACTTTGCAGACCTTTAAAAAGCCCATTCCCCTTCCTTCTTGGAGGCTGAATGTCTGAAACTGGTTTTGAGAAATAGATATATGAACAATATTTCAAGATGCCAATTGGTCACTGAACCTTCCACAAATTGAATTTTACATCATATTTAAGATGTAGCTGAACACACTTGGATAGTTATTACAAATGCTGATTTTATGCATTGCAGTGAAATCTTATGTATGTATACTGAAACTCCCATTGTGTATAATGGGGCTATCTCCCCAGTATAAGGCTATGGAGCTCCCCTGGTGAACTCTGTAGCACAGCCAATCCCACAGAGCCTGAAGTCAACTGATAGGCTCTGACTTAAAGGTCCACCATCTGCTGGGATCAGCTGTGCTAGAGAGTTCCTATGGTGATCTCAGTAGTACAGCCAACCCCAGCTGGCTTTCACTCACCACCAATGAGCTGATTGATGGTGAAGAAAGCCCCCCTGCCAATCACTTTAAGCCTCCTAATTGTGCATTGACAGCCACGTCTCTACCTGTCTCTCACATGACATCACATGTGACATCAAGTGTGAGGCCAATTTGGGGAAAACAGACTCATGGACAAAATTGGAACCCATGCTGAGCCAAATTAAGCCCACACATCAGAAGTTCCCCATCCCTACTCTATGCAGTGTACTGTTTTCATGGAACAATGAAATAAACTTCCGCTTTAATGCTAGCATGACAATAGCTCTGATCCTGCACTGGTTAAAGATGTTGGCAAAGCTCTCCCAATCCAGGCTCATAAAATAACTTTGGGGGCTCATTTAAGCCCTCCTCAAACATGACTCTAACTTAGTATTTGCTTGACTAAGTTAAAGATGCTAATGCTAGTATGCAAAGCCTTATACAGCTCAGGTCCAAGATACCTAAAAGGTCATGTCTTCTCTCATATACCCAAGTGATCACTGCATTCTACAGAAGAAGGCCACCTGCAAATACCATCAGGAATCCCATTCTGTATGATATAGGAATCAGACTTTTAGTGTAGCGGCACCTACATTTTGGAATGCCCTCCCATTATATATTACTACTCAGGCACCATATTTATTGCCTTTTCAGTGCTTGTTGAAGACTCTTCCATCAATCCATTTAGGTGGAGATTTTTTAAAAAATTGATTGTCAACAGCATAACAGGTAAAGTTACATTCAAATAAGGTATGCTTTATGTGAACAGAATATGTCAACCTATAAGGAAATACCTCCCCGTAGGTTCACAACCTTCATCCTTCTTTCCTCTCTCCCACTTGCTATTGCCACTGCTCATGCATCCTCCTCTAGGTAAATGCATAGGAGAGAAGGAGGGATGAAACTGAAGGTGCATTACATGGTTTGTGTGGAGGGGGAGGGGAGGGGTTTAGGCTGACTTCATGAAAGTGGAAAATAAATTCCTCCCTGGCTGACATGAAAAATCTGATTCAGATTTTTGGGTGCTGTAATGTTCATCTCATGTTTGAAGTGAGAATTATGAGCTCCCATGACTTGCATTTCCAAGCCATGAAATCAGAGTCTGGGCAGCATGTCTACTCTCAAACCACCAAGGAATTAAAAATGGCACAACTATAAAAAAAATTGTAACACAGGCTATCCTGGGTAGGAAATCCCAAAGATGTGACACATAGGGGTCAGGGAGGAATTAGATTCAGTTCACATTTAAAGCTGAGGTTATCAGATTCTGAAACTATATAACCAAAACACAGCCATCCTTTAACACTCACACTTACCTGAATTTTGTGGTGCCATTCTCCAACCAAAGTTTACAAAAATGCATATATTGGTTGGGAAATGGTATAATTGGATAAAAATTGATGTATTAGTGAAAATAACAAACAGAATGCATTATATTAGGAGAAAGTCTTTATAAAAATATGTGCACTAGTCAAAACTGCAGATGAAATGTTTTTATAATGAGAAATTCATGTTAAAATGATGAATAATTTTCATGAGGATTTTTTTAAAAAAACCAGAATGCTGCAGAAACATGAAGAACTGAATATAAGATTGGAACAATGAGAAACTGAGAGAACCAAAATTGACTGATCCTCCCATCCCTGATAGACTTTTACAGGTCTCCAGTATGTCTTACAAGGTGAGGTTGTCTAGAACACTGCTGAAGATTTTTTTTTTTAAACCCAAATAGCTGCAGAAACATTGAGAACTGAATTTAAGATTGGAAAAATGAACAACTGGGAGAACCAAAACTGACAGATCTTCCCATCCCTAGTGGTGCAACTACCAAGATGACTCGGGTTCATGCCGCCACAAAGAAGGGAATCCAGAGGAAGGCCTGACCTGCTCATTTCAGATGACCAGTGAGGGATTATGTCCTGTTTCAGGAAGTACACAGGCAGAGCTGCTAAGAATTAACAGGGGCAGCCCAGAATCACAGTCTCCCAGGAGTCCAAATACCAGCGCAACATGAGAAGCAAGGACCAGAAAGAATATGTGGTCCAAACACAGGTACTCCAGTGGCCAACTATGTAAACAGAGATGCAAACCAGGGAGTGGGTCCAAAGATATTGTTCCACTACTCTTCTTTTAAACCTGAACCTTTAGAACTCTACCTAAAGCACAGCCACAGACCATCTGGGTTGCTTGGGGATTTGGTCAGCTTGTGAGGAAAAACTTATTCATAAGTTTCCCTTTATTCCTGAGGAGTCCTTGTTCCTGCACCTTTTGGCACCTGCACTCCCTAGGACTCAGTGGTCACTTGGCTTCTGTCTCTGATTCTATAATAGGGCAATCTGTGTCTTGAAGAGAAGGTTGGGTTGCCATAACCCTTGAAGACCCCAGATCCCCCTAGCTGCACGTGACATGACATGGGCTACTCCTCTGGGTTATTTGCCTTGGGGGGCTTTAGGGCATTCCTTCAGTGGGGGCGTGATAGAAAAAGTAGGAAAAAGGCATTTGAGGGATATGGTAGGCCATTTACAGATTTAAATGTAATAGCCACCACCTTGAACTGGGCCTGATGTGAGCTCATTCAGATAAACAAGACAGGGTACTATGCTCCATCCAGCCTGCTATAGTGAGTGGCGGTCTGCATAATGCTGCCCCAGTTGCAGGTTCCAAATTATTGTCAGGAACAGCTCAGTGTAATAGTACATTGCTGAAATCCAAACAGGTACTATTTATTGCATTTGTGCAGCAGGTTTAATTTCATTTCCTCATGGGCACTATATAGTTCTTAGATTCATTTTGCACTGCATATGAAAGTGCCTGCTGATAAAAGCCTATTTGAGGGGGGGTGATTTTAAGTTTGGAGTGTATATTAAATTGCTTTATATTTATACTGTGCACAGACAGCACCACCGTTGCAAATACTCCTTTAAAGGTATGAGTGAAGTAGGCTTTGAATATTGTCAATTCCTAAGTGTGCAAGAGGAGCAGTGGTATGTATTTAACATACTACCCTGCTCACAGGAGATATTATATCTGCAAATAAGGCTATGTACAAGTATGCATTTATAAGTACATGGGAGGGAAGGCTCAAGTTGAGGTGCATTACCAGGGTTGTACACACACACATCCCAATCCATCCTGTGGCCCTGAATTGGGACCCTTCCAACAGGGTGACCTGATCTGGGCCAACCTGGGCACCATTCACCCAGCCCTGGATCCATCCCTGAAACAAATTGGGGGGGTCAGGGCTAAGTCTTTTTAAACCCTATTTTTAACATGTAGTCAGGAGTGGGGAGGAGGAAGAAAGTTGGGTTTGATCTTACGGTGTGCTGCTCCTTTACAAGTGGCTTCCCTGCTTTCTGATCCTGGGAATCTTCCCAGACCACAATTCTTCCCAGATCACACCCCATATCCTCAGGCTATGCTCCTTAATTGAATGGCAGCAATCTTCAGGATTTCAGGCAGGGGACAGTCTCTTCCAGCTCTACTTGGAGATGCCAGGGATTGCACTTAGGACCTCAGATATCTTCCATCTTCCATCTCTGAACCTGGGACTTTTTGTGTGTAAAACAGGTGCTCTCCCTCTGAGCTGTGACCCTTCCCTTCTTGCTTCCCTGGATGGAGGACAGAGAGATGTGTGTGAGGAGTAAGAATGAGATCTGCATTTCAGTGCTGGTTTGATTTTTGCTCCGTAGAACTTCCTTTCAGTACCACTTCATAAGGGATCAATGTTTGCTACTCGCGATAAATACCAATTCCATTTTTCTTCTGCAAAAAAAATCAATATTAATATTTTAAAAATATTTTCTTTTCATAGATTTTTTTAAAAAATATTGATATTTCCCTCAAAATATCAGTACTAATAATTTTGAGGAACATATCAATATTTTTCAGGAGCATTATAAAAAACACCAGCTGTGGAAAACCTCTAGAATAAAACCCAAATTTTGAGGACAAAAAAAGTGAATAAATTGGAAATCCAGTGTCAGATTCAAATATTGTGAAATTTGAGCACATCCCTAGTAATGAGTATAGTAGCACATGGAAACCTCTGAGTTTAACTATTCAGAGGTAAGAGTCTGTTGCTTCACTCACCTTTGTTCTGGTCCCACCCACCAGAGGCATGTGACCCTTGAAAAGTTACTCATGTGGCCCTTAGGTTGAAAAACGTTCCCCCACCCTTGAGCTAGAGGCAGAAAATTTTCCCTCTTCCCTGTTTCTCCCCCCCCATTTTTCAGCATGATCCATAACTGAGCTTTCTTTCCTCTTGAATGGGTAGGTCTGTTTGTTATTTCAATGTGAAAATGCCAACACATATACTCTTAATATCAGAGTAAATGTTAGTAACGATCAATTAATTTCTACAGTGTGGTCTGCTTAATTTATTATCTCTCATAAGGGAATTGTCCTGAGGAATCCATGAGACCCCCCCATGAAATTTTAAATAACAAATAAATAAATAAATACCATGTAATGGACATACTACGTTTCTACAAACTATCTCAAGTGCCTATTTATTAGGTGTAAGATATAATTGAGAAAGTCTGTGTCATTAAAGAAGTGACCTTTTCACATTTATTTCAAAAGCAGATATTAACTTCCCATGAAATAATTGAATGGAGATGAAATTAGTAATGTTGATGGAATAATGACACGGCTGTTAACACCATCTTAATTCAAATAGAAGCATAATCACAACATTCCCTTTTCTCCCAATCAAATTGTTTGATGATAAGAAAATGAGTAGAGTCTAGGCGATGAAGCATTTGGCATTACATCTAGTCCATCTTCAATTTAGTAATGAACTGAACAGAGGAATATGAAGCATGTGCAGCTTTAGGTTTAAAACATTTATGTTGTTCCAGGTAACCTGCTGTGCTGGCATGGTAGCTAAATATAATATCTTGTTTAAATTGATCGTTCATCTCTGGCATTTCTGTATCCATACATCTTTGCCACTCTGTGAGCTAGATTCCATTAGGACTGAGATGAAATTCCTCACCATTTTTTGTAAACATCTAGAGCAGGAATGAAAAACACCTCCCTTTTCTGGACATTTTCTAGCACTCTTTCTGAAAAATCTTTGCTTTCTCATTTATGTTACTTTCATTTGTCCACATTTTCAGTTCTTCTCATTTGCCCTCAGTGATTTCACCATCTAGCCTTGGAGCAGAGAACTTTCCCTCAGCAAGGACTGCATTCCCTCAGGGGTGACCTGGCAGGAGTCACATACCAGTGGTGGGCAGAGTTGGGGCCAAAAGTGGGTAGGGCCACCCACACTTTGTCTCTTTCTCACACACACTCATACCATTTATCCACCATCTATTCAGAGAAGAACCATGACTCCCTGAAAAAGCATCTGCGTTAGTCCCAGTAACCTGAACAGTTTGGGAAGACGCTTAGCTCGGGGTAGAACATTTGTTTTGTATGCAGAAGGTCCTGAGTTCAATCTCCAGCATTTCCAATTACAAGGGGAGAGTCCCCTGCCTGAAATCCTGGAGAGCTACTGTCAGCCCATGTGAATAACACTGAGCTAGATAGACCAATGGTCTGGATGGTCAGTACAGGGCAGCTGCCTATATTCATTCTCTTTCTCACATATGCTCCAGCCTGCATGGTGGGGGCAACTCTTATTTGCTCCAATAGTTTTTTTTCCAAATGCATACTGCAAGCATGGGATTATCTGGATGAGAAACCAGAATGTGGAGGATAGGGAGGCTTTAATTTTTGCTTCCCTACTGTGGTCCCAATCTGGATAAGGCACATGCAATTTGCAATGGGATAAAACTTTCCAGTAGTATAGAAAGACCACCTGCTGTCAAAATGATTGATGATGAACCCTAACCTCCCTCTGACCTCCCCCTCCCCCACCCCTAGTCTCCATCCTTCCCCCAGCCCCCAGCCCTTACCCCCTTCCAAATGACATAACCAGTCCCAGCCCCTCTCTGTGGACCTAGGGGTGTTGATTTTGGCCCCTGACCTTTCCCTGACCTCCCTCCTACCCTCCCATCACCCTTCTGGAAATGGACCCTGATGACCCTCCCCCTCCCCACAGACTCACTGTAGCTATGGCAACCAGTAGACCATGGATGTGAACCAATCAGGAGAGGGGACAGTCAGAGCAGGCAATTTTGCATGCCCAGGCATGTTCTGACACTTGAACACATTCTGAGTTTTGAACATGGAAGCAGCCAGCACTCCTAAGAGTCCTGAGGAATTAACCAAGCAGGCAGCATATAGACTACTAGGTTTTTCCTATCCTCCAGCACCATTGAAAGCATGTTCAAAGAGGTCTTTAAAGCCTAGACGTTTATCATTTCCACCAGCAGATGTGAAATAAGAGCTTGGAAATAAAGACCCTAGGCATTTTGGTAAAAAAGTTCCATTTCAACAAGAAGCTTACTGGTAGTGGTGTTAACAGCCGGACAAGATCCAGACCCCAAAACCATGTTCCTGGCAAATTCTAGTGATATGAAGACTTACTTGGCAAAAGCCAAAGAAGAACTGCCAAATGGTGATGAGCTCTTAGAGTGTGATTGTGGATGTAATCTGAAGATGAACTTCACAAAAGCCAAAGAACTCATGAAACCTGTAGAGTTTGTGGATGGAGGTGTCCTTTTTCAACCCTCGGAGGAAATGGATGATAAAGAAAATGTGCCCCCAGAAGAATTAATTGAAGACATGGAGCATGGGGAACCCCAGGTAAGTGTTTATGTGAAGTGATTTAATAGCATGTTGTTTTCCAGTATGGTGCAACCTCAATGCTAAAAAAGCACCTTTTTTTTCTACAGGAAGATGTGCAGCCTGATGGTGATTATGAAAATCCACACATCAAGAGTTCACTGACTGTTGATATTTGCTGCATTTCATGTGTCTCTCCTCAGCCTGAACCCTGAAAGCAGAAGTTTTTGTACCAATAAAAATTGTTTGTTTTAATACTCTGTGTCTATACTTGTATCAATCAGCAATATGGATGAGCATTAATAAATTCTAAAAAACATATATTACTCACCCAGGGAGGTTGGGAGCTTTGGGGTGTGAATCCTCTATTTCAGGAGGCAAAAAAGCAGAGTAATACACTAAGAAGGAAACATGTTTTGACATGGCTTTCAGACCAGGATGCTTACACATTGCATAAACAGGTCAGAATCCATTTTAAAAGAAACAAGACTATCTTGGCGGATATTGATGCACAATGGCAGGCTGACCTAGTAGATATACAACAATTTTCTATGCACAACAAGAACTATAGGTACATTTTATCAGTCATAGATATCCTTTAAAAGACAAGACAGGCAAATCGGTCTCTAAGGCTTTTAATGTTATATTCAATCAGAGTGGAAGAAAGCCCAGAAAGCTCCAAACTGATTGTGGCAAAGAATTTCTAAACAGAGCCGTAAGCGGTTTGTTAAAACAGCATGGTGTTCACCACTTTGTCACCAATAATGAAGTAAAAGCAGCCATCATTGAAAGATTTAACAGAACTTTGAAATAAAAAATGTGGAGGTATTTTACAGCTAACAATACATATAGTTATATTGATGTCCTGCCACATCTCATAAAAAGTTATAATCACAGCTTTCACAGAATTATCAGAGCAAGGCCTGTTGATATTAACCATTCTAATGCCTTGGCAGTATGGAAAACAATGTATGGAGATTACATTTACAGACAAGATGTACCACAGCTATTCAGTAAAGGTGACTATATGAGGATTTCTAAAAGCAAAGGGGTATTTGTCAAGGGCTATGAACAAAATTTCACCACAGAACTGTTTATAGTGGATCAGGTCATCAGAAGAGGTGGGAGACCTGTCTTCCATTTACAAGATTATGATGGGGAGTCAGTAGTTGGTTCTTTCTATTCTGAAGTATTGCAAAAGGTTAATGCTAATCAGGACAAGGTGTACAGGATTGAAAAAAATTTATCAACAAAAGGCAGGGGTACGAGAAAGTACCATTTAGTGAAAGGGTTAGGATGGCCCAGTCAGTTCAACAGTTGGGTACCTGCTTCTGACCTTCGTGAACCTATGTACCTGCTTCTGACCTTTGTGAACCTACCCAGAAGACTGGAAGTTAGTAGTTTTTACATTACCCTACCTAGCAATGCCTGTATGACTGTTTTCCCAGAGAACACAAGCTCTGCCTTTACTATTTGCCTAGCAAGGCCTCTGGATCTACCAGGGGCTTGGGAAGTCGGGTTAGTTGAGATACAATACCCACGCAGCTGGAACAATATAACATTTGATGGCCGCTTTGAAATTTCTAATGGAAGAAAAGTATGGAACTGCTATCTGCGACGTGGCTATTACTCAGGCATCCCTGAACTGATGGAAAACATGAACAACATTATACAAAACCAGAGCGGCGAACGCCCCATTGCGGTCCTACACTACGACCAAGTGACTAGAAAGGTTAGCCTTAAATCAGGTGATGGTTACACTGTTAAAACTGGCAAAGAACTAGCCTACCTATTAGGGATGATACCCAACACCCGAGCACTACAGATGCCCTATACAGCAGACATTACAGGAGGGTTCAACACACTGTACGTATACACAGACATTGTAGAGCATCAGGTAGTTGGGGACTTCTATATAACCTTATTGCAGTCCGTACCGGTGCATGGTCAGAATAACAACTGTGTCAACATTGTTTATGACAAACCACACTACATTCCTGAGAGTAAGCATCATATTGACACCATTAATGTTGAGATAAAGAGGGACCAGAACAAAAATGTGTCATTTTGTTATGGAAAGGTGATTGTGAAGCTATACTTTTGCCCGGGCAGAGCTCTGTTGGTTTAAAAAATGGTGATACTGAAAACTTATGGAGACCCAACGCTTTACCGGAATTATTACAGGGCCCAGGCAGGAAATGCTCTTCCGGGTTACCATGGTGCCCCGGTTATGTATGGGGCAGGAATACGGGGAATATTCAGGAGACTTTTTTGAAAAGCCATGCTGCTTTTGAGAAGAGGCCTAGAGATTCTTAAACCATACGCTAAGACAGCTGTTTGAAATATTGCTAACGATGTGAATGGACAGGTTACTCAGGCAGTTTTGAAAAGAGTTAATCCACAAGAGGGGTCAGGGCTGATGTATATTAAAAGGAGAAAAGCCCCCAAAAGAAAAGCATCATGGGTAAAACTAACAGGCCCGCCCAGACCTTTTAAAAGAACATCTCTGATGAGAAAAAAACCTCAGAAGCAGAAAGCCACAAGAAAGAAGAGGCATACAGCACCAGCTTGAAAAGGAGATATATTTTAAACCATCATGGCTTTCATCCATGGCAGTTCTGCTACCCTTATAGAGCCTTCATAGAATCTGTGCTGAATTACAGCGAAGACACCCTAGCCACACAATTTTCTGCAGGGTTATTTGACAAAGACACAGCCGGACATCATGAGGCGGCAACCCTGGATGGGGAAAATTTAGACTTTGTTAGAAGGGCTGCTCTGACAGCTGAAAGCCAAAAAAATAGACCTTCTGGGTCATCTCCATGCTGATCTGTTTTTTCAAGAAAAATTGATTCTGAATGGAGTGGATGTGAAAATTAAATTGACACGCAACAAAGATGCTTTCTGTTTGATGGCTGATGATGCAAACAGCTGATACAAATTACAAATTGTGTTGGCCTCACTTTTTGTAAAGAAGGTGCGAGTGGCGCCAGGTGTCTGGTTAGGACATGCAGAAGCATTGTTGACATCCAACACCAAATACCCCATGGATTGTGTCAGCATGAAAGTGTTTAGTATCCCCTGAGGAAGCCATGTCAGCAAGCAGGAGAATCTGTTTTTGGGTCAGCTACCCAAGCAAGTGGTTATAGGGCTGGTTGATAATGATTCCTTCAGCGGGGTTTACAATAAAACCTCCTTCAACTTTAAGCATTATGACATCAGTTTTGTATCTCTGTATGTCGACCATTTCCAAATCCCCACAAAACCTCTTCAGCCTGAATTTGAAACAAGAAACTGCGTTTGAGAATACATGAGTCTGGTGCAGACATCCGGCAAGCACATGAAAGATAGGGCTCTGTTAATTAACCATGAGCAGTTCGCAGGAGGCTACACTCTTTTTGCTTTTGACCTGTCTCCAGACCAGGAATGCGGGGAGCACTATTCTTTGATCAAAACAGGCAATCTGAGAACAGAAGTTCGATTTGCAAGGGCTCTTCCGGCCACAGTCAACATGATAGTGTATGGAGTTTCTGACAACGTGATCGAGATAAATCATACAAGAAATGTTTTGTATGACATATGTAAACATGGACAGCATACAGTTAACCTGCATCCTCTCTTCAAACCCCTACATGCAAAAGACTTTCTACAGTGTGTTTCCCAGTGACAGACTTCCCAAACAGAGATTACTACAAAGACCCGTGGGGTTAGTAGTCAATACCCATCCACATAACTTACCTGGAGAACACTGGCTAGCCATCTACCTGGCAGAAGATAAGAGTGGAGAATTTTTTTGATTCCTATGGTCATCCTCCAGACCACCCAAGGATTCCCAAGGCCATTATGAAATTTCTAAGAAAAAATGCCAGCAGGATTGCTTTTCAACCCAGACATTTACAAACACCAGACTCTTGACTCCTGTGGCTACCATTGCGTCTTTTTTCTACAGCAGCGTTGTAAGGGTCTAACATTTAAACAGGTTCAAGAATTGTATTCTCATGATTTAGAAAGAAATGACCGGATGGTGGATGAAACTGTAAACAACAAGAGACACATGGCCAGGGCTTCTTCAGTTGTGTGTCATCCAACCCAAGCTGTATATCCTGCAATGATTTTCATAGACGTGTTTACCAATAAAGCACCCCTAGGGGCTTCAATAATTTAAAGTGTTGTTTTTTCTTTAATACCTGTAAAACAATCAATCACAGATGGTATATAAGGTTAAGCACACTTTGGAAAAATTGTATTGCTTTATAAAATATACATCAGAGATACTAGAAATCAAGCCATGCCGCCGTCTTTTTCTCTTTTTTCTTTTTCTTTCTTTGGAAGAGATAGGGAGGTTCTTTAGGTTGCCTAAAGCTTCTCTATTGATAGGATTGCCCACAACAGATGTAGGTACGATTAGTTCAGCTGGGGCAGCCAGAAAAGCATCCCAGCCTTTAGGGATATGTTAGGGAGATACGGCCTGGGTTTGAGTGATTCCCTTAATCAAGGCCAACATATTCAAGCCTTCTATAGCATCACCCTTATACAGAAAAGTGCCTTTTTCATTCCAGGAAGAAACACTTTTGTTCTGCATCATTTTGTTTAACAGCACCCTTGCATGATTCCCAAATTGTCCAGTACTTCCTGAACGAGCACATCAGAATTTACAGAGGCTTCTGCAGAGGTCTGGGGCAGAATCAGGTTTAGTTTTCCTTTCTCCGCCTCCCTATGTCTTACATGAATGAGATACCTTTGAAGAAGAGCATCATAAAGTTTGACTTTTTCAAATTCCGTTAAGTCGGTCCTGTGAAGAATCCCCAGCATTTCAGTATCGAGGGTGTTGATGGCAGCTTTCCTGATGTTTTCCTCCTTAGGAGGGGCTCCCTTCAATTGCTCTAACTGATGGCTGGGAATCAGATACATCTTTTCAGCATATCCCATCACTGTTTAGCTAAAAGTCCAGTTATTATGGGGATGGCGATACTCAATAATGGCGCAAGATACCCCCCAGACTGCTTCACTAATTGTTTCTTCCTTCTTAGCGATACTCTCTTGTTGCTTAGGCTTTTGATAAGGGTGCACTTTTTCCTTAATATACGAACCTGCTGGGGAGTCAGGGGAACATTGCCTTTTAAAGTGTTCAGAGCTATCTCACAAATAGCCTCTATGAGCTCATCTGATGCTGCACATAAAATAGCTTTCCGCTGATATGGAGGGGCCTTAATAAGAAGAGTTAATAGAGGGAGGTTTCTTTTTATATGACTGGACATGTTGATTAGTTGGGTAGGCAACTCAATGGAATGCAGGGAGATGAAGTCACCGCCTTTTGTACCAGTGTGTGGGCTTTTTCATGGTGTATACCACAGGCCAGTCTGGAGGGAAAAGTCCAGTTCTTAATCTGTATGGTTCAGGTGTGGAGGCATTTAAATCCACAACCAAGTAACCGTAAGGTTTTTGTGTAGCATCTGCAAAAGCCTCCATGAAGAACAGAGCATTTCTGGGATACATCTGCCATGCTAAAGTTGCAATCAGTAATTTATCTCTGGGATTCTTAAACAGCACCATATATTTAGCATTTAGGCTAATGGTGCGGTTGCTTTTTCCCTTGCAGAAAATATTCTGCGTAATGAAAAAAATACTCAGATTTCTATGATGAACATATTGAGTAAAAGCTTTTTCCACTTCTTGATCCTGTGATGCACAATTCATCAAATCATCAATAATAACATAATTTGTTCTATTAGGAGGTAGTAAATTGTCATCATCAAATTTCTCAGACAAGCCTTTCACAAAATTAATAAAAGGGTATTTACATAGTAATTCTTGGTATAGAGGCTGCCAAACATTGTAAAACCACAGTATATTATCAGGAGGTGGTGAAAGTACACTATGAGCATTGTCCAACATGTTTTTATAAAAAAAACTTTCCCCAGAGTTACTAGGTCCTGCTAGAATGGCTGAGAACAGATGGTGACATCTTGTATCCATGATTTAAAACCTGTAAGGAATGGTTTTAAATCCTTGGGTAATTACCCTTTTGTCATAAACAACTTTCTGTGTTTTCTTGAGAGTTTTTGTTTCAAGAGTCCAGTGCCATTTGTTTCAAACAATACCCTGCTGATGCACTACTATCTCACACTGTGCCTCCTTTTCCCTGTCTGGGACATAGGCAAGAACTAAGTCTTTCAGAATGTTGAAATTAATTTTTGTACAGTTATCCACTGTCAAGTTTATCTGTTTGACCTTCAGGCACGCAGTCCCTCCGGACAGCTTGTAACCATATGATTTAGGTCCTGCTGACACATACTATGTCATATATTGTCCATTAGGGACCTTGCTTGTGAGTTCATCTAAAAAATCACCTAGAGGCGAATTCCACTGTCCCTTCCAACTCACAAATATCACAGAATCTGTGTCATGATACAGGCAGCACTCTTGCAGCTTGTCTAGCAAGTGGTAGAGCTCCAGATGAGCATAAGCAGTTGTAAAGCAGGCTATGAACACATTCTTACTGCCTGAGACCAACATGCGATCTTTTGAGTGTTTCCAAGTCTCACAAACAACTTCATCATCAATAAATTCACACATTGAAACCTCAAAAGCATCAGAGAACAGAATGTTAAACAAATCATCAGGATCTCTTACCACCTGTGTGTTAGGCAGATTGGATTTCTGAGCAAATTTCCCCCACAGAGAATTGAAAAACAGTTTGGCAATATTTCGTTTGGCTTTGTTTTCAAAGATCAGGTCATGGCACAAGAGCACCCCCTCTTTTTTGAGAAACTCCTCTACATATTTCTGATTATCGGCTCCACTGACACACCACTCGGGATACCCTGATGCCTCCTGTTTCTGATGAAAGTGCATGTCTATATAGTCTGAAAACAAGCCTGTAGATGTCCTTTCAAAATGCCACACTTCATAGATTTCTACCACCCTGTATCCCTTCTCTACAGCAACGTTCAGCTTCACTGTACACCACGTTCCTACCAGAGCCCTCTCCTCATCAGAATGGGTGCATGTTTCTAACTGTGCTTTTGCACAAGCTGCACACAGGGGAAACATGAGTTTTCCATTCCTCTTGACAGGAAGCACTTGGAAGAAAAGACCTCTGGGAGGATACAATTTTATCTTTGCAATCCCAAAATAATTAGAGAGGGGCTTGAAGTTCTCATAGACTACCTGTGGATGCACTATGGGGAAGGTTTTCCATTTAAGTACAAACGGATATAAACTGCAAAAATGATAATAATGTATCTGCTCATTTGTGTTTAGTTTATAGGAAAGACTGGTAGCATTAGTTCATCCACCGTAGAGAACGTCTCTAGGTTCTAGAGGCTCAGGAAACTGTGCTGCAGCGGGAAAGTTTTTAAGTTCCTCATCTGTTTTCAGCAGCTGCTTCCATTCATGCTCCCAAATGCTCCTGTCTTCATACCCCAACCCTTTCAGTTCAGCAGCTTTTTTCTCTGTAGAGTTTTAAAGAGACTCATAAGATTTACCCAGCAGAGGATTCCTGTTTTCGGGAGAATAACACAGGATACATCCGTGCCAAAAACATCCGTTAAATTCAAAGGCTGCTTTCTTGTTATCTAGGATAGCATAACCATCAAGAAAATAAGTCTCAGCCTGAAATTCGCCACCCTTCAAGGCATTCTGAATCTGAATATTTTCTTTATGCTGTATGTATGAGAGCCACTGGATTGAAGGGGTAGAGAATCTCTTGTGCTGTTTGTGGTAGTTGTCAGGCTGGGGGATGGCTATGGTATTCTCCTTCAGAAACTTAAACCTGTACATGGCCAGGCTCACACTAGCCAGAGTAAGGTATTGGAATGGATCTACACCAAGCCATTCAATCACACACTTCTTCCCCCTCTTTACTTCTCTCCTTTGTCATTTCTATGATTTCATGTCTGTACTTGGTGCATCCCTGTACCAGAATGGCTACATGTTGCTTGCAATAAAATGCCAGCTCTTTCTGCATGTCAAACGTGTTTGATTTGTTTTTCTTATACCATGCTAAAATTTTCTTCCTTTCTTCGGGCATCAACTGATGTACACCATAGTCCTCAACTCTGGGCATGGACCCCACATAATTCCAGTTCTAAGGAGTATTAAAATAATGAGGAAAATAGCCCTTCCATCCTTCAAAACCCAAAGCTGATTGAAACTTAGAGAGAGCCATGGGTAGATGACTAAGGGAATCAATGAAATTAATGTCTAAACATTTTACAGTTACACATATCAGTTTCCACCCCTGAGCAACAATGTCTACATCCAGTTTTTCTTTGATCAGCTGGCTGATTATAAAACAAACATTGTAGCCTTTTGAGTTGTGAGCTATAAGTGCACTTGCTGAACTGACTATCCTTAGTGAAGGTCTTAATAAAGTCAGCAAGGCACGACTCACCTTTAAATTCCCACAATTTGCCTGCAGGGGCCACTCATTCGCAGCATTCTCCTTTTCGTTTGTCTTGTTGTGTTTCTTACCATGCTTCTTTTTTACATACTTGGGCCTAGCCTTAAAACATTTCCGTTTCCCCTACAAATGCATGTGCAAAGCAATAATTTGGAATGTGAACACCTGTTGATTGGTGATACTCAAAATCATAAAACACAGATTTTACAGATACATCAGGTTTCTTAATAGCTGCCATGTGGCACTGAAGGTTTTTAACTCCTCTTTTGGACTCTCTAGAGATTAAATCTACAGAGGAAGCATGCATCATCTTTAGGAGGATAACATCTATGATGTTTGATGATGGAGAATCAAATTGGGGTTGTCTTTTAACAGCTTTGTTGTTTGGAGGTGTTCTGGCTAAAAAATTACAGTTGCAGACAGCTAGTGAGATGGATGAACTTGCTCATAATTTGACTGATCACATCCTGAGTGCAAAATCAGATTGGATATTGGAAAATGGAGGCTGGGTGAGTATGAGAAAAATATATTGTTGTTAAGTTTGAGAAAGTTAGCTGTCTTCAGCCATAACTGCTATCTATCTTTTATTGTAGGAACATGCAATTGGTGAGAGACCTCTCTATCATGTGATGACCAGAATTATGGATTTATTCAAGAATTATCACCCTAAACTGTGGCTAACATTCCATGTTTAAAGTTTAGCTATGAAATAAAAGGTACAGAAAATTCAAAAGGACTCTACTTGTTTTTGCATGGCTTCTGTTTAAAGCGAACAGTTTCAGGCAGAGGGGCTGAGGGGGTGTGGAGTGTTTTAACTGACTTACATGCAGACAGAGTGTAAAAAACAAATGGTGATTTCTAGCTAAGAAATAAAAAAGTACAGAAAATTGAAAAGGACTCTTTACATGTTTTTGCAAGGTTCCAGGCAGAGGGGTTGAGGGTGTGTGGAGTGTTTTAACTGACTTACATTCAGACAGAGTATAAAAACAAATGGTGATTTCTAGCTAAGAAATAAAAAGTACAGAAAATTCAAAAGGACTCTACTTGGTTTTGCAATGTTTCAGGCAGAGGGGTTGAGGGGGTGTGGAGTGTTTTAACTGACTTACATGCAGACAGAGTGTAAAAAACAAATGGTGATTTCTAGCTAAGAAACAAAAAAGTAAAGAATATTCAAAAGATCTCTTTACATGTTTTTTGCACGGCTTCTCTTTAAAGTGAACAGTTTCAGGCAGAGGTTGGGGGTTGAGGGGAAGGGGAGGTCTAGCAGCCTTACATGCAGACAGAGTTTAAAACAAATGGTGATTTAGTTTCCTTAATTAAAAAAATAGCATTTATACAGGCATTGGGACAAAGTCATACAGTACTTAAATACTTTCTAATAGATTAGTTATACCTGGCTGATCAAACATTGTGTCTGAATAGTAATCTGGAATAGAATACAATTTAAAAAAGAAAGTTTAATAACTATTTTCCAAAAGTAATATACATTGCTGCCTACATAACACACATCCTAAGTGCAACATCTGTTTCTAATATAGCTAACAGAGGAGGGACCATCACTCATTATGACATGAGGTCTAGCATAGCTTTGAATTTCAAGAATCTTTTTAACTTTTTAAATAAAGTACATATAAAGTTATTGCAAAATAAAGTTCTTTTAAAATAAAAGTTAACTTCCATAGAAACATAGTTCTTAGTTTTAAATAAAATTTAAAAAGTTTGCATTTTCTAGCTAGGATATAATACAAGACATACAATGCTGCCTACATATCATGCTAGGCATCCTGACATCTGTTTTACATTTAGCATCTATCAAAGGTAGGAGCCATCAGTCATTTTGACATGAGGTACTTTAGCAACTTACTTTAGCAACTTTTTTACACAGCTAGTTCTCTTAAATAAAAGTTTACATAAAGAAATACATTTTAAAACTGTTTTTATTTTCATACCTCCTAACTATTCCTCATGCATAGGTGGTGTTAACAATGCAGATAAAACTCTCCTGCAATAGATAAATATCGTCCATAACTGTTTTAAAAAGATTAGCTTATTTGCCAGTAGCAGGGTCTAACATTTATTAAAATAAGTCTCACCATCTAAGGAGCTATCCATCACGGTCTTTGCCCTGGTGTGCCCTGGAAAATCAAAACATATTGTTATTGTGCACTTCCCTGCTTTTTTAAAAAAATAATAACAACTAACAGGAACATGCAGAATGTTACTCATCTCAGGCTGTAAGAGAACAGGGGAAAATGGATGTGCTTGAACACTGCTGACCTCGTGGACATAAAGTTAGAACATTATGTATGCAGGTCTAAGCTCCCCTGTTGGCTTAAGGTATGGAATTTATTTAATTATATCCCTTCATGCTGATTGGTTGTCCACATTATGAGGTTATCCTTTGTTCAGAGCTGAATGAAAGACTTTGGAAATTCTTTCCACAAGCTGATCTTATAACCTTTGGGTTACAGCAGCAGAAATTTTTTCCCCTTGACCATGTGGCGGAGGCTTTTTGTTCCCAAAACTTTTACAGAGCTGACATGGAATTTTCTCTCTCTATGGATTAGGGTTAAGGCTTTTCCCCTTTACCATGTGGTGGAGGATTTGATCACGAAACTTTTTACAGAGCTGACATGGAAATTTTTTCTTTCTATGGATTAGGGTTAGGGTTTTTTCCCTTGGCCATGTGGTGGAGGCTTTGTTCACAAAAATTTTACAGAGCTGGCATGGAATTTTTTCTGCTTTCTAGGATTTCTAACTTTCCACATGTGGCTTACTCAGGATTAAGCAGGTATGTTGCATCTATATATTTTTAGTTAGGTTATGACTGCATGGTTCTAAACAAAATGTTTATTTTCTTCTGGCAATGAAGTGACACCCTTAGTTCAATAGAATTTTATTGACAATCATAGCTTGAGGTTTCAGAGGAAGGGGGGCTGATTTAGCTCCTCTGGATTGATGGAAGGCTTTTGCAAATTCTAACATTTCTATAGGCATAATTTTAATCACCCACAGTTGGCTTTTTTAATCAAAGCATGCTGAGGGAATGGGCCATGGGGGTGGAGTATTGTTGGGAACCTATGTATTTTATTGTTTTCTATTTAAAATTAATGAAAAAGGAAGGCAGCCTTAGGATTGGGTATCAGTGTAAGGCTTTGTGAGGCTGGGAGATAAAGGGCTGTGGGGCTGAGGTAAGGCATGGAGGGTGGGGGTGGGGCTCATCAATAATTTTGGCAGGCTGTTTTCTGTTTAAACTATAATTCCCATGTTTTAAACAGAATTTAAACACACTGAGTTTTCATAAAAAAACTTTATTGTTCAACAATATAACATCTTGTGTTAGAACAAGGCAATTCAAACGGTTAAGATAACAACATGAAGCAGGCTATTTCAATTTTCTAGAGAGGACAGATTTCGTCCTTTAAAATTGAGAGGTGAAAAAACTTCTATAACCCCTGTTGCTGATGACACTTTCAACATGTTGTAAAAATGACTAATCAGTGCTCTTCAGGATCTGATCAACAATTTTAACAGAGTCCTGGGAACGGGCTACCTTCGTGACCAAAATTAATATCTCATTAACAGTTTCTTGTGTTAGAAAAAGACAATTCAGGCTGCAAGATGTTAAGATAACAACATGGAGCATGCTTTTCAAGCAGATTTTTTCACAGATAAACCTTAGCTTCCTTGAGAGGTCGCTTTGTGTACAGAAAAGACACTCATGGGATGTTTGTCCCGGGGCATCAATGACACAACCAGCACAAGCCTCGCGCATGTGTTGCCTTAAACAGTGCTTTAAAATGGCATAAACAGTTGCCCTCACAATCCTTTTCATTGCTCCCCTACATTTTCTTGGTAAAATATTGTGTTTCACCCATTGTAATGCTGAGTATGCTTCTGAGGATGAGATGCCTGGGTTGATTTGATGTCAGATCTGCAGAATGCTAAAATAATAATAATAATAATAATAATAATAATTTAGAAAAAATCATACACAGATCTTTCTTTGGTTTTATACTACATCATGGAAATAATGACTCCACAAACCTGCATTTGAATACTTCCTATCGCTGCCATTTTCCACAGAGCTGATGGTGGTGGACAACCTTTAGCAGAGTTTTCATTTGCTGAAGGTCCCTAGAAAATTAAGGACATGCTTTAACACTTTTTATTTTATTTTATTTTTTTGCAACCTTTATTTTTAAACCTCCCCAATCATTTACTTTCCAAATAAAACCTTACCGGCATTACAGTGTTATCAGAGGCAATCATCTCCAACATGCTGATCCATCTTTTGTTGACAACAATTGCTTCCTCTTTTAGCAATTTAGCATGTGGAAAACCATCATCTTCATCAGAACTCATGGTAATATAGAGCTTTCGAGGGTTAGGGACCTCTAGCGATGGCTGGTTGATTAATTCCTCAGTACTCTTACGACTGCTTTCCTCAGGACTCTTAGAAGTGCAGGCTGTTTCCATGTCTACAGATGGCTGCTTGGTTAATTCCTCAGGACTCTTAGGAGTGCTGGCTGCTTCCATGTTCAAAACTCAGAATGTGTTCAAGGCTCAGAACATGCCTGGGCATGCAAAATTGCCTGCTCCAACTGCCCCCTCTCCTGATTGGTTCACATCCATGGTCTACTGGTTGCCATAGCTACAGGGAGTCCTTGGGGAGGGGGAGGGATGGATATGGACCCCTTGGGGTCCATTTCCAGAGGGGGGAGGGGAGGAAGGTCAGGGGAAGGTCACGGGGCCATAAATCATAGCCCCTAGATACACAGACAGGGGCTGTGACTGGTGATATCATTTGGAAGGGGGTAAGGGCTGGGGGCTGGGGGAAGGATGGAGGCTAGGGGTGGGGGAGGGGAGGTCAGAGGGAGGTAAGGTTCAGGGCTCATCATCCATCATTTTGACAGCAGGTGATCTTTCTATACTACTTGCAATTAGCCTAACTAACAGAAACAAGACATGTGCTGTGCAGATCTTGTTTTAGCAGGGAGGAAGCAACAATATTAAAATGGTTGATATAGTTCAGATAGTCCCATTAAATATGTTTGATTTACTTTGCCATTTTAGTGAAGTTTCTGTTAGGCCAAAACTAAAAATTCTGAGCTGTCCTCTCAACCTTACTCACCTCATGTTCACTCCAGGAAGAGTACAGAGCTGAGTCACTTGAACCCACTGCCAGAGACCTAGGAAAATACTGACAACAAGAACCTTTGACAAAGGGGACCCAAACCTGTCCAGCAAGGTGCCTTCCAGAAATGGGAACCCCGTTTATTGAAAGGGGTTCAGATTATATACCCTCGAGAAGCAGTTACAGGTCAGGGGGATGAACTCCATAAAGCATAAAGAAATCACATGTTGGCATAAAGGTCATGACAAGGGGGAGAAGGAGAGGAAGGGGAGATGGGTGAAATTGCCCGGGGCATGTTGCCCCTTTGTAGATCAGAATATGCAGACTGCTACAGCCTTGAGATAAAAGCTGGAGCCAGAGAGCTCAAACAACCAGGAAGAGGATTGTAAAACACTGACATAGCATAAGCAAATGCAAAACATATCATGAGGGAATAAAGAGTTTCATCCTTTGGCACATATCTGTTAAAAAACACACTGAGCATGTGAAAAGCTGAATTCAGTTGGCATCCTGTATCAAAATCCTTTCTGCAAAGCTTCCTGGGATGGGTCAGGTTAGGGGCAAATAAACTGAAATCAACTTTATTTCTTTCATGATTCATTTTAACCCAACATTTCCTATAGGAAATCATTTTCTTTTGCTTCTGTTTCTGTGAATATGTGAAATACAGCAACACTTTGCAACACTAAAAAAAAGCTCCAAAATCAATTGTGGAATAATGGCACTGACTGTTCTGCAGAATAGTTTCCAACAGGCATGAGGAGTGTGTCAGTTTGCACAAGATAAAACAGTGGGAGGTGAAATATATTATAACACATTTCTAGGTGTGCTCTATGTTTTTAATTGACCTTGTCCACCTTTCCTTAAGTGAAGTAGTTTAAGCATAGCAGGCAAACAAGCATCTTGGTCAAACCAAGTCTGTTTTTCCCAACAGCTAGAGTCATTGCTTAAGTAGCAACATATCATAATCAGTCTGATTTTACATCAAACTGCAGTTTCAGATTCAACTGTTAATGTGCCTAAAATAGAAACAGAGCATAACCTGCACTTTGAAACACAAAAGGCTGTCTTCATCATCATATGACACTGAGCAATAAGAAGGCTTTGAAATTAATAAAAATACGTTTGACACAATTTTCTGGATAATAATAAGAGAAATATAATTTTCTAGTTTAGATTCTCTGTAGAAACGTTAGTAAGACAGGAAAGAAGCAAAGTAAGAACACCAACAAACATACAGAAATGTAATTTTCCATCTTTCAAGATGGCAGGTGTTGCCACCACTCACAATATGCTCAGAGGCACATGTTACCAAATTCTTCCAAGCTATACAGGAAGTGGGTTGGACTGTGAAAGACGAAACCAAATTGTCTTTGCATTTTGACAAATTTGTGGGGCAGCACAATATCTCAGAGGAGAGGTCAGGTCTCTTGCTCCCCTGGTGCATTCACTGTAGCTGCCCAATGTCCCTGCTTTTCAAATTTTGTTAGAAATATCTATTGGCTATAGGTACGTTCTTACACTGCAAGGTTTTTTGCCTATTAGTGAATCCTACTAATGTAATAAAGTAAATGTTAACCTTGGCTCTGGCTGCAACACAGGGCAGTTTGCAATACAGGGCCAAAGCAATGTCTTATGATATTGCACCCCCTTGCAAACACCTGTTTGCTAGAGCCCTTAGTGCTTGAGGGAAATGACATCTCAGTGCTCTATAAAGATGAGAAGCAAGGGCCATTCCATCAGTTCTGCTGAAACACCAGCTACTTTTTGCTTCTTCTCTCCCTCATCTGTGCTGCAACCATCCTGTCAGGTTTCAGAAGAGTAGAAGGGGAGCACAGAGAGAAAGAAGCAGCAGCCCCAGTTGACTAGACCAGTTCCCCTTGACTCTTTCTTTCCCAAAACTGTTTCTCTCTAAGCTGGTCCTTATAAGAGTTTTATAACTTTAAGATCTGGCAAATGTAAGATCCTCCTCCATTCCCATCTCTTTTCCCTTTTGTGTCATGTCTTTTATATTGCAACCCTAAGGGCAGGGACTATCTTGCTTTTTATTTACCTGTAAGCTGCTCTGGGAGCCTTCTCAAATTGAGAGTGGAGTAAAAATAACTTTCACTGTACAAAGATAAAAGTCACATCTGTTGTTCCACCCACTTTTGCTCAGGTCCCACCCACCACTGATATTTGGCTCTTCAAAGGTTGCCCATGAGGGAATGTGACCTTTGGGCTGAAAAAGTTTCCCCATTGCTGGCTTCTAATATCATACCCATCATAAGAATCATAAGGCAATGGTTTTGTTACTCTGCATTGATCTGGATTCATGTGGGCTGTGTAAATGGGGAAGGGTTGCTATATTTCCTGGGTCATGGACAGCTATTACCATATCAAAACTCAGTTCATTTGTAACTCATAACCTCCCCAAGGGTACTGGACTAATTAGAATAGTTCTCTTTCAAAAACTCACAGATCTTGTCAGAACTTTCTGAGGGATTTATTCAGTGATATATATGATTAATCAACCAATGGCCTGGTCAAGCACTGGAATAGGAGACAACACAGCCACTTATATATTTTCTGTGAATCCTTTCTCCCCACTTTGGTGATGCTTCTTTCCTCGGTATAATGAGGAGCACCAAGGAACAATGATCCTGGTTGCAAAAACACATTGTGTCTTGTAGTCGGAGATTAAACCACAGTTTCCTGACCTGGATGAAATGGGAACTGCTTTAAAGAAATCATAACAGAAATGCCAGAGCTGGAAGGGGAGGAGAGGAGGGGCAAGGAGGGAGCACACAGGCATGACACTTGATCTCAACCTAATAAACTATGGTTTGTTAATCCAAGATTGTAAAATGTGAACTGGCCTATTTTGCCACTGCACAGAGAAGTTCTACAAGCCATCATAGTGTGTGTGTATGTGTGTGTAATAAACATGGGACAGCCATTTTGGTTAGCAGCCAAATATCGTAATGTCAGGTTTGACCATGTAATAAAAAATTAATGCCCATTTCTGTTCTTTTTTAATCCTTCCAGAAGAAACTATCAGAGACTTTTATACTGTATTATATATACTTGTTCTTAATGATTTTAGTGCATTTTAATGTTAGTGTTGTTGTTGCAAAGTTTGTTTATTGGGCTGTGTGTGTATGAATAGGGTAATGTCCAACTAAGTCATACTCAGAGTAGACCTATTGAGATTGGCATTGATTTCAATAAGTCTACTCGGAGTATGATTTAGTTGGACATCACTTATACAGAGAAATTCTTTTTTCCAGTTTCATTGCCAGTAGTTCAAACACAACCAGTATGTTAACCCTAATAATATTAATCACTTTCATAACATTCTGCTGATGAGATAGGGTTTATGGTCTTGTTTTATACACACACACACACACACACACACACACACACAATCTGGGTTCATGATAAATTCCTACATTTCCCAAATCCATGTGTAAGCACAACAGAGTCACCTGGTTTGCTCGCCATATCTGCTTAATTCCAAGGTAAGCAGACATGATAAATATTATGCAAATCTTTATCTTTTGCTAAGAAAAGTATTCTTAATTATAAGAGAACTGGATCTGTAATTTTCCTTCCCATCTCATTTATGCTTATTTTTGGATGTAATCCATCAATTTTGGGTTTTGACAGAATCTATGCTCTCATTAGATATATGTTAACATTAAAAAGAGGTTCACGTTTCTGGCATTAAACAAAATTATTCAGCATCAAAAACTGTAACAAACTTCAGGCTACAGTGAATGGAATGGGAAACAGCAATAGGTTGCATAAGAACCTTAATTGTTCATTTGTCAACTTTTGCTTTAGGCTTTTCTTGTTCCAGGCTGTCTGAAAAATAAAATATTGGTATTTAAAAAATAGTCAAGGGAAATATCTTCAGGAGGTGCTTGTGTTTAACCACCTGGATAAGATGGAACTTGTGTTGGATTTTTGCTCTGCTGATACATAGCAACACAGAAAGCAACCTTATACCTAATCAGACCAAATCATTAGTCTGCCAGTCTAGCTTAGTATTGTCTACATTGACTGGCAACAGCTCACCAGAGTTTTAGACAAGTGTCTTTTACAGCCCTACCTTGAGATGCCATGGAATGAACCTGGAACCTTTTTATGCAAAGAATGTGGTCTGCCCTTCTCCTATAACAGATTTCTTTTAAGTCTTCAAGAACAATTAGAGTCCAATCCAAAACCCCAATCCACCATGGAGTGATGCTAGCCCAGAACAGCTCTGCCCACCTCCGCTTGATGGAGTGATGCTAGCAAAGAGCTCCTTGTTCCACCCACCAAAATTGCAGGTAGGCTCATGGAAAGTGGAAATGGGGGATTCTGTGGGCAGAGAGGGGAAGGAGCTGAGCCAATCTTAGATCTGCTGGATCCTGAGCTGGGCCCATTGCTCCAATCACTATGCCAGCAATAGGCTGTGCAACCTTTTTTAATTTGATTTATGCATCTGATGCAGTGGGCTTGAGTCCACAAAACCTGTTAGTCTTTAAAGGCAGCCTTTCCCAACCAGTGTGCCTCCAGATGTTGTTGGACCACAACTCCCATCAGCCAGCATTGCCAATGGTCAGGAAAAATGGGAATTGTGGTCCAACAACATCTGGAGGCGCACTGGTTGGGAAAGGCTGCTTTAAGGTGTACAAAACTCTGTTGTTTTTGCTGCAAGCGACTAACACAGCTACTGCATTTTACTTTATTACAAATAGTATGAAATCTGGCTTAGAGATTAGTCAAATGTTGTGGGGAAATTTCATAGTACTGTGATAACAGTATATGGGTGGGAGATGAAGACCACCTGCCTGCTACCTGGCCACATGCCGTGCCAAGGAGATGGCCATTAGGGATTGGTGAGGTTTTTGATGATATAGGATTTTGTACTGGACTTCCTGATAATTCCCAGGTCCGCTATCTTTGTGAACCGATCCTGCAACCTGCTAACTTCTGCTGATTTTCCCATCACTGGATTTTTATCACACTGAATGTAAGTTAAACTGATCAGCCTCTTTTGCTTGCTAATTCCCTTCCTCCTGGTGCCATATGTGTAAGTGAGAATGTATTTAAGTGTGTGTGAATATGTGTGTGAGCTGGATTCAGCCGGGAGGGGGCACAGCAAGCAGTTGGCAGCAGTGAGTGGCTGCATCACATGTGACAGAGGTACACCCCCCAGGCAGCTTACAGGCCAGCTGGGATCAGCAACAGAGGGACAGAAAGGGGAGGGAGAAGCAGGGAGGCGGGCTGGCTGGGTAGCAGGAGGATGAAGGCAAGCACAGGCAGACAGGTGGAAGGAGAGGAGAGGAGCACAATGGTTGGATGGATGGAATGATGGGGAGACAGGATAGTGGGGGATAGGGTGGCACTGAAAGCTGCTTTACTCATTTTTTTAAAAAATAGCTGGTTTCTGCTCATTAACATAAAAACTTACCAGCCTCAGTCACAGGGGAGGGAAGGGGGAGGAGGAGGAGGGGAAGGTGAAGCCAGTTTCCTTTCAAAAAATCAGTATTTGCTTTCAAAATAGTAGTATTTCTTTCAAAAAACAAATATTAATATTGATATTTTGGGGAGAGAGAAAAATCAGCCCAATAAAAGCAAACGGATAACGGACAAAGAATGAACTCAAATTGATACTGCCTGCTAGGTCAACGGCATCAGCAACCAGGGTAGCCACAGCAGAAATGTAGGCCAACCCAGAAATAGAAAATGAGACCAACAGACATTGGTGTGGTGGGAATAGCTATTGCAGTAGAGGGGAAAATGTTTTCTGTCACTCCAAATGGCGACAACAGCAACTGTGTTGGCAGCCTGGCCATGTTCTTGCATTTCCACAGACTTAGCATCATTCTGGGACATTGTGGATGAAAAATGGCAGGAACTACAAAAAAAGGATGGAGAATATTCAAAGGAAATTCTGAAAACTGGTTTTTTTCTTGTAGGGTGAGGAAAAAAACTCTCAGAAATTTCAGTATGGTTTAACTACTGATTCCTCTTTCTGGGGAACTCTGGGAATTGTAGGTCTAGAGTAGGAATCTCCTAACAACTCTCACCATCTTTAATAGTAACAAACTCCAGCTCTCAGGATTATTTAGGGCAGTGATTCCCAAACTTCCCCCCCCCATGGACCACTTGAAAATTGCTGAGGGTCTTGGCAGACCACTTAATAATTTTGCTGCCTATTGTAGCAATTGTAATCCACTCTGCTAGAAGTGGGATTATTTTTAATTCTACATTTACAGATACGCTCTGGATCACCTGAAAGAAGCTTGCAGACCACTGGTGGTCCATGGACCACAGTTTGGGATCCCTTGTTTTCAGGAAAACCATGACTGTTTAGTGGTATAATAGTGCTTGAAATACATGGGGCCAATAAGGCCAGCATTTAAAAAGAATTCTTGAGTCCTTTTTGAAGCCATTCGCATGTCCCACAGCTATGCAGAAGAAGCTCTGACTCTTACAAGATGCATGCGACAGACAGCTTTTTATTAATAGCCGCATCAGCTGGGGATAAGCGTGCACATGAAACATATGCATTATCAAACAAACAAACAAGGAAGTGACTGCTGAGTCAATAATGCCATAGCAAACAGGAGCTTTTGACTCAATGGTGTTATTTTAGTGCCAAAAAATGGATAGCTTAACTACAGTGCAAAAATATGAAACAGATGCTGCTGAGTAAAAAGCTATAAAATGTAATTACTGAAGGCAGACACGGAGGAGAAAGTGAGTGTGTTTATGAGTTGCAGATTAATTTAATCTTTAGGGTTTGAAACTGTTATAACTTGGGTTTCATCAGAAGAAAGTAATACCTTTGCACATTTCAGCAGCAGGGTTAGGAATAATAATGTCCCCTTCCCCTATCTTTCAGTTGCACATAGAAATATGTATTTGTTTCTGGCAGCAAGAATAATAAAATGTCTTAAAGTCCGTGCTTTGTTCAAACCTGATGTTTCATTTCCAAGATGGCCATTTAATATTCTGTGAGAAACTGAAGACAAATGACTTTCAAGCTCTTCCCAGTTTACTCAGTGTTGGGGTGAGGCAATATATGTTCAGGGCTGACTATCAATTGTTCCCAAAATTAGTAGTAATTTAAATAGCGTACATAAAATGCAGCTCCTGTAAATGAGTGAATTGGAAGAATCCTAATGATTACTGAACTCTTCTGTGCAATTCTGGTGCACATAAGCTGGAGGCCATTTTAACCATCTAGTGCAGTTTCTGTGAGGTTTACAGCTTTACCGTCTACCTGAGCTCCAGTTCATAATTTGCCGCTTAACAAGGCATCACATGGAAAGAAGCATCCTAGATGCTGTGGAAGCAGCTATTGGGAACTGTCCATACCCAGACAAGGACAGCACCTCTGCTACTGCTCACTGAACTCCATCACAGCACAACACTTCTGCATTGTTTGTTTTGCTACAGAAAACAAGGACATTCCTTGGTAGTGAAACATAGCACTACCACAAGGGTGAATCAGTGGTGACTCGCTTTATCCTTTCCTGAACCATGGGGTTAAGGAGATAGCTGGAAGAGGGTTGTTGAGGTCTGAGTGATGGCTACTACAGCCACTGGGAGGCTTCCTTCCACATGATGGCTCATTAAACCTGCAATCCTGTACTCTTAAATTCTATTGAACTCATGGATTTAATTTTGAGTAGACATGTATAGGATTCGGCTGTAAGAGGCAAGCAGGTGTACTGGGGCTCAGAAGAGAAAAACACACAGCTGTTTTATTTCTTTTTGTGTGTGTTTTGTTGCTAATTCACATCATCTAGATTTGTCACATTTTTCCCAAACCAAAATGTGGGAGGGGCATGTCCAAGAGAAACATAGCTAGGAATTTTGAGGGAAGGAATTGCTATAAGGTTAACACACTTTCCCAGGAGGATTTCATACTTCTCTGCAAACCCTTATTTATGACTAATCTAGGACCCCCTAATAATGTTTTTAATTGTTGTAAACTGTCCAGAGAGCTTCTGCTATGGGTTGGTATACAAATGCAATAAAGAAATAAACCTCTACTCATGTTGCTTGCAAGTCACCAGACTGTGAGCAGAATTGGTTGTGATAGTGGCTGGTGGGGTGAGGCAGAGCTCCCCTTCCAACACCAGCATCATTGCATTTTACCTGGATGGGGACAGGAAGCGCAGGGTGGTGATGAGATTGGGGCTGTGTGGGCACCCCAATGGGAGTGCCATATTGTCTCCACCATTGTATCCATGCAGCCCTGATCTAGTTGCCATCCTGACCCACTTCACCCCTATCCAGATAAGAAGGAATGAAGCTGGTGTGGGAAGAGTGGCTCCACAACTCTGCTCCACCACACCAGCCACTGTTGGTTGATTGTGCACATCAGAATTCTCTGTCCCCTGGCTAAATCTCTGTGTTTGCAGAGTTCCATTGAATTTTTAAATTATATCAAATTTAACAAAGAAAGAAGAAAAAGAGAGAGAGAGATCCATCAGCTCACATTGGCTGGTGCTCACATCCAGTGCTAGTCCTAATCAGAGTAGACCTGCTGAAGTTAATAGACTTCATTAATATCAATGGTTCTATTCTGAGTAGAACTTAGTTTAATGTCACCCATTAGAAATGTAATAACCATTGATACATGCATCTTGATTTAAACATAGAAATCAATATGTGCCATCCAAATGTCCAAACAGGTAGCCACACAAAATTGACATCTATAAGAAATGTGTTCAAATGTAAGATCCTCAGACTACTGTGTAATAGACAGTGGGTGTTTATTCTAGAATCAAAAGTATAAGCATCTTGGCAACCATGAAGGCTTGCAAAATACACTTTTGTCCTCATGCTGTTAAACCCCATACTACAGAAGTATAATTTAAAAGTACACGAACATCTGCAAATATCAAGGATTTGGTCAATACAAAATTAATGTGGACAACAACCTCAGACCAAAAAGAATATATCACTGGACATGCCCATATCATATGTCTTAGCAAGGCATTTCTAGCATTATACCTCCAGCATCTATCTGTATCAGACAGTGCCTTCCTGTTAAGATGTTGTGGAGTCTAATACTCCCAAAACATCGATTTTTCCCCTGGATCAATCTCAAATTTAAGTCTGAAGAAATTTTCTGTATAGATTCATTGTTTTAGGTTGCATAGCACATTCTAACTCTGTATTCCATTCCTCTCTGAGCTCCCAAACATCTACTTTACAAGATTCCAAAGAGCATTTGTAAACAACAATTATGGTTTTAGCTTTCTGTGAAGATCCAACTATCCTCTCCAGCAATTTAAGAGATGCCAAAGGACAAGAGGCAGATAGATCATGTATAGAGATCAACAGGTGCTGTAACTGGAGATGCTGCCATTCACCAGTAAATGACATTTAAACCACAATATAGGAAACAGCAAACATTTTCCATCTGATCCTGTCAGCTGATCTAATATATACAGTAGATCCTACAATCAACCCATTTCTCCCTCCTCCAAAAAAAGGTGAGTTCTATTGAATTTTGCCCCAAATGAATATACAGAGCCGTCCTCCAGCAAAATAACAGATTGAATTGTGAGGAAAACTAGTATAACTTCTAAGATCCATGAAATTTCTCATGGTATGAGGAAAGTTGTCAGTGTGGGGGGCTGGTGGGGCAGGCACAACTTCATATCAACTGTTTGGTTTGTAGACAGGATTGTGCCCACTGTGGCTACAATCCTATAAGAAGGTTCATTAAACTAAGTCATGCTTACTTCTGAGTAAACATGCTTAAGATTTTGTTGCATATTTCCCCCTCTCTTTTTAACCTGCCTTATTCCAAAAGACCACAGTTTTTACTGCTCAGATATAACACCATCCACATAATGACTTCTAAGAAAGTTCATCACCTTTATTCTGAAAAAGCAGAGGTTGTTTCCCTTCATCTTAATACAGCATCAGTGAGCAATATAGGAATCTAACCATGTTTATTCAGAAGTAAGTCCTTTTGAATTCATTTCTAATCCTTGGTAAATGGGATTACAATTGCACCCTAAAATACTAAATGAACCACAATGAAAAGAGCTTTACATTGTAGTAAAGTTATTTCCTGAAAGGCTTGGAAAAAAGGTTGTTATGGAGTTTACTGCAAGAGAAAAAAAATCCAAGATGCCATTTTTTTAATATGTCGACAATGTCCTTTTAAAAAGTGTTATTTATCTCATTTTACAGGAACTCATTTAATGACTTCCCCTAAACTGAGAGTTTCACAGTGTCATAACATTTCATTGGGAAAAGGATGGGAGGGTCACCTTTTTGTGCCATTCATCACATTCTGTCAATTCAAATCAGTACTATTTTTCTTTTTAGTGAGCTGTATATACATTTTAACATGTTCTTGTAGATCCTTGTCATTGGGTGATGCTGCAGTGGTCAGAAGAAAGCCACACAGCTTAAGTAATCTACTGCACAAGTCTAAATTTGTGCAAATGTGAAAGATGTAGTCTTACATAGTAAAGACATTTCCTGGTATATTGATCCCTGTGTTTCTTTGTAAGCAGCTAAAAGATTGGATTAGCTTCTAAGAACATAAGAACATAAGAAGAGCCTGCTGGATCAGGCCAGTGGCCCATCTAGTCCAGCATCCTGTTCTCACAGTGGCCAACCAGGTGCCTGGGGGAAGCCCGCAAGCAGGACCCGAGTGCAAGGACATTCTCCCCTCCTGAGGCTTCCGGCAACTGGTTTTCAGAAGCATGCTGCCTCTGACTAGGGTGGCACAGCACAGCCATCACGGCTAGTAGCCATTGATAGCCCTGTCCTCCATGAATTTGTCTAATCTTCTTTTAAAGCCGTCCAAGCTGGTGGCCATTACTGCATCTTGTGGGAGCAAATTCCATAGTTTAACTATGCGCTGAGTAAAGAAGTACTTCCTTTCGTCTGTCCTGAATCTTCCAACATTCAGCTTCTTTGAATGTCCACGAGTTCTAGTATTATGAGAGAGGGAGAAGAACTTTTCTCTATCCACTTTCTCAATGCCATGCATAATTTTATACACTTCTATCATGTCTCCTCTGACCCGCCTTTTCTCTAAACTAAAAAGCCCCAAATGCTGCAACCTTTCCTCGTAAGGGAGTTGTTCCATCCCCTTGATCATTCTGGTTGCCCTCTTCTGAACCTTTTCCAACTCTATAATATCCTTTTTGAGATGAGGCGACCAGAACTGTACACAGTATTCCAAATGCGGCCGCACCATAGATTTATACAACGACATTATGATATCGGCTGTTTTATTTTCAATACCTAATTATCGCTAGCATGGAATTTGCCTTTTTCACAGCTGCCACACACTGGGTCGACATTTTCATCGTGCTGTCCACTACAACCCCGAGGTCTCTCTCCTGGTCGGTCACCGCCAGTTCAGACCCCATGAGCGTATATGTGAAATTAAGATTTTTTTGCTCCAATATGCATAATTTTACACTTGTTTATATTGAATTGCATTTGCCATTTTTCCGCCCATTCACTCAGTTTGGAGAGATCTTTTTGGAGCTCTTCGCAATCCCTTTTTGTTTTAACAACCCTGAACAATTTAGTGTCGTCAGCAAACTTGGCCACTTCACTGCTCACTCCTAATTCTAGGTCATTAATGAACAAGTTGAAAAGTACAGGTCCCAATACTGATCCTTGAGGGACTCCACTTTCTACAGCCCTCCATTGGGAGAACTGTCCATTTATTCCTACTCTCTGCTTTCTGCTTCTTAACCAATTCCTTATCCACAAGAGGACCTCTCCTCTTATTCCATGACTGCTAAGCTTCCTCAGAAGCCTTTGGTGAGGTACCTTGTCAAACGCTTTTTGAAAGTCTAAGTACACTATGTCCACTGGATCACCTCTATCTATATGCTTGTTGACACTCTCAAAGAATTCTAATAGGTTACTGAGACAGGACTTTCCCTTGCAGAAGCCATGCTGGCTCTGCTTCAGCAAGACTTGTTCTTCTATGTGCTTAGTTAATCTAGCTTTAATCATACTTTCTACCAGTTTTCCAGGGACAGAAGTTAAGCTAACTGGCCTGTAATTTCCGGGATCCCCTCTGGATCCCTTTTTGAAGATTGGCGTTACATTTGCCACTTTCCAGTCCTCAGGCACAGAGGAGGACCCGAGGGACAAGTTACATATTTTAGTTAGCAGATCAGCAATTTCACCTTTGAGTTCTTTGAGAACTCTCGGGTGGATGCCATCCGGGCCCGGTGATTTGTCAGTTTTTATATTGTCCATTAAGCCTAGAACTTCCTCTCTCGTTACCACTATTTGTCTCAGTTCCTCAGAATCCCTTCCTGCAAATGTTAGTTCAGGTTCAGGGATCTGCCCTATATCTTCCACTGTGAAGACAGATGCAAAGAATTCATTTAGCTTCTCTGCAATCTCCTTATCCTTCTTTAGTACACCTTTGACTCCCTTATCATCCAAGGGTCCAATCGCCTCCCTAGATGGTCTTCTGCTTTGAATGTATTTATAGAATTTTTTGTTGTTGGTTTTTATGTTCTTAGCAATGTGCTCCTCAAATTCTTATTTAGCATCCCTTATTGTCTTCTTGCATTTCTTTTGCCAGAGTTTGTGTTCTTTTTTATTTTCTTCATTCGGACAAGACTTCCATTTTCTGAAGGAAGACTTTTTGCCTCTAAGAGCTTCCTTGACTTTGCTCGTTAACCATGCTGGCATCTTCTTGGCCTTGGTGGTACCTTTTCTGATCTGCGATATGCACTCCAGTTGAGCTTCTAATATAGTGTTTTTAAACAACTTCCAAGCATTTTCGAGTGATGATCCCTTCTGAATGTAACAACATAGACTGCAATATTTTTTGTAAATCTTCTCTCAGGATATCCTTTCAGAGACTCTGCAGGTTATCTAGGCTGGGGGAAATATAATATATGGATGACAAGTCAAGTTGGCTCGTCCTGTGATCATTTTGTGGAATTACCACCAAGGCAGAGCCTGTCAGGATCTTTCACCTTGTATTACAAAAGATTGCTGTGTGTGGCAGGAATTCAACTATTAAATACAAGCATCAGATAAATATACACCCCAGCTTAAAATACTAAAGAGTGTTATAGGATATTGTTTTCACTTTGTCACATCAACAGCTACAAAGCTTAGCCACAGCTTAACATTCAGAACTCCCCAGCCTTAAAACTCTTCTGATAACATTATCAGTACACTAGCAGGGCTCATAAATTATTTTATTTATTATTTATTTAATTTATATCCCTCCCTTCCTCCCAGCAGGAGCCCAGCACCACATTCGTCTTTGTTTTCTATCTAAAATACATATATCCAGCTGCTGTTTCTGTCAAGGAGTTTAGGTTTCAATCCTGAAACCAGTTACAGTGGAATATGCCTATATTGACTTTCTAGGACACACACCCCAAAAAAGGGTGATATCACCAAAATTAGCTCTGTGTTGAATTTCCTCCCTCCCCTTCCATAATGTGTAGTTTCTTTGCCCTTCATTCAGGAATACAGATGTGAGACACAGATATGGGTTAAACTAAAGCAACACCCTAGTACTAACTGCTCTATGACACAATTCCCCACTTAACTTCATTCTCCCCCACTACAGTACAAGTTAACCACCTTGTAGGTGAGATTTTTAGAAATTAGGAAATGAAAAGCCCTTGACTTTTCCTTGTCCATGGCAAGTTAAAGGTGTCCCAAGGGCACCCTGGCCATGTCACCCACCAAGTCAAATGTTTGGGCTTGTAAGGCAGTCTGAACCAAAGATATTCTTTCTATAGCAGGTTCCCTTTGCCTGGTAAGCCTTGTAAGGTTAGTTTGGGGACTCTGCCATGACCCTGTGCCTGAAGGTGCTCACCAAAATACCCAACGCCTTGTTCAAGCTGCACTGAGCCCACCAGTTGTGACTTCTGACTAAGTCTTAAATACACTGATCAGACCAAATTAAACTAGCTTGATTCTTGACAGTGCACAGTAGGTGAAGGAGGGGGGAAAGCCTCATTTCACAGACTCCTCTGGAAGCAGACTCCCAAACTGCTACATAGCTCTTGCACTGAGGCCCCATCAGTGCTTTCACAGTCAACATTTGACATCCGACAGGGCCTTTTCTGTCATGATTCCCCAACTGTGGAATATCATCCTTGATGAAATGCATCCCCCTCCCAATTATTATTCAGGAGGAACTTAACTTCATTACCTAGGCATTGGATAGCTGAAAGATACTGTTCCTGGCAACCTTGACATTATTATCTGTGAAGGTATGCGATTGCTATGTTTTTAAATGTTTTAATGTGTTTTTACTTTGTTTTTTAATTGTATTGTTTTAACATTTTGGTGTTTGCTGCCTAGGCTCTTTGGGAGGAAGGGCAGGATAGAAATTTAATACACAGCAACAACATTGTTTAGGGAGGGACAGCAGGCAGAAATGGCTTTTAAACCACAGGCTGCCCTTCTCCCCTTACAGTCGAGTCACATAAGGTTTTCCTCTCCCTCCCCCCCCATCTTGTGTTTTCTTCTGAGGGAAGGTGACTGGGCCAGTCACTAACACTGAGAGAGTGCTGATGTCCTGACAACAATATAGTGTACATTTCCTACCTCCATGTCACACGAGTCATTACTGCTGATGGGGAAATGCATATCAGGACAGGTTGAAGTAAACATTTTCAGCAACTTGTCCATGTTTGAGCATTTTTTAGCTGTTAATCTATTCAAATTAGAATCCATTCATTTTCCCCATTCAAATTAGAACAGAGTATTCCACACTCACACCTATTTGAATTTGTATATGCGGAGCAACTTTGGTCTTTCCTGGCCATACTAGTAGGAGTTGCCTTGTGTGTTTGATCCTGCTTTCCAATATGTTTTCTATTATGCCAGTTAAGTACCAACAGGGCATGGCCACAGGTAGCTGTCTGCACACTTTGCTTTTTTTTAACCACCCCGAAGTGTGCAAATGTATACAGTCAGGCAATTGTAAGATTGCTTCCCAGGTTTTGTGCAAATCTGAGGGTTCAAAAGCATATATATATGGCTAGGCTCCTGAGGAGCCCTTACCAGCAATGGAAAATAAAGAAAAGCAATTGTAAATTCTGAACACACACCTTTTCAGATTGCTGCACAATATATCTGGTGTAGAATTATTTAATGTGGTTTGGTTGTACAGTTTTTCAGTTTTGTGAAAATCTGTGGGATCAAAAGAAAGAAAAAGGCACTGTCAGGAAAGAAATGAAAGCATAGAAGAAGTAGTGGGCATGGAAAGGGGAGTAACAAGAAGTGACAATTGATCCACCAACCCAAAAGCACTGAAAGAAATTGTCTGTGATCCTAAATGCAGCAGTTTAAAGCCTGATTTCCCCCAATTTACTGGATTATCCCCCATTGGGTAAATGTGAATTTTCAGGGGAAAACATCTATATTGGTGTTGGTTGAGGGTAATGTCATGTAGCCTAGGCAAATTAAATGGGAACACAAACAGCTGCAAACACACAAAGTCTGGTGTTGACAAGCCCTATTTGCTATTGTCAGAAGCAACCCCAAATTATCTATCTATCTATCTGTCTGTCTGTCTGTCTGCCTGTCTGTCTGTCACCCACCCTTCACCCAAAAGTCCCAGGGCGGGTAACAACAGTTTTGAAACACACAATTAAAAACAGTTAAAAACAACCTAAACAACCGTTATAGTTGTGACTCCTTAAAGATAAACAAGTTTATTTACTGGGACATATGCTTGCATGAAGCAAAACCAACTTCATCAGATGCATTTTGTCCACAGAAGTGTATATCTTAATAAATGCTTTTGTTAACCTTTAAGGTGCCACAGAACTTTTTGATGTTTGTGCTGCAACAGATTAGCACAGATTCTTGTCTGAAGCTTTTAGAGGGTAGCTCTGGTTTTCCCAACAGCCTTTTGAAATTTGACTGGGCACACTTTCAAATGTTGATATCAAAGCCCCCCTCCCCCCTCCATCACAAATTCCATTTTAATCTCAAAATGGGAGAAGGAGTCTGCTGAATGGAAGTTCTGAGTACATGCACAAGCATACAACATAATGCATAAATACATATATAGCTCTGCAGTGAAGATTTATACATCCAGCAAAAGAAAAATGTGTGGCATCAAGGGACATCATTTATGTTTGTTTGTGAGATTCTGTTTTTATGATTAAAGTAGGTTACATTAGTTTTCATGATGAAATCAAACAGGACTAGAAAAGTCCTTTAGACAGTCATTAATTTTGTCAGTTATAATATAGATCATTAATTTTTCTAGACAGTCATTAATTTTGTCAGTTATAATATAGATCATTAATTTTTTTAGAATTCTGATTAAATCAAAGGGAACTTCTGGTGGCAAATGCTTAATTAGTTTATAATCCTTCCTCATACTGACATACCTGGTGATTAGCTAGCTAATCTCTAGCTTTTTTAATGAGTATTATAGAAGCATCAACAGTGATTTCCCTAGTCAAAGCTGGCTTGAGTTTTTTCAGTGGAAGCAAGGCTCCTTACCATAATTAACTGAATTTAGTTTAGACTTCAAAACAATCATTGTCTGTGAGATATAACATGTCTTGATAGAGATGATCTGCTAAGAGTATAGCCAGAGCTTATTTGTCACAATACAAGTATTGCATGTGCTGAAAATCCTAGAGTCATCAGTCACTAATATTTTTTCTAAATTGAAATCCACACGTTGGATTAGAAGTTCTTTTTCAGGCCAGATGTCAAAGGAATTTTGAGGAGTTTTGATGCTAGAACATTTCTTAGAGGCAGGGAGGGATCTCCATTGTCACTGGATTTTGCCTTCCAAATGAAAGGAGAATAAAATTCCCTGTGAAGTTTGCTTTAGGCAAATTCAGTGAAGTGTGCTTGCCTCTCTTCACTTCTTGGGAACAAATACAGATTTTGCTAGGCAGAACTCATGTAGCATGCCCCAGAATTTCTCAGCTGTTTCACCAGGATCCCTGACTCACTTTCCTTTAGATGAAATTTTGGTGGCACAGTATTCATCACAGTAATCAACAGCATTAGGTTGTGCTAGGAAAGGTGATGGAAGAAAATGAATGGAACTACTTTTGTGCTTTTGCGAATCTCAAGAGAATAGCCTGAGATTACCCTTTGGTTGGACAACTCCTGTCTTAATCCTTTCCCCACTTATTTTCAAATATATCAAGTAACTTTTCAAATCACAGCAGAAAGCAAACCTTACCCTCTGGAGTTTGAGTTGACGCAGTCCAAGGACATAAAAGGTACAGATGTTCAATGTCCACAGATTGCATTTCTTTTAAGGAGAGTAAAAGTTATAAGGTGTTATGTTTCCCCCCTGAGGAATTTCTTTTTGATCGCTATGAACCTGTGACTCAGTCCAGCAATGACAATATCTCACAGCTTAGTTCCATCTGTGACCACCTGTTTGTGAAATTTTATAAAAGCTAAATTACTTTAGGGAAGTCACTTCCCAATCTATATCTTTTACCCTACAGCTCAAGACATATTAATTTACCCAGGGAAATGGCACATCCAGTACATTTAATTGCTTAGTGCTATTCTGTAGACAATGGGACAGTTCTTAATTATATCTCATTGTACATTGCTATAATTTCACATCCCATCCCCTCTCATCTGCTTACCCCAGCATCAAATCCCAATGATATTTAGAAACCAGTAATAGGTTTTACCCGGGAAGTTGATTTTAATTAGGGGAAAACATTCAAGGGAAAAAAAATGTTGCTGAGCACTCAGGATTGTTAACCTCAACCTGTAAAAAAGTTCCAAGTGTTCCAGATTTGAAGTGCAAGCACATTCCTGTTAATCCATTGTATTTTGGAGTGGGAACTGGAAGTACAACATGAATTTTCCCGATTTAGAGATGATTAGTTAAATATGAAGTGGAATTTGCAACATAGCATTGAAACAAGACTTATTGCTTAATTTGTCTGAATCATGCCCTTTTATTATTGGGTCACATCAATTCTCTGTAAGTCACAATACCAGACAAGAACCTATTAGGATGGTCTGACCCAGACACCTGATGGAGCCTGAGGGATTCCTGAATGCGCTGGGTGATTTGGAGCTGACTGAAGGACGCCCGGTCGAAACCCTGGTGGTGGAGTGGAATAGGGAGATCACTAGGGCGATAGACCGGGTGGCCCCAAAACGTCCTCTCCCCCTGAATAGAGCTCAGACAGCACCCTGGTATACACCATGGTTGCGGGGTCTGAGACAGGAGGTGAGATGACTACAACGCCGGTGGCGGAAATCTTGCGCCAAAGATGATCGGACACTTGTTAGAGCGGCAATAGCGGCCTACCAGGTCGCAACAAAGACAGCAAAGAGGCAATTCTTTGCTGCCTCTATTGCATCGGCAGAGTGCTGTCCCAGGAGGTTGTTCCAAGTGGTCCGAAGCCTGGTCGGTCCAGTTGCTCAGGAACCCATGGAGCATTCTAAAGCCTCCTGTGACACATTTGCTAGACACTTCACCGATAAAATCAAGCACCTGAAGAGCATGATTCCGTACGCCGTGGATACAGGTAGTGGGCCAGAGTCGGCCAGTTGCATTCCGGTCTGGTGGGATTGGTTTCAGCCTCTTCCCTCTGAGGAAATGGACAAGGTGCTCTCTACTGTGAAGCCAACCACTTGTTTGCTTGATCCTTGCCCTTCGTGGCTCATTATGAGCTGCAAAGAGAGTCTGGGCGAAGGGATCAAGGCAGTGGTAAATGCATCCTTGGAAGAGGGTGCAATGCCACTAGCCCTCAAGGAGGCAGTGATAAAGCCCATCTTGAAAAAGTCCTCCTTGGATCCCCAAGAGCTGAATAACTTTCGCCCGGTCTCCAATTTACCATTCTTGGGCAAGGTGATTGAGCGAGTGGTGGCCAAACAGTTACAGACACACTTGGATGAAGCAGATTATTTAGATCCTTTCCAATCAGACTTCAGGACTGGACATGGAACTGAAACAGCCTTGGTCGCTCTGGTGGATGATACGAGGAGGGCGCTGGATAGGGGAGAATACACATTCCTCGTCCTCCTGGATCTCTCAGAGGCTTTCGATACCATTGACCACGGTATCCTTTTAAACTGCCTGGAGGGATTAGGAATAGGGGGCACTGTTTTATGGTGGTTCCGTTCCTATCTCTCAGACAGACATCAATGGGTGACAGTGGGGGATGAGGTTTCAGACCCTTGGCCTCTCAATTGTGGAGTGCCACAGGGTTCTATCCTCTCCCCCATGCTATTCAACATCAATGTGAAACCGCTGGGAGCCATCATCAGGAGTTTTGGGCTGCAGTGTCACCAATATGCGGATGGCACCCAGCTCTATCTCTCATTTAAGTCCTCGCCAGAGTTGGCTGTGAATACCTTGTCCAAGTGCCTGGAGTCCGTAAGTGGATGGATGGGAGAGAACAGGCTGAAGCTAAACCCCGACAAGACCGAGGTGTTGCTTGTGGGTGATAAGGGAAGGTTGGGAGATTTAGACTTGGTGCTTAATGGGGTGAGATTACCCCTGAAGGACCAGGTCCGCAGCCTAGGGGTCATTCTTGACTCCCAGCTATCCATGGAGGCTCAGGTCTCGGCAGTGAGCCGGGCAGCTTGGTATCAATTACATCTGATACAGAGGCTGCGACCCTACCTTCCTGTGTATCTGCTCCCATGAGTGATACATGCCCTGGTCTCCTCTTGCTTAGACTACTGTAATGCGCTCTACGTGGGGTTACCCTTGAAAATGGTCCGGAAATTGCAGCTGGTACAGAATGTGGCGGCACGCTTGATAAAGCATAGCCGTCGCTGGGATCATATTACTCCAGTGTTGGTAGACCTACACTGGCTACCAGTTGTTTATCGGGCCCAATTCAAGGTGTTGGTGTTGACCTTTAAAACCCTATACGGTTTTGGCCCAGTTTATCTGAAGGAATGCCTCCAGTATCACCAATTATGCCGCCTGACAAGATCAGCCTCACAAGACCTTCTCTCGGTCCCACCAGTCAAAACAGCTAGGCTGGTGCGGACCAGAGAGAGGGCATTTTCGATTGTGGCCCCCACCCTCTGGAATTCACTTCCTTTTGACCTTCAACATGCCTCCTCCCTGATGGGTTTTCACCGAGCCTTAAAGACCTGGCTATTCAGACAGGTCTATAGGATCTCTGGGGTGGATTAGTTTTTATGCTGTATTAACTGAAGGATGATTTTAGATTAATTGATGATTGTGGTTTTGATTTGTATATTGTATTTTATAGTATTGTACGTCATCTAGAGTGTCCGTTCATTCGGAGAGATAGGCGACTAACAAATAAAATTTTCTTTCTTCTTCTTCAGGCTTGAAAATGGCTAGCTCCAATTGATTCAGAAAAAGTTGACAAGAACTCAAAAAATCATGCTTGTGTTCATCATCTCTCATGTATTTCCACTGTTTTCTGTCCCACACCATTTCTCACACAAGAGATGGCTAACCTGTGACCCTCCAGATGTTGCCCAAGACAGCATGGCCAAAAGTCAGAAATGGTTAGAGTTGTCATCCAGCAACCTCTGGAAGACCACAGGATTCCTACCCTGCCTTGGGATTAAGAAGGGGGCAACAGCTATTTCCTCACACAAAAATGAAGGCAGACTAAAATACTGATTATATGGATCAAAAAATCTCCACCCTTGCTTATTTATTAATTGCTTTCTTTAAATACATATTTACTATCTTTCTGCTGTAGTTCCTAAGCCACAGTGCGCAACCAGCAAATTACAGTTCATGGAAGTCTAGATATTGAGGAGCAAGCAAGGAAAAGAAGTGACTCACAAGTATGTGTGTAGTCTGTCTTAGTAATGCTCATACATACTAATGAGCTAGATGGACCAATGGTCTGACTTGGTATAAGGCAGCTTCCTATGTTCCCATGTTCCGTTTTCCTCCATATTCTTTTACATAGCTGGGGATTTGTCTCTTGCTTTTCCTTACCTTAAAATAATGAAGAAGCGACCCTCTGGTGCATACTCTTCCTTCCTCCTTTTTTAAAGCTTTGGAGCTTCATGCTGGCCTTTCCTTTCCAGTGCTTGTATCCTCAAACAGGCTTGGAATCCAGTGCTTGTGTACTCCAACAGAAAATGTATGGTTTTGTTTTTGTTAAAAAGCAGAGCAATGCAGGATTTCTTTTTTAAAAAATGCTTAGCTGAGACTTTAAAAAATTCTGGGGGTTGCTGCTGCTGACAGAGAGGGGGAGGTGTGATGCACAAAGAGTTCGGCATGCTGCTGCCCATGGTGGCAGGAATGCCATATTGGCTCTGCTGCACTGAACCAAGCTCCCCTGATACCTCTACCTCTCAGTCAGTCAGCAGCAGCAACCTGCAATGTTGGGAAAATGGGAGAGCAATGCAGCCCCATTGGCCCGGCCTCCAAGAGGTCTTCTGTATCTTTAAAAGTTGTGCAGGGGGAAGGGAGAATTCTACCTTGCGGTTTTTCTCATTACAATGTTGCAAGAACACCTGCCTTGGCTGACTTTCTCTTCTCCTAAAGATACAGGATCAGTCTCAGGCCATGAACCTGGCAACCCTATGCACACACCAGGCAAACCTAGGTTTTTCAGTCCCCTTTAACTTCCTCCCCACCTTTTATAGGTGAATATGCCTTCTAAGTACATTCCATGGTGTTGGGGGTGGAGGGGCAGGAGTATTGATACTTAATTTAAGAAGCCTATTGCCTAGAAAATTATAATTAAAAAAGACCCCAGAATCTGAGTAGAGTATAGCTTTGGGTGATCCTGTCTGCAGCTCTGTGGGTCAGCACATAGAAATCTTGGCCTTGCCACTTAAGATTCAGATCAGTTCCATCTGTGCAACAGAGATGTGTGTGCAACTACCCCCCCAAACCCCACTTTTGTATAATGAGAAGATGAAATCTTGCACCAAAATGAGAGCAAGGCAATGGCTTTTATATTTCCTACTACAGTATAGTAGGTGGAGAAACACAGAGCTTCAATACACAGCAGCTCAGAACCTCAATCACTTAAAAGTGAGAGCACTGAGCAGAGCAGAAGCAGTAAATCTAATTCCAGGGGAATTTATTTCTAGATATTCTTATAAGTGCTGCTTTACTTGTGTGTACATTTAGGATGGACTGCAGCATTGTTGATGTTGTTTCTATATATATATATATATATATATATATATATACATACTCTATTTTCCCTCAGGAGCCTTCCAGATGGCTTACAAAGGTCATTAAAAACCACATTAGCCATAATGAAACGAACAGATTAGACAAAAGTTAAAACTTAAAAGAGCAACATAGGCTAAAAAGCAGAGAGAAAATAAAATCTAGTTGGTGTATTAAAAACTGAAAACAGGATAGACTTTGCATGAAGGTGGGTACAATACATAAAGAAGAAGTCAGGCAGGTTGACCAGAGGAGAAAACCTCACACCTGAATGTATGCACGTGTATGGCATGCACCTTCATAGAGGTTTATTAAGGTTAACAGGGATGCAATACGATTTCCCTTTTAAATATGCCTTTATTATTTCATTACAACAACTTCCATTGGAGTGTCTCACAAGAGCATTTAATTTGGATTTAATGTGATAGGTTCTGTTTATTAATTAAACATCAAATGATTATTAAAACATACTGAGATTTAACAGCTTTGTCTAAATATGCGGCTGGCTACACACATAATTAGCTAGGAAATAATGAGCATGTTATGCTGTTATATTTTATATATTAAAAGTGCAAGAGTGTTTAATTGTGAAAATGAAGTACACAGAGGTTTCCCAAAATTACCTATTAGCAAAGAAATTAGATGCATAATATTAGAAATCTCAATTTCAAAATTATATATATACATACACACACACACACATCTGTATGCAACACTCTGAGAGGCAGGAGCAAGGAATTATGGGCAAATTAAGGAAAGTGGCAGTTATGGGAACTCTGGGGAAAAGTGACCACATTATACTAGAGTTATTGATTTTAAAGAAAGCAAAATCTGAGAGTAGCCATATGTGTACCTTGGACTTCAAGAAAGATGGTTTTAATAAACTCAGAACAATAGTAAGGTTCTGTGGCAAGTAACCCTAATAAGAAAAGGAATCCAAGGTGGATGGGACTTTCTAAAAGAGGAAATTCTAAAGGCGCAATTGCAAACAATTCCATCAAGGAAACAAGGGGGAAGACAGAAGAAGAAGCCAACGTAGCTTCACAGAAAGCTTAGAGATGACCTGAAAACAAAAAAGGACACATACAGGAAGTTGAAAGAAGGCCAAGCCACAAAGGAAGAATACAGACAGGTATCATGGAATTGCAGGGATGGTGTCAGGAAGGCTAAAGCTGAGAATGAGATGAGATTAGCAAGAGATGCCAAAAGCAACAAAAGAACTTCCTTTTGTTATAAAAAACAAAGAAAAGAAATGTTGAAACAGCTACTCAGTGAGGATGGCAAAATGATAATGGATGTCAAAGAAAAGGCAAAAGTGCTAAATTCCTCCTTTGACTTAGTCTTCTCTCAAAAGAGGGTCTATGATCCTCCTGGAAAAAGTGAAATTGAAGGGGCAGGATTGCAGTTTGAGATTGCTAGACAAATGGTCAAAGAATACCTAATCACTTTGAATGAGTTCAAATCTCCAGGGCCCGATAAACTGCATCCTGGAGTATTGAAGGAACTGGCTGAAGAACTCTCAGAGCCACTGTCTATTATCTTTGCAAAATCGTGGTGAATGGGTGAAGTGCCAGATGACCCGAGGAGGGATAATGCTGTCCCTATCTTCAAAAAGGGCAGAAAGGAGGAACCAGGGAACTACAGATCAGTTAGTCCCTGGGAAAATTCTGCAGCAGATTATAAAGTGGTAAGCCTTTAAGCACCTTGAAAACAATGCAATGATTACTAGAAGGCAACATGGATTTATCAAAAACAAATCCTGCCAGACTAATTTTATCTTATTTTTTGATGGGTAACCTCCCTGGTAGACTGTGGGAATGCTGTGGATATCATATATCTTGACTTTAGCAAAGCTTTTCACAAAGTGCCCCATGATATTCTGGAACAAGTATTAGGTGGATCCACAGTTGGCTCCAGAATCGTACTCAAAGAGCACTTATCAATGGTTCCTTCTCACATGGGGGAAAATAACGAGTGGGGTAACATAGGGCTCGGTCCTGGGTCCAGTGCTCTTCAACATTTTTATTAATTACTTGGAGGAGGAGGTACAGGGAATGCTTATCAAATTTGCAGATGATACAAAATTGGGAGGAGTAGGTAATAGCTTGGAAGATAGAAACAAAATTAATAAGTTGGAACATTAGGCTGAAGACAACAGAATGAAATTTAACAGGAATAAGTGCAAAGGCATTGGCAACCCATCCACTAAGATGAATGCTATATAGTCACCATATATTATGGTCTACCAGGTGGTTGACAAATCCCTGTTTTTGCAATCCCAGCCAGGCAACAAACAGCCCATTTTAACCATGTTGTCAGAAGTATGTTTCATTCATTTCAAAGGGATCTATTCTAAATAAGTATATTTAGGATTTGCAGCCAAAACAAGAAGATTGTTATTAATGGCAAGTGGACTGCATTCAGCTTGGTGGGTCACAAGTTAGGCAAGCCTGCCCAAGACTCATGGCAGGACTGTAACCCACTCCTGCTAACCAAGATTTGTGTCCAGCTGCTGTGGCTTTGCTGCTTGAACCTATCTATGGTTGACTTAACTTCTTTGCAGTTATTAACTTTTTTACACATGCAAGAACCTTTTATAGTTCTCTCATAGCTGCATAGCTGCCCTCCCCAGTTCCAGCCTTCTTCTGATTTCTCGACGATTGTCTAAGGTATTGAGAAAAGGAGAGTGTAAAGTCATCATATAGGCCAGAGATCAACATAAAGGGAGACATGAGGGTTTCACCCTCCCTTCCTTCTTTTGCTACACTAAAAAAAAACAGTCTAAAAGCACTGTGAAAAATTCTGCTTTCAACTTGTGGGAAGAGAGTGCTGATATCTGTGACTGAAACATTGAAGGCCACATTGTTCTGCATAGCAAGCTTGAAAAAATAACACTCCCCTTCTTCCTTTGTCCCACTTCAGAATGCAATGATCTGTAAAGCACCTCATAGCCAAATTCTAACTTAGGGCACCCAATATCTAGTGGACTTTGAGACCCATGGGGAACCAGTTTCTGATGGCAATAAAGGCAGGCACTGCCACCATAATCAGAGAATTCCATGACTACTTTTCATGTGCAAAACTGCACATGGCTAGAGGGTATGGAATCTCAAAAAGTTTAGAATGTGTTGTATTTGTTATGTGTTAGTCTGTCTGAAACCTTTTAATTCTATTTTTCACCAATGATGGGAATATTTAGTCACAAGTGCAAAGCAGCTAAACTTTTAGTTGACTAGAATTTTTGTTTTGGGGTTTTGAGCCATAGTCTCACCTGTGGCCATGAAAATATTTTATTGTTATGTTTTCTTTCCTACAGTAAATATTTTATTTTTATGTTTTTCTAAGGAAGCACTTTTTTAAAAAAAGAAATGTTTTATTTTTAGTTTTTCTTTTTTGTGTTTATCACAGAAGATTTTTTAAATGCATTTTGACTGGATCCTAACAGATCCCTGGTATGAAGCGAGTACCAAAGCTTTGGTTAACCTGCTCTGGGACCAGGGTACAGATCCATATCTGGCATGCCATTTTCCTAGAATGAGGCTCGCTTCATTCTCTTCCAACTACAGAAGGTGACTACTTTGGTCATCATCCTGCCACCTCTCATCATACTGCAGTAGACACCAATATGTCTTTTGGCAAGATGTCTCAAGGCAATGATATCGTGCAAGCTTACAACCTTTTACCACAGTCACTTGGGGGGAGGGGGTTGATTCTTCTCTCATTATTCAAGTTTTTCTGGGTAGTATCAGCAAACCATAAACAGTTCAGTGAAGCTTCCACTAAACATAACCATCTGGTCTCCAGGGGACGAACTTTGTACAAGCCACCCTGCAGTATGTTTCAAGAATTGTTTTATTCCACCATTGGTAGATATTTATTATATTCTTGAATGTAATTGATACTCATGCATTGTGCTTTAAGGAATTCATTATCGAACCATTGCTATCTTTCATTACATAATCCAAGAGTTATAGAATTGGATTTTGCTTTTCAAATCCTAAGAAAAGGGATGTTCTTTGGTTTTCTTAACAAAGTATTGAAGAATGGTTTTAGCATTGGCCTATGTGGGTAAAGAATGTTTGTATATGACAACCAGTTGTCAGTATAAGCTTGTCAAATACGTTTACCATGTATGTCAGCATGTGCTTGTCAATAGGAGTCAACGGCATGATCGCTTTTGCTAGCTGGTGCTTTTGCAATGTTTCAGCTAGTTATTGTATGAAATCTTGAACCTGTTGCATTGCTATATAAGCTCTCTGATTTTCTCACCCTAGATTTCAGAAACACTTAGAAATAGTTAAGCAAATGGGAGAACAAGCCACGTTACAGGTAAAGCATAAATGCCATAATATCAGCAATATTCCAGCTAAAATTAGAAATATAGGCACACATAAATTGTGGGACCTCTGCTGAGTTGAAGTGAAAATGCCATGGGAGTTCTCTTAACTATAACCCATCCCATTGTGATGGTTCTGATATTTCACATTGGCTGTTATCATTATGATTGTCATGCTAAGATGGGTGGATAAAGTCCCAAATGGCACAGTTACACAAGATGTAAGTAAGCATAAGAGTCAATGGTGGAACAGAGGAGTCTAAGGTGTGCAAAGACATCTGTATAAGTATATTCAGATGTTTTTCAGAGGGGGGAGTTGTTACAAGTGCTCGGCTAATCCCCACTTTGGTTCATTGGGTGTTGAAGGGGGCAAGGCCCTAGAGTCTTCTGAATTATAATTTCCACCCCACACCCCCTGTTTTATGGCTCATTGTGCATTCCTGAGGTACTGTGAAAGAAGACAGCAGCAAGGGCATTCTGTTAGTAACTAGAATAACAAAAAGAAACTAAAATAACTTATCTTCTTCCTTGGCAGGCTTCCCTCAAGCTTAGCAGTACGATCCCATTGTTTAAAAGACAGCATAAGAAAATAGCATGAGTTTTTTTTCTCCTGAGCATTAGCAAGACACACACACACACACATTTGATATCACCTCACACCGAGACCCCACCTTTTCACATTGATTAGTAAGAGGGAAAGTGTATATAAAAAGCAGGGCTTGAGACCTAGGCAGGCAGCGATGGCAATCTGAGCTCCAACATGTGTAACTCTTAAGGAAAACAACATGGGACTGCAGGCCACAGAACAGGAAGGGAGTCTGGGTCTCAGTGCAAGCCCTGGGGCAAACAGATTCCTTCATGCTTTCTGGCTGGAGCTCCTTCACACCAGTTCAGCTATATTCCACTGCCCACTCCTAGGATAGGTAATCTCTGCTGTCTGTCATTTCTTATAGCAATAGGGACCTTATATTTCTTTAGTTTAAAGTTAGGAATGGGTTGGGATATTAATGATTAATGCTGCCATGCACATAGTAATTTTGTAATGCTATTCTCTTTTCTTCACCAAATCCTTTAGGATGAATAAAATAGAATGTGATATTGTGTGAAGCTAGTATTCTAGCTAGCTTCAGAGAAGTGACCTGATGGGAAACTTTTATACACAAACAATAAGCAAAATATATTCTTTTATAAAGCTATAAAGGTTTATGATATTTTCATAGTTTAGTAGCCAGCCAGAATCTTTTTCTTTTCAGAGCTGTCTTCCCTGACTGTGCTAATATGTATGGTACAGCTTGAACTCTATAAGATAACACTGAACAGACATTGAACATCCCTTTACTTTCCAAGATGTAGGAAGGATTGCATTAATTGAAATGCTTAGCTCATAGCAAAAATGTACTGGTATGTGAAGTGCTGAACATTGCCAAATTTACTAGAACATAATGCAATGCCAATGCAATGCTTATGAAGTGCCTATGCAATGCTGATGCAATGTTGATGCAATGCTGATGTAATGTTCATGTAATGCTCATGTAATACCTATGTAATACTGATGTGTAGCTCCCTGATTGGGGAATTGCTAATGTCATTGTCCTGGAATGTATAAAAACCCCAGGCACACAGTGCCATGTTGCAGCTCTCCGCCAACATCATGGGAGATTGACTGTGCACACATAACCATTAAAGGCCTAACTTTGCTGCAAGCATGTGTCTTCAATTTCATCTAGGACCCCCAGTCCAATGAATCCCAAAATTCCCCATCATATACTAGGATAAAGTGTGCATAAAATGCATATATTGCTCATGTATTTATTGATTTAACTAAAACAATTTATACACAACTTCACATTTCAACAACCCATAAGCAGTATACAGTCTGAACAACAAAAAATACATATCATTAAACCATTTATAAAACACAACCTAAAATCAGTAAAGCAGCAATAAAAAAACATAGACATAAATTCAGAGGATTCAAACATATAAACCAGGGACCAATCTTATGGGAAAGCAAAAACAATATACAAAAATGCATTATATTAGGGGAAATAGCTTTGCAAAAATGCATGTATTAGGTAAAATTCCATATAAACATGTTGTATTAGGAGAAATTCACTGATGAATTTTCATGAGAATTTTTAAACAAAATTGCAAACTGATGTGGAAATGTAGGGAACTGAATTTTAAAAAATTGAAAAATGAGAAACTGAGAGAAATGGACAGATTTGCAAATCCCTAATTTTAATTTACTTATACCTATCTACATATATAAAATCCTGTTCTTGGATCCATCCATCTCTTGAAGGACAATCTACAAAGCTATGCAGATAAAATGGAGAGGTATGAAAGGAAAGGCTGGATCAGTTCTCAATAACCCCAACTGGGCAAAATAAAATATTTGGTCTGAAGTACAGAGCACAGTTGAACAGAAGAAAAACTTGTCTCTTCTTTCAAATGCTGGGATCACCAGTGGAGGAGCAAATGCAATCTCCCCTTTGGTACTTTCCCCCAAATAAGTGAAGGGTTCCAGTTCATTCCTTTTGGGGAAAGCACTGCCCTTATTTATTTATTTATTTATTTATTTCATTTGTATACTGCCCCATAGCCGAAGCTCTCTGGGCAGTTTACAACAATTAAAAACATTAAAAACAAATATACAAATATACACATTTAAAAACAATTTAAAACATGCTAACATGCCTGGGAGAAGAGGAAAGTCTTGACCTGGTGCCGAAAAGATAAGTGTTGGCACCAGGCGCACCTAGTCAGGGAGATCATTCTATAATTTGGAGGCCACCACTGAAAAGGCCCTCTCTCTTGTTGCTAGACTCCCAGCTTACCTCGGAGTAGGCACCTGGAGGAGGGCCTTAGATGTTGAGCATAGTCTATGGGTGGGTTTGTGTCAGGAGAGGCGTTCCATCAGGTATTGTGGTCCCAAGCCATGTAAGGCTTTATAGGTTAAAACCAGCACCTTGAATTGAGCTCGGAAACATACAGGCAGCCAATGCAAACGGGCCAGAATAGGCTTTATATGTTCGGACCATCTGGTACCTGTTACCGATTTGGCCGCTGCATTTTGCACAAGCTGCAGTTTCCAAACCATCTTCAAGGGTAGCCCCACATAGAGTGTATTGCAGTAATCTAACTTGGAGGTTACCAGAGCATGGACAACTGAAGCCAGGTTATCCCTGTCCAGATAGGGGTGTAGCTGGGCCACCAACCAAAGTTGGTAGAAGGCATTCCATGCTACTGAAGTTACCTGAGCCTCAAGTGACAGAGATGGTTCTAGGAGAACCCCCAAGCTATGAACCTGCTCCTTCAGGGGGAGTTCAACCCCATCCAGGACAGGTTGAACATCCACCATCTGTTCAGATGAACCACCCACTAACAGCATCTCAGTCTTTTCCGGATTGAGCCTCAGTTTATTAGCCCTCATCTAGTCCATTGTCACAGCCAGACACTGGTTCAGCACATTGGCAGCCTCACCTGAAGAAGATGAAAAGGAGAAATAGAGCTGTGTGTCATCAGCATACTGATGGCAGTGCACTCCGAAGCTCTGGCTGACCGCACCCAACAGTTTCATGTAGATGTTGAACAGTATGGGGGACAGAGCTGACCACTGTGGAACACCATACTGGAGAGTCCAGGGTGCCGAGCAATGTTCCCCAAGCACCACCTTCTGGAGCCAACCCACCAAGTAGGAGCGGAACCACTGCCATGCAGTCCCTCCCACTCCCAACTCAGCCAGTCTTCCCAGAAGGATACCATGGTCGATGGTATCGAAAGCCGCTAAGTCTACTGGTACAATGTGTCTCTATGCAATATGCAGATCTTCCCATCATGTACACTCCTTAATAGCCAAAAAATGAAAGCACACACACTCACACATTTGCAAATTTGTCAGTTTTGCTAATCAGAATTGGGAACGTTTGTGCATATTATTTGTTTTAACAAAACAATTCATATGTGATGAAGGACAACTGCTGCCAGAATCAAAACATTTTCATTTTGTTCATAGTGGTCAAAACATAGATATGAAGTTTTTTTTTTAGCTGACTCTGTGATCATAAAGTATTTTAATATTTGTTTTCAGCAGCAAGCTGTCAATTAATTAAACAATCTCTCCAAATAAGGAGATTTAACTGCTTTATCAATACAACACTGCAGGTCAAAGCCAACAATACCATGAAAAGTATTAAACTAAATCTCATTTAATATGTGTCCTGCATACTAATCAGGAACAGTAATTAAGAGATTAAATGAATGCTGCAGTCTGTGGCATTTTGCTTTCCTCTCCCCCCCCCAGTATATTTTAGCTGGTAAGAAGAATGTTCATGAAATGATGTGATGCAATGAACAGATGCCTGGATCCAGCTAGGGTCTAGTTGTATGAATGAAGAACAAGACATTCATGTGCATAACTGTACCTGGATAGTGAATCACATGCACAAAAGGGTCATGGAATCTTAGCCCAGTAAACAAAACTAGAATCCTTCCAATCAGCTGTTTTGGTGAGAAAGCTACATTTATTTGCCTGCTGGTTCTGCTTCACTACCCAGCAGAAAAAATGAAGGGATTCCACATTTGTTTACATGCTGCAGACAAGAATATTACTATGTATGTTTTGACAGAATGGGGACAGAATCTGATTTCCCAAGTGTGTTGTTTTTTTCATTCAGGGAACAAGTTCAACTTAGCCATGAATATCACTTGGGGAGGGGGGCATTATTATATGCAGCCTAATCAATGTTTCTTGTTTGTTTTTGCTGTAGTAACATTAAGGATAGCAACATTTGTTATCTTTCTACTGTGCTTTGCAGAGAGTAATTCTTATGTGATTTTTGTTGTGCCTATTAGTCTCTGGAACTGTTTTTTTAAAGTTATGTTCAGAATTTTATTTGTGTTCTAAATTCTGTTATTTGTATGTTTCTATGGATGAAATCACTAAATATATACATCCAAAACAACAATAGAACAATTACACGTTGTAAATCTTCATGAGAACTTAGAAAGTAGGAAGATACCTTGTACCAAGTCAGACCATTGGTCCATCTAGTTCAGTATTTTCCACCCTAACTGGCAGTAGTTCTCCATGGTTTCAGACAGGGGTCTCTTCCAGCCCTACCTGGAGATTCAGAGGATTGAATCTGGTACCTTTTGCATGTAAAACAAATAAGGCTCTGTCAAGAACACCTGGTTTGTTAAGGTTGTCAACTAAAATGGTTCTGTGGCAAGGAATTGGTTGGGGAACATCTTGCCTGCCCTAGGGCCTCTAGAAGGCCATGAGACTGTCAATTCCCACAGCTGAATCCAATTAATTAGGCAATGAGTAAGAACACCTGCTAGACTGGTACCTCAAGGCGACAAGCCTGGAAAGGTTGGAGATGTGTGCGACTATTAAGCATAAAAACTCTAGAAGATTTCATCATCAGAAAGCCATCTGATTGTCTAATTAATTCTTCGATGTTGCTGGGCTTTTCTCCATACATGTAGAACTAAGAGTCTGTGTCTTTGTTCCCCAATGTTCCTTAGTGCTACCTGATGTTGGGGTTCCATCTTCCCTCTGCTATCTAGGTTATACATCTCTGGGGAGATGTGGAACCGTGAATTTACTCTATCTTCCTATAATGTGTGAGTATAGATTAGGCTAGATAGATTTGTTATTTTTTTTGTTGTGGCTTGAACTCTCTGTATTTTGCATTTATATTTTATTCTAATAAAGCTACCTCTTATTTATCAGTGTGTGTTCATTGTAAGGGAAATTTGGCTCTGAATCCAGCACCTTGGCCATTTGGCCACAGACTACCATATAGTTGGGTATTTTGCCTTAAGACTCCAAGACAATGAGTGTACCCTTGGCTTGTGTTTCTTGGAATCCTTTGCAGGTCTATTTCTCACACTTTGGGTTTCCCCTTGGCCCAGAGTGGATGACTAGGACTAAGGGGTGGTGGCAGTCTGCCTACCTTACAGGGATGGCGTTGGTTTAATTCAGCCCTGGTAAGGGAGGCACGAGTTGTGCCTGGCTGGGATCAATTGCCCTGAGTGTGGAAGTTGACCCCCTGGTGAGAATTCTTTACAGGTGCATCTACATGGGAGCATTTCTTTGTAGGAAATACACTTCTTTTACCTTGGCTTTTCATTTGCATCATCTGCAGTTCCTTCTCAAAAGTTAGCTGGTAATCGCTTCTTCCCATTCACACAAGCAGCCATTCCTCTGGGGAGGATTACCCTCACTTTTTTCTTGTGGCCCTGCCCTCTAATTAAACATTTGCACTCCCTCTAGTTGCTAAGGTTGACCCAGCATGCTCAGTCTATTCTACAGCTACAGTAGGTTCCTTAAAAAAATCCCAGAAGTGTGAATATCTGTGTTTTCAGTGGTACAATACTGCTGAAATACAACTTTGTTTGAGCAGTGTTATGCTTTTGTGCATAAGTTAGGGGGGAAAGAACATAAAGGCAACATTTGCAGCAACATAAAAAAGGACATCAGGATGGAGGAGAGCAACCAGAATTTGCATAAAATGAATGAAGGGAGAAAGAGGGAGAGGGCATGGGGAGGGGAACAACTGACACACCCTCCTAAAAGCATCGGAGCAAAGCATTTGCAAGCACTAGAGACAGGGAGTGAGAACTTTTTTTCCTTCCCTTTTTTGTATTATCAGATTATGGATTGGGTTAGTACGGATTTACAAGGGGGAAACTGCATGATAGCTTCTGTTTGCTGGTAACATCATATGAACCATGCAAACTTAAAGGAGATGTGAGCAGCACCAAAAACACATTAAACCACTGTGTAGATGATCCCATACTCAACCTTGGAACTATGACTATTTGGGGTGTGATGCTATGCTTTCTTCCTGTGTTTTTTTTGGGGGGGGATTAAAAGGGGAAACTGCTATTTAAGGCTTAATAGGGAAAATCAATTGGAAGAGGAGCCTCAAGATGATGAATCGAGTCACTACTTACCCTGATTTTTAAAACAATGTGCTGTTAACCCAGAATAACCTCAATGACATTTCAAGGTTTTTTTTGGGGGGGTCACATCAAGGTTTGAAGTCTGCTCTAGGATATATTGAAAGCTGTCAGTGTAATCTTATGCATACCCGAGTTCAATGGAGCTCACTTCCAAGAAACTGTGTATAGGACTGCAATTGCAAAAACAACAGCATATTTTAAGACAACTTATTTAGAACTCAAACATATCAGTGCCTCTGAGAAAATAATCGCATGTGGGTTTGAAACATGGATGGAGTCGACTCACTGCCATCACCTCCATCACACACAGAATGACACCCCAGGATTCCAGATTAGCTCCTGTGAATGACAGCTGTCTGACCTGCAATGTTCTATAAGCTCCCCACGCATCTGTGTCAAATCTCAAATGTGCAAACAGACAGCAGGCATAATATACAGCTCTCTCTTCCTAAATAATTTTGCCCCAAAGGTGAATTTCAGCATCTCCCTGCTCAGGTGAAATGACTACAGACATTTTGAAGGGAAGGATATACTTTTTGTTGGTTGTTTGGCTGGTTACAAAATTAGATACCCCCCGCCCACAATAGAAATGTTGTATTTCTCTCTAAAATTCTCATTCATACTTTATGCATTTGTTTCATAGTTTCATATCATAGAATTATTACAATTATCATTAGTATTAGTCACCTAATGCTGAAGTCTTAAGGTAACATATAATAAAGACAATTAAAACAGGCCAGTATAAACAATAAAACTATAAAAAGAACAAATCTAATCACAACCAGCCAAACAGACAAACACACACCCCAGCAACCCAAAATAACATTAAAAGTGTGATGTTGCTGAAGAGTATAAAGTAAACTGTGTGCTAGTCTGATGAATTCACTGATCTTTGAACATTTCTGACGTGAGATCACTGATAGCACCACCTACCGGCCTTTGTAATAGATCTCATATCAGGAGACACAGATCACCATCAATACTGAATGCAAAACTTAGCAACAACAATTAAACATATTCTCTCTTTATAAATGTAATTCAGTGTAATGTAACTGAGGAAAATGTATCTCAACATGTTAGCAGTCCTGTGAAAAATGAGATCTTTGTAAAAGTAGACACTGCTTGTGACTGGCTTGATCTGCAGGCCATGTTAATTTTACGGATCTGGAACTGCATAAAGAATAGAAAGTGGAGAGTAGTGGGGGATGTAAGGAGTGGGGTTCCTCAATGACTTGTGTTGGGACTGTGCTTTTAAACTTCATAATAAAACTTGATCTGCAGGGTGAACTCTAAGGTGCCCAAGTTTGAGGATGACACCATGCTATTTGGATAGAGGGTGGTTAAACAAAAAGGGATTGTGCAGAGCTCCAAAAAGATCTCTCCAAACTGGAGGTGTAGGGAATAACATGGCAGAGTGAAAGTGTAAAGTGATGCACACTGGGCAAAAAAAAAAATCCTAATTTCACATATACACTGATGGTATCTGAGCTGGTGATGACTGACCAGGAAAATGATCTTGGGGTGGTAGTATATAGTTCTATGAAAATGGTGACCCAGTGTGTGGCAGCTGTGAAAAAGCAATAGTTCATGTTTGGGATCATTAGGAAAAAGACTGAAAACAAAGCTCCCAATATGAAAATGCCTTTAGAAAACATCTGTGATGTGACTATACCTGTGTACAGTTTTGGTTGCTGCTTCTCAAAATGGATATTGTTGAATTGGAAAGGGTGCAGAAAAGAATAGCCAAAATGATCAGGGAGAATGTTTCCTTAATTAAGGGGGAAAAGGTGAGAAAGGGGGACACAATTCAGGCATATAAAACACTTGATGGTGTGAAGTCTGCTTCATGCAAGACTTTGGGGAAAGCCATGACTGGCCAAACCAGATGTAAACACAGGCCACATTCACACCACATATTTATTCTACTATTATTGAACTTTATTTACTATTATTGCATGGCTTTCCCCAAAGTATGTGGAAGTATCGTTTGTGAAAAGTGCTGTTAGGAGAACCCTATCCCCCTCACAGAAGTACAATCCCAGAGTGGTTTAACAGTCAGTCCCTCTTCCCAGAGAACTCTGGGAATTGTAGTTCTTGGGGAGAACAGGGGTCTCCTAACAACTCTCAGCACCCTTCACAAACTACACTTCCCAGGATTCTTTGGGGAAAGCCATGACTGTTCAAAGTGGAATAAATGTGTGGTGTAAATGTGGCCATAGTCTGGCCAGAAATGACTTGGCATGTCAGTGATCATTTATGCTGCCATCACCTTCTTTACTGCCATACAAAGATCATAGAAAGCCCAGAAAGAGGAGGCAGAAGCTACTAAAAGGAGACTAGTCTCCAAAGGGAGGCTGCTGATTGGTGAAGGCACCATCTGGTTTCAGAGCTGGGTCCTGTGGCTGAAATTTGCAAAGCAACGGGAAGGTCTTCCAGTTCCTAGCAAAGGGCTAGCCAGGAACTAAGGAGTAGGAGATGCACTGTACTGCAGGCTGGGGAAATATCTGCAGACACCCTTTAAAGATCAAGTTGAAGTGCTTTATGTAAAGTCAGCTGAAGCTGTTAAATAATTGATAGGGCAGGTGGCTGTGAGGAGCTGGGCTTGTGACTCCATATCAAAAGTGGGAAACCCTTTTGAGCCTGAGAGTTGCATTTCCTGATGGGATATTCTTCTGGGTGCTGCATGCCAGTGGTGGGCAGGGTCAGAAGCAAATGTGGGTAGGTCAATTGATGCTATCCTTATCTTTGTACAGTAGGCTACACCGTGGTCATGCAAAAGTCAGAAGTACCTACACATGCATGTCCCTGTCCATTCAGACTAGCAAGAGATATCATCATAGTGCAGGGATATATCCATCCCAAGCAAAAACTCTGAAAGAAGACATGGAGCTGAGGCAGTGCAGGGTGTGGCTTGGGGAGAAGGGGTGTGGTCTGGGAAAAGTTTCTGAGGGCCAGATAGAGAGGCCTGGAGGGCCACATCTGAGCCTCAAAGCTTGAGGTCCCTCTCCCCTGTTCTTGATATTGAGCAATAAGTTCCTAAGCACTCTAGATTAAATGGGGAGAGGGCTGGGCTCTGAGGACATAGCCTCAGCATTACACACTCGGGTTGCCAAGCTCAGGGCCTGAGACTGATCCTGTATCTTTAGGAGAAGAGAAAGTCAGGCAAGTGCAGGTGTTCTTGCAACTCTGTAATGGGAAAAACCACAAGGTGGAATTTTTCCTTCCCCCTGCACAACTTCTAAAGATACAGAAGACCTCTTGGTTGCCAGGCCCGGCCTCTAAGAGGTCTTCCGTATCTTTAAAACTTGTGGAGGGAGAAGGGAGAATTCCACCATGTGGTTTTTCCCATTACGGTGTTGCAAGAACACCTGCACTTGGCTGACCTTCTCTTCTAAAGTTACAGGATCAGTCTCAGGCCCTGAACCTGGCAACCCTACACTGGGAGTTTTATGACAAACCCAAAGAAGTATTTCTTCATAATTAGAACAATGACCATCAACTGAGATGGCTTTAAAAGTTTAGGCAATTCATGGTATATATCGTATAAGGCTATCAACGGCTATTAGTCACAATGACTATTGCTACCATGAGGTTTAGAGGCAGAGAATACCAGTCAACCGGGAGCACAGTGATAAAGGGCTTTTGCCTTCATATCCAACCTTTGGGTATTATTAGCTATCCCCTGACCGTACACACAAGCAAGGCTTTTTGCACACAGCCCTGAAAGAAAAAATGCTGCAGGACTCTGACATTAGAACACCTGCGTTAACTTACAAAAGTACCCTTCAGTGAGTCCATTGAGACAGCATCAGTTGAACATCTATAGTGTTGCACAGAAGACAGATCCAGGGAACAGCAAGAAAACTGACAGGCTTACCTTTCCCTGGATTGATCAGGTTCGCACAAAAATCTGAATTCCTTTAGAATTTTGAGTTCTTCTAATTATGACTCCTGGGTCTTTGTTCTTAAAACAAACAAACCCTATAGAACAGCTAAAAATGTTGTTACATAACAGAGCCAGCAGAGGGGGCCCAAGTCAGTTGACAGGTTTGCAAGGAGAGCAAACATAAACTGAGGATCCAGCACTTGAATTATCTTTCTCACTACCAGCACAGTTGAGTTTACCCTATTGCCACCCAGGCTGCATTTACCAAAGGACTTACTTGAGTGTGCATCCTATGTTGGCAAAACACTCCATATATATAACCAGGAAGTGAAGGGCTGTACCTCAGTGGTAGAGCATCTGTTTTGCATGCCAAAGGGATCAGGTTCAATCTCTGGCATATCCAGGTCAGGCTGGGAGGGACTCCTGCCTGAAAGCCTGAAGAGCTGCTGCCAGATTTTCACCATGGGTGATTTTATTTCCCTGTATTGTGCTGCAGATCATGGGAAGTGTGGCAAAATATTCCCTTGCATGCCCAGAGACTCTTCGGATGTTAAGCCTTCAGCATTCCCATATTAGTCTGATCCCCCTCCCCCAAATATTTATCATATTCTTTATTGTGTAATACATTGCTTGCTTTTTTTGGCTAAGCTCAGTAAAATGGCTTTATTACGGCCAATGAATTTTCACAGCACAGTATGAGAGCTTTTGAGTTTGCACAGACCTCTTTCTCAAGCTGGATGGTCTTCCTGCTGAGTCTCGCTGTTTTCCCATTTTCACTTGTATATGTTGTGAAGAAATATCTCCAAGTGAAGTAAAATTCAAACCAGACTTCTTTTCTTTTTATTTTTTTATACATTTTGTTCCACAAAGTTGTGAACACCCTCTTTGGGGAATTACAATCTATGCATGTCTATTCAGAAGTAAGATTCATTGAGTTCAATGAGATTTATTCCCATCCCAGGTAAGAGTGCAATAGGACTGCAGCCAAGATAATAATTTAACTATTTTCCCAACATTTATTTTTATAAAAATTCATAGGGAGGTTACTGACTGCATCATACTCCAGGGTAGGTAGGGAGAGAAATTTGTCTTTGTTTGCCTTTTAATGAGAAACTACCTAATTCATGAGATTATCATACTTTGGACACATAATGAGAAGACCTGATTCACTAGAAAAGACAATAATGCTGGGGAAAACAGAAAGGAGTAGAAAAAGAGGAAGGCCAAACAAGAGATGGATGGATTCCATCAAGGAAGCCACAGACCTGAACTTACAAGATCTGAACAGGGTGGTTCATGACAGATGCTCTTGGAGGTCGCTGATTCATAGGGTTGCCATAAGTCATAATTGACTTGAAGGCACATAACAACAACAAACGTAATTCATACTTCTTCAACCAGTATATGAGCAGATACAGCTATCCTTTCAAATTCACACTTCTGAAATTTGCAATGAAGTTCTCCAACTAAACAATGTGTGCACAAATGCATATATTAGTGAAAGATGTGCCTAAAAATGTGTATGTTTGTGAACATATCCCAAAACACATATTTGGAAAAATTGCTTGAAAAAATGTATATTAGTCAAAACTGCATAGAAAAAATGTTTATAGGGAGAAATTCACATGCAAATGGTGAGGAATTGTCAGGAGGATCTTAATAGTAGTAGTAGTAGTAAAACAACCGCAAATTGCTGCAGAAGTGTGAAGAACTGAATTTCAGATTGAAGAAATGAGAACCTGAGAAAAATCTAAACTGACAAATTTGTCCACCCCTAGTTCAGGGGTAAGGAACCTTACCTCAGGTGGGCCAAATGCAGCCCTCTCTTTCTGGCTCTTGACATTCTTCCCAGGCCACACCTATCACTGGCTTTCCTTTGAGCATTTTTGGCTGGCTGGAATATGTCTTTTTGAACTCTGTTAATAACTTTCGCTTGCCTGGATGGAAGACAGAGAGGTTTGTCTGGATATGTTTATAAACTAGCCTATTTACACTCATTGCTTTGCCCACATTTGCCTCTGGCCCCACCCACCACTGACATGTGATCCCCATAAGATTTCCCAGAAGGGAATGCAGACCTCTGGCTGGAAAAAGGTTCCCTACCCCTAACTAAATTGGATAGCCTAGCTTTGTCTATTTTCTTTTTTGTATCCAAAAAACAAACTTTACAAATCTTAAACACAATCCAGGCCATACTAACATGCAAAATACCTACAGCATCAACAGTTTATACATACCTTATCACAATCACCTGGATGGGTTCATAATACATCAGATAAATGTTTCACACAGGGAAGGAATCCGCAGCCACCACATATTCACCACCGATACACTCTGTGCTCGCCCCAACCACCACCAGAGAGGAGGAGAAGGAAGTAGAGGAGGCATCCCAGGCTAAAAGACGCAACAAAGGCTGCAGCAACAGCCTCCTCAGCAGGGCCAGACTGTGGAGGACAAAAAGGAACAGGAAGAGGAGGTGCCTCATTGCAGGGCAAGTGACAGGTTGCAGGCTGGGATGGGTGAATATTCTGCTTAATTCCAACCCCTACCCAATTGGAATTAAGCAGATTTTTCACCCACACCAGCCTGTTGCTTGCCCCACAGTGTGGTAACTTCTCTTCCTGTTCTCTGCTACAGTCTGGTGCTGCCTGGGGTGGCTGTTGCCGAGGCCTCCATTAAGCCTGGGGGGATGGGCTCCTCTCCTGCCTCCTTCCCCATAGGACAGGGGTGGGTGGGCATGGGAAAAATTGGTGGCAAAGCCATGGCAGGGAAATTCCATGCCTAGTTTCACATCTGAGAGTGTACTGTCACTATTAAATTAAACATAAAATGGGAAAATATTCTTGATTGTACCCATCTTTTCTCCTTTTTCAAAAGCGAGCCATTCATGTGGAAAGACTTACAGGTCTGAACTACTTGCTAGATTGGGAATCAAGTTCATACTTCACAGATGAGTATTTAGATGTGCTTCTACATGTTCACTGAAGTGGGGATATAATGTATTGCTTTACATGTGATGTCTGTTCTATGGCACAACTTAATGCTCATCCTGTTACATGTGTACATCTGAACCCTTACACATGTCCACCCTGCATTAAACTCAAAACGTACCCCAAGAGCATAGCGGAACCTTTTACAGAAGTCAAAAGTGCACATTGCTCTGAATGCATATAAACCTTTACCCTATCACCCAGTAAAGAACACACACCAAAGATCTGAACAAAAGCTTGGTTTATTATCAGGAAAAGAAAAGAAAAATAGCACCACATTTACTCATCATATTGTGGGCACTTTCTAGCTAATACAGTCACACAGTAGATCTACGAGGGCATAGATATCCTTAATACACCCAGAACCTTAAGAGAGTGAGCACACAGATTCATGTTAAAAGAAAGAAATAGAGGATAGCAAGAAAGTATACCTTTCCTGAAGAAAGTCAGGGTCCAAGCTAAGGATAAATATTTATATGCCTGGCAAGAGTTAGATCTCACCTTCTAGTTATTGCCCACAGCCAAGTATGCAGATCTCACCTTTTCCTGCACAGTGAGTTAGATGGTCCTGGTGAGAGATATGGTGTCAGGAGGTCCATCGGAGCCACGAGTGTGTCAGTTTTACTCTCGGCAAAACCTCCAGTTTAAATGTGATTTTGGGTCACATGCCACTGTGAGGGGGAGGGTATACATGAAGGGAAGGGGCATGAAAGGATTCCTTAGAAATTTAGGTTTTGGGATCTCATTTTATCAGATGGTTTCTAAGATAATCTTGCTGTCTCTAGTGAGTTGTGTAGTGTAAATTCTTTTTTCAGGAAAACAAGTTCTTATCTTGTTAATTTCTAAAGTGTCATAAATTAAGCCAGGCCAGAACCATTCATTGTTTGAAAGGATTATCTTCTGGCAATATTAGAGGTCTTCCTTATTACTCATAGCTTAGCAATACATTCCTTCTGGAGTCAGGACTCAGGAAGCCTGTTCTGGTCTTCCCAAGTCACAAACAGGTCAGAGGTCAACAAAGGTGCTGTCTTTCCATAATACAATGCAGGCATGCAGTATGCCTTGATCCATTAATGTGAACCAGAGAATAAAGTCAGGTCAAGGGTGTCACCTTACAATCCCTATCCATGTTGTTCTCCAGTTCCTCATACTCTTAACATCTTATTTACAAGAGTCTAAATAAAAACTGGAGTGGGGACTAAATTCTTCCTGGCTATAAACTGTTAAACAGTTTGACAGATTTATTAATAGGTTGTATTTATAGATCACCTTTCGACCCAAGACATTTTGCTTCCTGAAGCCAGGCCCAGCACCAGCAGCAGCCAGATTGGCCCTGGCTGAGGGCCCCAGTAGCCCAGAAGGACCCCTGAAGGGTCCCTTCTTGGTCTGGGAGGGTGGAGCTCCCCCTCCAAGATCTGGGCCAGTAGCAGGTTGGAAGATCCAGTGACCTGACACTGCCATGGATCACATAGCGGGAGCTCCCAGGCAACACACACATGCATCTATACAGGCAGCACAATCATAAATAAGCCCACCCACCTGCTCCATCTACCTCCCACATCAGTGCATCGGTGCACATGCCCTGTACACTGTGGGCACATCCCTGCCATCACACAAGATGGCAGCAGGATCATCTGTAAAGGGTTGATGCCCCTGCAGCCATCTTGGATGATGGTAGACATGAATGAGCAGCAAGTGGGGCATGCACACTGACACAGGAAGTAGGTGGTGTGGGTTGGCCTATTTAAGCCTTGCTCTGTCTGCATTGGAAGGGGGTGTTGAGGAGTATGACACTGATGGCCCAGGGCAGGCTGGTGCACAGGGGCCCAGTCATGCCTGGTGCCAGCCTTGCCTGAGGCAAAGGACAAGATAATGCCCCTCTCCCATTCCATGTACTGAAGATTCGGTTGAATCTTACTTAAGGCTGGCAGTTCAATCTTATTCCAACACTGGCATTGGGACAGCATCTCTACTGCATCTGAGGGTAGAAGGTTATCTTAAAGCAGCAGTGGGAAACCTCAGGACTGGATGCTGAATGTGGCCCTCCAGACCTTTCTCTCTGACTCTTGGAACTATCCCCTGGGCACACCCTTCACTGACCTTGCTTTGCACCCTAAGTGTTTTAGCCTGGTTTGAATGTGTCCTTGAACTCCGATAATGACTCTTGCTTGTCTGGGTGGAGTATAGAGATGAGTGTGTGTAGAAACTACCCTCCTGTACAGAGGTTAAATTTACATGCATTGTTCTGCCCACTTTTACCTCTGGCACCACCCACTACTGGCATGTGGCCCTCAGAAGTTTGCTCAGAAGAGAATGTGGCCCTGGAGCCCTGCTTTCTGCCAATGAGCCCCAAGTGATTTTATTCATTACAAAAAAAAAAAACATTGCAAAATATAGAACAGAGCTCTCTCAGGTTATTGATGGTTCCTTCATGAGCACAAGCACCTTAGCCTGGGCTTTTGCCCATTTGCCTTCTGTAAGGGCACAGAGAACATCAGGTAGCCCTTGGGAAATTGGGGGAATGGGCTGCCCCATATAGATGTGCAGGGTTTATGGTCCAATTTGCTTTATTGGTTTCTTAGCTCACAAAATTGCTAGACACTCTTGGCTTTAAAACTGATCATTGTGATGAACAGTCCCACACAGTAGCATGATTAAACACAGAGGTTTGCTGTTTCATGTAGATGTCTTTCACCAGACAATCTGAATTGGGAAACTGCCCTTCAGTTCATGTAGGAAGCTATTATCTATCTCTTAGGAAGCCTTTAAGGAGCTGGCATTTGACTGCTGCTTCTCAATGACTTATATTGTCATGATTGTGTTTCATACCATCATTTATAAGGCTGACTATGATGATTATCTCAGTTTGGATTAATCTTCAGCAGCCATTTCACAACAGTCAATGAATGGTGATATAAATTGCCAATAAAAGAAACAAAAGTTGGCAGATGAGTTTAATTTACAGAGTCTGTAAAGCAGTTGCTTTGCAAGGGATGTGAACATATTTGGGGAGGGGATTAATCAACTTGCTTGATAATCAACTTGCTATGAAGAGCACTGTATAGATATCAGCTGCGATCCCAAGTATGCCCACCTACTTAGGCATACTTAGGGAGTTCCATGTGCAAAGCTGGGATCTGTCACGCAGGAGCATGAAGTGACCCCTCCAAGTGGGAGGAAGGTCTCTGATTTCTAGTCATCAAGACAAAAGGCCCCTTTATATGTACAAGAATGTATGGAAGGGGAAAACAGCCACACCTACTAGCTTCATCCCCCCAACATCTCTGACACTGCCCTCTTGACCTCCACACATTTGGCAGGAGGTCTAAAAGGGGAGATTGTGTGCTTCAGTAGAATGCATGTAGGCTCCTCCATGTGTACAGGAGAACAAACGTGATGTAGTGGTTAGAATGTTAGACTAGAACCTGAGAGACCAGGTGACCTTGGGCCAGTCACTGTCCCTCAGATTAACCTACTTCACAGGGTTGTTGTGAGGATAAGATTGGTTTTGGGGACACTTTAGTCTTCCAGACGTTGTTGAACTACAACTCCAATCAACCCCAGAAAACATGGCCAGTGGCAAGGGATGATGGAAGTTGTAGTTCAGCAACATCTGGAGGACCAAAGGTTCCCCACACCTGGATAAGATGTGGAGGGGGAGAACCATGCATGCCACCTTGAGCTCTTTGGAGGAAAGGTAAGATAGAGCTCTGCATGCAGTTGGCAATCCTGATTGTGTGAGTATCTTCATGCATTCACATACAGACTCTCATTTCAGACCTTCACTGAACATGTGAGGGCTGAGATGGTGGGCACAGTGATGGTGGGGCAGGGGCAGCAGTCCCTCCCCCCTCCTCCAAAAGTTCATGAATATATGCAGGGAGAATTGTGAAGGAGGATTAAATCAGCAGTGGATCATTTTCTAAGGGAGATCTCTGCTTTCTGTGACCTAATACTGTAGCGATTAAAAGAAGAAGAGCATATTGAAAGTATTATAATGAAGAGGTGAGAGGTGAGAGCAGGCTTATTTGAACAGAATTTAATTCAAATCCCAGTCATAGCTACTGAATGTGTAAATAAAATCTGTAACTTTGTGCCAACACCAAGGCATTTTGTGGCTAAAAGGCCTTAAGAGAGGTTCACCAGTGACTTCTCATCCTTCCAACATCACATTACACCATGCCCCTTCTCTGCCCATATCCCTTCCATTGTTTTAACAGGCTGGCATGGCATTGCTATGGGTCATGTGGCAATCTTAGCTGTTGGGATCAGAATCACATGCTCCACACTGCTTTGCCAGTGAAACATCCTAGGTCATCTTACAGAATGATAGCATTGAGGCCAATCCTACAGAAGTATTTGCTGGCACAGTGGTATCACACCCCATCTGGATGAGCCAGGCTTTGCCATAGTGTGTTTAGCTTGGATATCTTTGCTCAGCCACTGAACTTCAATGGCCCATGGGCAAATTGTCATGAATCTGTCCAAATTAATCTCCCAGGATCACTGCTAAGATAAAGGAGGCAAGAATTGTTAAATGCTTTAATACCTGGAATTAATTCTAAATATGGTTAAAATAATATGCTAAACTCACTGTTCTGGAAAACAACCCATGAAAGTCAGTGTAAATTCACAAATAGGCAAAAAAACCCTTGTGGTTTAAGAAAGTACCTATAGCCAACAGATATTTCTATCAAACTTTAAAAAGCAGAGAAATTGGGCAGCTATAGTGAATGCACCAGGGTAGCAGGAGACCTGACCTCCTCTCTGAGATATTGTACTGCCCTACAAATTTGTAAAAATGCAAACACAATTTGGGTTGGACTTTCACAGTCCAATCCACTTGCTGTGTAGCTTGGAAGAATTGGACTATTACCTGGGAGACCAGGTTTTGAATTCCCACTCAGCCGTGAAGCTCACTGAGTGCCCTTGTGCCATACACTGTGTCTCAGCCTAACCTACCTCACAGGGTTGTTGTGAGAATAAAATGGGGAAGAGAGAACCATGTACACCACCTTGAGCTCCTTGGGTTATAATTGTAATAAATAATAATAAATGATGCCATAATGCTACATTTGATGTGCTGATGTCACTGGTTATTTAAGATTAGGTGGATAAACACAGATTTGGCTAAATCAGGGAAGGGGAACCTCCAACCAAAGGGCTGTGTCTGGCCCTCAGGGTATTCCATCTAGCTCACAGGATGTCTCCCTCTCAGCCCCACTCCTCTTCCTATCCAGCCAGCACTGAAATGCAGCAACTTGGAGGTGAGGGTGCCCAGTCAGGATTGGGACCCTAGAATAGGGGAGCAGGATAGGGGGCTCTAACCCTTTTGCCTATGCTGTAGCCGCAATCCAGATTGGGGCCACAGTGTCTGCAATTCATATTTGGGAGCGGGGAGAAATCTCCCATTTGCTCCAATGGGAAGAGCAGTATAGAAAGAACACCTGCTGTCAAAATGATTGATGATGACCACTGACCCTAACCTCCCTCTTACCTCCCCCTTCCCCTCCCCTAGCCTCCATCCTTCCCCCAGCCCCTAGCCCTTACCAAATGACATCACCAGTCCCAGCCCCTGTCTGTGGACCTAGGGGTGTTGATTTATGGCCCCTGATCTTCCCCTGACCTCCGTCCTCCCCTCCTCTCACCCCTCTAGAAATCAAGCCTGAAGGGGTCCATTTCCAACCCTCCCCCTCCCCACGGACTCACTGTAGCTATGGCAACCAGTAGACCATGCATTTGAACCAATCAGAAGAGGGGGTGGTCCAGGGCCACTTTCTCTTCTGAGCAAAGTGCTGAGGGCCACATGCCAGCTGTGGGTGGTGCCAGAGGTAAAAGTGACTTTTCTTTATCATCCATTTTCTCTGAGGGTTGAGAAAGGACACCTCCATCCACAAACTACAGGTTTCATGAGTTCTTCTTCAGCTTTTGTGAAGTTCATCTTCAGATTACATCCATAATCACACTCTGAGAGCTCATCACGGTTTGGCAGTTCTTCTTTGGCTTTTGCGAAGTAAGTCTTCATATCACGAGAATTTGCCAGGAACATGGTTTCAGGGTCTGGATCTTGTCCGGCTGTAAACATCGTTTTTGTTGAAACAGAACATTTTTTACTGAACTGCCCAGGCTCTTTCTTTCCAAGCTCTGATTTCACATCTGCTGGTGGAAATCAAAAACGCCTAGGCTTTAAAGACCTCTTTGAATGTACTTTCAATGGTGCTGAAGGATAGGAAAAAACTAGTAGTCCATATGCTGCCTGCTTGGTTAATTCCTCAGGACTCTTAGGAGTGCTGACTGCTTCCATGTTCAAAACTCAGAATGTGTTCAAGGCTCAGAACATGCCCAGGCATGCAAAATTGCCTGCTTTGACTGCCCACTCTCCTGATTGTTTGAGTACAGAATGTGCTAGTGATGTTGGGGCACTGCAGAGATGTAATAATTGTAAGATGTTCTGCAGGTCTACAACCTGTTTAAATAGACATAAGTAATTGACCTCTAAGAAAGATGTAAAATGCAAGCGTAGCAACTATTGTGTAAACTGCAGCACTTTCCAGAAATCAGGGCACGATGAGGAAAAATGCAAGGGTAGACAGTGCATCGTCTGCTGGGGATTTATCACAAAGGACAAAAACCATCCGTACCACATGACACCTATTTAGAAACCTGACGTGTCTGTAAAATATGTGTTTTATGATATTGAGTGTCACCAATCAACAGGTGTTCACATTCCAAATTATTGCTTTGCACAAGCATTTGCAGGGGAAACTGTGAAATGCTTTAAAGTTAGGCCCAAGGACGTAAAAAAGAAGGGAAAGAAACAGAAGGGGGGAAAGAAACAAAACAAAACAACCGAAAAGAAGAATGCTGAGAACAAGTTGCCCCCTGCAGGCAAATCATGGGAATTTAAAGGTGAGTCGTGCCTTGCTAACTTTATAAAGACCTTCACTAAGGATAGTCAGTTCAGCAACTGCACATTTATAGCTCACAACTCAAAAGGCTACGATGGTTATTTTACAATCAGTCAACTGATCAGAGAAAAACTGGATGTAGACATTGTTGCTCAGACGGGGAAACTGATATGTGTAACTAAAAAGTTTAGACATCAATTTCATTGATTCCCTTAGTCATCTACACATGGCTCTCTCTATATTTACAACAGCTTTGGGTTTTGAAGGATGTAAGGGCTATTTTCCCCATTATTTTAATACTCCTGAGAACTGGAATTATGTAGGGCCCATGCCCAGAGTTGAGGACTATGGTGTACATCAGATGTTGCCGGAAGAAAGGAAGAAATTTTTATCGCGGTATGAGAAGAACAAATCAAACACTTTTGACATGCAGAAACAGCTGGCATTTTATTGCAAGCAAGATGTAGCCATTCTGGTGCAGGGGTGCACCAAGTACAGACATGAAATCATAGAAATGACAAAGGAGAGAAGTAAAGAGGGGGAAGAAGTGTGTGATTGAATGGCTTGGTATAGATCCATTCCAATACCTTACTCTGGCTAGTGTGAGCCTGGCCATGTACAGGTTTAAGTTTCTGAAGGAGAATACCATAGCCATCCCCCAGGCTGACAACTATCACAAAGAGCGCAAGAGATTCTCTCTAACCCTTCAATCCAGTGGCTCTCATACATAGAGCATCAAGAAAATATTCAGATTCAGCATGCCTTGAAGGGTGGCGAATTCCTTGCTGAGACTTATTTTCTTGATGGTTATGCTATCCTAGATAATAAGAAAACGGCCTTTGAATTTAATGGATCCTTTTGGCATGGCTGTGTCCTGTGCTATCCTCCAGAAAACAGGAATCCTCTGTTGGGTAAATCTTATGAGTCTCTTTACAACTATACAGAGAAAAAACCTTCTGAACTGAAAGGGTTGGGGTATGATGTCAGGAGCATTTGGGACCATGAATGGAGGCAGCTGCTGAAAACAGATGAGGAACTTTCTTGCTGCAGCACAGTTTCCTGAGCCTCTAGAACATAGAGACGCTCTGTACGGCGGGTGATCTAATGCTATCAGTCTTTACTATAAACCAAATGTGGATGAGCAGATACATTATCATTTTTGCAGTTTATATCCATTTGTACTTAAATGGAAAACCTTCCCCGTAGTGCATCCAAAAATAATCTATGAGAACTTTGAACCCCTCTCTAATTATTTTGGGATTGCAAAGGTAAAAGTGTACCTCCCCAGAGGTCTTTTCTTTCCAGTGCTGCCTGTCAAGACGAATGGAAAACTCATGTTTCCCCTGTGTGCAGCTTGTTCAAAAGCACAGTTGGAAACATGCACCCGTTTCGATGAGGAGAGGGCTCTGGTAGGAATGTGGTGTACAGTGGAATTGAACGTTGCTGTAGAGAAGGGATACAAGGTGGTAGAAATCTATGAAGTGTGGCATTTTGAAAGGACCTACAGGCTTGTTTTCAGACTATATAGAAATGCACCTTTGTCAGAAACAGGAGGCATCAGGGTATCCCAAGTGGTGTGTCAGTGGAGATGATAAACAGAAATATGTAGAGGAGTTTCTCAAAAAAGAGGGGGTGTGTGACGTCCTTCCCTGGTTCTTCCTGTCAGGTTCCCACCTGCTTGTCGCTACTGCCTTTCACTAGGCACCACCAGGGATACCACTAGTCCGGACCATCCTTTATATGGTTTCTCACTCCGCTCTAGCACAGATCTCACTAGATCCCCCAGATAGGCAGCACCACCAGTCACGTCCTATAAGCAATACTCCCAGAGACTTTGCCTGAGTCTCTCTCTAGCTGGTTACTTTTGTGACTGCGTGCTTATGCTGTTCCCAACCCCCTTGTATCTTTATAGATAACGCATAGAACTCTGGGTTGCTCTGGATACTTGAATTGTTATTATTCCTCCCTTCACCGCTGCCACCATTAGATACTGTTTCTGTTCAGCCTTGATAATTACCTTGCCCTCCCTTCTGGTATCTATATCCCCCAGCCAAGGATCAGGCCTTTGGTAAACCAAATAAGTATTTATTAATTATCAGAAATAACAAGATTAGTTTTAGAATGTTTCACAAGCGTATGATTTCATCTATTCCTGTTTTGTACTTGACTTATTATTAATCAGAACTCCAACTCCCTCTTTCTGCACACTCCTGACCTCCATGCTCAAACACCTCTTTCTCCACCCTCCCAACATCCACCCAGATTCAACTGTCATTCTTCCATTTATACTCCCAGCCATTCAAACGCTCAGCCAATCATCCAGCATTCTACTGCTCATGTACTCCCCCCTCCTCTTTCACTCCACTTACCATATGTTTTCTATATAAACAGCACTTACCATATTTACACTATAAGCAGGAACATCACATCCCCCCCTTAAAATAACAGCAAAGTATTATTCTTGCTCTAGGATTCATACGACATGTTAACAATAAAAAACAAGTCTCTTTGGGGAAAATGTCTTTTTTGCACCCACGTCTGGGTCACGTCACTGCAGTCCCGGCCACCTACCTTGAAAGTCCATCGGCCAATACATTGTCCTTGCCTTTTATGAACTTGAAGTCCACCTGGTAATCTCGTAGAGCCCAGGACCACCTCTGCAGCATAGTGCTATGATTTTTCATAGTCTGTAACCATAACAATGCTCGATGATCCGTTGTCACCGTAAATCTTCATCCCCACATGTATGGGCGCAACTTGCTCAGTCCCCACACGACTGCTAGGCACTCCTTTTGGACCGACGAATAATTCTTCTCCCTCGATGTCAGCTTGCGACTAAGATATGCCACTGGATGTCTGGTGCCTCCTCTCTCTTGTAGCAAGACGACTCCCAGTGCTAGGTCCGACGCATCCGTAGCCACGATGAATGGTTGCTCGTAATCTGGTGCTATTAATACAGGCCCTTGGCACAAGGCTTGCTTCAGAAGGTCAAAAGCCTTTTGACATTCATCCGTCCACACCACACGCTCAGCACACTTTTTCCTTGTTAGCTCATGCAAGGGGGTTGCGATTTCCCCAAAATCTTTTACAAATTTACGGTAAAAACCAGCCACACCTAAAAATGCCCTAACTTGTTTCTTAGTTAAGGGGTTGGGCCACGATTGTATTGCCTCAGCTTTGCTCCATAATTGAGTTATTTTCCCACTCCCCACCTTATGTCCTAAATAGATCACTTCATTCAACCCAAACTGGCATTTCTTAGCTTTTATTGTTAGCCCTGCTTTCTTAAATGCCTCTAATACTGCTGTCACATGTTGGACATGCTCAGGCACCGACTTGCTGAAAATGGCCACATCATCTATATAGGCCACTGCGAAATCTGACATGCCTCGCAACACAGTATTAATTTGTCTCTGAAAAGAACTTGGTGAGTTCCTTAGTCCCATGGGTAAAGTCACAAACTCATATAACCCATCTGGTGTACTGAAGGCAGTTTTGGCTCTGGATTGCTCGTCTAATTCCATCTGCCACAATCCTTTACACAGATCTATGGTAGAGATAATGGATGCTGCTCCCAATAGCTCTAACATTGCATCCATCCTAGGCATAGGATATGCATCTGGGACAGTAATTTTATTGATTAAACGATAATCAATACAAAACCTTGTGGTTCCATCTTTTTTCGGAACCAGTACAATACTTGAGGCCCAGGGACTGATGGATTCCCTGATCACCCTGAGTTCCAACATGTCTTCAACCTCCTTTCTAATTCCATTCAAAACTTTCCTATTCACACGGTATGGAACAGATCTGATTGGGGCATGATTTCCAGTATCAATTGAATGTCTGGCTATACTGGTTCGGCCAGGTTTATTGCTGAAGAGATCCCCATAATTTTTTAAAACTCTTAGAATCTCTTTCTTGACTTCTTCCTTCACCTCCTCTGACCGTTCCAATTGATCTACCCCTCCTTTTGCTTTGCTTTCCTGTACCAAATCTAGAAGTTCAGGCCCACTTCCCTCAGGGAATAAGGTAACTTGTAACACCTTTGCATCCCTGGTGTGATAAGGTTTCAACATATTTACATGAACCACTTTATGCTTTTTTAATTGGTCTGTGGTTATCACATACGTCACTGTGTCAAGCTTTTCCCTTATGGTATATGGTCCCTCCCAGTTGGCCTGTAATTTATCGTGTTTCCTGGGTATGAATGCCATAACCATATCTCCCACATCATACACACGTTCTCTGGCTGTTCTATCATACCAGTAACTTTGCTTCTGCTGAGCTTGACTTAAATTCTTTTGCACAACTTCCATCATTGATGCTAATTTGTTGCGGAAGTCTAATACAAAATCGACTACAGATGTTTTGTACTCTCCCAGGGTCCCTTCCTATGATTTTTTTAATAGTTCCAAAGGTCCCCTCACTTTTCTAGCAAACATCAGTTCAAAGGGTGAGAAGCCTGTTGACTCCTGAGGGACTTCCCTGTATGCAAATAAGAAGCACCCCAAACGTTCATCCCAGTCTTGTGGGTGATCTTGAACATAACTTTTTATCATGCCCTTCAGAACCCCATTGAATCTCTCAGTTAACCCATTAGTTGCTGGATGGTAAGTAGTTGTCTTTAAATGTTTTAGACCACAACACTTCCACATACATTGCATCACTTCTCCCATGAATACACTGCCTTGATCCGTCAACACTTCATGAGGGAAACCCAGCCTCATAAAGATTTTTAATAAAGCCTCTGCCGCTACAGGGGCTTCCACGGATCTTAGTGCTTCAGCATCTGGGTATCTGGTGGCAAAATCCACCACCACCACTAGATATTTCTTGCCATGCCTTGTGGGTTTGGAAAAAGGGCCCACCAAATCTATTCCCACTCTATAAAAGGGTTGTCCAATTATAGGAAGGGGCTTCAATGGTGCTTTTGTCTTTACTCCACTTTTCCCCACCTTTTGGCATATGTCACGAGATAAACAATATTGTTTTACGTCTTTAGAAATATTTGGCCAATAATAGTGTGCAGCCAATATTTTCTTGATCTTCTTTATTCCAAGATGCCCTGCACATGGGACATCATGGGCTACCTCTAGCAATCTGGTTCTGTATTTGCTAGGTACCATCAATTGTTTGACTGGTTCACATTCATTCTCTCTCTCAGCAGGCATCCACAGTCTATATAAAATCCCATTCTCACACACAATTTGATTCCTCAGATTGTCAGTAAAGGGAATCTTTTGTGTAAGGGCTTGTTCCTTCATTTGCTTCAAACTTTCATCCTTGTCCAGCTCTTCCCTGAACTGCTCTGCCTCTTCTCTAGAGACCATTCGATACAGTTTGTCTCTTTTAGCAGGCCTGCCAGGGGTTGCTATGGTGACCTTAGGGTCGATAACTGGTTCCACCCTGTTTTCTTTGGCCTCTGTTAAAATGGTTTCTGTTGCTTTGCCAAGTTGTCATCTGGTCACCACATAAATTTTTCCTTGTGCCCCCATAACATCTCTTCCCAGTATCACTGGTTCTTGTTATTGGGCATTAATACCTATACTTTACATATTTCCTCCTTTCCTCTCCACTTTAATTTTATCAGGGCCATGGGTATGCTTTCTGGTTCACCCCTCACTCCTTGGATTGTCACCGTTTCCTGAGGTAATATTTCCTCAGATTTTATCAAATCTGGCCTCAGTAACGTCTGAGTGGCACCAGTATCAAGCAATGCCCAATAATTTGCCCCTTGCACACTCACTTCTTCCCTCAGACTCGAATCAAAGTCTATTACATTTGTCCAGTTTATCTGGCAGAACTGAACCTTCTTCGTTTCTAACTCCCTTGGTTCTGTTTTCACTGCCCTTCCCTGAGCAGGATTACCAATGGGGTTGGCAACCTCACATTGAAAACATAGGTGCCCCAGTCTACCACATTTATAACATAATTCCTCCTCCATTTTAGGGTATACAGATCCACTCTGGGGTGTCCTGTACCCTTCAGACTTTATTGGAGGACTCACTCGCCGTGGTACCACATCCTTTCTGCCACCATTATATGGTCTGGGTTTAAACTCTCTGGATGTTTTCCCCACCCAGCCAGTTCTATTGAAGGCAAAGTGATCTGCCAACTCTGCAGCCTCTTGAACAGATGTAGGGGAACGGTCTTTGACAAGGAGCCTTATTTCTGGTGGTAACTGATGGTATAATTGATCCAGTATCATGAGGCTCTTCACCTCTTCCACTGACTGAGCTTTGGGACTTCCCATCCACTTTCCAAATATGTCCATCAATTTTGCTCCCAGTTCAACAAAAGACCTCCCTGCTTGGATCTGACAGTTTCAAAATAACTTCCTAAAGTAGTCAGTTCCCAGTCTGAATCTTTTGTACACTGCCTCTTTAAACTTGGCATATGTGACGGGCCTGTCTGAGGGGAAATATTGGTATACCTCTGCCAATTCCCCTTTGATCAAATTTGATAAATATTGCATATATTTATCCTCCGGTAGCCCCCACATCTGAGCTGCCTTTTCGAAGGTGTTGAGGTAAATCTGTGGGTCTTGTCCAGGGTCAAACACCACAAAATCTTTTGGTGTAACCTTTATTTTGGTTTCATTTCTGTCCTTCCTTGTTTCATCAGAATGAAACTTCTCTCTTTCAAATTTTAACTTTTCCACCTGTATCTCAGCATCCAATACTCGTTGCTTCTCCCTCTCCTCAAACCGCATTCTCATCCTTTCAGTATCCATTCTCATTCTCTCAATTTCCAACTCCCGCTGTTTTTCCTTCTCTGCACCTTCCATCCTCAATCTCTCAGTTTCCAACTTTAACTTCTCTCTCAAATACTCTATATAAGCGGGATTGCTTGAGTACCCTTCTGGGTTCTCTTCTCTGACAGGTTGTTTTTGTTGAACAGATGCGAATGCTATCAATGCTACTTGCAATTCATCTACACCTTTACCCTCATGAGGTAAATTGAATGTTATGCACTTCTCCACCATCTCCTCTGTTTTCATCTTTATATATTCAGCCATGTTTTTAGGAGTTCACTCGCACTTTGCCACACACTCTTTGCCAGTCACTCTCACAAGTAATCTTTATTTGTTATTTCTTTTAGCCACACCACTTTTAGGGACTCTCTATTGTTCGTATCCCACCACTACAGCCACCACATGTGACGTCCTTCCCTGGTTCTCCCTGTCAGGTTCCCACCTGCTTGTGGCTACTGCCTTTCACTAGGCACCACCAGGGATACCACCAGTCCGGACCATCCTTTATATGGTTTCTCACTCCGCTCTAGCACAGATCTCACTAGATCCCCCTGATAGGCAGCACCACCAGTCACGTCCTATAAGCAATACTCCCAGAGACTTTGCCTGAGTCTCTCTGTAGCTGGTTACTTTTGTGACTGCGTGCTTATGCTGTTCCCAACCCCCTTGTATCTTTATAGATAACGCATAGAACTCTGGGTTGCTCTGGATACTTGAATTGTTATTATTCCTCCCTTCACCGCTGCCACCATTAGATACTGTTTCTGTTCAGCCTTAGTAATTACCTTGCCCTCCCTTCTGGTATGTATATCCCCCAGCCAAGGATCAGGCCTTTGGTAAACCAAATAAGTATTTATTAACTATCAGAAATAACAAGATTAGTTTTAGAATGTTTCACAAGCGTATGGTTTCGTCTATTCCTGTTTTGTACTTGACTTATTATTAATCAGAACTCCAACTCCCTCTTTCTGCACACTCCTGACCTCCATGCTCAAACACCTCTTTCTCCACCCTCCCAACATCCACCCAGATTCAACTGTCATTCTTCCATTTATACTCCCAGCCATTCAAACGCTCAGCCAATCATCCAGCATTCTACTGCTCATGTACTCCCCCTCCTCTTTCACTCCACTTACCATATGTCTTCTATATAAACAGCACTTACCATATTTACACTATAAGCAGGAACATCACAGGGTGTTCTTGCGCCATGAGCTGATCTCTGAAAATAATGCCAAGCAGAATATTGCCAAAGTGTTCATGAATTCTCTGTGGGGGAAATTTGGTCAGAAATCTGATCTGCCTAACACACAGGTGGTAAGAGATCCTGATGATTTGTTTAACATTCTGTTCTCTGATGCTTTTGAGGGTTCAATGTATGCATTTATTGATGATGAAGCTGCTTGTGTGACTTGGAAACACTTGAAAGATCGCATGGTGGTCTCAGGGGGTAAGAACGTGTTCATAGCCTGCTTTACAACTGCTTATTCTCGTCTGGAGCTCTACCACTTGCTAGAGCGCAGCTTGTATCATGACACAGATTCTGTGATATTTGTGAGTTGGAAGAGACAGTGGAATCCACCTCTAGGTGATTTTTCAGGCGAACTCACAAGCGAGGTCCCTAACGGACAATATATCACAGAGTATGTGTCAGCAGGTCCTAAATCATATGGTTACAAGATGTCCAGATGGACTGTGTGCCTGAAGGTCAAAGGGATAACCTTGACAATGACTAACTGTACAAAAATTAATTTCAACAGTCTGAAAGACTTAGTTTTTGCCTATGTCCCAGACAGGGAAGAGGAGCCACAGTGCGAGATAGTAGTGCATCAACTGGGTATTGTTCGAAATAAATGGCTCTGGACTCTTGAAACAAAAACTCTCAAGAAAACACAGAAAGTTGTGTATGACAAAAGGGTAATTACCCAAGGATTTAAAACCGTTCCTTATGAATTTTAAATCATGGGTACAAGATGGCACTATCCATTCTCAGCCATTTCAGCAGGACCTATTAATTGTGGGAAAAGTTTTTTTTAAAAAAAACATGTCGGACAATGCTCATAGTGTACTTTCAGCACCTCCTGATAATATTCTATGGTTTTACAATGTTTGGCAGCCTCTATACCAAGAATTACTATGTAAATAACCTTTTATTAATTTTGTAAAGGGCTTGTCTGAGAAATTTGATGATGACAATTTACTACCTCCTAATAGAACGAATTATGTTATTATTGCCGTTGTGGTGAATTGTGCATCACAGGATCAAAAAGTGGAAAACGCTTTTACTCAATATGTACATCATAGAAATCTGAGTATTTTTTTCATTACGCAGAATATTTTCTGCAAGGGAAAAAGCAACCGCACCATTAGCCTAAACGCTAAATATATGGTGCTGTTTAAGAATCCCAGAGATAAATTATAGATTGCAACTATGAAAATCATTGCAGGATATACAGCTTTGGGTTGGATGAAACACAACTGAGGAAGCCCTGGCCATGTGTCTCTTGTTGTTTACAATTTCTTCCACCATCTGGTCATTTCTCTCTAAATTATGAGAATATGATTCTTGAACCTGTTTAGATGTTAGACCCTTACAACGCTGTTGCAGAAAAAACATGCAATAGTAGCCACAGGAGTCGGAGTCTGGGGTTTGTAATTTTCTGGGTTGAAAAGCAATCCTGCTGGCATTTTTTCTTAGAAATTTCATAATGGCCTTGGGAATCCTTGGGTGGTCTGGAGGATGACCATAGGAATCAAAAAAATTCTCCACTCTTATCTTCTGCCAGGTAGATGGCTAGCCAGTGTTCTCCAGGTAAGTTATGTGGATGGGTATTGATTACTAACTCCACGGGTCTTTGTAGTAGTCTCTGTTTGGGAAGTCTGTCACCAGGAAACACACCGTAGAATGTCTTTTGCATGTAGGGGTTTGAAGAGAGGATGTGGGTTAACTGTATGGTGTCCATATTTACATATAGTCATACAAAACATTTTTTGTATGATTTTTCTCGATCACGTTGTCAAAACCTCCATAAACTATCATGTTGACTGTGGCTGGAAGAGCTCTTGCAAATCGAACTTCTGTTCTCAGATTGCCTGTTTTGATAAAAGAATAGTGCTCCCCGCATTCCTGGTCTGGAGACAGGTCAAAAGCAAAAAGAGTGTAGCCTCTTGTGAACTCCTCATGGTTAATTAAGAAAGCCCTATCTTTCATGTGCTTGCTGGATGTCTGCACCAGACTCATCTATTCTCGAATGCAGTTTCTTGTTTCAAATTTAGGCTGAAGAGGTTTTGTGGAAATTTTGAAACTGTCAACATACAAAGATACAAAACTGATGTCATAATGCTTAAAGTTGAAGGAGGTTTTATTGTAAACCCCGCTGAAAGAATCGTTATTGACCAGCCCTATAACCACTTGCTTGGTTAGCTGGCCCAAAAACAGATTCTCCTGATTGCTGACGTTGCTTCCTCAGGGGATACTAAACATTTTCATGCTGACACGATCCATGAGGTATTTGGTGTTGGATGTCAACAATGCTTCTGCATGTCCTAACTGGACACCTGGTGCCACTCTCACTTTTTTTACAGAAAGTAAGGCTGACACAATTTGTAATTTGTATGAGCTGTTGGCATCATCAGACATCAAACAGAAAGCGTCTTTGTTGCATGTCAATTTAATTTCAACATCCACTCCGTTGAGAAGCAATTTTTCTTGAAAAAACAGATCAGCATGGAGATGACCTAGGAGGTCTATTTTTTGGCTTTCAGCTGTCAAAGCAGCCCTTCTAACGAAGCCTAAAATTTCCCCATCCAGGGTTGCTGCCTCATGATGTCCGGCTGTGTCTTTGTCAAATAACCCTGCAGAATATTGTGTGGCTAGGGTGTCTTTCCGCAATTCAGCACAGATTCTATGAAGGCTCTATAAGGGTAGCAGTTGTTGCTCTGACTGAGGAGTCGGTTTCCCAGAGTCACATCCAATTTCCTAAAGATGGATGCCAATGGATAATTCACCAGACCCAGATTAGCACCTCTGGCCAGGTTTGTTCCATCTTGATTCACATTTTGCAACTCATGTATAGCAATGTATTGTTTAAGTCCATATAATCTTTGCCATTTCCAGCAATGTAAAATTCTAGCTGTGCAGTTTCTGTCAGCGCTGCCAAGGGTGGCACTTTGATAAACAGGCTTCTCTCAATACAGGTCTGCGTAGGTCTAATCTTGAATAGATCTAATTCAATTTAGTGCATTCCTCAGAACTGCCATGGATGAAAGCCATGATGGTTTAAAATGTATCTCTTAGGAGTGCTGGCTGCTTTCATGTTCAAACTCAGAATGTGTTCAAGGCTCAGAACATGTCCGGGCATGCATCGCTGCCATTTTCCACAGAGCTGGTGGTGGTGGTGGCTGTGGATAAACTTCAGCAGAGTTTTCATTTGCTGAAGGTCCCTAGAAAATTAAGGACATGCTTTAACATTTTTGCAACCTTTATTTTTACACCTCCCCAATCATTTACTTTCCAAATAAAAGCTTACCAGCATTACAGCATTATCAGAGGCAATTGTCTTCAACATGCTGATCCATCTTTTGTTGACCACAATCGCTTCCTCTTTTAGCAATTTAGCATGTGGAAATCCATCATCTTCATCAGAACTCATGCTAATATAGCACTTTCAAGGGTTAGGGACCTCTACTGATGGCTGGTTGGTTAATTCCTCAGGACTCTTAGAAGTACAGGCTGCTTTCATGTCTACAGTTGGCTGCTTGGTTAACTCCTCAGGACTCTTAGGAGTGCTGCCTGCTTCCATGTTCAAAACTCAGAATGTGCTCAAGGCTCAGAACATGCCTGGGCATGCAAAATTTCCTGCTCTGGACTTCCCAGGAGGATCCCTCCGCCTGTGCAGCCTCTGAGACGGGCTCCCATCTTGGATGAAATTTTTTCAGTTTTAAATCCAGTCAGAAGGGGGTTTTTTGACTGGGGATAATTTCTTTCGGATAAGGAAGAAACGTGAGATTTCCCACACAGCTTTGTTGTGTTTGTTGGAGCCTGGAATTCGTCAGAATTGTCTGTGAAAGAAGGTCTTCCAGCAGCTCGGATGGAGCTAGGATTTCTAGCTAGCTCAGCTGAATAAGTGAGCCGTTTTTTTTCTTCAAAGAAAAACAGTCTAACAGGCAAGTATTCTCCTGTCTACGCTCATTATTTTGTTATCTATACAGCTAAAGAGATTTGTCAAAGAACCAGCAATTAAGAAAACCTGGGGGAGTCAAAACTTTCTCTTTTACTCACGGAACTAAGGGGGAAGAAAATAAAAATAGCCTATCTTTTTTTTATTGCAAAAAGCTGACATGGAAATTAGCATTATAAAGATTACAATGGATGAGGGGTTTCTGATTGGAAGAGAAAAGAAAAATCTTTTTGATTTATAAGATTTTTGTGTAATATATGTCTGGGACTATTTTTTCTGGTCTACTTTTTTTTTTTTGACGAATCAGCTCATACTTTCTTCTTCTAGTTATTTGGACGCTGTGAACTAAAGCTGCTTTTGCACTTCTGGGCATATAAGAGATAAGGGCTGTCTAGAGTGTGACGTCAGTTGGTTTGAAAGATTAACTCCTTTGTAACTGGATAAAAAAATAAATTGCTCTTTGCTTGGGACATTGAAAATTGAAGGAGTTTTGTTCTTTTGGTTTTAAGAATGGCAATTAAGAAGATCATGGATGTACAAGAAGGGACTTTATTTCTAGACATGCTTCAGAAAATAATGGATGGGATTAACTCAATAAAACAAGAACTGAGAAATAATAGACAAGCATGGAGAACTGAATTTCATGAAATGAGACAGGAGCTGAAAGAAACTCAGGATTCTATGAGAAAGGAGAATAAAGATAGATCTGGAAAACCAAAAAAGGATCAAAGAAAAATTAAAGGCAAGGTTCAAACTATGGAGATTGGATTAAATATGGACCTGGAAAAAGATTTGGATTTCCTGGCTGTGATGGATCCTGGAGACAAATATTACGGTCTGGAACTCAGTGCTGTCCCTGAAGGAATTGATGAAGAGATTGGAGATAAAGATATTATCGGTTCAAAAAAATTCCTGGACTGGAAGGATTTCATGGAACTTGAAATGGAGAAAGTTAACAGAATTAATCCCTGTTTTGTGTCAATGGAAAAATCTTCAAGAGATGTGCTAGTGTATTCTGTAAAAAAGAGGAACAGAGATGCGGTTCTGCAATACTTCAGTGATACATTCGGAATTGATGGCAAGGAAATATCTGTGATAAAGGAAATTCCTATCAGACTCTTATTATATGACTATGACAGCAAGATTATTGGGTGCGTAAAGATGGAAGATGGAAGATGGAACCAACAAGGATAATGGAAGAAGAGTGATTTGAAATTACTGGACTTAGTAGACTTGATGAGTTGGATTAATTGACATGTTTATCTAGAAAAAAATTGATGGACATTTATCTCAAGGATTGGAAACTTCTCTTTGACTTTTTGTGGAAGAATAAAATGATATGATGTTAATGAGATTTGATACCAATTAAGATAACCGCTGGAGGAAGGTGATTTTATAATCTATTAAGAGACAGGCTTGTTATATATTATAGACTTATAGCTGAACTACGACAAATCGGAAATCAATATTTTAATATTTTTTCTTTTTTATTGTATTAGTTATTGATTTGTGTTTTTTCTTTTTGTATTGTTTTGGTTTTGAAAATTTGAATAAAAATTAATTAAAAAAAAACAAAATTTCCTGCTCTGATGGCCCCATCTCCTGACTGGTTCAAATCCATGGTCTACTGGTTGCCATAGCTACAGGGAGTCCTTGGTGAGGGGGAAGGTTGGAAATGGACCCCTTTGGGGTCCATTTCCAGATGGGTGAGGGGAGAGAGGTCAGGGGAAGGTCAGAAGACCATAAATAAACACCCCTAGGTCTACAGACAGGGGCTGGGGCTGGTGATGTCATTTGGAAGGGGGGTAAGGGCTGGGGGCTGGGGGAAGGATGGAGGCTAGGGGTGGGGGAGGTCAGAGGGAGGTCAAGGTCAGAGGTCATCATCCATCCTTTTGACAGTAGGTGGTCTTCTTATACTACTATTGCAGGTGTTGCCAGCACTCACCATATGCTCTGAGGCATGTTACCAAATTCTTACAAGCTACACTGGAAGTGGATTGGACTGTGAAAGACCAACTGAAATTGTGTTTGCATTTTTACAAATTTGTAGGACAGTACAATATCTCAGGAAGGAGGTCAAGGGAAGGAGGAGAAGGAGGAAGGAGGGCATTGGAAGGGGATGTGGAGGAAAATGGAGGGGAGGCGTGAAGGGGGAAGGAAGGGGGAAGGAAGGGGCAACATGGAGGGGAAAAGAGGGAGGAGGAGGGGAGGGCAGGTTTTATCATTTTATGTTTTTTGAGTTCTCCTGTGCAATCATGCTTAGGATAGATGAAACTTACCTGGGGGAGGGGCAGGGATGGGAGGACGAGGGCAGGAAAGGGAGGGAGAGGGGAAGCAATTGGACAGGTGGGCACTGGGCAGAGCGGAAGCCCTTTCCTTTTCAAAAGGAAAACTTGTGAACAGTATCATTCTTTTACAGGGTTCTCCTCACCATTTTATTCTACAGCAGGCACATGTAGCTTCCCACCAAAATTTAAACCAAAGCTGTCCTGGCCACATCCACATGTGACCTTTATTTCACTTTACACAGTCATGGCTTCTCCCAAATAATCCTGGGGAGTGTAGTTAGTGAAGGGTGCTGAGAATTGCTAGGAGATGCTCTGTTCCCTTCACAGAGCTTCAGTCAGAGTGGCTGACTGTTAAACCAGTCTGGTCACTGGAGCTCTGTCAGGGGAACAGGAGTCTCCTCTCAGCCCCCTTCACAAGCTACACTTCCCAGGATTCTTTGGGGAAAGCCATGACTGTCTCAAGTGAAATAAAAATCTGGCGCGGGTGTGGCCCCCTGATTAGCCAAGCCAAGTGGGTGTGAGTCTGGCTTTTAGAACACTAACAGTTGGTTCCTACTGAGCATTCCTGATGTTACCATTGAACTCAATACTAAATTTCTTAAAATAAATAAAAATAAGGCAGGCATTTTAAAAACTTCTAAACTGCAGAGAATGAAGGCCAGTGGATTAGGCAAGGTCAGCAATAGGATTACAGGTCCTCTGTGAATATGGCTAATTTGTAATTAATTTCAACAAATTATGAAAACTCTGACAGAAAAAAGTCCAAATGTGGTCTGGTTTCTCTCTCTTTCTCTTTTTACACTTTGAACTCTTGATTCTCTGACTGTTTTTTGTATCACCATGAAAATTTAGAGGGTTGTTAAGTAAGCGTTTTTGAGTTCAGGACAATAAGTTTTCTAAGGTTTTGGTTTGAAATGAGTTTATGGGAAGTTAATATAATCTGCTGTATGTTGTCCTTGTTTGAAAATTATATTTATGAAAGCAACAAACAGAACTTCACTCAAGCTTGCTCTGGATCCCTATTTTTCATGCTGGCTATAGTATACAGCCACTCTTGTGGCTGTATAATAATTGTTCTCATCCTACCATTCTCTTGGAGTGTTTTTCTCCAGATGTTGCTTGTCTGCATATAACATGCCTTCAGTCCTTTCTGTGTTGCTCACACTCTTTCAGCTCAATTTAACCTGCTTTTATCTTGCATCCTAACCAAAGAACCAGGAGGGCATATAAAGAGGAAATGCCAGTTATCTTACAAGCAACTTGCATTAAAACATTTGGGCTGCAATTCACAATCCTGGTTCTTTCTTCAGAAAAATGTAAAACCCTTAATCTCACTTTAAGGTTTATAGTGTCAGCCTCAGCATCAGACCACCTATTATGTTCCATACAAAGAATATTGTATACACTGATCTAAAATCTAATCCCTCCTCACAGTATCTCTGCAATTTCCAAAATGATATCAAATTTGAATCCATTTCCTTCACTGCAAGTAAAGTTGTTTGATACCTATTATTTTACAAACCACACATGCCCTTTAATGTTCAATCTGCTGCCACAAGGCTTTAGTGTATGTCAATCCTTCAAAGGCAAAACACAGACTGAACTCTTTTATCACTTCCTTGAATGCATAAACAGGGCATATGATCAAAAAACACACCTCACAGGAACAATCAGTGTTCCCTTTTTGTTAAGATATTCCCTTAGCAATTAGTCTGTTGTAATATAAACGTTGATGACTCTGTGTGTGAAAGCTTGTGATGAGCATGTAATAATGAGGGGATTTAAATGCAACTTCCCATATGTAATTTATTCCGCCATAACATGCTTTGCAATAAAGAATTTATAAATCAATAATGTAAAAAAGTCACCATCAATGTGCTCTAGAGACTTATAGCATTATTGTAACCGCTGATTTTTTGGGGTGAGAGAGGTTGTTAAATTTGACTGCACTAATATAGAGCCCTGTCTGCTTCACAATGTGTCCCTTTTCACTTGTGACGTTGTCCTGTCACAGGAGAGTGGTAAAAATATGTCTGAAACTTGTCCTGCTTTAATAAATAAGCCAGTAAAAAGATCACATATGCAGGCATTGGTTAATCAGACACCCCTCCCAGGAACTATTGTGATTCTCCCCAATACAAATCCCAGATTTGGCATATCTCGAAGGTATGTAGCTGGAGCATATATGACTGCGGGCATGATATTTAATCGAGCCAGATTGTCTTCTCCTCCCCCAGTCCAAAGGGTTGATGTATTAAGGAATATAAAAAACAGCTTTAACAGCTCCAGACATAACAGGAAATAATGTGGTCTGGCTTAAGGTGCCAACTCTTTGGAAAGGCAGGAAACAGCTGGTGTTTAGTATGAGGCTAGCTTTGTGCAAAAAACCGCAAGATGAACTTTGTATAGCAGCAATAGTTTATTTGCACTCTAAGAAGTAAAACTCTTTTTTAGATTTAGTGGTTTGACAGCTACTAGGTGGAAAACCAATGTCTTATTGATTATTTTTATATATATAGGAAAGCTGTTAGCCCTATGTAGTAACAAGTTATTATGTTCAGGTAGTTTTTAGATAGGAGAGAGGGGTATATAAGGAGCTTCTTATATTGTAAGGGGGCTCGATCTCTAACTTGGCTGCGAGTTTGAGACCCAGGCTTGGTAAAGTATACTTTTATATTGTAAGACCTGATCAATGCTCTTTTAATCTTTCTTAAGGAAAGTATTTTCTGTATTAGGGATAGATAAATAAAATAGAGTTGTATTATTCATGGTTGTTCTTGCTGGCTCTTCTTCAAAATAAGTTGTCTCTCCTATAATACTAAGAAAGGTATTGGAGGCTCTTTTATAAGGCCTTGCTTACTCACGAAGGGAACCATGGTTCTTAGGAACAGTAACGCAATTTGGGGTACAAGTGCCTGAAGAAGAGGTTACCATGACAGTCCCCATTGAATTAAATGTACTGCCTCAGTAGATGGAGAACTTGCTATAGTTAGGAGAACTATCAGGACTTGCTATATCTGTGTACAGTGGCTACATTTGGTAAGTCACTGAACTGCATGTGGCAGCTTCTCAGTGAAGTATCTGTAGGTCCTGAACTAACCACCAACCTAGGCTGACCACTGTATCCTCCTAGTCAGGAAAGAGTTACAGGTAGACTAAATTGCTTGTGGACTAGGGACATGCTAGAATTTCACCCAATTTAGATTTGGTACTGAATTTTCAATTAATTTGCTTATTCTCTATCGCTGTGGATCTGATTTTTATTTTGCAATTTTCTGCAACTATTTTCAAAAAGGGATTTTTTAAAAAGAAAAATCTGTCTCTAAAATATTGATATTAAGAACTAAAATTTTATTGATATTGCCCTTCATTTATTGATATTTCCTTTAAAATATTGATATCTCTAAATATCAATATTCATATAAATATTTTTTTGTGAGGGAAAAATGGATTGATAAAAGCAGCGGTTAGTTGACAAAGAATGAACTCAAATCAATATCAGCTTGTTAGGTCAATGGAATGCTTTTGAACTGGCACCTGCCAATGGATCTCATCCTTATTGTGGACTAGTAACTTTGTGGATTTTCTTGCAAGTCCGTCTTAAGACTTGAAGGTACATTGTAAGATCTGTTTACTTCCTACTTGTACATTATGTGTAGTACCAAAATAAGAACATAAGAACATAAGAAGAACCTGCTGGATCAGGCCAGTGGCCCATCTAGTCCAGCATCCTGTTCTCACAGTGGCCAACCAGGTGCCTGGGGGAAGCCCACAAGCAGGACCTGAGTGCAAGGACACTCACCCCTCCTGAGGCTTCCGGCAACTGGTTTTCAGAAGCATGCTGCCTCTGACTAGGGTGGCAGAGCACAGCCATCATGGCTAGTAGCCATTGATAGCCCTGTCCTCCATAAATTTGTCTCATCTTCTTTTAAAGCCATCCAAGCTGGTGGCCATTACTGCATCTTGTGGGAGCAAACTCCATAGTTTCACTATGTGCTGAGTAAAGAAGTACTTCCTTTTCTCTGTCCTGAATCTTCCAACATCCAGCTTCTTTGAATGTCCATGAGTTCTAGTATTATGAGAGGGAGAAGAACTTTTCTCTATCCACTTTCTCAATGCCATGCATAATTTTATACACTTCTGTCATGTCTCCTCTGACCCGCCTTTTCTCTAAACTAAAAAGCCCCAAATGCTGCAACCTTTCCTCGTAAGGGAGTCGCTCCATCCCCTTGATCATTCTGGTTGCCCTCTTCTGAACCTGTTCCAACTCTATAATATCCTTTTTGAGATGAGGCAACCAGAACTGTACACAGTATTCCAAATGTGGTCGCACCATAGATTTATACAACGGCATTATGATATCAGCAGTTTTATTTTCAATACCTTTCCTAATTATCCCTAGCATGGAATTTGCCTTTTTCACAGCTGCCACACACTGGGTCAACATTTTCATCGTGCTGTCCACTACAGCCCTGAGGTCTCTCTCCTGGTCAGTCACCGCCAGTTCAGACCCCATGAGCGTATATGTGGAATTAAGATTTTTTGCTCCAATATGCATAATTTTACACTTGTTTATATTGAATTGCATTTGCCATTTTTCTGCCCATTCACTCAGTTTGGAGAGGTCTTTTTGGAGCTCTTCGCAATCCCTTTTTGTTTTAACAACCCTGAACAATTTAGTGTTGTCAGCAGACTTGGCCACTTCACTGCTCACTCCTAATTCTAGGTCATTAATAAACAAGTTGAAAAGTACAGGTCCCAATACCGATCCTTGAGGGACTCCACTTTCTACAGCCCTCCATTGGGAGAACTGTCCGTTTATTCCTACTCTCTGCTTTCTGCTTCTTAACCAATTCCTTATCCACAAGAGGACCTCTCCTCTTATTCCATGACTGCTAAGCTTCCTCAGAAGTCTTTGGTGAGGTACCTTGTCAAATGCTTTTTGAAAGTCTAAGTACACTATGTCCACTGGATCACCTCTATCTATATGCTTGTTGACACTCTCAAAGAATTCTAATAGGTTACTGAGACAAGACTTTCCCTTGCAGAAGCCATGCTGGCTCTTCTTCAGCAAAGCTTGTTCTTCTATGTGCTTAGTTAATCTAGCTTTAATAATACTTTTTCCATCACTGCCATCAAATTGTGTTAGTATCCATAACCTGACTGTGTAAAGCAACATAAATCACTATATTTACAGAGGGTTATAAACAACAAATGAATGCCTATAGGATATTTGTCTGATTGAGACCAGCTACATTTTCCATTTTTGTGTTGTCATGTCCTAGCAAATGTCACTTCTGATGCCAGTGTCTGATAAAAATCATTAACTGCTAATCCTATCCAGACGAACTGACAGATTTCATTTTGTCTGGTACAAGTATCACCATTCTATTTAATCTGCTGAATGACACCCAATAAAATTCCAGTTAGAAATGCATTTTAATGAAATGAAAGGAGGCAAATTGGAGTGGGAGCGTCCTCAGACTTCCATCCATGATGCTAGATGAATGATAACTAAATGCCTTTTATATGATGAAAAAACTAAGCCTTCCCGGGCATGGTGACTATATCTGTTTCAAATATGGGGGGAGGGGGTTGTTACAAAATCCAAATCCAAAGTAAAAACCTTCAGTATGGAAAAGTAAAAGATAGAGTATAGGTTATCAATGTAGAGGAAACCAACTCTGCATGAAACTTAATTTATCCCTGTTTCATGGTGCTGATGGGGAATATTGTGCAGTATGATGTAGGGATGGGTGAGAATTTCAATTCAGTTTGCATTTCAAGCTGAATTGTTCAAATTCATATTTTCTGAAACAATATGAGAACCAAAACATGGCAATTCTTGAAAATCCACACTTATTCGGATTATGCAATGCAATTCGCCAACCAAACAATGTTTACAAAAATGCATATATTATTGGAAAGTGTGCATAATAATGAATATAGGAGTGAAAATAACATTCAAAAATGCATTATATAACAGGAAATTGCTTGCAAAAATGTGTACATTAGTCAAAACTCCCTACAAAAATGTGATTAGTAGGAAAAATTCATACTAAAATGGCAGAGAATTTTGATGAGTGTTGGGCATCCATAGCTAGGGGAACATCAAGAAGCCCAGTTTCCATGGCCTGGGTCTCTCTTGCCATGAAAAAAAATCACAACCCCCAGGACAGTTGGGCTTCTTATACTTTACTGAGGACAGGCAGTTACATCACTCTACACTTCCCCAGTGAGGGTCCTTTTCCAGTCCCACAGGGGGGCTAGGCTGAGGTCTCACCCCTCATTCTGTAGCCTTGCAGCCCCTCAAGGTTTCTGGCAGTCACTTCTCCCTCTTATGCTGAAGATCCTACCCAGATTCATTCAGGCTTTTTCTTATATGGGCTTCTGAAGACTCCCTACCGACAGCTGAGGTTCTCCCCAGCTGTTCCTCTCTTGGCTTGTCTCCCAGCCTTTCTTCTTCAGCCAGTTTAGTTGACCGGGACCTGATTCTGCATCAACACAGGACTCAAGCCAAGGTGGCAGTGGAGCAGTCCCTGGTGGTCCTTCACAATGAGAATTTTTTAAAAGAAATATTTGCAAATTGCTGCAGAAATGTGCAGTGAATTTTAGATTGGAAAAATGAGGAACTATAAATCGAAACTGACAGAACTTTCCATCCCTAGTCTGATGTGAGGATTTCTCATGCCAGTACAACCACTCTGGCAGGACTGAGGACCCTGTAGCCCTCCAGATGTTGTTGAACTACAATTCCTATCAGCCCCAGACAACATTGCCAATGATGGAAGTTGTAGTCCAGCCACCTGTGGAGGGCCACAGGTTCCCCAGTCCTGCACTATGGAGTTCAGTGGCAGAACGTGGTTATAGGAACATAGGAAGCTGCCTTATACTGAATCAGACCTGTGGTCCATCTAGCTTATTATTATCTTCAGCAGTGACTGGTAGTGGCTCTCCAGGGTTAGAGACAGGTGTTTCAGCAGGCAAAATAGATGCTCTACCAGTGAGCTATGTGGCCTAGGGATGGGGGAAATATTCAATTCCATTTGCATTTAAAGCCAAATTTATCAAATTCTCACTTCCAAAACAATATGAGAATTGAAAAGTAGCCATCCCTCAAAATGCACTCTTATCCAAATTTTGTGATGCAGTTCTCCAACCAGGCAACGTTTATAAACATGCATATATTAGGGGGAAAGTGTGCACAAAAGGAATACATTTGTGAAAATAACATATACAAATGCAGTACATTAGGATACATTGCTTGCAAAAATGTGTACATAAGTCAAAACTGCATACAAAAATGTATTTATTGGGAGAATTTTGCACTGAAATGCTGAAGAACTTCCATGAGGATTTTCAAATAAAATAAAATCAACTTTTATTATGCGGTCACAGACCCACAACACAAATGATTAAGCAGTCAGTTAAACAAACAAGATTAAAACCAAATACAGTATTAACAATAATAATTTAGCAAGAGGACAGGGTAGTACAGATTTGCCTTTTCCATAAAGTCTGGGCTACATAGAGAAACTTCGCAACTAATTCAGTAGTGTCTTTATCCTTGTCAGACAGAAGATACTGCACTAGCCACTCAATAGATCTACCGGGAAAGGCTTTGGTGATTGGAAAAATAAGTCTAGATCAAGCATCCCTGTATAGCTCACAGGAAAGTAGGACGTGTCCAATTGTTTCAACCTCCTCCAATTTACAGAAGCAAAGACACCTTTCCAGGGGGGTTCCTTGAAAACAGCCCCCTAATACCGCAGAGGGAAGACAATTAAATCTGGCTCTGGTAAACAGAGATCGGTAGTGCGAAAAAGTCAAAGTTTCAAAATAAGCTGCATATTTTGGAAACAAAAAGCTCAAGCCAAAATAGATGGGTGAGCAAGATGTATGTGCTCCGGCCATTGAGAATTGAAGGTCTATGTCCTTAATACGTTGACCAACAATATGATTCATTATCTCAAGGTCCCAGGTTGACAGTAGCTCCAGTGAAAGGCCAACAAACTTTATCTTTTCATTGAAGATCTTGGACCAAGAGCTTATAAAGGAATCCCTCCATAATAAGTTTAAGTACCCTAAGGAAGGTCCAGTGTAGGCCACTTTGGCCCAAAATCTAAAAGCCTGGAGCCAGGCTGAACACTCAATTGATGTAAAGCCTCCTTCAAGGCAAAGTCCAGCTGCAGCGGCACAGCGTGGCAACCCCAATATAGCTCGCAAAAAGCACGAAAACACCGACTCAACTTTGGCACTAAAGCTCGTAACCCAGATAGGAATTCCATATAAAAGTTGGGGGATAATTTTTACTTTGAAGATTTGGAGAGCAGCCAGGATATACTGGCCACCTCTAGTATAAAATAATCGAGTGGTGGCCTTGGAGGTATTATAGGCAGGTAAAACTGCGGCCCGGACATGAGCGGACCAAGAGAGTGAAGAGCAGAAAATAATCCCAAGGTATCTGAATTGCCTAACCTGCTCAATCTTTTGCCCATTTATAGTCCATGATTGTTTTGAGAACCTACGTGTAAAAACCATGACTTTTGATTTTATAAAATTGATGGTGAAAAAGTTTTTGTCACAGTAGGCCATAAAAGCACGTAAGAGGTGTTTAAGGCCAACCTTCGAAAAGGATAATAACACCGCATCATCCGCATAAAGCAGAAGGGGGCATCTCGTTTCGGCCAATTTAGGGGAATGGAAATTATCAGCAAGGCAATAACTGCTCAGATCATTGAGGAAGAGGTTAAAGAGGGTAGGGGCCAGGACACAACCTTGGCACACCCCTATGTTAGCAAGGATGGCATTGTTTAGATTACCATTCACACCACAGCATACACAAAGTGAAGTGCACTGGTAGAGACGACTAATCAGAAACAGGAGGCTCTTATCTATTGAAGTCTGTGATAATTTGGCCCATAATAGTTCCCTAGGGACAGAGTCAAAAGCAGTCTTAAGGTCCATAAAGGTGGCAGAAAGGCCCTTTCTGGAGATACACATATACTTCTCCACCAGGTGCCGTAATATTAGGCAGTGATCGATGGCAGATCTGTTCTTTTGGAAACCTATCTGCTTCTGGCCCAGAATATCCCATGAGGGTTTTCTTTAAAAAGTAATTGCAAATTGCTGCAGAAACGTGGAGAACCCACTTTAAGATTAGAAAAATGAGAAACTGAGAGAACCAAAATGACAGATCATTCCATCCCTAGCTACACCCTAGTCCTGGGACACACTGCTCTTCTGTGGAGCTTATTGATCTTCTGTGCTCAAGTCCTGGACTGTACTGACTCTTCTCACTCCTTCCTGCTACCCATTATGACCAATTCCTGCCTTTTTCTCATCAGTGCCACAAGTCACTTATGAATATGTGGCTGACAGAAGTTGCTTTCCCTTTCTGTCCTTGCTGCTCCTGATTCTTCCTCTTGCCCTGAAATCCTCTCCTTCCTCAGTCTTTCTCACCCCTTTGTTTCATTTCAAACCCACCAGAACAACCAGTTTGAGAGCTTGGCTTTATTGGCTTCCGACTTTGCCTTTTGATCTGAGATGTTCACTTTGTCTTGTTCAACCTTGACTCAACTATCCTCTCTTGCTCAAAGGAACTCCCTAGCTTTGGTGTTTCCACTGTGGTGCCCATAGGTGCAATGACACCCTTGAGGAATTTCCTTGGAGCTCCAAAAGCCTGTGAGCCCTCCCTCACTTGTAACCCCTTTTGTCATGAGGTGGTGACAGTAGTTACCTTATTTCCTACTTGAAAAATACATAAAGCTAAAGCAGAGGGGAGAAATTCGGGTGCCACAGGAGTCAGGGGAGAGAGGGAGAGAGAGGGGGGGCATACACATGTCCGTGTGCACACACACATCAGATCAGGTAAAATGGACCCTCTTGAAAGTGCACAGGTTTTTTTTCATGGATTCCCTTTCCCAACCACCATCAAATCACAGATCACATCTGCCTCTGCTGAGTGAAATTGTGAATCCTGTGCTGTCTAGTATTTCAGTGGCACAAAAATATGGTTTCAAGGGACTTACCTTTATGGATCCTCATAATTTTCAGAAGGAATCATCTCAAAACTGTGATCGTATCATAGGTTACTTTTGTGTCCAGAGTTGTATTCTACATTGTGCTGATAATTTTGTTGTCATTCTGTGAAAAGTAGTATGAGGATTCGTGCCCTGGACTAATGATTTTGTGGTGCTGGCAAGCACAGCATGTGAGAGATCTTACTGTGCACTCTACCAAGGTAAGTTTGAATTTGATGGTGGTTTCATTATTTATTTATTTGACTTACTAGTGGCAATAAGTCTAGTAGTGCAAAGACTTTTTTAAAGTTTCAAAGCCAAAAAGGCATAACATATATAAAGCAACACTTTTCAAATATCAACCATTCCAACAACCCAGAAACAAGCCCAGCAGAAAAAAAACAGCAACAAGGACTTCAGTAGCAAGAACATTTAATCCAATAGGCCATCAAGCAGTTTATCATAATCTGTCGACTGCCTGACAGAAGGAATCTGGGACCAAAAAGATGATGTTGATGACGATCAAAATAATAATAATATCAGCTTTCAGTGATATTATTGTAGAATTTTGTTCATGCTGTACAGTACCTTTTTATGAAAGTGTGGTTTATCAATATTTAAGTAAATAAATGATGCCAGGTGGTTTATTGGGAACCTCAGGAAAATTATGCAAATTCAAGAGGATTTACCTTTCTTCAGATCCCATGGAAAAGCAAAGTATGTGTGTATAGCACATGTGCACACTCTTTCTCTCTTTCTGTGTGTCTTAGGGTGGAGAGCAGCCAGGGGGACAGAAGTGAGAAATCACAGAGGGGCTGGTACCCACAGCACTCTTTCAAAATGTGAAATGTGGCCACAGGCTCCAGAAGGTTGATGATCATGTCTGAAAGATGAGTGATGCCAGCCTGGGAATTCTTTGCACCAGCATGACACAGAAACTAGTGCTACATGCCATGGCTGTGAAGTGGAGGGAAAGGGGTGAATGCCTTAAACATGGAGGCCTTTTCCAGCAGTTTCTGTGTCCTGTTTGGTAATGTGCGCTCTGGCTTTAGATCAAAAATGCACACATAATGTTGCCTCATACTGCATCAGACCATTTGTATGTCTAGCTCAAGGATGGGGAACTAGATCTGAGAAGCAGGCCAGAACACAGAGCCTGGAAAAGTTACTTTTTTGAACTACAACTCCCATCAGCCCCAGCCAGCATGGCCACTGGATTGGGCTGATGGGAGTTGTAGTTCAAATAAGTAACTTTTCCAAGCTCTGCCAGAACGTTATGGCCACAGGTTTCCCATCCCTGACCCAAGACCTTCTGTATGCAAAGTATTTGTTTAACCACCGGCTACTTCTCCTCACCCTCCTCACCATAGTATAGTAACAAGGGATGAGCTAGAATTCCATCCTGTTAGGATTTAGTACAGAATTTTCTATTAATTCACGTTCTCTGTCATTGTGGATTGGATTTTCATGTAGCGATTTCCCATGGCTATTTTCAAAAATGGATTTTGTTCAAAAAAAATTCCACCTCTAAAATACCATTATTAAGAATGATAATTTTTTTAATATTTCCTTTCAAAATATTGATATTTTCCTTCCAAAATATTGATATTAATATGAGGTTTTTTTGTCAGGGAGAAAAACACGGATCAGTGAAAGCAGCAAGTAGCAGACAAAGAATGAACTCGAACTGATACTAGCCTGTTAGGTTGATCGAATGCTTTTGAGCTGGCACCAGGCAACAGATCCTATCCCTAATAGTAACATGTGCTCTTGCAGGGCTGTGATTTGCATTTCCAATAGATGTTGTTCTCTGTGTGGAGACCACCTCATTACATCTGGTTTCCATGAAGTAATAGCATGGATAATTTATGTTGTCTCTCATGTTTCACCTTTAGCTAGTATCACATAGAAATTCAATGTCTCTTGCAAATTTGCAGCACCTGCCATTTATAGCATCCAGACAGGCCTTTATAAAGTTCAATAACTCCACAGTTCATGGGGAGGGGGGAAAAAGATCATGAAAAGGAAATGAGAACGAAAGTATATAGGAAAGAGCTCAGAGAGCAGTAATTTGCTTAAATTTATAAGCAGCTTTCTCCTAGTTTGTGGTAAAATAAAATGCCATCTAGAATTACCAGGAGAAAAGATGATGTGTGGAACCTAAATTTAAACCTAATTTAAATTTCAAGCAGATCTTGTCACTGGAATATACAGTAGTTCACAGCACACTAGTAAAACCTTCATATCTACTAAATAAGGATGCTCAGAGAGTTAATAAATAATAACAAAGCCCAAGGTCGCCTTTGTATTAAAGCATCCTTTTATGCTCTCAGTTAAAGTACCTGGGGAGTGGGAGTGGGTAGAATCTAACCTATCTAAAGGCACAATTGTTTTCTGAAAATGGCATATTTTAACAATCGTAAGGCACAATTTTGGGAAGACCCTCTGAACCTGCACTATGTGCATATAGCTGCCCATTTCATCTGCTTGTTTCTTCATTGGAGTTTGTATCACTTTGGCAGTGCCTATAAGTATGGGATGAATGGATATGTGCTCAATCACACAGTATATTCTAGATGGGCTACAAGGATGAATATGAGCTTGAAACTTACTCCCATGACCAACAGCATATACAATCTACATGCTGGACTGGTGTGACTTATTTCCAAATAAATATGTTTAGAATTGGACTGTATGTGCTTATTTATTATGGGTGTGCATCATCCACAAGCTGCAATACATTCCCTGATTTGGCTCTTCAGGAAAGAACACAATTCAACCCAAAGCACTTCAGAGGCTGTCCGAATCAACTTGGAGTCCAACTCCCAATTCAGAAAAACAAAGCTTCATGCCTCCCCCATTCACTATTGAGGGATTTAAAAACAAACAAACCTGCATTAACATTTTTCTTTCTTGTAGTATGATACGAAAATGCAGTTATAGTATTCTTTTGCTACGCACCTTAAATTTTATTTTTTAAAAAATGAAAATCTTTCTTTCTTAAAAATTCTATTATTTTTTTATTTTTTAGCAGAATTAAATGAAATTTGCAAGCAGGGTTACTAGCCATGTCTGAAAGGATAAACCCTGTGCAATGTCCGAAGGATAGCTACAGAGGTTTCCCCTGCAAGGAAGCCTTTACAATTTTAGGGTGGTTCAAAAGGGATTCATTTGTATGAAATTTGTATGAAAATAGTATACACTAGACAGGTGCACCTTCATATGGGCGATGTACCTGGCCAACACATTTTCCATAACTTCTTAATGCTACCATCATGATGTCAGATATACACTATTGATATAAAGCCCCCAGTTCAGATATATGATGCCTCAATACAGTATCCAGTGAGGTGCTCATGCAAGGATGCATATACAAAGAACATAAGGAGAATGTGCTGGATCAGTCCAGTGCCCATCTAGTCTAGCATCTTGTTCTCACAGTGGGCAAACAGATGCCTATGGGAAGCCCAAAACCAGGACTTGAGCACAAAAGTACTCTACCCACTTGTGATTCCCAGCAACTCGTACTCAGTGGCATACTGCATCACATTGTCATCATGACTTGTAGCTAAAGGAAATTCTCCACCCTCTCCTGCTCACTGAAGCCCTCTGCATCCCTTGAGAAGGCTCTCCGGAGGAAACTCTCCAACAATTTCCCCAATTTCTCCCATGTACCACAGGGCCTCATAGCACACCCCAGGTCTATCCTGAGAGACCTCTTATAAACAGGAGAGGCATTTGGGAGTGTTGTGGTAGGAACGAGCAGGGATAGTATTTGTATGAAATACAAATATTTATATTTGTATGAAAACTTTGAAAGGGATGCAGTTGAGGAAGAGATGTCCCTTTAAGGCAAGCATGAGGAAACTGTGGCCTTCTGGATGTTGCTGAATTACAGCTTCCATCATCCCTGACCACTGGCCACACTAACTGGAGATGATGGGATTTAGAATCTAACAACATCTGAAGGGCCACAAGTTTCCCATCATTCTAGCATAGGAAGCTGCCTTACATGGAGTCAGACCATTGGTCCATCCAGGGCTAGCACCAGGCATGACCAGGCCATTGGGCATCAGCTTGCCCTGGGCCCACTGCGCCTATCTTTAACAAACCCCTCAATCTTGCAATTTTAACTACATAAAAAGAGAGAATTATAATGCAAATCATCTCAGTTCACAATATACTAAACTAAGGAGACACTGAACCTGAAATACCAAAAATTAATATTGAACCAAAAGAGACCTGTTATAAATGAAAATGAGGTTTACATGCCACTAGAAGGCACACCAATGTTGTTATTCAGTGAATTTAAGTGGCACATAAGAGCCCATTAAGAGAGAAATGAACAATTGCATTTCCCACAGGGAACAAGTTTGCATTGAATAGCTGCATATCCATACTAACAGGAAATGTGCTGGTCAGTTTTGTCTTTATAAATTAAGCATGCTTGAACAATAGCTGCAAAAATTAAGCAGAGCAGACATGATGGAACTATATGAAATATGTGTTGTCTTTAAATACAGAGCAAATACTTGGCAAGCACTGCTTACATGTTACAAATACAAATGCATCAGTAAGTGTGTGTGTGTGTGTGTGTGTGTGTGTGTGTGTGTGTGTGTGTGTGAGAGAGAGAGAGAGAGAGAGAGAGAGAGAGAGATGTTCCTTCAAGTCGATTTTGACTTACGGTGACCCTATGAATCAGTGACCTCCAATAGCATCTGTTATATAGCACCCTGTTCAGATCTTGTAAGTTCAGGTCTGTAGCTTCCTTTATGGAGTCAATCCATCTCTTGTTTGGTCTTCCTCTTTTTCTACTCCCTTCTGTTTATCCCAGCATTATTGCCTTTTCTAGTGAATCATGATTTCTCATTATATGTCTGAAGTCTGATAACCTCAGTTTCAAACTCTTCCCCTGTCTCCAGCATGCCATGATCAGATTGCAACATGATCTGACTATTCACATCAAGTCTATGCCCTCTCCAGTACAGCCTGGAGAAGGAAATAACCATAGATTAGTGATAAAGCACATGCTCTTCTTCTCCAGAAGCAGCACCAACTGCTGGTCACCATTGGAAAGGTGTGCTGGCAGGGGAGTAGAGCTCAGTCCCAGATGATTGCACTCTTGAGGTGGAGTCTGTTACTCACTTTTCTCTTTGTTACTTTGTGCTTATTCAAATAACCCTCAAAGTGAGCTGTGGTGTGAGTTGATCTGTGCAAATAGCCAGTGTGGTAGAGTTGTTAAGGTGTTGGACTGTGACCTGGGACACCAGGGTTTGAATCCCCACACAGCCATGAAGCTCACTGGTTACCTTGGGCCAGTCACTGCCTCTCAGCCTCAGAGGAAGGCAATGGTAAGCCCCCTCTGAATATCGTTTACCATGAAACCCCTATTCATAGGGTTGCCATAAGTAGGGATCAACTTGAAGCCAGTATATCATGATCATCATCATCATGATCATCATCAAACATTTCAAAAAGTACACAGTGCAGCCCTCCCAGAACTGCTTCAGAATGCCAGTGGAAGATCATGGCTGTGGGCACAAGTCACTTCAAAAGCAGCAAGAATGTTTTTTCTGGCTGTGTTTTGAAGCAATTCTACTCTCAGCTGGACACACCTCCCTTCCCTACTGTTGACTTCAGATATTTCAGGACTGCCCACAGTATTAGACAAATCATTGTCTCTGCCTGAGCCTACAGCAAAGCATTTCCATTGGCCACATCTGGAGGGGCAGCAGATTGACCTATCAATCAGTTGCAAACTCTGTCTGAAGCTGAATTTCTAAAAAAACAACAACCCTGCATTGTAGCTGTTTCGGCCAGGTTGTAGAGTAGAAAGAGGTGTAGTTTGACTAGTGTCATGTGCCCCCGTTTTGAGAAAACTGAGGTGGAGACACACTGGAATTGGCACAACAGTAAGTGTGTCTCTACCCCATGTTTGAATACTCCTATGTAAAAACTCACTGCAAGTGGAGAATTAGCATAGCAGGGGGAAATGTAGGCTATCTGCTTCCTGACTGTGAAGTGTCACACAGCTGTGGATCACTGCTTAGTAGGGCATACATAATAGATATGTAGTCCACAATCCAGCACAAAGTCAGTATGGTTAAATCCATTGATTGTCATGGATGTAAGCACATTTAATAATAAACTTATAATAAACTTTAATTTATAGGCCGCCTATCTAGCCAATAGCCACTCTAGGCGGCGTACAATAAAACATGATAAAATACAATAAACAGTAAACAATATAGCCAGTACAGTACAATGTAAAAATTACAGTATTTAGTAGATTGTTCACCTTGGACTAGTTTATCTTGGAAGTCTCAAGGATCGTAAAGGCCTGATGGAAAAGCCAAGTTTTCAGGCCCCGGCGAAATATATCTAGGGAAGGGGCATGGCGAAGATCCATTGGGAGGGAGTTCCAAACCGTGGGGGCTACCACAGAAAAAGCCCTCCCTCGAGTCCTCACCAACCTAGCCACTTTAGTCGGCGGAACCGAGAGAAGGCCCTGAGTGGCAGATCTTGTAGGGCGGCACACTTTATGACGTTGGAGGTGCTCCTTCAGGAATACTGGGCCGAAACCGTATAGGGATTTAAAGGTTAATACCAACACCTTGAACTGAGCCCGGAAAATAACTGGAAGCCAGTGAAGATTGTATAACACTGGGGTAATATGATCATAACGGCGGCTATTCGTAAGTAAACGAGCCGCCGTGTTTTGTACCAGTTGTAATTTCCGGACTGTTTTCAAGGGTAACCCCACATAGAGCACATTGCAGTAGTCTAAACGAGAGGTGACCAGAGCATGTACTACAAGTGGGAGCTGATGGACAGGAAGGTAGGGTTGCAGCCTTTGGATGAGACGCAATTGACCCCAAGCTGCCCGGCATACTGATGAAACCTGAGCCTCCATGGTCAGCCCGGAATCAAGGATCACCCCGAGGCTGCGGACCTGGTCCTTCAGGGGCAGTTTTACCCCATTAAACACCAGGTCAATATTTCCCAACCTCCCTTTGTCTCCCACGAGCAGTACCTCCGTTTTATCAGGATTCAGCTTTAGCCTGTTTCTTCCCATCCATCCACTCACGGAGTCCAGGCACTTGGACATGGTCTCCACAGCCAACTCTGGTGAGGACTTAAATGAGAGGTAGAGCTGAGTGTCGTCCGCATATTGGTGGCACTGCAGCCCAAACCTCCTGATGATAGCTCCCAGCGGTTTTACATAAATGTTAAATAGCATGGGAGAAAGGATAGAACCCTGTGGCACACCACAGTTGAGGGGGCAAGGGTCAGAAACCTCATCTCCCAATGCCACCTGCTGGTGTCTATCGGAGAGAAAGGAACTGAACCAGTTTAATACTGTGCCTCCTATTCCCAATCCCTCCAGACGATCCAGTAAGATACCGTGGTCGACGGTATCGAAAGCCGCTGAGAGATCAAGGAGGACCAGAAAGGTGAATTCTCCCCTATCTAGTGCCATCCTCATATCATCCACCAGAGCGACCAAGGCTGTTTCAGTTCCATGTCCAGTCCTGAAACCTGATTGGTATGGATCTAAATAATCCGTTTCATCCAAGTGCGCTGACAGCTGATTGGCCACCACTCGTTCAATGACCTTGCCCAAGAATGGTAAATTTGAAATTGGGCGAAAGTTGTTTAAATCTTGGGGATCCAAGGAGGGCTTTTTCAAGATGGGTTTTATAATTGCCTCCTTGAGGGCTAATGGCAATACACCCTCATTCAAGGATGCATTTATCACCGCCTTGATCCCTTCGCCCAATCTCTCTTTACTGCTCACCACGAGCCATGATGGGCATGGATCAAAGAGACAGGTGGTAGGCTTCACAGTTGACAACACCTTGTCCACATCCTCAGAAGGAAGAGGCCAAAACTGATCCCACTGGATCACATTATGACTGGTCAACTCTGGTCCACTATTTGCATTCACGGTATGCGAAATCGAGCTTCTCAGATGTTCGATTTTATCAGCCAAGTGTTTTGCTAAATTGTCACAGGAGGCCTTTGAATATTCCAAGGGTTCCTGAGCAACTGGACCGACCAGGCTTCGGACCACTTGGAATAACCTCCTGGGACAGCACTCTGCTGATGCAATAGAGGCAGCAAAGTAATCTTTCTTTGTTGCCTTTATTGCCACATGATAGGCAGCTACTGCTGCTCTAACTTGTGTCCGGGCATCTTCGGAGCGGGACTTACGCACCGGCATTCTAGTCGTCTCACCTCCTGTCTCAGAACACGCAACTGTGGTGTGTACCATGGTGCTGTCTGCAATCTTTTCAGGGGGAGAGGACGTTTCGGTGCCACTCGGTCTAATGTCCCGGTGATCCTCGTATTCCATTTAACTGTGAAGGGTTGTGGAAATACACTTTCTATTCACTGGCAAACTTCATAAACTATTCTATGGCCCTCTTGCACATATAATGTGGGTGGGGATGGAACCTTCTGAAAATCTCAATGTTGAGCTTATCCACACTGACTTTTTCTAATTTCCATCTCACTCCTTGATCTCAATGAGTGAGTGCTCAGTGCAAGAGGCAGTGTTGGCAAGGGTCAATCAGGTTGGAAGCACCAAATTCTATGTATAAAGTTAAAATGAATTCCTCTTCCATCCCTAGCTGGGGATAGAGGACTGACTGGCTCACTCTCTTGCTGCTTAGGGTTTATTTTTATCCCAGCCATTGACCATACATCAAATTACACACAAAGGTTTGTGCAAGCACAAGCATTTTGTGTGTTTTGTTGGCTTAGCCCACATACATCCAAAACCGGTAAAAATGTATTAAAATATCAAGACTTCTGCTGTATCAAATAAGTCCTGGAGCTTAGTTAAGTATGTGTTCTAAAGCATTAAGAACAGCTGCAGCATGTAAAGTGAACTGAATGATAGGAGAAACTTGCCAGATACCTCCAGAGTGAGCATCTGTAAACTGGTAGAATGCTGGCCCTCCCTGGGTGTGAGACAGGAGGGGGAGTAGATTTGCCCTGTGTGAAAGATATTGAATGGGTCTGACTGTTCCCAGTTCTCTCAGAGGCCTATTGGGGTAACTGGTTCAGGTAGATTTTGTTGGTGGGCTCACGTTGTGTCCATATCAGATGTTTAGGAGGAGTCTTAATAAGGAGGAACATGAGTGATGCCACCCCAATTTCAGTGACTATGGGTAGAGGGAGGTATGGCCATGGGGTGGTGGTGAACTACTATAGAAGATAAGGGCAAGGCTATCTATGCCTTGTTCCTTACTCCCACTCCTCTCATAGATGGGGTCCTCATTGCTCATTGCGGTCATTGCTGTGCCCACTGGCCTGTGTGTACTGTTGTTTAATATCAGATAGGTATGAATGAATGAATGAATGAATTTATTTCAGTCACAGACCAGCCAGTATAGTATGAACACCAAGTACACAAATTGCATCTTACAATAAAACCATTAAATGAAACATATGATATATAAAATTAACAATACTAATAATATTTAAAAATTAGACCAACAATTAAAATAGTTGATTCATATCTAAGATCTTCTGTCTACAGGTGATGGCCGCTGCGCAGAATTTAGCTACCCTGAGTGTCACCATTGGGCTAAAATCCGCTAGTGGAAAATGAAGGTAGTCATCTTCGCATTTTACAGGAAGCTCGTGTAAGATAGGAGTAATAAAAGCGTGCCGGAGGTCTCAATAAAAAGACCAGTTCAAGAGAACATGTCCAATAGTCTCCACCTCCCGTGCTTCGCATGGGCGGACTAGATCTCGGTAGGGAACTCTATTGTACCTGCCCTCGAGCAGGGCAGATGGCAGAACATTGAATCTGGCCAGAGTGAACGATTTTCTATATTTAGCAGCAGTTAAGTTTGTCAGATAACTCATAGGTAAGAATACTCTTCAATTTAAGCTCAGATTGGAATATGCCGCAGCCAAACAGATTGTTTTGTAGTTCTATATCCTTAATCCATTGCTGAATAGCTGTTTTGGCCCCAGTAAACCCAAGCTCTATAAGTGCCTCGGGTGAAAAACCAAGGGCATGGAGTTTGTTATATATGCCTCGCTTCCACCTAGATTGAAAGGCATCTTCTAGCATCAGGGGTGGCAATCCTACAGGTGTAAAGATCATTTTAAGCCAATAATTAATTCTATAGGCCTAGGCATGAGATTATATGAGCAAAAGACTGACCTCGAGGAGTATAGCAATATTGGGTACACAGGAGGGGAGGCCTAAGATGGCTCTTAGGAATTTAGATTGAATAACTTCCAAGGGGCCAAACTCATCGAGCGCACAAAATTGTGCTCCATAGAGCATCTGAGCTGTTACCTTCGTGCTGAAAACCTGGATCACCGAGGGGACATATTGCCCCCCTTTACCATAGTAAAAAGATAGAAGCACCTTAACAGTCCTTTGGGCATTTGCCGTAGCGAAGTTAATTTGTGATTTCCAGGAGCCAGAGGAATGGAAAATAATGCCCAGGTACCTATAGACTGTGACCTGCTGGATCTGGTGGTCATTTATTTGCCATTTGTGCTTGATTTTTTTCTTGGTGAAAATCAGCACCTTCATTTTATCATAGTTTATTGTAAGCATCTCCTCATTGCATTAGACAGCGAGCGCCTTCAAGAGACTCCAAAGACCGACACTAGTTTGGGACTTCATGGCCTCCATTATGACCATGGCACTATCTCAAGTTGTCACTGGCCCGACGCATAGGGCAGGGCACACCTTGACTTGGTTTTTGCTCCAGATGAAGGGTTGATCTTGAGATGGGGGGGTGGATGTCACCTCATTGTCATGGTCAGACCACTTCCTGGTGAAGTTTAGACCTATGGCTCCAATTCTGCCCTGCAGGGATAGTGTACAGTTTAAGATGATCTGCCCCTGGAGACTAATGGAATCCACTGGATTCCTGAATGCCCTGGGGGAGTTCCAAGTAGATAGAGCAGGTGACCCTGTTAAAGCCCTTGTCACACTGTGGAACAGCGATGCACATTGGGCTCTTGACACGGTTCCCCCAAATACCCTCTCTGGTATTGTGGAGCCTGGTTTGTAGCTTGGTACACCAGTGAGCTAAGGGCCATGAAACAGACTGGATGACGGCTAGAACACAAGTGGCAAAAGACATGCTGTGAGGCTAATTGGGCACGAGTAAAACATCACAACTGTGCCTAGTGTGGTGGTGAGTGTGGTGAAGAAGGCCTACTTCTGTGCCACTGTTGCATCCTCAAATAGCCATCCAGTGGAGTTTTTCTGTATTGTCAGAGGTCTGTTGACATCAGCTTCAGAAAATGGAGTTTTAGACCTTCAGAGGACCACTGTGAATTGTTTGCAAGGCACTTTGAGGGTACACTTGCTCTCCCCATCCACATCTAGTGAGGTGTCCAGTGCAACATCTGGTGCAACACCTTGGGATCGGTTTCAGTTTATGTGGCCTGATGACATGAACATGTCCTTTTTGGCTCATTAAAGCTTGCTGATGGGTTTTGACCAAATGCCTCCAGGGTGTGCTCAACATGTCATTGTGGGAGGGAGTGGTTCCAGTCTCCCTGAAAGAGGTGGTGATCTGACCGCTCCTAAAAAAGCCCACCCTGGATCCACTGGTTTGTGACAACAACCAGCTGATGCAAAATACCCTCCTTTTAGGGAAGGTGATTGAGAAGGTTATGGTGCAGCAACTGCAAGTACTCTTGGATGAAACATTATTTTGGTTCAGGCCTGGTTATGGGACTGAATTGGCCTTGGATGAATGACATTTATTGGGAGAACGATGGGGGGAGTGTGACCCTGTTATTCTTACTTGATCTCTCAGTGGCTTTTGATACTATTGACCATGGTAACTTTCTGAACCAACTTGATGAGATGGTTATCAGAGGCACTATTTTACAGTGGTTCCAATCCTACCTCCAGTGTCATTTTCAGAAAATACCATTAAGTGATTGTCATTTGGGCCCCTGGCAGTTGTGCTGTGGGGTGCTGTAGGGTACTAACTTGTCCCACATGCTGCTTAACATCTATATGAGCCATTGGGAGCAGTCATCAGGAGATTTGGGGCAAGGTGTCAGCAGTATGCTGATGATACCCAGCTCTATTTTTCGGTATCATCTGAATTGGGAAAGACCATGAGAGCCTTGGACCAGTGCCTGGACTTGATGGTGGGCTGGATGAGGGCCAATAAATTGACTCTGAATCCTAGCAAGACAGAGGTGCTGTAGGTTGGTAGTTCCCAAGTTCAGAAACTTGGTCAGTTGCCTGCTTTGGATGGGGTCGTACTCCCTCTGAAAGAGCAGGTTCATAGTCTGGGGGTGCTCCTGGATCCATCTTTGTCACTAGAGGCCTAGGTGACCTCGATGGTTAGGTGTGTGCCTTTTACCAGCTTTGGCTGGTAAGACAGCTGTGGCCATTTCCAGATTGGGATATCCTGACCACTCTTGTCCATGCACTGGTAACCTCCAGGTTCTATTACTTAATACACTCTATGTGGGGCTGCCCTTGAGGTTGGTCCAGGAGCTGCAGCTGATGCAAAATGTGGCAACAAGACTGCTCACTAGGGCAGGGTATTGCCAGCATGTCACCCCACTGATGAAAGAATTGCACTGGCTGCCCTCTAGATACTGGGCTAAGTTCAAGATTCTGGTTTTGGTGTACAATGCCCTATACAGCTTAGGACCAGGATGCTTGAAAGATCATCTTACCTCTTTTATACCCAGTTGATCACTATGCTCTGCACGTGAGGGCCTCCTGCAGATACCATCTTTTACTATCTTCTCACGAGGTCTGTTCTGCACAACATAAGAAGTGGACCTTTAGTGTAGTGGCACCTACCCTTTGGAATTCCCTCTCCTTAAATGTTAGACAGGTACCATCTCTGTATCTTTTTTGGGCCTACTGAAGACCTTCCTCTTTCAACAAGCCTTTTAAGTAGAAGCCTTATCCCAGTCTGTGTTTGTGTTGGAATTGCTTTTTAAGATGTTCTTAAAGCTTTTTAAAAAGCATGTTTTTAAAGATGTTTTATTTTAATATATTTTAAAGTCTGTTTTTATAATGTTTTAGAATGTTTTTAGTGTTTTTGTTTGCCACCCCTGGCTCCTACTGGGAGGAAGGGTAGGATATAAATTTAATACCTAACAATAATCATAAAGATAAGTTATTTAAAAGTGACATCTCTGTCCCACTTTCCTATATCAAGCCTTGGGAATGCAATGCTGGCTTAAGGTCTTCTAGTTCTATTGTGGTTTAAGCACTCATTTTACATAGCAACCAAGCATTTTGAAATGCATTGCTTTTCTTGCAAGGGGATTCCAAGGGTCATGATAATTGAGCAAAGCAGAGAGATTTACCCCTTGTTAATTAGCTAATAGTCAAGAGAGAAGGGTTAAGTAAACCAAATTCTGGTTTACACATGTCACATGTTCTATGGATTATGAATCCAAATTGGCAATTGGCCTGACTATGTGCTTTCTTCCTCTGGAGCTTTCAATGTATTTTGAGGAACTGGCATGATCACAACTCCAGCATCTTCTTACATCCTTTGACTGTGCTTATAACTGAATAAATTAGCCCTGAAACAGTATAAACAATGAACTGACAATGAAACCAGACTCAATGTCATGGTGATTTAAGATGCTCTGGCAACATGAGGGAGTAACGTTGTTGAGAAGAAAGAATGGACAGATGCCAATGTGGGCTCTCTCTCTCTCTCTCTCTCTCTCTGTGTGTGTGTGTGTGTGTGTGTGCAGAAGGGAAACATGAGGGTATTTTTCTTGACGTAATACTATGAAGATGATTAGGTTGACTGCAAAGAGATATAATTATTAGAATATATTTCCAGTAAGAGAATAAGAATCAATAGAGAATATCTGACATTTTCTAATATCTTGTGAATTATTTTCAGTCTGTCTGAGTGCAAGTCTGGATAGTTTGCACCTTGCATAGTGCTAATGGGACAATGGGAATTCCACTGCCCAACAACCTCCCTACTTGAGCTAATGGAGGTGGTCTTGGATGTGGTGGTGAGGACCTCAAGGCTGTTAGTCTTGGGGGGTCATGAACATCCATGCCAAGGCCACCTTGTCTGGGACAGCTCAAGGCTTAATGGTTACCCTAGGTCATACTGATTATTGAACAAGGTAATATTCAGTCACATAATCCAAGAGCCTCAGGCTCATACATCTACTCTCACCAATCATAGTACCTTGAATGCAAACTGAATCATAAATATATAAATACCTAAGTCAGCATTTCCTCCTCACATAATCTGTCCATCTATGAAAAAGGGAGGGCAGATCACGTGACTAAGGTCAAATTGTCTGTGTAGGACCAGTTCACATTTAACTTAGTTTCTTTAAGTGGTGGGGAAAGGTCTTGCTCACCCTGCCCAGAGATTTTAAAGCAACTCTTCACTTTGGTGATATCATCAGTGCATGCCAGAACCTGGACGTATATTTAGTAAAACAGTCTGGAATGTAGCAGTGGGATTTGGTTGGCTTTGCAAGAACTCTGGGGGGAAATGGACTGCTTTATTGGACTTTTTCAGCAGTGAAAAAAGTAGGTTTCATACACATGCGACATGCTACTACCACTAATTCCTAGTGGAATGCCAAGTGTGAGTCAGCAATAAAGGCAAGGATAGAACCTGAGCAGGAAGTAGTCCTTTTGAGAGCTAGATTCTATCTCCTTCTCTCCTTTTTGTGTCACATTCCTACTCACAGTGCTTCAATCATATTGCCCACTGAGCTGACTGAAGTTAGTATACCAGAGAAAAGCTAAGACACACTGAATCAATACAGCAGTTTCTGCTCTCTGGTTACAATGACAAGGCTTCATCAACTGTTTTCACATTGGTTCAGTGATTCATCATAATCAGCTTTTCAGAATTCTTTTGATGCCAGCACCCGTTTAAACAAAATATTTCCATCATAGCTACATGCTAAGGAAAGGAGGAGAGTATTTATTTTGTTCTATATGAAAACAACAATCCCTGTTGAATATGAGACTTGCATTATGCTGCAGTGCACACCATAGTTTTATGTGCATTATTATATAAGTTCTGTTAAATAAAATAAGAGAATTTTAATTCCAGATGTTCCAAGCTTTGTTCAATTTGCTGCCAGCAAATGACTCAAGTGATATCCTGATTGTTCTCTTTAGTGAGTTTTAATGATGTTGATGAAATGGAGCATATATTCTGAATGGAAAGGTATCCTCACTGGATAAAAACATGTTCTTTGTGTTAGAATAAGCAAACTTGCATGTTCCCTTTAAGGGATATTTGGGAAATATCCCATGTACCTGTTTACCAGTGATGTAACTTCCTAAAGGGTGGGGTTACCTGCAATCTCTTCCTCCTCCTTTGTCTGGGATTCTTGCATATTCTCCATTAAGCCTGAGGAGAGTGAAGCATGCACATGCTCCTTTCCAAGATAACCATTATCATGGACTGAGACTTTTATTTCTATCTTTTTATTTCTATTTTAAGTTAGAGCCTATGTTTCCTGAACATATGAAAGGCTGTGAGTAAACATTCTTTACCTTTTACTTAAGAAGATTGTGTCTGTAATTATTTGTGTCTGAGGGAAAGGGTGGTCTGGTTGATTCTCATCTTGCTGCTTGCATTTATATCTTTGCTAAGAAATAGGACCATGAAACTATTCCTATTTATTTATTTATTATTTATTTATTTAAAATATTTCTATCCCACCTTTCTACCCTATAATAGGGCACTCAGGGCAGCTTACAAAAATAAAATCAAACCCATACATAATAAAATTGTAAACAATAAAACCACAAAAAACATTAAAATAAGTTAAAATACAATTAAAATACATAAAATGCATAAAATACTATATATATACACATATATACAGATAAGACAGTTTTGAAAGTTTGGTTAATCACAATTACGTTTATATACACATATATACATATATACATACATATATATATATATATATATATATATATATATATATATATATATATATATAAGGAGTGGTACTAAAGGGGACTACAAGGGTAAAATTTAATGTAGAGGGCATAAAATCATAAAATCAGTGTCAGGCTCTACCTTCAGTCCCTCCCAAAGGCTCTCCGGACAAGATCATTTTCAGAAGTCTCCAGAAAACCATCAGGGAGGGGGCAGAGCAGACTTCTTGGGGTAGGGTGTTCCAAAGCTTGGGGGCCACAGCTGAAAAAGCTCTCTCCCAAGTGCCTGTCAATCTAACATCTTTCACTCCAGGCATGCAGAGGAAACCAGAGGCAGATGATCTTAAATCCTGGGCAGGTACATATGGGCATAAGCGGTCCCTCAGGTACATTGGTCCAAGGCCGTTTAGGGCTTTAAAGGTCAGAACCACCACTTTGAATTGTGCCCAGAAGCAAATTGGGAGCCAGTGGAGTTGATAAAGCACAGGGGTGATATGCTCCCTGCGCCGTGCTCCAGTTAACATTCTGGCTGCTGCATTTTGAACCAACTGTAATTTCCAAACCATTTTCAAAGGCAGCCCCACATAGAGTGCATTATAGTAATGAAGCCTCGATGTCACCAATGCATGTGTCACTGTGGCCAAGTCAACTGCCTCAAGGAACGGATGCAGCTGGTAGACCAGTTTGAGTTGGCCAAAAGCACTCCTGGCTACCGCAGCCACCTGATATTCAAGCAGCAGGGCAGGATCCAGGAGGACTCCCAAACTGCAGACATGCTCCTTCAAGGGGAGTGCAACCCCATCCAGGACAGGTTGCAACCCCGTCCCTGATGCAGTTTTTCCCTTGACCAACAGTACTTCTGTCTTGTCTGGATTAAGTTTCAGTTTGTTAGCCCATATCCAGCCCTTCACAGCCTCCAGGCACCGGTTTAGGATGAGCACTCTCTCCCTGAAATCAGGGGGTAGGGAGAGATAGAGCTGAGTGTCATCAGCATATTGATGACATTGTACTCCAAATCTCCTGATGACCTCTCCCAGCAGTTTCATATAAATGTTAAAGAGCATGGGAGACAGAATGGAACCTTGCGGTACCCCACAGACCAACAGCCAGGGGGTCGAGCAGTAGTCTACCAGCACCACTTTCTGGGTCCTGTTCGTCAGGTAGGACCGGAGCCACTGTAAAACAGTACCTCCCAATCCCATCCCAGCTAGACAGCCCAGAAGGATACCATGGTCAATCATATCGAAGGCCGCCAAAAGATCCACCAACACCAACAGGGATGCATTCCTCCTGTCTGATGCCTGGTGTAGGTCATCAAGCAGGGCGACCAAGGCAGTCTCTGCCCATGACCAGGCCTGAAGCCTGATTGAAAAGGGTCTAGATAGTCCGATTCATCCAGAAAAACTTGGAGCTGAGCAGCCACTACCCTCTCAATCACCTTGCCCAGAAAGGAGAGATTAGAGATTGGGCAGAAGTTGTTAAGATCTGTAGGGTCTAATGAAGGCTTTTTTTAACAAAGGTCTTATCACAGCCTCCTTCAACAATGTTTCACATATATTTTTAAAATACCAAACAATTTGACACCCAATGTTTTCCTATTCATTGATCCATAGTGACAGGGAAATTGCAGGGACTGCCTGTCATATTCAGTGGACTATTGTAAACATTATTTTTTAGAAAACTGAAAACAAAGCAAAAGATTAGCATGGACATCACATTTTGCCAAAATCAAATATGTGAGGCTAGTTTAGAGCTTCCTGTTCAGTCAAAGGAGTCCTCTGAGGAATTTCAAGGGAAAATAAAAGGATCTGATAGTGCAATCATGTCTACTCAGAAGTAGGGATGGAGGATAATTTTAAGACAACTAACCTAATGTGCAAATCTCAGACTAATACAGAGATATATTACTATCCTTTTAATTATCCTTTTGACATCACCCTTCACATTTTGTGATACAGGACTGTATCCAGGACTTCTGCCTGCACAATAGGAATTCCCACTCCACCACACCCCCAACAAATGTGTTCTGGAGCTTTCCTCAGACCTCCAAAGCAGATGAGGGGCATGGGAAGGGCAGAGGAGAGGAAGCGGAATTCCCATTGGTCAGGTGGAAATCCTTGTGCTACCAGGATGACAAGCAGACACAATCCACAGTTCTCTCAGATAAAGATGTACCAAAATATGTAAAATAGTGCATTTTAGCATAAAATGCATTTAGAAATGTGCACATTGAAATAAAATACATATTTTAATAGGTGCTTTAGAATAAAAATCATGTTTAAATACACATTTTCATTTGGATTTTCTTTTAAAAAATCACAGCTGAATGTTGAAAAAGGACAAAAGGGAACTTATGAATTAACATATGAGAAAATGGTAATGACTGGAAATCGACAGGATTCAGTCTTAAACCCATTTACCTGGGAATAGAGTAAGCCCCAGTGAATTCAGCAGCAATGATTTCTGAGCGCACATGGTTAGAATTAAACTGTGATCCTTCCATCCCTATTTAGTAAGCCCAACTAAGCTCAATGGGACTTACTCTCAGGTAAGTGTGTATAGAACTGCAGAATAACACATTCCTTGGAGGAGCTGTAGCACTTACATCTTAGGCCCCCTACTGACATTACCTTAGTGGTGTGGGGGCCAATGAAGTATTTCTCCTTGCACCACAGAAATCCCTAGGTGTGTAGGAGGAGTCACTTACATAGCTTTTCCCTCTCTACCATTCCCTCAGCTCCTAGTAGGAAAGATGCTTTTTTAGAACACATTTTATAAGTCCCTCTAGTATGATCTGGATTTTCTGTTGATTGAGTGTTCTGTACAAACACAGCAGTGACTTCCATGTCATATATGGACTGGGTTAATGTCAGGAGGGCTCCTTGGAGAGCTGCTGCATTTCTCCTAAAGTGGATTTTGCATCAGATTTAGATTTTTCTGCTTCAGGAAAATGTCCCACAATTTTCAAGGGAAGCTGGAACAGTTTCTTGGTGTGGGCATCCATATTCTTGACATTGTTATCATCCAAAGTGCTATGAGAGTAAATCATCCATAGGCAACACTCAAAATAAAAGCAGCAGATGAAGAGACATCAACAGTCAAATACAGGCATCTTGGAAAGAAATAAGTGCCCTGTCCTAAATTTTGAATGGAATTGGGTCCCACAGCTCCTAACCCTTTTCAGAATTTTTTTGTCTACTCCTTTTGTATTTACCATGGAAAATCCTTTGCTCTGTTTTGCAATGTTCTGATCAAATTTAGTGTTATTCTTCATAGGAAAGAGACACTATTCAGTTAATTTCATTTTTATCCCACTTTTCCTCCAGGGAGCTCAAGTTGGCATACATGGTTCTCCACTGCTCCATTTTATCCTCACAACAACCCATTGAAATAGGTTAGGCTGAGAGAAAGAGTGACTGGCAAAAGGTCATCCAGTGAGCTTCTTGATGAATCATGATTTGAAATGTGGTCTCCTAGGCCCTAGTCTGACACTCTAATCGCTACACTGCACACCAATATAGCAAGATTCAAAGCTAGGCTTTCCTGCTTCCTTTTATGAGAAGTACTGTCTTTATATGCAGAGGGTGGGTTATCCTGCTCACAGAAGAGAGGAGTGAAGCCTGCACATGTATGGAACTCTGTAGCCCCTATTCCATGTTATGCACATGGATGGTGTTACCATGATTACTTTGAAGTGGAGCTGTAGTGCTAGCCTCACCCTTACATTGCACCTCCTTCCTCAAAAACCATGTGCTGCCAGCAGTTGTCTGAAGTGAAAATCCAATGCTTGAGATTCTCCCCATGTGTAGGGACTCTATGGGATTGAGACATCTGATTATGCAGGTGCAGAACTCTCATATTGAGTTTTCACTTTAGATGACCATGGACAATGAGACATTGGGAGCCGGCTAGAGGTGTGGCCCTGCCTGCAAGTGCGCATGGTAATGCCCTATGTCTGAGCAGCATTTCAATAGGGCTTGTGCCTACATCAGAACTACTAGATCATGACTTCAATCTTGGGGTGGGTTAAAAAAGTCATCCATCTTTGACAGGGTCACTTAGGACTAGGGATAGGGGATAAATTCGAAGCAGTTCACATTTAAAGATGAATCTACCTAATTCACACTTTCCAAAACCATACACAAAATACACAAACCCAAACACAGCCATCATTTGAAATTTGCACTTCTTCAAATTTTGTGATGCAGTTCTTCAGCCTAGTAATATGCAGACATATGCATTTACTGGGGGGGGGATGCACATTAAAATGTATACATTACTGAAAATAACTTAAAATGCATTGTATTAAGGAAATTAGTTTGTAAAAATGTGTATATTAGGAAAAATGCATTAAAATATGTGTATATTAGGAGACTAATATACTAAAATGGAGATTCATTTTCATGAGACTTTAAAAAAATTGCAAACTGATGTGGAAATGTCAAGAACTGACCTTAAGAGTGGAAAAATGAGGAACTGAAATTGACATATTCATCCACTGAAGAAGGGTGAAAATGAAGAAGGGATAGGTCTGCAAATTCATGATGTGGCACTGTTCACATTAGATCATGCCAAGGGGAAGAAAAATGCTAAGGGGCTGCTGGTTGGAGCAGATCCACCACTACTTGAAATGTCAGCAAAGACTTTTTTTGTCTAAGAAAAAAAAGGGAAAGGGAAATTAGACTAGACTCCACTGCTGCCTCCCCTTCTAATGGTAACCCAGACACACAACTGAAAATGTGTACATTTTGCCAGAGCTTGGAAAAGATACTTTTTTGAACTACAACTCCCATCAGCCCAATCCAGTGGCCATGCTGGCTGGGGCTGATGGGAGTTGTAGTTCAAAAAGTAACTTTTCCAAGCTCTGCATTTTGTCTGCCTCCTGAAAAAGATGCAGTTCTTCAACTGCCAGTTCTTCCCCCATCCATCCATTAAGTGTTTGGTGGAAACTTCAGTACAGTAACAGCACTTCTCTTCTCCAAAATTTAAACTGAGGCATTTCAAGCAGCCAAACAACAGAAAACTTATGAGAATCTCTGTATGCTGCAGATGAAACTGGCAATTTATGGTTATGTACCCAAAACATTTGTGCATCAGCTGTATAGAACACCAGTTGTTTTAAAATGTTGGAACATTTCATTTTACTTGTATGTAAAGCACTAGTCCTGAGATACAGACAAAACAAGACTGTGACAAATAATATTTTGAAATTAACAAGTGGGACTTGCAGCCAAATGTTGCAGTATGTCTGCATTCTTGTTCAGGTTCCACCCACCCAGCCAGATCTTTTTCCAGGATATTAATTCTATCTTCCTGGTTGATACCCCTGTATCTGTACTTCTCACTGCTCCTAATGGAAGAGAGCAAATGTTTTCAGCAAGAAGATACAGGAAATGCCTCACATTCCTTCCTTCTGACTGCATAGCAACAATGGTTAGATGACTAAGGCTGCAATCCAATACATGTCTACTCAGAAGTAAGTTCCATTGGGTACAGTGGGACTTACTCCCAGGTAATTTTATTTATTTATTTATTTATTATATTTCTATACCGCCCAATAGCCGAAGCTCTCTGGGCGGTTTACAGCATAAAAGCATCCAGTATACAATTAAAAACATATATCAAACACATTGAAACAATATAACAAAATAACTAAGCATAGTTAAACACATGGACACGACAGACACAATCCTAAAATGTTAAGTATAAAAACGTATTAAATCAATTAAAATTTTAAGCTGTTTAAGATGTTAATGTTAAAATTACTAAAATTAAGATTGTGAGTGATAGATGTAGGTGTTAAAAGTAGATATTAAAATGTTAAAATGCCTGGGAGAACAAGAAGGTTTTTACCTGGTGCCGAAAGGATAACAATGTTGGCGCCAGGCGTACCTCATCAGGGAGAGAATTCCATAATTCGGGGGCCACCACAGAGAAAGCCCATTTCCTTGTTGTCACCTTCCGGGCTTCTCTCTGGGTGGGTCCCCGAAGGAGAGCCTTTGATGTTGAACGTAGTGTATGGGTAGGTTCATATCGGGAGAGGCGCTCCATCAGGTATTGTGGTCCCAAGCCGTGTAAGGCTTTATAAGTCAAAACCAGCACTTTGAATTGAGCCCGGAAGCATATAGGCAGCCAGTGCAAGCGGGCCAGAATCGGTGTTATATGTTCACATCTCTGAGTTCCTGTTAACAATCTGGCCACACACAGGTAAGTGTGTATTGGATTGTAGCCTAAGTGACCTTAGCCACAACAGCACCTCTGTATCTGCTTTATAAGCCTCCACGTTTTAGTGCTAACTTTATAGATATCTGAATGACCTACTTGGAGGGGGGGTCAAGGGAATGGACACAAATATGAACTAGAAATCATTCATTCAGTCCCAAAATGAACTTAATTCATTCTTTGAATCATTCAGCAATTTTGGGTACTACTTTCAGGTGTAGTTCAGAGATTTTTGAACTAGTTCAGATAACTTTCTTCAGCAGAACCAGTTCATTCCAAGCACTGGGCATAATGTTCCATCATGTGGCTACGGCACTATCTCAATGTTTGGACTTAGCTTCGAATGATCTAGCCACAAAGGCTTCTAACTCAGTGGCCACTTAATTTTGTCTGAAACAAAGTTTTGAAAGTTAATTTAGAGGTTCCTTCTTAAGGGAAACATCTGAGGAATTTCAAGGGAAACAAAGAAGTTTTGACTTAGCTAGTGAAGGTTTCCAGTGCATCCATCACATTTCTAGTTTCAGCCTTTCTTGAAAGTTCTATGAGAATCAATTTCAAACTTTTTCCTGTCACTGAAGAAGCTGTTTCTTGCAAGACTCATTGTCTGGGGTTCAAAGTGGGGACAATGCAGTGCTTGAGTTCAACTTGCCATCTTTTCACAGCTCCAATTACCCTCTCAACTGACTACAAATGACTCAGGTTTTCAGATGTGCTTATTCCCCCAGACATTTTTAGAGAGGTGTGATTAGCATCCTTCCTTAAAATTCTCCATTTTGTGTAATTATCTCTCTATTATCCTCCTCTCATTTTAATGGTTATTAAAATCACCTCGGTGAAAGCATGGTAAAGGTTAACCCCCAGAATGAGAGACATCTGAGCTGCAAAACTGAAACTTACTTCAGTCACTTCAATCCAATTAGCTTTTCAGTTAAGAAAGTCATGGGCTAAGAAAAAAGGCATTATTTTAAATATCTGTTTAGAGGCACTACAGGGCTTGGATTGTTAATTATTTCTTTGGCCTTCAGAAGGTGTAAGCAGCTTCAGCAGATTTTACTCAAGTATTTTTGCTGCCCTAAATTATTTTATCTCCTCCTTTGCTTGTGATATTGCCCACTAAGCATCATAACAATAACACATGTCACTATTTTCTGATTTTCATTTGTAATATGTCACCTTTTTACTTCCTCCTGCTCATAAAGTTACATTGTCCATGCCATGGGCAGCCACTGGAGATCGCATGAATCTTAATCATCTTGTCCAGAATGCACAGAATTTCAGCTCAGCGGACAAGTTGTGCAAGACTGTGGACAGCGACATCTTCTCCAAGACACAGTCAAAGATTAGGCTTCCCAAATGTGGTGCTCTCCATATTGTTTGAATTACCACTCTCTTCATCCCTGACCATGCTGGCTGAGGCTGAGGGAGTTGAAGGGACAGATTGGGGGTGACATAGAATGAAGGCAGGCACTCCTAGAAACATGAAAACCCAGTTTTGCCTGTCATGTCTCTATAGTTCCACTTGCTTCAAAGCTGGGTATGTTGCCTGTCCACAGATTGGCCTCATTGGGCAAGTTATTCTTGCCTACTCTGTACTGGATGCTTAGGGGTCAGTGTGGTTTAATTGGTTAATTGATCACATTTGGGCAGGAAGGCATGGGAAATTTAACTGGGAAGGATGAGTACAGGAGAGCACCTTTGAGCACCTCTTGAAGGGAATGGCCATTTTTGGATGCCAGCTGCTCAGTGCTGTGGAGCCTTCAGCTTGGTATGAAGCATCCTTGAGACTAACCTGCCTCCCCTTGTAGGGGGTAAAGTCAGGACAGCCTCCTATATACCTTAATGGTGTGGCCCAGGTGCAGGGTGTATGACTTGCATGCCCCTGTGCAGAGCTGCTTCACCCAAGCAGTTAACTTAGACTAGCTTCCACACTATCCATTTTCTCCGCTGCAGAAGTTGTATTAAAACATGACCCTAGTTCCATCCATTTTCTATATCTTGACTATTCTTTCTTGATTCTCACAACAATGCAAAACAGAAATCTACCAGAAAGAATAAGAAAAGTTCCCCTGATTACTTATAGGATTAAATATATTTTACCACAGGGTGCCTGTGTATTTTGTACCTGCCTCTCTCTCTCTCTCTCTCTCTCTCTCTCCCCCCCCCGCCTTCAAGTCGATTCCGATTTATGGTGACCCTTTGACTAGGGTTTTCATGAGGCTGAGAGGCAGTGACTGGCCCAAGGTCACCCAGTGAGCTTCATGGCTATGTGGGGATTCAAGTCCAACACCTTAACCACTATACCACACTGGCTCTCTATGCATACTCAAATTCTAAAATAAACTGAGAATTAGCCCTGAAGCCTCACACATGCTGTCAGATATGAACAATGGAAAGAGAAGCTCATTAATCCACAAGTATGGCTATGAAGAACAATCCTGTTCTACTCTACATACTTATTGTATTTGCTTATGAACCATTACTGAATCTTCAAAATCCTTTTTTATACTTCAATTGGGTGCTAATAATGTATTTGTTTGTAATTTGGGGATAACTAGAACATCACAAACATATCAATAGCTCTTAGGAGAAAATCCAATTAGAAAAAAAGTTCTTTTCTGCTGTGGTTATTATGATGAAAAGAAAAACAATCAAATAATGTTTAAGTATCATTGAGATATTCTGCAGGGTTGTTTTTTTAAAAATTGTTTACGCCTCAGTATACAGTTTTATTGAGGAAATGTTATTTGAATTGACACTAGCTCTTCAGATGAAAGAGAAGAAATGCTTCATTGATTAAAAGATTGGGCACACAATCCAGCCTGGGTCAAGTGTATTTTAGTCACATTAAGTTCAGTTGGAGACAGTTATGCACATCTCCACCAGTAGCACAATTCATGTAACTCCAGAGCTGCTTTTGACTCACTGTAGTAAAACTGACTTGTGTATAACTGTGCCAACTTACCAATTTTCATGGCTGTGTGATACAGATCAAAGTGTTTTGGATTTGCATGAATGGGTTCAAATCTCAGTTCATCCATGTACTTACTGAGTAAAGGAACTCTGTTAAGCTACTGCTGTGAGAAAAAAGCAGACTAACCAGGTGTTGAGGTTAGATGGATAGCCATGTTAGTCTCTCACAGCAGAGGATGGATTAATCATTCTGTTTATGGTCTGTGTCACTTTCACATATCTACACCCATAAATCTATTCCATCCTGTTTGTATGTCAATCTGCAATTTTATTTTTAAAAAATCCACACAAAATGTTTTATATTGTACAACATACACATGTCTAAACCCATTTTGATACTTTTAAAACCAAAAACTGCATCAGAACATTCAAGAAGTGCAAAAGCCAATGAATAACTAAGTTCCAATACACACAGTAATTGTGGATCAGATCAGTTTGTATCAGAATTCACAAATATCAAGTTCTTCAAGAGTCCTTACATCAAAACACCCTTCACAACAACAATAATTCTTGTGAACACAGTCTTTGTAGTTCTAACACTCTGGCCAATATCCTGTCTTAATATTCACTCAAGCAAAACTTTTGTATTTATTTATTTATTTATTATCATTATTTTTACCCCGCCCTTTTTCCAAAACTGGAACTCATGGCGGCTTCCAGATAAAAACAAACATATAATTAAAAACATACCAAGGTCTAGATTAAAATCAAATTAAACAATTTACAGTATTAAAACCATTCATACATACAGTTAAAATAATTCAAACTCAGTTTAAAATAATAGTTAGGCAACAGCAATGCAGCACCCTTCAACACCTGTTCTTAATAGCTTTCAGTTCCAAAGGCTTGTTGAAATAAAAAATCTTTGCTTGCCGACGGAGGGACTGCAAGGAGGGGGCCATTCTTGCTTCCCTAGGAAGGGAGTTCCAAAGCCTCGGGGCAGCCACCGAAAAGGCCCTATCTTGCGTCCCCACTAGTCGTGCTTGTGAGGACATAGGTATTGAGAGAAGGGCCTCTCCTGAGGATCTCAGGGCCCGGTCAGGCTCATATAGGGAGATATGGTCTGACAGATAGCCTGGACCTAAGCCATATAGGGCTTTATAGGTCATCACCAGCACTTTGAATTGTGTCCGGAAACAGAGTGGCAACCAGTGGAGCTTTTGTAACAGGGGAGTCGTATGGTCCCTGTAACGTGCAGCACGTTGCACCAACTGAAGTTTCTGAACAGTCTTCAGAGGCAGCCCCACGTACAGCACATTACAGTAATCTAAGCGGGATGTAACTAAGGCATGTGTCACTGTGGCCAGATCATATGGCTCAAGGAACAGGCACAGTTGGCGCACTAATCTTAATTGTGCAAAAGCACTCCTGGTCACCGCAGAAACCTGGGCCTCCAAATTTAAAGCTGAGTCCAGGAGCACACCCAAACTGCAAACCTGTGTCTTCAGGGGGAGTGTAACCCCATCCAGCACAGGCTGAATCCGTATTCCCTGATTTGCCTTTTGACTGACCAGGAGCACCTCTGTCTTGTCTGGATTAAGCTTCAATTTGTTCGCCCTCATCCAGTCCACCACTGATGACAGACACCGGTTTAAAATCAAGACAGCTTCCTTGGAGTTAGGTGGAAAGGAGAAGTAGAGTTGGGAGTCATCAGCATACTGATGGCACCGAACCCCAAACCCCCAGACAACCTCTCCCAGCGGTGTCATGTAAATGTTAAATAACATGGGGGACAAAACTGAACCCTGAGGGACCCCACAGGCCAATGGCCAAGGAGTCGAACCGGAATCCCCCAGCACCACTTTCTGGGTTCATCCAGGAAGGAACGGAGCCACTGTAAAACAGTGCCCCCAAGTCCCATCCCAGCAAGGCGGCCCAGAATGATACCATGGTCGATGGTATCGAAAGCTGCTGAGACGTCCAGCAGAACCAACAGGGACACACTCCCCCTGTCCAGTTCTCTGTGTAGGTCATCCACCAAGGTGACCAAAGCCGTCTATGTAGGTGTTTATCAGTAATATCATCAGGGACCCAATGTGATACATGCCATCACATGTCAGCAGTGCCCTTTTCCTGTCTACAATGAGTAATCAAATGGATACCATCTGACATAAAAAATGAGAACGTTCAGAAACCAGTGGAAGAATATTTCAGACTCAGGGCACTCACCTTCTGACTTGAGAAGTCATAATTGTCCAAGGGGGGGGGGATCTTCAAAAAGAGAGACTGGCATGAAACTGCTGAAGTACAATTTATAGTAAGTTTGATTGTATTTGCTTAGGATTCAGTCAAAATCAAGGTTTACTCTCTCAGTCAAGATCAAGGTTTAATCTCTCATTATAGTATAGGTGTTACATTTTTCACTAGCAAAACAATTTCCAATTGCTGATGTTGTGCATGGCCACTGCACTTTAAAAAATTCAAGTTTGCATGGGTCTCATTGTTTACCAATTTTTCTCTATACACATTTGAGGATAGCACTTTCTATTGAAGTGGGCCATAGTCTACAAAAGCATATGCCATTATCTGTTACTCTTTAAGATTTACAGGACTCATTTTCAGGTTTTACATATATGCACACATCCCAACTGAAAATTATATACTGCAAAACACCTTTCATCCCAGATTTGTAACAGTCTTTCTGAAGCTGACTAGTGGTGCTGCCAGGTGTGAGGGAGACCAGGACAAGATGGCATCTGTCCCCCAAACACCACCACATATTCTTCCCATACCTGCACTGCCCTAGCTGTTCACTTCCCCCACTTACCAGACTACAAGTTGGGGAATGAAGCTGGGTATGTGTTATTTTTCTTGCTTTTCCCTCCCCAACAGAGTACAGAATGGGGTTCCCAAACTATGGTCTGTCATGTACATTAACTTCAATGGGTCTACTCTGAATAAGACTAGCACTGAATACCAATCTTAACCTCAAACACTACAATTACTGCATTTAAGAAAGACAAAACAAGTGTGAAATTAATTACAGACCTGGTTTGAACTGTCTCATATTGAGATCTGTATCTCATCTTTTACAGCCCACGGATCACATTTCCTCATGATGCAATGTTCCAGAGCCTGCATAACAGTGGTGGGTGTGGCAAGAGTAGGTGTGGCCAGACGTACAATATCCTCCATCCAGGCAAGTAAGAGGTATTATCACAGTGGAAGGACACATTCCAAACAGGTAAATCACAAGAGAATGGTGCAGAGCAGGGCCAGTGAAAGGTACAGTCTGGGAAGCATGGCCTGGATGGAGTCCTGAGGGCCAGATAGAGAGGCCTTGATGGCCACATTCAGCCTGTTTGCTAACCATCCAACATCAATGGATAACATCCAACAATGCCAAAGAGGCATTTTCTACCTGAAGCAATATTCCTCTTCAAAATCACCAACTTTTTCTTTCTTTCTTTTTCTTTCTTTCTTTCTTTCTTTCTTTCTTTCTTTCTTTCTTTCTTTCTTTCTTTCTTTCTTTCTTTCTTTCTTTCTCTAAAATAAGTTGTATAACCAAGTCTATACAGCTAGGGGACAAAGTTATATTGATATCATTGTTTTCCTATAGTAAAATGAATTATTGTCCTTTGTGCTTTTCACTAGTATAGAAATGATGTTGTTTATCTGTTGATGAAACCACAATAAAACACCAAACAATTCTTTCTGCTGGAGTGCAGAATTTCCACAGAAGGGGTCACAGAAGTCATTAGATTATTCTTTCTCAGCTCCTAAAAAGCCTGAGTTTTCCTGAGTGTTCACAATCCTTTGCTGTATCTTTATCTAGATAGCATTTCTTTGTATGGCAAAGGCTTTTATTTCATGTCTCCTCAAAATGTGTTGAGTAGGCTGTTAATATTCCTGAGTTGCCTCAAATCGCCCTCTGTACTCCATCATGACCTTTAAGATAGACCAAACCTGTCATCTTAAACCTAGCATCTATACACCCAGTTAGGAACCTACCATCTATGCACCCAGTTAGGACCATCCTTGCTAAAAAACCCATGCTCCTTCTTCGTGAATTATTATATCTCTTCACACAGATGAACATGAGTAAACAAGCTTCCACACAGTGATGCTTCCACAAGCTCAGAACCCACAAGGCTTCCCTGCCTCAGACAGCCATGTTAACACATGACTACAAGGGCAAGGGTGAGGAAAGCTGTGCACAATGAGGGAAGGCCAAAAGTGTGTAAAGGCCATAGCTCAGAGCATCTGCTTTGTATGCAGAAGTAGGGATTGATGAATCTGTCAATCTTGGGTTCTCTCAGATTCTCATTTTTTCCATTCTTAAGTTTAGCTCTCCACATTTCCACATCTGTTTGGATTTTTTTTGTTTTTTGTTTAAATCCCTGAAAAATTTATCAGCAATTTAGTGTGAATTCCTTCTAATATACACGTCTATATGCAATTTTGCCTAATATACACATGTTTGTATACAATTTTGCAGAATAGAATGTATATTGCATGTCTTATTCAATAATATATGCATTTTATGCACACTTTACCCCAATGTATGCATTATTATACACATTACTTGGCTGCAGAACTGCACTGCAAAATTTTGAGCATTTCAAATTTCAATGGATGGCTGTGTTTCGGTTTTTGTATTGTTTTGGAAAGTGTGAATTAGATAGCTTCATCTTTAAACACAAACTCGCAATTCCAAGACTTTTTGGCAGCTAGTCTCAGGAGCTCTATCTAACAACAACGACAGCCCCAATTGCCTCATAACCACTGAAACCTGGGAACAACACTTTCATGATGTATTTAATAACGAGGTCTCTTCAGATATCTACTCTTCCTTCCCCGTACTGAAAGATATTCCCGAATGGCCCCCAGTTGAACCCGACTCCATTGCCGATTTGATTATAAAACTAAAAAACGGCAAGGCGGCAGGCCCTGATGGCATCCCACCTGAACTTCTCAAGTCTAACATAACCTGGTGGGCCCCTATGTTAGCCTCTGCTTTTACGAATATTAACAAATCTGGATTGATCCCGGTCTCTTGGCTTAAGGCTTTTGTTATCCCAATTTACAAGAAAGGACCACGTAATGACCTGAACAACTATCGACCTATAAGCTTGCTCTCGGTCGTGGGCAAGATTTATGCCAGTTACCTTGGCAATAAGCTAAATTCATGGGTTAGCTCCAATAATATCCTGGGCAATGAACAGATTGGTTTCAAACCAGGCCACTCGGCCTTAGATCACTGTCTAACCCTGGCCCAGCTGGCTTATAAGTACTCTAGACCAGGTGGAGGCAAACTTTTTGCTGCCTTCATCGACTTAAAGTCAGCCTTTGACTCCATCTCACGGCCTCGTCTTTGGAATAAACTGGAATCCTTACATATCGACAAGCGACTCTTATGCCTTATAGCAGCATTATACCACAACACCTCGGTCCGAGTTCGGTGTAACCCTCAAGGCCATCTCTCTCATGAGATACGGTCTACACAAGGCATCAGGCAAGGCTGCGTATTGGCGCCTATGCTATTTAACCTTTATCTGGCTGATCTCCCCTCAGCCTTGGAGGATATACAATCACATTCTCCCAAACTAGGTGATGACAAAGTCCATATTCTCCTTTATGCGGACGACACAGTCTTATTATCACGAACTCAACTTGGCATGAAAAGACTACTGACTGGCTTTGCAGCTTACTGCAATGCTAATACCTTATCTATTAATCACACAAAATCCAAAGTGGTATTCTTTTCAAAGAAAAAGGTTAGATTTTCCTGGTGCCTAGGCTCTACTAGAATTGAGCAAGTTAATTCTTATAAATATCTTGGGATATGGTTTCAAGAGTCGGGCTGCTGGACCTCCCAAATCAATTATATAAAAGCAAAGGCAAGCAAAAATCTGGGAGCTATCACTCGTTTTTACTTTACCAATGGTGGAAAGTGCATCCCGGCAGCAACACGCATAATTCGAACCAAAATTATACCGATGCTGACATACGGAACCCCAATTTGGCTGCCATATTCCAAAGGCCGTATTGACGGCATTCTCTACTCTTCCCTAAGATCCATCTTTGGTGTCCCCAGATGCGTTTCTGGGGCTACGCTCCTACTCGAAGCAGGACTAAATTCTTTATATTGTCAAACTTGGCTATGCACCATCTACTTCTGGCTCCGCTGCTTCTACACACTTACCCCAGAATCTTACGCCAGGCGAGTATTGGCCGACTCCTTTAGTGCCTCATGGCCATCACTTGTCGTAGAAAAAAATTTATCAGTCGGGCTCTCTCCTTCAGAATTGTTAAATATGGATTTTATTGTGGCTAAGGCTGTGGTCAGATGTAGGCTAGTTGATATCGACAACCAAGAGCTAGTGGCCAAGGCGTCAGGACCTTGCTCTCCCCGGGCTTTGGGCCTGAGTGTTCTACCTAGTGATAACGGCCAGCGCTATTTACACTGGCTCTCTGTTCCTAAATACAGAAGGGCCTTTACTTTGGCCCGTTTCGACACCCTGCCCTCCAAATTTCTTGAAGGAAGATTTAATAAGATCCCAAGAAATCTTAGGTTTTGCCCATGCAATGCCCAGGAGACTGAGACTGTTTCGCACATTTTATTCCACTGTAAATTTTATGATCATGTTAGAAATGATCTTTTATCCCCTATTTTTCTAACCTTCCCAGGCCAATCTAAAAACACATTGCTAATTCTTCTTTTACAAGGTATAGATGAGTTTATTACCCTTGCTGTAGGCAAATTTATAAACCAGGCCAGGCAGATGAGGAAGAACCTGCTTGGCATACAGCCTTGATTTTATGCTTCTGTTTTTTTTTTTTTGTATTTATCTATTCCTCTGTATTTTATTTCTCGATTGCTGAGGTCTGTTGACTATGCAATAAAGAATTCATTCACCTTCACAAACTGAATTGAATTTCCCTCTCCCCCAGCCCTTTGCAGAAGGTCCCATGTTCAGTCCCTGACATCTCTAGGTAGGAGATATCACTTGTCCAAAATCCTTGAGAGCCACTGTCAAGCAGCGTAGACAATACTGAGATAGATTGATGGTCTGCTTCAGTATAAGATCCTATGTTCCCCTCTCTGCTCGCTTTCTCTCATTGCCACCACACCAAAGAAGACTCATGACACATATATGGTGAAATGTTATATTTATTCAAATATAACACATAATCAATCAAATTCAAATCAGCCAATTAATGAATATCAAATACTTCGGGCAGGTGAGGCTCAACCTATCTATGAGGGCATAGACCCTCCAAACCAGGAGGCAAGTCTGTCACATCGTACTGCAACTCCCCAGTCAAGGATGTGGGAAAACTTATCCCTCCTTGCAATTGGAGTCAGGTAGGTGGTTCCAACCTCCGCATCCTGGCCCCGCCATACAGGCGTTCACCATGATGCACAAGCCAGTCCCACGTGGACACTCCCCAGATCCACACCAGACATTACACCTTGATGTTTCACCAGGGGGTGCCCTTTACCAAAATGCATCATCCACCTCAATTTTAACCCCAATTACCTCACCTGCCTGAATTTGATGCCAGCCAAACCAGAATCACCACAACTCCCCCAGACAAGCCAAAACTGAATCAAACCCAAGCAGTATGGAGTAGGCAAAACCAAATACATTCTGAAATCAGAATCTCCAAAAAAAAATTCCTACTCAGCCCCCTCAGGCGACTAGCAGAGCCCATACTGACAAGGGAGGTGTGGGTGGGTGCCGCAAGGCAAAAAAGGTGCATTCTTAGGGAGGAGCAGGCTATATATAGCTGCACAAACCCTTTCCCAATTGGTCAAGGTGCACCACCTAACCAATTACAAATTTTTCTCGTACCTTCCTGAGTCTTCCCAGAAGTAGGGTGGCGGCAAACTTGCCCCTAGCAAAAATGCAGGAACATTATTGCCACCACACCAAAGAAGACTCGTGACACATATATGGTGAAATGTTATATTTATTAAAATATAACACATAATCAATCAAATTAAAATCAGCCAATTAATGAATATCAAATACTTCGGGCAGGTGAGGCTCAACCTATCTATGAGGGAATAGATCCTCCAAACCAGGAGGCAAGTCAGTCACATCGTACTGCAACTCCCCAGTCAAGGATGTGGGAAAACTTATCCCTCCTTGCAATTGGAGTCAGGTAGGTGGTTCCAACCTCCGCATCCTGGCCCCGCCGTACAGGCGTTCACTATGATGCACAAGCTGGTCCCACGTGGACACTACCCAGATCCACACCAGACATTACGCCTTGATGTTTCACCAGGGGGTGCCCTTTATCAAAATGCCTCATCCACCTCAATTTTAACTCCAGTTACCTCACCTGCCTGAATTTGACACAAGAGGGGATCAGCTGAAGCTTGGTCCCCTCAACCCAAAGAAAACAGAGCCCCCAAACCCAACCTATAATCCTCCAATAGTAAATCACACCCACTCTCCAAGAGATGGACACCATCATCCCGAAACAAATGCGGAGAATGAAAACAGATCCTGTCATGCAGGATGTAAGCCCCACCTAATGACAAAACCAAATTCCTAACCTTCTTATTCACCCACTTTCTGGATCTATCGATTCTGTTAGGGTGCTGTGCACCCCTCCAAACACGCCTCACCAGCATATCAGACCACACTATAACCAGGTCCGGGTATGACTGGATGAGTCCATTGAAATCTCACGTGATCTTGAGCAGCAGATCCATACCTGGCCACTGCACCAAGTCGTTTTCACCCATATGAACTACCAGCACATGGGGCCGGTTAGTTGATGACATAATACGACACACCAAAGGCATGAGCGCATCCCAAAGCATGCCCCTCTGAGCCTCCCAGCCAACCATTGCTCTAGCAGAAAGCTGCAGCTGTGTCCCGGAAAGAGTAGAGAAGGCCCTCCAATGGGCCCAAAATAAAATCGAGTGGCCACACAGGACGACCCTCGCAGGCACTGGATGACTCAGCACACCTAAGAAAAGAAAGAACAACACATTAGCATCAATACCTGATATAAGACTTAAAAGTGGAAGAATGCCACCTTCCTATCGCCTGAATATCCTCAATGCTCATGCCCACGAGGGCAGCGGCCGTAGCTGCCCCAATCTGAAAGGAATGCAGCCCATAGACTCCAGCATCGCGACCACTGGCCAACAAGGCCCGCGGAACAATGGCCCAAAATTGAAATTGAGTCAGGGCAGAACCAACCGCATGTATAAAGAGGTAACGCTGGCCCGCTGGCCTGATAGACAAAAATAGACGCACTGCAGCAACTGGGCACAATTCAGGAACCTGGCAAACATTCAATGAAATAATACTGCCATGGCCCTTTTGATCAGTCTTAGAGACTCAAAGGGAAAGCCTAACTATATCAGCACCTAATGTGCAATCGCCAAAGCAGAAGGCTCGGTAGGACACATCACACTTCGAGGAAGCCAATACTTCACTAGGGCGAAAGGCACCATAGAACATTGTCAGTGTTACTGCGGCGAACAGGTGCGACTCATACGGCGATGAGCACATAGACTTAAATAATGGCAGGATCTGAAGGAGAACATCGGGCGTGATTGGCTTCCTTCAGTCAGCGGGCCTGTGGGCGGAACACAACCAACCCTGAAGGACCTTTCTGACCCTAAAATCTACAGAATGATCCTGCAATCCTCTTGCCTTAGAAATGAAGGCCAGCGCAGAGAGGTGTCCGGCGATGGTAGAAACAGAATTATTTTGCCCATTTAAATATAACATAAACTGCAGCAAATGTGATACAGGAATAGGCCATACTGAAGGCAAAGCACTACTGGCATGAAAAGCCTGGAATGTTCCAAGAGCATGCTAATACGCTCTCTGAGTGTTGGGAGCAAGGGCAGAGGCTATGGCAGACCCAACTTCTAATTCCCAAGGCTCCACAGGAAGAAAGGGACCAGGACCAAATCCTGAGCTGCTCCTGGTGCCAGTTCCCGGAAATGTGCCGTCTACAAGCGGGAGAGACCATCAGCAACACAATTCTGTAATCCTGGAACGTGGCAAGCTACAAATAATATATTAAAACGCAAGCATTGCAATATAAAGGCCCGCACCAGGCGCATCACCTGAGGCGATTTTGAAGTCTGGGTATTGACCACACACACTGTGGACAAATTATCACAGCAGAAATGCACAGTGCAATTTTGGAATGCCAAAGGCCAAATATAGACTGCCACCACAATTGGGAAGAATTCCAAAAAGGTCATGTTTGAAGTAAGCCCAGAAGCTAGCCACTCCGAAGGCCATCTCTCAGCGCACCACTGAGATCTAAAAATTACACCAAAACCAATGCCACCTGCAGCATCGGAATGTACTTGCAGCTCAGCTTCCAGTAATAAGTCCTCACGCCAGAAGGAGAGGCCATTGTAATTATCCAAGAAAGTAAGCCACATTTTGAAATCCTCTCTCATTCCCAATGTGATCCTAATAAGATGAAAATGAGAACAAACTCCCTTCATAGCGTCACAGAGACGACGAAGGAATGCCCTACCTGGTGAAATGACTTTAGAAGCAAAAACTAAATGACCTAGAAGCTCTTGCAACTGAGCAAGTGTGACCTTTTTCAAAGTCAAAACTGAGTGCAATCTCTGCCTCAATGCGAGCAACTTATCCTGAGGCAGACTGGAAGACTGGGACTGCGTATCCAAAAGAATCCCCAAATATGAAAGGGAAGTAGAAGGGCCCTCAGACTTTTCGGGAGCTAAAGGGACACCCAATTCCATAGTTAACTCCTCAAAAGTTCGCATCAAATGCAGACAATGAGAAGTGCCTGCAGGGCCAATGAACAAAAAATCGTCCAAATAATGAGCAGACAAGGAAGAACCAGCCCTTGTCCTTAAGGCCCACTCAAGGAATGTGCTAAAAGTCTCAAATGCAGCACAGGACACAGAGCATCCCATAGGCATTGCCCTATCTACATGATATTGGCCTTGAAAATGAAAACCTAATAAATCAACATCGCCAGGGTGCACTGGGAGCAATCAAAATGCAGACTTTATGTCACACTTCGCCATCAAAGTGCCCTTTCCAGCCTTCCTGACTTCCTTAACAGCCTCATCAAAGGAAGTATATCAAACTGACGTATATAATGATGAAATACCATCATTAACAGAGGCACCTTTTGGGGAAGACAAATTATGAATAAGGCGATATTCACCTGGCTGTTTCTTGGTAACTATACCGATAGGAGAAATCCTCAAATTCGACAAGGGAGGGTAAGTAAAAGGGCCAGAAATCCTATCAGCAGCTATTTCTTTATTTATTTTTTTGAGAACTACAGGAGCCAGAGCCAAAACAGAAGGCTGGTTGGCAGGGGAAGTGGGAACCCTCGGGCCTTCGAAAGGAATACGAAAACCCTCTGAAAAACCATACCAAAGGCATCTAGCCGCAGATCTATTGGGATAGCTATTCAATAATCTCACTAGGGGAAGCAACCTAATAGGGCTACTAGCCTTGCGACATACTGCCACTGTTGCCAGATCCACGTTTAGGTTGTTGTTGTTCCCCTGATCCCCGGCGAGCCGGACGGGCTCTCTGGCAAGTGGAACTGGGGTGAGTGCCACCGCAGAGTCCACATGCATGCCTAAACCGACACGGGCGCTTGTAACAGCGTCCAGTACTGTTGAAGGTCCAACAGACCTGAGGGGGTTGAACCCGCTGCCAGCCCTGGCTGGAACTGGAGGCTGAAGTCTGCGCACGCACCAAAAGATGCCCACTATCAGATCCAGTGCCTGCAAGGGAGGAGGACCATCACTGCCCAGGGAGGGAGAGCCATCTGCCTGCTTTGCTGCTGCTGCTGCTGGATAACATCTCTGCTCTCTCCTTCTTGGGCTCCTGCTCTGCACGTGGGCACCTTGCAGGACCAGGCTCCAGGTACTCAGCCAGCTGTGCCTGATACTGTTCCACCTGTCCCTTCTCTGGGGGGGATATATAAGCCGGCTGGCTGAGGGGGCTTGGGAGATCCAGTGCCTGCAAGGGAGGAGGACCATCACTGCCCAGGGAGGGAGAGCCATCTGCCTGCTTTGCTGCTGCTGCTGCTGGATAACATCTCTGCTCTCTCCTTCTTGGGCTCCTGCTCTGCACGTGGGCACCTCGCAGGACCAGGCCCCAGGTGGCGCTTTTCCCGGGAAGAAGAACGGTTTGAGAGCTGCGTTGGTGCGCATGGAGCACGGGACTGTGGTTGTTGTGTAGACCTGAATGGAATGAGTGGATGTTTGTATGACTGTATGTTGTGAGTGTGTGTGTATTTTTATTTTATTTTATTTTTATTTTATTTTTATTTTATTTTATTATGTGCCTGGGCGGGAGGATAGGGTATTGGGAGGGGGGACCAGAGGGGGCCCCTGTTAGCGTAGTGACAGGTAATGGGAGGTATGGCGTTGTGAGGAGGACATGCCGGTTGAGGGGAACTCGGCACAGACAATTGGTGGCTGTACCGTGTTCCGGTCCTCCCCACATCCACAGGATTGCTGGTAGTTCTATCAGCCAACTCTCGGATCTCCAGTTGCTGCTGTTTAATGCCAGATCGGTAAATAATAAAGCTTCCCTCATCCATGATTTAATTGTGGATGAGGCGGCCGATCTGGCGTTTATTACTGAGACATGGGTGAGCGATCTGGGAGGCATTAATCTCTCCCAGCTGTGCCCACCTGGGTACTCGGTTCAGCATCTGGGTAGATCCGAGGGTCGGGGAGGGGGAATCGCTGTGGTCTATAGAAGTTCCATCCCTCTCATTAGGCACCCTATCCAGGTAGCTAATGGTCTGGAGTGTCTCCATATTACGTTGGGCCAGCGAGACAGACTGGGAATACTGTTGGTGTACCGTCCACCCTGCTGCCCAACAGCCTCCCTAACTGAGCTGACGGAGGTGGTCTCGGGTTTGGTGTTGCGATCCCCCAAATTTATGGTATTGGGGGATCTCAACATTCATGCCAAGACCGCTTTGTCTGGGGCGGCTCAGGACTTCATGGCCTCCATGACAGCCATGGGGCTGTCTCAATTTGTTACTGGCCCTACGCATATTTCGGGGCACACTCTAGACTTCAGTTTTGCTACTGGAGCAGGGGATGGTGATCTGGGAGTGAGGGATTTTACATCTATTCCTCTGTCATGGACAGATCATCGCCTATTGAGGTGTAGGCTCACAATGTTTTCTCCCCTCTGCAAGGGTGGAGGACCTATTAAGATGGTCCGCCCCCGGAGACTAATGAATCCTGAAGGTTTTCAGAAGGCTCTGGGGAGTTTTCCGGCTGATAAAACTGACGCTCCTGTTGAAACCCTGGTCAATCTGTGGAATACGGAAATGACCCGGCCAGTTGACACGATCGCCCCGGTGCGCCCTCTCCTCTGCAGAGCTCAATTGGCTCCGTGGTTTACCCCGGAGCTAAGAGTGATGAAGCAAGAAAGGAGACGGCTTGAGTGCAAATGGAGACGAACTCCCGACGGCTGTGGTCTTGCACTTGTGAAGATCTCTACCAAGCTCTATGTGAAGGCGGTGAGGGCAGTGAAGAAGCAGTACTTTGCTGCCTCCATTCAGTCATCTTCTAACCGCCCAGTGGAACTTTATAAGGTTGTTCGGGGACTTTTACACTCTGGTCCTCAGAACGCAATAATACCATCAATAGCCCGCTGTAATGGGTTTGCGAGACACTTCCAAGATAAGATCGCAAACATCCGCCGGGACCTTGACTCCAATATTGTAGCAGTTGAGCCTAATGAGGTGTCCGGAGCACAGTCCTGTCCTGTTTTATTGGATGAATTTCAGTTGGTTCAGCTTGAGGACGTGGACAAGGTGCTTGGACAGGTGCGGGCGACCACTTCTGCTCTGGATCCTTGCCCCTCATGGCTAATAAAAGCTAGCAGGAACGGAACAGCCGGATGGGCCAAGGAGGTGATCAATGCCTCTTTACGAGAGGGAGTGGTACCACCCTGCCTGAAACAGGCAGTGGTGAGACCGCTCCTAAAGAAAACCTCCTTGGACCCTGAAAATCTTGACAACTATAGACCGGTAGCAAATGTTCCATTCCTGGGCAAGGTTTTAGAGCGTGTGGTCGCTCACCAGCTCCAGGCTCTCTTGGATGAAACTGATTATCTGGATCCATGTCAATCGGGCTTTCGGCCGGGGTTTGGTACAGAAACAGCCTTGGTCGCCCTGTATGATGACCTCTGTCGGGAGAAAGACAGAGGGAGTGTAACTCTGTTGGTTCTCCTTGATCTCTCAGCGGCTTTTGATACCATCGACCATGGTATCCTTCTGGGACGTCTTGCGGACTTAGGAGTTGGAGGCACTGCTTGGCGGTGGCTGTGCTCCTACCTCAAGAATCGTCTCCAGAAGGTGGTGCTTGGGGAGCATTACTCGAGTCCCTGGATACTCCAATATGGGGTCCCACAGGGTTCAGTTCTGTCCCCCATGCTCTTTAATATCTATATGAAGCCGCTGGGCGAGGTCATTAGGAGATTTGGAGTGCGTTTCCAGCAATATGCTGATGATACGCAGCTCTACTTCTCCTTTTCATCTTCTTCAGGTGAGGCTGTTAATGTACTAAACCACTGCCTGGCCGCGATAATGGACTGGATGAGAGCTAATAAACTGAGACTCAATCCTGACAAGACTGAGATGCTGTTGGTGGGAGGGCTCTCTGCCCAGATGGTTGATGCCCGACCTGCCCTAGATGGGGTTACACTCCCCCTAAAGGAGCAGGTCCGTAGTTTGGGGGTCTTATTAGATCCGCTCCTGTCACTGGAGGCTCAAGTAGCCTCGGTGGCACGGAATGCGTTCTACCAGCTTCGGCTGGTAGCCCAACTACGACCCTATCTGGATAGGGAGAACCTTGCCACAGTTATCCATGCTCTGGTAACCTCTAGATTGGACTACTGTAATGCACTCTACGTAGGGTTACCTCTGAAGACGGTTCGGAAACTTCAGCTGGTGCAGAATGCTGCGGCCAGAGTTCTTACTGGGACAAAAAAATTTGATCATATAACACCTGTCCTGGCCCAGCTGCACTGGCTACCAATATGTTTCCGGGCCAGATTCAAAGTGTTGGTTCTTACTTATAAAGCCCTTAACGGCATCGGACCGCAATACCTGGCGGAACGCCTCTCCCGCTATGTACCTACCCGGTCGCTGCGCTCGACGTCGAAGGCCCTTCTCCGTGTCCCAACGCATAGGGAGGCACGGAGAATGATAACTAGAGCTAGGGCCTTCTCAGTGGTGGCCCCTGAACTATGGAACGCCCTCCCTGATGAGATACGCCTGGCGCCTTCTTTGCTATCTTTTCGGCGCCAGGTAAAGACCTATCTCTTCGCCCAGGCATTTTAAAAATTTAAAAATTTGAATTTAAAATTGAAAATTTTTAATTATGTTTTATTGTTTTTGTATTTTAACCTGTTTTATTGTGCTGTGCACCGCCCTGGGAGCTTGTTGCTGTAGGGCGGTCTAAAAATGTAATAAAATAAAAATAAATAAATAATCAGCTGTGTCTTCCAATGAGGGTCTGGCTGAAGTCACAGAACGCAGCCAAAGACCAGGATGTTCAACATCCCAGCGAAGCATGGGGTCCAAGGCCGCCCTTTGCCTAAAATTCTCATCGTACCACAACCAAGCGGTCCCAGAGAATTCCCTAAAGGCCCTATGAATGATGCCCTGATATTTAATCAGGGACATGGCCCTGGATGGATAAACCTGAGTCATCACACCCATATACACAGTAAACGCATTAAGCCAATTAGGCCATATGCAATCAACTTTCTTTCTTATCGCTACCTCACGCTCATTTGGATACGAACCCTCTTTGGGCTTTATTTCAGATTCCCAAAAAAGGAGTGTGAATATATCAATATATTCACCATGCCAAATCTTTTCCTTAGTGGAAGATAGTAAGTGAGCACCCAATGGTAGGGAAGTATCCCTCTGTGGATATACACCAGAAGGAAGAGGCAGCGGAAGGGCAGATGTACTAGCTGAAGCCACGGACGGCTGCCAGGGAGTTACTGCCGCAGTGGACCAAGGAAGTGCAGGCTGCTGTGGAACTAAAACACCTCCCATATAAACTAATGATTGCTGTGCTCCACCTAGCGTCTGAGGAGCTGCAGAAAACTGTTGTGTCTGCTGGACCTGTGTAGCAGAATAATGTGATGGTACACACCACTCACCTGCATAGGCAGCTGGAGACGCAACCACTGCTGTTGTGACTAGCCTGGAAAGAACCGTAGAAGGAGCTTGAATGCCAGGTTTTAGCGGATGCAATTGTTCTTGGGGAAGACCAGCGCCAGTGGAGACTGGAAATTGGGAAAAAGCGGATGTCAAAGGTGCCACCGATGTGCAGGCTGGTACAGCCGGAATGGTGGAATCATCTCCAGGCACTGCCACTTGAAGAACACTGATTCTGGCAACCAAATCAGAAAGAATGCCTGTTTTAGTTGCCTTAGCCGCCAAGTCGGCCGACTTCTTACCTGGAGGTGCAGTGCTAGGCCCCACCCCTGGCTCTGAAGGACACCTGCACTCTCCCTCAAGGGCCTCCACCCTTGCAACCAAAGCACGAATCATCCCCATATCCTCTTCTTCATCTGAGGACAGGCACTCCTGCCGCGATGGGGGGCGCTTAGTCGCCTGCTTCACCACTCGAACCCCTCTCTTTTGTTGAGCCTTCTTCGGTGGCATGATGAATTCCAGTGAAACTTAACAATATTAACAACAACAACAAGAACAACAACAATTATCAGCGATATGCAATGCAGACAAAATGCCTTTACAAAATTACCCAGAACTGAATCAACAACAACCTTATGACGCGAAGAAAGAAATCACAGACACCACCCAAATGGCCAAATCAATTAATGCACAAGGAACTTAAAATGGGGGGGGGTAATTTAAACGTTGAATGAATTCAAATATTTGTAGTAGTTATACATTTCATTTCATTTCATTTTATTAAATTTATATACCGCCCATAGCCAAAGCTCCCTGGGCGGTTCACAACAATCAGCATAAAATACAATGAAACACATATTTAAAACAGTTTTTTTAAAAGCTTAAAATTCAAATTTAAAACAAACATTTTTACACATACTAAAATGCCTGGGAAAAGAGGAAAGTTTTAACCTGGCGCCGAAAAGATAGTAATGTTGGCGCCAGGCGTACCTTGTACGTACCTTTTATATACAGAAACAATATCACTAAATTGTAAGTAATTATTTATATAGCTTAACTAATGAAATTAAATAAAAGAAAACTATGGATTATTTTAACTTAAATTAATTTCCTTTGTTTGTTCATTTGTTTGTTTTTGTTTTTTTATTATTATAATTATAATTATATATATGTGTGTGTGTGTGTGTAATTTTTTTTTCAATTAATTTTTATTCTAATTTTCAAAACCAAAATAATACAAAAAGAAAACAACACAAATCAATAACTAATACAATACAAAAAATATACATATATATATAAATATTGACTTCCGATTTGTCATAGTTCAGCTATAAATCTATAATATATAATAAACCTATCTCTTAATAGATTATAAAATCACCTTCCTCCAGCGGTTATCTTAGTTGGTTTCAAATCTCATTAACATCATATCATTTTAATATTCCACAAAAAGTCAAAGAGAAGTTTCCAATCCTTGAGATATATATCAATCAATTTTTTTTCTAAAGAAACATGCCAATTAATCCAGCTCATCAAATCTACTAAATCCAGTAATTTCAAAACACTATAATTCAACTATAAATCTATAATATATAACAGACCTATCTCTTAATAGATTATAAAATCACCTTCCTCCAGCAGTTATCTTAGTTGGTTTCAAATCTCATTAACATCATATCATTTTAATCTTCCACAAAAAGTCAAAGAGAAGTTTCCAATCCTTGAGATATATGTCAATCAATTTTTTTTCTAAATAAACATGTCAATTAATCCAACTCATCAAATCTACTGAGTCCAGTAGTTTCAAATCGCTCTTCTGTCATTATCCATATTGGGTCCATCTTCCATCTTTACGCACCCAAAAATCTTGCTGTCATAGTCATATAATAAAAGTCTGATAGGAATTTCCTCCATCACAGATATTTTCTTACCATCAAATCCAAACGTAACACTGAAGTATTGTTTCAAAGCCGCATCTCTGCTCCTCTTTTCCACATGATACACTAGTACATTTCTTGAAGGTTTTTCCATTGACACAAAACAGGGATTAATTCTATTAACTTTCTCCATTTCAAGTTCCATGAAATCCTTCCAGTCCAGGAATTTTTTTGAACCGATAATATCTTTATCTCCAATCTCTTCAATTCCTTCAGAGACAGCACTGTATTCCAAACTGTAATATTTATCTCCAGGATCCGTCACAACCAGGAAATCCAAATCTTTTTTCATGTCCATATTTAAGCCAATCTCCATAGATTGAACCTTGCCTTTAATTTCTCTTTCATCCTTTTTTTGTTTTCCAGATCTATCTTTATTCTCCTTTCTCATAGAATCCTGAGTTTCTTTCAGCTCCTGTCTCATTTCATGAAATTCAGTTCTCCACGCTTGTCTATTATTTCTCAGTTCTTGTTTTATTGAGTTAATCCCATCCATTATTTTCTGAAGCATGTCTAGAAATAAAGTCCCTTCTTGTACATCCATGATCTTCTTAATTGCCATTCTTAAAACCAAAAGAACAAAACTCCTTCAATTTTCAATGTCCCAAGCAAAGAGCAGTTTATTTCTTTATCCAGTTACAAAGGAGTTAATCTTTCCAACCAACTAACGTCACACGCTAGACAGTCCTTATCTCTTAAATGTCCAGAAGTGCAAAAACAGCTTTAGTTCACAGCGTCCAAATAACTAGTAGCAGAGAGAATGAGCAGATTTGTTCAAAAAAAAAAAGTAGATCAGAAAAAATAGTCCCTTATATATATTACACAAAAGTCTTGTAAATCAAAAAGATTTCTTATCTCTCCCAATCAGAAAGCTCTCATCTGTTGTAATCTTTAAAACGCAATTTTCCATGTCAGCTTTTTGCAATAAAAAAAAGATAAGCTATTTATATTTTCTTCCCCCTTAGTTCCGTAAATAAAGAAGGAAAGTCTTACCTCATCTAGGTTATCTTAATTGCTGTTACTTTGACAAATCTCTTTAGCTATATAGATAAGAAAATGATAAATGTAGACAGGAGGTTTGCCTGCTAGTCCGTTAAAAAAAATGGGTCACTTATCCAGCTGAGCTAGCATACAATCCTCGCTCTGTCTGAACTGCTGGAAGACAGACAATTCTGACGAATTCCAGGCTCCAACAATCAAAACAAAACTATGTGGCAGATCTCACGCTTCTTTCTTATCCGGAAGAAATCATCCCCAGTCAGAAAAAACCCTTCTGACTGAATTTAAAACTGGATAAGTTTCATCCAAGACGGGAGCCCGTCTCAGAGGCAGCACAGGCGGAGGGATCCTCCTGGGAAGTTCCTGTGTGTGTGTGTAATTAATGAAAATTACCAATCAATTATAAGTCAATCAATTTTCTTTCTTTCTTTTTATTTTTTTTTATTTTTATATATTTATTATTATTATTATTATTTATATATATATATCAATCAAATGGGCAGATGGTTAACTTAATAATTAAGTAAAACAACAGGAGCAATTCAATCCCAGCCTCACCCAAACTCGCCTGCTCCCGGCTGAGTCAGGAACGTAGGACAATGCTACCGAGGCGGGAAAGTCAAACAATGATATCAAGGCAGACAGATGCTGTGCCCTTATGGGCAGTGGACCGACTCGAAAAGCCTCCCATGCCCACCTCACAGCTGATCCGTGGGAAAGGAGGGAAAATAAAAATGACCTGGTGGTGATCTGGGCACCGAGCAGTGCCTCAGAAGTGCTGAAAACAACGCACACCAGGGCCGCAAATCAATGCAGCGCCAGGAGGTCTGGCAGCACAACACGACTATCGCGGCAGCGGACAGAGAGGAAAAGCCGCCCCGCATGTGCTACCCGGCAGAGACACAAATGTAGCACAGGCTGCTGCAATTAATCATGGCACTGGCCTGCAAGTAGTTTATGTGAGCCGAAAAGACGGCCCTACCCCTCACTTCACAGCTCCCACAGTAAGAATACCACACTGTATATATTATACGTTGGAGGGCAGGGAGAATGCCACCTGCCCCTGATTCCAGCTAATGCATGGGGACTGCCGATGAAGGAGGGAGGAGGTGGTGAAAGGGGTGGGGTTGGCGTTAAAGGAAACCCCCTCACCCAATACGGCCCACCAAACAGTTAGAGAGGACTAAGGACAAAAAAAAAAAGAAACCAGAAAACCAGAAAGTTGATACGATCACCAGCGACAACTCAGGAGCAAGGGTAACACAATGAGCTGAAAGATCGTGGTCACAAGCCTATTCACAGCATGCCGCAAGGCAAAAAAGGTGCGTTCTTAGGGAGGAGCAGGCTATATATAGCTGCTCAAACCCTTTCCCAATTGGTCAAGGTGAACCACCTAACCAATTACAATTTTTTCTCGAACCTTCCCGAGTCTTCCCAGAAGTAGGGTGGCGGCAAACTCGCCCCTTGCAAAAATGCAGGAACATTATTGTGCAAGTAACACATGAAGAGAACTTGTATTTCTCAGCAATAGTAGATGTTGAATAAAGCCAACCAAAAATTTGGATTAAGCCAATTAAACTTTAGTTTAGCTGAACCACCAAGAGTCCCTGCTGCTGTTGTTCTCTATATATGTATCTGATCACAAGAAGGGGACCCAGGCAGGTTGTGAATTGAGCAGGCCAAGGACCCTGTGAGAATACCCTCTTCCTTTCCAGCAAGGGATGTAACAAGAACATTTGCCATCTCAACCGTAGCATGGCAATCTGCTCTCCTCAGCCAGTCATTTTCCCCCTCTGGATTAGTTTAAATTCCTTGAAAATATGTTTACAACAGAATCACTGGCACAATCTTGACTGTAACTGCATGAATGGCAACCTCTCTAATATAAAAATGAAGACAATCAGCATTTATCTCGATAAAGCAGAAAACATAAACGAAATGCATAGATCTTTACTTGTGGCTCCTCAGGGAATATCTTAACTGCTGGGCACTGCCAAAGTGGGTCATTTTTCTTGACATTTACCTTGCATAAAAAAGACTGGAGTCACTTCCTGTATTTTTCAGCCCATATTACTCAATTTCTACTCACATCACATAATGTTCACTTGTCAAGAAAGATCATCACCAAGCAGTTTCAAGCATGTTTATAAGATTCTTTTATGGGCCTCCACTAATGGATGGCTGTCATCGAGACAAACCATTTGGGCATAATTTCTTCCTCCCCCTCTCTCTGTATTTATGCTGTGCAATTTTTTTTCAGAGGCTTACGTGAGATGTTTCCATTTTACGAGATGAAAAGAAATTTACATATATAGTGGGCTTTTCACTCTCCTCACCCCGCCCTCCAAAAGTGCCACATCATTAAGGCAAATTGCAACAGACTATACCAATAGCTGAAACTGTGTGTTTGTTCTTAAAAAAAAAAAACCTGGTTCTACACAATATTGTATTGTATTGAGGTTTATGGGCTGATAGTTTCAGAGAGAGAAGGGGTTTTTGTTGTTGTTTTGGTGAGCTCTTGGGTTTTTCATTTTCCCCCGGATGCTTTTTCACTTACCTTAGTGGTCCAAAAAATAATGGCTTTCGAACAAAGAAATTCATAAGAATTCTAAAATACAGACCTACATTTCAGGGAAACTCAACTTGCGGATTTGACCTGAAACATATGATTTTGAGCTTATCTGCCATTTTTGTATTTGAGTAGCTAATGCCTCTAATTTTAAAACTGGCCTCACTCCCACTTTGACTGACTTTTGGTATGTTTCATGTTCACTGTAGGGATTCTAAAGAATACTATACACTTTTTGACAAGTAAACTTGCTGTATTGAAAGAACTTGTGTACAAACTCTCAGAGCCTCACAAAACCTGAGCTGCTAAATTAGGGAACCTCTTGCCACAGTTCAACTGACTGAGAAGTTAATGAAGATAAACATTGCTAAATCTGAGTTGAGGATAAACTTTTCCTAAACCTAAACAACCCCAACTCTAACCTTCTCAAAAGAGACAACACACTCCTACTCTTTGTAGCTGACCTGCACTGTATGAATGCTTCTGCAGCTTGAAAGCCTTGAAGGCACTCACCTTGTGGCAAGGCTGGCACCAGGCATGACGAGACACTTGGGTAGCAGCGTAGCCCGGGCCCATGGTGCCTGCCTGCACCTACCTCTCCCACTGCAGTAAACGCTGTCTGAACTGTGCATGCATGCCTGCCATCAACTAAGATGGTGCCCGAGGCTTCCCCAAGGGGCTGATGCCAAAACACACTTTGCAGAATTCTTTGGGGGGAAGCCATGACTGTTTAAAGTGGAATGAATGTCTGGTGAGAGTGTGGCCCCCTGATTAGCCAAGCCAAGCAGCTGTTAGTCTGGCTTTTAGAACACTGAAATTTGGTTCTTACTGAACATGCCTGCACTATCAGAGAGTCTAAAGATAAATTTCTTAAATTAATCAGCCATGCATTTTTTTAACTTTTAAACTACAGAAGATGAAGGTCAGCATATGGAGCAAGGTCAGTAATAGGATTATAGGTACTCTGTGAGCATGGCTGATTTTTAATTAATTTCAACAAATTATGAGATCACAGACAGAAAAAAGTCCAAGGGTCTCAATTATTTTACTCTTGGTTTAGACTTTGAACTCTGGATTCTCTCTGAGTGTTTTGTGTATTGCCATGAAAACTTAGAAGGTTGTTAAGCAAGCATTTCTGAGTTCAGAACAATACATTTTGTAAAATTCTGTTTTGAAATGAGCTTATGAGAAGCAGCAGAATGGCATGGGGTATTTCAATTTAACATGGCGGAATGTGAAAAATTCATGCTGGCTATAATATATAGCCACTCTTGTGGCTGTATCACATCAGATTGGAATGCTGTCTGGACCATCCTTCTGAAAATTGGATGCCCTGATAAAGTTGTGAATATTTTGTGACTCCTTCATGACCACATGACGGTGACAATTTTGGATAACAATGGTTTTCAGAATGAACCATTCAGAGTTGGATCAGGTATAAAACAGGGATACATCATTGCTCTGACCTTATTTGCTGTTTTCATTGCTATTATTCTACACCTTATTGAGTGGAAACTTCCTACTGGTGTGGAAATCATATATTGAACAGATGGAAAGCTTTTCAATGTCAGTAGGCTGAAAGCAAAAAGTAAGGTAATTACAACTTCTGTTGTAGAACTTCAATATGCCAATGATAATGTAGTCTCTGCACATTCAGAGAAAGATCTTCAAACTATCCTAAATGTCTTTGCAGAAGCATATGGAAAGCTTGGGGTCTCACTTAATATAAAAAAACCCCAAAGTGCTTCATCAGCAGGTGTGAACTAATCCCTCTGTAGTACCATCAATCCAGCTTAATGGTGCAACGCTGGAGAATGTTGATCACTTTTCTTATCTTGGCAGCCATCTCTCTGTAAAAGCTGACATCTACATTGAAATTCAACATTGAGCTCTGCAGTTCTCCCAAATGAAGTGTAGAGTGTTCAAGGATCGGGATATTAACAGGGAGACCAAAATGTTTGTTTACAAAGCCATTGCACTAGCAACCTTACTGTATGCCTGTGAAACATGGACTATTTATAAACACCACTCCCAACTTCTTGAAAGATATCACCAATCCTGCCTCCGGAAAATTCTGCAAATTACTTGGGAAGATAGACTGACTAATGTTAGTGTTTTGGAAGAAGGAAAGACCACCAGTATTGAAACAATGATCCTTCAACATCAACTTCGCTGGACTGGCCATGTTGTTTGAATGCCTGATTACCATCTTCCAAAGCAGATACTTTACTCCCAACTTAAGGAGGGAAAATGGAATATCAGTGGACAGCAAAAGAGGCTTAAAGATGTTCTTAAAGATAATCTAAAAAGATGTAACATGAGCATCAAGAACTTAAAAGTTTGGGCTCAAGAGCATCCCAGTTGGAGGTTGGCTATTATCAAAGGTGCTATGGACTTTGAAGAAGCACGAGTTTAGGGCGAAAGAGACAAATGAGCTAAGTGGAAGGCACATCAATCAAATCTTCATTTTGATTGTCTTCCATCTGGAAACCTATGTCCTCACTGTGGGAGGCTGTGTGGATCTAGTATTGGCCTCCACAGTCACTTACAGACCCACTGTTAAAGACCTTATCTTGGAAGACAATGTTACTCAGTCATGAGTGATCGCCAATGATCACATCAGACAGTCAATTCAATTGCATTACTAGTGTATGCACAATAATTGTTTCAAGCCTTCTAGTTTAGTGCCCTATTCTATGTGGATATAATGGACATGAATGATGCAAATCTACTGATTTCCTCATTTCCCCTGTCGTCATACTGAACATTTCATTTGGATGGCCAAATACAAATTCTTTCATCAAAGTAGAGTAACTAAGACAACATCCACTGGACATCTGGAGTTAGTTTGTTTTTAATGGATCAGTTTACAAACCAGTGAGCCTTCTAGGCACCATCATACTCACAATAATATCAACATACTAGCAGAAAAGGCCCCATTGATCCTACCCATATCACACAAGGCACAGTAGTGTGTGATTGGCAACAAGTAGAATAGCTGATTCTCATTATGGAATTCTTTTTTATTCTTCATGTTATCTTTCCAATGAAATATGTGGGGAAATTAGTATTTGTTTCTCCTTTTATTTATTTATTTATTATTTGATTTATATCCCACCCTTCCTCCCAGGAGGAGCCCAGGGTGGCTCTTGTGACAGTTAGGACAAATAGGCAGATTCCAGTCAGAATGTTTTCCATATTACTCAATAAAATAATGCTATGCACATATAACAACATGCCACACTGCAGTTGTAAGCAATTGCAGTATTTGAAATTTCTTGACAACTGAGATCTCCTTAGCTTTACAAGGTTGATAATGAATTAAGCTTTCAAATTTCTTGGAATGAAGAAAAAAAAACCAGTATTGCCTTTCCCCCCACTATCTGTCAATTTTGATACAGAGAGACAGCTCGTGGTTAAAAGCTTGAACAATTGCCCTGAATCATGGGCATTAAGCAGTGGGCTCCACAGAGCTTGCTATCTTCCCATGGATTTTTGCAGGGGCACATTGAAATATAGTGTGAAAGAATAGAGGACAATGTTGTTATATTTCTTCCTCACTTAGCTGGAAAAAGTATTGGACCAGAACAAAAAGACCTTGATGTATGATCAGGAAAAGTAAGGACACTGACCATAACAATTGTTGCTCCAGGAGTGTTTCCTACCTGTTAGCAACAGCAATAAAACTGACCTTAGAACAATGAATGTAAGAGTTACCATAATAGAATGCAACAGCTATGGATGGTTTTATAAAGGATTATACACATTTCTCTACATCTCACTATTTCTACTTCAGATGTTCCATTTCCTTAATTTAGAGAATCTACTTTTATATATTTTTTATCATCAAATACATCTCCTTCTTTGGCAGTTTTACAAGAAAACAGGGTTGCTTTTTCTGTCTACAAAGAAAAATATGTTATTGCAGGCAGCTGTATCAATAGCAATATTCCATAAGATACAGTTGCAGAGTACTTGATTAAAAGTGCTGTTTACTTCTTTGACTGAGTGGCCTGGGGGGTGGGCAGTGTTGCTTCAATTCAGCAAAGGGTATGAAATAATGACAACAGAGGTCCCTCTCAGGAGCAGAAAATCAGGCTTATGGTTTTTATACCAAGTCTAGCAAATCCAGAAGCTTTATATTTACTGCCAGCCACAGAACTAATATTTAGCATTCTTATTCACTTCTGTATCTGAAGATGTTCATGAACTATTGTGACAGTGTCCTCATTCCAGAAATTGACCAAAACCTTGACAGGACAATCAAACAAGGCAGCATGATACCCCCATCCCAACCATCAGGAATTAATCCAGATTGATAAGCCTTTGAGGGCAGACCATCTTAGTACCAACACCCTAGTTGATGTTAGAACTACAGTCCCAGTAAGTCTGCACCTGACCAAGTAGTGATTACGAAGGAGCAATCTTAAAATTCTCTATACTTATGTCACTATCATCCCACCCATCAGAAGACACAAAATCCAGTATCTGTCCTGCTCAGTGTATGTGGGAGCATCAATTCAAACAAACAATTGTTTTCATGGTGCTAGTGAAATCTTATCATGCATTGGACAAGGAGGGCTCAGCATGGAAAGTGAAATGCCCCAGGACTAACATTCTAGGGGACACCAACACTACACTCAAGCCTACCCAATCAGTTCAGGCAAAGAGACTGTTGGGCAGCAGTTATGCCACAGAAATCCATACCCAACCTTCATATCCACCATTGTGAACATGGCAATTGCTGGACAACATATCTGAACAGCAGCTGGATTCACTACCACAATCCATCTCCTCACCCCCTAGGTCTAGGTTTCTACTGCACTGAGAAACCCAGAGGACAACACTGGGAGATATAGACTTCTCTTGCCTCATCTACCCAGGTCTCTGTACTTTGTACCAGGATTGCTCATCCAGGATCAAGCCCTGGGTGGCTGATTTTTATTCTGTTTGCCAATCTGGAATTTAACAGCTGTACCTTTATTACATTGATATCCTACCTTTCCTCCAAGGAGCTCAAGGTGGCATACATGGTTCTCCTTCCTCTCCCATTTTATCCTCACAATAACCCTATGAGGTAAGTTAGGCTGAGAAGCTGCTGCCCAAGGCCATCCAGCAAGCTGCATGGCTGAGTGGAGATCTGAACCTTGGTCTCCCAGGTCCTAGTCCAACACTCTAATCACTACACCACTCTGGTTAGGGGAACCACTTCCGTGCCTACAGAAGCCACTTAGCCAACCTATTAGCTAAGAGAAAACTAGATGGGAAATAGCCCTGAAATGACTGTACTCATGCTCTCTGTTCAACTCTCACTTCCAATACCTTCCTTTGCCCTCTTCTCTTCCTACAGTGATAGTGGTATCCCAATCAACCCCATTCCCCTACCTTATGGGGTCCCAGCCAAAGTACAACATAAACAAATCAAAACCAGACCAACTTTTTATCAGAAATACATAGAAACAGCATAATAGACTATGAATGTGTGCAGGACCCAAGATGTAGCTTTGTATCTGTTTCTGGAAGCAGTTTGCTGAGTGGAGCAGAGCTACTATGCTAGTTTCCAGGAAGTGGGTCTCTGTTGCTTACTGGGAGAGAGAGGCCAAGGGGCAAGAAGGTGGGGAGGTTGGTGTGTTGCACATACACTGACAGGAGCACTGGATTTTGGGGTCCATTGGCACATGTAGAAACCTGAGAAACTGCAATAGGGAACCACAACCCCATAACCACACATGTACCCCACTGCAACATCCTCACACCCCAACTCACACTGCAAACCCAAACACACCCTGCCCCAAACACCACACACACATGCTGAAAAACCCCTCACAAATATTCTGCCCCATACGGAAGCTCCCTAGAGGAGATTTGCCAGAAAAACAATAGCAATTCTCTTCCAGTATTTAATCCCACAGCAACCCTATCTGGAGATGCTGAAGAGTGAACCTGGGCCCTTCTGCATGCAAAGCAGGTACTCTAAACCTGAAGTATGGTCCTTTCCTCTAAGGAGAAGGAACAAGTTGACAACTGAAGCAGGAGTTGGTTACTTTTGAGGGCTGAGGGGATCAGTTTGCAAACAGAGAGATGGGGGAGGTACAGTGCAATCCTGTGTAGGCATACTCAAAATTAAGCCTTTCAGAACAGAGAGGGCCATAAGTTTTCATCTGCACACAGTTGCATGTATGTGTGTTTCAGAATCATTTCATAAGCTGGAAATCCTGCATGCCTAGTGTATCAGTACCATGTCAGAGCTAAGTGTTTATAAGGAACCTGAGCACTAGCCAGTGGCATGAGACAATGTGTAAATATGTAGGAAGTGGCATCTTGATTTTTTTAAAAGCCAATTCAGAGAAAGAGAGTGAAAGAGTGAACAGGTGATGCTGAGAGCAGTATACCTTTGTCAGTGACTGGCCCCAGCTTCTAGGTTTTGGAGATTTCTCTGTCCCTGACCACTGAACATTATGGGACTGAAAGTCTTCCTCTCCTTTTCCCATTTCTTTTTAAAAAATGAGATGTTGCATGAAGGCCTATAGCCAGAGGAACAAATTGGGTGCTGCCCCCCTAGAGCTGTGCTTGCCACCCCATTTTGGGGGGAAATTGTCTTATTTTTAAGACAATGACAGACAATGACAATCTCCATTTAAATAATGATAGCTTGTTTTAAAGCAGAAGCAATATAAGAACAGGATCCTTTGAAAAATTTGGGAGTAAGGCAGGGCAAGCGCACAAGAAAAGCATCATCAGGAAGACCCCCCAAAAGCCTGCTCACTTAAGACTTTCTTACTACGGGTGGATTTTTCATGATTGCAATCGCCCTCTAATTAGTTAAGAAATCCTCAAAAAAACCAGCCTCTATTCGAACATGACCCTTGAAGAGTTAAATATTAGAACTTCTAACTATAGTTAGATTCCACTCCTTTGACTTTCTTTGCTCTGCTTTTCGGTTTCCATTTCAGTTGTGCTGTCTACACAAGCCAGCAACAAAGAAGCATGTTTGTTTGCCTGAAATAAGAAGTAAGTTTGTTTATTGCACTCACTATACTCACAATCATACTGGTTATTTTGTTCTTATTTGTTGTTGATTACTTGATGGTAAAGGATGAAAACAGCCCTTGAGGAATAGAAATATTGCTGTGTACAATGCAGCTAGTGGGCTGTATACTTTGGCTGTAACTTTGGTCTAATTTCTGATTTTTCCAATATGGGCAGCTCAGAATGAGGCCTTTCCAGGGTTTCTGGACAGAAAAAATAACCCAGCAACTAGTAAAATGGACTCCAATATTGTAGCAGATGAACCTAATGAGGCATCCAGAGCACAGTCCTGTCCTCATTTATTGGATGAGTTTCAGTTGGTGCAGCTTGAGGAAGTTGACAAGGTGCTTGGACTGGTGCGTGCAACCACTTCTGTACTGGATCCTTGCCCCTCTTGGCTGGTAAAAGCTAGCAGGAATGGAACAGCCGGCTGGGCCAGGGAAGTGATAAATGCCTCTTTACGAGAGGGAGTGGTCCCCAGCTGCCTGAAAGAGGCGGCGGTGAGACCACTTCTGAAGAAGTCTTCCTTGGACCCAGACAACTTGAATAACTATAGGCCAGTAGCGAATGTTCCATTCCTGGGCAACGTCTTAGAGCGGGTGGTTGCTAGCCAGCTCCAAACACTCTTGGATGAAACCGATTATCTAGATCCATTTCAATCCGGTTTCAGGCCCTGTTTTGGTACAGAGACAGCCTTGGTCACCCTGTATGATGACCTATGTTGGGAGAGGGACGGGGGGAGTGTAACTCTGTTGATTCTCCTTGATCTCTCAGCGGCTTTTGATACCATCGACCATGGTATCCTTCTGGAGAGACTTGTGGAGTTGGGAGTTGGAGGTACCGCTTGGCAGTGGCTTCGCTCCTACTTGGTGGGTCGGCTCCAGAAGGTAGTGCTTGGGGAGCATTGCTCGATTCCATGGGTTCTCTAGTATGGGGTCCTGCAGGGGTCAGTTCTGTCCCCCATGCTTTTTAACATCTACATGAAGCCGCTGGGGGCGGTCATCAGGAGTTTTGGAGTGCATAGTCATCAGTATGCTGATGACACGCAGCTCTACTTCTTCTTTTCATCTTCTTCAGGTGAGGCTGTCAATGTACTAAACCGTTGCCTGGCCGTAATAATGGACTGGATGATAGCTAATAAACTGAGACTCAAACCTGACAAGACTAAGATGCTGTTAGTGAGTGGCTTCTCTGATCAGATGGTGGATACTCAACCTGTTCTGGATGGGGTTACACTCCCCCTGAAGGAGCAGGTTCGTAGTCTGGGAGTTCTTTTAGATCCTTCGTTGTCACTTGAGGCCCAGGTAGCCTCAGTGGCACGAAGTGTGTTCTACCAACTTCGGTTGGTAGCCCAGCTACGTCCCTATCTGGGCAGTGACGACCTCGCTTCAGTTATCCATGCTCTGGTAACCTCAAGATTGGACTACTGCAATGCGCTTTATGTGGGGCTGCCTTTGAAGATGGTTCAGAAACTGCATCTAGTGCAAAACGCAGCGGCTCGACTGTTGACAAGGACCAAACGATCAGAACATATAACACCTGTTCTGGCCCATTTGCACTGGTTGCCTATACGTTTCCGAGCAAGATTCAAAGTGTTGGTTTTGACCTATAAAGCCTTACACGGCACGGGTCCGCAATACCTGGTGGAACGCCTCTCCCGATATGAACCTACCCGTACACTACGTGCAACATCGAAGGCCCTCCTCCGGGTACCGACTTATAAAGAGGCCCGGAGGATGACAACTAGGGCCTTCTCAGTGGTGGCCCCCGAACTATGGAATAGTCTCTCTGATGAGGTGCGCCTGGCACCAACTTTGTTATCCTTTTGGCGCCAGGTTAAAACCTTCCTCTTTTCCCAGGCATTTTAACATATTTTAGCATATTTAGCACATTCTGGTATTCTAAATTTAAATTGTGTAATATGCTTTTAGCTCTGGGGAATTTTTGTGGTATGCTTGTATTTACTATGTGATTTTATTATATTACTGTATTTTTATATTTATGTTGTACACCGCCCAGAGAGCCGTTGGCTGTGGGCGGTACAGAAATTGAATAAAATAAAATAAATAATAAAATAATAAAATATATATAATTGCTTTCCACAATATATTTCCAATTGCTTGGTTCATCCTTTATATAGCAGCCACTTAAATTGTTTCCCTTAATTGTCCAACAGGAAAGAAAATTTAAAGGCCAGGAGCAAGACTAGAAGGAGAGACTCTCGAGGAGTTAACAAACACTCCCTATAGTATTTATTTTCACTCTGCCCTTCCCTAAATCTAATCTGGAATCTAAAACTGAGATACCTATGCAGCATCAAAGCCAAGCTCGGGAGCTCACTATCTTTACCAAAGTACTTCATGAAGAATCAGAACACAGGGACAGACCATAGGTGAAAGGAGACTATAGCTATAGGCAATGTCAAGCTTTTGAGTCTGGTATTCCTGGGGATCTCTCATAAAAAGGTGAGATAATTCAACATATTAAAGTTTGTTCATGTAAGCTAACCCATCTCTGGATGGAGGAGCAGTGATGGGGAAGGTCACTGCCTTTCCCTTCCCCTGGCCTGGTTCTCACATTCTCTGCAGCAGTGTGTGTGTGTGTGTATGGAGGGGTGATTGTCTGGTGCTGTGCACCTCTCCCACCCAATGACCCACCTAGGAATGTGGCTGCACCACCGAACAAGGAAGGCTGGCTACAGGGCTGGCCACATGTGTAGTAGTTTAAAATAAGCATTATTGTTAAGCTCTAAATCAGAGGTTCGCAACCTTTATGGGTATGGGACCCCCTTTGGAACCTCAAAAAAATTGTGACCACATATGTTAATTGTTGCTCTTCCTCTTGCTGCTACTTTGGCCATCACCACCATTTGCATGCAGGTGGAGAAACAGAGGCAGAAAAGAGAGGAATCTGCCTGGCAGGAAATTAAAGCCCAATAAATATATAATGAATTTAAACACACAGTTCATGCAATCTTATATGCAAAATCAAAATAGGAGCAAACTTGAGTGCCCAGGGTGGGGGCAGTGAGTGTGAATGGCAAGGCTGGTGCCAAAGGGCAGCCAGGTCAGACCCTGGCTGAGGGCCCTTGGGGCTACAGGGGCCCCTGAGGGGCCCTTCAATAGGGTGTATTAGAGGAGTAGTACTCCCCTTCAGCAAAACGCACAGGGAGGAAGCTTCAAAGACACTGGCTCCACCTACCTGTCTCAACTGCTTTTTGAAGCTGTGCATGCTGCACGCACAGGGCTACCATTAACCAAGATGGAGGCCTAGGTTTCCCTAAGGTGCTGATGCCCCTGCCACCATCTTGGTTGATCTTGGTTAATGGCAGGGATGTGCACACATAGCATGCATGCATGCCATCAACCAGGAGAGACAGGTAGGTAGGGTGTGGGTGTGGGTGGGTGTGCACATGCAAACTCACGCACCAGGATCCAGAGCAAACCGACCCTGGTGAATGGGCAGAGAGAAGAAAAAGATAGACATAATGCAATGGAAGGGGGCAGCATTAGAGGTGTTAAGAGGAATCAAATATTGGGAATTTTTAGTCTTTGATTCATCTCAGTGAACCAGAGTTTGAAAAGGCCTGCAACAGCAAAGATTCCTGGGAGACAGCCCCTCTGTGACCTCTGAGTACATATCTTGCAACCCTGAAGGTATAGACTTCCTGACTCATGGAAATTTGGGGTTTGTCACCCAGTAAGAATAGGTGCTCCTTTCAAACAAAGGAAATGCTTATGATAATCTAGGCCATCAGGAGGAAACAAAATAGCTCCTTTCAAACTAGGAGGTGTTGTGCATTTCTAATCCTTTGGAGAAGACAGAATAAACTCCTGTCAAACAAAGAAACTGTTTTATACAAGGATTATGATAATCTTAACCTTGGGGAATCATCAGGAATCTACAGCAGGGAGATCACACCTATTATCTGGGAACTTATCAGGAAATGAGTGGGTTCACACCTTCCTGATCACATTTACTTTGGGGTCAGTTTAGTTAGGAAAAAGTATAAAACATGAGGAGTGAGAAGGGGAGGGCGGTTCCTCTTCTGAAGGGCTCCAACCGCTGCTTTTCTTACCAACGCACACTAGCATCTTTGGGACAATTTCAGAGCTATGGATTTGGGTGAGAACTTTCAAATCTGGTGCTGGTTACAAAGGGCGGAGCTTTTGCTCATTGGGCTAGATACGAAAGTCTCTCTCTCTCAGCTTTAGTCTTGCAGCAACTCTCCAGGAAAGGTATATGCAACTATCTGGGCCTTTCTCTTTCCTTTTTTTTCTTTCTGTGTGGGTGAACTTAATGTGAAAGTGTTCATAGGGTTAGTCTCTTTGCTTTAGTCTATCCAGTGTTGCTGAATGATTGAATCATAGTTAGAAAGCTACTCATTGTTAACTGCAATTGTAAACTGCAATATTTTTCCTTGTTTCTTCTCTTAATAAAACCACTCTTTATTTTACTTTCAGTGTATGTGTTATTGGGTTAAGGGTAAAATTATACATGCTCTGGGGGGTGACGTGTGGGTAACTCCAGCAAAAGATCCTGCTGCTCTGTTTTGGAGAACTTGGATTTCTAGTGAGCTATGCTCATGAGGAAGTTCAAGGTCCCTTCGTAACAGAGGGAAGAAAGTGATGTCATGTTGTGAGTGAGGAGAGGTTCGGTGGGTCAAAAGAAAGCAGCAAGTGAGATGTGGTGTTGGCTGGAAGTGAAGAGGAGTAGCCACGTGGGAGAAAGGGCTCTGGGAACATGAGGACAGGGAGGGGGAGAGAGGATTGGAGTTAAGTGGGCTGTGTATCCATTCTATGTGCTTCCTTTTTTGGAGTGACCTGTGTTGGCAGTGAGACCACAAAACAAATGCACATGGTCCCACTCCTCTTTCCCTCACTCCCCACTCCTGTTCCCTTATACCAAAGGGAGGGTGTCCCGCAGGAGGGAGAAGAGGGAAGTAGACGGTGAATGCAAGGGATGAGGAGTCATCCCCCCTTCCTTTCTCTCCCTCACCCCCTTGCATCACCACCACCTTCCCTTAGCCTGGTAATGGCCAGTGTGGGGCTACAGGAAAATGCATGGGAAGAGTGTACTGCTGCTTCTGCTTGCCTCTTTCAGTGTCGTTCACATTGTAGGAGTCTGGTGGGTTGTGGGAAGGGGTTGAGGGAAGGACTGAGGACCCCCCTTTTCTATATACACACACATATCTCCCACTCAGTACATGTTCGCTGCCATATCTGTGCTCTCCTTCTGCTGTTGCCGCTGCCACCACTGGTCCGTGCAGCAGGCAAAGGCTAGGGCTACCCTTCTACATAAGGGATTAAAGAGCTGGGAGCTCAAGAAGAGCAATCAGCAGCTGGTCTCCTTGAGGGGCAGGGTGAGCAGCTGTGAATGAAAGTTGCTCGCACTTGCTCAGTGTGTTTCAGCTGTCCTGAAGACATTGTAAAAAAAATTAATAAATAATTCCTCTCTTGTCTCTTTTTTCCCTCCCCCCAGGATGACTTCCCGGCACTTCTGGGGGTCATGGACTGCAGGTTGGGAACCACTGCTCTAGATCCAACTGTTTTCAATTTCATGCTATAACACTGCAAATTGCATTTATCTATTATATGTATGCTTCACAATAGGTTGTAGTGCAGTGTGTGAATGGGTATGCATGTATAATTGAGATCTATCACTTATATTCCACAATTAATGGTTACAAAATAACTACTTTCATTTTAACAGACCCTAATATTTTATTATTTTTTCTTTTCAGAGAAACCAAACCAACAAGCTTCCTGGCTGCCTCCTTTGTATGGAAGGCACCCACAGAGGTTCCTTGGTTGGTTGAAGATGCTGTACCCAGGGGTGTAGTCATCTGAGGTCTTGGGGTGTCTTAGTCCCCTTACTTTTTGGGGAGCAGGGTCCCTATGTCTCCAGCATCCTACAAGCCAATCAGCATGAAGGGGGAGTGTGCTAGCCATTTATAAGAGTTTTCTAACAAGCTTCCTTGCCCTTTCCTGCTGATTGGAGCCAATCAGTGAAAGGAGATGAGTCAGTCACAGAGAAGCCTCATCTCAGTAGGCAACACTCAGCTTTTGTGCTTATTGGCTCCTAGGGATGTTTGTTCTGGAAGCAGCCATTAACAAGTATCTTTTTCTCAACCCAGTGGCAAAAAAGGGAGCATGGCTACGACTATCATGAAGGGACCCTGCACTTCTGAATCTGCCACTACATTACTGGTTGTACCTGGAAACATTCCCCTGTGAGCAACCATACTGCCTGGCAGAGCCCAAAGCAACCCATCTGATCTTGCCACATTCTGGTGGGGGAGAAATTCATTGGAGGGGAGTGAGAATATTTGGGCAACCACAATATTTGGCTTAGCTAACAAGACCAGATAAATACTGCAGACCCCTGCAAAAGACTTATCTAGTGCATAAAGACTTAATGAATTAAGATAAAAATGGATAAAAACAAACAAATCCTAAAATGATGTTAACAGAAACGATGCCTTTGCTGACCAAGGTTGCTAAAGTTGCTGTGACACGTCCTCCATTGTGACACATTCCCTGCAAGCTGGCCTGCAGGAGGCCTTTGGTAAGAGCAGTTCTTTGAGAGAAGTAAGGAGAGAAAGAGAGAGACAGGTTAGATAGAAAGAGGGTGAGATAAAGAATTAGAAAGCAAGTGTGAGACTTGTAGTATAAGGAAGTTCGAGTGTTAGAGAGGAGAAAATGAGACAGAGAATCATCTTGTCTTTAAAGATGCAAGTAGGGTTTTTTCCTGGTTTCTGGAGTCTTTTTCTATTACTATGCATGACAGTTCAGGATCCTGGTGTGTGTGAGTGGGGGGCTCCCTTTCCAGCCATAGCCATTCCCCACCCACTACCCTGAGGACTTGTTTAAATGTTTTTGCCTTTTCCTTTGAGGGTGTCTTTAAAACCAGCCCCAAGTTTTGGAACGGCTTTGGACACAATGACCTCAGTAGGTCCAACTCGTTGCTGCTTTCACCACTATCTCATTCACCCAGAGGATGAATTGAGCAGCAGCAGCTGGTCCTTCTCCTCCTTCCTGTAATTTCTTTTTCACTTAGGAAGGGCAGGTAAAGAGGCAGCAACAACAAGGAAAAGAAGCAACAGGATCAGGGAATGCAGGGGGGGTGTCTTGGCAGGTGCCCAATAATACCAACCTTTGCCTCAGTCCCTGGACCCACTTCTGGACTTAAGCAGGTGGTGATGAAATTGAATTCATATTAGATCTCAAGCTGCCCACTGTCAGTCAGTCATTCTTTACTGCACAAGCCAAAAGTCAGGGCAATTTGTAAGATACAGAAAAAGGGTATTCTTGCTAAGCTTATGAATAAAATCTGAATCTTTAGCAAGACTGTGTAAACAGTCCTTTATAGGCACACCTTTCCTTTCAGTGCTTATAGATGATGCTGTCTTTTAATCATTAGTACTTGTTTTAATTTGTTTTTGTATTATATTTTATTGCTTCAGACATACTTTTGGGGCTCCCTTTTTTGATTGGTAAAAGATGGGAGACCCAGAGCAACCTTTTCTCTTCCCAGGTGCTCCGGGATACCCTAGGAATGGGTAGATGATGGTAATACTGGTTAGGAGTGGGAAAATCCTGTAGGGAGGAGAGGCTTGAGAAGGCCTGAATGGAGGGGCCTGAGAAGTATCATATGACTTCATTACACCCCTTGCACCAGGGAATCAGCTTGTAAAAAAGGGGTTAAAATTACAAATCTTTATATCAATATCAACAGCTCATAAAATGTCCAAACCTCATACTCTTCTCTCCTTTTTTGGCAGAGTTGCTAGAGTATTTCTATCATGACTTAGGAGAGTCACAGTATTTTTAGGTAAGCAAGTTCCTTGCAAGATAATTATAATAATTTTAAGAAGTATCCTAAAAAAAACCAAGCACAACCAAAAACCCCTGCATCTGTGAATTTTTCATGGATCTATGAATCAGCCTAGTTGAGATATGGTCTCTTCTCCACTGTCTGGAACAAAGAGAGGAAAGGAAAAAGTGGCAGAAATATACCATGCCTAAGAAAAGGGAAGCAAGCCAGTGGGGTGTAGTGGTTAAGGTGTCAGACTACGACCTGGGAGACCAGGGTTCAAATCCCCACACAGCCATGAAGCTCACTTGGTGACCTTGGGCAAGTCACTGCCTCTCAGCCTCAGAGGGAGGCAATGGTAATCCCCCTCTGAATATCACTTACCATGAAAACTCTATTCATAGGATCGCCCATAAGTCAGAATCGACTTGAAGGCAGTTCATTTCCACTTTCAAGAAATGGGAATGGCTTATCAGCCAGCAAAAAGAGGTTTGATTTTACCTCCCCGCCCCCACATTTGGGACAGAGACACACTTACTGTTCTGCCGGGTCTAGTACATCTCCACCTCTCTTTTCTGAAAATGGGCACACAATGCTAGACAAACCCTGCTCCTTTTTACTGTAAAACCTGGTGAGAACAGCTTGAGTACATTTTTAAAAAAAAGTTCTGTTCAAAGAGATTTCGCAACTGATAGGCAGATTAGCCCATTGCCCCTATAGGAGTGGCCAATGGAAATGCTTTTCTATAGGCGACTAGTACTCTAAAGCAGAAACTTGGGCTTATCTTTTGATCTCATGATCTGTATTCTGAAACTCCACTTCAATGGGGCTAAGCCAAATTGACTTTTAGAAGATATTCAGCTTGAACAGGGCTGCCTGCAAGTTTGAGGGGGCTCTGGGCTATGTATCCTCTGGAGAACCCATTCCTCAGACAGTGGATTCTGGTAGGCTTGTGTTGGCAGAACTCTGAACAGTTCAGGGAGCCTTGGTCTAGCAACAGTTTACATCCCCCACTATTTTTTTTTTAAGAGAGAGGCTAGGTCAAGGGGATTATGAGAAATTAAAATGGTGGCTAGATACTGCCACCATGGCATTGTTCAGAATGTTGGGCCAGAAAAAAAATTAGAAGCAAGCATCAGGAGTAAGCAGCTGTCAGTGTGCTAGGGCCCTGGTAGCTGCGTAAGGATGCCAGGTGCTAATGCCAGCCCTGAATTTGAAAGTAGGAGTCCTGCATGAGATGGAGGTTTGAGGTGGCCAAACTCAGTGCAGGCATACAGAGCATAAAGACACTGCAAAGTCATTTTCTCACTTCCCCATTTTGTTCTACTCTCGAACAGTTATGGAGACTTTTTACAAGGACTGGCAGTTCTGCATAAACACCAGGATGAGGCCCTCTTTATGGAAATAGTTTCCTTACTTTTTATAAATACAAGTTCTTTTGCACTTCTTTCATTTTTATAGTTCAGCATCTATGGAAATCCCTGCCACTGTAACACAGAGTTCTCCAGGGTGACCCTTTTCTGCTGCCATCTATTCTTTAGCATATTTTAAAAACCTAGTGGTAGTAGGCTTAGGCATGAGATTGACCCCACCACTGGAGACAGGATGAACTATTAACAATGATTGTTTATTGATATTATTCTTGCTCATAGGACATAGATGAATTTGCCCCTGCCCCCCCTCCCTGGGAGGATGTCTCAAGAGTCTTCCTACTGGAGGGAGATGGTAAGGCAATGAGGGTGAAAATAGGTTGTGTGAATGGAGCTTTAATAGCACCATCCTTTATCTCCTCAAAAGCAGGAGTAGGTGAAGGAGAGGGTGAGGAGGGGTGCCCGGAGGAGTTGCCTGGGGCGAGGAGCCGCCTGCTACACTGCACGCAAGGTTGCTGGTCCACCCGCCTGCCTGCAGTCGCCACATCATGGAGCCTGGTGCAGACGGATGAGGCACCAAGGGACTGAGTGGGGATGCTAGGGGGTGCTGCCACCACCACATTGTTCTGGGGAGTGCTTGTGTGAGCTCTGGGTAATCTGTTTCATTGGGTACTCGACTGAGGCGCTGCCTTGTTCAGGGTCTTGCCTTTCTGCAGTGTCCATCTGGCTGGTTTTCGGGGAGCCTTCTCCCACTGTGGGTTCTCTCCAGCCACTAGTGCCCAGTGTTAGTCTGCCTCTGAACATGGAGTCTTCATGTAACAACAGCAGCCATCAGCAGAGACTCAACATCAATGCTAGAGTTGCAAAAACTGTTTTCTTAAGCTTTTGTATTGAAATGTTATGTTATTAATTTGATATGTTTTAATTGATTGATAGCTTGTTTCATGATGTTTTATGATGACTTTAAATGTGATAATGTTTAGGTAATCAATTGGAGTTATTGTTGGATTGTTATGTTTTGAAATTATTTGAAACTATTGGTATGTTTTTGAATTGATTGCTATTGATGTCATTTGCATTTTCGTAAGCCACTTTGAGCATATTTGTATGGAAAAGTGGCATATAAATGCAAGTAGTAGTAGTAGTAGTAGTAGTAGTAGTAACAATAACAACAACAACAACAACAATAATAATAGTAATAATAAAAGTGAGATTACTTTAACTCGAAGGAACCAATCATATAGGGGGATGGCCGCAAGACAGTAAGGATGCTGTAGCAGACATTCGGTTGCTACAAATAGAAGTCTTAATAACTCTTTTCAGAAGACAAGTAAGTGCAACAGTTTTGTCATTCTGTTATCTTTGATGAAAATACAGTAGAACATTACCAGACCTGGAATGTAAATCCCATGCACTTGTTGCAAACTGAGAGCTAGTTGTTTGATATACAGCTGCCCAGAAATCACCCTGGAATGTGAAATAAGAGATGATATGCAGTTTATCTTTCTGTAGACTGCAACATATTTAAAACTAAACTATTAAGCTGCTTTGGATTTCTGTGTAAGAAAAGAAAAAGGAAAAGGAAAAAGGAAATGAATATCATTATGGTTCTAACAAGACAAAGATACAAAGACTTAGGTATCTCGCTGAAAACGGAGGAACTCCCGCTTTCCAATAGAGGGAAGCAAGGCAAAATAACACAGTATTTCCATTCAAATGAGCTTGGCAATGAGACTAACATCAAGTCAGAGATAAAAGGTAACCAGCAATGTGATAATTTAACTAATAATGGGGCGCGAATTAACCTCCCTCCTTGGCTGCTAAACAATGAAGACTTTGATTTCTTAAGTTTAGCCCAAGAAGCCGAAGTGGCTATGGAGGGGCGAGATCCACTAGAACCTATGCCAGAGTTTAACATCTCAGCAATTAGCATGCCTAGTTCTATGCCACCACTGGAGTCCTTTGATTCATCTGAAGCAACTCAATACAGTTCACCGATATCCTTCCTGCACCAAAATGTGGCAAATGCCACTGGGTCATCTAATATACGAACAGCAATGATGAACGAAAGTTGGTGTCAGGCAATGTCGAACTCATTAATTCAAATTTCTACATTTGTGGCTGAATCAAATATGTTGCTCACAACACTGACTAAACTTATTGCAGACAAAGAAATCTGTCCTGAAGTTGAGACTATGACAATAGAGACAACCTCAAAGGTTTGCCAAACCTCACTGCTGATAACCCGCCCTTCAATGGTTAACAAAAAGAAAGCTAGTAAATCATCAGTTCAATGTATTAAAAAGAACAAAAACATCAAAGCATTTGGATCTCACCGTAGATGCCATATGAAGTTTAAAAAGTTATTTAAGTTACTAGAGAATCCCAAGATGCCTATTAAGAAAAAGAATAAGAAGAGAAAGAACAAGAACAAGAACAAGAAAACAAAGTGTAAACTTTCTATTGGACAAGATCTTAACCATCCAAATTTAGCTGAGATCATACAAGACCCAACAATTCCAATAACTTCTGAAGCTCAAATGGAAGAGCTAAAATCTACATTGTGTGACGTGGCTGTAACTCAACTGGAAAAAACTACCAAGAATACAAACAATATAAATTCTTCCTTTTCCAAGCAAAATGTCAGAAATTGGAAACTAGTATTAAACACCAAAAAGTTGACTATAATAAATTACCCCAAAACGAAAGGATATTTAACGCAGGAAGAAAGGATACATCATCTTATAAAGATCATCAATGAAATATCGCCTGGTGTTATATGTAAGAAAGATGTTGTAAATATTGATTATCTTTTTTATAATTACATTAATGCCAGAGCCATGATAACTTTCCATGGGGTAGATATGGCTAAACGATTCTATGACAAGAGAGATTTATTTTTAAAATTCAATTTAGGCATTTCACGGGTTTATGATAATTTGGTTAAACCTCAGAGCATTACTGCATTTAATGGTAGTAACTTAAATGGTTCGCTTGTAATACAAAACTTACCTGTAATGCAAAATTCATTTACTGTCAACAATGATAACGAAGAATCATCAGTAGTGCTACATCCAAATAGACCAGAGGAAGGTTTGTTAACGCATCCCCCTGTTGTACTGAAACAGAGGTTGGAAACACATGGATCCTTTAAATCATCGTCTAGGGAACCTGACTCGGTCTTGAGAGTTCCTCAGGTACTGAGGGAAGTAAATGACCCGACAATTGTATATGAAAATTTTATCTCAGAAGAATTATTACTTCTGGAATCTTATTCTACCTTACCACCAGATGCTAAATCTTATATTTTGAATAGCCTTGAAAATCTTATGGCGGCATTAAAGAGCTTAAATGCCACCGAGTGCCATGTTTCTCCAAATAGTAATCAATTAACTATAGCTAACAACGAAGAAAAAGTCCCTGCTCCTAAAACATTAAATTGACTAAGTGAGGGGAAGTCCACCCACAATTTAAAAATCATATCTTGGAATATTGCTGGGTGGATTAATAAAGTCCAACTCCCGACGTTCTTGAGTACTATTTCACAATACGATGTTATTTTAGTCCAAGAAACTTGGATGGCTGATGTCTTGCACCTTGATGGTTACATAACAGCCAAATTGGATGCTACCCCAAGTAAAAAAGGGGGGAGACATAAAGGGGGCATTTGTGTTTTTGTTACAACTAAAATTAAGGCCAAGCTTATTAATGTGAAACCCCTGCCTGACTTAGCATTGGCTGTAATACTAAAGTTTCCACATATTTCTTTGCTTCTTATTAATGTCTATATTTCACCTAGTCGAGATAAAAGCTCCGTCGTTAAAAAACTCAAAAAATTAGAAGGCTACTTAGATGATTTAATAAAATCCCATCCTCAAGCCATGCTAATTTTAGCGGGTGATTTTAATGCCAGGATGGGTATATCTGACCAAGCATTGTTTGCTAAATTTAAATTGGAGGTTCCAATATTAGATGGCCCTATGTCTATCCCTTCTAGACAATCTATAGATAAGGGTATAAATTATGCTGGACTATGTCTAATGCAATTAACATCAAAACAGAACTTAGTGTTACTAAATGGTCGTGCGAGAGGTGATTTGGTGGGTGAGATGACCTATCTATCAACTAGAGGAGCTTCTTTAATAGATATGATATTTGTTTCTCAAGAGCTGTTCCCTCTGGTAGATAGCTTTAAGGTCATGCTTCGACCTGAAAGTGACCATTACCCACTTATTCTAATGCTTGTTATGGATAATGGGCCTCTACACTTAGATCAACAAACTTTTGATATAGAGGATGTAACAATTCATCCAGCACAGATAAAGTGGCTACCTAAATTGGAGGAAGAGATCTTGAGTAGACTAATTTCTCCAGAATTACTAAATATAAAAGCTCAATTATTGTCTACAGATCAAACTTTGGAAGTTTATAATTGCTTCAACCTTTTGCTGACCAAACTTCGTGAACTGCTTGTTGTTAAATCCATGACCAAACCGAGTGGCAGAATCCTTAAGTCGAAGCCCTGGTTTGATCGACAATGCCTGGTATATAAAAGACAACTAAATGCCAAACATTTAATTTATAAGAATTCTATAACTCAGCAAAATTTGGTCAACTTTTGCGAAACTAGAAGGCAATTTAAATGCCTAATAAAAAAGAAAAAACACCTAGCTCTAAAACAATCCTGGCAAAGCCTTTTGCAAGCTTCCAAATTAAAAAATTCAGCTGTCTTCTGGCGGCAATTAGCCCTTAAATCTTCATTTAAGTTTGAATGTACAATTGCCCCATCCGCATGGGAAGATTACTACGGTAATCTGTTCCAAGCGACTAGTTCTGGACTCTCACAACCATCGCATTTACCATCTGAAATTCCTTTTTGGCCGCCTGTTACAATTGCCAAGGTGATTGAACTTATAGATGGTCTGAAGCCTAATAAGGCTCCTCGTCCGGACAGTATACCTCCGGAAGTCTTTAAGGCCAATGCTGAGTGGTGGGCCCCAATCCTAGCAGTATTATTCACTACAATAAACTCTACATTACAAATTCCTGAGGGTTGGGGAATTGCAATTATTGTACCCATTTATAAGAAAGGCTCCACTTTAGATCCGGCTAATTACAGACCGATAAGCTTACTTAATATAATAAGCAAACTATACTCAAGTTATCTTTATAAAAAACTATTATACTGGATAAATCAAAACGAAATTTTAGCCCCAGAACAGGCTGGGTTTCATTTAGGGCATTCAACTATTGATCACACCCTCGTGTTGCAACATTTGGTAACTAGGTATAGTTGTAAAAAGAGAGGAGCCTTGTTTGCGGCTTTTATCGACCTTAATTCGGCATTCGACCTGATATCGAGAACAAGACTATGGTCTAAACTATCAGACCTCGATATAGATAGGCGCCTATTAATATTAATACAGGGTCTTTACGATAATACATACCTACAGATTCGTTGTAATAACAAGGGGCATCTAACAAATCCAATTCCTACATTCAAAGGGGTAAAGCAAGGATGTATATTGGCACCTCTACTGTTTAATATTTACATTAATGCAGTGGTGGAAAGCCTTGCTTCTATCCCCTCTCATCCTCCGAATTTAGTAGGCTCCCCGAGATTTTGCCTACTATATGCGGATGATATAGTACTCCTATCCCAATCACCGATCAGATTGAAAAGACTTCTGAGGGCTTTTGCTTCTTTTTGCTCGAAAGAAGAACTCATTATAAATCATGAGAAATCGAAAGTCCTAATCTTCACAAGGAGAAGATTAAATCATGTATGGAGAATTAATAACTGCTGTATAGACCAAGTTAAATCCTTCAGATATTTAGGAATTGTTTTTCAATCAACAGGCTTCCAGCAATTGCACCTTAAATACTCAATGTTAAATGCTAAACGAACAACCAAGGCGTTATTATCATTTTTTTATAATAAGGGTGGACAACTTGTACCACCCATTATAAAAATATTTCTAGCAAAAGTTGTTCCACAATTACTTTATGGCTCACAAATAATCACAAATGAGAATATTCTAATTTTAGAATCTATTCAGAACTCATTTCTCAGAGCTATTCTTGGAGTACCTACATGTGTGCCTAGTTTTATACTGAGGTTGGAAGTCGGTTTACAATCCATTGAATCCCTTGTTTGGAAAATGAAACTACTGTTATGGCTTAAATTGCTATTCAATCCGAATGGTCTGGCTCCGCAAGTTTTATTGGATTCTTTTGGTTCCCCTTGGGTTAAATCTGTTCTCATCAAAATATCTAATTTGGGATTTTCTCTTCCCAATATTTTGCAGATGGGCTTCGATTTGGCAAGTGCAACGATTAAAAAGCATCTTAGTGATATTGATTTTCAAGAGCATTTAATGCAACTTAGGAATCAAAGACATAACCCCAAATTTCGCACTTTAATGTCTTATTTATTGACTTTGGATTTGCCCAATTATAGGAGAGCTTTTACATTAATTAGACTAAATATACTTCCTTCTGCTCTCCTCGAGGGCAGGTATAACAAAATACCTTACTCTAAAAGGCTATGCCCTTGCAGAGACGACGAGATAGAGACTAGCTAGCATGTGCTTTTTCGTTGCTCCTTTTATCAAGATTTAAGACATCAACTAATCGTGCCCATTTTAAAGTCATTACCCGGTAGACCAGAAAGATTTTATGTGGATTATTTACTAGGGAATTATTCTCCTCAAGTTACTCTTACAGTTGCTAAATATACAGTTGCTGCAATTCGTTGGAGAAAAATATGTACCACGTGATTGTTAAATGTGCGTTTTTAATATTTAGATATTTAATTTTTATACCTCTTTGTGAATTAACCTTTTATTATTGTTGTTAATATTTTATTGTACCTGGTCTTTGACTGTAATAAAGTATTGATTGATTGATCATATAGGGGCATGTGTCATCCCCTTTTAAGGGAGGCACTGCCTCTGATCTCTTCCTTCCATATCATTGCAGCTCTCACCCTTAGGCAGTGTGGGACTAGCCAGACACCTTGCAGGTTCTTAGTAGGATTTTTTATTTTTCAGATGACCTGTGGTGCACTTTTTTTTTCACCTACTCCACAATGCCCTCTTTTGATTGGCTTTTAGCGGGTACCAGCTATTGAATTTGGATGTTTCATTCTTTTCATTGGCTGCTAGCATAGGCAGGTGAGTGGAATTGATCATCAGTAAGCACCCCAAGGCACACTTCTCCAACCTTCTTGCATTGCCAACTGGCTTTGGAGGTTGCCTGGCCTGGAGCTCTTGGGGGTGTCCCCTGCTGAACAGTAGGTTTGGTGTGCAATAGTTGGGTCATAAACACCCAGGCCTTACCTGATGGGAGATAGGAAACTGGGCCTCACATCACATCATTAGGTTGATGGGGCCCAGCTGGGTTGGTTTTGCCCAGGCTGGTAGACAGATTTTCCCCTTCTATCAGCAGATATTCAACCTTGCCGCACTTTTACAAGAGACAGCCAGTGTGGTAAACTGGTTAGAGTGTTAGTCTAGGACCTTGGGAGACCAGGATTCAAATCCCCACTCAGCTATGAAGCTCACTGGGTGACATATGGCCAGTCATTGTTTCTCAGTCCTAGCCCAGAGCTTGGAAAAGTTACTTTTTTGAACTACAACTCCCATCAGCCCAATCCAGTGGCCATGCTGGCTGGGAATGATGGGAGTTGTAGTTTAAAAAAGTAACTTTTCCAAGCTCTACCTCACAGGGTTGCTGTAAGGACAAAATGGAGAGGGGGAGAACTATGTACATCACCTTGAGCTCCTTGGAGGAAAGTCAGGATATAAATGCAATAATAAATTGATAAAAATAAAAATAAGTTAACATAACCTTAAACCAAAGCTGACCTCCTGAGTCTTCTTTCTGGATGTGTGGGCAAAAGGATATTATGTACGTATGGGAATATGGATATTTACTTTGGGATCTTACATGTATTTGATGGCAGTTTCTAAGGACTCAAGAGATCCTGTTGCTGACACCAGTCTCTCAGCAGTTTTTACCTCAGGCCAAATTTCCTGAACCTCCACCCTATCCCAATTCACTCACAACCTGGTCCAACTACTGCTTCTGACCTCAAAGCTCCTCCTGTTGTACAGCTGGCTGCTTGGAGTTTAGCTAATTTTAAAAAAACCACTTGTGAAACCTTCTTCTGGTAAGACCTTTACACAGGGCAGCTCCTCAGCCTAACATATTCCCCTGTTCTATTCTTCCTAACTTCACCAGCAAGGTATAATTGTCACACTGGGAAGAAATAGTTTAATATTCAAGCCATAGGTATTTGCTTCCCCCCCCCCCCAGCTTTCTCTGGTATTTGTGTCACACCTCCCTCATTGTGATTTTCCTTACTGCCTCCCCTGCTGGCAGTTAAAGTGCAATTGACAGCTGTCCATTTTTCACTGACTAGAACCTCCAGGCCCTAGAAGGATAAATAAGCATTGCCTATCATGCAGTGGACTGAGGACCTCATTGCCCTGTCTACATTTGAACATATTTCATACAGAAATCAATTTCAAGTAGGTATCTATTTGGAAATCTGGAGGGCTTATATTAATTTATATGTTTAACTCAGGATGCATGTACTAATGGTTCTTTTATCTGTAGAATAAACTGATGGTGGTTTATTGTTATTAATAGCATTCATATATTTATTTTCCTTTATTTTTTATTTTTGTACCTTTACATTTTTATTTTATTTTACTTTTTTTTTGTTTTTCCCCTTTCATTATTAAATTTGCAAATAAATAAATAAACCTCCAGCCAATCAGAATATGTTGTTTCCCAGACCAATCCAAAATAATTTATCAGATCCCATCCATAAATAATAAAAATGATTCTATTTCCTCTCAGAATATGTCACCAAGCAGCTACCTCTAAACAGATCTGTACATAGTAACAGCACAAGACCTTGTAACTTGAGAGTTATACTCTGTCATCATCAGAGGTCACAGAAATCTTTTGTAAAGTACAAAACATAAACATACATATATACAGCATCTCTCCACAGTGCCCTTGACTGGCAACCTCAGGAACTCCCTGATAAGTGCCTCCTTTTTCAAAAATTAAATACCATGAGAAAGGAGAAGAGCAGAGCCAAAGCATCAGATGAGAAGATGCTGAGGAGCATAAAAAGAACCCTTCTGGATTATGCCAACGGCCTGTTTAGGCATGCATCCTGTTCTCATAGTGGCAACCAAATGCCTATGGGAAAACTACAAGCAGGACCTGAGACATGCTCACAGGAGTTTATTCAATTCAATCTATTCAGTCAATTGATATCATACGCTACCTCCCAAAGGAGCCCAGGGTGGCAGAGTTGTTGGAGGGCACAGAGAACTTGGATAACTGAATACGTTGAAGGTGCGTCAGGAGCTCTGGCTTCCTGGGTCACAAAAACTTAAGGGAAAGCAGCAGCATTCCTTTGGAAGAAGAAAGGAGATGCAAATTTCTCTTTACATCTTCAGTCATGTCCATTCCCACTGTTTCATCAACAGGCAAATTGGGCAAACTTCCACTGCTCCAGTCCAGACAGAGGAAAAGATTTAATTGAATATGAAAGGGATCACAGAGGGCCTGTTTACATGCCCAAAAAATGTGCATCCACTGCTTTTAGCAGATCCTTTTAATTTGGACTATTTACTTGATGTTTTACCCAACATGCGTGCATACTACTGCTTTTGCCTTTAACTCCGGACTAAATGGATGCGATAAAAACCAGCATTTGCTTTTAAAATCCGCACCTGGTTCTACTGTGTATTACCCTTTAAGGGCCTTTTCTGGCTGCGCAGTTTCTTCGCCATTAGATCCTCCCTTTTCTCTGCCCCTTTCACTGTGTCGGGGGGAGTCATTTTGTTTCCTGCAGTTGACGAAGCAACTTCTGGTTGCTCTCGCCTTCCTTTCTCCTGTTTACTCCCACTTGCCCCAATACATTTCATCCCCTGCTCCTTTAAACAAAATCACATCCCCCACCCCTTCATCGAGGGTAGCAGGGCTGGAGCTTGTAAAATTCCTTCCTCGGAGCTGTGGTTTTGGCGCTGTTGTTTATGTCTAGCGTGTGTGTGTGCGAAAGAGTGTGTGTGTGATAGTGTGTGTGGAGGACCTCTTCTGCCTCGTAGCATCTCCCCACTCCTCCTAAAGCTGAATCTCTCCCCCCCTTGGGCTGATGCATGCACCCTATTCGCAGCGATGGTGAGAGGAGGCTGGTGAAGGTGCCATTGGGGTAAGGGGAAAGGGGAGCTGCCTTGGCATCTCATCCCAGCATCTGTTCCACTCACGGACAGCAATAATATTAAATGGTCAATGCTTCCTTTAGTAGCTGCTTTTAATATCTCTCTAAAGATAATTTCCAGAACGCATGCTGAGGCTTGTCCCGGGGAGCCAAAGGGACACCAATCTCACACAGGGACAGCCTAACAGCCATGGGTGGGAGCGATTCCCTTTCTTTCAAGTGCCTATTCCTTCATTTAGGGAAATATCACCCCTTCCCCACCTCCGCAGTTAACATGCTAATGTGCAGGCATGGCAACAAGGAAACACTGATAGCAATAAATGCACACGCATGTGAATGCTACAAAGAAAAACAGCCACTTTATTCGTAGTGAGGGTGGAAGTATGTGAACTGTCAAAATCAATTGTGATGGAAAAAGCAGCATTTTTATGTGGATCTGGGGTCCCATGTAAACAGGCCCAGAGTTCATGAAGTAAGGTAAGGATGATAAGAAAGGCATAACTATCCCTTTCTCAACATTCTTGATGGGTTGCCAGAGCCCCTTGCTTAGCTGCTTCCCCTACACATTATGTACAATTTCCATTTATCTTGTCTGCCATTTGACTCCAGAGTGTTCACTTCTAAGTCCATCATTTTATGCGTTCTGGAAACTCTCCATCACAACAGATCTTACATTGGGCAGCATAGAGGTGCTGCTCTTGACTTATCACAAAAAGGGCTTACGTTAAGCTTCATTTGGAATGGAAGAGGCTTGTCTCATGATGGTGCAGCTGCCTGGGTCAGTTTTAACATCACAGGAAAAAACCTGTTGGATTAAACCAAGGACCCCTCAAGTGCAGCATTCTGCTCTCCTGCCCCCACAGTGACCAATCAGATGCCTATGGGAAGCCCACAAGCAAGACATGAGCACATTCCTTCACTCATGTTTCTGAGCAACTGATATTCAGAGAGAGATTCCATCCGTGATACTAATCCACCTTTAAAGCCATCCAAGTTAATGGCAATCGTTACATCTTGTGGAAGTGAGCACCATAGTTTAACTATGTGCTGTATGAAGAATTACTTACTTTAATCTGTCCTACATCTACCATTAGCTTTTTGGATGACCCTAGCTTTTATTATTAGGTGAGAAGAAGAAAAAATCTCTTCCCTTTTTGGACACCATGCATACTTTTATACATCTCTATTATGTTGCCCTTTACTTGCCTTTTTTCTAAACTAAAAAACCCTAGACATTGTAACCTTTCCTCACAGAGGAGTTGCTCCAGTTATTTGATCATTTTGGTTTTCCTTCTTTGCACCTTTTGCACATCTACAATATCATTCTTGAGGTGTGGTTACCAGAACTGTACACAATATTCCAGGCATGGCCACATCATAGATGTGGATAAAGGCATTCAGATATTTGCAGTTTTATTTTTGATTCTTTTTCTAAGGATACCTAACATTGAATTTGCCTTTACTGGGGTTGCCACCTCTCTTTGAAGATTGTCACATTTAAGTCTGTAAAAAATAGCATGCACTGATTCATTTTTGCCACCCTGGGCTCCTTTGGGAAGGAAGGCAGAATGTACATTTAATAAATATATAAATACAATGAATATTAATTTCCCAAAACAATTCCAAAATAATCACAGCAGACATTTTATATTGCTGTCTATGACAGTTTTCAAACTTCCAAATGTGCTCATGGGCCTCAATAGGTTGGGTTTTGCCAAGTCCAGGGGTAAAGAAAAAGATTTTACAGAGCTGGGAATGTTTTTCATGAAGAGCCAGGAAATAGTTTATTTATTTCATTTTTAATTCACTTCCAATAAAACAATTAACAAGAACACACACACCCCACCACCACCACCACCACCACCAACAACAACAACCATTTCAAATACAGACTGGGACCCAGAAGCATTCCCAGGGAATCATTCCATAAGCTGGAAATGTAGTGTCATGCCAGAGTTAGTGTTTGTAACTATCCTGAATGCTAGTTAATGGTATGAAAAACTGTGTGACGGAGGGGGCATCTAATTTTCCTCCACTTTTTAGCTAATCCAGAGAGAGATGGAGACAAAGACAGAAAGCACAGACGTTCCTGAAAGTAGTATAGCTTTGTCAATTATTGACACTGGGACCTAGGTTTTGGAGGTGGCACCCTTGTTTGTTTATGCCTGCCTAGTCCAAACATTTTTCAATGTCATGCTATAACAGTGTGAATTGCATTTATGTCTACCATATGTAACCTTCACAATAGGTTGCAGTGCACTGCAGAGTACAAAGTATGAATAGAAGTGCACATATAATTGAAAACTACAAATTATATTCAACAGTTAATAGTTACAGAACAACTCTTTATTTATTTATTAAACATTTATTACATTTCTGTCCTGTTCTTCCTCCCAAAGGGCCCAAGGTGGCCACTACTTTCACGTTTAATAGTTCCTAGTATTTTAATACATTTTCTTAATACATTTTACTTTCAAACATTTCAGAAATTCAATTTATTATTATTAAAATTTATACAACATAAAAAAATTAAAAGCAACCTTAAAATATGCAATAATCCAAAATAAAGAAATATCTGAATTAATAAAGAGACGCCAAACAATACACAAAACATTCAGTGTACAACAAAACAAAAAGAAAAATGCTGAAATAACATAAAACTAATAGTGGTTGCTGGAAATCTGAAAAGCCTATAAAGTAAAATAAGGAATACAAATCTGAAAACACCAAAGAACAGCACATAGGCATGGGTCAACTCACAAGAGGATTCCTCTAGCAAGAAAGTAAGGCTGAGATGCTTCATAAGGCAGTATAGGCCCAGGACAAGAACATGGGGCATATTTGCTGGTCCCAGGCACTCCATGCTTCTCATGTGGATTTGGACCTGAAAGATGAAGGAAAAGTCTAGGTGCAGAGAGGATAAGTTGCAAGCAAGCAGTTTGTGACATTGTACAACATCATTGCTGATCGTGGGCATCAACCATAGCTTCCAGTTTCCCTGGTTTGTGGAACTTAAACTTCCCGTTTTTTTTTAAAAAAAAATTTCATAGACACACACCCTCCCCTATAGATTCCAGTGCTATTTAAAGCTGATGTCGCTTGTGTGCTTGGCACATGACACAGCTTTGATAAGAATATCTTGTTTAGGTGCCCAACATTAACATTTGCAGCAAATATGGTTGGTTTCAATTGTGAGTCAAGCAAGCTATGCATGGTTTCTGCCCTCCCATCCCCATTTTCTCTATTTCTCTTCATCTTGGTTCATTTGTCATGAAAGTGTGACACGCAGAAATTCATTACAGCAAATAGATGTCTATGTGTTCACTGAAAATGATATCGCAGGGAATAGATCAGCACAGCTTTCCCAGCATATGCAATTATGCTTGATAATTAGCTATAGGCATTTGCATTCCACATGAAACTTGTTAGCTCTTTTGTTACAAGGTTAACACTCTAAATGGCGTGTCCCAAACACACTTAACAATGCATTTAATTTAGATTAAACAGATTAATATACACTAAAGAAATGTTAGCTTATTTTAAAGAACATATTCATTAAGCCTTAAGCATGATGGCATGCTGTAAAAGGAAACAGTGTAGTCAGTGGGAATGAAGGATGGCAATTCCTACTTCTGATGCCTTTAAGTAGAAAGATAAGGGGAAGAAATGACTCAATGATAGGATTGCCAAATCTCCCCCCTTCCCTTATAAGCCCATTCTGGCATCCTTAAATCTGTATCCCATAATTTTTATTTTGGTTCTCCTGAAAGCCAATGTGAAAAGCCAGATGTGAAAGGAGAGTCTGGAGTTGTAAAATAGGAACATGGAATGTGAGAAGCATGAACCAGGGAAAGTTAGAAATTGTCAAGCAAGAAATGGAACATATCAACATTACAAAACTTGGTGTGAGTGAATTAAAATGGATGGGAACAGGACATTTTCAATAAGGCAACTACAACATTAAGAAGAAATGGAGTTGCTTTAATAGTGAGAAGTGATGTAGCAAAAACAATTAAGAGCTATAATGTAAGGTCTGAGCAAATGATATCAATGAGATTAAACAGGAAACTTAGTAATATAACCATCACCAAGTCTTTGCCCCAACGGCAAACACAGAAGAAGAGGAATTGGAGAGATTTTATGGATAAGTACAAGAAGAAATTGATCATACACCAAAACAAGATGTTCTGATAATCATGGAGGAATGGAATGCAAAAGTAGGGAACAAAGAAGAACTAGAAATTGTGGAAAAATGGGCTTAGGAGTCAAAGGCGTACTAAAGAACGATAAGGAGATTGCAGAGAAGCTAAATGAATTCTTTGCATCTGTCTTCACAGTGGAAGATATAGGGCAGATCCCTGAACCTGAACTAACATTTGCAGGAAGGGATTCTGAGGAACTGAGACAAATAGTGGTAACGAGAGAGGAAGTTCTAGGCTTAATGGACAATATAAAAACTGACAAATCACCGGGCCCAGATGGCATCCACCCGAAAGTTCTCAAAGAACTCAAAGGTGAAATTGCTGATCTGCTAACTAAAATATGTAACTTGTCCCTCGGGTCCTCCTCCGTGCCTGAGGACTGGAAAGTGGCAAATGTAATGCCAATATTCAGAAAGGGATCCAGAGGGGATCCTGGAAATTACACGCCAGTTAGCTTAACTTCTGTCCCTGGAAAACTGGTAGAAAGTATGATTAAAGCTAGATTAACTAAGCACATAGAAGAACAAGCCTTGCTGAAGCAGAGCCAGCATGGCTTCTGCAAGGGAAAGTCCTGTCTCAGTAACCTATTAGAATTCTTTGAGAGTGTCAACAAGCATATAGATAGAGGTGATCCAGTGGACATAGTGTACTTAGACTTTCAAAAAGCATTTGACAAGGTACCTCACCAAAGACTTCTGAGGAAGCTTAGCAGTCATGGAATAAGAGGGGAGGTCCTCTTGTGGATAGGGAATTGGTTAAGAAGCAGAAAACAGAGAGTAGGAATAAATGGACAGTTCTCCCAATGGAGGGCTGTAGAAAGTGGAGTCCCTCAAGAATCGGTATTGGGACCTGTACTTTTCAACTTGTTCATTAATGACCTAGAATTAGGAGTGATCAGTGAAGTGGCCAAGTTTGCTGACGACACTAAATTGTTCAGGGTTGTTAAAACAAAAGGGGATTGTGAAGAGCTCCAGAAGGATCTCTCCAAACTGAGTGAATGGGCGGAAAAATGGCAAATGCAATTCAATATAAACAAGTGTAAAATTATGCATATTGGAGCAAAAAATCTGAATTTCACATATACGCTCATGGGGTCTGAACTGGCGGTGACTGACCAGGAGAGAGACCTCGGGGTTGTGGTGGACAGCATGATGAAAATGTCGACCCAGTGTGCGGCAGCTGTGAGAAGGGCAAATTCCATGCTAGCGATAATTGGGAAAGGTATTGAAAATAAAACAGCCGATATCATCATGCCGTTGTATAAATCTATGGTGCGGCCGCATTTGGAATACTGTGTACAGTTCTGGTCACCTCATCTCAAAAAGGATATTATAGAGTTGGAAAAGGTTCAGAGGAGGGCAACCAGAATGATCAAGGGGATGGAGCAACTCCCTTACGAGGAAAGGTTGCAGCATTTGGGGCTTTTTAATTTAGAGAAAGGGCGGGTCAGAGGAGACATGATAGAAGTGTATAAAATTATGCATGGCATTGAGAAAGTGGATAGAGAAAAGTTCTTCTCCCTCTCTCATAATACTAGAACTCGTGGACATTCAAAGAAGCTGAATGTTGGAAGATTCAGGACAGACAAAAGGAAGTACTTCTTTACTCAGCGCATAGTTAAACTATGGAATTGGCTCCCACAAGATGCAGTAATGGCCACCAGCTTGGATGGCTTTAAAAGAAGATTAGACAAATTCATGGAGGAGAGGGCTATCAATGGCTACTAGCCATGATGGCTGTGCTGTGCCACCCTAGTCAGAGGCAGCATGCTTCTGAAAACCAGTTGCCGGAAGCCTCAGGAGGGGAGAGCGTTCTTGCACTCGGGTCCTGCTTGCGGGCTTCCCCCAGGCACCTGGTTGGCCACTGTGAGAACAGGATGCTGGACTAGCTGGGCCACTGGCCTGATCCAGCAGGCTCTTCTTATGTTCTTAAATGAATCAGGAGAAAGCCTTATTAAATTCTGCGAAGCCAATATTTTGTTTCTTGCAAACACAGTTTTTGAGCAACCAGAAAAACAACTGTACATGTGGACATTACAAAATGGTCAATATAGGAATCAAATTGATTATATAATTGGTAGCAGAAGATGGAGAAGTGCCATACTTTCTGCGAAAACAAGACCAGGAGAAGACTGCGGTACAGATTATGAACTTGTAATATTGAAAATCAGAATAAAGCTAAAGAACAACAGCAAAGCAATCATAATGCCAAAATACAATTTAAATAACATCCCAGAAGAATATAAAGATCAAATAAGGAACATATTTGAGGCTAGTTTAAACTTACTCGACAGAAAACCAGGAGAACTATGGATTGAAGTCAGAGACATTATCAGGGAAGAATGCAAAAATACAATACCTCTAGTTAAAAAGAGAGTAAGACCTCAATGGATGACTGACGGAACTCTTAAAATGGTTAAAGAAAGAAGGAAAGCAAAAGGAAAAGGAGATAGAAACACGGTCAGAACCCTAAATGCAATAATACAGCGACTAGTATGCAGGGACAAAGAGAACTATTACAATAGTTATTGTATAGAAATAGAAGAGGACAACAAAAAAGGTAGAACAAGAGCCCTACTCCAAAAGTTTAGAGAAATTAAATGGAAATTTCAACCAAGAGTAGGGATGTTGAATAATCGACAGGGGAACAGACTGACTGACCAAGATGAAATAAAAGAAAGATGAAAGGAATATGCTGAAAAACTATATAAAAGAGATGCAAAGAAGACAGACTCATTCACGGAGGAACCGTATGATGAGGAACCAGAAGTTTTAGAATGTGAGGTGAAAGCTGCTCTTAAAATACTTGGAAGAAACAAGTCACCAGGAACAGATGGCATACCAATAGAGTTGATACAAGTTACTGAGACTGAATCTGTCCAAATTTTGACAAAAATTTGTCAACAAATATGGAAAACTAAACAATGGCCCACAGACTGGAAGCATTCAATATATATCCCAATTCCAAAGAAAGGGGTTCCCAGGGAATGCTGTAAAACTATTGCCTTAATATCCCATGCAAGTGAAGTAATGCTGAAGACTCTACAACAAAAGGCTCTTGCCATATATGGAGCGAGAAATGCTAGACGTCCAAGCTGGATTTAGAAAAGGAAGAGGTACCAGACATCATACCGCAAACATACGTTGTATAATGGAACAGACCAAATAATTTCAGAAGAAAATCATCCTGTGCTTTATAGATTACAGCAAAGCCTTTGATTGTGTAGATCATGAAAAACTATGGAATGTTTTGGAAGTAATGGGTTGCACCGCATCTGATTGTCCTGATGCACCACCTATACTCTGGACAAGAGGCTACTGCACAGAATATGGAGAAACCAATTGGTTCCCCATTGGGAAGGGTGTGAGACAGGGGTGTATTTTATCACCCTATTTGTTTAATCTATATACAGAACATATCATATGGAAAGTGGGATTGGACCAAGATGAAGGTGTGAAAACTGGAGGGAGAAATATCAATAATTTAATGTATGCAGATGATACCATGTTACTAGCAGAAACCAGTAATGATTTGAAAAGAATGCTGATGAAAGTTAAAGAGGAAAGCACAAAAGCAGGACTACAGCTGAAAGTCAAGAAGACTAACGTAATGACAACAGAAAATTTATGTAACTTTAAAGTTGACAATGAGGACAATGAACTTGTCAAGGATTATCAATACCAAAATGGAGACAATAGTCAAGAAATCAGAAGAAGGCTAGGACTGGGGAGGGCAGCTGTGAGAGAACTAGAAAAGGTGCTCAAATGCAAAGATGTATCGCTGAACGCTAAAGTCAGGATCATTCAGACCATGGTATTCCCATATCTCTATGTATGGATGTGAAAGCTGGACAGTGAAAAAACTGCATAAGAGAAAAATCAACTCATTTGAAATGTGTTGGAGGAGAGCTTTGCACATACCATGGACTGCAAAAAAGACAAATAATTGGGTGTTAGGACAAATTAAACCAGAACTATCATGAGAAGCTAAAATGATGAAACTGAGGTTATCATACTTTGGACACATAATGAGAGGACATGATTCCCTAAAAAAAAATGATGCTGGGAAAAACAGAAGGGAGTAGAAAAAGAGAAAGACCAAACAAGAGATGGATTGATTCCATAAAGGAAGCCACAGACCTGCACTTACAGGATCCGAACAGGGTGGTTCATGACAGATGCTGTTGGAGGTCACTGATTCATAGGGTCGCCATAAGTCATAATCGACTTGAAGGCACATAACAACAAAAAGCCAATATCAGTTCTCTACTACCTGAAAAATTATCAAGAGCTGCTAATTGAAAGGATTAGTCTGCCTCAAACTTCTTTGGGTTTCTTTGAAGTTCTTCAGATTTCAAGCAGAAGCTTCCAAGTTTACCATGGAACTTGGTGGATTGCACTTTATCAACAATCTGGAGAGTTTGCTCACCAGCCACAGGCTTCTAAAAGGACATGCTGTATTAATGAAAGGCAGGTGTCATCCTCAGAACAACAATCTGTGAGGGCAACAGAAGGTTTTAGATGGTCCTGAGCAAAGTTCTTTTTGGTAGTCCCTTCTCCTTCATTGATGGACTCTGAAAGGGCTACTTGGCATTGACCAACTGCACCCAGCGCTGGATTTAAACTTGTTGTGGCCCTAAGCTATAACATGAGTGTGGCCCTTCCCTCTTCAACAAATAATACAAATTTTAAATGCAAATACGGGCTGTACAATTAAATGGAATGTGATAGTTGTGTAACATAGGTATGCCCTAAGCTGTAGCTTGTTTAGTTTGTAAGTAGATCCGGCCCTTCCAGTGGCAATGTTGTAAATATTTTTCTTTCTAACTCGAGGCCCCTCGTAATGTGAGGCCCTAACTGTAGCTTGTTTAGTTTGTACATAAATCTGGCCCTGACTGCACCCCAAAAATCACTGGGCTGCTGGATCTAGGTACTGTTTTAATTTCTCATACTGCCCTAGAACAGCACTGCACTGTAGGCATTGTAGGAAGTTTAAATGGTGCCTAGATGTACCTGCCCAAGGCTGCTCAGAGCACTGGAGTAAATTTTTTATGGGGGGGGGCGGGGTCCAAGTCAGGTATCAGCAGCAGACCCCAGACCTGATGGGGCTGTTTGGCAGCCAAAGAGATTGCAGAAGCATGACCAAGCTGTTCTTGTTTTCTCCTCCTTCCTTGCAAATATACTCTGTCTGGACACTTAAGCATTGCAGCTAGATAAATACTTATCACCTATGAGTATTAACTTGGTTTAGAAGCAGTCCCTGCTGTCACAATTTCTAGTGTGGTTTTGTGCCACAAAAACTGTACAGTACTCAGAAGTAACTCCAGTGCATTCCACATGGACTGCTCCTTGATAAGTATGTATAAGATTGCAGCCTGATTAGTCTTAAAGGTATCACAGAAAACTGTTAAGAAGAGTCCCCATAATCTTGTAGACATTTGGAAAAAATATTTCCTCTTCCCCAGTTACTCCCTTCTACACCTTCTTTCCAGAATGTGAAATAAAATGGAGGGATGTTAAGTAGACTATGACCTGGGGAACTAGGGTTAAAATCACTACTCAGCCATGAAGCTCACTGGGTCACCTTGGGACAGTCACTATCTCTCAGCTTAACCTACCTCACAAGGTTGCTATGAGAACAGCATGGGGAAAAGGAGACCAATGAATGCCACTCCTTGCAGGAAGGGTGGGATGGATATAAATTTAATACTGATGAATAAAGAATAATAATAAAAATATTCTATCTGCCCCGATTTTGAATTGGGGTTGGTGTGTATGGCCAGACTTGGAATCATGAAAAAAGAAAAAAAGAAAAAAAAGAAACAAAATCTGGGGCGCAATCAGGATATTCAGGCATACAAATACTGGACTTTATATGTAGGTCCTTAGCATGCAAATTCAGTGTGTGACTATTTGCTCTAACAGGCTTGCCTGGGTGGAGTGTGTAGGCAGGGTGTCATCCATGCTGCCATAGTACATATTAGCTCTGCACACTGAGTTCTCTTCTGTACCATCCCTGCCACCATCCTATTTTTTGTAATAGCATTTTAACTTTGCCAAAGTGTTTTATAATATTCATCCTCACAACAACCCTGTAAAGTATACCAGAATGCAATTTTAGCAAAATAGCAAGAGCAGTACTAGTGCCTACCTGTACAAGACTAACAGATTTATTTATTATTTATTTATTATGGCACAAGCTTTTATTGGACTAAAGTCAACTTCATCAGATTTATCATTCTGGGTAATCTATGAAGGCTTATACAGTATTACATTCGCTAGCTTCTAAAGTGCTACTTTACTATTGACTTTGAATAATAGTGCACCAAAGTAGTATACCCAACACCATACAATGAGCCAGTGGCAGAGAAGAGGAATTTTAAATTAGGCCTCCAGGTCTTCTGGTGGTATAAAGACAAGGCTCTAGTTAATTGACTTACTGAGAAGGAAAATGTGCTGACAATATTCTACTCAATCAAAACATGATGAAGCCTAAAGAGTTTAATATTATTACCACCAACTCCTCTTCTCAAACCACAACCTCCTCTCACAGACTTGAGCATGGGGAGGCATGATTAGAAACTATGAGTCTCAGAAATGAATGTCATGAACATGCACAGAGTGCACCTGCTTCACCAGTGAGCAACCTCTGAACCTTGTATTTTAACCTTTGAACCTTATATTTAATAAAATGATTCGACAATAGGTATCCTTCATATAAACAGTATATCTTACAGTCACCACAATATTGACAACAATCTAGTTCTGCAATTGCTCCAAACAGCTTGCATAAGAATATAAAAGCCCTGCTGGATCAGGCCAAAGACCCATCTAGTCCAGGATCCTGTTCTCACAGTAGCCCACAAGATGCCCAGGGGAAGCACACTTTTTCTACAACCAAGTCTCTTCTTCACCAAACAAAACAGGAAACAACTTTATGGCTAATTGAAAAAAAATAATGTCCTGGGCAAGAGAGCCAAGAAAACTACCATTCCCATCATCCATCTGGATCAACAAGTTGCCAGGCTCACAACATCCACTGCTGGCCAAAAGCAACTAGATGCCCCAGCATGCCTTTGAAAAAAGCTTTGCATTCCCCTTCCCTCTCAGCAGAATGAAACTTTTTAATTCCATCAGCTTTGAATATGGGTAACAGAAATGTGCTTGAATTTCACAAAATTTGAATTTGACACTGGATTTCCTATTTATTCACCTTTCCCCCCTCAGATATTGTTTTTTTTTCTAGAGGTTTTCTGTGGCTGAAGCAGATTTTTAAAAAGTTCACCTCAAAAATATTGATATCAACATTTTCCTTAAAAATGGAAATATTTCCCTCAAAATATCAATAATATTTCATTTAAAATATTGTTTTTTTAAGAAAAAATCTATGGAAAATATGATATTTTTAAAAATATCAATATTAATATCAATATTTTTGTGGAAAAAATAAGAATCGGAAGGAAGGTTAATGGAGCGAAAATAAAAAATGGGTAAACTGCTGCAAGATTAAAGTCCTCCCAATTCCCTCGTGCCCCATCTGTAAGAATTAAAAAAGGAATAAGAAAGAAATTATTTTACAAACAAGAGACTCACAGTGTGTCCAATAGTGCTTACTGACAAAAATAAGTGAAAGAAAATAAGCAAATTGCAAGGCTGCTCAAGGAAGCAAACACTTCTGAGGTTTGGCTCCCAGAAATGTGCTGAGTAGGTGTGGCCTTCAAGAAAACAGTTCTGAACACATGTTCAGAACGTATGAATAAAATTAGGCCTACCATGGCCACAGCCCTGTTAAATGTTCTTGTGTGGTAGTATTCTGTGTCCTGATTGGCTGGATTGCCATCAGGACAATGAGGGAGTGGGAAGCTGCAAAGCTACTTGGGCTAAGGTGCCTCTGACACTAGTAAAATACAAAGTTTTCACATAGTTTTTCTACCTGGAGACTGATGAGGAACCTTCCAGCCATAGCAATATAGCTTTGGGCTGGGATTGGTCGAGTGGGGCAGAGAGCCAATTAGCCAGAGAATGAGACAGAAATATATCCAGGATTCTCTCTAAGTTCAAATGGAAGAACATGTGTGTGTGTGTGTGTGTGTGTGTGTGTGTGTGTGTGACACGAAAGAGTGTGGCTTTGTGATTTTGGAAAAACCTTTTAAAAAATTATGCTTGACGTTTCAATTCATAAGGCAGTGCTCCAGTAGACCTAGGGCTGATTCACATGAGAGCTGAACTTTGTATTAAAGATGAAGCTTTTGCCATCGCGTTCACACTTCCTACCTAGAGCTTGGAAAAGTTACTTTTTTGAACTACAACGCCCATCAGCCCCAGCCAGCATGGCCACTGGATTGGGCTGATGGGAGTTGTAGTTTAAAAAAGTAACTTTTTCAAGCTCTGTATCCTACCTTCCAATCACTGTTTTCCATTCACACTGAAGGGAAAGGATCAATCACGCAGCTTCCTAATGACCACACCCTCTTAAATACCACTTCCTCTAGTTAATACTAGGCAACCGAGCATGCTCAGTTTGTTCCAGAGTAAGTTTCATAAAAAGAAAACCCCGAAGTGTGTGATTATTTGTATTTTCACTGCTACAATCCAGGTAAAATACAAATATTTGTTTGAACAGTATTCTGCTTTTTTGCCCAAGTTAGGGAGGGGGGAGAAAAATAAAGCACCGTTTACAGCAGGCTTGCAGAACGGGAGCCAGCAGGAGGAGGAGGGAGTGGGCATGGAGAGGGGGATGACTGACACACCCACCTAAAAGCATCGGATCACAGCGTCTGCAAGCACTAGAGATACGAAGTGGAGACTTTTTCCTTTCCCTTTTCAGATTAAAAGAGGATTCGGTTACTACGGATTTAAAGGGGAAAACTGCATTCTGTCTGCTGATTGCCTGCAACGTCATGTGAACTATGCAAATTAAATGGGGATGGAAGTAGCACCAGACTCATATTAAACCTTCATGTGAATCAGCCCCTAATGGACCAGCCCCCACTGGATCCAGCTGATATGCTGGGGCCCCATCAGCTGCCGAAGGATGCTAGGTGCTCAGAGCTTGGAAAAGTTACTTTTTTGAACTACAACTCCCATCAGCCCAGTCCATTGGCCATGCTGGCTGGGGCTGATCGGAGTTGTAGTTCAAAAAAGTAACTTTTCCAAGTTCTGGTGCTGATTGCCAACCCTACTTTCTGTGGAACCCCAGTGGGGATGCATGAAACCCCTCAGAAAAGTGTGACTAGTATTATCAAAACTGTTCTTGCTTCCCTTACAATTCCCTATGCAGTTTGCCCACACAGCAACCTCAAATTTTACTTCAAAACTTCACTTCAGGTGGAATTCAGTTTCAACACTAATACTATAAGTGAACACATCAAGTCCCCCTTCACCACCAAAAAAAGTCACAAGGCGAAATTCCCTTAGATAAACACAGGCAAAGACGAATGAAGATCATTTTTGCTTGTTTTCCCTTCTGCTAGCTCCCCTGGTATATCTGATCATGCATTTCTTCTACACAGAATAAGTGACAATTTTGAATTATTTATATTGAACATATATTCAAACTATCCTATTAACCCCTGGCACATTGGAAACGATCTTATATCTAGATCAGTATTTTCTACTGTGACTGGCAGTAGTAGCAGCCAGGGCTGTGGAGTCAGTATGCCAAACCTTCGATTCTGACTCCTCTATTTTTCTACTGTCCGACTCCGACTCCAACTCTACAGCCCTGGTAGCAGCAATGCTCCAAAGTCTGAGACAATCTTTCCCAATCTTGCTATTTGAGCTCCTTTTAATTCAGGGATGGGGAATCTGTGACCCTCCAGATGTTGCTAGATTACAGCTCCTCATCATCCCTAACCATTGGCTTTGCTGTCGGGGTTGATGGGAGTTGCCGTTCAGCAACATATGGAAGTCCACCAGTTTTCCATCCTTGTTTTAATGGCAGATACCAGGGATGAAACCTGGGACTTTTTGCGCATGAATCATTTCATAAAGTTCCAGTCCTATACTGACTTACCTGGGGGTAAGCTACACTGAACTCAGTCTGTAGAAGACATGTCCATGAGTGTATTATACTTGAAGAAGAAAGTGTATAGTGGTCAAAAATCAATTTAAATAAACAAGTCTGTATCATTTTTTAAAATGACAATTGTAAATTCCATATAATCGTAAATGCATTCTAGCAACAAACACCAGCTCATTACATTCTTTTTGTTATACACTATTACTTTATATGATATTTGAAATGCATGGCCAAATTAAACGCCACTGAATTTTTATGTAAGGAGATTTATGAATAATGACATAAAATGTATTGTCATTCAATCTGGAATTTTAGATTCACATTTCCCATTGTAAAGCTTAAAAACTGCACCTCTGATAAAAAGTTTTTACTGCACATGAGAGCTCAAATTGTTGCTGTATTACAGCAGCAAATGGATACAATGGTCTAAGAACATTCCATTTGATGGGTCTCAAACGTGGTACAAATAAGAAGCATCCTCTGTTAACATCAAAAGTATTCAATTACTGGGCCCAATGACTTGTTGAGAAGATTTCAGAAGCCCCAGCTCATTTTTAGCTCTAGCTTCATAATTGAAGAGAGCTTTGTTGAGAAATGAAGCAAGCTTGTAGTTAGGTCAGAACAGTAGTAATGCTGAAGGCATATATTCCCCCCTCTATGAGGGCCTGATTTGTGAATACTAAGCTACATGAAAACAAGAGAGGTATCTGTGTAATATGACATGTGGAGATATTGGGAACATAAGAGATGTCCAGAACTAAGGCAGAGAAACCTGAAAGATGAATTCTTTAGCTCATTTTTTGAGGGTTCTAGAAATAGTTTGTCAAGAGATTTGTCAGACAGAAAGATGCTCTTCATTTATAAATGAACAGGTGTAGTGATGACAACAAACAGGATGGTTTTTAAAAGGGATCAGGCAAATTCATAGAGGATATCAGTGACTATTGGTCATGATGGCTATATAGAATCTCTAGGTTCAGCGGAATTATGCCTCTGAACATCAGTTGCTGGGATTGGGGATAAAATAGTTCGGTTCACAGTTTAATGCAGGTGTACCAAATTTGTTCTTCCTGAACCAACACATAAACACAGCTCACCTTTTAAATTCTCTAAATTTTGAGATACAGTTTTTCAACCAAAGAATGAATACAGCAATGCATGTATTAGTTAAATTAACAGCATAAAAATATTAGAGGAAAATTGCTTGGAAAAATTCATAATTAGGCAAAATGCATACAAAATGTATATATTAGAAGAAATGCACACAAAATATTAATTGAACCAGGCAAACGTTAAAAAAATATGCTGAAATAGGGCAAACTGAATTTAAGGCTGGGAAAATGAAAAACCAAAATCGACAGGTTTATCCACCCCTAGCTGGGAATAAACTTTTCAAACTCTTCAAATCCTGCTTGTGAACTTTTGCAAGACATCTGGCTGGTGTGCTGGCCAGAGCGGGGGAAACAGAATGCTGCGCTACATGGACCATTGGTCTGAAGAGCAGGGCTTTTCATATGTTCTTTTTTTTTTTTTTTCAATAATTTTTATTCAAATTTTCATAAAACATACAAAACAAAATCATAAAACATTCAAAGACAAAAAACAAAATCAAAAATAGTTAAACAAAAAAAAAAAAAAAAAAAAAAAAAAGAAGAAAAAAAAAAAACAAAAATAAAAAATAAAGAGTAAAATATTGACTTCCCATTTGTCAAAGATCAAATCAGTTATAAGTCTATAATATATAGCAATCCTGTCTCTTAAGTCATATTATAAAATCACTTTCCTCCAGTAGTTATCTTACTTAATCATCAAATCTCATAAACATTACTTTATTCTTTCCACAAAAAGTCAAAGAGAGATTTCAATTCTTTAAGAAATATATCTATCAATTTTTTTTTCCAGATAAGCATATCGATTAATCCATCTCATTACTAATTATGATAATCTTATTGTCATAACCATAGTCAAAATAAACATTTCAATTAATCCATCACATCAGAATCTGTTAGGTTCAGTAATTTCAGTAGCCATTGTTCTATTATCTCTATTAGTTCCATTTTCCATCTTCCATCTTCAGTAGTCTTGTTAAGTCCAGTAATTTCAATATCCAATCTTCCATTATCAGTATTCCATAATAATCTTGCTGTCAAAGCCATAGTCATATAGTAAGAGTCTGATGGGAATTATCTCTATCCCAAATATTTTCTTGCCATCCATTCTGAATAGGTTGCTGAAATACTGCTGTAAAATCATATCTCTGTTCTTTTTTTCAAAACACACTGGGTCATCTCTTAAAAGTTTTTCCATTGTCACATGGCTGCAGTTAATTCCATAGATTTTCTCTATATTGGGCTCCATCACATCATTCCAGTCCAGAAGATAATCCATGCCATTGATAACTTTATCTCTAGAATCTTCATTAATTTCTTCAGAGATAACATTGAGTTCCAAACAATAGATTTTATTTCTAAAGTCCATAGACTCCAAATCTTGTTCCTGTTCCACGTTTGTTCCAATCTCCGGGATCTCCTCTCTCACAGGGACCCCTATTCCAGTCTCCAGGGTCTCCTCTCTCACAGGGACCCCTGTTCCAATCTCCGGGGTCTCCTCTCTCACAGGGACCCCTTCCAGGGTCACCTCTCTCACAGGGACCCTTATATCTTTAATCTCCTGCTTCATTTTACTCAATTCAATTTTCGTTATCTCAATCTCATCCATTATTTTCTGAAACATAGTTATTTCCAGATTCTCAGCCACTTTCTTAATTGCCATTTTAAAAGAAAAATATAGGAAAACCACTTCTTATTTCAGCAACAATTGGGTTAATACTCCAAACTTGGTGACATCACAGTATAAACAGAGCAGACAGCCTTATCTCTCCAATAGTTAAGTAAACAAAATGCAGTTCCCAGGATCGAAACAATTAATGGCAATCGTCAAGAAACAGATTCGTCAAAATAAAATAGACCAAAAAGAGAGTAGTCTCAAAACAGTATAATATTTTTCAAAATAAAAATCTGGAATAGAAATCCCTCTTCTGTGTGTATCTTTAGAATGCAAATCCAGGACAGCTTTTTGCAACAAAAACAGAGATAAGCTATTAATTAGTGCGTAGCAGAGAGAAGTTACGGCTCCCCAGTGAGATGTCAAAAACCGATCAATCTGGCAAATCTCTTTTAAACAGCAACAATTTAAGTCAAGTAAAAGAAAAATATAGAAAGAAGGGTGCTTGCCTGTTAATGCGTTCTCTCTTAGAAGATAAGATGAACGTTCGCTTTAACAGATAGAGCTTGCTGTTGAAAATCCGTCCCACCTTCGTCGGCTGGACCTCGTCCCATAAATTAATGAGATCTGGTCGTCCCAACAAAAATAGGCTTTGAGGTTAATCTCTTCGTTTCTCCCTACCCGGGAGAAGTTTAATCAGTCAAAAAAAAAGAAAAAACTGACTGATATATCTGAATAAGCTTCTTTTGAGGCAGGAGCCCGTCTCAAAAGCAGGCACAGGCTAAGTCACCCTTCCCGGAAGTCGCTTTTCATATGTTCTGATGAGGTCAATGGAAATAGACTCCAGGAATTTGTCAGGCAAAGGGTGGTGACTAAAACACTTCAGCCAATGAAGTTTGTAGAAGTAGCAACTAGAAGCAAGATCTCTGCTGAATTGGGAGGATTTCTTTTAAGTGAAAAATCTAAACTATTTCAAGGAAAGCAAACATAGCTTTGGTTATTAAAGTAGTGAAATTTCTGTGAGACAGACAAGGATCTGTACATTCATTAGCACAGCTGCTACTGGGTTTAACCTAAAGCAAAATGTTGATGTGAATTTTAAGGGCTCCTCAAGTGAATCATCTGAGCAATTCTGAAAAGAATTTAAATAAGATTAATGATTCTCTCCTCCTTACAGGGATAGGGTCCATACATCCTTTGTTTAAACCAAAGAAACCAGAAGCCATAATTCTCCTATAGTCCACCAGTACTATTTGAAGACAGTCGGCCTAAGCCTCTGTCTGTATAAAAGAGAGGCACTTGTAGAAACCTATCTTTGTAGCAGATGCTCTGCACAACTTGGCGAACAATGATAGGTGGAGGTTCATGAACATAGAGTGACAATATATATAACTTCACTGCAGAGCTTGGAATATTACTTTTTAAAAGTAATAAATTACAGTTACAGTTACATGGCCCAAAAAAGTAGTAATTACCATTACGATTGCTCTGAAAGTAACTGATTAATTTTACTTTTTCTCCAAAGTAATCACTACAATTACATTTCAGTTACTTTAAAAAAAAACACCTACAAGGTGCTCTCCTTGGCTGCAGCACACCTAAGTAGGCTAAAACAAAATTAAAAATAAACACATACAGAGGTAGTAGAATAATTATTTTTATTCATAAGATAGCAATGGTGGTCTCTCTGCTGGTAAGGGTGGTGGGGAGGGAGGCTGAGGCTACTACTCAGATCTTTGCATGTCAAACCAAGTGCAACCGCCCCACTCAGCCAGCCAGCATGATCTTTCTCACTTAACCACCTCCCAGACCCTGCCCTGCCACCAACTAAGGGACACTCACTCAAGCAAACATTTTCCCATGAGATGCAAAAAAGTTAAAATACTGCAAATGCAGCACAGTAGCCAGAGAGGGTGGTGGAGGCCACTTTAAGAAGCAGAAAGCAGAGAGTAGGAATAAACGGACAGTTCTCCCAATGGAGGGCTGTAGAAAGTGGAGTCCGTCAAGGATCAGTATTGGGACCTGTTCTTTTCAACTTCTTCATTAATGACCTAGAATTAGGAGTGAGACAGTGAAGTGGCCAAGTTTGCTGACAACACTAAATTGTTCAGGGTTGTTAAAACAAAAAGGGATTGCGAAGAACTCCAAAAAGACCTCTCCAAACTGAGCGAATGGGGGGGGGGGGAATGGCAAATGCAATTCAATATAAACAAGTGTAAAATTATGCATATTGGAGCAAAAAATCTTAATTCCACATATACGCTCATGGGGTCTGAACTGGCGGTGACCAACCAGGAAAGAGACCCCGGGGTTGTAGTGGACAGCACGATGAAAATGTCAACCCAGTGTGCGGCAGCTGTGAAAAAGGCAAATTCCTTGCTAGGGATAATTAGGAAAGGTATTGAAAATAAAACAGCCGATATCATCATGCTGTTGTATATATCTATGGTGCGGCCGCATTTGGAATACTGTGTACAGTTCTGGTCGCCTCATCTCAAAAAGGATATTATAGAGTTGGAAAAGGTTCAGAAGAGGGCAACCAGAATGATCAAGGGGATGGAGCGACTCCCTTACGAGGAAAGGTTGCAGCATTTGGGGCTTTTTAGTTTAGAGAAAAGGCGGGTCAGAGGAGACATGATAGAAGTGTATAAAATTATGCATGGCATTGAGAAAGTAGATAGAGAAAAGTTCTTCTCCCTCTTTCATAATACTAGAACTCGTGGACATTCAAAGAAGCTGAATGTTGGAAGATTCAGGACAGACAAAGGGAAGTACTTCTTTACTCAGCTCATAGTTAAACTATGGAATTTGCTCCCACAAGATGCAGTAATGGCCACCAGCTTGAATGGCTTTAAAAGAAGATTAGACAAATTCATGGAAGACAGGGCTATCAATGGCTACTAGCCATGATGGCTGTGCTGTGCCACCCTAGTCAGAGGCAGCATGCTTTTGGAAACCTGTTGCCGGAAGCCTCAAGAGGGGAGAGTGTTCTTGCACTCGGGTCCTGCTTGCAGGCTTCCCCCAGGCACCTGGTTGGCCACTGTGAGAACAGGATGCTGGACTAGATGGGCCACTGGCCTGATCCAGCAGGCTCTTCTTATGTTCTTATGTTCTTTAAGTGCAAACACACCATACAACACACAACCACCCTCCACCCCCCACCCACCCCCACCCACACAACCAACCACACCAACACCACATACCTCACTCCACCCCCACCGCCTTCAGAGAGCTGTAGCAACCCAACATTGTGTTGATTGGGCTGATTCAACATAAATGCATCCCATGGGAGAAAAAGTGCTTGCTTTGAAGATTGAGCAATTATTTTATATCAGATGATTGTATAGCTGTGCTTATTTGAGGAGGGGGCTTTTTACTTGTTCATGTGAGTGTGTAGGAATGAAGCTGGCTATTCTTGAAACCTTGATGAAGTATGCAGAGATTAAGGATCTTCTGTTACAGAGGATGTATGTTTACAGTTGGCCCACATTTTCTTCCACAGTTGTCTTGTTAGAGTTAATAAAATACACTGCTGATATGACAACATCTCATTCAGAATGCCATTAAATCCTGCAGCCAATGAACTGGAATGGGAAAATCCTGAGAATGTTGATGGTACATCATGCCTTTTTTTCACTAGATGTTATCAAGGAAATATGTTGGGAGATGTAGGCCAGCAACAGCTGCGCATTCCGTATAACATATATTTGGACTGCCTTCAAGTTGATCCCAACTTATGGCTACCCTATTAATACGGTTTTCATGGTAAGTGGTATTCAGAGGGGGTTTACCATTGCCTCCCTCTGAGGCTAGTCCCCCCCCAGCTAGCTAAGGCCTGCTCAGCTTGCCACAGCTGCACAAGCCAGCCCCTTCCTTGTCTGCAACTGCCAGCTGGGGGGCAACTGGGCTCCTTGGGACTATGCAGTTTGCCCATGACTACACAGGTGGCAGGGCACCCCTGAGCCACTCCCTGTGGGGGTGATCTCTAGCTGGCCCTTGACACCCAGGAGACACGAGCAGGGATTTGAACTCACAGCCTCTGGACTCCCAGACAGGATCTGCTCCCCACTGTGCTATACCAGCTTAAATGTATATTTAAGCCCTAAGAAATACAAATACAAAGTTTGGTCTTAAAAGGTACACTGAAAATTACTGATACGCAGATCCAAAGAGAATGGAGCAGGCTCTTTGAAATCTCTGGTAGCTGAAAAGGAAAGCTGAGCAATCCAGACTCTTGGTTATCCCAGTTAAAACTAAGACAATATAGTTTATAGAAAAGGCAAATACTGGCATTAGTACTTACATCAGTCCCAGCTGATTTGCAGTGCTGTCCAAAGAAGATGGCCTGGAGCAACTTAGATGAAATAAAATGTATTCACAGCACTAAATTATTGTACTAATCTCATTTCTTGCAGACCCTTTAAGTCCATTTAACCCACATTTTGTGGTTTGAGCCTCCAATCCATCTGCTTGCAAGGCAACCTTTCTTTTGGAGACCTGTTGAAATGGCCATGTCTTTGTATTCAGTCTGGATTCTCAAAAACAAACCCTTCACAGGAAGCAAATGTATGCAGAGAAAATGGCACAATCTTCTTGGATCTCACTGAGGAACATAGGTTGTGATGTAAATTTGACAAGTAAATCACTTTGTATTTATATAAGGAAAATTGAAGTGTCAAATACATAGGCATTGTGCTGTGTCTGAAACAATGAGAACAATCATGTTGTCCCTAACCAGTTTAGAAGCATACTCCTAGCAGAGAGTAACTCAGATTCTATTCTAATGAGAACAAGTCTAGATAATATTTGGCTTTTGATGGATGGCAACAATAAAAAGACAAGCATGAATGTCTTGTTAATTTTTGTCAATTGGGGGACCTAAAATACTTTGCAGACAATACAAGGAAATTGTGATCTATCTGGAAATGGAAACACACACATGTACATACATACACACACACACTATTTATAGAAGTGTATTTATTTCTATTTCCTCAAAAATGAATTTACAATTTAAACTGTAGTAGATGAAAGAGCAAAAATTGTAATTTTAGGCATTGCATACTTTTAGCTTGGAGCAGATTTTTTAAAACACAGCATCAGAAGAACATGTTTTATGTAAACCAAGTACACTTTTTAATATATATAAAGCACATTGCCACAAAGTGATATTAAGGATTTCTGTAGGCCTCAGGAAAGAAGTATAAAAGTGTCTATTATCAGAGAAACCTTTTGACTGCTTCAGGAAATGGGTTGAGAAAAGCATTCTGTACAAACTTAAAAATTAAAATGTCACAAAATGCTGATATTGGAATTCTATTCTAACAGATATACACAGACCTTTAAATGTTTTCTTAAAGACTTGTCTTTACTGAGTCACATTTTCCTCAAATATATTACACTGCTGTTGTATGAACGGGTATTAAAATAATTGAATTATTTTATCTGATGTTAATGATATTAGTTTGAAAGCTATTCTTACTGCTATTTTATTGTTATGGTGACTTTTTTTTGCTATACTCTTGATGTTTGGATTGTTCGTTTTGTGTTTTTATTTGCTGGAAGTTACCTTCTGAGGACTTGGTCCCCAAAGGCATCCTAAAATATTTTAAATAAAAATTAATATAACATTCTGATGGTGGATTGAGGTAGATTGGGATCTTTGATTAGACTGGGGATAGAATATAAAGAAAAGCCTTTGGGATCCCTCCCTGCTCCATCTCCCCATCCAGACTGTAAAACCTACACATCTGAGGAACATGATTTTAGACTCCTTTTAGGAACATAGCTCAGTAGAAGAGCACATTCTTTTAATGGAAAAAGCCATGGGTTAAATCCCTGGTATCTCCCAGGCAGGGCTGGGAAGGTCTCTTGCCAGTTGGTGTTGAGAATATTAGTTTGACATGGACTAATGGTCTGATTTGGTATAAGACAGGTTTCTATATTCCCATGTTATACTTGCCTTCTTCTCCCTATCCTAATTAAATGTCTCAGGGTGTTCACAGGAGTATGAAGGCAATGCATTTACAGGGAAGTAAGTGCTATTGTTTCCATGGAGCCTATTTTCAAATTAAATATTTGTAGGCTCTGAGCCTAACTGCCCAATCCTATGCATATTTGCTCAAAACTCCTATAGAATTTTCAACACAAAAATGCAAATAGCTGCAGAAATGTGGAGAACCAAATTTAAGATCAGAAAAATGAGAAATGGAGAGAACTGAAAGTGACAGCTCCTTCCATCCTATCCATTATAGAACAGAGTAATCCACATCTATAATCATTGTTCTCTTAGCTGACATAAGCGTTCCTTCCCTGTCCCCACCATTGCAGCCATTTTATAAAGCAGCTGCCCTCCTTAAAAGAGAACCCAGTAAGAATTAAACTATATCCGTTACCATCATATCTACTCTGGGAAAATAAGAGCTGTATTTGCTAGAAAGGAATGAAAGACCACAACCCCCAGTAGATTCTAATGCCAATGAATATATAAGTGTCTGTGGACTGTAACTAGAAGTTCCACTGAATTTTACCTAAAGCAAAATGCTGATGTGAATTTAGATGTTTCCCCATGTTCTCCCCCATGGGACAAACACCTTTTTAAACCCTCTAAATAACTGGAAATAGGGGGTGCAATTTGAAGGCCACAAAGGTTTCCAAAGCACCCATACTAGTGATGTGGAACAGTTAAGGTCCTGTAAATCATAAAGGGATTCAAATACCCCCCGTGCATTGAAAGAACATATGAGGGGGGTTTGTAGGGCTCTGCAAGCTAGCATCATCCCCGAAGGTATGCCCCCACACTGTCAATCTGTCCAGCCAATGTGTGAAGGGACTTATGTGCATATACTGACACACATGCATTGGCCTCCTTTTCGTGAGGACAAGCTCTGATAGGGCCAGGGTCTCCTCTCACATGGGGGAGCTCTACATGTGTGCAGTGTTACATGCATAGAGCATGGAGGTGGGGTCACCCATGTGTAGAAACCAATCAGGGAATCTTAAATCTAGGATGAGGCTTCCATTCTCCACGCTAATGAAGAAGGATGATTTGAATTAATCACTCTAAATGCTGGTAGTTCAGAAAGGACAGCATTTCTAATATATACCTTTCCAGAATAAATGTGCCAGTTCATGCTCTGGAGCATTTATGGATATGTAAAAATGACTGAAAAAATATTTAGCAATTGGCTTTCACCAAGAGGGTGTGAAAGAGTGAGGGGTGGGAGGATGAGAGACAGGTATGGCAATAAGCAACCATTTCAAATAGGACTGACATTGCAAGATTGTCTCCCAAAATGGAGTTTTGAACTTTAAAATGGATTCCAGAAATTTCAGGATGACCAGACCTTAGCAGTCTTGGATGATGCAAGCCAGGTCAGTCACCCAGCCTGCCTGGACTACCTTCAAGTTGATTCTGACTTATGGCGACCCTATGAATAGGGTTTTCATGGTAAGTGGTATTCAGAGGTGGTTGACCATTGCCTTCCTCTGAGTCCAAGAAGCAGTGACTGGCTCAAGGTCTCCCAGTGAGCTTCATGGCTGTGTGTGGATTCGAATCCTGGTCTCCCAGGTTGTAGTCCAACACACTAACCACTACACCACATCCTAAACATGCTGATTAATGATTCAGGTTTTTGTGCTCTGCCCCAGGCTTCCTGGCTCCCACCCAAAAAATGATAACAGGTGTAGTTTTTTGTAAGTAAAAAAGTGAATGTTTATTATTACAGACTAACAGTACCAGCTCAGTGTCATGGAAACAACAGAATATAGGCTAGGTGCCCTTAAAGGCAAAGGGGCAACAACAAGAAGTCTGGTTCAGAATCAAGGCTAAGGTTCAGGTGTCCAGGATCAGTGGCAAGGGTTTTAAGACTGCATGATAACTGTGTGAAGTTGTTCCAATGAGTTTCCCTGCCTATTTGCTAAGATTTTAAACACAGGCAGAGAAGGCCCAGCTACTTGTGAGAATCCCTGCCCCTGTGGGCATTCCTGGCCTGAAGGCAAGTGTTCTGCATGGGAAGACAAGTCTCCTCTTTTCTCTGGCACACCATCTCTCCCTGGGAGATATTGCCAGACTTGCCTCCTCATCCTTGGTGGGGAAACCATAATCTCTAATGAGCTGGGGAGAGGCAAACTCTGGGATTCTTGCCTCATCAGTAGATCTGGGTGCTCTCCTCCATTGTCACCTCCCCTCTTCCTTAAGCACCTCTCACTCTTGGTCTGAATCAGAGTACTCAGAGTAGAGTTACCAGGTCTCCGTTTTTCAGCCAGTCTCTCCAGTTTTTTGGGGGGTCTCCGGCTAGCACCCCTTAATCTCCGGACTCTCAGCTTCAATTAAAAAAAGTTAAGTTTCTAGATGGTCTGGTTCCTGAGATATACACCAAAACGTCAGCCGCCCCGTGACTGTTTAATCTATTTAACTGATACGACGCTGAAGTTGGTTCCTAGTTCCCAGTTCCTTATTTGCTTGAAAGTTCAAAACACTAAAAAAGGAGAAAAGTTCACAGCTACAGCAACTTCAAATCAAACTTAACATGTCTCTGAACCCCAAAATATATGTTGGGGTACCCTGTATGATATATAACTGTGATCAGGGGACTCTCCCCGTCAAGAATAAGAATACATTTATGCAATCAAAATCATCATAAATACATAATGATGTCATAAAATCATAAAGTATAAGTAACTGGGAGTGCCCACCCCAAACTCTGCTCTGGGACAGGACAAATCATATACCCCAGGAAAGGGGAGGGTATCCTCTATGAAATACCAGTGCATCCCATCCAGCCCAGAGCTTCTACTGGGCACTGGGCATGAACAGGTGCATCAATGCAAAATCAAAATGGACAAAAACACATAGAAAAAATAAGTAACTGGGGGTACCCACCCGGAAATCTGCTCTGGGACAGCACAAATCATACACCCCATGAAAGGGAGGATTTCTATGAGATGCCACTGCGTCCCGCCTGGCCCAGAGCTTCTGCTGGGTGCAGGGGAAGGATGAGGGCATCTATGCAGACAGAAAGGGTAGAGAATCTTCTTACTCTTACTCATTTCTCAGACCTCTTTCTGAAGTGAAGGGTCAAATCTGTAAAGAAGTTTGGAGCAGCCACATTAAAAGATAAGGGCAGGGCATTCCAGGCAGGGGGTTGCCAACCCTGCTTATATATGGATGTCTTTGTAGAGGATCCCTAGTCAAGATTTACCAACAGCACAATCCAAACTATATCTACTCAGAAGTAAGTCCAGTTGAGTTCTATGGGGGCTTAGTCCCTTAGTATGTGTGGTTAAAATTGCAGCCTTCAGGGGCACCCATCTTGCTCCTGAATGCTCCCAACTAACATCTCCAAAACACTAGGCTCCTTTCTTCCTACAGTGGCTTTCTGGTGACTGACGTGGCCTGAAGACATTTAAACCTTTCTTGCCAAAAGCAAGTAGGCTAGATTAAATGTTCCCTACCCAGGCTCCATCTTTTAGCTAAGATGTCTAGCTTAATTTCCAGTCAGATATTTCTTTTAATTGTACGCTCCAAGCAACTGTGATTGATGCTTAACGTATCATGCTTAATGACATCACTTGGGCCCACCCCATGACATCACTTGGGCCTGCCCCTAAAATCTCAGGTTTTGGGATGCTTCTGACCTGGCAACCCTAACTCAGAGGGATCATGACACCAACTCATCATTTCATTTACTATTCACACTACTTGTGCACAGTTCCATCATCTCACACAAGAATGAAAAAACTGACCACATGAAGAAACAGACAGCTGATTTGTGGTGTCATGAAAGGGCAGCATATTTTAGTCATTTACTTTATTATTATTATTATTATTATTATTATATTGTTACTGCATGGAAGAGGAATTGTGGGATTCTCTGTCTCAGTAACCAAAATAACCCGGCAAGCCTTAGGTATTATGAACCTTGATGTGGTGGGGATACCATTTGTGGTTCTGTCTCAGGCAGCAATAATGTGTTGGGCTAGTCCACTGGAGACTACTGCATTCCACTTCCTGGCAAGTTCATGCTCCGATGTAAGTTCCAGAATTTTTGACATGAAAAGTTGGCAATTCTAGTTGTTTTCACATTACAAAGAAAGAAAGAAAAGAAAGAAAGAAAGAAGAGAGAGAGAGAGAGAGAAGCTGACTTCTTATACGGAGCTCTTGCAACTTCCTAGTGTCACTCTCATTTGCCAATTCCCCAGGCACTGTGTATATTAAAATAAAATCGTAGGTCTTGTACAAACATAATTCTAAAAGAAACGGAGCTTCCCCCTAGCACATCATCCATACTTACCAGCTAGGCCTACATTCAAGGAACAAAGAAGATTAAAGAACAACTGCTTCTGGCTTCCATCTGTGGCAGTTTCCCTTTTGATTACACCATCAATCCTGTTCAGTCAAATGGCTGGCAAAAAGTAATATGAAACCCTTTCTAAAACAAGTTATATAGAGAGGCATAGGTACCTGATAGCAGTTATATATATATATAATCATATTTGTTGCTTAGAGTCATCTCTCGTGTACTCTCCCCAAATGTTTTATAAAATTAGATCATGTAAAAAGTAAATGCATTTATTGAGACTCCAAAGGTGGCAGAATTAATATCCATATTTATCTTAAGTAAGTTTTGCCTTTTATTATTGCAAGTTCTCAAGCTGCCTTCAAATTGTTAGTTCCGCCAAAGAACAAGTAAACATGAAAACTGATGCATTACATTAAAAGGATAAAATCAATTTCAGATGATTTTCTGTGGAGTGATGAAACTGCCCCATGTCTTTGTTGCATAAATATTACATCCCATAAATATTTATGGGGGGAAAAAAAACCTTTTCACATCGTCCAACTGATATGTCTCTACTCAATTTGCAGAAATGAATCAGAATTGCTAGGAAATCTTAATGGAAAGATACAAGATGACATATTTACATTGAATTATTATTGTCATTATCAATGTGGCAACTTCTTCTCCATGTTTTGCTTTATCCATTTCTTTTAGATATGCAGTAAATATGTGCCATTGAATACAATAGGGTACCACTGGCTTTAATACCTTAACCCAGAGGCTTGCATTTTTATCATTGAAGATGAAAGAATTATATCTCCAATCACTCATTAAGAAGAGGACCAAAGGCTCTTGGAAGGTTGCCCACAAACACACCCTTCCAGCAAAGAGAAAATCTGTCTATACCAGCTAAGAGGATCACCACCACCAAGGAGCTTGTTCTCTATTTCTTCCTAGGGCCGTAAAAGTGTCAGTTGCTCTGTGGCTGCAGAAGATGAAAGACAAATCTGGTCCTAGTCACTGACTAGAGGGCCAATGACTTCTGGAAGGCTTTACCCCCATTCCAGCAAGAAAACTATCAAGGGGCAAATCAGACAGGCCTAAACTGGATTTAAGGATAGAAACCCACTCACTGTTCTGCTGGTTCCAGTGCATCTCAACCTCTCTCCAGAAAACAGGGGAACTCAACGCTAGTCCAACCCCACCCCTTTTTACTGTAAAACCTGGTGGAATCAATTGGAGCGCATTTTTTACAATTCAGCTTCAAAAAGATTTCACAACTGATCAGCAGATCAACCTGTTCCCCCTCCAGGTCTGGCTAATGAAATGCTTTGGGGTAGGCAATGAGTGCGTTCACAGCCTAAGTATCTGTTAGAAGCACAACTCTTCACTCCAGCATTCTCAAACAAAGTTCCCTCCTCTACCAATCTCCTTCATTGTGGGTTAGTGAATATATTAGGGAGATTAGGGAGATTTAGAATGCTCACCACACATTCACAGTGCTCTCTGTGATGCCCTTCCCTGGCTCTCCCTGTCAGGTTCCTACCTGCTTGTGGCTACTGCCTTTCACTAGGCACCACCAGGGACTCCACTAGTCTGGACTGTCCTTTTTTATGGTTTCTCTCTCCGCTCTAGCACAGATCTCAATACATCCCCCTACTAGGCAGCACCACCAGTCACGTTCTACAACCAATGTTCCCAGAGACCTTGCCTGAGTCTCTCTATCTGGTTACATTTGTGACTGCGTGCCTATGCTGTTCCCAACCCCCTTGTATCAATGCAGATAACTCATAACTCGGGGTTGCTCTGGATACTTATACTGTTATCTTCTCCTCTTCACCGCTGCCACCATTTGTTACTGTTTCCCTTCAGCCTTGGTTATTACCTTACCCTCTCTTCTGGTCTGTGAAACCCCAGCCAAGGATCAGGCCTTCGGTAAACCCAAATAGTATTTATTAAATAACATTAATAACAAGATAACTTTGATAATGATCTACAAGCTTATGGTTTCATCTATTACTGTGATATTTGACTTATTACTAATCCGAACTCCACCTCCCTCTTTCTCCACACTCTCCTGACATACACCAACTCACACCCACCTCCAAACTCCACCAAAACAACCCACTCACCTCTCAAACAACCCACTCACGTCCACCCCAATTCAACTGTCATCCTTCCATTTATACTCTCAGCCATCCAAACACTCAGCCAATCATCCAGCATTCTACTGCTCATTTACTCCCCCCTCCTCTTTCATTCCACTTACCACATATCTTCTATACAAACAGCACTTACCATATATACATTAATACAGGAACATCACATTTCCCCCCCCTTAAAAATAACGGCAGAGTATTATTCCTGCTCTAGGATTCATACGCCGCGTTAACAATAAAACCAAGTCTTTATGGGGAAAATGTCTTTTTTGTTCCTACGTCTGCGTCACGTCACTGCAGTCCCAGCCACTTGCCTTGAAAGTCCATCGGCCAATACATTGTCCTTGCCTTTGATGAACTTGAAGTCCACCTGATAGTCTTGTAGAGCCCAGGACCACCTCTGCAGCATAGTGTTATGGTTTTTCATAGTCTGTAACCATAACAAGGCCCAATGATCCGTCGTCACCGTAAATATTCATCCCCACACATATGGGCGCAACTTGCTCAGTCCCCACACGACCGCTAGGCACTCCTTTTGGACCGATGAATAATTCTTCTCCCTTGATGTTAGCTTGCGACTAAGATACGCCACTGGATGTCTGGTGCCTCCTCTCTCCTGCAGCAAGACGACTCCCATTGCGAGGTCCGATGCATCTGTAGCCACGATGAATGGTTGCTCATAGTCTGGTGCTATTAATATAGGTCCTTGGCACAAGGCTTGCTTCAGCAGATCAAAAGCCTTTTGACATTCATCCGTCCATACCACACATTCAGCACAGTTTTTCTTTGTCAGCTCATGCAAGGGGGTCGCTATTTCCCCAAAATTTTTCACAAACTTTCGGTAGAATCCAACCACACCTAAAAATGCCCTAACTTGTTTCTTTGTTAAGCGGATAGGCCATGATTGTATTGCCTCAACTTTACTCCATAAGGGGGTTATTTTCCCACTCCCCACCTTATGTCCTAAATAGATGACCTCATTCAATCCAAACTGGCATTTCTTAGTTTTTATTGTTAGCCCTGCTTTTCTTAATGCCTCTAATACTGCCGTCAAGTGTTGGACATGCTCAGGCACCGACTTGCTAAAAATGGCCACGTCATCGATATAGGTCACTGCAAAATCTGACATGCCTCACAACACAGTATTAATTAGCCTCTGAAACGAACTTGGTGAGTTCCTTAGTCCCATGGGTAAAGTCACAAACTCATATAACCCATCTGGTGTACTGAAGGCAGTTTTGGCTCTGGATTGCTCGTCTAGTTCCATCTGCCAAAATCCTTTACAGAGGTCTATCGTAGAGATAATGGTTGCTGCCCCCAATAACTCTAACATTGCTTCCACCCTAGGCATAGGATACACATCTGGGACAGTAATTTTATTGATTAATCGATAATCAATACAAAATCTTGTAGTTCCATCTTTTTTTGGAACCAGGACAATACTTGAGGCCCAGGGACTGATGGATTCCCTGATCACTCCTAGTTCCAGCATATCTTCCACCTCCTTTTTAATTTCACTCAAAACTTTCCCATTCACATGGTACGGAACAGATCTGATTGGGGCATGATTTCCAGTATCAATGGAATGTCTGGCTATACTGGTTCGGCCAGGTTTATTACTAAAGAGATCTCCATAGTTTTTCAAAACTCTCAGAATCTCTTCCTTTACTTCTTCTTTCCCCTCCTCCGACCATTCCACTTGATCTACCCCTCCTTTGTCTTTGCTTTCCTGTACCAAATCTGGACGTTCAGGCCCACTTCCCTCAGGGAATAAGGTAACTTGCAACACCTTTGCATCCCTGGTATGGTAAGGTTTCAACATATTTACATGAACTACTTTGTTTTTGTTTAATTGGTCTGTGGTAATTACATACATCACTGTGTCAAGCTTTTCCCTTATGGTATATAAGGTCATTGAGCGAGTGGTGGCTAATCAGCTGTCAGCACACTTGGATGAAAGGGATTATTTGGATCCATACCAATCGGGTTTCAGGACTGGACATGGAACTGAAACAGCCTTGTTCGCTCTGGTGGATGATATGCGGAGGGCATTACATAGGGGAGAATTCACCTTTCTTGTCCTCGATCTCTCAGCAGCTTTTGATACTGTCGACCACAGTATCCTTTTACATCGCCTGGAGGGACTGGGAATAGGAGGCACTGTACTGCAGTGGTTCTGCTCCTTTCTCTCTGATAGGCATCAACAAGTAGCATTGGGGGAGGAGGTTTCGGACCCTTGGCCTCTCAATTGTGGTGTGCCACAGGGCTCTATCCTATCTCCCATGCTATTTAATATCTATATGAAGCCGCTGGGGACTATCATTAGGAGATTTGGGCTGCAGTGTCACCAGTATGCAGATGACACTCAGCTCTATCCCTCGTTTAAATCCTCACCAGAGTTGGCTGTGGGGACCATGTCCAAGTGGTCTTTGACTGCCTTCAAGTCAATCACCACCTATGGCGACCCTTTGAATAGGGTTTTCATGGTAAACAGTATTCAGAGGTAGTTTCACCATAGCCTTCCTCTGAGGCTGAGAGCCAGTGACTGGCCCAAGGTCACCCAGTCAGCTTCATGGCTGTGTGGGGATTTGAACCCTGGTCTCCCAGGTCATAGTCCATAGTCCATAGTGACCCAAACTTATGGATACCCAACACTTTACCGGAATTATTACAGGGCCCAGGCAGGAAATGCTCTTCCGAATTACCATGGTGCCCCAGTTATGTATGGGGCAGGAATAGGGGGAATATTCAGGAGCCTTTTTTGAAAAGCCATGCTGCTTTTGAGAAGAGGCCTAGAGATTCTTAAACCATACGCTAAGACAGCTGTTTGAAATATTGCTAACGATGTGAATGGACAGGTTACTCAGGCAGTTTTGAAAAGAGTTAATCCACAAGAGGGATCAGGGCTGATGTATATTAAAAGGAGAAAAGCCCCAAAAAGAAAAGTATCATGGGTGCAACTAACAGGCCTGCCCAGAACTTTTAAAAGAACATCACTGATGAGAAAAAAACCTCAGAAGCAGAAAGCCATAAGAAAGAAGAGGCGTACAGCACCAGCTCAAAAAGAAGATATATTTTAAACCATCATGGCTTTCATCCATAGCAGTTCTGAGGAATGCGTTAAATCTGAATTAGATCTATTCCAGATTGGACCTACGCAGACCTGTATTGAGAGAAGCCTGTTTATCGAAGTGCCACCCTTGGCAGTGCTGATGGACACTGCACGGCTAGAATTCTACATTGCAGGAAATGGCAAAGATTATATGGACTTAAACAATACATTGCTGTACATGAGTTGCAAAATTGTGAATCAGGATGGAACAAACCTGGCCAGAGGAGCTAATGTGGGTCTGGTGAATTATCCGTTGGTATCCATCTTTAGCCAATTGGATGTGACTCTGGGAGACCGACTCATCAGTCAGAGCAACAACTGCTACCCTTATAGAGCCTTCATAGAATTTGTGCTGAATTACGGCAAAGACACCATAGCCACACAATTTTCTGCAGGGTTATTTGACAAATAAACAGCCAGACAATGTGAGGTGGCAACCCTGGATGGGGAAATTTAGGCTTTGTTAGAAGGGCCACTCTGACAGTTGAAAGCCAAAAATAGACCTCCTCGGTCATCTCCATGCTGATCTGTTTTTTCAAGAAAAATTGATGCTGAATGGAGTGGATGTGAAAATTAAATTGACACTCAACAAAGACACTTTCTGTTTGATGGCTGATGATACAAACAGCTGATACTAATTACAAATTGTGCCAGCCTCACTTTCTGTAAAGAAGGTGAGCGTGGCACCAGGTGTCCGGTTAGGACATGCAGAAGCATTGTTGACATCCAACACCAAATACCCTATGGATTTTGTCTGCATGATAGCGTTTAGTATCCCCTGAGGAAGCCGCGTCAGCAAGCAGGAGAATCTATTTTTGGGTCAGCTACCAAAGCAAGTGGTTATAGGGCTGGTCGATAACGATTCCTTCAGCGGGGTTTACAATAAAAACCCCTTTAACTTTAAGCATTATGACATCAGTTTTGTATCTCTGTATGGCGACGGTTTCCAAATCCCCACAAAACCTCTTCAGCCTGAATTTGAAACAAGAAACTGCGTTCGAGAATAGATGAGTCTGGTGCAGACATCCGGCAAACACATGAAAGATAGGGCTCTGTTAATTAACTGTGAGGAGTTCGCAAGAGGCTACACTCTTTTTGCTTTTGACCTGTCTCCAGACCAGGAATGCGGGGAGCACTATTCTTTTATCAAAACAGGGAATCTGAGAGCAGAAGTTCGATTTGCAAGAGCTCTTCCGGTCACTGTCAACATGATAGTGTATGGAGTTTTTGACAACCTGATAGAGATAAATAATACAAGAAATGGTTTGTATGACAATATGTAAACATGGACAGCATACAGTTAACCCGCATCCTCTCTTCAAACCCCCACAAGCGAACGACTTTCTACAGTGTGTTTCCTGGTGACAGACTTCCCAAACAGAGATTACTACAAAGACCCGTGGGGTTAGTAGTCAATACACATCCACATAACTTACCTGGAGAACACTGGCTAGCCATCTACCTGGCAGAAGATAAGAGTGGAGAATTTTTTGATTCTATGGTCATCCTCCAGATCACCCAAGAATTCCCAAGGCCATTATGAAATTTCTAAGAAAAAATGCCAGCAGGATTGCTTTTCAACCCAGAAAATTACAAACCCCAGACTCTGACTCCTGTGGCTACCATTATGTATTTTTTCTACAGCAGCGTTGTAAGGGTCTAACATTTAAACAGGTTCAAGAATTGTATTCTCATGATTTAGAAAGAAATGACCGGATGGTGCAAGAAATTGTAAACAACAAGAGACACATGGTCAGGGCTTCTTCAGTTGTGTTTCATCCAACCCAAAGCTGTGTATCCTGCAATGATTTTCATAGATGTGTTTACCAATAAAACACCCCTAGGGGCTTCAATAATTTACAGTGTTGTTTTTTCTTTTATACCTGTAAAACAATCAATCACAGATGGTATATAAGGTCAAGTACACTTGTGAAAATTTTTATTGCTTTATAAAATATACATCAGAGATACTAGAAATCAAGCCATGCAGCAGTCTTTTTCTTTTCTCTCTCTTTCTTTTTTTTGGAAGAGGTAGGGGGGTTCTTTAGGTTGTCTGAAGCTTCTCTATTGATAGGATTGCCCACAACAGATGTAGATACGATTAGTTCAGCTAGGGCAGCCAGAAAAGCATCCCAGCCTTTAGGGATATGTTTGGCGGATAGGGCCTGGGTTTGAGTGATTCCCTTAATCAAATCCAACATATTCGAGCTGTCTATAGCATCACCCTTATACACAAAAGCAACTTTGTTCATTCCAGGAAGAAACACTTTTGTTCTGCATCATTTTGTTTAACAGCACCCTTGCATGATTCCTATATCTATCAGGAAGATTGTCCAGTACTTTCTGAACGAGCACATCAGAATTTACAGAGGCTTCTGCAGAGGTCTGGGCAGAATCAGGTTTAGTTTTTCTTTCTCCACCTCCCTATGTCTTACATGAATGAGATACCTTTGAAGAAGAGCGTCATAAAGTTTGACTTTATCAAATTCCATTAAGTCGGTCCTGTGAAGAATCCCCAGCATTTCAGTATTGAGGGTGTTGATGGCAGCTTTCCTGATGTTTTCCTCCTTAGGAGGGGTTCCCTTCAATTGCTCTAACTGATGGCTGGGAACCAGATACATCTTTTCAGCATATTCCATCACTGTTTAGCTAAAAGTCCAGTTATTATGGGGATGGCAATACTCAATAAAGGCGCAAGATACCCCCCAGACTGCTTCACTAATTGTTTCTTCCTTCGTAGTGATACTCTCTTGTTGCTTAGGCTTTTGATAAGGCTGCACTTTTTCCTTAATATACTCACCTGCTGGGGAGTCAGGGGAACATTGCCTTTTAAAGTGTTCAGAGCTATCTCACAAATCGTCTCTATGAGCTCATCTGATGCAGCTTTCCTCTGATGTGGAGGGGCCTTAATAAGAAAAGTTAATAGAGGGAGGTTTCTTTTTATACGACTGGACATGTTGACTAGTCAGGTAGGCAACTTAACAGAATGCAGGGAGATGAAGTCACCACCTTTTGTACCCGTGTGTGGGCTTTTTCATGGTGTATACCACAGGCCAGTCTGGAGGGAAAAGTCCAGCTCTTAATCTGAATGGTTCAGGTGTGGAGGCATTTAAATCCACAACCAAGTAACCGTAAGGTTTTTGTGCAGCATCTGCAAAAGCCTCCATGAAGAACTGAACATTTCTGGGATACATCTGCCGTGCTAAAGTTGCAATCTGTAATTTATCTCTGGGATTCTTAAACAGCACCATATATTTAGCTTTTAGGCTAATGGTGAGGTTGCTTTTTCCCTTGCAGAAAATATTCAGGGTAATGAAAAAAATACTCAGATTTCTATGATGAACATATTGAGTAAAAGCTTTTTCCACTTCTTGATCCTGTGATGCACAATTAATCAAATCATCAATAATAATATAATTTGTTCTATTAAGAGGTAGTAAATTATCATCAAATTTCTCTGGCAAGCCCTTCACAAAATTAATAAAAGGGTATTTACATAGTAATTCTTGGTATAGAGGCTGCCAAACGTAAAACCACAGAATATTATCAGGAGGTGCTGAAAGTACACTATGAGCATTGTCCAACATGTTTTTATAAAAAAAACTTTTCCCACAATTACTAGGTCCTGTTAAATGGCTGAGAACAGATGGTGCCATCTTGCATCCATGACTTAAAACCCATAAAGAACGGTTTTAAATCCTTGGGTAATTACCCTTTTGTCATGCACAGCTTTCTGTGTTTACTTGAGAGTTTTTGTTTCAAGAGTCCAGTGCTGTTTGTTTTGAACAATACCCTGCTGATGTACTACTATCTCATGCTGTGCCCCCTTTTTCCTGTCTGGGACATAGGAAAAAACTAAGTCTTTCAGACTGTTGAAATTAATTTTTGTACAGTTATCCACTGTCAAGTTTATCTGTTTGACCTTCAGGCACGCAGTCCCTCTGGACAGCTTCTAACCATATGAATTAGGTCCTGCTGACACATACTCTGTCATATATTGTCCATTAGGGACCTTGCTTGTGAGTTCATCTAAAAAATCACCTAGAGGCGAATTCCACTGTCCCTTCCAACTCACAAATATCACAGAATCTGTGTCATGATACAGTCAGCACTCTTGCAGCTTGTCTAGCAAGCTGTAGAGCTCCAGACGAGCATAAGCAGTTGTAAAACAGGCTATGAACACGTTCTTACTCCCTGAGATCACCATGCGATCTTTTGAGTGTTTCTAAGTCACACATGTCGCTTCATCATCAATAAATTCACACATTGAAACCTCAAAAGTATCAGAGAATAGAATCTTAAACAAATCATCACGATCTCTTACCACTGGTGTGTTAGTTAGATCGGATTTCTGAGCAAATTTCCCCCACAGAGAATTCAAAAACAGTTTGGCAATATTTCATATGGCTTTGTTTTCATACATCAGGTGGTGGCGCAAGAGCACCCCTCTTTTTTGAGAAACTCCTCTACATATTTCTGTTTATCAGTTCCACTGACACACTACTCTGGATACCCTGATGCCTCCTGTTTCTGATGAAGGTGCATGTCTATATAGTCTGAAAACAGGCCTGTAGATGTCCTTTCAAAATGCTACACTTCATAGATTTCTACCACCTTGTATCCCTTCTCTACAGCAACGTTCAGTTCCACTGTACACCACATTCCTACCAGAGCCCTCTCCTCATCAGAACGGGTGCATGTTTCCAACTGTGCTTTTGCACAAGCTGCACACAGGGGAAACATGAGTTTTCCATTCATCTTGACAGGCAGCACTGGGAAGAAAAGACCTCTGGGAGGTACACTTTTACCTTTGCAATCCCAAAATAATTAGAAAGGGGTTTCAAAGTTCTCATAGATTACTTATGGATGCGCTACGGGGAATGATTTTCATTTAAGTACTAACGGATATAAACTGCAAAAATAATAATAATGTATCTGCTCATCCGCATTTGGTTTATTGTAAAGACTGATAGTGGTAGTTTGCCCGCCGTAGAGAGTGTCTCTAGGTTCTAGAGGCTGAGGAAACTGTGCTGCAGCCAGAAAGTTTTTAAGTTCCTCATCTGGTTTCAGCAGCTGCTTCTATTCATGCTCCCAAATGCTCCTGACTTCATACCCCAACCCTTTCAGTTCAGCAGCTTTTTTCTCCGTAGGGTTGTAAAGAGACTCATAAGATTTACCAAACAGAGGATTCCTATTTTCTGGAGAATAACACAGGACACAGCCATGCCAAAAACATCCGTTAAATTCAAAGGCAGTTTTCTTATTATCTAGGATAGCATAACCATCAAGAAAATAAGTCTCAGCCTGAAATTCGCCACCCTTCAAGGCATGCTGAATCTGAATATTTTCTTTATGCTGTATGTATGAGAGCCACTGGATTGAAGGGGTAGAGAATCTCTTGTGTTGTTTGTGATAGTTGTCAGGCTGGGGGTGGCTATGGTATTCTCCTTCAGAAACTTAAACCTGTACATGGCCAGGCTCATGCTAGCCAGAGTAAGGTATTGGAATGGATCTAGAGCAAGCGATTTAGTCACACACTTCTTCCCCTCTTTACTTCCCTCCTCTCCTTTGTCATTTCTATGATTTCATGTCTGTACTTGGTGCATACCTGTACCAGAAAGGTTACATCTTGCTTGCAATAAAACACCAGCTTTTCCTGCATGCCAAACCTGTTTGATTTGTTCTTTTGATACCACGCTAAAAATTTCTCCCTTTCTTTGGACATCATCTGATGTACACCACAGTCCTCAACTCTGGGCATGGACCCCACATAATTCCAATTCTCTGGAGTATTAAAATAATGAGGAAAATAACCCTTACATCCTTCAAAACCCAAAGCTGATGGAAAGTTAGAGAGAGCCATGGGTAGATGACTAAGGGAATCAATGAAATTAATGTCTAAACTTTTTACAGTTACACATATTAGTTTTCCCCCTCAGCAACAATGTCTACATCCAGTTTTTCTTTGATCAGCTGTTTGATTATAAAATAGCCTGAGTTGTGAGATATAAATGTGCACTTGCTGAACTGACTATCCTTAGTGAAGGTCTTAATAAAGTCAGCAATGCATGACTCACCTTTAAATTCCCATGATTTCCCTGCAGGGGGCCACTCATTCTCAGCATTCTCCTTTTCATCTGTCTTGTTGTGTTTCTTACCATGCTTCTTTTTTATGTTCTTGGGCCTAGCCTTAAAACATTTCACAGTTTCCCCTGCAAAGGCTTGTGCAAAACAATAATTTGGAATGTGAACACCTGTTGATTGGTGACACTCAAAATCATAAAACACATATTTTACAGACACATCAGTTTTCTTAATAGGTGTCATGTGGCACTGAAGGTTTTTGTCCTTTGTGATAAATCCCCAGAAGGCGGTGCACTGCCTACCCTTGCATTTTTCCTCATCGTGCCCTGATTTCTGGAAAGAGTTGCAGTTTACACAATAGTTTATATGCTCGCATTTTACATCTTTCTTAGAGGCCAATTACTTATGTCTATTGAAACAAGATGTAGACCTGCAGAACATCTTACAATTATTACATCTCTGCACTGCCCCAACATTACTAGCACATTCTGTACTCAAACAAAGTCTGCAACAATACATACAGTTATGTGTGTGGGTGTATGTTCTGCAATATGCACAATAGTTTTTAGAGCCAAAAAGTGTTTTCACATTGAGCACTCCATAGTAATGTTCATCATGGAGAAACATGGTATAGGTTTTGGGGTAGTTTGAACCTGATGTGTGAAGCAGATTCCAACCCTTTTTACCTGAACACGCCAGCTGAATGTTGACCTTCAAATGGTCTTCAATAATGGAAACATCACCAAGGGCAACATTCTTTTGATTGGTCCATCCTAATTCCCTAAGGAATTCCCTGGCTGCTGCCAACAACTCAGCATCTGTGGGGATCTTGTCGGCCGTAACAGCTAAAAGCCCCCCAGTGAAGCAGAGATTGTTTCCTAGGGCTTTTAAATCTACCAAGTACTGCCTTTTTTACTGATGATTTCGATGTAGGGTATACAGCCTATTGGTCTATGACCTCCGCTGTTTGGTGACCTCACAATGGTGGCAATCAAACACAGAGAGACATCTGCAAGTATTTGTGCATTGCTCTGCAAGAGATTGGTGATGTGTGCTAAACAGTCCTCAGCATTCATTGCATCCCTGTCCCTTCTAACAGAAAACAATGGATTTGATAGTCCTGCACCATCCAGTCTCAGCTGAACAAAATTCCCAGGCTGCAGTGGCATCACTAGGGTTGGTGTCACCCGGTGTGGCCCGTAGTGCCTTCACTCTCAAACTCTGAGCGATCACATGCACGATGGAGCGCATGCGCCACCGAACAACAGGGCCCGGGAGCGTGCCACCGCCTCATTGTCTGCTGCCGCTTCCACCTTCTAACAGCTGAGCAAGACAGCCAGCGCGCCATGCAAAGACTCGTTGGTGCCTAGGCAGTGCCTGGGGGGTGGCTCTGGGTGTCACCCCCATCTGGCAGTGTCACTCGGTGTGGCCCACACCTGCCACACCACCCTAGTGACACCCCTGCCAGGCTGTATTCTCTGCTGAATGTCATTGAGAATCTGTTGAATCCCATCATATAATCCTGCCACAGCCTGGGCATAGGAAGTTATGTGCTCAAGATTAATAAACCGGAAGACCTCTGTAATACATAAAGCATGAAACCCCTCAAATTGCTGAGGAAACTGGGCCACACGCTGTACATATACCCGGGGCTGATCTTCATCAGTGGGTGCACATTCAACTTCACTATCAGGGGTTGGTGTAGATGAACTGGCCCCTGTAGGCATGTTGTCTGGTTCAACATCCTGAGAAGGTGTAGACAGATGTGAACTTGAAGGCACACTATCTGGCTCAAAATTTTTAGAGCCTTTTTTACTGGAGCGCTTCTGGTTTTTAGAGGCTGAGAGTGTTTTTTTAGCCCTACTTAATATTTTTGAGCCCTCCTTCTCCAGTACAACTGGTGCTGGGTTGGTTTGCGTTTTCTAAACCTTTTTTGGGCTTACCCCCACCCCACTGGTTAGCAATACTATTATGAGAAATGTTATACTATTGGTGCTTTTTAATCTCATTAACAAGAGTCATCAGAACTGATGAATCAGAACACCCTCTACAAACTTGATTCATGGATAATCTGTACTGGTTAGTCGACCTCTTAACCCCTATCCTTTTAAATACACCGGGTCGTACTCTCAGCATACTTTTAACAATTCTTCTTCAGAGCTCTGACAAAGAAACTACCACATCAGTGGCCAAATTTTTAAACCAGGCCATGATGATTAGGAAGTCCATGACTAGCTCAAGGCCCTGATTTTATCGGAACAGTTGAGTCCAAAGTAATTCATTTACTGTTAACTGTTCCTTTTCTTATGTGTTTATAGTTGTATTTTGTCTGTTTGCAATGGTCTGTAGACTTTCCAATAAAGAATTTGAAACTGTACTGGTTAGCATTCATCTTCATCATGTTAGTGGTTTTCACCATATTGTTAGCTTTTTCAATCAGAATGTTACCTTTTTTTAATCATATTCTCTATAGCCTTGTATGCATTCAATATCAGTCTGTGCTGCTCAACACGATTGTGTAAATCTTGTTCAATCTCTTGGGATGCCTGTTGAGGGTCGTCATACCTTGGCCTCTTGGGCACTGGACCAGGAACCTCCTGTATCGCTGCTTCATCACACTTTTTATTCTCATCTGCAAAGTATAAAATAACTGTGTCATTTATGGCTGTAAGTAGGAATATGTTCACACACACACACACACACACACACACACACACATCTTACCCATGCTAGTGCCATCACCACTTGTAACTTTAGGGGATAGAGAAGGACTTGCCAGTGATGTACACTGAAAGGAAATAACAACATAGTAGTTGTTTTAGGATTTGTTTTTACAGACACAGACACACACACAGACACACACACAGACACACACACAGACACACACACAGACACACACACAGACACACACACAGACACACACACGTCTTGCCCATGCTAGTGCCCTGACCCCTGGTAATGCTAGGCATCAGAGGCGGACTTTCAGTTATGTACACTGTGAAAAGATAACAGGCACTTTAGCTGATTCCTGGGATGTCTTATGGACCTCTTTTAAACTTAAAAATGTCTTTACCTACATCATCATAGGCCTGATGTTCCTCAATATGTTTCATTTTGGTTTTTTTTTCTTAAGGCGAGGTCCTGATCCTACAGCTTGCTCACTCCTGTCATCACCTGAGAGCAAGGAAAACATATCATCAATTTAAAACTGAAATTAGAAATAGGCTTCTTTATGCAGCTGCTCTCAGGTTTTCTTAAGGATCCCTCTTCCAATGTAAAAATGTCTTATTTACCTGCATCATCAGTCCTCTGATGCTCAACAACAAGATCTATGTTCTTAAGGGGCGGCCCTGATCCTTCAGCTTGCTCAGCCCCACCTGCTAAAAGCAAGGAAACATATCAGCATTTTTAACCTGACAGCAGAATCATTTCAGTTTAGAGGAACCCCTAGCATTTGACCCTGGAATTTCTGAAGGAATACATGTAGGCATGTTGAGACTTGCCCGACCAGGAACCTGTATATAGCACAGTCTGGGTTTATCTGTGTATCAGTAGCACATTCAGAAAAGATGGAGAGGCAGAGATTGCTGATGGTTGAAACAGCTTTGAACCTGGCTTCTGGGAAAACAGTACTCGTGATTCAACAGTTCAGATCTGCGCAAGTTTTTCAAGATATCGCTCCCTCACTTTTAGAGGAACTTCAAAGAAAAATAACCCCTCTTTTGGACTCTCTGGAAATTAAAACTATTGAGACTGCATGCAAAACTTTTAGCAGAGTGGCAGAATTAGAATTTGTTGACGGAAGAATAAATTGGGGTCGTCTTTTAACAGCTTTGTTGTTTGGAGATCTTCTGGCTAAAAAAATTACAGTTGCAAGGGATTCCTCTGACACAGAACAATGAGGATCAGCTTACAGATTATATCACAGACTACATAATGAGTGCAAAATCAGAATGGATCTTGGAATGGAGGCTGGGTGAGTATGAGAAAATATATTGTTGTTAAGTTTGAGAAAGTTAGCTGTCTTCAGGCATAACAATAACTGCTATTTATCTTTTATTGTAGGAACACACCATTGTTGAGCATTTTGAAAGTCCTCTCTTCCATGTGATGCCCAGAATATTCCAGGTTTTCAAGAATTATCACCCTAAACTGTGGCTAACATTTCCTGTTTAAAATCTAACTATGAAATAAAAAAGTAAAGAATATTCAAAATATCTCTTTACATATTTTTGCATGGCTTCTGTTTAAAGCGAACAGTTTCAGGCAGAGGGGGATGGAGAGGGGGTGTATAGCAGACTTAAATGGCTTCTGTTTAAAGCAAACAGTTTCTGGCAGAGGTTGGGGGTTAAGGGAGGTAGGAGTGTTTTAACAGTCGTACATGCAGACAGAGTTTAAAATGAACAGTTTCAGGCAGTGGGGTATGGGTTGGGGGGAATGGGGGTGTTCTAACTGACTTACATGCATACAGAGTTTAACAAAAATAGCAGACGCTGGGGTTGAGGGGGAAGGAGTGTGAGGAGTGTTTTAACAGTCTTACATGCAGACAAAGTTTTAAACAAAGTAGTGATTTAATTACCATCTAATACATTAGTTATATCTGGCTGATTAGAATCTGCTGCAAAATAATCTGTAAATATAAAAATAAAGTTTAATACCTATTTTCCAAAAGAAATATACATTGCTGCCTACACAACAGGCTAAGATCTCACATCTGTTTCTGATATATCTAGCATCAATCAATTTGACAGGTAGACTGGCATAGCTTTGAATTTCAAGAATGTTTTAACTTTTTAAATAAAGTACATATAAATTTCTTTTTTAAATAGAGTACATATAAAGTTCTTTTTAAATGAAAAGTTAACTTTCATAGAAAGATAGTTCTTACTTTTAAATAAAATTTAAAAAAGATTGCAGTTCTAGATAAGAAATAAGAGTAACCCAATCTCACATCTGTTTCACATTTAGCATCTAGCAGTGGAGGCATCATCAGTAATTTTTGACCGTTGGTGCTTTAACAAGTTTTTACCATAGCTAGTTCTCTTAAATAAAAGTTTACTTACATAAAGAAATACATTTTTAAAATGGAAAGAAACTGATTTTATACATCTCTTTGTTAATTTTTCTTACTTTTAATAAAAATTTTAAAAGTTTGCATTCTACATTCTAAGAACTCACATCTGTTTCTGATAACCCCACCATGCTTCTAGCAGTGGAGGGGTCATCACTCATTTTTCACAGGAGGTGCTTTAACAAGTTTTTTTTTTACCATAGCTAGTTCTCTTAAATAAAAGTTTACATAAAGAAATACATTTTAAAACTGTTTTTATTTTCATACCTTCTAATTGATGGTCATGCATAGGCTCTGTTAACAATGCAGATAAAGATACTTCTGCAATACAGATAAAAACAAATATTGTTCATAACTTTTTAAAAAAGATTACTTATTTGCCAGCAGCAGGGTCTAACATTTATTAAATAAGTCTCATACCATCTAAGGAGCTTTCCATCACGGTCTTTGCCCTGGTCTGCCCTGGAAAATCAAACAAATTGTTCTTGTGGGCTTCCCTGCTTTTTTAAAATAATAGCAACTTAACAGGCACATGCATATGGTTACTCACCTCTGGATGATATAAGAACAGGGAAAAAATGGATGTGCTTAAACACCGCTACCCTCATGGACATAAAGTTATCACATTATATATGCAGGCCTAAGATCCCCTATTGACTTAAGGTATGGAATTTATTTAATTATTTCCCATCATGTTGATTGGTTGTCCACATCACGAGGTTATCCCTTGTTCAGAGCTGTATGAAAGACTTTCCACATGCTGTTCCTACAACCTGAGGATTACATCAGAATTTTTTTCCCCTTGACCATGTGGCAGAGGCTTTTTGTTCCCAAGACTTTTGTAGAGCTGGCTTGGAAATTTTCTCTCTCTATGGATTAGGGTTTTTCCCCTTGGCCATGTGGTGGAGGGGTTTTTTTTGTTCCCAAAACTTTTACAGAGCTGGCATGGAACTTTTTATGCTTTCTAGGATGCTTTTGGAATTTCTAACTTTCCACTCAGGATAACTGCATGACAAGGTTAAGCTGGTATGTTGCATCTATATATATTTTAGTTAGGTTATGACTGCATGGCTTTAAACAAAATGTTTGTTTTCTTTTGGCAGTGAAGTGACTAACTGACAGCCCAGTTCATTAGAGCTTTGTTGACATCTCAACCTGTTTTCATTATAACCTTTTTTATTCAATCGGTTTGGGGGTTGGAAATTCTAACATTTCTATAGGCATGGTTTTAATCAAAGCATACTGAAGGAATGGACCATTGCTGGGAACCTATGTATTTTATTGTTTCTATTTAAAGTAACGAACAAAGGAAGGCTGTTTTAGGATTAGGTATCAGTGTATGGCTTTGTCGGGCTGGGAGATGAAGGGCCATGGGGCTGAGGTAAGGGCATAGAGGGCAGGGGTGGGGCTCATCATCCATCATTTGACATGCTGTTTTCTGTTTAAACTATAATTCCCATGTTTTTAAACAGAATTTAAACACACTGAGCTTTCATTCAAAAAAAAATATTGTTCAACAATTTAACATCCATACTTTCTTGTGTTAGAACATGAAGCAGGCAATCTCAATTTTCTAGAGAGGACAGATTTCATCCTCTAAAATTGAGAGGTGAAAAACCTTCTATAACCCCTGTTGCTGATGACACTTTCAACATGATTTAAAAATGACTGATCAGTGCTCTTCAGGATCTGATCAACAATTTTAACAGAGTCCTGGGAACAGGCTATCTTCATGACCAAAATTAATATCTCATTAACATTTTCTTGTGTTAGAAAAAGACAATTCAGGCTGTAAGCTGTTAAGATAACAAGATGGAGCAAGCTTTTAAAGCAGATTTTTCCACAGATAAACCTTAGCTTCCTAGAGAGGTCTCTGTGCCCAGAAAAGACACTCATGGGATGTTTGTCCTGGGGCTTCAATGACACAACCATCACAAGCCTCGCACATGTGTTGCCTTAAACAATGCTTTAAAATGGCATACACAACTGATCTGACAATCCCTTTCATTGCTCCCCTATGTTTTCTTGGTAAAATATTGTCTATTTCACCCGCTTGAATGCCCAGTATGCTTCTGAGGATGAGATGCCCGGGCTGATTTAATGTCAGATCTGCAGAATCCTATAATAATAATAATAATAATAATAATAATAATAATAATGCAGAAAAAATCATACATAGATCTTTCTTTTGTCTTATACTACATCATGGAAATAATGACTCCACAAACCTGCATTTGAATGCTTCCTATCGCTGCCATTTTCCACAGAGCTGATGGTGGTGGTGGCTGTGGATAAACTTCAGCAGAGTTTTCATTTGCTGAAGGTCCCTAGAAAATTAAGGACATGCTTTAACATTTTTGCAACCTTTATTTTTACACCTCCACAATCATCTACTTTCCAAATAAAAGCTTACTGGCATTGCAGCGTTATCAGAGGCAATTGTCTTCAAAATGCTGATCCATCTTTTGTTGACCTCAATCTCTTCCTCTTTTAGCAATTAAGCATGTGGAAAACCATCATTTTCATCAGAACTTGTGCTAATATAGCCCTTTTTAGGGTTAGGGACATCTACCATTGGCTGGTTGGTTAATTCCTCAGGACTCTTAGAAGTGCTTTCCTCAGAACACTTAGAAGTGTAGACTTATTCCATGTCTACAGTTGGCTGCTTGGTAATTCCTCAGGACTCTTACGAGTGCTGGCTGCTTCCATGTTCAAAACTCAGAATGTGTTCAAGACTCAGAACATGCCCGGGCATACAAAATTGCCTGCTGTGACTGCCCCATCTCCTGATTGGTTCACATCCATGGTCTACTGGTTGCCATAGCTACAGGGAGTCCTTGGGGAGGGGGAGGGTTGGAAATGGACCCCTTCGGGGTCCATTTCCAGAGGGATGAGGGGAGAGAGGTCACAGGAAGGTCAAGAGACCATAAATAAACACCCCTAGGTCCACAGCCATTGGCTGGGACTAGTGATGTCATTTGGAAGGGGGAAGGGCTGGGGGAAGGGTGGAGGCTAGGGGTGGGGGAGGGGGAGGTCAGAGGGAGGTCAGGGTCAGGGGTCATCATCAATCATTCTGACAGCAGGTGGTCTTTCTATACTACTGACAGCCATGGCTTCTCTAAAAGAATCCTCGGAAGTGTAGTTAGCAAAGGGTGCTGAGAGTTGCTAGGAAACACCCTGTTCCCCTCACAGACCTTAAATCAGAGTGGCTGACTGTTAAACCAATCTGGCTGCTTGATCTCTCTCAGTGGAACAGGAGTCTTGTCTCAGCACCCTTCACAAACTACACTCCCCAGTATTCTCTGAGGAAAGTCATGACTGTCTCAAGTGAAATCAAAGTCTGGTGTGAGTGCAGCCCCCTCATTAGGCAAGCCCAGCAGCTGTGAGTCTGGCTTTTAGAATTCTGACAGTTGGTTCTCACTGAGCATGCTCTGTGTTATCATAGGCTGCCAGCCAAAATTTATTAAATTAATTAAAAATCAGCCAGGCATTTTTTTAACTTTTAAACTGCAGAAAATGAAGGTCAGAATATTGGGCAAAGTCAGTATTATGATTACAGGTACTCTGTGAATATGGATGATTTTTACTGAATTTCAACAGATTATGAGAACTCTCAGAGAAAAATGTCTAAAAGGGCTCTGGGTCCCTCCCTCTTTTTAGATTTTGAACTCTCTATTCTCTCTGGCTGTTTTGTGTATCGTCATGAAAATCTATAGTGTTGTTAAGCAAGCATTTCTGAGTTCAGAACTGTAAGTGTTGTAAGGTTTTGTTTTGAAATGAGCTTATGGGAAGCATCAGAATGTCATGGGGTTTTTTTCAGTTTAACATTGCGGAATGTGAAAACCCCACACTGGCTATAGTATACAGCCACTCTCATGGCTGTCTAATAAATGAGAACATATTTGGGGAGGGATTATAGAAGAAGAGCTCCAGATACCTCCTGTTAATGTAAAAATATCTACATTTTTTAAAACTACATTGAATGGAGTCAGAGGAAACCTTGAAAACATAATAGCCAGGATGTTAAACTTGTGGAGCTATGGTGTGCAATCATCACCTTTTCCATCTGCTGTTGCTTCACCCTGGGACTGAACCTCCTTTCCCCTCCCTTCCCCAAGGCCATTAGAAACAGGTATCCTTGAAATGTTTATGAATCTAATGCAGTAACCAGTATAGATGATTTTATATGTATTTTTCTTAGAGACTATATTTAATATATAATACAAGTATTTATTTATTTATTTTACTAAGTTGTATCTTATTGTGTTTCCCCTTATTGGCATATATTTTGTTGGTATATTTTTTATCTAATTTCAACAACAACAAAAGAACAAAGTGCCCTGTGAGCAGGCGAAGAGGAGGAAGAAAATAGTGATATGTCCACCTCTTGATATAGCCTATTTTTACTGTTGCAATGATATTCATTATGATGTCATGTAAGGCTCTGGAAGCTGAAGTGTGAGGTTAAAATACTTAAAAAAAACCCCAAATATTAAAAAATATGCTGAGACAGACCATTGGTCTACCTAGCTCAGTGCTGTCCATTATGAGGAGCAATGGTTCTCCAGGGTCTCAGGTAGAGGCCTTTCACCTGGAGATGCCAGGGATTGGACCTGGGACCTCCTGCAGGCAAAATATAAGCTCATCCTCTGAGCTACAGTCAGTTCCAATATTCAAATTATTGGGGGGGAGGTAGGGGACCCTTAATGAAAACTACAACCATTCCCTGGTGCTTGTGGGATTTCTGTGCCTTGGGTGCCAAAATAATCTGACCAGCCTTCCTGATCATGTACCTTGATTTGGGGAGGGGGTTGCCATTAGATACTCTATATCAGGCAGTGAGCTGCCTTGAGCAGCTCTGGGAGGGCCACAGGTTTCTCCATTTCTTCCTGAACCCATCCTCACAAATGATCTATAAATCCCTCAGTCTTCTCAATATTTGCCTTTTCCATTTAAGGTAGAATGCAAATTCTCACTTCTGTTTGTTAAGTATGCTAAATATATGCAGTCGTAAAGTGGAAATGATCTCAAATACATTTAAAAGTGGGTATTAGCAATGACATGAAAATAATTTCACTACAGGGTAGCGACAAAGTGATGTTATAAGATATGTAGATCATGAGTGTTATTCAGTGGTAGTCCTGCTCAAAGTAGACCCATTGAAATTAATAGACATGGAAAACTTAGGTTCATTAATTTCAGTGTGTCTACTCTGAGTCGAACTTAAATGCAACCCAGAGACCTGATGTTCTGAACTCTAACCCACTTTATCTGGACTAAAGTTATTCATCACACTCAGCTGGTCTTCAGACTATCTAAACAATGACTGATCAAGGCAATTGGATGGGATTTAGTTACTATGGAAATGGAGATTCTCATATTTGCCTTTGATTAAATCAAAGTCCTCAAAAACACAATTAAGGTTGTTAGAGCTGTCTACCAATTTAAGCATTTCAGTTGATTAATTATGTTTTTAACAGATTAAATCAATTAAATCAAATTAAGTATACATTTTCATCATATTTATCAAATAAAATTTAACAAATAAAAGCTACCAATAGTTTTTAGAAGGGAAAGGAAAACCATCTTTAATATCCTTTTCTCTCTATTATGGTGACATAGCAGAATTGAAATAGCCCCAAAATATAATAAGTGTGCCCTTAACTCACAAACCCAGCAATTAAATTTGGCCCTTGCTGATAAAGATGGGCCCTGGTTAATCAAGCAAAGCCTTGGTTACTTATATGTAAGGCTGCAATTCAGTAGGACTTACTTCTGAGTATATATGGTTAGGATTGTGCTATAATTCACCAAATTGATTAAAGTTTACAATCTTTAAAACTAATAATAAAGAATCAAGCACAGGTATACTTAGATTGCCAAAGGGGGTGTGTGTGCATATTCAAGAATGATGCACCTACTGGATTTCATAGTTCCCCTGATACAACCATTCACTTCCCCAGACTCTAGAAGACAATGAAATATTCCCTTTCATTTCATCTGCATATTTATTTATTTATTTATTTAATTTGTTAGTCACTTTTCTTCACAAAAGTGAAGAATATGCACAAGGATTACTTAGCATTTACCTCTAAACACATTTTTACAATACAATTTAATTGTCCTATTACTAACTGTACTAATAGTGTTCTTTGAAGTTAAAATTTATCATCCTTTTTTATTTCTTTCCAATATTAATGCTTCTTTCCTCTGATTACATAATATTTGTGTTACCATTTCTAGAAAGAAATTTAATATGTAATCATGCTTACTTTCCATCCTGAATGGAAGCACATCAGCTAATGGCATGAAATGTGGCCCCAGTAATTCCGGGATCAAGTCTCATACCAAACACAAACTCCAAAAGAAACCATAGGCAAGTCACTCTTCTCTCTGCTTCAGCACATTCCCTACCCACACCTTGGCTGTCATCATTATATAGACTAATAGCAACTGGAGGCTGAGGGTACCAATGCTTATGTGGCCCCTATTGCACCAGCCACACAGAAGAGGGTGGCATCAGCAGTTTCATGGAAACCTTGAGGTATGGGCAAGTACAAACCATGCATAAATTGCTCCCTAAAAGGAAGCAAAAAGATTTAAATGTGCATAAAGTTATGCATGGCATGGAGAAAGTGGACAGAGAAAAGTGTCTCTCCCTCTACCATAACTAGGGTTGCCAGGTTCAGGGCCTGATCCTGATCCTGTATCTTTAGGAGAAGAGAAAGTCAGCCAAGTGCAGGTGTTCTTGCAACATTGTAATGAGAAAAACCACAAGGTAGAATTCTCCCTTCCCCCTGCACAACTGTTAAAGATACAGAAGACCTCTTGGAGGCCAGGCCTGGCAACCGAGAGTTCTTTTGTATCTTTAAAAGTTGTGCAGGGGGAAGGGAGAATTCCACCTTGTCATTTTTCCCATTACAGTATTGCAAGAACACCTGCACTTGGCTGACTTTATCTTCTCCTAAAGATACAGGGTCAGGATCAGGCCCTGAACCTGGCAACTCTCATAACACTAGAACTCATGGACATCCAATGATGCTGAATGTTGTAAGATTTAGGAGAGACAAAAGAAAATACTTCACACAGCACATAGTTAAGCTATGGAATTTGCTCTCACAAGAGACAGTGATGATCAGCAACTTGGATGGCTTTAAAAAACCAATTAGACAAATTCATGAAGGACAAGGGTATCAATGGCTGCTAGCCATTATGGCCATGCTCTGCCTCCACAAACAGAGGCAATATGCTTCTGAATACCACGTGCTGGAAATCATAGGAGGAGAGAGTGCTCTTTTGCTCAGGTCCTTCTTGAGAGTTTCCCATATGTGTCTGGCTGGCCACTGTGAGAAGAGAAACAGGATACTAGACTAGATGGGCTATTGGCCTGATCCAGCAGGCTCTTCTTTTGTTCTTAAAACCCAAGAAAGTTCTCACTTCTGTTTTTAACTTCTGGAGGTGCTTTCGTAAATACCAAATGGCATGTGCATAGGGATGAGTTCCATTGGCTGATGCCACTTCAGAAGCATTCTGTTTTTTTATCATTAATTTTTATTCAAAGTTTCAAAAAACAAAACAGAACAAAACAAAACAAAACAAAACAAGTTAATAACTAATACAATAAAATAAAATGTTGACTTCCGATTTGTCGCAGATCAGTTATAGATCTATAATATATAACAAACCTGTCTCTTAATATATTACAAAATCACTTTCCTCCAGTAGTTATCTTAATTAATCATCAAATCTCATTAACATTACTTTATTCTTTCCGCAAAAAGTCAAAGAGAGGCTTCCACTCCTTGAGAAATATATCCATCGATTTTTCTCCAAATAAACATGTCAATTAATCCATCTCATCAAGTCTGCTAGGTCCACTAGTTTCAATAGCCATTCTCAGTGTTAATTCCATCTTCCATCTCCATCCTTGCACCCATAATAATCTTGCTGTCATAGTCATAGTAGTCATATAATAAAAGTCTGATAGGAATTTCTTTCATCACAAATATTTCCTTGCCATCAATTCCAAATGTACCACTGAAATGTTGTTGTAAAGCTGCATCTCTGCTCGTCCTTTCCACAGAATGCACCATCACATCTCCCGAGAGTTCTTCCATTGTCACACATCTGGAATTAATTCTGTAAACTTTCTCCATTTCAAGTTCCATCAAATCCTTCCAATCCAGGAATTTTTTTGAACCGTTGATATCTTTATCTCTAATCTCTTCACCAATTCCTTCAAAGACAGCGCTGAATTCCAAACAGTGATATTTGTCTCCAGGATCCATCACAGCCATAAAATCCAAATATTTTTCCAAGTCCATATTTGATATATCTATTCCAATCTCCAGGGCTCGAACCTTTCCTTTAATTTCTCTTTCATCTTCTTTTATTTGTCCAGCTGTATCTTTGGTCTCATCCACCTCCCCTCTCACAGAATCCTGAATTTCCATCAGCTCCTGTCTCATTTTGCCAAATTCACTTTTCATCTCTTGTCTGCTCTGTCTCAGCTCCTGTCTCACCAGCTTAATCTCATTCATTATTTTCTGAAACATATCTAAATAGAGAACCCCTTCCTGTACATCCAGGGTCTCAGCCACCTTCTTGATTGTCATTCTTAACTATTCCCAAGCAAAGAACAGTTTATTTCTTTTTCCAGTCACAAAGGAGTTAATCCTCCAAGCCTGCTGACATCACCCTCTAGACAGCACAAACCGCCTTATCTCTTATGTGTCCAAAAGTGCAAAACAAATTTAGTTCACAGCATCCAAAAAATTAATGGCATAAAAAGTAAGCAGATTCGTCAAAAAAAAAAAAGTAGACCAGAAAAAATAGTCTCAAATGTCATAAAATCAGATTTCCTCTTTAGATTAGTTGCCCCTCATCTGTTTATATCTTTAAAATGCTCAATTCCATGCCAGCTTTTTGCAATAAAAAACAAAGATAGGCTATTTCAATTGTCTTCCTCCTTAATTCCGTGTATATGAGAGAAAGTTATAACTCACCCAGGGATTCTTTGTTGCCGATCCTTTAACAAATCTCTTTTACTGTAATGATAACAAAATGATAAGAGTAGATAGAAGAATGCTTGCCTGTTAGAATACGTTTTTCTTTAAAGAAAAAAAAAGTCTTGCTTAATCAGTTTGAGCTTGCTTGAAATTTCCTGGCTCCGTCTGACGTTGCTGGCAGGTCCTTCGTTCCTAATGAATTCAAGTCCCCCAACAAACACAATGAAGCTTGTGGATAATCTCTTCGTTTCTCCCTTGCCTGGGAGAAAGTTTTTACCAGTCAAAAAAACCTTTTGGCTGGTTTTAAAACTGAAAAAGCTTCCTCTGAGACGAGAGCTCTCAGAGGCAGGCACAAGCTAAGCAATCCTTCCCGGAAGTCCAGAAACATTCTGTTGACCTAACAGGCAGTATTGATTCATTTTGTTCTATTTTCACTATCTCATTTTTACCAGTCGAATTTTTCCCCTCCCCAAAAATATTGACATCGGTATTGATATTATCATCGATATTTTGAAAGGTGATGTCAATAAATGAAAGAAAATATTGAATATTTGAAATAAAATATTGATAAAGGAAAGGAAAATGGCTTTGCCTCCACTGCTGTGACTGAGGATGGTCAATTTTCATATTAGCAAGCTGAGGCTGGAAAGGAAAGAAGGAAATCACTTTTTGGTCAGGGGTGGGAAGGGCTGCAACCTCTGCATCTTCCCAGCCACTTTGCTCTCTGGCCTCACTCTAGCTCTTGCTGGCTCTTTCTACTGCTTTAGTTTCTTCCCAAACTTCTGCTTGCCATTGGGAGATGCAGGGCCAGATTTACGTACAAGCTGAACAAGCTACAGCTTAGGGCCTCACATTAGAAAGAAAAAAACACATTTACAACATTGCCACTGGGAAACCATAAACATCATACAAAATGAAGATAATTTTTGGTAGGTATTGAATATCATTGTTGCGGCTTGCTTGCTGACAACAGTAAAGAATTCTATAGAATGTTGTACACATGTGGCCTTTTGGATTCTTGCAGAAAACAGCCCATGTGTATATATAAATTATATCTAATTTATATATTATAACCTTATATTACATTGTTTAATTATGTTATGTGTTTGACAAATTCATAAATAATGTGCACACGTATAACTTGTATTTTTAATACCTATAAAACACGACTATCAAATTCTGTTTAATTGTACAGCCTGTATTTTGCATTTATTTGTTGAAGAGGGAAGGGCGTCACTCATGTTATGGTTTAGGACCACAACAAGTTTAAATCCGGCCCTGGGGAGATGAGCAGAATAAGGTTAAATCCTCCACTGTACCTCCAATGTTGCATGCCCACTGTCCCTGTCCCTTCCTTGCTGCTCAGTTGCCAGTTCCATTGCCAGTTCCATCTGCCTGGGTTAGTACTTTATTGGGATGCTGCTCTCCAGATGAGGTGGGTGGGGCTGCCCTCCCCATCTGTCTGGGATGCCAGTGGGGAAGATGAATATGTATGACCACAGGGCTTTGCAGTACACCTACAATAAACAATAACCTCTGGTAATAGATTCATCCAGAAGACCTGTCACAATTTTTCATATCTTGATGTGATCTCCATACTTGTCCCTGATTTCTATTAGAGGAATGACAATCTTTGAAAAGCAGCAATAATATATGTCAATAAGATTTTTAAAATGGTTAAATTGTCCCTGATTTTTTTTAAAAAAACTTTTTTAAAAAGGAAGAAAACAGTTGTGTGTATTTACTTTCAGTGAGATAAACATATTTAGCACAAGAAATTAGAATGCAACTGATGGAGCATATTACATTGATGTATTTTTTTGCCCTTTTCCCGATATCACTGAAGCCAGTGGTCCATTTCAGAGCACTGGAATGGCTGACAAGTTCAGTGAGCAAAAATTCATTTTAGAAGAATGCACTTCTAAATGTGTCGACATTTAGTGTCTTCCATGACTGAATATTAATCATAGTTAATCTCTCAAAATTACATACTTTATTTTTTCCTGATTTCAAATCTCTTTTTAAACCTCAAAATTAAAAGCATTTACTCTCATGGTTCTGTAATGTAATGACATCATATTAAAGCAGAAGGGAAATGTTTTCATTATGGAGTTATTATTAAAGTGTTCTGATGAAGGATAATACAAGGATTTGTATTTATCATTGGAAATGTGTTTAACTGCTATCGGTGGTTGCATGGCTTTTATTTTTGTCAGTGTAAAATGTGGCACTCTAAAATGTGAAAGCAGAAGATGTAACTCAGCAGAACTGCTACATCATTATATGCTCAGATCATTTGAAACAACACAAACTCAGTTCAGATTCCTGGTTCCCCTGCCTGACCACCTTTGCCAGCTCTGTGAATACAAACCATGCTCTTCAGTTATACAAAATGGCCCACTCTCTCAAACCTTTTGTACAGCTTGAGATCTGGTGGCTAACTCCAAGCCATTGGAATTTGTGTCACATAGCCTATTTGACTTGGTAGCCAGCAGCTATCGAGCAGAGTTGATATGCAAAATCCCACCAGAGAAAGGTTTGATCTTTGCAACTGGCTGGTAAGAAGCTGTCTTGAGGAGCTAAAGGATGCATTGTTGTTAACTTTGGAGGCGCTGATGCTGTCTCAAAACCTCCTGTTTCTCTCAGCTCAACATGCATGTTTGTTAATGAAAGGCAACCTAAGTCTACAGTATTCTCCCTCAAGACTCTGCAAGGCTGCCCTGAACCTTCCCATTACTCAGAAAAAATGGGAAACATGAAATAATAGAATAGCTGGAACTTTATTCCATTATTTAGGTCAATTCAGGAAAAATTCTGATGTTTATGTTCTGCAGAAAGTAATAGAGTCAGCAGTGATGGAAACTGACTTTGAGACTCTCATTAGGATGCAAATGAACATTTGCCCACTCCTCTAACCAACACTGATTAAAGGAAAATGTCTGATCTTTATTAACAAATTCAGAATATTAATATACTGTCAATGTGTACAGCTCTTTTCCTAAAGGGCTAGATTTGACAGTCTAATTTGATAAAAAGGGAAACAGATGCACTTTTTCACAGGGAATAATTTTACACACACACACACACACACGGATGTTACCAAACAGTGGTCCTTAACTTTTTTTTTTTAATATATCAATGGTTCATTATTGTTTGCAGTTTTGAACATTTGAGCATTGGCATGATTTAATGGTTTGCAGTCTTACTATTTCCCAAATACAGCAAGGGATAGATATATCCAATAATTCTTCAGATGTCTGAAAAAATGGATCCAGTCTCTAGACGGTGTGATTTCTGGATTCTGGTGTGCTAATGATGACATTAACATAGGATACCAGTAGGGCAGCTGCCTCTTTTCTGTGTAGTGCCCTGGAACTGACAGTATGTCATCATGCAACATCATTCCTAGAGATGTAGTGACCCCACTGTGCAAGTGTGCAACAGCCATGATGCAGTGGGCTCTGTGCCCAAGCCATGGCTTTCTTTTCAAAGAAAAATAAGTTCACCAGTCCTCAGGCCACCTTGTTAAATAGTAACACAACCCTTACTTTGCATTTCAGAGAACTTTGGCTCCATCCCCCAAATTCCTCCCTTCACCTTTGTTTCTCTTCAATGGACCAGTTTTGCCCTGTCTGCCATGCCAAGGCCCAAGTTCTTACCCCCTCCTGCCATGGCATTCCTGGTGCTCATGACTAAGCCTCAACCTGTCCTTCACTTTCTGTGAAACACCAAAGAAGAAATGGTAAAGCGGGCTATATCCCCTGCTAGGCCTAGGCATCTTTCACCCCACTTTGGGGATTGCTCCATGGCAACTCATGCCCACTGGACCTGGTAGGACTGCTAGGAGGTTACAGTGGCATGCCCAATAATGTCATATGGGATGTGGCCAGGTTTTCTGTTACACTCCTCATCCTCCTCCCTTGCAAAGATACTGTGGGCGCTTAAGCATTGCAGTTTTAGAAACAGCAGTTAGTATTTAAACAGTATTATTGATACTTAGCACCTTGTTCAGAAGAGGTTCCTGCTGTCACAGTATCTAGTGTGGTTTCATGCTACAGTAACTGTACATTACTGACATAAACCTTCTGAATTCCATGGGGATTGCGCCCTGGTAAGTATGTAAAGGATTGCAGTTTGAATTGGTTAATCTTAAAGGTGCTGTACAGGACTGTTAACAAGGGACCACATATATTTCCAGGAAAAACATTATTCCCCTCTCCCAGCTTATTCACTCATTTACTTCTACATCTTTTTTTCCAGAATGTGGAATAAGGTGGAGGGAAATTAAGTAGATTAGGTCATTAGAACATGGGAGACCAGGATTAAGATCAGCCATTAAGCTCACTTTGTGACCTTCAGCCAATCACTGTCTCTCATCTACCTCATAGGGTTGCTGTGAGGATAACATGGGGAAAATGAGATTTATGAATGTCACCTTGGGCTCTTTGAAGGAAAGGTGGAATGGATGCAAATGTAATACTGATAAATAAGGAACAATCAAATTTAAAAAGCCTTTCAGGAGCCTGCCTGCCCCTGATGTTGAATTGGGGAACATGGGTCAGGTTTGGAATTATGAAATAGCCCAACCTGAAAATCAAGGAAAAAAGAATTGGGGACACAACCAGGATATTCAGGCCTACAAACATTGACATTTACATGTAGGTCCTGAGCAAATTCAATGTGTGGCTGTCTGCTGCTGGAACAGGCTTGCCTGGGTGGGATGTACAGATGGGGTGCAATCTATGCTTCCATCCTATATAGGATCTGCACACTGAGTTCTCATCTGAACCATTCTCTGCACCATCCTATATTTTGTAATAGCATTTTAAGTTTGCCAATGTTGTGGAATTTTCTCCTTAGTGGAGTCCTTGTCCAGGAAATAACACTGAGGCAGGTTGAAGCTTACAGCTCTTTATTATACTTACAATTGCAAGGAGTCCCGGCCAGCATGTGCTATGGCAGGAGACTGCCTTCTTCCCCACATCAAGGGTCTTATATAGGTTTGTACAAGGTACAGTCATGTGTCCCAAGGTACCCAATAAGGGGCTTTACCTGTTTCCTGCTCCCATCTGGCTCTGTGATTCATCAGGTAATTCTCCATTAGTGGGAAGTTAGAACGCACATACTCATCTTTTGTCTGCCTTGTCCTGTTGCAACATTTGTCCCCTTCCACCTTATCTACATACTAATACCAATGACCCTCAGAGGTGGAATTTTCCACTTCAGCAAAGTGTTTTACTGTCTTTTTATTCTTTTACCAAAATGCCAAGGAAAAAAACCCATAAGCAACAGGCTGTACCATCAATAGATAGTAATCACTTTAATGTTAAGGGAATCGAGGCAGTGTTTTATGTGTTCCACATCACCATGGACTAGAGCAGTTCCAGACAAGGTTTTACTAATTTTTTTTTTAAATCAAAAATTCAGGAGCCTAAGTCCTGAGACAGTTGAAGAGATAGATTTCTGGTGGGCTTTTCTCATACCTAACATGAGTTCCAGTTTGTTCTAAATAAAATGGATGTTCTTTGTGTAAATAGTAAATCTTACAAACACCACACAGTATTGTTCTGCACTCAGTATCTCCACATCAAAACTGGTAATAGCACACAGTGAACTTACATAATAAATAACCTCAGTTCAAATCAAGCTGTAAGCACACAACCCTTTTTAATATGGTACAGTAGGGCCCCGCTCATATGGCAAGTTCCGTTCCGGACCACCGCCATAAAGAGAAATCCACTGTAAAGTGGAATGCATTGACTAACATTGTCTAAAATGGCTCCCGATGCCCAAAAAACACTGTAAAAGTGGAACAAGCACTGTAGGAGTGGGGCATTTCTGCAATTGACAACCACTGTATTGGTGGAATGCTGCAAAGTGGAGTGCTGCAAAGTGGGGCCCTACTGTATTCCCATTTCAGAGCTTTATCCTTTAAGCTACCATTCCCATCATGCATTCGTATCCAAACGTTGCCAGGCTCACAGCATCCATTGATGGCCAAAAGGAATTTATCTTAGCATAATGTCACTCCCCTCTCAGTATAATTATTAATTCCACCAGCTTTTAATGAGAATGAACTGCTGCAGTATTAGAAAACACTTTAAAAAAAATTAACCCCTCCAACACAACATTCCCATCCATTAAACAAAAATGGTATAAGTAAAAATACCATTTATTTTATGAAGAAACTCAAAGCAGGTCCAGAGATGTTCACACAAACAGGCAAGTCACAGTAAAATAAAAATAAGCAAACAGCAATGCTGATTAGGAAAGCAAACAGTCCTGGGGCCTGGCTTCCAGAAATGTGCTGTGTGGGTGTTGTCTTCAATAAGCAGTCCTCAGAAGAGCTGTACTGCTGTCCTAGCAGCAGTATCTCCAGTCCCATGTAGTTCAGTCCCCAGCAATTCCAGGTTGGTTGGGAGAGACTCCTGTCTGAAACCCTGGAGGATTACTGCCTATATGGACTAGGGTTGCCAGGTCCATGGCCTGAGACTGATCCTGTATCTTTAGGAAAAGAGAAGGTCAGCCAAGTGCAGGTGTTCTTGCAACACTGTAATGAGAAAAACCACAAGGTGGAATTCTCCCTCCCACTCCACAATTTTAAAGATACAGAAGACCTCTTGGAGGCCAGGCCTGGCAACCAAGAGGTCTTCTGTATCTTTAAAAGTTGTGCAAGGGGAAGGGAGAATTCCACCTTGTGGTTTTTCTCATTACAGAGTTGCAAGAACACCTGCACTTGGCTGACTTTCTCTTCTCCTAAAGATACAGGATCAGTCTCAGGCCAGGAACCTGGCAACCCTAATATGGACAGATGGTCGGACTGGGTAGAGGCAACCTCCTGTATTCCTATGTAACTAAGTGAGTAGATACACATCAAAATAGTGCTAGTCTGCTAAGCAAAATTACATTCCCCACCCCAGCAAACTGCATGCCCTTGGAGCTCCAGAAGGTTCTTACTTCCCAAACAATTCTAAAACTATTATCTTCCCTGCTGACTAGTTGCAACTGCCAAACTTTCTCTTCAGCCCCCACCTTAACAATTATTTTCAGCTATCAAGCCAAATGTAAAAACCTAGATAAAAGATCTTCATCTCACTCTGCATACTGGTAAGAATAGGATGCTAAAATATCTTGGAAGCAGCATTTGGAGTTAAGCAACATTCAAATAATCTGGTGTCACCTGGAGATTCTGTTTCAGTCTGCAATGCAAATTAACCTTGCAACTCTATCATTCTCCTTAAACACCACAGGTATCTCCAATTCTTTCCTAATATTTATGAAGATTCATAAACTTGCCAGAGCTTGGAATTAAATCTCAATTTTATGAGACAATGTTACAAAAAGAAATTATTTGCTTATGGTACAAACATGCATTTCTGCAGGGAAGGTAAAAATTGATTTTTCAGTCCTCCAATTTATCCAGAAGGTAATTTAGATATATCACTATTGAAGCAGAATGAAAGCACCAATTTGCTAAAAAAAAATCAATTTGCAAATTGTGCCTGGATTGCAGCAAGATTTTGTTCCTATTGGAGTTCAACGAAAATAATTTGCAGAAGCAACTGAGATATCCCCCACATAAACTTCATAACCATAATTTCTTAGATAATAATGAGGAAGAGATATGGGCAAATGGAGAACACTAATCAGTGGGTTTTGCAAATAAAGAAGGGGGAAAATAAGGAAATAAATGAGCAGTCTCACTCCCTTTACACTAGATGGCACACCTTCTCAATTACTGAAGGAGATCCAGAGAGGAGCTGTTTGCTGTTTACTGGAAAAAGAAACACTTCTTGCTTCTCTAACATTGTTGGTTGTGACATCCCCACTCGCCTATCACTGCCTTCATGCAGCAGATGGGGGGAATGTCAGCCTCTATTCAATGTATTATCAACCCTTTACACGTGTACAGAGGCTATTCAACACTTCCTAAGCTTTGTGTGCAATATTTTTCCTCACAGCCTGGGTACTCCACAGGATCCCACCCTTATGTCTTGGTGATCCTGGATACCCCAAACCCACTGTGTATATAGTTATTGCTAGGTTGTTTGTGAGACAATCCTTTCCTTCAAGGGATACCCTTATGGTATAGTGCTGCCACCAGTTTCAGGATGAAACACCTTTATGCTATTTACCAAGAGACACTGAAAATTAAGAGTTTTAGTTTCAGTACCATTTGTTTATTCATCAACTCCCTGACTGATATTTACTTATGGTATGTGATAACCAAACATAGGTGTAAGTATGGGACAATTAAAAAAAGATACTTTATTATTCTCAGATGATAATTTTTAAACCTTACAGATAAAAATAAGCTCTGACACAGTATATCACTGCACTATCTAACTATATCTTAATTCTACCCAGGCCAACCACCATCCTCTACCCCAATTCCTAATCTATCTATCTACCCAAGCCCTAGAATAAAATCAACTGATTCCCTCACTGACAAAACCTCCAGTATATTTTAAACACAAGCCCTCACTCATTCCCTCCTCCCAACCAGATAATCCAACACCCAGTCAGAGACATTCACACCAAACACTCACACCCTAACATTCCATTATACTCCCCCCTCTCCACTTTCCAAATAAGGGCATATGTTAGCAAATAAACATCAACAGAATCAGGAGTCCATATTTACATAGTCTTGTGATGTCACATTGGTAGATGAAACAAAAGGAGGGAGATTTGGCATGGATGACTGGGAAATCAAAACTATTTCATGTGCATATAGAGATCAAAATGTGGTGAAGCAAATGTGCATTCTATTTGGATGCGACAGATCTTCAAACAACCCCCTTCATGAATTTACTACATACATGAAGAGGAAGTGGGGTCACATCTGCTGCCACATACTCAAACATCAACATGCCTGCTGGCCAACCCTGCATTTGTCATTAATGAGAAAGAGCCCTGTACACATAGGGTCCTTTTGCATTTATGCAGAATATGTGACCACATTGGTGTTTGGAGGCATGGGCAGTAGGTGCAGTCCTTCTTCTCCCTCACACCTCAACAGTATGAACATTTGAATGGAGTTGTCTGCACACCCCATATAAGCTATAAAAATTCTAGTTATCAGGTTGGGCCTGGAGGCAGAGCCCAGAGCAGGTGTGGGATACAGCCACAGCTAAAGTTGAGAGGCATACTTCCTGTTCCCCTAACATGCTTGGAAGATTACTTTTAAAAAGTAATAAGTTACAGTTACATGGCCCAAAAAGTAGTAATTACAGTTACAATTGCAGTTGCTCTGAAAGTAGCTGATTACTTTTCCTCCAAAGTAATCACTACAATTACATTTCAGTTACTTTTTTTTAAAAAAGCCTACAAGGTGCTCGCCTTGGCTGCTGCACATCTAAGTGGCCTAAAACAACATTAAAAATAAACAAACACATACAGAGGTAGCAGAATAATTATTTTTATTCATAAGATAGCAATGGTGGTCTCTCTGCTGGTAAGGGTGGTGGGAGAAAGGCTGAGGCCACTACTCAGATCTTTGCATGCCAAACCAAGTGCAACACCACCCCACTCAGCCAGCCAGCATAATCTCTCTCACTTAACCACCTCATGGACCCTGTCCTGCCACCAACTAAGGGACACTCACTCAAGCAAACATTTTCCCCTGAGATGCAAAAAAGTTAAAATACTGCAAATGCAGCACAGTAGCAAGAGAGGGTGGTGGAGGCCACTTTGTGTGCCAAGTGCAAACACAGTATACACACAAACGCATACACATTGTCATCTTTCACCTCCACACCATTCTGCTGCTGCCTCCTTCTCCTCCTTTATCCATGTTCTTGCCCTCGGGCTCCTTTTTCCCTCTACTCCATTCTTCGCCACCACCTTCCATTTTTTTAAACAATTGTTTTCTCCACTCCACCTCGTCTCACTCTCCACCTCCTCCCTCGTCGCCTCCTACCTACCCACAGAGCACGACGGAAGAGCGATGCTGCACAGAAGCCCAGTTTGAGGCACATGATTTTCATCCACAAATCAGAGAGCAGAAAACTTCCCCTGCTCCCCCCCAAGTAATGCCCAAAAGTAATTCTGGAACATTACAATTACTCCACAAAAGTAGTAAAATTACTCCTAGTTCTATTACAATCAAAATGTAAAGGAATTACCCACTCATTACTCAAAAAAGTAATGAATTACAAGTAATTCGTTACTTGTAACTAGTTACTTCCAAGCTCTGCATATAACATAAATGGATGAAGATCACAGAAGGGGAGGGATGCCTTTGATTCTTGCTTTTCTAACAAATGGACAGAAACGTAAAGCAAACAATGATAAAGACTGTTCCCTTCGCTCTTCCCCATTCAGTTAATACTCATATTTACAGCTTTACATAATCATCCTAACCATCGTCACTCAGAAGCATGTCCCAGTGAATTCAGTAGGATTCACTCTCTTCTTGGGTGAATGTGTATAGCAGGGGTAGCCAAGGTGGGGGCTCCAGATGTTGGTGGACAACACTAATTGTCTCTGACCATTGGCCATGCTGGCTACAGCTGATGAGAGATAGAGTCCAACCATATCTTGAGGCCACCATGTTGGCCAGTTCCCTGATGTCTAGGATTACAGTTTTTCATTGCAGCCCTATATATTGGGAGCAACTCTCCTTACATTCATTATGCCTGAGTAGACATGCATGGGATTATGCTACCTGTTAGATAAGGTTATCAGACAGATTATGATGACTCAGTAACTTCTGAATCCACCATAAATGTCTCTTTGTAGTTTAACCAAGCAACCTGGTTCTCAGGCAGAACTGTCTGTTTTCATTCTTCTCAATCTGGGAAGAAAGGAATGATACAAATTAAGATCCAAAACTGGTCACTCTCATTAGGTGGCTCAAGGCATATCTTACTAAGCACTCTCAAGGTCTTTGTTTCTCTTATTTTGTATGTTTGGATCCCACCTCCTCCTGGAATTCAAATCGATCTACAAAAACTCTAAACACTAACATAATCCAAGCATAAACACTAAAATAGATAATCTCATTTTGCAGTACATTTCTCTTCTGTTGGGAGCAGCAGCCAGTTTTTGGATCCAAGAAAACAGACTCTTATGATTATCACGAAATGGGTAAATGTTATTTTCTACTTCTTAAGGGGAGGTGGAGAGAAAATTTCCTGTTTCCCCCTGTGGGTTATTTTTTCCTAAATATCACTATTTCTGGCAAACATGGCTTCCCTCTCTCTTTCAAAAGCAGTCCTAACTGTACCTAGAATGTTTTCTAAACTGATGTCTGCAAACGTATAGCTTCATTCTATGCATGCTTGTTTGGAAGTGTGGAGCATGGTGTGACGGAGCCACCCAAAAGATGCAGCATATGATTCAACAGCAGACATTGAGGTGGGAGACATGGGGCCCTGCCACAGACAAGCAAAAGGGCTAGGAAGGGGTTGAGTGCAGAAACAGATCAAGATGAGGGGCAGAGTCAGCAGGTGCAGTGTATAAAGATGACAACAGAAGGGGAAGAAGGCAAGACGGATGCTGCCAAAAGGGGAAAGCAGGCAGAGGTGTGGGAGTACAGAGTGGCATGGTACAGAGTGGCAAAACTGGCACTGAAGTTCTTCAGCTGGTTGTAATTGGGCCGAAAGATGGCAGCAGAGACTTGGGAACAACAAACATTTGGTACTACAACAATATCTGAACTGGGAAGCCTGTCTGAAATAATATAGTGCTGAGTGGCAACAAATACAGCAGCAGATAGCAATGAGGCTTTGAGGAAGACACAACTCAGAGCCATATGAACCAATTATATTACAGGAAATGTGTGGATATGGTTTATTCGCTAGATGGTAGGTACATCTGGGTGGAGTTTCCTAGTTCTGTTCTTCTAAAGAGGCAATGAAGTTCTCATCTAGGTTCCTGATTGGTGGGTCTTCTAAGCCTTTCATGACAGTGAATAAGGCCCCATCTGCATTATACATTTAAAGCAGTAACATATCACTTTAAATAGATATGGCTTTCCCCAAAGAATCCTGGGAATTGTAGCCTGTTAAGGATGCTGAAAGTTGCTAGGAGACACCCTATTCCCCTCACAGAGCTACAATTGTCAGAGTACCCTGGGAAGAGAGATTGTTAAACCATTCTGAGAACAAAACATCTCATCATGTCCCTCGACAGTTTCCTATGGTGTTGAACTAACTGCCCAAAGCAAGCCCCAATACTTCAGGAAGCAGGTGTGATCCCAACTATGCACTCATAGGCAGAAAGCACTGTTAGAAGTTCAATGGTGCACCTCCTTTGAAAGCTTATGGCAAGGCAAGAAACGTCAGGGCCCTGCTCCTTATCTCACTTCACTAACTGAAGGGGTATCACTCATCTCACTTCTTATGACTGGCTGAACTGTATGTTTCATTGACTCTAGTATATCATAAAGCAAAACAAAGTTTGAAACGTAGTAGTATAACTCTGGGATGGGGAACCTGTAACCCTCCAGATATTGTTGGATTCTAGCTCCCATCAGCCCCAGCCAGCCTGGCCCATGGTCAGGATGACAAGAGCTAGAAAACCACAAATTCCCCATCCCTGTTTTAACACGTCACCTAAAGAAACTTTTAGTGTAATTGTGGTGTGTGTGAATAGTTAACATTCCAAGAAGATCCAGGGCACCAGAGCTACTAGTGTAACATAAGATGCAATGCACTATGGGAACTGTAGTTCTTACAGGGGCTCTTCCAGTACCCCTCCTAGTAGGCACACAGTGTGTCTTACATGGAACAATGGAAAGGTGGGAGAGAGGAAGGGAAAGAAAAGGTGGCTTTCTTTCCTTTCTGCTGCTGCTGCCCATGCACTCTGCCAATAAACCAGGTAAGGGAGAGGGAAAGTGTGTTTGGGGTAGCTGGGGTGGCAGGCCAAGGAGGATGGTGGAGGCAGGTGTAGAGTAGGGGTGGAACTTCCTCTTTTGAATGTTCAGATTTTGATCCGAATCAGAAGAGGAATATTAGGAGCTAGGAGGCTCGCATCCTGTTTTGAGTGGGAACTTCCAAGCTTCTGTGGTTTGCTTCTGAACCAGGCTCAGACAAACTCCCACAACATCACTAACTGCATTTGGGAAACAAGAGTGATAACAGTTGCCACTCAAGAGGGTCAAAAGTGCCTGCAGTTTCCTAAGCTTTCCTGGCTTTCTAAAGGCACACCCTTCACCCTCTTAACTCCTTCATTTAAGTGGTTCCTCTTTTATGCCATGCGCTACTTGGTGCGTGTGCGTATGCTGGTGTGAATTATTGAAAAGGGTGTTGTTTCCTTCAAGGATTGTTAGCTTGAATTAAAGTGTGGTTTTAAAATTAGTATTTGTTTCTTAAGCTTTCAATACAAAACAGAGTCAATATAAAACTATAACCAAATCATACAGTGTGGTGTTTTGCTATCTATAGATTGCTACAGAGGCGAACAACTTTACTCTCAAAGTGCCTTGCAAACAATTCACAGTGGGCCCTTGAAGGGTCTAAAACTCTGTTTCCTGGAGTTGATGTCAACAGACCTCTGACAATACAGAAAAGCTACACTGGATGGCTACTTTAGGATGCAATAGTGGCAGAGAAGTGGGCCTTCTTTGCCACCCTCTCTGCTGCACAGTAGGCAGAGTTATGATGTTTTGCTCATGCTCGATCAGCCTCACAGCACGTCTTTCACCACTTGCACTCTAGCCATCATCCAGACTGTTTCATTGCCCTTATCTCAGTAGTGTATCAATGTGCAAACCAAGTCCACAATGCCGGAGTGGGCTCTTGGGGACAATCGTGAAGAGCCCGACGTACCTTGCAGTTCCACAACATGGCAAGGGCTTCAACAGGATCATCTGCTGTATCTACTGGGAACTCCCCCAGGGCATTCAGGAATCCAGTGGATTTCATTCATCTCCAGGAGCTGACCATCTTAATCTGTGCACCACCCCTGCAGGGGAGGATTGGAGCCATAAGTCTAAACTTCACCAGGAAGTGGTCTGACCATGACAATGGAGTAACAACCACCACCATCTCCAAATCACCCCTTCCTCCATCTGGAGCAAAAACCAAACTGAGGGTGTGCCCTGCCCTATACACGGGCTGGTGACAACTTGATACAGCCCCATGGTTGTCATAGAGACCATGAAGTCCTGAGCCAGAACACTAGAGGCAGCCTCAGCATGGACATTGAAATCACGTAGGATTATTATTCTGGGCTGCTCCAATACCACAGCCGAGATGGCCTCTGCCACCTCAGTCAGAGAAGCTGCTGGGCAGCAGGTTGGACGGTACACCAGCAGCAGCCCTAGTTTCCTGCTTGGCCCAACACCAGGTGCAGGCCCTCATAGCTAGCTCCAATACAGAGTGGTTTCCTGATGACAGAGACGGAAGTTTGTGAGTGAGGGATGGAAGAGAGGCATGATACTTTTCAAGTATTTCCTAGCTATTTTGAAGTCTTGAGGAAGATCCAGCTATTATGGGCAATCAGCCCATCTCTCAAAGAAGAGATTTCCTTGCAACTTTGCCAGGACTATTAAGGGCATCTCCCCATCAGTACTTCTAGCACCATTAGCACCCTCTTGACCAAATCCTACAATCTTACAACAAAAAGTTAGGAAAACAATGACAGCAAGATGTTCAAAATGCAAGGCATGTGAGCAAAGCTTCAGAAAATAGGATAGGATGGATTCAGGCAAAAGAAGATGAATTTTTTAAAAAAAGCTTTGATAATCTTTTCATCCTTCCTTCATTATTTTTCATCCCTCTTTTTTTGTGAGCAGGAGAACCTAAACAGACTAACCACCATTAAATACATATAGAATTCATAAAGCCAGTGCTTTTTGGTTTTAAAAAATGAGGTGCCAGTATCAGCACAAAATGGATGCTATGATTAGCAAAAAAGAGGTGCCAGTTAGGGTTGCCAGGTTCAGGGCCTGAGACTGATTCTGTATCTTTAGGAGAGGAGAAAGTCAGCCAAGGGCAGGTGTTCTTGCAACCCTGTAATGGGAAAAACCACAAGGTGGAATTCTCCCTTCCCCCTGCAAAATTTTTAAAGATACAGAAGACCTCTTGGTTGCCAGGCCCAGCCTCCAAGAGGTCTTCTGTATCCTTAAAAGTTGTACAAGGGGAAGGGAGAATTCCACCTTGTGGTTTTTCCCATTACAGGGTTGCAAGAACACCTGCACTTGGCTGACTTTCTCTTCTCCTAAAGATACAGGATCAGTCTCAGGCCCTGAACCTGGCAACCCTACTTAAATTTTCTGCCTATAGGTTGTCACTTTTAATGCATTTAACCCCATGCCCAAAGTCATTTAGTTAATTAGTTACTTTTGGGTAGGAATGGGTGAGAATTTCGATTCAGTTCCCATTGCAAGCAGAATTTATCAGATTCACAATTTTCAAAACAATATGAGAACCAAAACACAGCCATCCTTCAAAATTCACATTTATTAAAGTTTTGGGATGCAGTTTGCAAACAAAACATTTACAAAAATGCATATATATGGGGAAAGTGCACATAAAAATGAATACATAAGTGAAAATAACATGCAAAAAGGCATGAAATGATGAAAAATGGCTTGCAAAAATGTATATCTTTGTCAAAACGGCTTACAAAAATTTGTTTATTTGGAAAAATTCACACTAAAATGGCAGAGAATTTTCATGAGGCTTTTTTCAAAAAAAACACAGATCGCTGTAGAAATGTAGAGAACTGAATTTAATATTGGAAAGATGAGAAACTGAGAGAATCAGAACAGACAGATCTTTCCTTCCCTACTTGTGGGCAAGATCTTGTTGCTGGGAGAAAGTCTGTACTCATTAAAAAGAGAACTTATGCTGAAGACAGCTGTGTTATCTGGAGAGAGTGGTGCTTGAAGACTAAAGCTGGAACTCACTAATTGGGATAGTTGGAAAGTTGTGCGAACACACGTGCATGGCACTGGAAGGCACAGGAAAGTTCCATCAGATAAGTCTTCTGATTGGCTCTTCAGCTTCATATTAGTTGCTATGTCTTTCTACTATAAAGCTAGCATTTTTCTTTGTCCTGGTGCCTCACAATCTTCCTGACACCCTTGCAACACCTTGTGTGCTGTGCTCCTTTGCTCCTGATAGCAATGAGAATATTGGAGGGGGGGCAATGGAAAACTTCTTTTCTGAATGTTTCCAGTTTGTTTCTGCGCCTTCGCTTCTCTAGTTCTTGTTGTAGTCAATGCTTCTGCGCTTTATTTGACATAAATAGCTAGGATAGTTAGCTTATTTATTTTCATTCTGTTTAATAAATCTCAAATGTATTCTTACTGTGTTTTGGTTCTTAAGTTGCTATTCTTAATTAATTATTTTAACAAAGCTACCTCCTATTTATTGGTGTGTGTTCTTTTAGGTTAAGCTTGATACTAAATTGAGCACTTTGCCAAACTTGGCTAACTGCTATTGAGTAATCTGTTAGCTTGGAGCTCTAGGAAGCAGAGAGTCTGTTTTTTAGTTCTTGCTTTCTTTGGAATTCCACAGGTGTCTGGATTTTAAGAGGTGGGAGTCTCCTGGCCCAGACTTGAGGACAGAAGAAGTGGTGGCATCAGGGTTGGTCTTATATCATGGTCAATTCACAACTGCTGTTTGCCTGCAAGAGCTGGTTCTCAGGGTTGGGGACCCAAAGATCTTGGTTTGTGTGTGTGTGCCCTTGCATGTGCCCATCTCAAAAACAAACCATAAAACTGTTGGAAACCAGATGCTGGACTATAAAGACCCTGATTTGAACCAACATGTCTCTTCTTTGTATATATATATTATATCCATGCACATGGTGCTTTTCAAAGAATGAGAGGTCCCATCCCAAGGTGCTTACAATCTAAGAATATATTGACACAAGGGAGTTGACAGAAGGAGAGAAGTAAGGTATGAGAAAAATTGACCCTATTTCAACATGGTCTCAACCTCTGAAGATTTCTGGCTTTAAATTAAAGTGAGATCATGATAGATGGTGAGCGTAAACATATTAACAACTATGCTCCCACTGCTGCTGTTTGGGAGGGCCCAGGTTCAGTGGCAGAGCATGAGCTTTGCATGTAGAAGGTATCTATGCTCTCCAATTAAAGGATTTCAGGGACCAGGGCTGGATAGCTACTGTCAATCTAAGCAGACAGTCTTGGGCTAAATGCATCAATCTAACTTTATAAAACACCTTCATATGTTGTTCTTCTGCTACTTCAAAACAACAACACAGTAATACCAACATAATCAAAACTGCCAATCCTAGAACGTTTGACATAATCAAAATGGATTTTGCCCGTTTCTAGTTAGACAAGGCCTAATAGGAGAAAACATTTTACAAAGAAACATATTCTACGAAGATGGTGCTCCAACGGAGAAAGCTTTGCAGCTAATGTCCCACCAAGCCAAACACAGCCAGCTAGTCATTTATTGTGACCTGTCATGTGGTTAACAATTTGTTTTTTGGGCCCCAGGCTTTGTCCACCCATGCATCATGATGTCTCATATATCCAGCTTTTGCCATCTCATTTTGGTAGGCTGTAATCACCACAGACTACCAAAGAATTTCATTTCTGTAGGGACATTGTAAGTCTCAACTAAGCCATGCATTGTGTATGTTCCCTTAAGATGGAGCAGCTAGCAAGTAATGAAAAACCACTTTGCAGAGCCCTTATTAGATGAGTATTTTGCAACTGGTCATATAAGTGATTTTCTTCTGTAGACTTTTGTGATTTCAGAAGGATAGTCATAGAATCATAGAACTGTACAGTTGAAAGGAGCCTATAAGGCCATCGAGTCCACCCCTTGCTCAGTGCAGGAATCCAGTTTAAAGCATACCGGACAGGTGCTTGTCCAGCTGCCTCTTGAATGCTTCCAGTGTTAGAGAGCCCACCACTAACACATTTGCAGCTTGTAACTGTTCCCTGACTTTCTCATAGGAGGTTTTATTATACAACCCTCATCCTCCTGTTTAAGCTGCAAAAGGACTAAGAGATGTTTCCCGGAGTTAGTCAAAACATTTTCTGTGTTGATATCTTTTTTGTGATGAAGGGATGGTATGAGAAAACAAGTAACCAGGTATGTATTCTGGAACTGTACAGCACAAGGAAGGGGGCAAAATTCATTATCCTGAGAATGTAAGCTTTAAATTGGTTTACACATACAAACACACACACACACACCCCAGGTTTCTAGTCCCTATGGTTATTTATTTATTTATTTATTAAATTTATACCCCGCCTTATGGCCAAAAAGCCCTCAAGGTGGCTTACAAAAAACACTAACATAACAATACATCAATAGAACATAATACATCAATAAAATAATACAATTCTCAAAATTAAATAACAATTCTCAAAATTAAATAATAATAACAACAACATTCTGATGGACAAACTCCCCCTGGCTCTAATTGGAAAGGATTCAAGCTATGCTTGACTTTTTTTTTTTAGTTATTTTAGATTCATCCCATTCCACATTGGGTCCCATCCCACTCTTGCTGAAGTAGATGATGCCTAGAGAAGGGATATCTGAAGGGATGCCTTCTCCCATATGAGCCTGCCTGTTTACCACGGTTATATGAGTCCCTGCTCCAGTTTTCAAGATGCTGAGAGTCTTCTCCATAGTACTTCTCCATGGTACTTAGAGAACCCTGATTATATATGACACCCACCCACTAGCTATAAATTATTTCTATTTGCAGTATCTGTGGTGCCTTATTGCTGTTCTGTTATTCTTTCAAATGCTCCTGGTTTCTTTTACGCTTGTAAATGTCTCTTGCAGAAACCAAAATCAGTGTGCTTTGGAATAATAAACTCTCTCGTTTATTGTTAGATTATTTTCCAGAAAGCAAAGTTCTAGAGATGTTGATTTTTTTCTATATATATAAAAATATTTCTGCTCTCAGCATCAACATATACATAAACAGCCCTTCCCAACCACTGTAGATTCTCAAATGGAATCAGCAAAGCTAGTAAAATCTGCTCAGCAATTGTTTCCTTTCATTCACTCCCAGCCATGTAGAGTGACATTCCTGTAGCTGCAAGGTCCTAATTAGCTGATATGAAAGTGACCTTGGCCTAGTTTGCACAACAGCAGAAAAAGTTGTATGTCTGTTCCTGAACAGAAGAGACTGCAGGGATTGTGTTGAATGGGGAAGGGGACTGCATGATGCAAAAAAAACTAGAATGTCAGGAAGTAGCCCAAGCTACAACTCTTTCCAATATCAAGTTGTTTATTTATTTATTATTTATTTATTAGATTTATATCCCACCCTTCCTTCCAGTAGGAGCCCAGGGTGGCAAACAAAAGTACTAAAAACACTCTAAAACATCATAAAAACAGACTTTAAAATATCTTAAAAGAAAACATCCTTAAAAACATCTTTTTTTAAAAAAAAGCTTTAAAAACATATTAAAAAGCAATTCCAACACAGACACAGATTGTGATAAGGTCTCTACTTAAAAGGCTTGTTGAAAGAGGAAGGTTTATGTGTGGAATTAGTTTTCTTTTGTGTTTTACAGTGTTGGATCAAAGTAACCAGCCCAGCCAAACTGCCATTTTTAGGGGTGAGATGAAAAAGGTATGGGGTACAACCATCATTGTTTTACCCAAGAAGATCCCTGGGAACAATATTACAACATGATGCAGTGTTATTCCCAGCTGAGCCACTGCTTCAAGCAGCAATAAACTTTTTTAAATTAAAATATTTAAAGGTATAAAACAAAAACAAATTGCCTGTCCCCAAAGTCATTGGATGAATCTCATCCCTCCCCCACCTGTCTCTTTCACAAGGAATTAATGGTCCCATAAAACTGAGAGGTGAAAGCACAGTATGAGTTTTTAATATAGAGACACTTTCAATCATATGATGTTCTGCAAAGTCTGAAGTGGAACAGCTTAACCCATTATTTGCATAAACTAAGTTTATCTAAAGGAGTGCCTCCAGCATCACCAAATATGCCGCCTGACGAGATCTGCCTCACAAGACCTTCTCTTGGTCCCACCAGTTAAGACAGCTAGGCTGGTGTGGACCAGAGAGAGGGCATTCTCAGTTGTGGCCCCCACCCTCTGGAATTCTCTGCCATACGACCTTCGCCATGCCCCCTCCCTGGTAGGTTTCCGCCAAGGATTGAAAACTTGGTTGTTTCAGTGGGCATACAAGTCTCCTAGATAATTTTAGTTTACACTGTATAGATGTAGGTTGGTGGATTATAATTGTTTTATATGTTAAAACTGTATTATATGTTGTATTTTTAATTATGTACACCACCTAGAGTGGCCGTTCATTCGGCCAGATAGGCGCCCTAAAAATATTTTTTTATTATTATTATTATTAATTAACATAGATTATTTTGGCCATAGTTCTAAATATGGGGGAGGGGATGGTAAATGGACTTTTGCAGAACTCATCAATCTATTCTCTTAGAAAGCAGCAGACAAAAGAACTATGGCCATAAAAAGACCCAAAAAAGGACTTTTTCTTGCATAAACTAGGACAGCATTACAGTACTCATCATGCACTTGCTATACAGCTCCACTCCAAGCAAAATGACACGGGTAGGAATGGGAAGAAATTCAATACAGTTCATAATTAAAAGTGAATTTATCTAATTTGCATTTTCCAAAGCAACACACAAACCAAAACACAGCCATGTTTCAAAATTCACAGTTCTCTGAATTTTGTCTGAATTCTCCAGACAATTAATGTATAGAAAAATGCATATACTATGGTAAAGTGTGCATAAAAATGCATATATTGATGAAAATAACCTTAAAAAGTTATTAAAATCATGTGAAATTGCATACACAATATGAATATTAGGACAAATTAGCACTAAAATCCTGATAAATTTTCATGCACATGTTAAAAAAATATTACAAACTGATGTGGAAATGTAACGAACTGAAATGAAGATTGGAAAAATGTGAGAAACTAAAATTGTCAGATTCATCCATTCCAACCCATTACATAGGACCTTGTTTTTCTGTGAGATCAAAGGTACTCTAGAGATGGAATTTAGGGCTGTAACTTGTGCATCATCATTTTCTGTATTATTACTCTTCAGTCCAGACAGATGGAATATGACATATTGATATCTGCTCTCAGAAGTGATAGTGTTTCATTTTATATCAGTGAGTGAAATGATGACCTCCACCTTCTGTACATGAAGTGTGCTCTGTCCATTTGCTCCATAATCAATCACTTCCCAGTTCTCTTTAAGGTTATGAGAACCTACATAGCTATTTTATACCGTCAGACTATTTGTCCTTCTAGCCGATGGATGAACCATCTAGCCGTCCATATGATGTTGGACTCCAACTCCCATCAGCTCTTGCTATCATGGCTAATGTTCACAGATAATGGGAACTGTGGTCAACAACATATGGAAGGCCACAGGTTCCCCATCCCTGATATAGCCCAGCATTGTCTTCTCTGGTTGGCAGTTACATTTTAGGGTCTCAAGCAGCAGACTTTCCCATTACCTGATCCTTTTAGCTGAAGATACCAGAGAATGAATCTGGACTTCTTCATGCAAATGCTATGAATGCTATGCTATATGCAAGTCCTATGTTCCACCTCCACAGGGACCCCTCGCAAAGTGTAGCCTATACAATCCAGACCACAGAGCACCACTAGCAGTGAGCATATGCTGTAAGTGACTGTATCAATGTATAGTGTGAAGTTTTATTGGGATGTGTGGGATCACAGTAAAATAATGCTAGTTTTATGTGTTAGATTGTCAGTGTTGCATTATGGCCCTTTGATGAATGTACCTAGTAGATTGTGGGATTGTAACTGTTCACAACATGAAAGCCTATATGAGTGTGTAAGTTGGAGTGGGGAACTGGATCCAGCTAGTGGCCCAGATAATTATGTCCCTCATCAAACCAAGTCTGACAGGTGAGTGGGGTTGCCTACCTGTCAGTCACCTGACATCCCAATGACATGAGGTGATCTGTTTTTCCCACACACACAATCAAATTGTTTCAAATGTTGCAGCAATTCACTTCTCCAAACTTCAAATATATATATACTAAGGTAAAATGTGCATAAAATGCATATATTGGAGCAAATAACATTAAAAATGCATTATATTAGGGAATGTTGTTTTACAAATATGTGTGTATCTGGCAAAATTACATACAAGCATATATATATTAAGAGAAATTTGCACTAAAGCACTGACAAATGTTCATGAGGACTTCTTTAAAAAAACAACAGCAACAACATTACTGGCTGTTGTGAAATGTAGAGAACTAAACTTAAGACTGGAAAACAGAGAAATTGAAAGTGGCAGATTTGCCCATCCCTAGGCACTAGTTGCAACAACACTGTGAAAACTTTATTTCCTGCCCCCCAAAGCAATTTTTTAAAATAATAACAAAAACAGCTAGGCTGTGTTTCCCCCCCAGTCAGCTGATATCACAGATGCTTATAGAATTGAACCATTTGTTGAACCTTGCACTGGGTCTATTTTGAAACAAATGTCCCCTAGTTTGCCACCTCAGTTTGCAGGTTGTAAATTGTAAATTTTCTTTTCTTTCAGGGGGAAGGAGGGAATGCATACCACAGCAACAGTAGAGGTGGCTTCCCAATCTGTTTCCCATGCATTTCTCCTGTTCTTTTCCTTTCCATTCATTATTTAAAAGGCATTGGAATACTGCTGCTATTGTAAGCACCCCTTCTCCCTCCAAAACAATCTCCTCTCAGAAAAAAAACCTTCAGCCTCAAAACCTACACAAAAAACACTGCCATATTGTTGTTGTTGTTGTTTTGGGGGGAATGCCTATTTCGATATGCAGGTCTACCACCAAATTTACTTCAGCCTTACAGGCTGAATAGCAAACTATTACAAAAATAGTTTATCCTCAACAGCCTGTTTTCTAGTTTTATTTAAGTCCCTTGTCAACATTGACAACTCATAGCCAGCTGCCATAAGTTGTGCCTCACCACACTGAACACAGCCTATTAGCCAGACATTGTTTTGAATCTTCTTTTATAGGTGTATTCATTTTATTTAAGACATGTATGTACCTTTTAATAATTAGCATTTCTAAGTGGCATACATAAAAAACCATACAGAAAATAAAACAATAAAGCAATACAAATATATCATAAAATTGAACACTACCTTCAAATGCCTGCTGGAACAAGAAAGTCTTACTCATGTGCTTGCAGTTCACTAAGGAGGGTGCCTGTCTAATTTCAGCTAGCAGGAAGCTCTGCAGACTTTGACCCACAAAAATGAGTGCACAGGTTCTAGTAATTATTCACTAATAGGCACAAAACATTGCGGTTTAAGAAAGTACCTATAGCCCACAGGTATTTCTATCATACTTTAAGAAGCAGGGAAATTGGGCAGCTATAGTGAATGCACCAGGGGAGCAGGAGACCTGACCTCCTCTGTGAGGTATTGTACAGCCCTACAAATTTTTCAAAATGCAAAGACAATACATTGTGAACAGCATCATTGCTTTTCAGCATTTCCCCCACCTTTTTATTCTACAGCAGGCACATGTAGCCTCCCATCCAAATTCAAACCTAAGCTGTCCCTGGCCACATCCACACCAGGCCTTTAGTTCACTTTGGACAGTCATGGCATCTCTCAAAGAATCCTGGGAAGTGTAGAAAGTGAGGGGTGCTGAGAGTTGCTAGGAGACACCCTGTTCCCCTCACAGACCTTCCATCAGAGTGGCTGACTGTTAAACCAGTCTGGCCGCCGGAGCTCTCTCAGTGGAACAGGAGTCTTCTCTCAGCACCCTTCACAAACTACACTTCCCAGGATTCTCTGAGGGAAGTCATTGCTGTCTCAAGTGAAATCAAAGTCTGGTGTGGGTGCGGCCCCCTGATTAGGCAAGTCCAGCAGCTGTGAGTCTGGCTGTTAGAATTCTGACAGTTGGTTCTTACGGAGTATGCCCCGCCTTATCAGAGGGTGCCAGCCAAAACTTCTTAAATTAATTAAAAATCAGCCAGGTATTTTTTAAACTTTTAAGCTGTAGAAGATGAAGGTCGGAGTATGGGGCAAGGTCAGTATTACGATTACAGGTACATGGCTGATTTTTAATGAATTTTTACGAGAACTCTCACAGAAAAAAGTCCAAAAGGGCTCTGGGTTTTTCCTCTCTCTCTCTAAACTTTGAACTCTTGATTCTCTCTGACTGTCTAGTGTATCACCATGAAAATTGATACTGTTGTTAAACAAGTGTTTCTGAGTTCTGGACTATCAGTTTTATAAGGTTTTGTTTTAAATGAACTTATGGGAAGCATCAGAATGACATTGGGGTATTTTCAATTTAACATGAAGGAATGTGAAAAATCCACGCCGGCTATAGTATACAGCCACTCTTGTGGCTGTATAATGAGTCATGTATTAACTAGCAAATGAAATTCCCCGAAAGATTTCAGTGAATCGGCTAGTATGTAAGGGATCAGGCAGTCCTTAAAATGGTTCTGTCTCCTGCTCTAGTGTGTGTTTCACACATGCATACTGAGGCTACGTACACACTAGCCCATCAACCTTAGTCTGCCTTTCGACAGCCCTCACCTACCTGCCTCATATTTATAACCAATCCAGGGGGTGGAACTGCCTATCAGTGTCCTCTTCTTATTCCTTGTCAAACTAGCAGGAAGGAGGATAGAGCCAAAACTAGACATAGTTTATTCTTCCTGTCATTGGCTTTGGTTCCACCAACTGTTGGTCTCCTTGTGTTTTGCCCTGAAACAGTCCCAATGACCTACCATTGAAACACACCAATACATTTAAAGCACATGGCTTCCCCCAAAACATTCTGGAAATTGTATTTTGTTAAGTGTGCTGGGAATTGTAGCTCTCTGAGGGGTAAACTACAGTTCCCAGGATTCTTTGTGGGAAGCCGTCTGCTTTAATATATGGCTACCTTGAAGAGCTGAATATATAGCATATGGCCATCAGCTGAGAGGGCAACATACTGTTTGCATCTCTATCAAATCTGCTGCCAGAGCTGTTCAACGAGCTGCCCTGGGCTCCTTCTGGGAGGAAGGGCGGGATATAAATCAAATAATAAAATTTTAAATAATAATAATAAAATAATCAATAAATAAAATAATAAATAAATGTGAGTCAAAGGAATACTTCACTTTTAAATGCAAGTGATCTACCATCATCTGTTCTATGGGAAGGATTCCAGGACAGAGAGGAAGGAAGGTGAAGATCCCCTCAGGGCCTGCTCCAGCTAAACTATCTCCTTCGCACTCACCACCACAGGGTGATCTGCCATCAACCATCATGTGAGAGCAATCCTGATGTGTTTTTGATATGTTAATATTGATTCACTAATAGGCAAAATACCTTGCGGTTTAAGAACATACCTATGGCCCACAGACATTTCTATCAAACTTTAAAAAGCAGGGAAATTGGGCAGCTATAGTGAATACACCGGGGGAGCAGGAGACCTGACCTCCTCTCTGAAATATTGTACTGCCCTACAAATTTGTCAAAATACAAACACAATTTCGGTTGGCCTTCACAGTCCAATCCACTTCCTGTGTAGCTTGGAATAATTTGGTAACATGTGCCTCTGAGCATATAGTGAGTGGTGGCAACACCTGCCATCTCCAAAGATGGAGAATTATATTTTTGTATGTTTGTTGGTGTTCTTCCTATTTTGCTTCTTTCCCATGTTACTAATGTTTTACAGAGATCTAATCTAGAAAATTTTATTTATCTCATTATTCATCCTAGAAATCTGTGTCAAATTTATATTTATTAATTTCAGTCCTTTTTATTGGTCAATGCCATATGATAGTGAAGATAGCCTTTTGTGTTCCAAATTGAAGGTTATGTTCTATTTCTATTTTGGGTGCATTAACAGTTGAATCTGAAACTGCAGTTTGATGTAAAATCAGACTGATTACAATATGTTGCTACTTCAGCAATGTCTAGCTGTTGGAAAAAAGAGGATGCATGTTTTCAGCCTGCTATGTTTAAACCACTTCATGTAAGGCAAGGTAAGCACGGTCAGTTAAAACATAGAGCACACCCAGCATTTTGTTAGAATATATTTCCCCTCCCACTGATTTATCCTGTGCAAACTGAGACACTCCTGATGATCACTGGAGACTATTCTGCAGAATAGTCAGTGCCATTGTTCCACAATTATTTCTGGAGTTTTTTAGTGTACATTTCGCTTATTTACATATTCACAGAAATATAAACATAAGAAAATGGTTTCCTATAGGAAACTTCACTAAAATGGCAAAGTAAATCAGACATATGTAATGTGACCATCTGAACTATATCAACTGTCTTAATAATGTTGCTTCCTCCCTGCTAAAACAAGATCAGCACATCTTCTTTCTATTATTTGGGCTGATTGCAGGTGTTGCCACCACTCCCCATATGCTCAGAAGCATGTTACCAAATTCTTGCAAGCGACACAGGAAGTGGATTGGACTGTGAAAGACCAACCCAAATGGTGTTTGCATTTTGACAAATTTATAGGGCAGTACAATATCTCAGAGAGGAGGCCTATTAGTGGATTTCTCTGCTTTTTAATCTGAGCGGTAAGAAATGGGATCCTGTACAAGTTTGCTGAGAATGTTTAATCATTTGCATGCTTATTGAGTTCAATGGGATTTACACCCCTGCAATCATGCTTAGAATAGGTGAAACTGACCACAGGGGATGGGGATGGGAGGAGGAGGAGGAGAGAGGGGAGGAAGGGCAGAGGACAGGAGGGGGAGGGGAACAGGCAGGAGGGGGAGGGGAGGAGAAGCACAGGTTTGATCATTTGCATGTTTATTGAGTTCAGTGGGATTTACTCCTGTGCAATCATGCTTAGGATAGGTAAAACTGACTGGGGGGAGAGAGGGAAGGCTGGAGTGGGCAGGGGAGGAGGAAGAAGGAAGTGGGGAGGGGAGGAGGAGGGTAGAGGAGAGGGGAAGGAGGGGAAAGGCAGGTCATCATTTGTATGTTTATTGAGTTGAATGGGATATACTATGAAATCATGGCTAGGATAGGTAAGACTGAGCATGGAGGAGGAGGGGGGAAGGAGCATATTGGAGGAGGGCAAAGGAAGAGGGAGGGCAGGTTTGATCATTTGCATGCTTATAGAGTTCAATGGTATTTACTCCCATGCAATCATGCTTATGATAGGTAAAACTGACCATGAGGAGGAGGAAGGGAGAGGGAGGGGAGGGGAGGGGAGAAGGGGGAAGGGGGAGGAGAAGGAAGGAATTGGAAGGGGATGGGGAGGGAGGGGCAAAGGAGGGAGGAGGGAATGGGCAAGCAGGAGGAGAAATGAGAGAGAAGGAAGGGTGGGTTTGATCAGTTGCATACTTTTTGAGTTCCGTGGGATTTATTTCTTTGCAATCATGTTTGAAAATGGAAATGGACTGCCTTCAAGTCGATCCCGACTTATGGCGATCCTATGGGTTTTCATGGCAAACAGAATTCAGAGGTGGTTTTACCATTGCCTTCCTTTCTGTCTGAGAAGGAGTGACTGGCCCAAGGTCACCCAGTAAGCTTCATGGATGTGTGGGGATTCGAACTGTAGTCTCGCAAGTCATAGTCCAACACTGAAGCAGGAGAGGGGGAGAGAGGGTAGGAGGACCGGGAGGGGAGGAGATTGGGTGGGTGGGCACTGGGCAGAAGGGAAGCTCCTTTTCTTTCCAAAAGAAAACATTGTGAACAGTATCATTGCTTTTCAGCATTTCCCCCACCTTTGTATTCTACAGCAGGCACATGTAGCCTCCCTCCTAAATTTAAAACTAAGCTGTTCCTGGCCACATCCACACCAGGCCTTTCATTCACTTTGGACAGTCATGGCTTCTCTGAAAGAATCCTAGGAAGCCTAGTTAGTGAAGGGTGCTGAGAGTTGCTAGGAGACACTCTGTTCCTGTCACAGAGCTTCAGTCATAGTGGCTGACTGTTAAACCAGTCTGGCCACTGGAGCTCTCTCTGTGGAATAGGAGTCTCCTCTCAGCACACTTCACAAACTACACTTTCCAGGATTCTTTGGGGGAAGCCATGACTGTCTCAAGTGAAATCAACATGTGGTGTGGGTGTGGCCCCCTGATTAGCCAAGGCCAACAGCTGTGAGTCTGGTTTTTAGAACACTGACAGTTGGTTCTTAGTGAGCATGCCCGACACTATCATTCAGTTCAATGCAAAATTTATTAAATTAATTAAAAACCAGCCAAGCGTTTTTTAAAAACTTTTAAACAGCAGAAGAGGAAGCTCAGAGTATGGGGCAAGGTCAGTAATAGGCTTCCAGGTACTCAACAGATTATGAGAACTCTGACAGAAAAAGTCCAAAAGGGCTGTTTCCCCCCTCTTTTTAGACTTTGAACTCTCTAGACTTTGACTGTTTTGTGTATCGCCATGAAAATGTAGAGGGTTGTTAAGCAAGCATTTCTGGGTTCAGGACTATAAGTTTTGTAAGGTTTTGTTTTGAAATGAGCTTATGGGACACATCAGAATAGCATGGGGTTATTTTCAATTTAACATTGCAGAATGTTAAAAATCCATGCTGGCTATAGTATACAGCCGGTCTTGTGGTTGTATAAACACTGTTGTGGCTGTATAATATTGCATTTTTTAAAAAATATGTAATTGAATATTACTTGTAAGTCACCTTGGTAGGATTTATATCCTGAAAGGTCAGATATAAATAAATGTAATAAATAAATAAAGAGCAAGGGGAGGCAACCTCTTGAAGAGGCAGGGGAGAAATGAATTAAAAATAAACAGACCAATAAGTTTATTGAGTTCCTGATGGGCTGTCATATATGAGTGAAGAAGTATTTGGCATGGCAGGTCACCTATTGTGCAGAAAGTAAGCTCTAAACTATCTGTTCTTTAATGGAAAGTCAATGGTATGCGTGCTTAGCTTTTGGGGCAAGGTTTTTTAATAAAACTCAAAGAAACCAGAACCCATTTTCAGAAGAAAGATGTGCTTCTTTTTAGATGGTCAACAGAATTCATCCAGAAGTATTATTTGAGCAGGAAAATTATTCATAATAGTAGCTATATAGCAATTTCTCAGGCAGACATAGGTTAATGAGGGTAGATCTGGAAAATGATGGGCTGAGTGTCTGCGCTAAAATTTTATGCGACTCTCTTGACAGAGACACACATCTATGGGATATCATTAATGTCCTCGGTCATCTCTTTTATGCAAGGAAGTTTCAAAAGATCTCCATACTTCAAAGAAAGTCCTCAAAGCACATATAATATACATCGATGCCATGAAATAAAGTAGGATTCAGAGTGAACTTGTTCTCTTCTCATTTTTCACATTTGGCTCATATTCAGACCAGTAATTTGAAGACATTTAGGATGATATGGTTCATCAAAACCTGTGTTTAGCAAAATGGTGCTCTTTCATTTAATTTGGAAGAAAGGATTTAAGAGAGATCACCTAACCATGCAATCCTATGCACGTTGATGGGGGAAATATTAGAATCCATTTTAGTTTTAGACTGAGCTTTTCCCAAGGCAGACAAGTCATGGACAGTGAGCAGCTGAAAATAGAATGTACTGTGAGAAAGCCAGATTTTTTGGGGGCAGGGAGTTGAAACGATCAAAATGATATATTTGTCTGTAATGAAGTCAGATAAAGAGAAAGGTTGAAATGACCAACAGGATACATCTGTCTGAAGTCAGATAAAGTAGGAGGTTGAAATCGTCAAAAATATACATGTGTTTGGAAGTTGAAATGGTCAACAAGATACTTCTGTTTGGAAAGGAAATAATTGCTGAATTAGCATTGTTTGAAGCTGCTGAGTCCTCCTTGCCATATCCTGTCATGTTTACATCAAACTTGTTTATTCAACCCAACAAATATAAGGACCCCGTCCAAGAGGGGCAGAGGGCTTCCCTTTTTTTGTGCCTTGAACTCTGTAAGTTCTCTCTTGCTGCAGCAATAATAAACTCATCGATCCCAGTTTTGGAGTGGTCTGTAATTTTCCACAGGGCCGGCTCCAGGAATGTCGGGCCCTTGGGCATCAGCTTGCCCTGGGCCCTGGTGTGTCTGTGTGCATGCGCATGTGTGCACACACATGCACACATGCATGTGGGGCCCCACACCCCCACCTACCTGTCTGCTGTCTTTCACTATTGCCCTTAACAAAGATGGTGGCTGTGGTTTCCCTAAGGAATGATGCCTCCACTGCCATCTTTGTTGATGGCATGCATGCAGGGGGGTGGTTGAGGGGCCCCCTGTAGCTCCAGGGGCCGTCAGGCTAGAGCCCCACCTGGCTGCTCTTTAGAACCGGCCGTGATTTTCCACAGCAGTGTTTACTTGGAAGTAAGTCCTGAAAAATGGATTCTAAATTCAGTCTATATGAATTTATTCCAGTGAACATATTGATAGTGACCAAAGAGCCAGAACCACAACAAAAAGAAACTGAATCTAAAATTTATTTAAAGTAACTGACAAATGGTGAGAAATTATAAATACTCAAAACAGTGAAAGCATTACGAAAACAATATAGTCAAATGATTACATGAAAAAAAATTGAATATATTTTTTTAAAAAAACAATATAGGAACATTAAATGAATTTGCATTCCCTTATATTGGAATATAAAGGGCTTTGTGAAATAATGTATCAACAGTCCATATTAAGACTGTGCATCTCCCCAATCCGCCTCATGGCTGCAATCTGGGGGGCATCAGGCTACCCACCCCACCTTGGAGCCACTCCTGAATAAGTTTGGGGGCAGGGCTAATGTTTAATTAGGATTAAAAAAACTTTAATTAAAGATGCAGCTGGGGATCAGTTTTGCAGGCTGCTGCTTTGCACATCACTTTATTGCAGGAAACTGTTTGCAAAGCATTACCCACACCCAGCAGAATTGCTCGCTCTATTCAACAGCTGATGAGCAGAGCAATCCTGCATAGTTCGCTGCCTAGTTCTGATCTGCTTGTATTCTTATAGTCCATCATTCGATCCTGATCCAACCTCTTTTAGTTCTTGCTTGCTTTGGCACTTGCTGAGTCAAGCACTGTGGAGGTTTGGGGATGATTTGAGCAACTTTTTTTGGTGGCGGAAAAAAACTGCGTAATTTTAACATAAATGCTTATGTAAATGATCACCGTGTTCCATGTTTTTTTTCCTATTTACATATCAATGAGGCACATAATTGCCTTTGAGTCTGTCTCTTGCCACAGGCTAACTGATGTGCTGCTTAATAATTCCCCTCCCTTTTGCTATTTGCTATTCTTGTTTTGTTTGCAGTGCTATTTAATGTCTTTTTTCCTGCTAAATTTTATGCTTTCTTAATAAAAAAAGAGGAAATTACGAAGATAATTACGTAAAATAGGGGGAAAATAGAGGGGAGAATCTGTGCCGATTACAGCTGCGACTGCAAAAAATCCATGCCAATTACAGCCACAGCCCACCACGAGAAATCCAAAAAGATAGTGGACTGTTGAATTCAGTTGAAATCTGGCACTACGTCTGATTTAGCGGATATTTCCCCCCATCCCTAATTGCTCTTGTGAGAGGGTGCTTAGACAGGAAGGAGAGCTGCAGTGTTGGGCCTACTTTTTCAGCCTACTTTTGAAGGTTTTCCACCTAATGACTGCCTCTTCTTCCTGCCTGAGGCCCCACCACCCAGCAGCTCCAGATCACTCTGGGTCATCCAATCCAAATATATTAGTAAACATGTACAAATAGTAGGATTACAACTTCCAACCGCTATAATCAACAACAAAAATACATCATACACATACAAGTAATCATAACATGCTTTGACAAAACAGAGCTACCAGCCACAGTATCCACATTCAAACCCCTCACCTAAGACCCTCACTGATCTCTCTCCAGGGTAACAGAACCACCAAGATAGGATAGGGCAGCAAACAGAAAACAATGGAGAAACATGGAGAGTTCATGCTAACAAAACACTAAACTAGCATCAGTGCAGAGAGGCCTCAGAAAAAGTAAAGAAGCAAGTGTCAAATAGCTAGGATAAAAGTATACTGGATGGGTTGTACAGGTGGAAACAAGGATGTCATGTCAGCCATCTTAGGTACAGCTGGAATTATATCTAGACTTGGCATTACACCTCCACAAAAAAATGTTGTGTGTACAGCACTGGTTCATTCCACAGCATCTCCAGTTTAAAAGGTTTCAGGGAACAGGGCTGGTTGGGAAAGACCTTTCCCTGAGACCTCAAGAGCTGCTGCCAGTCACACCAGAGAGCACTGAACTAGATGAACTGACTTCATATATTAGTTTTGCCAAGTAAGCAGCTGCATTTCACGAGATGTCAAAACCAAAACATTGAGACTGACAGCTAATGATCTTTTATTTTCAGGGGCCATTGTTCTGAAAATACTTGCTGTAAGGCTTTGATCCACTTCAAAGGCACTGTTTACATCAGTTCTACTTCAATAATTTTGTTGCTCCTATCATCAGTTTTTAGATGCCCAACATATTCTGAAGGAATAAAGATGTGGTAGCTTTTGAATTCCTGCCATATGGAAAATATTGACAGATGTGTTACTTACTCCCACGGGCAATGCATACCTTCCAGATTCACTCAATAATCACATTTTAGGTTGAGCAGAATTTTAATATCATAACAAAAAGGAAAGACAAAACAAAGAGGAAAGTATTTTTCTTCCTCCATCAAACCAGCTGAGGACTGTAGGCATGGGGCAAATATGAATTTAAATCAGTAGTTTAGACAAACGGTTTACCACTCAGAGTGATTAATATCAAGTCTTGTAGTATCCTAAAGACCAACAACTTTATTAGTTAGAATCTATTTCTTCATGTACATGAAATATTATCTTCATTTGATACATACGTATTAGTACAGATGGGAGAAATTGTAAACTGTAGGGTTAAAATTGCACAAATAAGTCAAAGGCAAAATCTGAGACAATTCAATTGAAGCTTAGCTTTTGATAATGCAATCACAGCTTAAAGTTTTACAAAACATAAAACTATTTATTTGTTTATTAGAGGTTTTTTTATCCCACCCTTCCTCCCAAATAAGCCCAGGCAATGGAGGCTGTTCCATTGGGACAAATGGAGCACTGCCCCACCATCCTCAGTCTGCCCTCAGTGAGCCCCCACCTCCTTGCCTTCTTAGTTAAAACCAGCACATGGGTTGGTCCTGGCTGTCAGCTTCTTATTCCTTAGTATAAAGTACTCTGAAGAAAAAGGCCACACAGAGTATATACAACAAGAAGAATTTTACTATCCCTAAAGATATGAAGAGAACAAGGCCCGCAGCATGGTGCTGCTTGTAGGCCAAAAACTGCAACTCAGAACTGAAACAAATCTGCCACGCCCCGGGGCAAGCTCAGTGGTGCCTGGTATGGCAAGCCTGGAGGACCAATACACAACACTTAAGTCTCAGTTTTACCTCCACAGTGAGCAGGGAGGAATAATTAGTTGGCTCTATCTGTCATTGGCTGTGGCTTCACCTGCCATTGGCCAAGAGCTTGGAAGTAAAACAGAAAAGAGTTCAGTCAATCTTTCACCCTCTGCCTAGTTTGCTACTCCTCATTGCTTTGTTAGGAGCAAAACGTCTTAAGTGTTTGATGGGCAGAAATTTTACTAGAAATGAAATTGGTATACATGGGGTTATGGAGCTGCCATACATAGTGACCAGAGCTTGGAAGTAACTCGTTAGAATTAATGTTACTTGTAATTCACTACTTTTTTGAGTAATGAATGGGTAACTTCATTACATTTTGCTGGTAATAGAACGAGGAGTAACTTCATTACTTTTGAGCTGTAACTTTAATGCTCCCAGCATTACATTTGGAAGTTAGTGGGGGAGCAGGGGAACTCTTTGGCTCCTCTGATTTGTGGATAAAAACCATGTGCTTCCAATTGGGCTTCTGTGCATAGGAGGCGACAAGGGAGAAGGTGGAGAGCGAGATGGGATGGAAAAACAATTGTTTAAAAATGGGCAGTAGTGGGGGGAGAAAAGAGCTGGAGAGCAAGAAGGCAGCAAGGAGGCAACAGTAAAATGGCTGCAGAGTTGAGAGACAACAATGTGTGTGTGTTTGGCGCACAAAGCTTGTGTGTGTGTTTGGCACGCAAAGCTCTCTCTCTTACTGGGTGAGAGACCAGAGCACAGCCAAATGCATAGGGTTGCCATATTGCCCGGTTAGCTGGGTTTTACCCAGATTCTTTGCATGCCACCCAGCGCCCGGCTAGCCCCTTAGGTGGCCCGGATTCTCACCTTTAATTTAAAAAAAAAAGTTTCTAGGTGGTCCGGTTCTCAAGATATACATAAAAACGTCAGCCCCCGACTGTTAAATCTTTCTTTAAACAGTACTAGCACTTTGTAGCTTTAACCCCGCCCGTTCAGCATTGCAGCCAATCAGAAAAGCCAGGATTGTTTCAGTTTCATTGACCTGAGGCAGTGTCTAGAAAACAAAATGGTGGTTCCCCCCCTGTTTATCTGAAAATCTCATAAATTGGGTAAGTATATACATTTCAGTTTCTTTTCCTCTTGTGTGCAGGAGTCAGATCTTGGGCAGTGTTTTGAAAACCTTCCCAATACTTGCTTTTTGTAAAAGCAATGCTAATCCCACATGTTGCTTATCACTTGAGGTTGCATTTCTGCCCCTGTTTGAGTAGGCCCCACTGAATACACTGGGACTTGCTTCTGAATAAATAAACCTAGGATTGCACTATAAATATCTTTACAGTTTGTGTAAATAATATATTTGATAGTCATGCTTATATAAGTATTTATTTATCATATTTTTGGTTTTTGCTTATGAATCCTGACTGTTTGTGGGATGCTGAGTTTTCTGCCTTACTCACAGGAATCTTGTGGTTGGTATAGGGTTGCCAGGTTCAATCCCTGAGACTGATCCTGTATCTTTAGGAGAAGAGAAAGTCAGCCAAGTGCAGGTGTTCTTGCAACCCTGTAATAGGAAAAACCACAAGGTGGAATGCTCCCTTCCCCCTCCACAACTTTTAAAGATACAGCAGACCTCCTGGAGGCCTGGCCTGGCAACCAAGAGGTCTTTTGTATCTTTAAAAATTGTGCAGGAGGAAGGGAGGATTCCACCTTGTGGTTTTTCCTATTACAGGGTTGCAAGAACACCTGCACTTGGCTGACTTTCTCTTCTCCTAAAGATACAGGATGAATCTCAGGGATTGAACCTGGCAACCCTAGGTTGGTATGGTATTACATTTAGGAAAGTGATACTGCCTTTTGTGTTTTTTTTTCCTATTTGGATTTCACTTATCTTTAACCTCACTCCGTTACAGCCATAGAAGCAACAGCAGTATATGCAAGATAATTAACTCCCATTAGTGATAAGAGCAAGAATTTATAATTATTATTTCAATTAAAACAGCCTTGGTCGCCCTGTACGATGACCTATGTCGGGAGAGGGACGGAGGGAGTGTAACTCTGTTGATCCTCCTTGATCTCTCGGCGGCTTTTGATACCATCGACCATGGTATCCTTCTGGAGAGGCTTGCGGAGTTGGGAGTCAGGGGTACTGTTTGGCAGTGGTTCTGCTCCTACTTAGCGGGTCATCTCCAGAGGGTTGTGCTTGGGGAACATTGCTCGACACCGTGGACTCTGCAATGTGGAGTCCCGCAGGGTTCAGTTCTGTCTCCCATGCTTTTCAACATCTATATGAAGCCGTTGAGTGCGGTCATCAGCAGCTATGGAGTGCGTTGCCACCAGTACGCTGATGACACGCAGCTCTATTTCTCCTTTTCATCCCCCTCAGGTGAGGCTGTTGATGTGCTGAACCGTTGCCTGACTGCGATAATGGACTGGATGAGAGCTAACAAACTGAGGCTCAATCCAGACAAGACTGAGATGCTGCTGGTGAACGGTTTCCCAGATCGGATGGTGGATATACACCCTGTCCTGGATGGGGTTACACTCCCCCTAAATGACCGGGTTCATAGTCTGGGGGTTCTTTTAGATCCTTCCCTGTCACTTGAGGCCCAAGTGGCATCGGTGGCACGGAATGGTTTCTACCAGCTTCGGCTGGTAGCCCACTACATCCCTATCTGAGCAGGGAGGACCTAAAATCAGTTGTACATGCTCTGGTAACCTCACGACTGGACTACTGCAATGCACTCTACGTAGGGCTGCCTTTGAAGACAGTTCGGAAACTACAGCTTGTCCAAAATGCGGCGGCCAGATTAATAACGGGGACCAGGCGGTCGGAACACATAACACCTGTTCTGGCTCGCTTGCACTGGCTGCCAATATGCTTCCGGGCTAGATTCAAAGTGTTGGTTTTGAGCTATAAAGCCCTATATGGCACGGGACCACAATACCTATTGGAACGCCTCTCCCGATATGAACCTGCTCGTACACTACGCTCCACATCGAAGGCCCTCCTCCGAGTTCTGTCTCATAGGGAGGCTCGGAGGACGGTGACAAGATCTAGGGCCTTCTCAGTGGTGGCCCCCGAACTGTGGAACAGTCTCCCCGAAGAGGTGCATATGGCGCCGACATTGCTCTCCTTTCGGCACCAGGTTAAGACTTGCCTCTTTGCTATGGCGTTTTAATATGTAACTCGTTTTAGTTTTAAATTTTGTTGTAATTGTTTTTGATTTATTGTTTTATATATGTTTATGCTGTATTTATTATGAGATCTGAGATGTTTTTTCTTTTTATATTCTGTTGTTCACCACTCAGAGAGCTAATGCTAGTCGGGCGGTATATAAATCTAATAAAATAAATAAATAAATTTTAATTCTGCCTTCTGTATCTTCACAACAGCCCTGTGAGGTAGGTTAGGCTGAGAGTTAGGGACTGGCCCAAGGCAATAAATAAGCAAAAACAATGATGAGTTAAAAATTTAAAATGTGAAAATGCTCATACTCAGAGTATTTTTGTTGCTCTTTGTCAGTGCCTTGTGTGTGGGTTTTTATGTCTACTGTCTCATAACTTCTTTTTGTCTGAGAATGTCGTATTTCTTACTGTTACAGATGATCTTTTTCAAAAAAGAATTGCCCAAGTTCTGTGGTGTTTATTTTTTAACTTGAGTTCTTTGCATGGTTTAGGGGTGGCATTGCAGGAGATCAGGCTCTTATGGACAGTTGTGGGGCAGGTAGAAATTAAATGGAGTAAGCCTTTTTTGTATGGAAATCCAATTATGGGGAAAGCTTCACCTGTTAACATTATATCTGTCAGACATCTTATTACTTGTGTGTGCCCCCTCCCCAGATTTATTTTTGATTTGTGAATGCCAGGACCATTGCCATTTCCTCCCCCCATTTATCTTTGCAACAACCCTGTGAGGTAGCTTAGGCTGAGACAAAATATGTACATAAGCAGCAGTTGGTAGTTGTAGTTGGTACAGCATTAATAAAGTATAGCCCCTGAAATGTATTCTGGTGGAGTCCAGTCCTATATATGTCTGCTCCAAATTAAACCTCATTGGGTTAAATGGATAAGTATATAGGATTGCAGATTAATTTTTCCCTCTGAAAGGAACACACTGTCAGACATAGAATTTAAGAGACATACTTTTCTCGATGTGTTTGAAACAGATGGGGAGATGGGAAGAGAGTTGGGTCTTCAACATAATGCCCTCCAGATGTTGTTGAATTACAACTCCCATCAGTCTCAGATAACATAACAATGCTGAAGTTGGTTCCTAGTTCCAAGGTGACAACTACAGTAACTCCAAGCCAAATTAACATGTCTCTGAACCCCAAAATATATGTTGGAGTACCCCATATCATATATCACTGTGATCTGGTGACTCTCCCCGTCAGGAATAACAACAAATTTATTCAATCAAAATTATCAGGCTTCTGAAATGCTCATAAATGCATAATGATGTCATAAAATCATAAAAAATAAGTAACTGTGTGTTCCCACACCATAGTCTGTTCCGGGCCAGGACAACTCATACACCCCAGGGAAGGGGAGGGTGTCTTCTACAAGATGCCAGTGCATCCTGCCTAGCCCAGAGCTTTTGCTGGGTGCAGGGCAGGGATAAGGGCATATATGTACAACCCAAAGCGACAAAAATATGCAGAAAACAATAAGAAACTGGGGGTACCCACCCAAAAATCTGCACTGTGCCAGGCAGTAGTGTAGTGGCAAATTCAGAAGTGCAAGGTCCCTTCATGATAGTATCAGCCACAGCCAGATCCCCCCTCCCCACTTATTTTGCTCCTAGGTTGAGAATGAGGTCCTTGTTAATGCCTTCTCCCATAACAACTGATGTCCCTAGGAGACAATTAGTATGAAAGGGGAGAGTATTAGCTACTGAAAAGAGTTTTCTCAGTGGGTGACTCACCTCCTTTCACTCTGATTGGCTCCAATCAGCAGGAAAGGACAAGGAAGCATATTAGAAGACTCTTCTCAGTGGCTAACACACTCCCCTTTCATGCCGATCAGCTCATATGATGCTGGAGACATAGGGATCCTGCTCCCAAAAAAGTAAGAGGCAACTTACTGGACAACTACACCCCTGCTGCCAGGACAAATCATACATCCCAGGCAGGGGGAGGGTGGCCTCTACAAGATGCCAGTACTTCCCACCTGGCCTATAGTTTCTGATGGGTGCAGGGCACCCATAAGGTCATCTGTGCAGAACTAAAATAATGAAGAGTAAGTAGAGAAAAATATGTAATTTGGGGTGACCACTCCAAAATCTGCTGTGGGTCCTGAAACATCATTCACCTGAGCAAAGGAGACAGTGTCCTCAACGAGATGCCACTGCATCCTGCCTGGAATGGATTTTCTTGTGGACACACAAAACAGATATGTGCATCTATGAACAACAAGCAATGTAGAACGTATATAAGGAACTGTGGGTTCCCACTCTGAAACATGCTTTGGGCACTACAAGTCATGCATCCATGCATGCAGGAGAGGGTTCCTACCCAGTTCAGAGCTTCTCTTGTATGTATGCTACAGACACAGGCATATATGTATTAGAAAAATAGTGAATATGTAGAGGAAAGAAAATAAGAAATGGGAGTGCTCATCCTAAAAGATGATTTGGAGCACCACATATCATACTTCCATGCATCTGGGGGAGGGTGTGCTTTGAGATGCCATCCATGCATACTCTAGAGTGTCATCTATGAAATTACATCTTCTTCAATAAATCATTGTTTGTTGACCCTGCCGCAAGTCCTTCTGTCACCAACATCAATGGCTTTTAAAATAATAATAATAATAATAATAAACTTTATTTCTACCCCGCCCTTTTTCCAATAGGACTCAGAGCGGCTTACAACTAAAAACAACACCAATTAAAACATACAGAAGTATACTATTAAAAAAGAATTAAACTATGAGAAAAATTAAAACCATAAAATATAGGTTAAAAACAGCGGACAATTTAAAATAATAAAATCATATAATGTAATCACCAAACCTATGACACTTAATCCTGGTCGTTCTCTATCCCAAATGCTCGTTGAAATAAAACAGTCTTTACTTGTCACCGGAAGGACTGCAAGGAGGGAGCTGATCACACCTCACTTGGAAGGGAGTTCCACAGCCTAGGGGCGGCCACCGAAAAGGCCCTATCTCGTGTCCGCGTCATATGTGCTTGCAAAGGTATGGGGAACACAAGAAGGGCCTCACCTGAAGATCTCAAATCCTGGACAGGTTCATGTAGGGAGATACGATCTGTCAAATAGCGTATTATTAAAAATAATAATAGAGCTATAACAGAGTAAGTAACAGGGAAGACCAATACAATTTAAACAAAAATCCACATTGATCATAAGCACTGGCTGTAAGCATTGGCATAGCATAGAGGACACCCTATCATTTTCTGGGGTGTCTGATTTATCTTGGCCCAGAGAAGATTTTGTGGTGAACACCCCCAGATATTTATTCTTTGCTTTGCTTTGCTTTTTTTCTCTTTTGGTTGTGCATAGATGCTCTTATACACACCCTGTATCGAACAGAAACTCTGGGCTAGGTGGGAAGCATTGGCATCTTGTAGAAGATATCCTCTAATTTTCTTGGGTGTATGATTTGTCCTGGTCCAGAGCAGATTGTGGGGTGGGCACCCTCAGTTTCTCATTTTTTTCTGCATCTTGTTTGTCAATTTTGGTTGTACATAGATTCCCTTATTCCTGCTCTGCACCCAGCAAATGTTGTGGGCCTGGTGGGACATACTAACATCTCGTAGAGGACACACTCCTTTTTCCTGGCTCATGTGATTTGCCCTGGCCCAGAGCAGATTTTGTCTGATGTGCTCTTTGAGCATCCTGTTCTTTTGAAATATAACAGAAATGTAAAAGCAGCATTTCAAGTGTAAAATTTGATTTCAAGTGAATTATATGTATGTTGGGGTATCACCATTGCTGGAGGTGGGGTGGGAGGATGTGAGATTATGTTAATCTTACAGATAAAAAAATTATTCTACTACCCTCTGTGTGTGTGTTCTTGTTTTTAATGTTGTTTTAGCCTACTTAGATGTGCAGCAGCCAAGGCCAGCACCTTGTAGGCAATTTTTGTTTAAAAAGTAACTAAAATGTAATTGTAGTAATCAGTTACTTTCAGAGCAATTGTAATTGTAACGTAACTACTACTTTTTGGGGCCATGTAACTATAACTGTACTTTTAGAAAGTGATCTTCCAAGCTCTGCATTGGCCTCCCTGCCTTCCTATCAATCCTAATTGGCACTAGCCACCAGTGAGACCAGGGTAGCAAACAATGGAACAATTAAAGAAAAGCATTTAAAAGCAAGCAAATATCCTCAGTTCTAGATAATTTCAAGGTTGCCAGGAACAATATATTTCAGCTATCAAATGACTGGGTGAACAGGAATGTTTTTAAATTCCACGGATATATTAACTGAGTGGGATAGACATAGTACAACATTCCTTAAGTGGAGGACCAGTACCAAGAAGGCCCTGTCATGGATCAGCACCAGTCAGGCAGTACCCAAGGGTGGGCAACACCAATAGGGACTTTCCTGCTGATCATTAGGCCTCAGATGGTTCATATCAGGGGGAAGCCATGTAGGGTTTTGTATGCTAGTACTAACACCTTATATTGCATGAGTCAGTGCTGTGTTTTGAGGACCAGTGACACATAGTCCCATCAGGATGCCCTACTCTGCAACCTGGCTGCCTTTTTCTGCACAGTGGCCATCCACAACAGTAGTAACAGAAGATAACACAAGCATATGGGCATTGCTAAGTGAATTAATATCTATACTGGAACAGATCTATTGTTTGTGTGCAAACTCAAATAGAATTATCATATATACTAATAGCAATCTCACTTCTCAAAATGCTGGTCTTTATGCAGCCCAAACACCTTCCATGCACAAGAGGAAGGTATCAGCAGGTTTACAAGAATTACAAGGTTTGCAGAACGGGACACACACACCCGTTAATAAAAACTGGGGGGGGGGGAATGTCCCATGCTAGAGTCTTCCTTTGAGATGCCTATGCTGGAGTACTGCCGCTCAAATTTGCCATAATGAATGTAATAACAGTGAGGTGGGTAGGACTTCTCCTTATTAATGCATTATTTGATGAGCATTTTATGTATTTTTTGTATTCAGTGTTTTAAATTTTCTGGTTTTAATTGTTTTGTCTATGGTATTTTATCCTATTAAGTCACTTCCAGACTTTTTCTTTTGAAAAAGTGACTAACAAAAGTAATAATAATAATAATAATAATAATAATAATAATAATGTGTTAGTCTTGAAGGTGCCACAATTTTTTTTTGTTATTTATCTTGAAAGAGACTAACATAGCTTCTTATCTTAAAGCAATTAGTTGTAACTTGCTGTAAAGAGATGAAATAGCAATGCTACCCTGTCATTTTGTTCAGATATTGTCTCCAGAAAGCATGCCCTTAACATAAGCAAGTATTTCCCAAAAGATGTGCTGGGGCACATTAATGTGCCATGAGAAATTAAATAATGAAAGCCCCCAAATTTCTACTCATATGGAGGCTACCTGCTATTTCTCCGCATGGCTCACTGGTTGGGTCATGCCCCCTTCCAATTAGTCTCATCTGAGGACAGATCATTCTCTATCAGGCACTGACATATCCTTCAGTAGGGAACTATTGGTCTGAAAAGGGGGAGGGATCATGATTTTCTGAATGTCTCCCAAGAGTGCCTTTTCCTATATTCAGCTCATTTGGAGGCTTTGGCCTTTTTTAGACAGGACAGCACTTGCTTTGCTAATCCATGGTCCTGCAACTTCCCAGCTTGACTACTACAACATGCTTTATGCAGGCAGGAGCAGGCAGGATGGCATTGCGTGCTTATGCTGAGCACCACTGACCCTTACATGGAAGGGAAGAGGCAAGGCGTGGGGAGACAATGTGGGTGTGGCGGCAGGAGAGTTAGATTGGTTCTGTTGCTATGCTCTCAGCATGCTGAGCTCCTTGTGCCTCACTCCTCCACCTCTTGGTAAGTGGCAGCAACACTTGTTGTTGGGAAGCCAGGTGTGCAATGCTGCCCTGCCTGCACCACCCCACATAATGCCACGGTATGTAGGTCTGCCCTCGAAGACAACTTGGGAATTTCAGCTGATGCTGAATACTGTTGCACCCCTCCTAAGAGGTGCTGGAAGGCATGACCATATTCAATCTGTTCTTCACCAGTTGCATTTGCACCAATTGTTTCTGCATCCAATTCAAGGTTCTGTGGTCTGGGACACCATGCTTCAAGGACTGTCTCTTCCCATTTCACAACAACTTCATGGAAAACCATAGAGAAGAGCATGGAAAGGAGCACTCCACACTGCAATGTTTAGTTGCAGTTCTAACTTTGTTTCAATGTTCTTTTAAGGGTTAGCTTTTGGTTAATAGAGTAATCCAAGTGCCAGGAAGCCAATGGAGGGGGGGTTGGCGCAGGAAGAACCAGCAGAAAGCTCCATGGGATCCTCCTCCCGCTCGGGAGCTGTTGACCATGCTGAATGCTGGCTCCATTGGGAACCATGTGTGCAACCCGGTTGGGAATTGCTGGCTCCCACAAACAGGTCTCCCAGAGAGTAAGAGCTCCCTGTAGGCGTCAATGGGAATTTTTTCTTTACTCTGGCTTTTTGGCCAGCAAAGTTTGAAGGGGGATCAGGACCTGGGGAAGGGGTCTGAATGTATGGAGAATCTCACATAAGTCCCCTCCCCACAGCTCTGCCATGTCACACCTCTAAAATGCACTGTTTTCTGGACTTCCACTGGTTTCTACTGGCTCTCCATCTGCAGGCCTGGCTGTTCCTGGTGGACTCCTGCAAGCGCTGGTAGGCTCCTAGCAGAGCCACATCTCCACTGTAGGAGAGGGCTGCTGCCGGTGAAGACCGGCACAGCCCAGTGTAGGCAGCAGCCCTCCAGTGCAGCTGTCACTCCATGGCATCCCACTCACCCCAGCCTGGCTGAAAGGTGAGTTAGATTGCACCTAAGTGCTAATCTACATGATGATTTACTGTGTATTTGTGCTACTCACATCTTCTTTTAATTTGTATGGTTCACATGATGTTACTGGCAAACAGAAGCTATCACGCAGTTCCCCCCCTGTAAATCTGGACTAACCCAATTGACTTCCAGTTAGATGTTCAATGGCACTGGGTGAGTTTTTATCTCTCTGTAGACTCTGCCAAATCTTTTATCTTTCACATTATTAGCATTAATACTGGGAGGCTGAAACTACTGTAAAGGAGCTACAAGAGACCCCCCCACACACAATATCTCCCAGTGGATAGAAGATAGAAGATAGTGAGTGGTCTAACTTGGCAATTAGAAGCCTCCCTCAGACAACAGCCTTGAATCTTTGTCCAGTGTCTTTACTTTTAAAGAATCAACATTCCAGCTTACCCTCATTTATGAGCTGAGCTGCTGGATACCGGCTGGATATTTAGTTATTTATGTCGTCGGAGGGTAGCTATTTATCCATAGGATACAGCACAGCTAGACCGAGTCAAGCTGCTATATTTTAATGGTTTTAACAAGGAAAGCAAGAAAAGCCCTGGGAATGCCACCCTTACTTGAAAGTTTGCCTCTACAGAAAATTAAAAGGAAGAGGAAGAAACAGACCTCACCCCCCCTTCCTAATCAGATGACAGACATGACATCTATGCAATGCAAGGAGCAAAAAGATCAGCTAAAAATAACTCATATTTTCCACCCTACCTCACAAGCGGCCAGAGATGGATAATACCCAAGTGTTAACCCCCTTGATTGGTCCTTTACTTCCAAGGGATTTATCCAGGTGAATGTGGATGAATCTTCATCTTTGAACCTGACCACTGAAATTGCTTTGGCTGAGAACCACAATACAAACTGTGTGATACCCTCTCCAGGAAGCAACCAAATAATGTTACCAACCGACAAACATAAGCACTCATCTGATGTCTGGGCAATGAGCACTGATGATCCAATCCAGTTAATTACCTCGGGAGCAAGAGTAACGCCCTCAGGATCCGCGCAGGCGTGATTCTGTCCAGAAAAGGACCCTGGAATGGAGGAAAATCCCAGAACTCCCTTGGAGCTACCCCAACAACATACTCCAATAGAGCTCCCTGGCTTGGGCCTCCCGCTAACAGGATGGCTATATATGTTAGCGACAGAGTTGGAACATGTGAAAACATTTCTAAATGAATCTAATCGACTACTAACAACCTTAGTTGAATTACACCAAAAATCCTCGGTATCCTTTCAGATTTCTGACCCATCTGTTATCCAAAACTACATACCGGCAGCCCCTCCCCCCGGTACAAAAGCTATCCATCAGAGGGGTAGTATTTTCTGGAAATGAAGGCCAGTAACTAATATAAAAAAGAGCAAAAATAAAAAAAAATTAAGATCAATACGAGGCAATAAAATGAACTTTAAGTGATTGTTTGACCTGTTGGACTGGCTAACAGCGTCAGATATAGAGAAATTAAGGTCTTCTCCTCCGAAGCAGCCCAGCAGGGAAAGTATCTTTACAGCAGGTAGATTGTACTAACTTTTGTACTAATCCTTGTCCGCTTCCAGCTCTTCTGGCTTCAGCAAAACTAATTTCTGGTAGAGAGTCTGATCGCTATATTCCTTTTCAAGATCCATCGCAAGACATACTCCAGAGGGAGCATATAATCCAGACCAAGATGACAACTCCCACTATTTCACAATGGAACATGGTACTAAACCAACGTAAACTCGTGCTTGCAAATTACCCTAAACCCAGAGGTTTCATATCACTAATTGCTTGGAAACACCATCTGGTGGAAGCCTTGAAGGGTTTTCCTATACCACCTTTTAACATAAATGATATTTAACAGGTGGAGTATCTATACCACAACGGTTGCAGGGTCAGTGCCGCGGTTACCTTCTCCTCGCAGAAAGGTGCCAGTCAAATTTGGCATAAGAGGAAGGCCCTGGCCAACTCGGGTTTAGTTCCACTAAGATTTTTTGAGAATAGAGCTCCACCAACGGCCCTAATATCACACTTACAGACACGAAACAAATACCCACAGGGTGAGCCCCAGACGAAACAAAGGTTGCTGATTGACCTGGACCCTTTGGAATTGTACTCCAGGGATGGAGTTGCTGAGTTGCTTTTCCACAAAGGCACGATGGAACCACAATCGCCAGATGGGAGTCACACTGATGACCTGGGTCTGATGACCTCTTGGACGAAGAAGAAGAAATGTTGCTACACTCTTTCGGCTCTCTTCCCGTTGGAGACTGGACTGAAATTTTAAAAAGACTTAATCAGCTAAATTCACACCTTGTTAATATTCATGCTCAGGCACTCAACATGACTCTTTCATTCCCGTGTAGACCTGCCGAAGAAGAGGAGGAGGAAGAAACACCAATCGCAACTCGTGGCCAATTACGGGAACGTGATGACTCACGAGCCTCCGTGCTGTACTCCCATCATCATTGGTGCCACTGGCCAACGCAAAGACAACTAGGGCCACCAACATTTCCCTCATTCTTGGATAAAAATGAGGTATCTGAAAGAGGCCAAATTAGGTGACACTGAGTACTCTTACTGTTCCAATAGAGCACCTCCTATTTTACAAACGGTCTCAGGAGAGATAAATATACCCAGTATACCGAACCTCCCGACAACTGATGCTGACCGGATCAGTAGAGGCCCACCTACATTACGCCCGCTCCTTCTAGGAAACAGCTGTTCTAGTTTATATAATGAAACTGACATAATCTGCCCAGACTGACAATTTTCGATCCTCTCTTGGAATATCATGGGCTGGTTCAACAAACACAGAGGCGGATATGAGCCCATTTCTTAAAGAGTATAAGATTCTGTGCCTCCAAGAAACATGGGCAACACAAGACAGCTCCCTCTACTTTAGCGGTTTTCAAATCTTTTCCACCCCAGCGGTCAAACACAAGACCAAAGGCCATGCCAGTGGCGGCCTCAGTATCCTCATTTCGGTAGATCTGCTGGCAGAGATACAAGTTCTGAACATGAACTGCCCTCAATATATTCAGGGGCTGAGACTAACTGGGAATTGCACTGGTTCTCTTATTGTTTTAAATGTGTATTTCCCCCCTGTGATAGCTAGGAAGGTCACTTTGGGATGTATTTGGGATCAACTCTCGGAATGTTTGACCCAGCTGGAATACCAGTATCCCCACGCTAGGCTAATATTGTGTGGTGACTTTAATGCCAGGTTGGGAGGTATTGGATGCATGGTGGGACCTATTTCGAACCACAGCCCCTGTCCTTCAGTCCCCGTATTTGAGAGGGTCACACAGGACCAGGTGTCCAACAAGCAAAGTGAAAAGCTAGCAGATCTCTTACTGCTCCATCATTTGGAATGTCTGCATGGCTCCCCCATAGATCTGACTAGAGGAGCTTTCATGTATTTGACCACAAGGGTTGCCAGTGTGATTGACTATCCATTTGTATCCAACGCCTTGTACCCTGATGTGTGTAAATTAGAAGTGGTGAATAGGACTGAAAGTGATCACTTCCCCCCTCCTGTTTCTGTTGAGAGTGTTTCAAATAATCCCCCTCCTCCCTTACTAACTTTGGAGGGTGTTCAGGCAGCTGAACGGAGAGTATGTTGGTCAATTGCTTTGCACTCGTCCATCACACAACTCCTCAACAGCAATGCTCTTCTCTCCCTTAGGCAAGGATTTTTAGACTTGGAAACTGATATTCTGAAGTCTTACCAATCTATTCTCTTTCAATTTTGACCCATGCTGACTAAAAAAAAACAATTTACGGCCTCTTGGCTAGCGGGTAACAGATGGTTCGATTATGATTGTAAGTGTGCCAAGAGACAGATAGCGAATTATGCACAGATGGCAATTAGAAATCCGGAAAAATACTGCCACAGCCACTTGGTGTCCCTTTGATCTGCTTAAAACTCAATGATAAAACGGAAAAAGGACTTGTATGCAAGATCACAATGGCAGCAACTGGGACAAGTGGTGGGAGGTGGAAATGACCGCCAGTTCTGGGATCTGGTGGCCAAAACGCTGTGTACACCCAGACAATTAATATCTAGCCAAATACCCGCCTCTGTCTGGTGTGAACACTTTACTAACCTCTACACGGACCCGGTTGCCTATAATGAGTCTAGCCTCTCTCTAGAGGAGCTTGGCTTCCCAAAATGGCCTCCAGTTACAGAATCCCAAATTGACTCACTTATTACTACTCTGAGGGTGGGTAAAGCACCAGGGGAGGATATGCTACCACCCAAACTTTTTAAAGACTTCTCTGAGTGGTGGGCCCCTATTTTGGCCAGACTGTTCACCCAGCTTAACACCACTGGCATATTCCCTGATGGTTGGAAGCAGAGTATTGTTGTACCTATATATAAGAAAGGTGAGAGATGTGATCCTCATAACTACCGGCCAGTTAGCCTTTTGGATGTCAGTGCTAAACTCTACAGCAAACATCTATTGCTTAAAATAGAAGAGTGGGAGGCAGACAATCAAGTCATCTGCCCCGAACAGGCTGGATTTCGAAAAGGACAAAGCACCATCGACCACTGCTTCACGCTTTATTATGTAGCAAAACAGAGCATGCTGGGGCCCACAAAACATCTGTATGCCGCTTTTGTGGATCTGGCAGCCGCTTTTGATTCCATAAATAGATCAGCGTTATGGGTCAAACTTGCTGCCACCAATATTGATAAGCGACTTTTGTTCCTTATTAAGGAGTTGTACTCCAACACCAGTGCAAGAATAAGAGTAGGTAATTCTGGTTCCCTAACTGATCCTATATGGGCTAATAAGGGAGTAAAGCAAGGTTGCCTTTTAGCCCCGCTTCTCTTTAACCTTTACCTAAATGATATAGTTTCAGAACTAGCGGGCCCGGAATTTCCCCCCCCTTCCTTGGGGAATAGGAAAGTGTCGATGCTGCTTTATGCGAACGACATGATCCTATTACCCATTACATGCAAGGGCCTAAGGAGACTATTGGTGAGTTTAAACACCTACTGTATAAAAGAAAAACTCCAGATAAATTATTCCAAAACTAAGGTAATGGTTTTCGGGAAAAAGCATCACAATTTCAAGTGGTCCATTGGAGGACATCCAATTGACCAGAGCCGTTCATTTAAATATCTGGGTATTTATTTTCAGGATACCCTTTCCTGGAAAAAGCATTTTGCTCATATTAAAATTGTTGCATTGAGGTGCATCGGAGCCATCCTCAGATTTTATAGGACAGCGGGTGGCAAACTTGTTGCCCTGGCACTGAAAGTTTTCCAAAGTAAAGTTCTCACCCAGATATTATATAGGGCAGCAATCTGGGGTTGGGAGGACTCCTATCTCGCTAACCTTGAAACTATTCAAAACAACTTTATGAAAAAGCTTTTGTGACTCCCCATAGGCACCCCTGCGGCGCTTCTTCGTGCCGAGGTTGGACTACCCCCAGTCAGGGCTTGGGTCCACTGTACCCTACTTACATTCTGGGGAACCACAACAAAGTCAACATTCAAAATAGTTGTGAAAGCTTGTTATGATGTAGCTTCTGCTGACAAGATCTGGGCTTCTAGACTTACAAATGTCCATCAGCAGTATCACATTTCAGACCAGGCTCTAACCCCATTTAATAGAATTAAGCTGCGGGAAGCAATCTACAGGCACTGTTCATGGATGGACAGACTAGCAATTATTAACACAAAATTTTCCAAGTGGTTTGGTGTATTTAAACATGACCACACACTGGTGAGATATTTGACATATCCTATATCAGTCCATCTGAGACAAGCTTTCACGGCACTCAGATTTCAGATGATGCCGAGCGTGGTTCTGCTCAGACGCTACCACCAGATACCCTGGGAGCAATGGTTGTGTATCTGTGGATCATCTGTGGTGGAAGACTTGCCCCATTATTTGCTGGAATGCCTCTTATATTTGCATCCTAGGACCAAATTTTTAAGTGAATTGTTAACACACCAGGGAACCTTCCCCCCAAAAACACCTCATTCCCTTTCTTTTATCTGATAATGACTTTGTGGTCACATATAGGGTTGCCCATTTTGCCTTAGCAGCACAAAAACTCCGGGCCAAACATGTTGCTGAATTGGAGCTAGCCAAGGGGCAATAATACATACATAATCTATTACCTGGTTAGTGGTTAGTGGGCTTTTACTGAATGTACTGTAGCGTTTGATACTTTGTTTATTGCAGACATCTATGTATACTGCTGGTTTTAATGATGTGAGTTGATGTTTTATCTATGCTGCGATGGTTTATAGCTATGCAAATAAACTACTACTACTAACCCAATCTGCTGCTAATATGAAAAGTGGAAGAAAAAACATTGTGACTGCACTGCGCTCCTCCTTGGAGACACTTTGCTCCGATGCTTTTAGGTTGGTGTGGCAATTATTCCCCTCTCCATGCCCATTATCTCCTCCTCCTTTCTTTCATTTTGATTCCTGTGGGCTGACAAGCTACTTCTGGCTGCTCTCCTCCATTCTGCTGGTCTTTTTGATGTTGCTGCAAATGGTGCCTTTATCCCCCCCCCCCCCAATTTGTGCACAAAAGCATAACGCTGCACAAAGAAAGATTTGTATTTCAACTGTATCATACCAGTGAAAATACAAATAATCTCACTTCTGGGTTGTTGTTTTTTTAAAAAATGGAACCTGCTGCAGCTGGTAGAACAAACTGAGCATGTTCAGTTGCCAAGCAAACAGAGGAAGTGGAAATGTTAAGTTAGAGGGTGTAAGGAAATGGCGTGATTGATCTTTCCTCTCAGTGTGAATAGAAAACACAATGTTTGCAGCTGGCATTGAGCCCATACTGTGGACAGTGCAAATAGAAAACAGAGGTAAAAACAGCATCTTTAGTACAAAGTAGTGCTCCCTTGTGGACCCACTTCAAGGTGTTGGTGTTGACCTTTAAAGCCCTATACGGTTTCGGCCCAGTTTATCTAAAGGAGCGCCTCCAGCATCACCAATTATGCCGCCCGACAATATCAGCCACACAAGACCTTCTCTCAGTCCCACCAGTTAAAACGGCTAGGCTGGTGCGGACCAGAGAGAGGGCATTTTCGATTGTGGCCTCCAACCTCTGAAATTCCCTTCCTTTTGATCTGCGTCATGCCCCCTCCCTGATAGGTTTCCACTGGGCCTTGAAGACCTGGCTGTTCAGGCAGGCCTATGGGATTTCTGGGATGGGTTAGGTTTTAATGCTGTTTAGTTTAATTATTGAATGTGGTTTTCTGGTTTTATATTGTATTTTATTGTGTCAGTGTACGTCACCTAGAGTGACCGTTAATTCGGCCAGATAGGCGACTCATAAATAAAATTTTATTATTATTATTATTATAAGCCCTAAGTCTTTCTCTGGCTGTTTGGTTTGTTGAATTTTGTTGGTGTTGTTTTTGTTTTATCTGTATTTTTCAATATGTGGTTTGTAAACTGGTTTCAGTGATGAGGAAAAATGGTGAGTGAATATTTTAATAAATAAATATAAAAAGTGTCTGTGCTCTGATTAGATTGAACAGGTCACAACTATTTGAAGAAAACCATGAAAGGTGAAATGTTAAAATGTGTGTGTGAACACATCTTATAAATCACAAGGAGCTAACTGCAACTTTTAAGCCAAAAACTTTCTGAATCATTAAGATCCCAAGAAGAATATGTCCTTAGAAAATGGTTGATTGAGAAGAAACATCTTTTCTCAAAGTTATGACAAGTATTGTTTTTGCTAATGTGTCTTATACCAGCAATAGAACTAAAACTGATAAACTAAAACTTAATGAAGGCAAATTTAATAACTCAGAAAACAATGCATGAGAGGTAGCTATTGTAGTGACATTACACATGGTAGGGAAAAAATGAATCAATCTGGACAGTTATAACAATATTATGTTGAAAAATTAAGACAGATCAGCTAGTAAGAAAGCACCAAACCTTCAAAAGATTCATGATCATATATCATCTTCTATTCACAGAGTCAAACTAGACTTTTGATGAAAGAATAAGTCTGGGAAGTGTGAATCTAAAAGATTTAAAAGCAACTGGGGAAAGATGACTTGGAAGGAGGAAATGGCAGGAAGAGAAGTATTGTTGAACCCTTCTTGTGTCCACTACTTCTCCCATACAAGCCCCAGAACCCCCCATCTCAAAAAAGGGGTTTCCAAATGAAGTTTTGCCCAGATACATGTTTGCCATGCTGAACAGTGAGTTTGGTCCATAGATTAAGACTAACAAAGGAGTCCTTCTCCTCCTCTCTGACAAGCGTGCTCCTGTCAGCCAGCACCACTAGCTGCCCTTCTCTGGCTGACTGCAACTTTCCTGGAAGTGAGAAGGGCTCTGATGCTAGCAGGGTGCCAAGCAAGCTCTGTGGTGTCCATTTGCCTTACTGCCCCTGAGAATCAGCCACACCCCTCTATACAGCAGAGAGGGCAGCTTGCTGGAGAAATTGGTGGCACATATCAACCAAATTTAAATTTAAAGGCTGCAATCTGTGGATCTTTCGTTAATGCTGGGCCCCTTACCAATATATGCCCCTCAAAGTTGCCTGATGTTTTCAGTCTCTGATGCCTGTCCGCCAAGCAGAACTCAGAATAGTTAGGAATGAGTGGTTGTCGCCTGTTCCATTTCCATTTTTGCTTGTGGGATGGCTCCGTCCTGCATTCTACTCTACCTGCCTTCCAACCAGACACTTTCTACAATTCAGTGTAGAGCTTAGTCACTGATTTCATCAGTGCAAGGATTTTTCCTTATGAAAAGAAACCTATAACCCCCTCTCCTCTGCCTGCATTCCCTCTAAATCTGTTCTGGTATTCCACCACCCCAAATCTTTGGAACAGATTTGGAGATGGTACAGGATGCACACAGGAAGGCTGAAGGGAAAGTCCTGTGCAAGCACTAATCCTTACACTAGTATAATTATTTAATTGAATACAACCTATAATTTTGACATTGTTGACTGTATAGTTTGCTACAGTTTGTAAATCATTTTTTTCTTTTTCTTACTTATAGGTCATCACTGTGCACAAATGCATGGAGTAGTGGTTGCCTTTTGTTCAGATGCATGGCTTGTATCCACTAGAAGCCTTGAATTCAGTATTGTAGGCCTGATTTTGTGGAACTCTCTTCCGGCTGAAAGCAGACAAGTCCCCTCCTTGTTGAACTTCAGGAACTTGACGGAGCCCCTTCTATCTTAACAGGCCTTTTAAGTAAGTTGCACAATGCCTATTTATTTCCCATGTTTTTATTAGTAATTTTTGTTTATTTAGACACTATTATTTTGATTGATCAATTGTTTTATTGATTGCTGTCACAAAGATCATTGCTTTGTGACCATTTATGGTGAAAGGCACTCTATAAATATTAGAAATAAATAAATGCATGTCTCCATTGATTAAAATACTTGGTAAAACAGCAGTCTTGATGATATGACAGTAGCAATGAGCAATCCATGTGTATTTGAACATGGGCATGTCAGTAACCTGTAAGAAGAAAAGTGTTTTGGGGGGCGGGGACTGAAATCTAGAAGAAACTATGATTGCTCAGTGCTGTGAATAATGTCCATAAATAAAAAAAACAAAGAAGAGAAAATTACTAATAGATTACTTTCCACACAAGAACCTATAACTTGGAAACCAAAATCAGGGCAGAAATATACAGTAGAAGCATTCTGAAGAACAATAAATCACAATTCTAAAAACCAGTTTTCTTTCAGAAGGGATCCAGAGTTATGATTTAAATAAAGAGAGGTGGTCTGATATTAAGGAAGAAAATATTCAATAATTAAGGGTAGTTGCATCCTACATGCCCTACCCCATCACTGTTGTGGCTGGCATTGAAGTACTCAGGGTCCTTATATCCTCAACTGGGCCAATCTGACCTTTAGCCATCTGCACTAGTGTAATCTATGCCATTGTCCCTTTAAAACAGCTTATCAGTTAAGATAATTTTTAAAAATTGTTTGAGGAGATGGCTCTGGTAAGTTTGGACTAAAGAGGTCACTGTAAGATTCTTCAGAGATCTAGGGAAATGCAGAAACATATTCAGGACAAAGTATGGTTTTATTGAAATAACTTTTGTGTAAGCAAGTATTTAATCAAGGGATGAGGAACCTTTGACTGCAACTCCCATCACCCCTGATCACAGGCCATGCTGTCTGAGGCTTCTGGGAGTTGGTCCACCAACATCTGAAGGACCACTGATTTCCCACACCTAGTTTAGAGTGAGGTATACCAGAATTTTCAACAGCGCCCTGAGCAAATCTAGTTTGTGGCAACAGAGCACTGAGTAAAACAATTCAGATTTCGGTGTGGTAGAACTACTAGAAAGATATGGAGTGGACAAGTCAATATTACAGTCATGGAACACATATGGTGCTTATCCAGCTTCTATATAATCAACTCTAGGGGGCAAAGCCATTAGAATTCCACAGAAAAGAGGAGACTTGGAACTCATTAACTGGTGTTATTGTTCATTTGTTTGCAGGTATGTGTTGGGGCTCAAAGAAAGAGAGCTAGATAGGATCTCCCTGATAGGAGCTGTCATGGGTTATGTTGTAAAAGAAAAGTGGTTTCAAAGTAAATTTGTTTCAAAGGTGAAATTGGATCACTGTGGTGCCAACAAACATTTATTTCCCAATAATGACATTGTAAAAGCATATTAAAGCAGTCTACGATGTCTTTTATTTTCTTTTGTCATTAAGATGTGCTCCTCAGACAGCAGCATTAGAAAGACCTATATAGAAAGGAGGAGAATTCCAGCTTATTGATTGGGGTTAGTAAGAAAATGCTTGCAGACCTACACTGTGAGTGAAAGCAGCAGAGATTCCCAGCATCAACAAGAGGTTACATGTTCAGTGTAGAGAAGAAAGAAGATTTATGAGGTGGCTAAGGGGTTTGATTTAGGCTTCTGTGGCCCATTCAGCCAGTTTGAACAGATATTTTGGAGTTCTTTGTGATATGGCCTGTTTTTCACCATCCTTAATAATTTGGGAAAGTTGGCCACTTCATTGTTCACCCCTAATTCTGCAGATGACAGGATGCTGTTTTGCTTTTTGTGTCTTTGTATAGCATCAAGTATACCCAGCCTGACTATAGCCAGAATACTAATTTAATTCTGCTTCAGTTAATCATTGGGATAGACTCAGGGTTGTCTTCTCTAAAGGCACATTGAAAGATCAGTATGAAGGAACATATAAATAAGCTACACAATCAATAGGTAAAATATAATAGTTAAAAGGTATGTCATTGTGGAGTTTTAAATTAAATTCCATGCATTTACTTCTGCTTGTTCAGCCAAGGAACTCTTCTTTTTAATAGGAATTTATTCTGGGGAATATAACTTTCACCTGCACATTTTATTACCTACACATAGCACATAGCTTGCAGACCTACACTGTGAGTGAAAGCAGCAGAGTTTCCCAGCATCAACAAGAGGTTACATGTTCAGTGTAGAGAAGAAAGAAGATTTATGAGGTGGCTAAGGGGTTTGATTTAGGCTTCTGTGGCCTAAATTAAATTTAATTTAAAATTCTAGCACATAGGTAAAAAGTTGTCTTGGATGCTCTGTGGCTGCTTGATTACTTCCTTGATTATCTAGGATTTCAGCCTGCAATGTTCTGTTTAATGAGAAACCTGCTTCTGTATGGAACATCTTTTATTATCTCCATGGTTTATAGAGTCATTTATTTTCCACCTTGCCCCAAATGTCTGCATCTTTCAGCATCTTCAAAACCAAAGCCTGTAACGGATGAGGTTATAAATACATTTGCTAAAGCTAAGTAATGTCTCCAGATCATTTGCCTTGAGTTTAAATGACTTGATCGGGAAAAAAGAAATAAAGTAAAAACACACACATGACAAAATATGGGGATAGAAAATAAGTGCCAGGATTATGAAATTGTCCAGAAACAGAAATATATTTCAAGGTTCTGCGCAGCTTGCAAGAGAAAATAACCCTTCGAGCAAGAATCCTTCAAATGTATATGATTAAAGTGAGGACAAGGGCATGTGATTAAGGATTCATCATCATGTGCCTCTAGGAGGTGTTATAATAACTAAATCCATCTACAGGAAGAACCTGTGGCCCTCCAAATATTGCTAGACTACAACTACCTTAATCCCTGATGACTGGCCAGGTTGGATGGGATTGATACGAGGTTGAGTTCAGCAAGAGATGGAGGGTCTTAGGTGAAGTCTTTTTTTATTCTCCCAGGCCCCTTTGGCTTGTTAACCCATTTTTGTGTTTACTCATTTATGTTGTTATGCTGCTTGCTGCACTGTTTTGCTCTGTTGTTTTATTTATTGAGGTATTGATTTAATTTTTTATGGGATTTAACTTTGTCTACAAACCACTATGAGAACCATTTGTAGAACAAGGTGTTAACTATTGAAAATAAGAGGGTGGAGGAGGTCCAAAAGCACTTTCAAAGCTTTATATTCATGGGAAATCAGAGATGACCCAAGACATTGTTGGAATTTGAGGCAGAAAGTCTAAGGGTGTCCCCACCCAGTCATGGTGAAAATACAACCATAAATGAAAAACTGTCTAATGGTAAGTGATAGAAACACCTGTATTTAAGGTCTTTTAAACCTACAATTTAAAATAAATTGACTTATTCAGGGAGGGAGAATTAAGTCTCCAGTTCATATTTCAGCTTTATATGAAGTTTTTGTTTGCTCAGGTAAAGCCACTCACAGATACCTTAGCAAATTCTGGAGGAACACAATCATTTACCACATGCTAAACTACAGCAAGCATGCAACCACTGGTTAAACTGGCCATCCCTCTCTATTGTCCTGGCAAGTGCTGAGTGCCATCCATCGAATAATCAAAAGATTACTACTCCTGAATGCTGTCCCATCTTTTTGCCACCTCTAGGTACCCACTTCATGTTGCATAATGGTAGGTTGGCCCTGATAGATGTAATGTGATTAGTAACCAGTTGGTAAAGGATTGCTGGTACTCAACAGTATAATGGGCTGCCAGGGCTTGCCAGCACATTCCTCTCTCTCCAAGCTACAGCAGGGGTTGGATTGGGCTGGTTTGTCAGCATCAATAAACTCTGATGATGTCACGCATGGGTGTACTTGCTGTCTTGCCAGTTAGCTAGCAAGAGTTGCTGGTGTGGCTGTCCAGAGTTAAGGGTGTGTTTCTCAAATGGCAACAACACTGGGACATTTAAGCAGCCCATTCAGAATGTTTGGGGAAATGACAGAGGAGAGAGAGAATGAGAAGGAGTAGAAGGAGAAGGAAGAAAAGAGAGGGCAACAACAGCCCCAGCAACAACAGGAAAATGGAGGAAAGAAAGGAACACTCAAGAAGGGCAGCCAAGAAGATAATTGAGCAAGACCCCAGACAGACTTGGACAGTATCTACAAAGGCTTCCTTGGAGTGAAGAGGCAGGCAGTAGATGCTCTTGGGAACCTGGAGAATGGCTGACCAGCAGAAGGTTTGTATGACCAATGGCAAGGAGGGAAAGAGGACTCCCAGAAGCAGAGTCTGAACTTCAGCCCCATCCGCATATTTATCTGACAAGAGCTTCTGCCTGAGGAACTGCTAATGCTCTAAAGGATGGAGTCATGCTCTAAACTGGGTGGAGCTTCTTCTCCTCCATGGTAGCGCTGGCATCCAGGGAGGTGACAGGAGAGAGAAAGACCCCAGCAGGAGGATGAAAACAATGAACAGGAGCCCATAGGAAGGCGATAGATGTTTGCCTGCCTCCCGGTGCTGGTGTCAGCTCTACACTGCCTCAGCAGTGTCAGGGGGGGCTGGAAATTCCTGGGTCTTTGGCAGGGAAGGAAAGTCCTTAGCCAGCAGTCGGATTGTAAATCTGCCAGGCCTATCCGAAGCGTACTTGCCGAGTCAGAAGTCCAGAAGCGAGGTCAGTGGAGGTCCGGGATCAATTGCCAAGGAGGTCAGTCAAAGAGATGCTGCAGGGAAACTAGGTCTACACAAAGCCACGCCTGACATTGCAGTAAGCAACAAGCTGCAGCCAAGGTGTGCCTTATAAAGAGCAGGATGGACAGCAGGTGTGAGCCCTCAGTGTTTGGGCCTTAAGGAGACAGGCCTGCCTCTCTTCTGCCTGACCTTCTGCTGTCTACGTTCTGCAGGTGAGGGGGGAGTATCCTGTTCACTGTCTGTGTCTGGCTGCAGGGCCTCTGCTGTCCCTGGGGTGCTCTGCAGCTGAGGGGCAGAAGGAACTGGATTCTCAGGAGGCTCCTCCGTGTCTCCTGCTGCTCCTGGGTCTGCTGCTGTTACTCCCGAGTCGTCCTCATCTGAGGAGTCCTCTGATGGGGCCATGACAGCTGGGTGGGAACCCATGAATACTCTCTGCCTTTTGTTCTATCTAGTTGCTCACCTTGGAGAAATAGAGTGCATATCTTGAGTACACACCAGAAGCTCCTAGAGTAGAAGCTGCACAAGGCCCAGCAAGCATTGGGGAGCCATAACGAAACACAACAGGAGATCAGGAAGCAGAATGTTCACTCTACTTGGTGTGAAGTCAAAGGATGCCCAGAAGTCCAAAGACAATTTATTATGAAGATTGTCATGCAGAGGCGAGAATGACTGAACTTGCATTATACAGCCATGAGAGTGGCTATATACTACAGCCAGCACAGATTTTTCACATTCCGCAATGTTAAATTGAAAATATCCCCATGCCATTCTGATGCTTCCCATAAGCTCATTTCAAAACAAAACCTTACAAAACTTATAGTCCTGAACTCAGAAACGCTTGCTTAACAGCCCTGTAAATTTTCATGGCAATACACAAAACATTCAGAGAGAATAGAGAGTTCAAAGTGTAAAACAAGAAAAAAATCCAGACCCAGTTGGACTTTTTTTGTCAGTGGTCTCATAATTTGTTGAAATTAATTAAAAATCAGCCATCTTCACAGAGTACTTGTAATCCTATTACTCACCTTGCCCCATACTCTGACTTTCATCTTCTGCAGTTAAAGAAAATACACAGCTGATTTTTTAACTAATTTAAGAAATGTAATATTGAAGTCAGTGATAAGCCCAGGCATGTTCAGTAAGAACCAACTGTCATTGTTCTAAAAGCCACACTCACAGCTTAGATTGGCTAATCAGGGAGCCACACCCACACCAGGCCTTTATTTCACTTTAAACAGTCATGGCTTCCCCCCAAAGAATCCTGGAAAGTGCAGTTTGTGAAGGGTGCTCAGAGTTGTTAGGAGACTCCTGTTCCCCTGACAGAGCTCCAGTGGCCAGAGTGGTTTAATAGTCAGATCCTCTTCTGGGGATTGTAGCTCTATGAGGGGTATAGGATGTCTCCTAGCAACTCTCAGCATGTGTCACAGACTACACTTCTGTTGTGGAATTTTCTCCTAAATGGAGTTCTTGTCCAGGAAACGACATGGAGACAGTCTGAAGCTAACAGCTGTTTATTATACTTACAATGCAAGGAGTCCCTGCTAGCATCCACTATGGCAGGAGACTGCCTTCGTCCCCACATCGGGGGTCTTTTATAGGTTTATGCAAGGTACAATCACATGTTACAAGGTACCCAATAAGGGGCTTTACCTGTTTCCTGCTTCCACCTGTCTCCGTGATTCATCAGGTAATTCTCTATTATTGGGAAGCAAGAATGCACATACTCATCTTTTGTCTGCCCTGTGCTGTCACAACATCCGTCCCCTTCCTCCTTATCTACATACCAATACCAACGACCCTCAGAGGTGGAATTTTCCACTTCACTTCCTAGAATTCTTTGGGGGAAGCCATGACTATCTAAATTGAAATGAAGGACTGGAGCTGATGTGGCCTGGGACAGCTTTGGTTTAAATTTGGGTGGGAGACTAGATGTGCCTGCTATAGAATAAAAAGGGGGGGAAACCCTGAAAAACAATGATACTGTTCACAATGTTTTTGTTTTGGAAAGGAAAGGGGCTTTCCCTCTGCCCAGTGCCCACCCACCTAATCTCCTCCCCTCCCCATCCTCCGTCCCCCTCCCCTTCTCTCCCCCTCCCACCTCCTCCTCCTCTCTGCCCCTCCCCCAGTTCAGTTTCACATATCCTAAGCATGATTGTACAGGAGTAAATGTGGTGTTGGAGGAGAGCTTTGCACAAAGCATGGACTGCAAAAAAGACAAATAATTGAGTGTTAGAACAAATTAAACCAGAACTATCATTAGAAGCTAAAATGATGCAACTGAGGTTATCCTACTTTGGACACATAATGAGAAGACACGATTCTCTAGAAAAGACAATAATGCTGGGAAAAACAGAAAATGGTAGAAAAAGAGGAAGACCAAACAAGAGATGGATTGATTCCATAAAGAAAGCCACAGACCTGAACTTACAAGACCTGAACAGGTTGGTTTACAACAGATGCTATTGGAGGTCGCTGATTCACAGGGTCACCATAAGTCGTAATCGACTTGAAGGCATATAACAACAAATTCCATTGAATTCAACAAGCATGCAAGTGATCAAACCTGCCCTCCTCTCCTCCTCCCTTTCATCACCTCCCTCTTGCCCCTTCCCTCCCCCTTCCTTCACGCCTTCCTCCCCTCCCCTCCCCTCCCTTCCTCCTTTCTTTCACAGTCCAATCCTATTCCTGTGAAGCTTGGAAGAATTTGGTAACATGTGCCTCTGAGCATTAGATAAGTTGTGGCAACACCTGCAATCAGCCCAAATAACAGAAACAAGACATGTGCTGTGCTGGTCTTGTTTTAGCAGGGAGAAAGCAACAATATCAAGACAGATGATATTTTTCAGATGGTTACTTTAAATATGCCTGATTTACTTTGTAATTTTAGTGAAGCATCTTTTTGCTTCTGTTTCTGTAAACATGTGAAGTACAGCAACATTTAATTACCCCCAAAAAACTCCAACAACAATTGTGGAATAATGGCACTTACTATTCTGGAGAATAGTCTCTAATGGATGTGGGGAGTATCTCAATTTGGACAAGACAAAACAGTGGGAGGTGAAATACATTCCAGGAAATTTCTAGGTGTGCTCTATGTTTTTAATTGAACATACCCACTCTTCCTTAAGTGGGTTGTTTTAAACATAGCAACCTGAAAACATGCATCTTGGGCAGGCCAAGTTTATTTTGCCACCACACCAAAGAAGACTCGTACACAGATATGGATTAATGTTATATTTATTTAAAATATAACAACATAAAGCTTCTTCCAATTATAAGCCAATAGCCAAATTCAACTTGCTTCGGGCAGGTGAGGATACCTGACTGGGAGGTAATCTATCCTCCAAATTGTCTGGGCATGTAATTCAGAACCTACCTTGACTCCTGAGCAATGGAAATGGTTGAAATTAACCCTCCTTGCTAATAGAGCCAATCATGTGGTTCCAACCTCCGCACCCCGGCCCTGCCGTACAGGCGTTCGCCCTGATGCGCAAGTTGGTTCCACAAGGGCACCCCCAGATCCCCACAAGCCACACATGACTGTTGGTTCTCTCATGAGTGCCCTCTAATATAATGCCTCAGTTACCTTCATTCTATGCCCACCTTCCTCACCTGCCCGAATTCCATGTCACAAGAGGGGATCAGCTAAAGCTTGATCCCCTCAACCCAAAGAAAACAAAGCCCTGAGGCCCAACCTAAGATCCTCGAGAAACATATCACATCCCTGCTCAGAAAGATGCACCCCATCATCCCGATAGAGGGCTGGATAATAAAATCTGATTCTGTCATGAGGTATAAACACCCCCCAAGTGACAGAACCAGGTACCTAACCTTCCTATTAACAAACCTCCGCGCTCTATCAATTCTATTGGGATGAATGGCCCCCCTCCAGACTCTGCGCTCGAGCATCTCCGACCACACTAGAAAAAGGTTGGGATATGTGTGCTTGAGCAGACTAAGATCCTCCCTGATCTTACATAGCAAGTCCACACCAGGACATTGCACTAAGTCATTCTCACCCAAATGCATTAATAAAATGTGGGGGTGAGGCGAAGAAGACATAATCCTAACCATTGTAGGCAACAATTCCCCCCACCTCATATCCCGCCTGGTTATCCAGGAAACCGTCGCACAGCTGGAGAGCTGCAGCTGGGTCCCGGCAGAAGAAGAAGCCGCCCTTTTGTGAGCCCGGAACAGAATGGAATGGCCACATATGACGATCTTTGCTGGAACTGGAAGGTTCCACACACCTAGAAAGAATGAGAAACAGATTACATGATTCAGGGTCTAATGTAAGATTTAAAAGCAGCTGAACGCCATCGTCCGATCGCCTGAATACTTTCTGTACGCATGCCCACGAGGGCTGCAGCCATAGCCGCACCAATCTGAAACGAATGCATTCCATACTCCCCTGGATCTTGCCCGCTGGCCAACAAGGCCTGTTGAACAATGGCCAAAAACTGAAACTGCATAAGGGCAGACCCATCGAGATATATGAAGAGGTATCACTGGCCCGCTGGCCTTACGGAAAGGAAAGCCCTCAAAGCAGATATAGGGCATAAAACAGGCATTGGACAACTATACAATGTCGCCACTCTGCCTTGAAGCTTCTGATCTGTCTTAGACACACGCAGCGTGAGCGTAACCTGGATATCACTCAGTGCACAATCGCACAGGCATAAAGCCCTGAAGGACTTGTCGTTCTTAGAAGATGCCAGGACTTCACTAGGGCGGAAGGCCCCGTAGAAAGCAACCAAGGCAACTGTAATAAATAGCTGTGTCTCATACGCAGAAGAACACAGAGAAGTAAATAAAGGCAACATTTGCATCAATACATGTGGAGTAATGGGCTTCCTCTGATCAGGTGCTTTAGGCGCTGCACATGACCAACCTTCAAGAACTTTACGCACTCTGAAATCTGATGTACAATCTGGGACACCCTTAGCCTTAGAAATAAATGCAAGGGCGGACAAGGTACCCGCTATTGTGCTGACGGAAGCACCCTGACCTTTTAAAATTACTATAAAGTGCAGCAACCGTGAAACTGGAATAGGCCATTCCATTGGCAGAGCGAGAGAAATGCAGAACGCTTGAAACTTATCAAAACCACGCTGATATGCTCTCTGAGTACTGGGAGCTAAAGCCGAAGCTATGGCCACCGCCACCTCTATCTCCCAAGGTTCCATAAAAGAGATGGCATCGGACTTGGGTCTGGTGCGGCTCCAGAGGCCAGCTCCCGAAATCGCTGCATCTGAAATCGGGAAAGGGCATCAGCTACTTCATTCTGCAGGCCTGGGACATGCCAAGCAATGAAAATAATATTAAACGTTAAACATTGCAGGATGAACGCACGCACAAGGCGCATAACCCTTGAAGATTTAGAGGTTTGAGAATTGATTACACAGACTGTGGCCTGATTGTCGCACCAGAACTGAACTGTGCGATTCTGAAACTCCTCCACCCATAAGTGGACCGCCACCACGATGGGGAATAATTCTAAAAAGGTTAAATCAGCAGTAATACCCGCCACCCTCCAAGACTCAGGCCAATGTTCAGCACACCACTGGGATCTGAATAAAACTCCAAAACCTGAACCCCCAGCAGCATCAGAATGAACTTGTAATTCACCTTCTATAAGCAGGTCCTCCCTCCAAAAGGAACATCCATTATAGCTTTCCAGAAATGTGAACCACATGGAGAAATCCTCCCTCATCCCTGCTGACACTCTAATGAAATGGAAACATGAGTGCACTCTCTTCATAGCTTCGCAAAGGCGCCTCAAGAAGGCTCTGCCAGGAGATATCACCTTGGAAGCAAAAACCAGGTGACCAACCAATTCCTGAAGTTGCAGCTGTCGTATCCAGGATGGGACTCAGGAATCAGACAAGATGGTGCAAGCAATTCAGTTTTTATTAGAGTAATATCCAGACAAAAACTGTGCCTTCTCATTAAGTTGCCCTACAAAACATATCCTGTGACATAGAAGAGAGTTGACAGAACAAGGAGCCACTACCCCCCGTCTCTTAAGAAGGGGGCATTTGAGCGCGAATTCTCTCACTCCACCTCAAAGTGCTCTCATCTCCACCCCTCCTCTCCTCCCTCTTTTGCCTCCTCTTTAACTGTCTTCTTGTACGTGGTGAAGGGGGAAGCACTGCCCCCTCCCCTTCTGAAGCCTCTGACTCAGGTATGGGGAGAAGCAGGGAGGCAATGCTTAAACCGTCAGGCTGCTTCTCTTGGCTTTTCTCTGAATCAGGAGGGAGTTGAATTCCCCCTTGCCCCTCCTCCCTCTCCGGCTACTCTAAGCCCAGAGGAGGGGAAGGAGGCATGGGAAGTTCACGGAAAGGAGCTGTGTCTGCTGGACTCTCAAGGTCTTGGCTGGCAGACAGTTCTGTCTCTGGGAATTCCTCCCCCTCCTCTGCTTCTGCTTCACACGACTCTGGCCAAATGACCCCCTCCCTCTCCTCATCTTCTGAAACATCGGGGCCCCAATCCTGTATCCTGACAGCAGCAGAGTAAGTTTCTTAAAAGACACCGCTGTATGCAAGCGATCCCTCAGAGCAGTCAATTTATCTATAGGCAATCAGGAGGACTTTGCAACAGTGTCAAGCTGAATCCCCAAAAAGGTTAGGCAAGAGGAGGGGCCCTCTGAGTGAAGAGGGAGGGCGCTGTCCCGGGGAGGGAAGGGGGGCATCAGCCTCCGAAGAGGCACAAACCAGCAAGGTGGCTCTCAGAAGAACGACGATCCACCTAAGATCCACTGATGAGTGAACTCAGCCAAGGGACTTGCAAGTAATGCCAAAAAGCACGAAGCCTCTACTAAGCCTCCACACAAAGTGCCACAAGGCAAAGAAAGGCGAGTAGAACAAGGAGGAGCTGGCTTATAAGCCTTAGACTTGCTCCCCCTCATTGGTTGAACCAACCCACCTGACCTCTTTTGAATCCTACCCAATGTTCCCGAGCCTTCTTTACAACAGGGGTGATGGCAAATACGACCCCACTTAAGGTGGGAACGACATTCTCCAATAGCTAGATTCATTGCTTAAGTAGTAACATATTGTACATCAGACTGATTTTACATCAAACTACAGTTTCAAATTCAACAATGCACCCAAAATAGAAATAGAACATAATCTTCTGTTTGAAACATAAAAGGCTGTCTTCACCATCATATGACATCGACTAATACAAATGCTTTGAAATTAATAAAAATAAATTTGACACAGATTTCTATGATGAGTAATGAGAGAAATATAATTTTCTAGATTAGATTCTCTGTACAAACAGGAGTAACACAGGAAAGAAGCAAAGCAAGAAGAACACCAACAAACATACACAAAATGTAATTCTCCATCTTTGGAGATGTAGTCCTGATTGCAGGTGTTGTCACCACTCACAATATGCTCAGAGGCACATGTTACCAAATTCTTCCAAGCTACACAGCAAGTGGATTGGATTGTGAAAGACCAACCCAAACTGCATTTTTACAAATGTGTAGGGCAGTCCAATATCTCAGAGAGGAGGTCAGGTCTCCTGCTCCCCTGGTGCATTCACTATAGCTGCCCAATTTCCCTGCTTTTTAAAGTTTGATAGAAATACCTTTCATTTAGATGAACTTTCCTGGTAGCTATACCTTATCATTTGCATTTATCTGTTCTGGGTTTTGTTGATCTCAGAGTAGGTCTGTGTCTGAGCAATCTGCAGCACTGAATTGGTCCATAGATAAAATGCCTCATCTCTCCCTGAAATAGATCCTCTCACTTTAAATTTTTTTGGGGAAAGAGATAGAATGTGTGCAATTGGCACAAATGGGTGCCACAATGCAGCAAATGCTTAAACATGAGTGCAGTATCCAAGTCTTATACATGTTTACTCAGAAGGAAGTGGTCATAGGACTGCAGTTTTACTGGTACTGAAAGCTGCAATGGTATTCTTTTCTTTATGTCTTTTCAGAATATCTACATTGGTGTATCTGTAATGTGATGTTCTGCTCTTTAAGAAAAGGGAAAGTTTTTTATCATTATTCTCGGAGGACCTACCTGAACTCTTCCAGGAAGAATATTTTATTTCTACTCTTTTATCATTTACTCTTACGGGTCTAATGACAAGTGACATAAAATGATTTTTTTTGGTAGGAAATGGTTAGTAAAAACCTCCATAAAATCTCTTCCCGTAAACATTGTATCATCAGTCAGTCACTAAAGCAGCAACTCTCCCTTCTGTACATCTTTTTGATTGCAAGCCTAAGAATAGAACCATGGGGTTTACTTCTGGGTTATAGAGAAGTATAGGATTGCACTGTAAGATACTTTATTTGGAAATAAGTCCCACTGAAGTAAGTGAAAGTTACTTCTGAGTAAACAGGTTCAGGTTGGTGGGATTAATTCTTTATTTATATACTGCTTTTATTACCAAAATGATAAATACAAAGCATACAACAACAAAAATCTAAAAATCAATGGCATGTAATGCAATTTAATTTTTAATTTTGATGAAACCAATTCTGGGAATAAATTAAACTATTTCATAAGGAGGTTTTTGGCCTTTTTCTCATAGTTTGATTATTTGTAAGTTCATCTGGAAGCACGTCTACTGAATTTAATGGGACAAAATCCCAAATAAGCATGCCTAGGATTGCAGTCCTTATCTAAGCTGGGGGGCAGCTGGGCTCCTTGGGACTATGCAGCTTGCCCACGGCTGCATAGGTGGCAGGGCACATAACCCCTGAGCCACTCACTGTGGGGGTGATCTTTAGCTGGCCCTTGACACCCAGGAGACACGAGTGGGGATTTGAACTCACAGACTCTGGACTCTCAGGCAGGCTGTCCTCCCCACTGTGTTATATCTATAGCCAACAAGTATTTCTATCAAACTTTAAAAAGCAGGGAAATTGGGCAGCTATAGTGAATGCACCTGGGGAGCAGGAGACCTGACCTCTCTGAGATATTGGACTGCCCTACAAATTTGTCAAAATGCAAACACAATTTGGGTTGGTCTTTCACAGTCCAATCCACTTCCTGTGTAGCTTGGAAGAATATAGTAACGTGCCTCTGAGCATATGTTAAGTGGTGCCTACACCTGCAATCAGGACTATATCTCCAAAGACAGAGAATTACATTTTTTCTATGTGTGTTGGTGTTCTTCCTACTTTGCTTCTTTCCTGTGTTACTACTGTTTCTAACGAGAATCTAATCTAGAAAATTATATTTCTCTCATTATTTATCCTAGAAATCTGTGTCAAATTTATTTTCATTAATTTCAAAGCCTTTGTATTGGCCAATGTCATATGATGGTGAAGACAGCCTCAGGTCTCCTCCTCTCCTGGAGGAGCCAAACTAACAGCTATTTGACTTGGCTAATCGGGGCCACACCCACACGAGACATTTATTCCACTTGAAACAGTTATGGCTTCCCCCAAAGAATCCTGGGAAGTATAGTTTGCAAAGGCTGTTCAGAGTTGTTAGGAGATTCCTATTCCCCTGACAGAACTCCAGTGGCCAGAGTGGTTTAACAGTCACTCCCTCTTCTGGGGATTGTAACTCTATGAGGGGAATAGGGTGTCTCCTAGAAACTCTCAGCACCATTCACAAACTACACTTTGCAGGATTCTTTGGGGGAAGCCATGACTATCTCAAGTACTAGGTCCCAGGCTATGGTCTGAAGGCACATGAAGCCAGCACCCTGCTGAAGTTAAGCAGGGTCAGGTCTGGTCAGTGCCTGGATGGGAGACTGCCTGGGAACCATATGTAAGCAGCTTTGGGTTTCTATCATGAAAAGAAATGTGGGTATAAATGCAATATAAAAATAAATAAAGTGAAATAAAGGTCTGGTGTGGATTCAGCCAGGGACAGCTTTGATTTAAATTTGGATGGGAGACTACATGTGCCTGCTGTAGAATAAAAAGATAGGGGAACCCCTGAAAAACAATGACACTGTTCACTTCCCAGGATTCTTTGGGGGAAGCCATGACTAAACAGCTGTGAGTCTGGCTTTTAGAACACTGACACTTGGTTCTTACTGAGCATGCCCGAGCTTATCATTGACTTCAATGTTAAAATTTTAAAATTAATTAAAAATCAGCCAGGCAGTTTTTTTAACTTTTAAACTGCAGAATATGAAGGTCAGAGTATAGGGCAAGGTCAGTAATAGAATTACAGGTATTCTGTGAACATGGTTGGTTTTTAATTAATTTCAACAATTTATGAGATCACTGACAGAAAAATGTCCAACAAGTGTCTGGATTTTTTTCTCTTGCTTTATATTTTGAACTCTTGATATTCTCTGAGTGTTTTTTGTGTTGTGTAACTTAGAGATTTGTTAAGCAAGTGTTTCTGAGTTCAGCACTGTAAAGTTTGTAAGGTTTTGTTTTGAAATGAGCTTATGGGAAGCAGCAGCATGACATTGGGGTATTTTCAATTTAACATGACAGAATGCAAAAAATCCATGCTGGCTATAGTATACAGCCACTCTTGTGGCTGTATAATAAATCACAATGATTTAACAGGGTTGTCTTTGCTTTGGCTGGATAGACTGCTGGATGATCAACACAAGGATCCAGAGAGGTAGCATAACATGTTATTGAAGCTTCATAGGATTGCAGCCTTCAAAACAGACGCTTTGCTGGATATGACACAGTTCACCATCAGTTCTATGTCAGCTGTTGTGGTAGCTCGATGGACCTTTTGGCTTCACCATTGGGATGCAGACAATACAGCTAGGATCAACACAGCTAGAAAGATAATGTTTCTTATTTACAGGTGTGGAATTGAAAATCAGACATAGAGATTTGTTTAGGACTCAGTTGAAATTTGAACTCAGGCATAGCCTAAGGCAGCCTTGCCCACACTGGTGCCCTCCAGATGTTTTGGACTTCAATGTCCATTAGGCCCACCCAGTACCAACTGGGACTGATGGAAGTTGTAGACCTAAATATATGGAGTACACCAGGATTGGGAAGGCTGATCTAAGGATGCTGCTATACTGTCAGGGTTTTTCCCCCAAAAATGTTCAATGGTCAGGCTCTCACCCCAGTGAACTCTGGGAATTGTAGTTCTGCATGAGGTCTGTGGGCTCATCCAGATGACCATATAACGTGTGACATGATTGCTTTGTGTTTTCATTATTTTTCAGTCATCCATATGATGTCATGCGCTTTTGTGCATTTTCACATGGTTAAATCTGCTGTTCCATTACGGCAAAAAACGCAATTTGCTTTTATAATCGGGAATCATCCTCTGTGCCTTCAGGTGCTTGGATGGAATACCGCAGACTTAAAAGCTGTGGGCGTGTGATGGGCAGTTCTTGGGCATTTCCCCATACCCCTTCCCTTATTCTCAACCAATCACGTATTTCCACTTTTGCACATGTGCACAAATGTCCGGGGAAAGCCCTGGAAAATGGAACCAATCAGAGCAATGGTGTGGTGTTGCAACTTCTACTGTGCAGAGGCAAAAATCTTCAGTTGCACAGAAGCAGAAAGAGCAGTTTATTTTTAGCCAGCCTGCAAACTGGGCGGCCGCTCTGGGTGAAATCTGCAATTGTGGTTGTGTGTAAAGCCCCCCGTTTCCTGGCTGCTCTAACTCAAGTGCGGCTGGTTGGTGCAGGGAACTCGCTTTGCTCTTTCCGCCTCTCTCAGAGACAGAAAGACAAGCACAGGCACACACACAGGGGAGAAAAGGAGAGCCTGGCACTTTGCAAAGGGCCACAGGAAGGAAAGGGAGAAGGAGTGGTGGGTGAAGGCAACAGAGCATCACGTTTTGCCCAAAGTGGTTGGGAAGCTGCTGGGAAGCCTCTGCCACCTAAGGGGAGAGAGAGAGGCAGGCAGAGCGAGAGAGAATGTGGAGGAGCTGGGAGTCGCCGCCGAGCGTTGCACTCTAGAAAAAATCCTAGACATGACATGTCATTACCTGCATTTCTGGAGAAATAAGTGGAATCGCCAGCCGTGTGTATCTCCAGAAATATTAATATGCATAAAGTAGAAAAGCACACAGTCGGTTTTGTGAAATATCACAAATACAGCATGATGCAGGGGTGTAATTGCGCTTCGTTGCAAAGGGGCTCCTTCCCTCACAGACCTTCTGAAACTGACATGCTGCCAGCAGCTTGAGGAGACAAGGCAACAGGCTGCCCCTTGTGACCCGCAGGGCTCCCCTTTCCCTCCTGCCACATCTCCAATGGCTCCCCCCCAGCAGGTCACTTCAGGGAGGCTCGGGAAGGGGGCCTACCCCCTTCTCTGTCTCTCCCTGGACCAACTCAGTGCAGGTAGCAGCCGCAAACTGGGGGTTCGGCAGCCTTTTTTGCCCTTCAGAGCACCCTGCTTTCATGAGCAGCTCCCCTTTGGCACCCCCTTGCCTTGGGTGGCTTCCTCCATTGTCCTCAGCACCCCCATGCTCCTCAAACACTGCCCCATAGAGACCTCCCCTTCTTCCATAGGCTCCTCCATGATCTTGTAAATTTGATCGTCGACCAAGTGGCTTTGTTGGCCAGCTGGATCTGCTGCTTCAACTGCCTCCAAACAATGCTCCGGGGGGGCCTCATTCAGACAGAGAGGAGAGGGAAGAGAGGGAGGAGAGGCTCTTCTGCCATTTTCACTGTTTGCTTCATGAGGGGGCTGAATCGCAGTGAGTGGCTCCCTCGTCCCCCTCTCTTCCCCCGTCCCTAGAAGGAGCATTTACATCAGAAGTAATGGGGTACTGGATGGGGATCCACCCACAGCGCTGACCGCTTCCTTCCTAGACATGACATGCAGTTCTGGAGGAATAAGTAGAATTGCCAGCCGTGTATCTCCAGAATGTTTACTATGCATAAAGGCAAAAACACATACATACATTTTTGTGTAATATCGCAAATACAAGCAAACAAAAATATCGGAATTATTGGCATATAAGCACCTGGAGACACGCACACCCTGCTGGCCCTGCTCTAGAGTGGCCACCGGCAAGGAACTCCATTACAGCCACAGGAAATTCAAACTTTCATACTCTTACGTTCAAGCGCATGCACATTATTGTGCTTCGTTGCAAAGGGGGAGAGGTGCAAATGTCATATTTTGCAGACCAATTGGCTGATAGGGGGTTGTTTTACAGGCGGGGCTGGGAAAGAGCAAAAAGAATGTACGGGTCTTCCCGCTGCGTGTGCTTTTGCAAAAAAAGCATTTTTTAATCAGGAAAGAGTGAACAAACAGGCATGGTGAGGACTGTCAGATGACAAACTGAATATGGAAAACATGGGTTATCCCTCTTCATTTGGATGAGCCCTGTGACTCTGTAGCAGAGAACCCTCAGTGCCTTACACTTACCAAATTACAATGGCCAAGATTCTTTGGGAGAAAGACATGCTGTGACAGTAAAAAATGTATACAAATGGTATACATTTGTAATGTACTGAAATTATACCACTGGCGTGCACCACTTCTCTGGGAAATTTCTCCTACCTCTTACTGAAAGAGAACAGATGTGCAACAGTAAAAGAGCAAAAAGGCAGCATTTTATTGGCCACTGCCCATGCTCAACTTTTTCAGCTCACTTCTATTGATTTTGTTATCACAATTCATGGTTTACATCTGTGCTTCTAAGGCCCAGAGCCTGATAAATCTTTAAAAGGCTAGCAAGAGTTAGAACACCTTTCAGATCTGAAGATGCTTCCCACGCTTAATAGATAAGGAATTTGAGTGTAGTACTCAACATCTCAGAAAGCAAAATTCTTATCTCAGTGGAATATTTTGTAGGACTATCTCAACCTGCACCTTTTAAGGCAAAGACGAGTTTATTCTTGGGAGAAAATTAGGGTGATTTATATGAAGGAGGGAGGCAGAATATGTCCCAAAGTACAAGGGAAATAGCACATTTATCAAAAACGTTGAGATATACTCTGTAGAATTAAGGGTTGTATCTTGTCATGCTCTCAGATAAGCTACTTAATGCAACCCAGCACAATTTGTGCCTTGCCAGACTGAACAGAGCCAGTTTCAAGTTTGAAAACATCCTGGGCAAAATGCCCTCTGGTTGGTCTCCCTCTTCCTTCAGTGGTCCTGGTGGAGTTACAGGGTAGTGACAGAAGCAAGAGCATTCTAACCAGCAACTAGCACTAGTCACCATTTAAATTTCCCACAAGTCACACAGCATGTATAGTAGGAAATTAATTTGGACTAGGCAAAGGTGCATGGACTCCTCAGACCATTGAGCCAGAAACTAAATGAGGGTCCATGGTAAAACTCTGGAGTCTCAGTAGCTGCCCAAGGATGCCAGTTGCCTGAACACTCACCCTCCTCAGCTATTTATATACAATCCCAGAAAGGTGGTGGCAGGGACGTAAATTTCATTTTTGCCTGTTGGAGGCTGTGTTTGGCCTGGTGCATCACAAATTGTACATGACTGGATTAAAAATTCAGACTAGCTTATAAATGTAGTAAACGTGATTTGTGTAAAGTATAAGAATTTGATCTACTTTATTTAAAAACACAAATCATAATTTCATTTTGTTGTTATGTGCCTTCAAGTAGATTACGACTTACGGCAACTCTATGAATCAGTGACCTCCAATAGCATCTGTTATAAAACCACCCTGTTCAGATCTTGTAAGTTCAGGTCTGTGGCTTCCTTTATGGAATCAATCCATCTCTTGTTTGGTCGTCCTCTTTTTCTACTCCCTTCTGTTTTTCCCAGCATTATTGTCTTTTCTAGGGAATCATGTCTTCTCATGATGTGTCCAAAGTATGATAACCTCAGTTTCATCATTTTAGCTTCTAATGATAGTTCTGGTTTAATTTGTTCTAACACCCAATTATTTGTCTTTTTCGCAGTCCATGGTATGTGCAAAGCTCTCCTCCAACACTATATTTCAAATGAGTTGATTTTTCTCTTATCTGCTTTTTTTACTGTCCAACTTTCACATCCATACATGGAGATCGGGAATACCATGGTCTAAATGATCCTGATTTTAGTGTTCAGTGATACATCCTTGCATTTGAAGACCTTTTCTAGTTGTCTGATAGCTTTCCTCCCCAGTCCTAGCCGCCTTCTGATTTCTTGGTTATTGTCTCCATTTTGGTTACTCGACAAGTTCAATATCCTTGTTGTCAACTTTAAAGTTACATAAATCTTCTGTTGTCATTACTTCAGTCTTCTTGATGTTTAGGTGTAGTCCTGCTTTTGTGCTTTCCTCTTTAACTTTCAACATCATTAGTTTCAAATCATTACTGGCTTCAGCTAGTAGTATGGTATCGTCTGCATATCTTAAATTATTGATATTTCCTCCAGTTTTCACACCTCCTTCATCTTGGTCACTTTCTGTATGATATGTTCTGCATATAGATAAAACAAATAGGGTGATAAAATACACCCCTGTCTCACACCCTTTTCAATGGGGAACCAATCCGTTTCCCCATCTTCTGTCCTTACAGTAGCCTCTTGCCCAAAGTATAGGTTGCTCATCAGGACAATCAGATGCTGTGGCACCCCCATTTCTTTTAAAGCATTCCATAGTTTTTCATGATCTACACAATCAAAAGCTTTGCTGTAAAGTATAGGGAGATTTCCTTCTGAAATTCCTTGGTCTGTTCCATTATCCAACTTATGTTTGTGATATGATCCCTGGTACCTCTTCCTTTTCAAAATCCAGCTTGGACATCTGGCATTTCTTGCTCCATATATGGTAAGCACCTTTGTTGTAGAATCTTGAGCATTATTTTACTTTCATGGGATATTAAGGCAATAGTTTGATAATTACTGCATTCCCTGGGATCCCCTTTCTTTGGAATTGGGATATATATCGGACTCTTCCAGTCTGTGGGCCATTGTTTAGTCTTCCATATTTCTTGACAAATTTTTGTCAAAATTTGGGCAGATTCAGTCTCAGTAACTTGTAACAACTCTATTGGTATGCCATCTGTTCCTGGTGATTGGTTTCTTCCAAGTATTTTAAGAGCAGCTTTCATCTCACATTCTAAAATTTCTGGTTCTTCATCGTACAGTTCCTCTGTGAATGAATCTGTCATCCTTTCATTTCTTTTATAGAGTTCTTCAGCACATTGTTTCCGTCTTCCTTTTATTTCATCTTGGTCAGTGGCTCTTATTCTACGCTTTTTGTTGTCCTCTTCTATTTCTATACAATAACTATTGTAATAGTTCTCTTTGTCCCTACATACTAGTCACTGTATTATTGCATTTAGGGTTCTGACCATGTTTCTATCTCCTTTTGCTTTCCTTTCTTTTAAAATCATTTTAAGAGTTTCGTCAGTCATCCATTGAGGTCTTTCTCTCTTTTTAATGAGAGGTATTGTCTTTTTGCATTCTTCCCTGATAACATCTCTGATTTCATTCCATAGTTCTTCTTGTTCTCTATCAGCTAAGTTTAAAGCCTCAAATCTGTTCCTTATTTGATCTTTATATTCTTCTGTGATGGTATTTAAATTGTATTTTGGCATTATGATTGCTTTGTTCTTCCTTAGCTTTATTCTGATTTTCGATATTACCAGTTCATGATCTGTACTGCAGTCTGCTTCTGGTCTTGTTTTTGCAGAAAGTATCCATCATCTGCTACCAATTATCTAATCAATTTGATTCCTATATTGACAATTTTGTAATGTCCACATATACAGTTGCTTTTCTGGTTGCTCAAAAACTGTGTTTGCAAGAAACAAAATATCGGCTTCACAGATTTCAATGTCTTCTCCTGCTTCATTTCTGTCTCCTAAGCCCCATTTTCTCACAATTTCTAGTTCTTCTCCATTCCCTACTTTTGCATTCCAGTACCCTATGATTATCAGAACATCTTGTTTTGGTGTGTGATTAATTTCTTCCTGTACTTCTGCATAAAATCTCTCCAATTCCTCTTCTTCTGTGTTTCCCATTGGAGTGTAGACTTAGATGATTGTTATGTTAATAGGTTTCCCATTTAATCTCATTGATATCACTCACTCAGACCTTGTGTTATAGCTCCTAATTGCTTTTGCTACATCACTTCTCACTATTAAAGCAACCCCCTTCTTCTTAATTTCTTGGTTCATGCATAAAATATTTTGTAGTTGTCTGACTGAAAAGGTCCCATTCCAGTCCATTTTATTTCACTCATGCAAAGTGTTGTAATGCTGACACATTCCATTTCTTGCTTGACAATTTCTAACTTTCTGTTGTGACCCAGGTTGGGAGGGGAGGCTTTGAGACACCAGACTCTGATTTGGAGGATTTGGAATATGAGCTTGCGGAGGGGACTAGCAGCAGGAGCATTCCACAGAGCATGCAGATCCCAGTCACTAACAGCTCGACTCCCTCCTATTCTGCCCCGCTGCTGAAGAGCAACCAGAACTGTCAGAGACTGCCCTGTTGGAGCCTGCTCAGTTAGATTCACCCCCACTGCCTGCACCCACGTCACAAGCACTGCCTGTTTCACCTGACATTACCTGAGTGCCCCACAGCTTCCCATGGTCAAGCAAGTTGACCGCCCACAACTCTCAGAGGGGGAAGCTGAGAGCCAGCCCCTTTTGCTCCACTTGCGAAGACAGCTGAAGCAGGAGATTCAGAAGTTGAGCGGAGCCAATGGTTACGCATGAAAGCCAAGCCTATGTAAGTTGATGCAGGGAGGATTTTGTTGCTGAGTCAATGTCAGAGTGCTGCAAAGTGATGCTTAGCCAGAGTTAGCCAGGGTAAAAGTTCCTAAAGAGCTTAGTTAGGTTAATGAGGTGCACTGCTTTTGATGTAACTGTAACTTTAAGAAAAAGAAAAAATCACAGCCACTTTTGAGCCTGGATCTCTCGACTTTGGGCAGGACACTTTCCTTGGTTCATGCTAGACTCCTAGCAGAGTCACCTAAGGCAGAATGGTCAAAGCTGAAACACCATACTAAGATGCATCCAAACTCAGATGAAGACAATGGTAAACCACCTCTGAATACCTCTTACCATGAAAACCCTATGAACAGAGTATCCAAAATGCAACATGAGATAGTGCTGGAAGATGAGATATTTCCAGGTCAGGTGGCACTCAGCAAGCTATTGGGAAAGAGCAACAGACAAATTCAAATAGCGCTGTGACTAATGATGCCACTGGGTCAAAGCCAAATGGAAGCCCAGAGGTTAATGCGCATGGATACCACCTGTGCACATAAAGGTTTTACATGGATCAGCTCTCTTTTCAGAAGATTTAAGCAAGGGGTGGAGGATGGATGTGAGGGTGCAATCCTGCTCACTCCTCCAAACATTGATTGCACATGGAATTGTTATCTGAATAAGGATGCCTCTCCCCCTGTGAATCTGTTCAAACCCTGAGATCATCATAGGCTGTTCTCTGCATGCCACATCCAAGGGAGGTCTGAAGAGTGACAATGAGAGAACAAGCCTTTTCTGTAGTGGCTCCCTATCTATGGAATGCTCTTCCCAGGGAAGCTACCTGACGCCAACTTGGTCATCATTTCAGCACCAGGCAAAGTTCTCCCCCTAAAGCATTTGGGCAGCACCATAGATTGGACTTTTTTTTACTCTGATTATGTTTTTAATATATGTATTTTTATTCCTGTATTTTATTCTTGATATAAGTAACTTCAAGACTTTTTGTTGTGGCAAATGATTCACACATTCAATAAACCTAACCTAAACCATATATTCTAAATTTTGGTGTAATCAGTTCAATCATACATTTTCTGCATTCTTTGTAGCATTTATCTTCAGAGCAGAGATGTTGCATTCAAACCACTCTCAGCCCTCTCAGGACCAAACTAGATGATATGCTCAGTGCATTATTTTATTTATTTATTATTTTATTTATATCCCACCCTTCCTCCCAGCAGGAGCCTTTTAAAAGGTGATTGGGGAGAATAGATACTAAATGAAAGTAAATGTTTAATGTGTTTAATTCCCCTTCATCATTTAGATAAGAGGAGCTGGCTTGCGTGATCAGGACTGCCACTTATTGGGATGATGGTTAATATTTTCCCCTCACACCACATTCCTGGCAAAAATCCTCCCAAGCTTCTATTTGCCCTGGAAGGCACCAATGGAAGCTTCCCTACTGGGTTAAACGTTAGCATGGTGGGGATTCAGCCATATGATTCAGTCCCAATCCTGATTGTTTTTCCCATACACAACTGGTATTTAAAGGGGCGAACTCTGCAATTTAAAATGCAACCATGCATTTAACATGCCATCTAGTCTGACCCTTAGAATGTAGGTTTGTCTTCACCCTGAGTGAATATTGGAACTCAATGTGTCATTTGATATGCCAAGTTTCCCACAATAGTATACTTTTTTTTGAGCTGTCAGAACATAAACACTAGGACAAGGCCTGGCCTATGTCTGAATGTAAATTGTAGAGCTGCACCATTGAGCAAACTGTGCTTTTCAAGTTGCCTTTTTAAAAGAATGAACAAAACAGCTGAAATATCTGGGTTGGCCTTTGATAAAAGCTGTTCAATACTTCAGTCACTCGTGGAACATTTCCCTATGATAGGTAAATGAAACCTCCATGTTGAAGGCAGTATACTTCTCGACTGCTAGGCGTCTGAAACAAACAAGCAGAGATTATCACCTTTATGTCCTGCTTGTTGTCATAGCCCCAGATTAGGAATCTTCAGATGTAGGGTCCTCCTATCATAGCAGCCCTGCTGAGGACATGGATCTACAACCTGGTCCTTCTTGTGTGAATCTGTTGGCCCACATCTCATTCACTGAACCCTGAGAGAAACATTTGCCTCTGGACTCCACAAATTTTGTGGAGGATAAGGAGAACTCTGAAGAACTTTCCCCAATGCAGCCCCACAGCTTGAAACCTCACTGCCTAGAAAAAATCATCTGCTGCAGAAAATGGCACTGTCCCTTTAATTGGCCAGGCACCATACTCAGGGGTGGGGCTTCCATTTTGACTTTTAAGTCTAGAATACAAACCTCTGCGAGTTGCTCCAAACCACTGCTGAGGTAACTTTTATTTTGTGTGTTAGCAGAGGGACTGCTAACTGTGGTCCTAAATCAGCACCTTGGTCCTTCTTCAAGAACCTGGCCTAGCTTTCTGTTCCAGAATCCTGGACATACTGATTTCCATACTAGCCATGATGGCTATGTTCTACCTCCACTGTCACAGGCAGAAGGCTTCTAAATACCAGTTGCTGGAAACCACAGGAGGGGAGAGTGCTGCTGAACACAGGTCCTAATTGCAAGTTACCCACAAGGTTCTAGTTGGCCACTGTGAGAACAGGATGCTGGACTAGATAGGCCTTTGGCCTGATCCAGCAGGCACTTCTTATGTTCACTTTACTTGGGCCATCACCTTCTCTTGATGGTGAACATCACCATGGATTGAGACACTTGTTTGCTTCCAGATGTAACTCACAGGCCACTGTTGGATTTAAAATGGACTTAATTCTTTTTTTTTCAATTAATTTTTATTAAATTTCCAAAACCAAAACAATACAAAAAGGAAAAACACAAATCAACAACTAACACAATAAAAAAAGAAAAAAATATAAAAATATTAACTTCCGATTTGTCGTAGGATCCCTCCGCCTGTGCAGCTCTGAGACGGACCTCCGTGTTGGATGAAACTTTTTCAGTAATAAATCCAGTCAGAAAGTTTTTTTTTTGACTGGGGATAATTTCTTCCGGATAAGGAAGAAACGTGAGATTTCCCACACAGCTTTGTTGTGATTGTTGGAGACTGGAATTTGTCAGAATTGTCTGTGAAAGAAGGTCTTCCAGCTGCTCGGACAGAGCAAGGATTTATAGCCAGCTCAGCTGAAAAAGTGACTCGTCGTTTTTTTCCTTAAAAAAACAACGGATTAACAGGCAAGAATTCTCCTGTCTATGCTTATCATTTTCTTATCTATACAGCTAAAGAGATTTGTCAAAGACTCAGCAATTAAGATAACCTGGGTGAGCCAAAACTTTCCTTCTTTTTTACTCACGGAATTAAGGGGGAGGAAAATAAAAATAGCCTATCTTTTTGTTATTGCAAAAAGCTGACATGGAAAAAAGCTTTATAAAGATTTCAACGGATGAGGGGTTTCTAATTGGAAGATATTTTTGATTTATAAGACTTTTGTGTGATATATGTCTGGGACTACTTTTTGATCTACTTGTTTTTTTTTTTTTGATGAATCTGCTCATTCTTTCTGTTACTAGTTATTTGTACGCTGTGAACTAAAGCTGTTTTTGCACTTCTGGGCATATAAGAGATAAGAGCTGTCCAGAGTGTGACGTAAGTTGGTTTGAAAGATTAACTCCTTTGTAACTGGATAAAGAAATAAACTGCTTTTTGCTTGGGACATTGAAAATTGAAGGAGTTTTGTTCCTTTGGTTTTAAGAATGACAATTAAGAAGATCATGGATGTACAAGAAGGAACTTTATCTTTAGACATGTTTCAGAAAATAATGAATGGGATTAAGTCAATAAAACAAGAACTGAGAAATAATAGACAAGCGTTGAGAATTGAATTTGAAGAAATGAGACAGGAGCTGAAAGAAATTCAGGATTCTATGAAAAAGGAGAATAAAGATAGATCTGGAAAATCAAAAAAGGATGAAAGAGAAATTAAAGGCAAGGTTCAAACTATGGAGATTGGATTAGATGTGGACATGGAAAAAGATTTGGATTCCCTGGCTGTGATGGATCCTGGAGACAAATATTATGGTTTGGAACTCAGCGCTGTCTCTGAAGGAATTGAAGAGATTGGAGATAAAGGTATTATTAGTTCAAAAAAATTCCTGGACTGGAAGGATTTGATGGAACTTGAAATGGAGAAAGTTAACAGAATTAATCCCTGTTCTGTGTCAATGGAAAAATCTTCAAGAGATGTGCTAATGTATCATGTAAAGAAGAGGAACAGAGATGTGGCTTTGCAACAGTACTTCAGTGATACGTTCGGAATTGATGGCAAGAAAATATCTATGATAAAGGAAGTTCCTATCAGACTCTTATTATATGACTATGACAGCAAGATTATTGGGTGTGTAAAGTTGGAAGATGGAAGATTGAACTAAATACGGACAATGGAAGAAGAGCGATCTGAAATTACTGGACTTAGTAGACTTGATGGGTTGGATTAGTTGACATGTTTATCTAGAAAAAAAATTGATGGACATATATCTCAAGGATTGGAAACTTCTCTTTGACTTTTTGTGGAAGAATAAAATGATATGATGTTAATGAGATTTGAAGCCAATTAAGCTGGAGGAAGGTGATTTTATAATCTATTTAGAGTCAGGCTTGTTATACATTATAGATTTATAGCTGAACTACGACAAATCGGAAAATGGACTTAATTCTTATGGTCTTGCTGCCAAATAGCTGGTCCTCATATCCATCTTCCTTCAAAACTGTGCTGCTTATGCTCTGTTAACCTAAAAGCAAGGATAATCATTTGTCCATGCTGTTATTTGTTGGAAATTTGCTTGGGACTTCAACAAAAAATAGGTATGACTCACTGTGGTATGAGCAGCCCAATAAATAGACCATAAAAACTGTGGAGGAAGTACTTGTTATAAATTGGAGATTGCTGATTGCATCTATAACAGTATGTGGAAGTTAAGTTTATTTTGGTTTGGTGGAGAGTTCAAGAGAAATGATAAAATCCACTGCCAACCATGAAGTTTGCCTCTGCTGTGATAAGTAATTTCGAAGGGAATATCTTTCCACAATAAAATAAAGTTTTGTTTTGCAAGATATGGAAATAATAAAAAATAGATAAATATTTTCTGTTTATCCAGTAGTGAAAATTAAAGAGATATAAAGTTATAAAAGTTGAATGATGTTAAGTTTTACAAGCCATATGGGAGAAAAATTAGCTTCTTAGCCCAAGAAATAGAACTGGAAAGAATGTAATTAAATTGCAAGCAGTATGCTTTGTGGGGAAATACAAGTTAACAGAATCCCCCCAAGTATTGTGTGTATATGATTTTTAATAACAATTTTACTAAATGTGGCAATAAAGTCACAATAAATAGTCCCAATGTAGATTGCATTAGAGTTTATGCCATTGCTTCTATGTATAGGTTTGCCAGATGCTCTGTATTTGAAAAAAGCTGTTTCTTAACCAAAAGTTTCACAAGCCTAAAAAACCATATGCCCTAAAACAAGTGTATTTTATCTCTTTCACTGGAAGGCCCCTAACAGGGCCAAAACAGAAGTGGTAATAAGCCCTCAATTAGTCATTTAACCATTTGCCCCTGATGGAGTCCTGATCTGGATAGGGAGCTTTTGTCCTGATGCATATAGTAATAATGTATTTATGTTATGCCATAGCAGTGATAAAGGGTTAAGTCCCTTCCCCCCTCTCCCCTGCCATCCCAACCTGGGTCAGTCCCCCTAGCACAACTGCTCAACAAAATACTGATTCAAATACTGGGGTCTGGATTATTTTACTCTTGTTTTACACTTGGAACTCTTGATTCTTTCTGAGTGTTTTGTCTATCACCATTAAAGGGTTGCTAAGCAAGCATTTCTGAATTCAGGACTATACATTTGGTAAGGTTTTGTTTTGTAAAGAGCTTATGGAAAGCAGCAGAATGGCATGGGGGTATTTTCAGTTTAACATGGCGGAATGTGAAAAATCAATGCTGGCTATAGTAACTCTTCTGGCTGTATAATTAGCAAAGGGTTTTAGCAGAAGAAGAATCGTAAAAAACAGAAAAGCATTTTTTGGTTCAGCTTTAAGGAGATGTTTTGATAGTGACAAATTGACTTTTACACTTACTCATTTACATTGTATTCACTTTCAGTGACCTTCACTTGACTTCAGCAATGTTTTTACTTCAACAAATGATGCCTCACTCGCCGCACAGCTGACGAGCAGGGCATGGTTGCAGATGGGGGCGAAGCTGCAGCCTCTATCTTTGTTTGGGGCAACGTCGCGCATCGTACCTATTGGGTGTGTGCGATGTGCAGTGTAGAGGGGCGGGGCTTTTGGGCTTATTTAAGTCCAGCCGCCCCTCCTACCTTCCTCTTTGCTAGCGTGACGTTGAAGGATGACGAGGGCCGAAGCAGAGCAAGGAGAAGAGCGGTAGCGGCCATTCTGGCTCGGCCGCGTGGTCGGCGCCATTTCGGAGGTGCTTGTTTGCAGCGGCACAGGCCACGTTTATGGGCCAGTTAGGCCATGTTTGTGGGCCGATTAGGCCTCAGTTATTTTCCTCGGTGGGGGTAGTTTGAGGAGGCAGGGGGTCATGAGCCTGGAGGAGTGGCGGCAGCTGGAGTGGGTCTTTTATTAAGGGCTTGCTGGGCCAGATGCTGTGGAAATCCCCTGCCCCTTGACTGGGGGGGTAGGCACTCAGTGTCCTCCAGCAGCGCCGCCTTAAGGCTATTGCTAGCCAGTTAAACAAGATCACACACACATTTAATATTGTATAAGAGCAGCGATATAATATAAAGTAATTGGAATAAATCAGTAATTAAAATAAATTAGAGCAAAAGAGCTGCAGGGTTTTGAATAAAAGGATCAGACCTTGCAGACAGTGACTTACTACAGTTAGTAGCTTACAATACTGGTATTTGTGCTGGCGTTTCTGCGGTTGGTGGCTTATAATAATAATAATAATTATTATAATTGGTCTCATAATTCTTATTATAGGCCAGGGAGGATTTAAGTAGTCATGCCAACCAAGCAAGGATAAGAGGTGTGTGTGAAAGGTCCCCTCATAAAATGCAGGCCTTTGGGCAATTTTAAACCACCACCACCCCATAGGCATGGGATAGGTTTTGACAGTGGTTGAGGTGTTTGGACTGCGATCCGGGAGATTGGGGTTCAAATCTCCCCAACAGCCATGGGCTGCAGGCTCAGAACTAATTATGGGAGAGGAGGCTGCACAAGCCTTTCAAGTCTCAACAGGCCCTATTTATCCCCCTTTGGTTGCCAAGGCTGGGTGTGAGTTCAGCCTAGGTCGGGGGCGCAAGACAGTGAAGGATGTGGGTGAGGCCTTGGCAGCCTCTCTTGACTGTTGTGAAGGGTTCTTTGGTTAGGCTTGCGGCCTTTGCTTGACTCGGGCCTATATTAGGTTCAAGGTACTTTATTCTATTAATTTTATTACATCGTGGTTGCTTGGGGGGGTGGAGCTCTTTGGTTAGGCTTCTGACTTCCTGCTAGGCCCAGGAATATAGTAGGTTGAGGTAGTTAATTCTATTATTATATTACATGTGGCCTTTGAGGGGCCAGGTGAGCCTTTTGGGCCTTTCATATTTGGATACTAATGGTGTGCACAGATGACAGGGTTTGCTGGGAAATGTCTAAATCACAACCACTACTTAGGTGACAGTGATCCTTTTCCAAGTGTCAGTTACACATTCCTTGTTAACTCTGAGACAGAAGTTGCATTTATTTGAATTTGGTCTCATATCAAAAACAAAGCATATGGCATTTGTTATATTTACAGAAGGACATGCAAACTTCTGCAGGGAATTGCAGGTCTCGCAGATGATAGTGTGGCTGGATAGCGATGAAGAGGAAAGACAGATCACTTATCAGGATCTTATCCTCATTTCCAAGATCTTGGACTTTACTGAAACAAGGGCTGCCTTGATGCAAGCTTAGACTCTGTTTTTGACACAGAGGCTGCATTTTAAGATCCAGGCAGACTCTTCACCCTTTCCTGATGACTTTACAACAATAACAAAATCTTTCTTTGTTGGGATTTTTGATAACAATTACCTGAAGTCTCTGCTTTTTATGGGAACTGGGTTAGCTGCAATGAACTAGTAGTTGGTAAAGTGTACTTACTCATAAATGATTTCGTTCCCTTTTGCAGAAGGATATATGCAACAGTGAGATAGGAGGCAAGAGCCCTTCAAAGGGGTAAGAAGAAGCCCCCAGCATAAGCTGCTCAAGGACATGTGTCCCTCCCCGATTAGACTCAAGGTACTACGAACTTTGCTTGCTGGCTACCCGGTTTAAGGGAAGGTTTGTCTGTGTTATGGTGTTTTCCTTTTGGTTTCCTAGTCCCATACTCCAACTCCCGACAGGTCTTCATGGCCTCCAACTCCAGGCTGGCCTTCATGGCCTACAATCTTTGATCTGTTTTCATTATGGCAGTAATTTGCCAGGAACAGAGTGTAAAGATGCAAATTACACCTGATTCACCACCAGTCTTATTGAAGGGGTTCAGCTGTAAGTGGTTCATACCTGATAGTCTAGGTACCATGTGCTACACTTCATTTAACCTGGTGCTCGCATGTGGCAGAGGTGCTTTATGCATTTATGCGGCAGAACATTGCCTATGGACTGCTATATTTCTTACATGGAGTGCTTCAGATTCTTCTGGGAGGGAGCAATCAGGAGACATGTGGGCCCAGAAGTAGTGGGGCACTATCTGTGTGATTGGCTGTTCAGGGGTATGGCAGATTTTGGGATGCATGTTAGCACCTGAGGTCACAGCTTATAGTATGGCTATGTCCCTGGGGATTCCCTTGACAGCTGGGAGTAGGGAGGATTTGCCCCAATTGGAGATGGCCATAAGCCTATCCATTGCCCTAGTGTGATCAACAGCTATCGGAACGCTGAAAGGGCTGTAGGGGCTGTGCAAAGATGGCCTATTCTTGTGAACTACGTGCTGGACTTCCCGTAGATTCCATTGCCCCCAGCACGCTCGCCAGCTACCACAGTGCAGGTAGGGCGATTCAGGAATTCTGGGCCAGCAAGGGCTATGTGCCAGAATGGCCTTTTCTATTGTGTCACCTGCTGAAATTCCCAATGGATGGCAGGAGTAGGGGCCTGTTAGTCCAAGCACTTCAAGGTAAGCTGGCAGGACTTTTCTTCATAGCTAGGCTGGTGGTTTTTTCCCTATCCCCGTTGCCCCCCCTTTCTCACTGGACATTTTATTGGGTATGGTGAGCCAGTGGGAATACAGTATGCTCCTCCGGCTATGAAGCCAGACTTTCCAGGCAGTAGCCCTTATGCTGGGCTTTTTTGGAGCTTTTAGGATAGGTAAGGTGATGGCTGGATCCAAGTGTGACCTGTCTCGACATGCCCTCCAGCTATCAGATATCTCCGTGGATGGGGGGGTTGTGCCCATATACAATTGTGAAGGTCTCAGATGGACCAGAGATGTATGGGGCAGACCGTACATTGGCCAGGGGGATCTGGAGAAGGATATTTATTCCCCAATGCAAGCGAGGACCCCCTCACAAAATACCAGTTTTGGGTGCTCACAAAGTGGGCTTTTACAGCTGCTTCTACGGCAGCAGGTCTTGGGTTTTCCCAGGCAAAGGTGCAGGCTGTTGGACGCTGGTCCTCAGGTTTATAAGGACTATATTCACCCCTGTTAGAGGGCCTGGGAATTTGGAAGCCTAACAAGTTATAATTATTTTGACAGGCTGCTGGACGGGGACGGAGCAGACGCGCATCCTAATAGGCGGCCACAGCATGGTCTCCTGGGCAGCCAGGAGGGCCTCGAAATCATGCATGGGCTCACAGTTGGGCTGCAATACAGTGGCTTGGCCAGAGAGGAATGTGTTTGGATAGGCTCCTACCCACTTTGTTCCAGCATAATTCAGTACAGACATTTTCACAAGTGGTGGTCCTTCCCCCGGGTGGGAATGACCTCAGTTGCTTGAGGCAAGACCCACGGATCGCTGGCAGGTGACGACATGCAGTTTGAGAGGCTACGACAGCCTCTGTTATTTAAGGGCAAGACCCTCAGTTGGCAGGCATGGGACAACATGCAGCTTGAGAGGCTATGACAGCCTCGGTTACATAAGGGCAAGGCCCTCAGTTGGCTGGCATGTGTGACATGCAGCGGAGAGGCTGCGACGGCCTCAGTTACTTAAGAGCAAGAACCTCAGTTGGCAAGCATGTGTGACATGCAGCGGAGAGGCTGCGACGGCCTCAGTTACTTAAAGCCAAGTCCCTCAGTTGGCAAGCATGTGTGACATGCAGCGGAGAGGCTGCGATGGCCTCAGTTACTTAAAGCCAAGTCCCTCAGTTGGCAAGCATGTGTGTCATGCAGCGGAGAGGCTATGACGGCCTCGGTTGCGCAGGGCAAGGCCCTCAGTTGGCAGGCATGTGTGCCATGCAGTGGAAAGGCTATGACGGCCTCAGTTACTCAGGGCAAGGCCCTCAGTTGGCAGGCATGTGTGACATGCAGCAGAGAGGCTACAATGGCCTCGGTTATTCAGGGCAAGACCCTCAGTTGGCAAGCATGTGTGACATGCAGCAGAGAGGCTACGACGGCCTCAGTTACTTAAGGGCATGCTCCCATGCTGGGTTTGGCGAACGAAGGCTAACCGGCAGATTCGGTTGGCTCTTCTTGGGCATGGAGGGTTAGCCATTCCGCATCCCCATTCAGCATTAGAAGGGTGAACGATACAGGGCCAATGGCATTCACCTGTCAGATGCAGGTAACGACATATTTGGGAGACCTGCAGAGGTGTCTGTGAGAGGTGCTTCTCGGCAGTGGGGTAAAGGGGGACTAAATAGAGATTTGTCCCCCTTTTGTGGCGGGAAGGTGCAGGAAGGGAAATAGGTAAGGACAGCTAGGTGGCCCCCTTAGGCACCTTTGGAGGTGATTGGCGGTTCCGGAGGCCTGTCTGTCAGGGCTTTACGGCTCGAGGGCAGAATATGGGCTGCTTCTGGGGCCAACTTATCCTCATCTACCCAGGGGTTATACGGCCCTGGGTGGGGATGATGTGGGAAGGCCCCCCTACTCACCTATAAGGTGTGGCCGGGGTAAAGGGTAAGCAGATGGGCTTGCCCTTGCCCCAGCAGGGGCTGGTCGCCCGAGAGCTGTGTGGCAAGCTACTTGCTTATAGACAGTTCCCGCACCTAGGTTTCCCTCTGCAGGTCACTTTAAATTGGGTTTTGTTTGCTGTAATTTAATAAAGTAGCCCTTGTTCAACCCAAGCTGATGTCTCTGTGTCTTATTTCACCCCTCGACTGCAACTGTCACTGACTACGTAGCACTGACATTGTCATATTCACACTACATGAATGTGGAGTGGGTGAATCATTTGTGTGATTATTCAAGAAAGTATTGCTCTCATATGACCTTAAAGATGTTGTCTTATAGCAAAGCTGGCTGGCTGGCTGAGGTTACCCATTTGACTAAATTCAGGAATGAGAAAAAAAGCAGAAGCTACAGGTGGGAAAGAACTGTAGAGGGAAATAATGGCACCAAACAGGCTAAAAAAAGAATAATTTTTCCACAGACTTTGGAGAGGGGAAACAAATTTCTACCCCACTGAAAACATTATATTTGATACAAGATATAAAAACTGGTAAAAAAATATTACCAGTATTTGACTCACAATATATATGCATAGGCAATCCTTCCTTGTTACCTCAATGAAATGACACCTACACATTTTTAAAACAGTCTTCATGGGGGTGTGTGGCTTGCTGTTGAGCAAGATGGCTGCTTAATTCTTCTGATCCTGTTCTTGAAAAGGCCTATGATGCTAAATGTAATATTAATGCTTATTTGATCTAAATTATAATAGCAGAATTGAGTTTGGTATGCAAACAGCACTTACTAGGAGTCAGTGGAAAACTCAGAAGTTTAGCAATGGCACACACGATCACTCAGAAGATTCTGAGCTGTCAAGTGCTGGGGAATCAGATATGGTGTGTGGAGGTGCTAAGCGGGTGAAAGGCGTAAAATTTACTAGAGAGCTTTCAGAAGAGGACGACATTTTAGCATATCTCAGACTACTACGTACTGATATAGCAAAGGATTTGAAAGCTGCTTTAGAGCCTATAGATCATAAAATAACCTCACTGCAGGAACAGTTTTCGGAAGTTGCTAAAACAGCTAGTGATGCGATGGATCTGAATGTCCACAATAAATCTTAAATTGACAAGCTACAGTTAACTACACATAGCCTTCAAGAAGAATAAATATCACAAATTGAACATTTGCTTCAGGGGGGTGCATGATGGAGAGAAGGGGGCTACACCCGTAAGTTCATAGTACAACAGATTAGAGATTTGCTAGTGGCGGGGAATGTTGCCCTGAAAGACATTGAACACATTTATAGAGTGCTAGGTCCCAGGACCCAAAATGGCGGCAGTGCTTGAGAGATGATGATAAGATTTGGGAAATACAGTGTTAAAGAGGTGATCCACATAGTGCTATGTAATTTCTGTACTTTACAATATGGAGCTGCAGAAATCCAGGTTTACCAAGATTTAAGCCTAGAAATGTTAAAGTGCAGGCACAACTTCAAACCAATAACTGGAGCCCAGCAACAAGCTGAAGTGCCCTGTAGATGGGGTTTTCCCTTCAAATGAATAGTGCACCACAAAGATAAAGTCTTAGCTGCTTCCACTAATGATGAAGCTAAGGAATGGCTTACAAAGCTCGGTATAGAGATACTTGCAGAGTTAAAGGATTCTAAGGTGGATTTAGACAATGATGGTATCACTAATCAGTGGTCCATTAAGAGGGGGAAGGCTCATTCCCGTAACTTGATTCTAGAGAAGACTACCAAGTACAGAAGGATAAAAGAGGGGGACCTCATAGAAATCAATTAAGAGACAAAGACTGAATCTATATTTGTTCCTACTCTCAATGTTAGGTCCATGGAAAAAATGAAGTAATATAAATGCACATCTCTGTTACCGTGAGGACGTTTCTAAAAATAAGTGGCCTTCATAAGATGGGAAATATTTTTAAGGTGTTTTTGCTGATACAGCTGGCTCCTGTTGACTTACCCTATGGCACTCAGAGGTAGAATGTTTTTCACCCTGGGCATCCCATGGAGTGCCTCCAGTTGGGAGGGTTTTGTTTCTTATTTGGTTACTGATTACCCCCCTTCCCCCTTCTTTTCCCCTACCCTCTCTCTTCTCCCTCCACTTTCTTTTTGCCAAATGGGTCCCTAAAGATGAATTGGCTTTTTTCTAATTTTAAGAGTGATGGCAAATAAACTCAAGATATTAGTTTTAAATGTGAAGGGTCTGGGTACTGTACTTAAATGACCTAGAGTAGCTACAAGAAACGCACCAGAAATCGGCTAATAAAAACATGATCTGAAGGCACTAGCTAGGAGAGCAGTTCAGTTATTTTGGCTCTTCAAAGGCATGGGGTGTCTCAATATTACTGACAAAGAAATGCCCAATTATGATCACAGACACACTGACAGACTGTGAGGGTTGCTATGTTTATGCCAAAGGTATGGTAGAAGGAGACTTTATTACATTGGGCTCTCTCTATTGTATGAATGAAGGCCAAGAACACTTTTAATGAAGGGTGTTGGATAAGTTAGAAACATTTTTAAAAGGCACAGTGATTCTTGGTGGGGATTTCAATGCCATCATGGACCAACATTTAGATAGAAGCAGATCCTCATTGACAAGATCAAAGGGTCCAACAGCTGTTTGTAGGCTAATATCAGAATTCAGCTTAACTGATGTCTGGCATCATAGGTGTCCCCAGATCACAGATTACACCCATTTCTCTCTCAAACATAAATCCTATTCAAGGACTGACTACATTCTCACATCCCAAGATGCTTCGGGCAAGGTGCTGGAGGTGGGAATGTCTGTGATCTCTGTGTCTGACCATGCTGCAGTCACACTATCCTTACAACTAGATTCACCTGTTTGTAATTATTTTCCTGGTGCCTATCACCTAAGCTTTTATTTAGACAATAAATCATAGATACATTACAAGAAGGCATCACCCATTACTTTGCAGAAAACATCTCACCTGGGCACAGCAGTAGTGTGGGACACATTTAAAACTGTTATTCAGGGACAATGCATTATGGAAGCTTCTGTGCTTAAGTAATCAAAATGAGCTGCTAGACAGCTCTTATTGTCTGAAATAGAAGCTTTGGAGAATGCACATAAACAACATGGCAGCTTGAAAATTCTTCAACAGCTACTACACAAATGCAGTGAGTTGGAAACTCTTTATGTCGATCGCGCTAGTGCTGCAATGATTTACACCAACCACATGTACCATGAATTTGGTAATAAAAACTCCAGTATGCTGGCATGAGCTTTGCAGAAGAAAAAGGAATGCAACTGTATAATTTGGATTAAAGACTCTTGAGAAGCCTTTTGTTACTCAACTCAGGCTATTAACAAACAAAACAGTGTTAAAAACATTTAAAAAAACTTTTAAAAGGGGTTAAAAACATTATTAAAAACATATTGAGCAATTCTAACACAGACACAGACCAGGATAGGTCTCAACCTAAAAAGCTTGTTGAAAGAGAAAAGACGACTTTTACGCTCAATTATACAGTTTTAATGGCTCTGGCCCACCATATCTTGCAGAGTATCTGGGCAGCTCGCACTTGAAAACTTTATCGGAAGACCACTTAGATCTGATAGATCGAGATATATCTACTGAAGAGGTATTGACTGCCATTAAGAAACTAAAAAATGACAAAACTCCTGGTTTGGGTGGTTTTGGGGATATGATAAGGTGTTCCAGGACAGTTTAGCACCTATTTTGGCTTCTTTATTTAATGAGATTATGGATGGAGGCTCAATGCCATCTTCATGGAAAACATCAAGACATTACAATCTGCAAACCAGTATTTGTAGAATACTAGATATGTTTGTGAATGGTTGCCCTATTACAGAAGAGCAAATGCGGCTCAAGCTTGGGGAAATAAAGCCTCCTTGGCTCCAAATAGCACACGTTTGATCGTTTGCAAGGTATATTCATCACACAAATGGGCCTCCTCAACAGTTGACGTTTTATTAAGAATTGTGTGCAAGTTCTAGTAATAACCTGAAAGGGATAATTTCTTTCTTATATAAGGATCTTTTGTTAGTTCGCTTTGGGATGACTGGGTTTAATGTTGTTATGGGAAGCTGATATGGGCAAGAAAATATATACAAATAGTTGGAACAGAGAGGAGAAGACCACCTTTTCACACTATTTCAGCATGGGTGAAATAATATTTATTGAAAGTGGTGGTCAGGTGGTTTTGCACTCCTTTGAAACTACATCAAATTAATCCAACTATAGCACCTGATTGCTGGCACAGCTGTCATGAACGGGACACATCCTTCCACATGTGGTGGAGGTGTCTTATTGTGGCAGGGTTCTGGACTAGGATGTTCCAGGAAGTCACAGCCATAGTGGGTCAAATTGTGCCCCCGAACCCAGAGATGGCTTTATTATCTATCAAGCTTCAGGAAATGCAGGGTTTACTACATAAAGACTTAATATTTTCCGTGCTAGTAGCTAGCACATTAGTTATAGCCCAACACTGGCACTCTGCCTTGCTTCTCAAAATAGAACTTTGGTGGCAAAAGGTGTGGGATCTTGTTCTTATGGAGCGCCTAACACACCAAAGCCGTCTGGACAGGGGGCTCCCACTAAAATACTTTTGAGGGCACATGGTGGCCACTTCTACAATTTCTAATAATGATAAGTGTCTGTTTAAACCCTGGGCCGCCTTGGGCTCCTGCTGGGAGGAAGGGCAGGATACAAATTAAATAAATTAATAATAAAAACAACAACAATAACAATAACAATAATGAGGCACAGACAGTATTTTGGACATGTATTATTCAGATGTGACAGTTTTCTGAAGCACTTATTCTATATGGAAGTTACTGGACTCTGATGTTAGGCTGATGGTTTACTGTATTTTCCTAATGTATGGTTACCCAATGTTTGTGGGGGTTTACCCCTATTCTCCCCACCTTTTTTCTTTCCTTCTTTCTTTTATCTTCCTCTCCCCTCCTATTTTAAATATTGGTTACTGTTTCATTCTATTCAGGTTTGTATAAGATGTTAAAATTTAAATAAAAATATATTTTCAAAAAAACCCAGTCTTCATAGCACAAATGGGAATAGTAACATAATGTAACAACTATGTAGTAGAATTGGCAAGGTAATTAGTGGTAACATCCAGACAAGAGTAACAGACTGATAGGCTTTTGCCAACAAAATTTCATGGAAAATTCATTGGATAAAATAGATGGGGGTGAGTGGGAATGTGTCAAATTATGGCAAAAGGTATAGATTTTGAATTTTATTTGGAATATATTCCTGAGTTTTGAAGGGTTGTGTCAGATGCTGTGCTCATGGAGTTCTGCTTATACAGTGGGACCTCCCCTTCTTTCCCCACACCCCCTTAAAACATGCACTAACCCTACACTTTGGTACAGATTTTGAGGTTTGGGAGGACAGTGGAGAGGAAGGGAAATTTTCATTGTGCGAATGAAAGTCTCCTGCACTTGCAGAGTAGCAGTGTTGGATGCAACACCAAGTCTTTTTCTTTTTTAAGACAGTATTCAGAAATTCAGCAGTGAGGGTGCAATTCCATCCTCAGATGTGGGCAAGCTAGTTGACTTCAATGGGACATGTACACCAGTAACAAAACTGTGTTTCCTTTCTTTTTCTCTGAAAAAGCAGTTTGTTTTGTGATTGCTTATTAGGGTGGGTAAATCAGTCTATATCCAGTCTATGCCACTCTCACATGTGTTCACCCATGATCCATTCTGCCCATTTCTACATTAATCCATTTTTACATTAATATGTGGTGTGTGCATTTGTATTTCTCTAAAAAACCATGCATAAAAATAATATTTAAATATGTATTTTGGAACATATTTTCTCTTGCATTTTAAAATGAATTTTGATACTTTTTTTAGATGAGGATTGCTTTGGAACTTTGGAGAAGGGCAAATCCAATCTGAACATTAGTCTGGCAGATGCAGAACACATTAGTTCAAATAAAAATTCACAAATACTGTTGTGGTTTTTTCAAGCTTCCCCAGGACTTAGTTCAATCTTGTACATAAGAACATAAGAAGAGCCTGCTGGATCAGGCCAGTGGCCCATCTAGTCCAGCATCCTGTTCTCACAGTGGCCAACCAGGTGCCTGGGGGAAGCCCGCAAGCAGGACCCGAGTGCAAGAACACTCTCCCCTCCTGAGGCTTCCAGCAGCTGGTTTTCAGAAGCATGCTGCCTCTGACTAGGGTGGCACAGCACAGCCATCATGGCTAGTAGCCATTGATAGCCCTGTCCTCCATGAATTTGTCTAATCTTCTTTTAAAGCCATCCAAGCTGGTGGCCATTACTGCATCTTGTGGGAGCAAATTCCATAGTTTAACTGTGCGCTGAGTAAAGAAGTACTTCCTTTTGTCTGTCCTGAATCTTCCAACATTCAGCTTCTTTGAATGTCCACGAGTTCTAGTATTATGAGAGAGGGAGAAGAACTTTTCTCTATCCACTTTCTCAATGCCATGCATAATTTTATACACTTCTATCATGTCTCCTCTGACCCGCCTTTTCTCTAAACTAAAAAGCCCCAAATGCTGCAACCTTTCCTCGTAAGGGAGTCGCTCCATCCCCTTGATCATTCTGGTTGCCCTCTTCTGAACCTTTTCCAACTCTATAATATCCTTTTTGAGATGAGGCGACCAGAACTGTACACAGTATTCCAAATGCGGCCGCACCATAGATTTATACAACGGCATTATGATATCGGCTGTTTTATTTTCAATACCTTTCCTAATTATCGCTAGCATGGAATTTGCCTTTTTCACAGCTGCCGCACACTGGGTCGACATTTTCATCGTGCTGTCCACTACAACCCCGAGGTCTCTCTCCTGGTCGGTCACCGCCAGTTCAGACCCCATGAGCGTATATGTGAAATTCAGATTTTTTGCTCCAATATGCATAATTTTACACTTGTTTATATTGAATTGCATTTGCCATTTTTCTGCCCATTCACTCAGTTTGGAGAGGTCTTTTTGGAGCTCTTCGCAATCCCTTTTTGTTTTAACAACCCTGAACAATTTAGTGTCATCAGCAAACTTGGCCACTTCACTGATCACTCCTAATTCTAGGTCATTAATGAACAAGTTGAAAAGTACAGGTCCCAATACCGATCCTTGAGGGACTCCACTTTCTACAGCCCTCCATTGGGAGAACTGTCCGTTGATTCCTACTCTCTGCTTTCTGCTTCTTAACCAATTCCTTATCCACAAGAGGACCTCTCCTCTTATTCCATGACTGCTAAGCTTCCTCAGAAGCCTTTTGTGAGGTACCTTGTCAAACGCTTTTTGAAAGTCTAAGTACACTATGTCCACTGGATCACCTCTATCTATATGCTTGTTGACACTCTCAAAGAATTCTAATAGGTTACTGAGACAGGACTTTCCCTTGCAGAAGCCATGCTGGCTCTGCTGCAGCAAGGCTTGTTATTCTATGTGCTTAGTTAATCTAGCTTTAATTATACTTTCTACCAGTTTTCCAGGGACAGAAGTTAAGCTAACTGGCCTGTAATTTCCAGGATCCCCTCTGGATCCCTTTTTGAAGATTGGCGTTACATTTGCCACTTTCCAGTCCTCAGGCACGGAGGAGGACCCGAGGGACAAGTTACATATTTTAGTTAGCAGATCAGCAATTTCACATTTGAGTTCTTTGAGAACTCTTGGGTGGATGCCATCCGGGCCCGGTGATTTGTCAGTTTTTATATTGTCCATTAAGCTTAGAACTTCCTCTCTCGTTACCACTATTTGTCTCAGTTCCTCAGAATCCCTTCCTGCAAATGTTAGTTCAGGTTCAGGGATCTGCCCTGTATCTTCCACTGTGAAGACAGATGCAAAGAATTCATTTAGCTTCTCTGCAATCTCCTTATTGTTCTTTAGTACACCTTTGACTCCCTTATCATCCAAGGGTCCAATCGCCTCCCTAGATGGTCTCCTGCTTTGAATGTATTTATAGAATTTTTTGTTGTTGGTTTTTATGTTCTTAGCAATGTGCTCCTCAAATTCTTATTTAGCATCCCTTATTGTCTTCTTGCATTTCTTTTGCCAGAGTTTGTGTTCTTTTTTATTTTCCATTCGGACAAGACTTCCATTTTTTGAAGGAAGACTTTTTGCCTCTAAGAGCTTCCTTGACTTTGCTCGTTAACCATGCTGGCATCTTCTTGGCCCTGGAGGTACCTTTTCTGATCTGCGGTATGCACTCCAGTTGAGCTTCTAATAGAGTGTTTTTAAACAACTTCCAAGCATTTTCGAGTGATGTGACCCTCTGGACTTTGTTTTTCAGCTTTCTTTTTACCAATCCCCTCAATTTTTGTGAAGTTTCCTCTTTTGAAGTCAAATGTGACCGTGTTGGATTTTCTTGGCAATTGGCCAGTTACATGTATGTTTAATTTAATAGCACTGTGGTCACTGCTCCCAATCGGTTCAACAACACTTACATCTCGCACCAGGTCCCGGTCCCCACTGAGGATTAAGTCCAGGGTTGCCGTCCCTCTGGTCGGTTCCATGACCAACTGGTCTAGGGAATAGACATTTAGAATATCTAGAAACTTTGCTTCTTTGTCATGACTGGAACACATATGCAGCCAGTCTATGTCCGGGTAGTTCAAGTCACCCATTACTACCACATTTCCTAGTTTGGATGCTTCCTCAATTTCATATCTCATCTCAAGGTCTCCCTGAGCATTTTGATCAGGGGGACAATAGATCGTTCCCAGTATTAAGTCCCTCCTGGGGCATGGTATCACCACCCACAACGATTCTGTGGAGGAGTCTGCCTCTTCTGGGGTTTCGAGCTTGCTGGATTCAATGCCTTCTTTCACGTATAGAGCGACTCCGCCACCAATACGTCCTTCCTTGTCCTTCCGATATAGTTTATATCCAGGGATAACCGTATCCCACTGGTTTTCTCCATTCCACCAGGTCTCTGTTATGCTCACTATATGAATGCTCTCCTCTAAGACCAAGCACTCCAGTTCTCCCATCTTGGTTCGCAGGCTCCTAGCATTAGCGTACAGGCACTTGTAAGCAGTGTCTCTCTTCAAGTGTCTTTGGCACTTGTGGTTAGGCCTGTGGTAATTTTGCTCTTCTGAATTTATATCCTGTGCCCCTGCTCTCACAATGCCTACTTCTAGGCCTACCCCTTTTAAAATTTCAACATTTCTTTGGTTTTTATCCCAGGGGGGAGGTTTATTCCGAACCAGACCTTTCTCAGCTCCTGTCAGGTTTCCCCCCTCAGTCAGTTTAAAAGCTGCTCTGCCACCTTTTTAATTTTAAGTGCCAGCAGTCTGGTTCCATTCTGGTTCAAGTGGAGCCTGTCCCTTTTGTACAGGCCCGGCTTGTCCCAAAATGTTCCCCAGTGCCTAACAAATCCAAACCCTTCCACCCGACACCATCGTCTCATCCACGCATTGAGACTGCGAAGCTGGGCCTGTCTGGCTGGTCCTGCGCGTGGAACTGGTAGCATTTCAGAGAAAGCCACCTTGGAGGTCCTGGCTTTCAGCATCCTACCTAGCAACCTAAATTTTGCTTCCAGGACCTCACGGCTGCATTTCCCCATGTCGTTGGTGCCAACGTGCACCACGACCACTGACTCCTTCCAAGCACTGTCTACCAAACTATCTAAACGACGGGCGATATCCGCAACCTTCGCACCAGGCAGGCAAAACACCTTGCGGTCTACACGCCCATCACACACCCCACTGTCTATGTTCCTAATGATCGAATCACACACTACAGGGATCCCTCCAGCCCCTGGAGATATATCCTCGGCACGAGAGGATAGCTGCTCATCCCCCAAGGAATGGGTCCCTTCTAAGGGATCGTTTCCCTCTTCCTCAGCTGGATGCTCTCCTTCCCCGAGACCATCGTTCTCCATGATAGCAGGAGAGCTATCATCGTTGGAGTGGGACACAGCTATAACGTCCCTGAAGGCCTCCTCCACACACCTCTCTGCCTCTCTCAGCTTTTCCAGGTCTGCCACCTTGGCCTCAAGGAAATGAAGTCATTCCCGGAGAGCCAGGAGCTCATTGCACCGAGAGCACGCCCACGACTTCTGTCCAACAGGCAGATAGTCGTACATGCTGCAGGCGGTGCAAAACACTGGAAAGCCCCTACACCCCTGCTGGCTTCTTACCTGCATAGTTTTGTTTAAGGTTTATTACGTCAATGGGTTGGAGACTGCGGTTTAGTTGAGGTCAGGGAACAGACGGGCAGAGTGGGGGGCCCTGGCCTCCTCGCCCTGCTGCTTAACTCGCCTTGACGCTTTGTCAGCTGGGGCCTTGACGCTTCATCAGCTGGGGCTCCCTCTAGCTCGTGGAGCAGGCTCCCTCGCTAGGGTGCTCTGACTTTATATGTGTGGCTGGTTCCTCCCAGCTACTGCTGCCAGCCAATGATGTGTTACTTGAGGCTGATGGCTATCAGCTGGGGCTTAACTCTTTAGTATTCTCTCAGGCTTCCTTCCTGAGCGAGGGGCGGGGCTGTTTAAGCTTTTGGCTGCTTTTAATCTCAGCAAGGGGCTGCGCCTTCCAGGCAAGTCTTTTGTGTTTGTTTTTTTCCCACCTACAACAGCCTGACCTTTCTTTAACCTAGGGAAACAGAGCTTGTGGTTGTGTTTCAGGAAGGCTGAAGCTGCCCTTTTTAGCAAGGACTGAGCTGACTCTCTCCCTGTATGTATCGGTGGAGTTTCCTTTTCCCCCTTCTCTCTGACTGGAATTTAGCCTTGTTTACAGTGTCCCCTGAAGCTTTCCTGCTAGGGTGGTGTTGAAAACTAGCTTTCTATACGCTTCCTTCTCTTAGGATCTGTCTCCTAAGATATAGGTTCTTTCAGGATTTGGCTCCTAGCTCAGGGTGACCTTGGGCTGCCCTTATTAGTTATTGCTCTGAGCTGTTTTACTTCAATTAAATAATGGAATAAATGGGAGCTACTTACCCTCTTTTTGCTCTGCTGCTTAACTCGCCTTGACGCTTTGTCAGCTGGGGCCTTGACGCTTTGTCAGCTGGGGCTCCCTCTAGCTCGTGCAGCAGGCTCCCTCGCTAGGGTGCTCTCAATTTATGATCCCCAGAATGAATGCAGATCACTAATCATGTATGATGGCCTGGCAAGTATTTGGTATCCCCCTCCTCAATTTTTGCAGTCAAGCAGCAAAACTAGAATGTCTATTCACTAACAGGCAAAAAAACTTTGCAGTTTAACAACATACCTACAGGCAACAGATATGTCTATCAAACGTTAAAAAGCAGGGGAAATTGGCAGCTATAGTGAATGCACCAAGGGAGCAGGAGACCTGACCTCCTCTCTGAGATATTGTACTGCCCAACACATTTGTCAAAATGCAAACCTAATTTGGGTTGGTCTTTCACAGTCCAATCCACTTCCTGTGTAGCTTGGAAGAATTTGGTAACATGTGCCTCTGAGCATATGGTGAGAGGTGTGAAAGGAGGAGGAGGGGGAAGAAGGGGATTGGAAGGGGAGGGGGAGGGTTGAAGGAAGGGGGAGGGAAGGTTTGATCATTTGCATGCTTATTGAGTTCAATGGGATATACTCCCATGCAATCATATTTAGGATAGGTAAAACTGACCATGGGGGAGGAAGGGGGAGGGGGAGGAAGGGGAATGAGAGGAGGGGGAGGGGGAGGGAAAGGAGGGGGAAAGGTGGGGAAAGGAATGGGCAAGAGGGAAGAGATAGGAGGGAGGAGGAGGGCAGGTTTGATCATTTGCATGCTTTTTCAGATCAGTGGGATTTACTCATGTGCAATTATGCTTAGGATAGGTGAAACTGACTTGGGGGAGGGGCAGGAAGGGAAGGAAGGGGGATGGGAAGAGATTGGATGGCTGGGCACTGGGCAGAGAGGAAGCCCCTTTCCTTTCCAAAAGGAAAACATTGTGAACAGTATCATTCTTTTTCAGGGTTTCCCCCACTTTTTTATTCTACAGCAGGCACATGTAACCTCCCATCCAAATTTAAACCAAAGCTGTCCCTGGCCACATCTACACCAGACTTTTATTTCACTTTAGACAGTCATGGCTTCTCCCAAAGAATCCTGGGAAGTGTAGTTAGTGAAGGGTGCTGAGAGGTTCTAGGAGATGCCCTGTTCCTTTCACAGAGCTTCAGTCAGAGCAGCTGACTGTTAAACCACTTTGGCCACTGGAGCTCTGTCAAGAGAATAAGAGTCTCCTCTGAGCACCCTTCACAAACTACACTTTGTGGGTGTGGCCCCCTGATTAGCAAGCCCAGCAGCTGTGAGTCAGGCTTTTAGAACACTGACAGTTGGTTCTTAGTGAGCATGCCCGGCCTTACCATTGATTTCAATGCTAAATTTCTTAAATTAATTAAAATCAGCCAGGCATTCTTTTTAACTTTTACCCTGCAGAAGATGAAAGTCAGAGTATGGGGCAAGGTCAGTAAAAGGATTACAAGTACTCTGTGAACATGGGTGATTTTTTTTTTTTATATAGTTTTTATTCAAATTTTTCCAAAAAACAAACAAAACAAAGTAAGAAAAAACATAACAATACTACAACAAAAAATAAAAATAAAATGGTTGACTTCCGATTTGTCACAGATCAGCTATAAGTATATAATATACATCAAACCTGTCCCTTAATATGTACATACAGAATCCCTTTTCTCCATAAGCTGTCTTAATTAATCATCAAATCCCAGTATCATCATTTTATTTTGATCTTTCGACAAAAAGTCTAAGAGAGGCTTCCAATCCTTAAGGAATGTATCTGTCGATTTTTCTCTAAGTAAACACGTCAATTTATCCATTTCTACTAAGTCCATTAATTTCAGTAGCCATTCTTCCATTGTTGGTATTGATTCCATTTTCCACTTTTGTGCATATAATAATCTTGCTGCCGTAATCATATATAATAATATTCTTCCATATTTCTTTTCTATTTGTTTATCCATAAAACCCAGTAAAAAAAATTCTGGTTTTGACTGAATATTTATCTTTAAAATTTTTTGCATCTTCCTACCTATCTGTGCCCAGAATAATTTCGCCTTTTTACATGACCACCACATATGATAAAAAGATCCTTCTTGTTGTTTACATTTCCAACAAACATTAGAGACATTACTATACATTTTTGACAGCTTTTCTGGAGTCATGTACCAACGGTACATCATTTTATAAAAATTTTCTTTAAGATTATAACATAATGTAAATTTCAAGCCTTTTTTCCACATATTTTCCCATTGATCCATTTGTATGTTATGACCAAAATTTTTTGCCCACTTTACCATGCACTCTTTTACTTGTTCTTCCTCCATATCCATTTTCAATAAAAGTTTATACATTTTTGCAATTATGTTTTCATCATTTGTATACAAACCTATTTCAAAATCAGATTTACTTATTTCAAACCCATACATTTTCTTGTCCATTTTATATCTTTCTAACAATTGTAAATAGGCAAACCAATGAAAACTATATCCTTCCTTTATCAATTGTTCTCTCTCTTTCATTGTGTATTCTCCATGTACATTTTCTAATAGTTCTTGATAAGTTAACCATTTCTCTTTTCCAGACATTTCTCTTCTATAAAACGCTTCTTGACTTGAGACACATAATGGTATTTTCGAATAAAACCTTGGTTTGTATCTATTCCATATTTTCAACAGAGAACGTCTTATAAAATGATTGTTAAAGTCTACGTTTACTTTTACTTTGTCATACCATAGATATCCATGCCATCCCCACTTCAGATTGTGGCCCTCCAAATCCAATAGTCTTTTATTCCTCAATAAGATCCATTCCTTTATCCAGACTAAACAGCAGGCAGCAAAATAAAGTCTCAGATTTGGTAATCCCAGTCCTCCTCTTTCTTTAGCGTCTTGAAGTAATTTAAATTTAACTCTTGGTTTTTTTCCTTGCCATACAAATTTAGAAATATCTTTTTGCCATTGTTTAAAAGGTAAATCAGAGGATATTACAGGTATTGTTTGAAACAAAAACATCATTCTCGGTAATACATTCATTTTTATCACAGATATTCTACCCATTAATGACAGTTGTAGTTTATCCCATCTTAGCAAGTCTTTCTTAATCTCTGTCCATAATTTTTCGTAATTATTATGAAACAGCTTTGAATTTTTATTTGTCATGATGATGCCTAGATATTTCAACTTTTTTTCTATTGTAAAATCTGTCTTGTCCATTAACTCTTTCTGTTCCCTTAAAGTTAATTTTTTCACCAACATCTTTGTTTTTTGATTGTTGATCTTAAATCCTGCTAACGGTCCAAATTCTTTTAATTTGTCCATCAATATATGAATTCCTTCCAAAGGGTTTTCTAGTACAATTATCAAATCATCAGCAAATGCTCTCAATTTATATTCTTCTTTTTTTATTTTTAATCCCGAAATCCTTTTATCTTGCCTTATATCTCTAAGCAGCACTTCTAAAACCAGAATAAATAAAAGGGGAGATAATGGACATCCCTGTCTTGTACCCTTTTGTATTTCACATGAATCCGTTAAGTCTCCATTAACAATTATCTGGGCCTTCTGTGATGTATAAATCGATCTGATCCATTTTATAAAGTTGTCTCCAAAATCCATTTGCTCCAAAACCTGGAACATAAATTTCCAATTCAAATTATCAAATGCTTTTTCAGCATCTAAAAAAATCAAAGCTGCTTGTTTATCATTTCGTTGTTCTAAATATTCCAACACATTCAAAACATTCCTGACGTTGTCACGTAATTGTCTTTTAGGTAAAAACCCTGATTGATCTTCCTGAATAAATTGTTGCAATATTATTTTCAATCTTTCAGCCAAAATCATTGTAAAAATTTTATAGTCATTATTCAGTAGAGATATTGGCCGATAATTTTTTGTTTTAGTTAAATCTTGGTCCTCTTTAGGTATTAATGTTATATTAGCATTTTTCCAACTATCCGGTATCTTTCCCTCTTGCAAAATAGAATTCATTGTAGACTGTAAGGGTAGCAAGAGTTCTTCCTCCAAACATTTATAATACATTGCAGATAGCCCATCTGGTCCTGGCGCCTTTCCTAATTTAATTTTATTTATAGCTTCAGATATCTCTCTTGACGTAATAGGGCCATTAATAACTTGTCTCTGAAAATCTGTAATTTTCGGCAAATTCTGTTTAGATAAATACTCTTCTATTTTTTCAGATGGAATTTCTTGACACTTATACAATGTTGAGTAATATTGATGAAAAATCTTTTTGATTTTTACATTATCTGTCAGCGTCTCATCTCCTTCTTGTATCTTTAAAATAATATTTTTTTGACGTTCTTTTCTTAATTTATATGCTAACCATTTCCCAGGTTTATTTGCAAATTCAAAAGTCCTTTGTTTAGCAAAATTTAATTTCCTTTCAATTTCTCTAACTGTCAACATTGATACTTGCTTCTGTAACATTTTAATTTGATTTACAATAGAAACTTTAGCTGGATTCTTTTTCAATTCTTCCTCTTTTTGTTTTATTTCTTCCAAAATTAATTGCATTTTCTGTTGTTTCTTTTTTTTTAATTCAGAATTACATTTAATAAAGTATCCCCTCATAAATGCCTTACTAGTATCCCAAACAATATTTTCACTTGTTCCTTTATATAAATTATATTCAAAGAACTCCTTTAATTTCTTCTTACATTCTTGTACTACTTTATCATTCTGTAATAAAGATTCATTTAGTCTCCATCTAAATCCAAGATTTTTTTTTTTTAAAGTTAATATCACAGGATTGTGGTCCGAAAAAGTTTTTGGTAATATATCCATTTTAAAAATATCCTTCGCTAAAATTTTTGACATCCAAATCATATCAATCCTCGAAAATGTTTTATGTCTTTCTGAAAAATAAGTAAATTCCTTTGCATTATCATTTATATATCTCCAGGTATCCACCAATTCTAAATGTTCCATGAGTTCAAAACAAATCTTCGGTAATTTACCTTGTGTCTCTTTGATATTTTTTTCAGAAAGCCTATCAATTTTTGGTGAGATTACCCCATTCCAGTCACCCATGACACACCAATGCTCATATGAAAACTCTGACAATTTTTCCATAAGTCCTGTATAAAACCTTGTTTTATCTTCATTGGGGGCATAAATACCCACTATCAAAATGTTTGTACCTTGTAAAGTAATTTCAACCCCCACAAATCTACCACTATCGTCCAATAATACCAATTTAGGAAGCAATTGTGGGTTAATATAGAGAACAACTCCATTTTTTTTTTTTGGTCCAGCTGAAATAAATTCTTCACCCAAATTTTTACAAATCAAATATTTGGAATCTTTCTTCTGAATATGAGTTTCTTGTAAACAAATTATATCCAATTTTAATTTTTTCAAATAATGAAACACTTTCTTTCTCTTCTGCGCCGTGTTGGCTCCATTTATATTCCAAGTTAGGTATTTGTAATCCATCATTAAGCGTGTATTTTAAAATTTGCCTGATGCTCCTTTTGATCCATCATCTTCCTTCCCCTCCTCTGCATATCCTTGTTGACTTTGTTTCCCAGGAACTATATCCATATCTTTGAGTTTATCTTCTTCCATATCTTTTGAAGCTTTTCTCAAGAAGTCCCTTGCTTTTTGAACAGTATTCAGTCTGTATTTCTGTTGTCTGAATGTAAAAGTCACTCCTTCTGGAACGTCCCACCTAAATTGAATTTTGCATTGCTTAAGTTTTTCTGTAAGGAAAGCATATTCTTTTCTCTTACGTAAAAGTCTAATAGGAATTTCCTTCATCACCAGTATTTCCTTACCATCAATTTTAAAGGTATATTTAAAGTGTTGCTGTAAAACCATATCTCTGGTCGTCTTCTTTACGAAATGAACAAGCACATCTCTTGGAATTTTTTTCATTGTTGCATATCTGGAGTTAATTCTATAAACTTTGTCTATTTCAAATTCCATCCTATCTTCATTCAAGTCCAGAAATTTTACTAAAGCATTAACAATTTTATCTCTAATGTCTTCACCTGTTTCCTCAGGGATTGCACGGAATCTCAAACAATGCTCTTTATTTCTCATTTCAGTCACAGCTAAATAGTCCAAATTTTTTTCTAGTTCCAGATTTAGTATATCTGTTCTATTCTCCAAGGTTTGTACCTTTTCTTTAGTATTTTTTGCATCTTCCTTTATTTGCCCAATTGTCCCTTTAATCTCATCCACTTGTGTTTTAATATAGTCTTTTATATCTGTCAATTCAGTTTTCATTTCCTGTTTCATTTCCTGTTTTATAGCATTAATCCCTTCCATTATTTTTTGAAACATTTCTGGGGGTATATCCTCTTCCTGTGTATCAATAGAACCTCTTCGCCCCTGGGCCTTGGTTGTTTTTTTAGTTGTCATTTTCAAAAAGAGGCCTTTAATTTCTAATATTAATCACTGTTTCAGAACCTAAGGGCAGTCTATTTCTTTTCTTTTTTTCCCTCCACCAAAAAGAAGAGTTAATATTCCAGGCCTATTATTGAAATCCAGCCAGCACAACACAGTCCTTATCTGCTTCCAAGAATGCAAAACAATTCTGGTTGCCAAGACTAAACAATTAGTAGCATATACGAGCAGCGGATTCATCCAACAAGAAATAGTCCAAAGAGAAAAATAGTCCAAAATATAATAATTACCTCTCATCCGTTTTTAAACTTTAAAAGTCCAAATTCAAGCCAGCTTTTTGTCGTAAAAAAAGTATATAAGTTGTTTATATTTTCTTTCTTCCTTAATTATATTTAAAAGAGAAAAAGTATGACTCACCCAGGTTTCTCAATTGCTGATTCATAAACAAATCCCTTTTATTGCAGTAATTTAAGCCGAATGATAAGGTTTAGGCAGAAGTGGGCTCGCTGGTTAAGAACGTTTTTTTTTGAGAGAAGAAAAAACGCTTCGCTTTATTCCAGTTCAGCTTGCGTGGAATTCCTGACTCCGTCTTCAGCCGATCGGCTTGCCTTCTTATCTCAGGAATTTCCTGATCAATTCCAGCCGCCGACAGCTCAACGAAGTCTTGTGGAAGATCTGATCGGTTCTCCTATACCTTGGAGAACATTTAAGCCAGTCCAAGATTCCTCTTGGCTGGCTTTTAACCTGAAAAAAGCTTCCTCTGAGGCAGAGCTCCCTCAGAGACAACCACCAGCCAGCACCACTTCCCGGAAGTCCCGAACATGGGTGATTTTTAATTAATTTCAACAAATTATGAGAACTCTGACAGAAAAAAGTCCAAAAGTGGTCTGGTTTTCTCTCTTTTTTTACACTTTGAACTCTCTCTGACTGTTTTGTGTATCGCCATGAAAATTTAGAGGGTTGTCAAGCACACATTTCTGAGTTCAGGACTATAAGTTTTGTAAGATTTTGTTTTTAAATGAGCTTATGGGAAGCATCAGAATGGCATGGGGGTATTTTCAATCTAACATTGTGGAATGCAAAAAATCCATGCTGACTATACTATACAGCCACTGTCGTGGCTGTATAATCAAGATGCCTGATGGGCCAGCAGATGTGAGTGGTGGTCTGATGTTAGCTTGGCTGATCACAAGTGGTATGGAACTAGGTTAGTTAATTGCCCAATCCAAAGGCCATGTTAACAACTGTCCAGCCACAACTAACCAAGAAGCTACATAAGGCAACTGAAACCAGTTATATATCTATAATCCTCATGGAGGCTCAATGAAAATGTTTGAAGATCTCCATCCAAAGATTTGTAGAAAAAAATATTTGTGAGCAGCAACTTCCCTATTGGAATTTATTCCATTGCTTTCCAATTACTGCACATGCTAAATTCACTAGTGAAGCACAGAGTTATTACTGAGCATATCAGTGGTGTGTGGGCTGCCTTCAAGTCTATCCCGACTTATGGTGCAGAGATGCTTTCTAACCCATCTTTGCCTGAAGGTAAGCAGGGAAAAGAAATGGGAAATCTAAAGGCAGATACTTGATAATAGAATCTGACTAATTGTTTCTTTCTAGTTGTAGGGAATGTTATGTTAGGTGTTTTGATTGGACAAGAGAGGGAGCACTTTTCACAATGTGCAGAACTGAATGAAGGTGACTTCTTTTCCAAATTAGAAGGCTGATGTTCCCTTAAATAAATACTTTAAATAAATAAATAAATTAAATAGCATTACAAGCAGCTAAACTGCATGCTCTTGAGTTCAGCTGCTGATTGTAGTTATGAAATCTAGTCCTGACTCCCCATAAAACTACTCTCTCATCTTTAGGGCAGAGACCCACTACATACATTATATATCTGCTACTGAAAATGTCATCCACAGATTGAATTCTCCTCCTCTCTTAATGTGTAGGATCATTTATCTCATATCCTAACATGAACTTGTGGGTTTTTCCATCCTTCCACATCATTGGCTGCTGCTGGGGCGGGCAAGGAATGAATCACATTATATCAGGAAAAGGGGAAGATGACCCTGCACACTGAGGAGTTGCCACAGAGATGCCTTATGCTGAGAATAACAGGATGGGACTTTTTTTTCCCTTCCTAATTTTTCAAAAATGCACAACTTAGTAAGCTAAGGCTGCAGAGCATCTTTGGAATGCCTCTTTACCTGAGGACATAGTCACTCCAAAGCTGGGAAAGTGCTCCATGAAATTGTCTATAAGATTTCACCTTCATGTCATCTACTTTTTTGAGAAAATGTTCAGTATCATTGAAAGAGCACTTTTGATGCTAAGATCAAAATATTTTCAAATTTAAGCCAATCCTAATGAAAATATATTCCCGTGTCACACAGTGCCAGCTATTTCACAATTATCTATGAAATATTTCTACAGATAAATGCCCTCATTGTTCTGTTGTTCAGCAATTCTTCTGGAGTTATAGCTGTTAAGGACTGTCATATTTGTATGCTTGTTTCTTGTGATTGTCACAACTAATTATGGACAAATTAGATTATTTTTGGTCTGTTTCAGTTTTGCATATTGTCGTTTCTATGTTTGTTCTATCCCATTTCTTTAAAATTGACCAAAAAAAAAATCCACACAAAATTCATATTTAAATAATACAGTATTATGTGCTTATCCAATGGCTGTCTTTTAATGCATTTTTCAGGTAGTAGTCAGTGAAGGCAGCCATCTTACTACGAAGTTTCTGCATTGCAAAATTCAGAGAAGTATGACAGCCAAAGGATGATTGTGTTCTGATCCACACATCAATTCAACAGCTGTGGATCATATCAGTTCACTTTGGAATACACACATTAAATATGTCAAACATCCCTAATCACAACTATCACTTAATGAGTTAACAGGCTTTTTTGTTTTAGAACCAGCATGTCACCATGAACATTGGCGTTGTTTGCCCCAGCCCTTAAATGTTTTCCCCAAAATGCAAATGGTAGTCTCCACAACATTGATTTTCAAAAGATGGATCACGTAACCCAACTTTGGCTGATTTGGTACATCTCCATCGCTACCACCATTTTCCTTTGTTGTGTATTAATTTTATTTTTATTTAAAGGGGAGAAGAAAGGATGAGAAAAGTAGGTAAAATGAAAAGGGGAACAATGGAGTTGGATAGTGTTGGAGAGGGTGCGATGAAATTGGTACATTTCATCACATCTGGAGGTCTTACAATAAAATCTGGAAGGTTTTTTTGGAGAATGTAGAAAGATTTTGGGACAGACTATACAACATAGACTTCATTTGGCTCTGATATTGATTTCTGAAAGTGATAATGAAGATTTGCTTTATAAAGTAATGTTAATGTTTATTGTGGTGGCCACTAGAGAACTAATGGTAAGCAGTGCAAAATTACATGGACTTTTTTGTTGACCAGGTAGAATGGAAGTGTTTGGCAAATTGCAGTATCAAAGAAATACATATCAGTTTAGAGGTGTGAAAGGGCTTGAGATGGAAGAATCTGTCAGTTTTGGTTATCTCACTTTCTCATTTTCCCAATGTTAAATTCAGTTTTCCCGGTTTCTTCAGCAATTTGCAATTTTTTTAAAAAAATAATCATCATGAAAATTCTTCAGCATTTTAATATGAATTTATTTATTTATTTATTTTATTAAATTTATTAGTCACCCATCTGGCTGGCAATCCAGCCACTCTGGGCGACATACAAAATTAAAACACATAGTTACATTAAAATATTAAAATCTCAACCAATAATAACCAAACCTAACCCTTTCCCAAGGACACTGAGGTAACAGGCCTGTTATGTGTTCCACAGAAATGGGGAAGAGCAGTTGTGAACTCACTAATGGAAGGGGATCACTCCCTAGTAGAGACCCACAGCTGGAACAGACAACACTCCAAAAGGTAATAAGAAGCCTATCCCTTTATTAAATGCATGGGAAAAGGTTGCATTGTGGTTTCTTTCTGAAGGGCCAGCGGCAAAGACAGAACTGCAGTCCAAGGAGGATTACTGGACACTTCCTCATAGGTTGCCTGCTGCCCCCCTCCCTGAGAGTGTTTGTCAAAATGGTAGAGAGAGCTAGACTTATTAAGATTTGGGATACAGCCCAAGAGAGAAATGACTGCAGGCCTAACTCTGTCCTATATCAGCACATAAGCGACTACTGTGGCATGGAAGTAGTTGTGGAGACAGGACCAAGGTTACAGACCAAAATGGCCCTAGGGAATGTAAGGGGGGGGGTTCAGACTGCTGGATTATCTATTTGTCCGGCATCAATTTGCAGCCAGTCTTGCTGAACTATCATGAGCAGATGATCACATATGAGAATGGCAAGGGCATTCCTAAAGCTGTAGGAGCAAAAAGAGCCTTCTGAAGCCCAATGGGAAAACTGAGATCCTAGTCTAGGAAGAGGTAAGGATTAATTTCAGTTGCAAACTGAATAGTATAGATTTACTTTTGCATCTGTTTTAAAGAGCAAGTATTATCTACCTGTGTTGAAGAAGAAGGCATCTAAATCAGGAATGAGGAACCGTTGGCCCTCTAGGCCTCCCTGTTGGGCACGAGGCCATTTTTGGGAGGCATCACCCACCTACCCTGCATGTAACGTAAATGTCAGGTGTAAGGGAAGGGCTTCAAAGAGTCAACTGGGAGCTTAAAGTGAGCTCTCAATTGTTAAAGGAAACAGCTTCTCCCTCCCAGAACTGAGCAGCATGGGGCTGTTTGAAAACGCTGTCTCAAATAGCCCTGCACTGCTCTTTAAATCTCTGATTTTGGAGGCTTAAAGAGCAGCATGGGGATGTTTAGAAAGCACTGTTTGAAAGCCCTACACTGGTCTTTCAAGTCCCCCAAATCAGGGCTTCAAAGTGCACCATCACTTGACATCACTATGATATCAGGTGACTGACAGGTGGGTGGCTCTGCTCACCTGTCAAATGTGGCTTGTCAGGGGGCGGGGAGAAATGGTTCCCCACCCTTGATCTAAATCCTAAAATGGATGCACATGTGCTTGGGAAAATAAGGGATGGATGTGTTTTTTGGTCCTGACTGTGGCAACCAAAGCATCAGCTGAATCAACTAGTGAAGTCAACCTGTAGACATAACCAAAAGGAAGAAAATTGCCAGCAGGCAAGTCAAAGTGATTCACCAAGAAATTGGTTAGCTGTGTCCACCTTATACAACACCCTTGGTGCAACTGGTGGGGGTGGAGCACAAGCAAAGTCCTCGATGGGATAACAGAGTTAAAAAGCAGAGGAAATCACATATAACAAAGAAAGACCCCAAGAAGCCCTGATGAGCCAAGGCATGGGGTAGCAATCCCAGCTCCCAGGACTGCCAACACAAAAGTAAGATCTTTGGGCTGATGAGCCCTTTGCTTGGGATCAATTCAAATGAGCCAGCTCTTCCATGCACAGCAGAAGCTCTGCGGCCTAGCCAGATCCCACATACTGTAACCCTAAACTAGCCCCTACACAGTGATGGAGCCTTCACAGAAGTTTGTTTTCTCAATGAGAGCGTTGATGAGGACAGGCCGTCCTTTCCCACATTCAGACTGTGCTGTCCTGATAATATCATCCATTTGATCCTCATTCTGGTGGGTGAGCAAGAAGCCTTTTCCTCCCAAGCCTTCTGCCACAATATGGTAATCCAGATAATCCAGGCCACAAGCTACATTGCTACCGAGCATGGGAACTTGCTCTCGGGAAATCTGGCTCCAGCAGGCATCATTACCTACCAGAGCGATGACGGGTGTCTTGTGTCCAAAAGGAGTCAAATTCCATGATGCTGAACCCAAGAGAGCCATCTCCATATAGGATCCAGACCTCCGAGTCTGGCCTGCAGAGCTTGGCTCCCAAAGCAAAGCCTCCACCAATCCCTAAGGTCCCAAAGGCTCCTGGATCCAGCCAGGACAGAGGTCCCCTGGGCTTTACTATGTAGGCAGCACTTGCAACAAAGTCACCTCCGTCGGCAACCAGCAGGCTGTCTTCAGGAAGCAAGAAATCCACATGGTGCAGCAGCTTCAGGGGGTTGAGATGCTGCTCTGTCCGTTTTTCTGCCTTCTCTCTGTTTGCTTTCTCCTTCATGTAATCGGTCTCCTTCTCCCAATAAACTAATTTTGTATGCAGCTTTGACTATTGTACATATTGTTGCAAGCCATTTCTCCTAATATAATGTATTTTGTATGCTACTTTCACTAATATTCATTTTATACACATTTCCCCCTAATATATGCATTTTTGTAAACATTGGTTGGAGAACCACATTACAAAATCCAGGAAAGTGCAAATTTTAAAGGTTGGCTATGTTTAGCTTTTCATATTGTTTCAGAAAGTGTGAATTTACTTACTGTTACTTTATTTCTTTATTTGCTTATAGCCATAGGCCGTTGCATCATATAAATAACAGAATAAAAACAATCAAACATGTTTTGGCTCAAAATCAAAAATTTGATAAATTTGGTTTTTTTAATGAGAACTGAATCAAATATCTCCCCTATCCCTAGAAAGGACTGGACGATGACTCTGAAGAACAATGGCACTGTTTTATACTGAGGACAACCTTTTCCTCACCACCCAAAATGTGTATCAGCTAAGACATTGGTCTTCAACTGGTAAGCCAGGATCCAGTAGTGGATCACAGCCTGAACTAAGGTGGGTAGATAGGTCACAGTATCAATACTGCCACTGTACAAATATGGGGTATAAAATTAAAATGTGGGTCCCTGAATGCATGTTTGAGCTAAAATTGGATCCCTGGTCTGAAATGATTGAGGACTATTAGGCTAAGATGTGTGTTCCAATTTTTTTACAATGCTCTTTTCCCCCATTGAATTTAAGAAAAATAAAACAATGTTTTAAACACTCTTAAAAGTGGTTCCCATAGAGTTACAGATTGCTCACATTTTTAACTTTTGGAACAGAACTTTGAAAATGCTGCACTGTTAATAGTGTCGGGACATTGTACTATGTGAACTTCCACTACCTCCTGTTTCGAGAGCTCCGCATGGCTGCTGTCACTTTCTACTTCCAACCCCTAAAACCACTTCCCTTGACTTGCAGCTACTTCTTATCTCTTTTCACCAGCCACATGGTCCAAATAAAAGCTTCCCTCCTGCAGATTGCTTAAACCCACAGGAAATGTGCCTTTCTTCATAAGAGCAAGGATAGGAGGGGGCTTGGAAAGGCAAGCAGGCAGGCAAAAATAGGATGTAAAAGAGTACTCTGTTGAATCAAGTGCAGAGATGCCACCATGGAAGCAGGTGCTTTTTCATTTCTGTGTATTATCTGTGGGTCACATGCCTCATACAGTTATAGCCTTATTTTAAACAAATAATAAATATGCCACTCTCTCTAAAGAGGCCATGCCAGTATTTCAGTGAGAGATATGATTTCCTGCAGTCCCCCCCAAGCTGCTTTCTTATCACCATCTATCACATCAAATGTAATGCCTTCCATCACTGCAAACATAATCAGACATCCTGATCCCTCTCTTCTACCATGAGCAAAAGGAGGTCTTATTTGTGCTATTTATTTCCATCAGAAAGTGGTGGAGTATGAGAGAAGAAACAAGATACAAAAGAAAATTTCCCCAAATGGCATTTGAGGTACTGGCTCGCATGTTACATCATCCACAACTAGGGATGGAGAAGAAATTCAATTCAGTTTGCATTTAAAGGCAAATCTACACAATTCACACTTTCCGAATCAATATGCAAACTGAAACACAGCCATCCTTCAACATTTGCACTTCTCTGAAATTTGCAATATATTTCTCCGACTAAGCAATGTGTAAAAAAAAATGCTTATACTGGGTTAAATTCACATATTAGCGCAAATAACTCACAAAAATGCATGATATTAGGGGAGTTTTTTGCAAAAATATGCAAAATTGCATACAAAATGCTTATTAGGATAAATTTGCACTAAAATACAAAATGCTTATTAGGATAAATTTGCACTAAAATACTGATGAATTGTCATGAGGTCTTTTTTAAAAACAACAACACACTGATGTAGAATGTGTAGAACTGAACTTAAGGTCTGAAGAATGAGAAACTGATAGAAACCAAAAGTGGCAGATTTGCCCATCCCTGTCTGCTGGTGGAACAGATGCGGCATGACTTCCCACCACATGAGGGCACTGGATATAATGAAGTAAAGTACATTTCATGTGATAGGAAAGTGGGAAAGAGAGGTTTTTACAGTGGCAAAATAGTAAAAAATGGAAAGGATTAAATACTCACTTCTGTGCAACTTTTCACCTTCCTGTTTTGCTTTCAGAAGAAGGTCCCATGCATTACTGTCATAGGTATCTCAGCCTATAAATGCAGCATTAAATTTTTTTGATTGGGGAGCAGGTGTTAAAGCATTCCCAGGTTCAGCCCCTGGTATCCCTATCTAAAAGCAGGTGATGTGAAAGACCCCAGAGAGCCATGTGAATCCGTCAGAGGGAAGACAATAATTCTGGCTAGATAAGCTAGACAAATAGGCTGACCTAGTAAAGGCAGCTTGCTATATTGCTGTTCAAGTCAATAGGACAAGGAGGTTGTGAGATGTTTGTGTGTGTGTGTAGAAACAGGCACTGTTTCAACATAAATCTGCTCTACAACATGAAATAGTGCAATATAATTTCCCAGGTACATTTCTGGCATCATGATAATGATGAATAAACCAGCCATAAGCCTGGGACAGTCATTAAGTAACAGTGGACTATGTGTAAAACCCAGAGTTTCACAGCATTTCAAAAACTTTGAAAAATAATAACCCACCAATGTGTAAATATGTTGTTTCAAGTCAACATTTTTTAAGCTTGGAAATTGCTTCACTAAATGCTTGCACTTATTTGCAGGAAGTAACAGGCATTTTGGTATTAGAGTAATGTCTTCTAAAATCATTAATAGTGTGACATTGCAAATAATTATGATTATTAATATTTATTTATAAAATATTTATATACTGATAATAAAAATCAAGCCTTTTGCAACAATCATACATACACACAATAAACCATCTAAAAATTTTAAATCAATGACTGACTGTTACTGAAGGATATATTCTTAATTGCCTGAATAAGATTGGTGGCATAGAAATGTTTTCAGCAGACATTTAATGGTTTAAATAGAAGGCACCTGTGGGCAGAGGCAGGGGTTTTAAAATTTTTGTATGATGGCTTATTTAGTGAAGGGCAAGGCATACACTATTTATTACATTTAAATTTCCTTTAGGGAGCTTAAGGTAGCATACAATGTGTGAGTGGGAGGGGCATCTTCCCTCCAGGTCCTGGCCAGACTAATAGGCCTGCTCAGTGTCAGCCTTCAGTAAGGTTGTGCATCATGTGCTTTTTATGCCCTGCTCTGAAACTGATAGACAATGGTGATGATGAATGCAAAGACAACAAAGAATATATATGAAAAATTCAACTCAGTACTAGAAATCAGAGTAATCTAATCAAATTGGACAGGATCAGCAGAATGCAGTACCTTTTACATAAGGAACTTCAGAAGCTGCTTTATTCTGTGTCAGTCCATTAGTCCATCCATCTTGATATTTCCTTCTCTGGGATGGGGAACTGGATCCAGCTGACAGATTACAGCCTGAATTTCTCCCCCCCCCATGGACCACTGTCTATGCCAATCAGCTGACTGGTGCTGACAGTGACAGCCTTTCAAGGCGTGTTGTTTGGAGTTGTCAGTGAGCCCTGTTTTCTTCATTTGTGCGTCTGGTTTGGATTCAAACTGCGTCTTCAAATGGACATTTTCCCTCTGACTGTTTTGCCAATGTGCTAAGGAGAATGTACATTTTCAGGCATGGTTTGAATCTAATATGTGACTGCAAATGGACAGGTTCAAAGGGGCTTGCTATCAGCACTGTCAGTGAGTCCTGCTTCACAAGGAATAATTGGGAGCGTACTTTACGCTCCTGAGAGTTCCTTTGTAGCTGCATCTTTATCTGCCCTGTACCCAGGTGTGTTTTCCTGGCAAAATGCCTTGGGATGCCATCCCGTTACTTTTTCTACAGGCAGCCTCATCCTGGCCCCCTCCAATCTGCCACCCTTCCCACTACCATGGCGAAGGAGGAGGCAGGAGAGGAGGTGGCTCCTTTGCATCAGTCTCTCCGAGCAGGGCCAGACCATGGAGGAAGAACAGGAAGAGAAGGCACCACACCATGGGGCAAGAGGCAGGCTGTAAGTTGGGATAGGCAAAAAACCTGCTTAATTATGACTGCAGGGGTTTGGAATTAAGCAGATATTTGCCCACTCCAGTCTACAGCCTGTCTCTTGCTCCACAGAGTGGCACCTCCTCTTCTGCTTCTCTTTCTCTTCTATGGACTAGTGTTGCTAGGGAGGTGGTTGCCATGGCCTCTGCACTGTTGTTCTACCTGGAGTAGCCCCCCTCTCCTTATTCTCCATGGTAGCTGGGGTGGTGGCAGATTGATGGTGCCAGTGAATCCATGGTGGGGGGACTGAGAGGGGTGTGGCTGCTTGAGGGATATGGCATGAAGGGACCCTGCACTTCTAAATTTGCCACTACTCCACTGCCTGTAACTGATGTCATATATGTTAAATGTGGAACAGATGGATGTGGTTTTGGGGAAATGGCCTTGTGGGCCAAATTGCAAAGCCTGCTGGGCCCAAATAGGCCCACAGGCTTGGAGGTCTCTGACTGGCAGCAACTCTCCAAGTTTCAGATGGATATCTTCACCAGTCCTAGCTGGAGATGACTGCTGGAACCTTTTGCATGCAAAACATGTGCTCTACCACTGAGCTATAGCCCTTTCTCCCACAACATATTACAATAAGATATGTTTATGACTCTCATGTGCATCACCTTCAATCCCTGCTTCTAAGCTTTCTAGAGGCATCCTACTTGCCACTGTTGGAGAAAAATGCTGGATTTCACCATCTTTTGTCTGATTCAAAACCAATTCATATGATATTCACAACTGTATTTCACAAATTCATATTTTTCTAGCTTTGACCTCTATTCAAAAGGGAACAATGTACATTTCATGGATGTCTTCCAACAACTAATTTCTTAATGCTTTCAAATACCTGCATAACTCTGGGAGAACATACACACTAGATGTGAAATTAATATAAATCCTTCATGCAAATGGTATGTTCTCACAGATTTTCTTCTGGCTACATTCCAAAGAAGGAAACATTTTAATTATGTGTTAGTGCTCTGAGGGCCATTAAATAGCTTAAGGTTCAGCTTTCTGAGGAACTGGCACCGAAGTCTATTAAGGATTACGTGTATCACCAACTGTACATGAGTCAATTAATAATGTGAAATTTTCAACCAGAGGAGGGCAGGATGAGTTCTGATGACAGTTTGTTAATTGATTCCTATAGATGTAATGTGGGGCATAATGACACTACAGTATAATTTTAGTGAGTGGGATGTGCAGAAGACTGGGTGAATAATATTTCTCATAAAGTTCATGCTATAAATCCAGGTTCTGCATGGTGATTTTCATTTAAAGTGCACCCTCTTATTTTCTTATATTGAATATATTAATTAAAATTGATCCAACTTGGTTATAATTATGTAAATAGTTTGTTCATAAAAGATCCAGGTGACATAGCACAGCATCACATCCTATGCACAGTGGTCTTCTGGATGTTCTTCAACCCATTCTCTGCCAATCAATTATGATGCCCTACCAAATTCACTAATGATGCAATCTTAGACATGTCTACTCAAAAGTAAGTCCTATGAGTCCAACAAACTTTATTCCACTTATGTGAATATAGGATTGCAGCCAATATATTCTAAATTGGGGTAGCCAGTATGATGCCCTGCAGATATTATGGACAACTTCCATCCCTCACTGCCAGTTATGTTAGCTGGGGCTGATGAGAGTTGGAATCCACAACTTCCAGAGGACACCATGGTGGCTATCTCTGTACTAAATTGTTTCCACTGACACTACCAAGAGGCAACACCAGCAAATACTTTTCCTTATTTCCCCAGGCCTTTTAATCTGATTTAACTTTAAGCTGTTTTTCTCTCTGCACTTTGTGTTTTAAGTGGTATATTTATATTTTATTGGTTTATTTTGTAATGTAGATTTTTAAAAAACATATTTCTGAAGTATCCTGGGACCTTGGTGATAGGTGGTCTATAAACCCTATAAAAATAAACAGCTAGATAAGTAAATATCACATTGTGCATCTCCTGCCATTTTCCAGTTCTCGTTTGGTTTGGACTGGATTGTATATTATTCAAAACCTGAACTGCAGTAAGGACTGTCCCTGTTCCCAAGGTATATACTAAACATTTTTTGTGGATTTGAAAAACTTAATGGGATTTTTTCTTAAAATGCTGCATACTCATGTCGATTAGAGACCATACACTGGTTTATCAATAAAAAGACTTATGAAAAAAAAATGAAAAGTTTAAAAGGGACATAAATTCTTTTACTTCAGGATATGAGAGAACCTCATGCAGGTTAAGAAGACTCAGAGAGGACGTTATTCTCAAACAGTTTTCTGCAGGATATTATTCTTTGAAGTAGCTAGCACTGGATACTGTCAGATATAGGATATTGGGCTAGATAAGAGGCTGGTTTGATTAAGCATGGCAATTCATCTGGACTTAGCTCAATCAGCTCTGCTGGTTTCAGGGACAAAGAGCAGTCCAAGTGAATCTGATATTTTTGTGCTAGAATGTAAGAGGTCTGAATTTCCCTCCCTGGCTCTTTTTAACTGACAAGAGGCATGACCTTGAGCAAACTAATTGCTCTCACTGTGCATTAGTTTCCTTATCTCAGTCATCCACCACCTGTTGCCCTCCAGATGTTTTGGACTACAGCTCCCATCAGCCCCAGCCAGCATAGCCATTCTGCCTGGGTCTGATGACAGTTGAAGTCCAAAAAATCTGGCAGGCACCAGTATGGTGGAGGGCAGCTGCTTTATCCCCAAGGAACCAGTGACATCCAAAAAAATGTATGTCTAGTTTTTCATTTTTTAAAATTAAAATTAAACTTCCATCATCCCTCACTGTCCTAACTTTTGACCTGGCAACAGAGGTTTACATACAACAATATGAAATGCTTAGAAATGACTCAGCATGTAATAAAAGAAACCACAAACACTAGCTATGTAATTAATCCAAAAAGCCGGCTATAAAAGTCTGCTTAAAAATGGGCAAGAAAGCTGACCTGATGAGACCTCTTCACCAATACATTCATTCAGCAGAGAATGTGCTACTATAGAAAGATTTATGTTTGGCCTCACTTGGTCAGTGAGGGCACTGAGAGCAAGGCCATCCCTGAAGACCTTAACACATATGAAGGAACAAATGGGAGAAATCTTCCTTTGGGCACCCTCAGTCCAGGCTATTTAGGATTTTGAAGGGCAACAGCTTCCATGTGAATTTCCCCTGCAAACTAACTGTGAGCCCATGCAACTCTATGCCAACCAATGTTCTGTGCTCTCTCTGGGACAGTTCTTACTAAGATTATGGCCACCACATTCTGTACCTGCTTGAGTTTTTATTTATTTATTTATTTAAAATATTTCTATCTCACCCTTCTACCCTATAATAGGGCACTCAGGGCGGCTTACAAAAATAAAATCAAATGTGAACATAATAAAATTGTAAACAATAAAATCACAAAAACATTAAAATAAATTAAAATACATAAAATACAATATATATATAGTTTGTGAATAATCTCCAAAGGCAGCTTCATGTAAAGTGCATTACAGAGTCTAACCTGTGGCCCTCCAGATGTTGTCAAACTTTAAATCCCATCAGCCCTAGCTAACATGTCAATTGTCAGGGATGATGGGAGTTGAGGCCCAATGACATAGAGAATCATAGAATCATAGAGTTGGAAGGGGCCTTGTAGGCCATCGAGTCCAACCCCCTGCTCACAGCAGGAAATCCACAGCTAGAGCACCACCTCCTTAGGCAGTCGGTTCCATTGCTGAACCGCCCTTACTGTCAAGAAGTTCCTTCTAATTTCCAATCTGAATCTACGCTCCTGCAACTTAAAACCATTAGACCTAGTCCTACCCTCTGGGGCAGCAGAGAACAAATCTGTACCCTCCTCTATGTGACAGCCCTTCAGGTACTTAAAGAGTGCAATCATATCACCCCTCAGCCTTCTCTTCACCAGACTGAACATGCCAAGTTCCTTCAACCTTTCCTCATAAGACTTGTTCTCCATACCGGCTATCATCCTCGTCGCCCTCTTCTGAACCCGCTCTAACTTGTCTATATCTTTCTTAAAATGAGGCACCCAGAACTGAACGCAGTATTCCAGATGAGGCCTGACCAATGCAGAATATAGTGGGACTATTACTTCCCTCGACCTGGAAACTATAGCTCTGTTTATGCATCCCAAAACCGCGTTTGCCTTTTTTGCCGCAGCATCACACTGCTGGGTCATGTTCAACTTGCGATCCACTACAATTCCAAGGTCCTTCTCACACGCACTACTGCTAAGCCGGGTATTTCCCATCCTGTACCCGTGCATTTTGTTTTTGTGGCCTAAATGCAGAATCTTGCATTTGTCTTTATTGAATTTCATTTTATTAATTTCAGCCCAATTTTCTAGTCTATCCAGGTCCCTTTGGATTTTATTCCTGTCATCCATTGTGTTAGCTATCCCTCCCAGTTTCGTATCATCCGCAAACTTCATAAGGCTGATGGGGTCATCATCTAAGTAATTGATAAAAATGTTGAAGAGTATGGGCCCCAGGACAGAACCCTGTGGCACTCCACTCGAGACCTCCTTTCAGTCCAAAGCAGAGCCACCGACGACCACTCTTTGAGTATGGTTTTCCAACCAGTTGTGAATCCACCTGACAGTATTTCCATATAGTCCGCATTTGACTAGTTTGCTAATCAAAAGGTTGTGGGGGACTTTGTCAAACACCTTGCTGAAATCTAGATAGATGACATCTACAGCATTTCTACCATCTACTAGGCTAGTGACCCGATCAAAAAAAGAGATGAGATTAGTTTGACAGGATTTTTTCTTGACAAACCCATGCTGGCTCCTACTAATCACAGCATTGCCATCTAGATAGTTGCCAATGGACTCTTTTATTATCCGTTCTAATATCTTTCCCAGTATTGAAGTCAGACTGACCGGCCTGTAATTCCCCGGATCTTCTTTTTTACCCTTTTTAACGAGTGGGACGATGTTTGCCCATCTCCAATCCTTTGGCACCTCTCCCATTCTCCAGGATTTCTCAAAGATGATGGCAAGAGGTTCCGAGAGTACATCCGCAAGTTCCTTCAATACTCTGGGATGCAGTTCATCAGGCCCTGGAGATTTGAACTCATTTAGGTTAACTAGGTATTTCCTGACTATCTCCTTATCTATCTCAAACTGCAATCCCAACCTCTTACTGAGATTGCTACCGATGCAAGGTTGCACACTGTTCCCTTTTTGGGAGAAAACGGAGGCAAAATAGGTGTTGAGCAGTTCTGCCTTTTCCTTGTTATCTGTCAACATTTTGCCATCCTCATTGAGCAGCAGTCCCACCGTTTCCTTGGTCTTTCTCTTGCTTCGAACATATCTGAAAAACCCCTTTTTGTTGTTCCTCGCTTCCCTCGCCAGCCTCAGCTCATTCTGGGTTTTAGCTTTCCTTACGCTATTCCTGCAAGCCTGAGCCACTCGTCGGTACTCTTCCTTGGTGATGCGTCCTTCCTTCCATTCTTTATACATCTGGAGAGCCACAGGATACATACCCCTTCCCTAGACTGTAGAACTATTGCCACCGAGGGTCAAAATAAGACAAGGACACAGCAAGCAGTGTTGAACAAAGGGCCACTTCTTTAAGCTGCACAAAAGTCCTTAAAGTAACCTGCAGAGGGGAAACATAGGTATGGGAACTGTCTATAAGCAAGCAGTTGGAATATAGCTCTTGGGCAACCAGCCCCTGCTGGGGCAAGGACAAGGCATTCTGCTTACCCATTACCCCTGCCACACCACTTAGGTGAGCAGGTGGGCCTTCCCACATCACCTCCCTCCAGAGCCCTACCACTCCAGGTGGATGAGACAAGTTGGCCCAAAAGCAGCCCATATCCTGCCCTCGGGCAGTAAAGCCCTGACATACAGTCCTCCAGAGCCACCAATCACCTGCAAAGGTGCCTAAGGGGTCCTCCTAGCTGTCCTTACCTACTTCCCTTCCCGCACCTTACCATACAAGTGACCAGAGAGCCTAAATCAACTCAGGGAATTAAACTTATCCTTATCAAATTAGCCAAATTAGCTGAAATAACCTAATAACCATGACACCCCCTAACCCGATTCCACCCTACCACCACAGTGTGGAGTAGGCAAAAAACCTGCCCATCAACAAGGGTGGGCAGGATAAAAATTCCTACTTGGCCCCAAAGCGACCCAGATCACACCATAGCAATGGAAGGGTGGAGTGGGTGTAGCACACCAAGAGAATGACTAGGGGCAGCACAGGCTTAAATAGGCCCTGATGCCCCGCTCCCATGCAGCACAACGCACATACACTTTGTGTGTGATGCATGACCACTGTCCTTGCCTCCAATGGCAACCAGGTCTTCATTCCCTGGCCACAACTGTGCCCTGCCTGCCCAGACTATGTTCAGGTAAGCAGAGCGGGACTTCCTGGATTAGAAGTGTGTCCCTCATAAATAATAGGTTGGTCCCAACCCTCAAGTCAACAAAGGTGCTCAGTATCAACAACTGTGTATCATCAAGACTGCACTTCAGTTTATTATTCCTCATCCAACCCCAGCAAGAACCTCCAATCACATATATTAGAAATGTTTGAGAAATTCAGTCTTTGTGAATTCCAGTATGACCTGACCCAATTCGCACCTCCCAGAGCAAAGTTAGTGGAGCAATGTTGTTAAACAAATGGAAGGTCTGATTATGTAATTTGTTTAAATCCTGAAATTCTATTACTTGGAATCATTAAAGTTCACGTACAAATGTCAAACCAACCAATATCAGAAATTATGTTTTTAACACAAAGTTTTTCACTGCTTCTACATGAAAATGTAGAGACGAGATCATGAGGAGATATCACCCTTTTGATAACATGGTGTAATGTGTTATGGTGGACAGTCAAATTAATGACATTAACAACATATGTACAAAGGGATAGAACCCAAAAAGAAAAGTTTTTTAAATGATAATTAGTTCCTTTAGAGTGTCTAGTTTAGTGATGATTGAAGTAAATACTAGGTTAGACAATAACCTGAGCTATATCCAAATGTGCTTGTGAAAATTATATGTTGTTAGCTATTAATGCAAGGAGATGTGTTGTTTATCCTTCTCCTTTATACTCTATACTATTAGTTGCTGCATATTTATTTATTTATTTATTCATTATACTTGTATACCACCCCATAGCCGAAGCTCTCTGGGCAGTTTACAGTAATTAAAAACAAATATAATTTAAAATACATCTTTTTTAAAAACAATTTAAAACACAATTTAAAATTTTAAAACAATATAAACCACATGCTAAAATGCCTGGAAGATGAGAAAAGTGTTGACCTGGCGCTGAAAAGATAACAGTGCTGGCGCCAGGCGTACCTCATCAAGACAATCATTGCATAATTTGGGGGCCACCACTGAGAAGGCCCTCTCCCTTGTTGCCATCCTCCGCGCTTCCTTTGGAGTAGGCACCTGGAGGAGAGCCTTTGATCTTGAACATAGTGTACGGGTGGGTTCGTATCGGAAGAGGCGTTCCATCAGGTATTGTGGTCCCAAGCCGTGTAAGGCTTTATAGGTCAAAACCAGCACCTTGAATCGAGCTCGGAAACAAACAGGCAGCCAGTGCAAGCAGGCCAGAATTGATTTTATATGTTCGGACCGTCTGGTCCCTGTTACCAATCTGGCCGCTGTATTTTGCACAAGATGCAGTTTCCAAACCGTCTTCAAAAGCAGCCCCATGTAGGATGCATTGCAGTAATCTAATTTGGAGGTTACCAGAGCATGGACAACTGAAGCCAGGTTATCCCTGTCCAGATAGGGATATAGTTGGGCCACCAACCAAAGTTGATAGAAGGCACTCCGTGCCACCAAGACTACCTAAGCCTCAAGTGACAGAGGTGATTCTAGGAGAACCCCCAAGCTATGAACCTGCTCCTTCAGGGGGAGTGCAACCCCATCCAGGACAGGTTGGACATCCACCATCTGGTCAGAAGAACCACCCACTAGCAGCATCTCAGTCTTGTCTGGATTGAGCCTCAGTTTATTAGCCCGCAGCCAGGCACCAATTCAGCACATTGACAGCCTCACCTGAAGATGAAAAGGAGAAATAGAGCTGTGTGTCATCAGCATACTGATGGCAACGCATTCCAAAGCTCCGGATGACCGCACCCAATGGTTTCATGTCAATATTGAACAGCATGGGGGACAGAATTGAACCCTGCGGAACCCCATACTGGAGAGTCCAGGGTGCCGAGCATTGTTCCCCAAGCACCACCTTCTGGAGGTGACCTGCCAAGTAGGAGTGGAACCACTGCAATGCAGTACCTCCCACTCCCAACTCAGCCAGTCTCCCCAAAAGGATACCATGGTCGATGGTATCGAAAGCCACTGAGACATCAAGGAGAATCAACAGAGACACACTCCCCCTATCTCTCTCCAGAACAAGGTCATCATACAGGCTGTTTCTGTGCCAAAACCAGGCCTGAAACACGACTGAAATGGATCCAGATAATCAGTCTCATCCAAGAGTGTCTGGAGCTGGCCCGCAACCACTCATTCAAGGACCTTGCCCAGGAATGGAACATTTGCTACCAGCCTATAGTTGTTATGATTTTCTGGGTCCAGGGAGAGTTTCTTCAGGAGTGGTCTCACTACTGCCTCTTTCAGGCAGCCAGGGACCATCCCCTCTCGCAGAGAGGCATTAATCACCTCCCTGGCCCAGCTGGCTGTTCCATCTCTGCTAGCTTTTATTAGCCAAGAAGGGCAAGGATCCAGCACAGAAGTGGTTGCATGAACCTGTCCAAGCACCTTGTCAACATCCTCAAGCTGCACCAACTGAAATTCATCCAAGAAATCAGGACAAGGCTGTGCTCTGGATACCTCACTTGATTCACCTGCTATAACACTGGAGTCTAACTCCTGGCAGATGCTAAAGATTTTATCCTGGAAGTGCCTAGCAAATTGATTACAGCAAGCCTCAGATGATTCTACCATGTCCCTGGAGCCAGAGTGTAATAGCCCCCGAACAATTCTGAAGAGCTCCACTGGGCAGCAGATTGATGATTTGATAGTGGCAGCAAAATATTGTTTTTTTGCTGCCCTTACTGCCCCTAAATACAGCTTACCATAGGCAATTGCCAGTGTATAATTGCATCCACTAGGAGTTCATCTCCATCTGCACTCAAGCCGTCTCTGATATTGTTTCATCGCTCTCAACTCTGGGGTATACCATGGAACCGTACGAGCTCTACACAGGACAGGGCACTCTGGAGCAATAATGTCAACTGCCCGGGTCATTTCTGTATTCCACAGCTCAACCAGGGTTTCGACAGGAGATCCAGCCCTATCAGCAGGAAAACTCCCCAGAGCCCTTTGAAAACCATCCAGATCCATTCATCTCTAGGGGCGGACCAACTTAATAGGTCCCCCACCCTTGCAGAGGGGAAAAGCCACTGTAAGTCTAAACTTCAGCAAGCAGTGATCTGTCCATGACAGAGGGACTGATGTAAGGCCCCCCACATACAGATCACCAACTCCATGTCCAGTTGCAAAAACCAAATCTAGAGTATGCCCTGCTTCATGTGTACAGTCCCATGATTGTCATGGAGACCATGAAATTCTGAGCCGCCCCGGATAAGGTGGCCTCGACATGGATGTTGACATCCCCCAGAACCAACAGTCTGGGGGACCTCAACAGTACACCCTAGACTGAAAGTGAGAAGGCGGTTACAGTTATATTGGAGCCGCAAGGCAGCAAGGACCTGGAGGGTTTCCTCAGGAGCTGGGTAATGTCCTCTAATCACAGCTTCATGTGCCTAACAGAAAGAAAGGCAATATGTCTACAGCTAGGGAATAACTAGAGAGAGGAAGAGAGAGGTGACAAAGAGGGAGAAAAGAAAGTGAGCCTTGCAGGTGGTGACCACAGAGAGACCGGCGGCGGGGAGGCGGCTTCACTTGTAGCTGCAAACTCCACCTTCGGGGCATGGGAGCAAGAGTCCGTATGGAGAAGAGAACGCTCTTACCTGTGAGGTCACTTGTGGGGTGTACAGCAGTCTCGTCGGCGTTTCATCTGACAAGAGGCACTAACGAAACCTGGGTGACCAAGACGGCGCTGGAGAGAACGTTGGAGAGAGCGGAGAGAGGTTTGCAGAGTGGTAGAGGGTAACTGGGCAGACTCGTTTCCTTGGGTTGTGGCTGAGTCGAGTTTTATCAGTGGGAAGCGGGATGCAGGGCAGATGCAGAGGTATAGGAGCTATGGCAGTGGCCATTGCCGCTCCCCTTGCCGTAGAGTCCAACTAGCCTGCACCGCCCACCACGACCACCAGCTCTTCCATCCAGCCCAGCCAGCTAACGAGACCGAGATGTCTAGAAGACCCGCACCACTGCTGCCATCGCCCTCGGGCTCTTTCAAGTCAGAGAAGGAAGAGGAGGTGAGTGGCTGTTCCGCTGCCTCCACCTCGCCATCCTCCTCCTGACCATGAAACCCCAACCAGCTTATAGAGCCCACCATACGGCCATCGACTCCTTCGTCCACCTTAGCCAGCCAAGAGGGAGAATTGCGCCATTGCTGCCGCCAGGTCCTCGTCAAGTTGGAAGAGGAGGAGGAGGAGGAGATCGGCGGCGGATTTACGCTACAACCGCCCATGGAACTGGCCTTAATCCCAGTGGGTTTACTTTGTGAGGTGCAGCATCTCCTCCCTTCAGCTGGAGGCTCTTTTAAAAGAACTTTGTGCTGCTATTCAACTCCGCCACTCTTTGGGAAGTCGGTTTAATGAAGGCAGAGGCTGATTTTGGGGCATGTGCTATTCACAGGGGGCTGGGGGGGAAGGGGTGGGGGCCAATGTATATCGAGGTTGAGTGGCAGACGCTGGTGGGGAGCTAGGGGCAGGTCATGTCAGGTAAGAGGAACCAGAGAGAGATGCGTAATATCTGTCCCTTGTTCCAGACCTGCCCGAAACCAACAGATGGCTGGGGGATGCTTGACTCCATACTCCGGCCTTCGAGTACTGCTGTGCAATGCCAGGTCTGTTGCCCAAAAAACATCCATCATTCATGATATGATACTAGATGAGGGCGCAGACCTGGCATGTATTACAGAAACCTGGCTGGATGAAGCTTCTGCTCCTACTCTGGCTGCCATGTGCCCAGCTGGGTTTTCGTATGCACAACAGCCGAGAGTCGGGAGTCGGGGAGGGGGAGTGGTGGTTATTTATCGAAGGTCCTTGGTTCTCACCAGACCCCCACTCTATGAGACCAAGGTGGCAAATTGCATGTACTGGAGGTTGGGACCAAAGGGCAGTCTAGGGATTCTACTCGTGTACCGTCCACCCCGCTGCATGACAGAATCCCTGGCCGAGGTGCTAGGGGTGGTCTCGGATGTATGGGTGCAGTCCCCAAACCTTCTGGTATTGGGGGACTTCAACGTGCATTCAGAGGCCAATCTCACTGGAGCACCTCAGGACTTCTTGGAACCCATGGCTTCCTGGGAGCTGCACCTTATTTCAATGGGCCCCACCCATGTAGCCGGTCATGCACTCGACCTTGTGTTTGTCTCGGGAGAGGAGGGGAGTGGTCTGAAAATTGGGGATACATCCATCACCCCCTTGTCATGGTCAGATCACTACCTGGTGAGGATGGACCTTTCACTGCCGCAAACCCTCTGTGGGGGTGGAGGACCCATTAAGATGGTCCGCCCCAGGCATTTGATGGAGCCTGATGGATTCCTGAATGTGCTTGGGGATACTTTGGAGCAAGCACACGGCCACTCGGCTGAAGCCCTGGTGGAGGGCTGGAATGCCGCGATCACCGGGGCATTAAACCGAATGGCTCCAAAACGCCCTTTCCCCCTGAATAGAACTCAGACGGCGCCGTGGTTTACCCAACGGTTACGTATTCTGTGGCGGGAGGTGAGACGGCTAGAGCGCCAGTGGAGGAAGTATCGCTTCCAGGACGATAGAACACTGGTTAGAGCTGCTGCTGCAGCCTATCATGTGGCAATAAGGGCAACAAAAAAGGATTTTTATGCTGCCTCTATTGCATCTGCGGAGTGTTGTCCCAGGAGACTATTCCAAGTGGTCCGGAGCCTGGTCGGTCCAGTTGCTCCGGAACCGATGGAACATGATAAGGTCTCCTGTGACGAGTTTGCTAAACACTTTGCAGATAAAATCAATCGTATCAAAAGCGATATTCCGTACACTGTGGATACAGAGAGTGAGCTAGAGGTGAACAGTGTTGCTTCGGTGGCATGGGATTGGTTCCAGCTTCTTCCTTCTGATGAAGTGGACAAGGTGCTTTCAACTCTAAGGCCGACCACCTGCTTACTGGATCCTTGCCCTTCGTGGCTCATTATGAGCTGCAAAGATCAACTGGGAGAGAGGATCAAGCTGATGGTAAACACATCGCTTGAAGAGGGAATAATGCCGTCAGTGCTCAAGGAAGCGATAATAAAACCAATCTTAAAAAAGCCCTCCTTGAACCCTCAAGATTTGAACAACTTTCACCCAGTCTCAAATGTGCCATTCTTAGGCAAGGCAGTTGAGCGGGTGGTGGTTAAACAGTTGCAAGCACACTTGGAAGAAGTGGATTATCTGGATCCATTTCAGTCGGGCTTCAGACCGGGACATGGGACTGAAACAGCCTTGGTCACCTTGGTAGATGATATGAGAAGGGTGTGGGATAGAGGCAAAGGCACCTTCCTTGTCCTCCTCGATCTCTCAGTGGCTTTTGATACCGTTGACCAAGCTATCCTCTTTGACCGCCTGCAGAGGTTAGGTATTGGGGGCACTGTATTGCAGTGGTTCCATTCCTTCCTCTCTGGGAGATACCAAAGAGTAGCATTGGAGGAGGAGGTTTCAGATCCCTGGCCCCTCACTTGTGGGGTGCCACAGGGTTCTATCCTTTCTCCAATGCTCTTTAACATCTATATAAAGCTGCTGGGAGAAATCATCAGGAGATTTGGGCTGCAATGTCATCAGTATGCGGATGACACGCAGCTCTATCTCTCATTTAAATCTACACCAAGGTTGGCTGTGGAAACCCTGTCCAAGTGTCTGGGGTCGGTGAGTGGCTGGATGGGAAAGAATAAGCTGAAGCTGAATCCTGACAAAACCGAGGTGCTGTTTGTGGGAGACAAGGGAAGGTTGGGAGATATAGACCTGGTGCTTAACGGGGTACATTTGCCCTTGAAAGACCAGGTCCATAGCCTGGGGGTCGTTCTTGACTCCCAGCTGTCTATGGAGGCTCAATTTTCAGCTGTAAGCCAGGCAGCTCTGTATCAACTCCATCTGATACGGAGGCTACGCCCCTACCTTCCCAATCATCTGCTCCCACTGGTGGTACATGCCCTGATCACCACTCGCCTAGACTACTGTAATGCGCTCTATGTGGGGTTACCCTTGAAAACAGTTCGGAAGTTACAATTGGTACAGAATGCAGCGGCACGTCTGATTGCAGGCAGCCGCCGTAGAGATCACATCACTCCTGTGTTGAAGGAGTTGCATTGGTTACCAGTTGTGTACCGAACCCAATTCAAGGTGTTGGTTTTAACCTTTAAAACCCTATATGGTTGTGGCCCAGCCTATCTGAAGGAGCGCCTCCAGCATCGACAGGGATGCCGCTCAACAAGATCAACCTCAGAGGGCCTTCTCTGGATCCCACCAGTCAAGACATCTAGGCTGGTAAGGACTCAAGAGAGGGCCTTCTTAATAGTGGCCCCCACCCTTTGGAACTCTCTCCCTAGTGACCTACGCCATGCCCCATCTATAATGAGCTTCCGCAGGACCCTGAAGACTTGGCTTTTTAGGCGGGCATTTGAGATGGGCTAGTTTTCTACTGTTTTTAAATTTTAACTGTTTGATATACTGTTTTATCTTGTATGTCGCCCAGAGTGGCTGGACAACCAGCCAGATGGGCAACTAACAAATTTAATAATAAATAAATAAATAAAAATAGACCACCTCTGTCAGCTCAGCTAGGGAGTCTGTTGGGCAGCAGGGTGGGCGGTACACCAACAGAACCCCCAGTCTGTCCCGCTGACCCAACATAAGGTGCAAACACTCCAGACCAGTAGTAACTTGGACAGGGTGCTTGCAGAGGGAGATGGAACTCCTATAGACCACAGCAACCGCCCTCCCTGACCCTCAGGTCTACCCTGATGCTGGACCAGGAACCCTGGTGGGCATAGCTGGGAGAGACTGACTCCTCCTTGCTCACCCACCTAGGTCTCAGTTATACATACCAGATCAGCTGCCTCATCCACAATTAAATCATAAATGAGGAAGATCTTATTATGCACCAATCTAGCATTTAGGAGCAGCATCCGGAGGCCTGAGAGCTGGCTGATAGGGCAACCAACAAACCTGTGGGTGTGGGGAGGACCGGACAAGGCACAGTCATTAACTGCCTAGGCTGCATTCCCCTTACCTGGCAAGTCCTCCTCACTATGCCATATCTCCCTCTACCCATCACTACACTAATTGGGGCTCCTCAAATCTCCCCACTTGACTTTGAGTCCTCTCTCCCAGGCACATGACTCAAGACCCACAAAAAGCCAGACAAAGCAGGGGCCGCCTCATCCAGCCGGCTTATGTATCCCCTCCAAAGAAGGGACAGGTGGAAGGAATTAGCCACAGCTGGCTGAGTACCTGGAGCCTGGTCCTGCAAGGCATGGCACCCTGCAGCACAGGAGTCCAACAGGGAGAGGGTGGTGGTAGTGGTAGTTGAGCAGCAGCAGTAGCGGTGGCTGCGGCAGCGGTGGCGGCAGCGCAGCAGGCAGGCAGGCAGGCAGACAGGCAGGCAGGCAGCAATGGCTCTCCTTCCCTGGATGGTGGTGGTCCCCTTTCTCCTGCAGGAACTGGGTTTTTTAGGATTATTGTGAGCATGATTTGGGTGGTTTTTTAAAATGTTTTGTACTTTAAAAAGAACACATTCTAACATCTCTGGATTACAAGACCAATCCCAAAGTAGGTGGTGTGATAGTTCCATTAGGAGAACTTAGTAGTTTTTCAACAGACCCAGCGATAGAGCCCAGTGCAAAAGTTACTGTCCTATCTATGATATATAGGAGAGATGAGGTATATAGTATTATGAGCATGGGGGATGGAATGGATGTGGGTCCCCTTTCCAGCCTCTGATTTGGAATCCTGTGCCTTGGAATGAGGAACTCATCCTGCTGGTCAGATGAGTCTCTCCTTTGTTAAGCTAATAGAGTGGCCAGGTAGGATAATGGGTCTATCAGTTGCCCAACAACTGCTGAATGGGCCAGGAAGACCCTTTTGTCATTGAAACTCTTCAGGAGAGCCTCCCCCCCCGGCCACTAGCAGAAGTTTGTGCTTTGACTGTTTTAGTTGTGTCTAGAGAATGGCTGGGGCTGCAGGCAGGCAGAGAGGCTATCCCTCTGCACCATGGCTTTAGGATGCCTCCTGCAACCCAGATGGAAAAGCTGGATATTGGACTGCTGATGTGTGAACCCCCTTCATCTTAAGCTCAGGTTGGAATGTGTGTAAATAAACAAAACATATTTCATAAAGACACCACAGTCTCTGCTGACCTTCTTCCCAAAGGAAACCAAACCCTGGAGGAGCACGGGGACCCTGGAAATCTCACCGCTCAGAGATCGGGGAGGCGTGCAACAATATTCTGTCAAGGGCTGCTTTCTCTTGGGGTAATCTGTCAGAGGCCAGAACCAGAAGAATGTGGGGCCTTCTCTCACACATGTTCTTCCTCCCCACTCAGGAGGCTTCTAGGAAAGGGATAGTTTTGCAAGAGTTCTGGACAGATCGCTTGCAGAGGAATTCCTCCCACCCCTTTCTATCACTCTATTCATTTCATCTATCCTTCCTCCATGTTTTTTTAAGTCTTTTCTTCCTTCTTTTCCTCTAGTCTCCCTCCTCCTTTGTGAAATTAGGCCAAGACCTGCTTGTGACCCAGTAGCTTCCCCACCCCTGGCCTTGCCTCTTGCTTTATTGATGCTAAAGCAAAAAAACAAAAACAAAAAACAAATCTAGGCACGCCATTTGCCCTCCCTTCACCACTAGACAGTTGATTACTATTATAAATTCATTCATTCATTCATTAAATTTCTATCCCACCCTTCCTCCCAGAAGGAGCCCAGGGCAGCAACAAGGGACAAAACACTAAAAACATTTTAAAAACAAAATCTCTTGAAAACATCTTAAAAATATCTTTTAAAAAAAAAAAAATCTTAAAAAGCAAGCCCAATACACAGAGAGAGCACTTGAAGAAGTTGTTAGGTTTTGATTTTTTTACTTCCAGGCAACTCTATATGCTACAGAGCCTTCCTCAATTGGGGTGGGGGCTGTGGCCATTCAGATATTGTTGGACTCCAACTCCCATCAGCACAAGTTAGCATGGCTAATGGTCAAGGAAGATAGGAGTTGGAGACCAGCAACATCTGGAGGGCCACAGGTTCCCCATCCCTGTCAAATGGATGCCCTCCTGATGTTTTGGACTACCGTTCTCATCAGCCCTGGCTGGCATGGCTCTAATCCAAATCACCTAGAGGTCACCAAGTTGGGGAAGGCTGCTTTATACCCTGTCACATACATATCTAGGCAGATATTATCTGCTAATCTGAATTACCCACCACCATTTTAATTTTCCTAAATTTGCCTGCTTTCCAAAGCTAATGGGAGATCCTCTCTCTGTCTCCTAAAGATAGCTTGGATCAAAGAGTCAAAGATATTTCTTTTCATATTCTCAGTGACAGAGGGGTCATAAGGATGAGAGGGAATGTTTTCTTTTTGGAAAGTCTAATATCTTCTGCAATAAAATACAAGCAGCCTTTGTACCCATGCAGGGGGAGACAATGTGAAACACACATTTTTTATGTTTTCTCAAGCAAACAACTAATAATGCAAACTCTTTCAGTCCATTTTTTTTCTTTTTAGAGAAACTAAAATCTTTCAGCAGGAAAGAACAGCCCTTAGACTGGTTCCAAAAATAGGTAACATACAATTTGTATATTAACTGACAAGGGTTTCCATTATATATCTATACAGGAGAACATCCGGATATATTTTATTTTTTTCCAAAGAATGTGCCTGATCTTTGCCCTGCTCCCCAGCCACAGTCTCTACATCAGACAATAGTTCTGGGCCCACAGACACAAAGGGTGCTAACAGTTGCTAGGAGATGCCCCGCTCCCTTCACAGAGTGGCTGACTGTTAAACCGCTCTGGCGACTGGAGCTCTGTCAGCAGAATAGGAGTTTCCTCTCAGCCCCCTTCACAAACTACACTTCCCAGGATTCTGTGGGGGAATTCATGACTGTCTCAAGTGAAATCAAAGTCTGGTGTGGGTGTGGCCCCCTGATTAGCCAAGCCAAGCAGCTGTGAGTCTGGCTTTTAGAACAGTGACAGTTGGTTCTTACTGAGCATGTCTGCCACTATCATTCAGTTCAATGCAAAATATCTTAAATTAATTAAAATTCAGCCAGGCATTTTTAAAACTTTTAAACTGCAGAAGATGAAGGTCAGAGTATGGGACAAGGTCAGTAATAGGATTACAGGTACTCTGTGAACATGCCTGATTTTTAATAAATTTCAACAGATTATTAGAACTCTGACAGAAAGAAGTTCAAAAGGGGTCTGGTTTTTTCTCTCTCTCTCTTTACACTTTGAACTCTATTCTCTCTGACCTTTTTGAGTATCGCCATGAAAATTTAGAGGGTTGTTAAGTAAGCATTTCTGAGTTCAGGACTGTAAGTTTTGTAAGGTTTTGTTTTGAAATGAGCTTATGGGAAGCATCAGAGTGTCATGGGGTATTTTCAATGTAACATTGCAGAATGTGAAAAATCCATGCTGACTATAGTATACAGCCACTCTTGGGGCTGTCTAATTAGTTGCATAGACACAGGGATGTGTGTGGGAAATGCTGCTGCTACCCGTGCCTGTGCTGGAATACCAGAACAATTTTCATTAGGCAAAAAAAATTCACCTAAAGGGCAGGAATGCAGTGCATGCTGGGATACCTGTCACATGAGCAGTTACAGCTAGCAAAAAACTCCTGTTATTTTCCAGTAACCCAGTCATGTGAAGGAAATCTAATTCATATTTTTACGTGTTCCAGTTCACCTGATCTTAGAAGAATTCCAGTCAAGGTTTCACATAAACCTCAGAGGCTCTAGAGACCAGCCCCAAAGGTAGCTGAGGAGGTGATGCCTACATCTGTGTTTGAGTTTGTTCCAAAAAACGTGATTTGGTTTTAATCCTACCTGTAAAGAGTACGTGTTACACCAAGCAGGTTCTCTTCTGAAGAGAATAAATCTTTTTACTGGAGAATGTTTGATTCCAAATTATTAGGGTTGCCAGCTGAGAAACATCTCAAACCCTGAGATTTCAGGGGTGGGTCCTAGTGATGTCAAGGGGTGGGTCTGAGTGATGTCATTAAGCATGATACATGAAGCATCCACCACAGTTGCTTGGAGCACAAAATTCAAACAAAAACATTTTTCTGATTGGAAATTAAGCTAGAAATCTTAGCTAAAAGATGGAGCCTGGGTAGGAAACATTTAATCTAGCCAATTCGCTTCTGGCAAAAAGGGTTTAACTGCCCTCAGGCCATTGTAAGAATAAAAGAGCCTAGTGTTGTGGAGATGTTAGATGGAAGTAAAGATGGATGCCCCTGAAGGCTGCAATTCTAAACACACTTACGAACGGACTAAGCCCCATAGAACTCAATATGACTTACTTCTGAGTAGATCTAGTTTGGATTGTGCTGTTGGTAAAGCTTGTCTAGGGATCCTTGGCAAAGATATCCATAACAAAGCAGAGTTGGCAACCCCCTGCCTTTAATCCCCTGCCCCTATCTTTTAACATGGCTGCTCCAAACTTCTTTATGGATTTGACCCTTCACTTCAGAAAGAGGTTTAAGAAATGAGTAAGAATAAGAAGATTCTCTACTATTTTCTGTTTAACCTGTGGGTTGCTATCAACTGACTGCCAACCCAATTCCAGTGAGTAATAATGGAGAGAGAGAAAAAAAACACATGGTTTGGTCTACCTTCACAGGCAGCAGCTTGGGAACAGCAACAATTGCAGCCACACTTCTAAATATGTGAATTCTCTTTTACCACTATTGGGCATGGAACAAACCATAATGCAATCAACAAGGTACATTATCAGTGGATTTAAGGGGGTTGAGCTGAGTGCATGGAACCACTGTTGTTGCTTTTATGGATGTAAGGAAGTGAAGTTAAATGAAATTCCAATAGAAAAAGAAAAAGACAATGATGATTTCCTAAATGCAATGCCATAGCAACCACAACAAGATTCCTATGAGTAAGGCAGACAACTTAGCATCCCACAACCAGTCAGGATTCATAACCAAAACTAAAACTAAAAAAATCCTGGCAGCCAGTCAGCCAAGATCACAGAAATCCCTATGCAGCACAACCTGACATGGGGCTGCAGTTAATGCAGAATGCTGACATGAGTGAGAGGACCCTATCAGCACATAATACCTCTTCTCTGAAATTTGCACTGGTTGACAATTTGCTACAAGGCGAGGTTCAAAGTGTGCTTTCCATGTTACTGGTTCCACATAGTACTTGTTCTGCTCTTGTAAGAAATCAGTCCTTCAGTGTGGCAGCACCCATGATTTGGAACTTCCTGCCTATTTACATCAGGCAGATGCCTTCATTATATTCTTTTAAGCACCTGCTAAAATCATTTTTGTTTAGGCAAGCCTATCCAGTCATGTAGAAACTATTGTGTTTTTTTCCTGTTTTTAACTCATTGTTCATGTTATTATTTTGAATGTTTTTAAATACCTGTCTTTAACTGTTTTTGCCAATAATTTTATGGTTTTAATTCCTTCTGTAAACCACTTTGAGATTTTTTACAATAAAGCTGTGTATAAATGTTGTAAATAAAATACATGAATATATTTTGGAGTCACTGTGGCCTTTGAGTCTCTTTCCCACTTTTAGGAAGAAAGAAATCTGCCTTATACTGACTCAGGCCATTTAATACTATGTAGCTCAGTACTGATGACATGGACTAGCATTGGCTCTCCAGGATTCGAGGCAATAGTCTCTTCCAGAGATTGAATTTTGGACCTTTCCATGTGAAGCATATGCCCTACCACTGACCTACAACCCTTCCCGTTTTAAAAAAGTATCTTTTAAAATGGTTCTTTTCAATTCACTAATGAATGCACATCATACCTAGGACAGATCCACACCATTCATTTAAAGCACATTCAACACAATTAAAAAGGACATGAATCCCACCCCAGAATCATGGGAACTGTAGTTTGTTAAGGGTGGTGAGAACTACAACTGTGAAGAGAAAACTACACTTCCCAGGATTCTTTAAGTGCATATATATATGCACGTAACTGTGATTAACAAAACAGAGGTTTTATTGTTCTACCAAAATGTCTTGGCTTTCGCCTTCATCAGCTGCTAACATACAAATGCTGTTTTCAAGGTGGCAGTTATAGAGCTTTGAGGATGGAATGCTCAGAGGGGTTTCATTTGCAGAAGCTAAGTAGTGGTGGTACTGTCCTCCAGGTTCAGGCCATGTGGTGCCAATGTATCCAGATTATACAAAAGTTCTCCCTCTCAGTCAGTGCTGCTGCATCTGTTGGCATCTCTACGGCTGTTATAGAAATGCCCAGCAGACTGTGACCCTCAGTACTGAATTTTTTTGCAACTGGTTGCTCCACTTTTTTGTTAAGATTGCTGATTTGTGGTTTCTGAAGTGTGTGCGTAGGTCAGTTGTAGTTTTTCCTATGTACTGGATACGACATCCTGGTCTTTTGCATTTGATGACATAAATTATATTGCAGGACCTGCAGGTGATGTTCTGTTTGATGTAATATGTTCTGCCTGTCCTAGTGCTTGTGAAAGTAGCTGTCTCCCTGAGGTACACACAGGTGATACAGCATTTGGAATGACAAGGATGAGAACCAGCATTGCTGATAGGTGGCTTCAGTACAGCTCTCACTAAAAGTCTGTGTAAATTAGGAGACTGGCGAAATGCTACAACAGGAAGCTTGTTGATGGCTCTAGCAAGATGCTCAGAGTTTGCCAGCAATGGGTAGTTCTCCCTGATTGCTCGGTGATAGTTAGGAGATGCTGGATGGAAATCTACTACAAATGAAATCCATTGTTCAAACATGTCTCTCCATGTGTATATATATGTATATATGTATACATATGTATATATATGTGTGTGTGTGTGTATATGTGTATATATATGTGTGTGTGTGTGTGTATACACACACACGCACACATCATATGCTAAAGAGGGAGGGGTTGCATAGTGACAGGATGAGATCTTAGACCTCCTGTACTGAGGGGAACTACAGTATGCATGTTTATAATGAGCAAGGGACAAAAACAAGATGATCATTGCAGGAGTGTGAAAGACAGTTGTGCAAAATGCTGGTATATTGGCTGAAAACGCTACTGTTCCTTAATGCAACAGGTACTGCAGCGTGAAAGGAATTTTAGAAATCAGGACAGAAGTGCTACCATTTTTAATCCGTTAAACTAACACAATAAGTTCCATGTCTGAAAGCAGCCATAAAGTGCATTACAGTAATAAATATGTCAGAAGAAATAGTAAATTCTGACAAGGTGCCCCTGGCACCAACACTGTTATCTTTTCGGTGCCTTGTCAAGTCTTTCCTCTTCTCCCAGGCATTTTAGCATGTGTTTTTAAATTGTTTTTAAATCTTTAAAATTGTGTTTTTAAATTTGTATGTTTGTTTTTAATTGCTGTAAGCTGCCCAGGGAGCTTCGACTATGGGGTGGTATATAAATGTAATAAATAAATAAATAAAACTTGAAAGCCTTCTTATCACCTCATTCATTTGCCAGAACAAGGAAGGTTTGTTAATTGCCCTGATATTTTAGCAGATGACATCATCACTCTTGGTCTGCATTCCCTGCGTTTCCCCTCTCCACTACACTGCCTACTGATTGATTTATGCTGCAGTCTGATACTCACAATCTGGAAGTAAGATCCAGTGAACTGAATGGGATTTATGTATAGGATTGCACTGTTCATGTCCATGGACTGACCTGACATAACTAGCAAAATTTTTCATTTGGTGTGGCTGTTTTCTTGGCTATTTTGTCAAGGTTCTATGTGGTGCCATTTCTTAAACCTTGTGTTCTCTCTCTCTCTAGCTGATATATAGTGGTTTTAAAAATCTATTTTAACCTTTGGTCACATGAATGTCAGAGAGAAATAGAGACAGATAAAGGGTAAAATGTATATATCACCAGGATTACATTGACATATAACTTTTAAAGCATTTTAAAAGCAGTGCATATTCAGAGAATCTGTTCTGGCTTCTTTTGTAACATCTCATATTAACCTTAAATATAGGTTCTGCTCCAGAACAATCAGTTGAAACTACAACTGGCTCAAAATGTTGTTGCCAGGGTGTTGGTACGAGCATATTATTCCAATCCTACACCAACTGCATTGGTTCCCAATTCATTTTCAGGATCAGTTTAAAGTATTGGCATTATACCTTTAAATCAGGGATGGAGAACCTGTGATCCTCCAGAAGTTGCTGGAGTACAATTCCCATCATCCCCAACCATTGGCCATTATTGCTGCGGATGATGGGAGTTGAAGTCCAACAAATATCTGGCCAGGCCACAGATTCCCCAACCCCGACTTAAAGCACTAAATAACCTAGGACAGATTCAGAACTGGTCTAGACACAGAACAGCAAATGACACCTCTTTCTCCATTTCCCCAGAGTCAAGGTGCAGCCAACCTATTTCGGGAAGGCAGAAAATCCAACAAGTGCTTCACCCTTTCCATGGGAGTAAAAATACATCAGTAATAAATAGCTAATAATTTGCTGCCCTCTCATGATACTCAAAATGAGCTGGATAAGGTGGCTGCCTCACTTTGCCTAATGACACTGGAAGCGATGCCAGGGTAGCCAACATGGTGCCCTCCAGATATTGTTAGACTCCAACTCCCATCAGTCCTAGCAACCACAGTCAATGGGATGATGGGAATTATAGTCCAACAATGTCTGGAGGATGCCACATTGGCTGGCCCTGGGCTATGCTCCCTAGCCTGTCATTGGTAAAGTTCTGATGGGAGAATAGCAAGGAGAGGGATTCATGGTGGCAACACTGCAGTTGTGGACTTCTTGCCTAGGAGACATCTGCCATAATCCCTCTCTGTATGACCAGATCATGTAGTTAGACAGGAACACTTTATTCCAATAGGCATTTTATGAGTGCTTTCTACTGTTTTCAAGCCATCCCCTCTGGTTTTAAAAATGCCTGGTTTTGTATTTGATTTGTTTGGTTTATTTTTTAATTCATTTGATTAATTTGTGTTATGTTTTATTCTGTTGGTATTGTGCCTTTTTGGTTAGTATTAATTTAAATAATTCAAATACATAAATAAAGGCATGGGGCTTAGGTGTAGCATTATCACCCCCACCCCGAAATTGTGCCAATCATGAATTTTTCTGTTGTCTGCCCAGTCTGGAGATTATGCTGCTAAAATATAGTTCTGACTTCAAACATTCATTCCTTTCTATTCTAGGCTGTAGGGGTGTGTGTGTGTGTGGAAATCCCAAAAGCTATAAATAACCCAATCCCTCTCTGTGTGACCAGTTTTAGATGGTGATGTATTGATTGAAAGGAAGGTTTACGCTGTAGAGCCTTTTAATGAAAGCTTAGCAACGGCCATGATTTAAGACCACGGAAATGTGCTGTAGAGGTTGCTAAGAAACATTTAACAGGCACGTATCAAATCCATAAGCCTAAGGATGAATTGTTCACTTGCTACCCATAAATTATGGTTAGCCAATATTTAAAGAGACAGTGATAGAAGTGTATTATTGGTCCACAACAAACATCATCACTGCTAAACTGCAGCAATAAGCACCATGTCCCCGATGAACATCTTGGCTTAATAGCAACTCAGAATTTTCAAAGAAAGCTTATCTCATCCATCACAGGATGTAGAAAGGATTGTATCACAGCAGCCTCTGCTATAGTATGGTTTCCTCCATGCAACAGAAACCCAACACTCACATTTATGAGTACAACTGAATGTTAGGCTCCACTGATAAAGCTGCAGGTCATTGTATTTATGTGTGTGTGCCTGCACACACGAGTACTTGATTATATTAAAGTGAGCTACAAGTTTAGACTGTAATCTGTGGCAAAATTAAAATTCAGGCTGGAATCTGTGCATACTTACCTGGGGATGACCTAATTCAACATTGTGCAATTTGTTTCTGAGCTAACATGTGTCCAACTGCACTGTAAGTTTAGCAATGCTTTTATGAGAATCAAGAACCATACCATAACTCAGCACTAAAGTTATTGGTTCCTTCCTCGTGCCATTAGAAATGGGCCCCTGGATGAGATTCTATCACCATCACCAGGCGCAATGTATGTGTATTATACAGTCACGAGAGTGGCTGTATACTATAGCCAGCATGGATTTTTCACATTCTGCAATGTTAAATTGAAAATACCCGCCATGCCATTCTGATGCTTCCCATAAGCTCATTTCAAAACAAAACCTTACAAAACATATAGTCCTGAACTCAGAAACGCTTGCTTAACAACACTATCAATTTTCATGGCAATACACAAAACAGTCAGAGAGAATCAAGAGTTCAAAGTTTAAAAAGAGAGAGAAAAAACCCAGAGCCCTTTTGGACTTTTTTCTGTCAGAGTTCTCATAATCTATTGAAATTCATTAAAAATCAGCCATATACCTGTAATCATAATACTGACCTTGCCACATACTCTGGCCTTCATCTTCTACAGCTTAAAAGTTTAAAAAATGCCTGGCTGACTTTTAATTAATTTAAGAATTTTCGGCTGGCACCCTATGATAAGGCGGGGCATGCTCAGTAAGAACCAACTGTCAGAATTCTAAAAGTCAGACTCACAGCTGCTGAGCTTGCCTAATCAGGGGGCCACACCCACACCAGACCTTTATTCCACTTGAGACAGTCATGGCTTCCCCCAAAGAATCCTGGGAAGTGTAGTTTGTGAGGGTGCTGAGAGGAGACTCCTATTCCACTGACAAAGCTCCAGTGGCCAGACTGGTTTAACAGTCAGCCATTCTGAATGAAGGTCTGTGAGGGGAACAGGGCATCTCCTAGCAACTCTCAGCACCCTTCACTAACTACACTTGCCAGGATTCTTTGAGAGAAGCCATGACTGTCCAAAGTGAAATAAAGGCCTGGTGTGGATGTGGCCAGGGACAGCTTAGGTTTAAATTTGGGTGAGAGGAAACATATGCCTGCTGTAGAATACAAAGGTGGGGGAAATGCTGAAAAGCAACGATACTGTTCACAATGTTTTGGTTTTTTTTGGAAAGGAAAGGGGCTTCCCCTCTGTCCAGTGCCAACCCACCGAATCTCCTTCCCTCCCCCTCCTCATACCCTCCCTGCTCCTCCCCAGGGTCAGTGTTGCACTATGACCTGGGAGACCAGGGTTCGAATCCCCACACAGCCGTGAAGCTTACTGGGTGACCTTGGGCCAGTCACTGCCTCTCAGCCTCAGAGGATGGCAATGGTAAAACCACCTCTGAATACTGTTTACCATGAAAATCCTATTCAAAGGGTAGCCATAAATTGGGATTGACTTGAAGGCAGTCCACTTCCATTTTCAAACATGACTGCACAGAAATAAATTTCATTGAACTCAGAAGGTATGCAAATGATCAAATCTACCCTCCCTTCTCCTCCCTCCTATCTCCTCCCTCTTGCTCCTTCCCTCCCCCTTCCTTTGCCCCTCCCTCCTCATCCCCATCTCCTTCCAATCCCCTCCTCCCCTTCCCCTCCCACTCCCCTTCCTCCTCCCCATGGTCAATTTTACCTATCTTAAGCATGATTGCACGGGAGTAAATACCACTGAACTCTATAAGCATGCAAATTATCAAACCTGCCCTCTCCTCCCCCTTCTCTTGCCCCTCCAACCTGCTCCTTCCCCTTCCCCTTCCCCTCCTCCTCCCCCATGATCATTTTTACCTATCCTACCATGACTGCATAGGAGTAAATCCCATTGAACTCAATAAACATGCAAGTGATCAGACCTGCCTTTCCCCTCCCCTCTCCCTTCCTCCTCTACTCTTCTCTCCCTTTCTCCTCCTCCCCTGCCCACTCCAGCCCTCCCTCTCCCCCCATAAGTTTCACCTATCCTGATTGCAAGGGAGTAAATTCCACTGAACTCAATCAGCATGGAAATGATCGATCCATTCTCAGCAAACTTGCGCAGGATCCCATTTCTTACCTCCAGAATTAAAAAGCAGAGAAATCAAATTACCAAACTACACAGGAAGTGGATTGGACTGTGAAAGACCAACCCAAATTGTGTTTGCATGTTGACAAATTTGTAGAGCAATACAATATCTCAGAGAGGAGATCAAGTTTCCTGCTCCCCGATGCATTCACTATAGCTGCCTAATTTCCCTGTTTTTTAAAGTTTGATAGAAATATCTGTGGGCTATAGTTACGTTCTTAAACCGCAAGGTTTTTTGCCTATTAGTGAATTCCTTTCTAACTGGGAAAAACCTTGAGGGTGGTCCGGAGTCTGAAGCTGTTACAGACCTTGGCTAGGTTGTTTGTGGGGGCAAACTACTCCCGGCATACAACACCTTGCTTGCAGGACTTGGACTGGCTGCCATCCTACTACCAGGCCAAGTTCAAAGTGTTGGTACTAACCTTCAAGGACCTATACAGCTAAGGACCAGGTTACATGAAATACAGTCTTATCTCTTATACAGTATATCCAAGTAGGTCACTGTGGTTTGGAGAACTTCTCCTTCAAGTTCCAGAGATATCAGAAGCCCACTACACAGTAACTCTGATAAGAGCTTTCAGTATGGCTGCCCCTGTTCTGTTTGAAATATGACAGGCAGCTACTATATGCATCTTCCAGGAACAAGTGAAGACATTTTTGAAGACAGACTTTCCGAGTTGGATGAATGGTCTCTGCTATGGGTGTCTTCTTCATTTTGTTTTGTTTTAATCCATTTGCTGTTATTTTCTGTGCTGTTTTTATTATATTGTATACCTCACCTGGAGACAAATATGTGGAAAGCAAAATAATCCTCCAGGTCTGAGTCTGACACTCTAACTACTACATTACACTGGCTTGGAGGGAGGAGGTAATAACTGAACTCCTTTCAGTTCCATGAACATTAGAGATGAACCGATCTTCAGTTTTGAGTTTCTCATTTTTCCAATCTTAAATTCAGGTCTGTAGTAATCTGCCGGGAAAAAAATCCTCACGAAAATTCTTCGGCAGTTTAGTGCAATTTTCTCCTACTAAACACATTTTTGTATGCATTTTGACTAATGTACATATTTTTGCAAGCAATTTTTCCTCATATGATTTTTGTATGTTATTTTCACTCATATTCATGTTTATGCACATTTTCACCTAATATATGCATTCTTGTGAACACTGGTTGGAGAACTGCATCACAAAATTTGGATAAGTGTCAATTTTGAAGATGACTGTGTTTCAGTTCTCATATTGCTTTAGAAAGTGCAAATTTGTTAAATTAGGCTTTAAAATGCAAACTGAATCTAATTTCTCCCCCATCCCTAATAAACATTCTGTGTAATGAAATCTCAGCAATTAGAAATTCTATGGATATTTTCAATTTTCTTCTTTGAATATGGAAGAATTCTATTTCTGTGTGTGTGCATGTGTGTGTGCATGTGTGTGTGCATGTGTGTGTGCATGTGTGTGTGCATGTGTGTGTGTGTATCTAAGGCTGTGGTCCAATATTCATCAGATTAAATCCCATTGAATGGAATGGCGCTTACTTGTGTGCAGGCATGTATAGAGTTTCAGTATAATATTCATAAACAAGCTGTAAGTTTGAGAATATTATCTCCAGGTCTGTAGGAAAAAGCTGATTCTTGATTAATTCAGTTTTAGATAATAATGTGTATGCAATGCACAACACTGATTCAGATCTTCATTATCCTGCCTAGACAGATGTCTCTGGTTTTCAGGGGAGGAATATGGTGCACTAGCAAACCAAGTGGCGATTATAATATGCATACTATGTGCTATAATCAGGGCTGGTATCAGGCATGACTGGGCCCACCCACATGCCCCATCTACCTCTTGTCTCATGTGAATGACATGTGCACTTAGTGCACATGCCTGCCCTCAACCAAGATGGCACTGGGGATACCAGCCCCTTAAGAAAGCCCCTGCCACCATCTTGGACACAGCATACATAGCATTCACACTAATGGGAGAGGTAGGTGGAGCATCCATGCAGGCTTATCGAAGCCTGTGCTGTCTGTATTGGGGGGAGCTGAGAACTCACTCTCTGAGACCCAGGGCAGGGTCAGGTTGCAGGGTCAATTAACAAGGAGCAATTCATGAACCAATGTTACATTAAACTCTCATTTCAAATACCACAAATTTTCACTTATTTTTTCAGAGTCACCAGAGATCAAATTCACCAAAAGTATGACACAACATATTAAAGCTCAGTAGGTAATTCCAGTCTCATAATCTATGAGATGCCCAGGGGCTCCTTCTGGGAGGAGGGATGAGATACAAATTAAATAAATAAATAAATTTTGCAGTGCATTGAAAGGTTGGTGACATTTCTTGGGGGATTCTCAGGGAGCATACATACCTTGAAAGATCTATTCACTCATGCATGTTCATTGGTTGATTGTTGCTAGCATTTCAAGCAATGACTTGCATGTGTGAATACCACATATCTCATCCATAGTGTTTTTCAGTGGAGTCTCTTTCTACATTCAAAACTGAATAATCAATTCAAGGGAAAGCAAGTGATTATGGGCATCTGTGAACAAACCTCCAGTTGCTGCAAAAAGTCACCAAAAAAGAAACTGAGGCAAATTTAGAGAGCTGCTTGTGGCAATCCACCCAAGTGTAATTTTTCTCCCTTCTTTATAGTGCCAAGCCAGCTGTGAGCACAGACACTCACCAGTGATGTCATACACAGGTGCTCACCAGCCCAACCAGCAGTGAGTTGGTGCTGAGGGAATAGCTGGCTAGGCAGACAAGGTGGGTCCTCTTGGAGGCTCTGGCCCATTTAATTGGCTTGGGTAGATGTGAAAGGGGAGAAGCGTTAGAAAGAAGGGTGGTGGAGACAAAAGGAGAGATTGGAGAGGCATGGAGGCAAGGCAAAAGAAGGAAGACTTCAAACAGAAGATTGACTGCCAGGTTTGAGGCAGGAAGCAAGGAAATAAAGGAGAGCTGGTCTGTTTCCTTGGACCAAGAAGTCTATAAGGCCAGGTCTCCACACAAAGGATGAGAAAAAGGAGCCTAAGACAGGAGTCTAGAGCTATACTAATCAGGAAGGGGGAATCAACCAGCATGCTCTGACTTTATCACACATATCACTAACCCAAATCTCAGTGTGCAAGGATCTGTTGGCCTTAAGGAGAGAACCAGTGGTCCTCCAGACCACCCAACATCTCTGACCATTGCCCATGCTGTCAGGGGCTGATGAGGGTTGGAGTCCAACAACATCCAGAGGGCCCAGGTTCCCCACCCCTACCTTAAGTAGCTTCAGAACTGTAACTCCTTTCATTTCCTCTCCATGGCAGAGGGGGCACCCTGGGTGAGAGAGGCCCTGGGATGTTGACACTCTTTTCACTTCCCAGGGAAAACACAAGCACAAACCAATAGAGAAGGAACTTAGACTGATGAGGAATTGCCTTTAGATAAGGAAATAATCATCCCTTAAAATTAGGAGAGAATGTTCACTGTGATGGGATTTAGGGATGGGATCCATTGGCCAGCGCTGGCTTGAAAGCATTCCCTTGACCTCACAGGCCAATATCAATTCAAGTGCATTCTTTGTCTGCTAGACACTGCTTTTATCAATCCATTTTCTTCCCAAAAGTATTGATATTAATATCAACATTTTGAAAGGAAATATTTATGTTTTGAAAGGGAATGCCAATAAAAGTATTGTTCTGAAGTTCAATATTTTAGAGGGGAATTTTTTTAAAAATCAGTTTTTGAAAATAGCAGTAGAAATTTGCTGCATAAAAATCTGATCTAAAATGATAGAGAATAAGTGAATTAATGGAAAATTAGGTACCCAATCCAAATCGGACAGAATTCTAACACATCCCTAATGGGATTTGGAGCCCAATGGGAGCGTCCTGAAGCTAGCCAGTGATGTAACTAGTAGAACTAATAAAACTTACCTGTTAATAGTTGTCTAGGGAGCAGTGATGGATGAAGGGGTTGTTGAGCTCATAACAGTCACATGATGGTGAAATATGTGTAAGAATTTCAAGGTTAAGTTACAAGACTTTAAACAAGATTTGTGAAATTTCTTGACTTCCATATGTATATGTTAGAGTGAATGCAGGTGCATGCAGAATCTCTAGATTGTATTAGATCTAGTGTTGATTGTTACATATTTTCAGGAGAGGAGATCCCACAAATGAAAAGATATAGTAATTTAAAACAAGCAGCTCTCCAGGTTCCTTCAATAGAACCAGACATATAAGTGTAGCAAGTGCTGAACTGATTAATAGAAAACTCCTTACAATATTAAGTTGGCTGCCATCCATTTTGTGAGGAGGAGAATTACTGTGAACGAGTAAAAAGTTTGCCATATAGAAATTTTACTTGAGATTGCTTTGTAAGAAACAATATGAAGTGAGCACAGTCAATGGTTGAAAAATTCCCTTTTCTGGTGACCCTGGATAAATGATTAAAATAAAATTTCTGCAGTTGTTAAAGACTTCATTTCTACTAAAACTAAATATAGAACCAGGCTGGATGGTTCTTCAGAACATGTTCTTGGAAAAGTTGTTTGATTCAAAACCCAAATTAATTTAGAGAACCCTCTGATACTAATCAGTTGAATTCACAAGAGGGAAGCAGTTTTGCTGATCTTGTGTTTGCACATGAACAGTCATTGAAATATTGCTGTGCCTGTGGTAATGGGAACTTGATGGCACAGGTAGGGTAGCTCTCCTCTGGTTGCAGTTAAGAGGGAAGGGAAAATATCTGATCTCTTTCTACCTCCCTTCTCTGGTATATTTATCTCAAGCACCTGCAGGAAAAGTGAAAAGCTCCAGCGATCCTTGGGAAATGTATTTTTCCCCCAAGGGCCACTGGGAAAACATATTCCCAAAGATCCATTAGGGCTTTGCCTCGTGGTACTCATAATGATCATACCAAAGGAGGGAGGGAGAGATCAGATTTCTTTATTTTGCTCTTACTATGGGCAGAGGGCAGCTCCCTTTGCTGTCCAGAGAGGTAATTTTCCTTGCAAAGGTTTGAGGATCAAGCAACTGGGTGAGTGGAGGATATTAAGAGTTGGTTGTGAAAATTGGGTGCTCACAGTCTCTCTCTCTTCTTTAAAGTAAGCATCACATGTGCAGAAAGTTCATTTCTGAGTCAGTCCTGGTACACTTAAATGGGATATCTAGTACAGGATAGTTTAGGAGGGCCATATGAAAGTAAATACCTTGCAAAGTCGAGACATATTCAAATGGAATATCTTAACAAATGAAATGCTACTGTATAATGCTTTGAATAAGGCCCAAATCACAGATGTAATTTAAATCATTATAATTATAGGGCTACCATGAACCACAGGTTGTAAATAGGCACTCTTCAGCCATTTTGTGGGCAGGGGAACCTATGAACAGGGGTAAAGTATTCACTCCACTTACAGTAGTGGTGATCATGATCCTTATTTCTACTCAGCACCATTGTTTTCTCTTGTTTTGATTTTTACCTAGCATGCATCATTGTCCTTTGGCTCCAAACATCATCATATAGCCATATCTCATTAACTATGTTGCATTATCATGAAGCTAAATTACACTGATGACAGAATGTATTGCCTACATTCTGATTTCGCTTCATAATGGCACAATGTAGCTGATGGGATTTGGCTGTGAATGATGTAACAATATTTTAAGCCAAATCAGAATGAGGCTTCTTGCCTTTCTTTTAGCATCTTCTTGGTAAAAAAGGAATAATGGCACCCAGAAATGGTGGGAAGTAAAATTGCAGCTGCCACAAAGATGAGCAGTGAGTCTTGTGAAACCCCAATTACCATCAATTTTATGTCATGGACACCAGTGACAAAATGGCTGCAGTGGGGGGTATGGCATAACACAAAATGGCTCCCACATCTATGTTGCAGGTGTGCCCATCAATGGGAAAAGGGCACCTACATTAGCCACCACTGCACCTGCTCACAATGAGAAGCTTGTTGCATCTCTCCTGGCATCCAGTGAAATAAGGGCATGTTTAAAGGAGTGTGTTCAATATTTTTATTCATTCATTCATTCATTCATTCATTCATTCATTCATTCAATCAATCAATCAATCAATCAATCAGTTAATTTATATCCTGCCCTTCCCTCCAGGAGGAGCTCAGGGTGGCAAACAAAAACATTGAAAGCACTCTGAAACATCATAAAAACAGCCATTGAAATATTTTAAAACAAAACATCTTTAAAATAAAAAAGCTTTAAAATCATCTTAAAAAGTATTTCCAACACAGACACAGACTGGGATGAGGTCTCTACTTAAAAGGTTTTTGAAAGAGGAAGGTCTTCAGTAGGTGCCCAAAAGATAACAGAGATGCATCCTGTCTTATATTTAAGGGTAGGGAATTCCACAAGGTAGGTGCCACTACACTAAATGTCCGTTTCCTATGTTGTGAGGAATGGACCTCCTGATAAGATGGTATCTGCAGGAGGCCCTCACTTGCAAAGTGTAGTGATCAACTGGGCATACAGTGCCTTGCAAAAGTAATCAAACCCCTGACCAATGCTCATGTTTCAGTTTTTTATGTTCTTAAAAACATTTCCCAACATAAAACCAACATTACCTTACAATAATTGATTTTGAGTTTCAGTGTTTCAAAATAAAATATCATACAGAACAAAATTACAATGTACCATTTGTAACTCAGTAATAGGAGAGCATTGGTCAGGGGTCTGATTACTTTTGCAAGGCACTGTACAAGGGAAAAGACAATCTTTCAGGTATCCTGGTCCCAAGCTGTATAGGGCTTTGTACACCAAAAGCAGAACCTTGAACTTGGTCCGCTAGCTAATGGGCAGCCAGTGCAATTATTTCAGCAGTGGGATAGCGTGCCCTAGTGAGCAGTCCTACCACTGTATTTTGCACCAGCCCCACATAGAGTGCATTGCAGTAATCCAGCCTAGAGGTTACCAGTGCATAGACAACAGTGGTCAGACTTGCCCTGTCCAGTAACAGCCATAGCTGTTTTACCATTTGAAGCTGGTAAAGGGTACTCCTAGCCACTGAGGTCACATGGTCCTCTAGCAACAAAGATGGACCCAGAAGCACTGTCCTTTATTTATTTATTTATTTATTTTCCCACCTTTCCTTCCAATAGGAGCCCAGAGGAGGATGAGGAGTAGTGGATTGGCACAGCAGACCCAGGAGAGGGAACAAGCAGACTCACCCAAGATGCAGATCCAGACCTCCCACCACTGGAAGATATTCAGGACCCACTGGAGCCCCTCAGTCTGTCTCGGTGAGTGAACAGAAGGCCCCTCTGCTCCCTGCATAAGAAGATTCCTGAGAGTAGCAGAGCAACACAGATGTTCTGGCCGTTTAAGGCTAAAAGCTGCCAGGAGTCAGAGGGCTGATTGCTAGCACCTAAACCAGGAAGGGGAGCTTAAAAGGCAATGAGAGGCCTTTTGCTCTCTGCTGGAAGCAATGTCGGACACCAGCATTAGACCCTTACCAGCTGTGCCAGGCCCTGTTGAGTCTTGAAACACAGAGTGCCATGTTGGAATATTGAACCTTTGATTTGCTACTGACCTTGCCTTTGGAAGGTGAACTGAGACCCCTCAACCCCCTCCCTTGCTTATCCACATTCTCTTCAAGCCTTGTCCACTTTACAACCAAGTGCCTCCTTTGGCAGCTGCTGGCTAATTGTTTTACAGCACCACTAATCACCTCGGTGCAGCTGGCAGAGACAAGCACCCACAGACTACAGACCTGCTCTTTCAGAGGGAGTAGGACTCCATCCAAAGTAGGCAACTGACCAATTATCCAAACTTGGGAACCATCAACCCATAGCACCTCTGTCTTGCTAGAATTCAGACTGAGTTTATTAGCCCTCATCCAACCCTGGCAATGGTCCAGGGTTTGCACACCCTCTCCTGATTCAGATGTTACAAAGCAATAGAGTTGGGTATTGTCAGCGTACTGCTGGCACCTTTCCTCATATCTCCTGATGACCCCTCCCAGGAGCTTCATATAGATGTTAAACTCCATAGGAGGCAAGATGGTACCCTGTGGCACCCCATAGCACAACTACCAGGGGCCCAATGCTATTCTGTGAAAAGGACAATCACCCAATGCTATCCTCTGAAAATGACCCTGGAGATAAGAGTGCAACCACTGTAAAACAGTGACTCCAATACCCATCTCATCAAGTTGGCCCAGGAGGATACCATGGTCAGTGGTATGAAAAGCCGCCAATGGATCAAGTAAGAATAACAGGGTTGCACTCCCCTTATCCTTCTCCCGATAAAGGTCCCATCAGGGATTGCAATGGGTCAAGATAATCTGTTTCATTCAAGACTACTTGCAATTGCTGCACCACAATCTTCTCAATTACCTTCCCTAGAAAGAAGGTATTTGCGACTGGGCAGTAGTTATCACAAACCAATGGTACCAGGGTGGGCTTTTTCAGGAGTGGTCGGATCACCACTTTTTCAGGGTGGTTGGAACCACTCCCTCCTGCAACAATGCATTAACCACACCCTGGATCCACTCGGTCAAACCCCCTTGGCAAGCTTTAATAAGCCAAGAAGGGCAAGGGCAAGAGGACATGTTGGTGGCTGCATCATCGCAAGAACTTTGTCCACATCAGGCCACATCAACTGAAAGCAATCCCATGAAGTGGCAACAGATGTTGCACTGGACACCTCACTGGGGACTACAGTAGATATGGATGGGCCATCAAGATTGCTATGGAGGTGAACAACTTTACCCTCAAAGTGCCTTGAAAACCATTTACAATGGGCCTCCGAAGGGTCTAAAACTCCATTTCCTGGAGCGGATATCAACAAACCCCTGAGACTATGGAAAAGCTCCACTGGATGGCTACTTGAGGATGAAATGGTGGCAGATAAGTATGCCTTCTTCGCTGCCCTCACCACCACACAGTAGTTATGCTTATGATGTTTTATTTGTGCCTGATCAGCATCACAGCATGCCTTTCGCCATTTGCACTGTAGCCGTCATCCAGCCTGTTTCATTGCCCTTAGTTCACTGGTGTACCAGGGTGCAGACCAGGCTCCACAATGCTGGAGAGGGCACTCAGGGGCAGAATGCACCTCATTGTTCCACAGTGTGACAAGAGCTTCAACAGGGTCGCCTGCTCTGCTACTGGGAACTCTCCCAGGGCATTCAGGAACCCAGTGGATTCCATTAGTCTCCTCTGTCCACCACCCCTGCAGTGGAGGATTGGAGTCATAATTCTAAATTTCACCATGAAGTGATCTGACCAAGACAATGGGGTGACATCCACCCCTTATCTTCAGAACAACCCTTCCTCCACCTGGAGCAAAAACCAAGTTGAGGGTGTATCCTGCCCTGTGCTTTGGGCCGGTGTCAACTTGAGTCAGCCCCATGGTCATCATGGAGGCCATGAAGTCCTGAGCTGGAACACTAGAGGTAGTCTCAGCATGGACATTGGAATCACCCAGGACTATTATTCTGGGCTCTTCCAATACCACAGCCGAGACAGCCTCCATCAACTTGGTCAGAGAAGCTTCTGGGCAGTAGGGGAGATGGTACACCGGCAACAACCCTGCTTTACTGTCTCCTTGGCTTGACACCAGGTGGAGGCCCTCACAGCCAGCTCCAAGACAGAGTGGTTTCTTGTTGACAAAGATGGAAGTTCTGTAGACCACAGCAACTCCCCTCCCATCCCTGCAGCCTGTGCTGGTGTTGCACTGAGTATCCAGGTTGGCAAAGCTGGGTCAGACCAACTCCCCTCAGCTCACCCTCTCATGTCTCAGTAATGCACACCAAATCAGCACCTTCATCCACAATCAAATTATGGATGAGTGTGGTGTTATTGTGAACCAATCTGGTGTTAAACAACAGCACACACAGGGCAGTAGGCACAGCAGATGAGCAACGGGGAACCTTTCTATGAGAGGAGTGGGAGCAAGGAACAAGGTGTAGATAGCCTTTCCTTCATCTTCTATTGTAGCTCACCACCTCCCAATGACTATATGCCCCTCTACCCATGATCACCCATGTCCCTCCTTACTAATACTCCTCCTAAACACCTGATATGGACACAACATGAGCCCACCAAAAAAACCTACCTGAACCAGATCCTGGTAGGCCCCTGAAATAACTGGGAAGTCAGACCCACTCAATATCTTTCACACAGGGCACATCTACTTTCCCCCCATCTCATATCCAGGGAGGGCCAGCCTTCTGCCAGTTGCAGACTCTGACTCTGAAGGCATCTGGTGACTTTCTCCTATCATTCAGTTCACTGCACAGGCTCTCACCCTGCACAGAAACTACACATGTGCCATATACTCTCCCCACTACCAATCTCCTCTAAATTGGTTTTACAAAATAGAAAGGGGTAGCATCCTCACCCTTGGACCTCCATAAGTGGTTTCCCAAGGGACAACCCCCTTTGGTGTCCCAAGGGCAGCTGGGCTTTTATGCCCCCTGATCCAACCACGAGCTGGTACAAAAGGCTGCAAGATTGACTGCAGCATTCTGGATTCAGGGTCAGGCATGGTGTCCCAGTCCTTGCAGCACTTACCAGGGACCTCAGCTCTCTCGATAGACAGCAACCCACTGGAGCAAGAAAGCAAGTGCCCAGATGCTCAAGTACTCACTCCCAGGGCAGGTCTTCTCCAGTTCCCCAGTGCTGCAGTCAGTACAAGCAGGAACCGAGGAGAAAGATCAAATAATACAGTGGCTCTTTGAGGATATATTTTATTTACTGAGACCTTTTTTTACATACCATAGGAGTTGGTCATCATCATCATCATCATTTATTACCTGCCCTTCACCCGAAAGTCCCAGGGTGAGTTACCATTTCAAAATACTTAACAATTTAAAACAATCTAAAATGCCAAAATAGGGTGGGTCCTAACAATACATTTCTCAGGTGTCAAAGGCCAGGGTAAAGAGGAGTGTCTTTAGCATTTACTTAAAACTGTACAGCAAAGTTTCCAGATGCACCTCAGTGGGGAGGGGGTTCCACAACCTAGGAGAGCACCACATAAAATGCCCTCTCCCAGGCCACCACCTCCTGAGCTTCTGAGGGTGGTAGAACTTCCAAAAGGGCCCCCTCTGGTGATCTCAATACCCGAGAGAGTCTGTAGGGAAGGAGGTAGTCTTTCAGATGCTGGGGACCTGTCATTTAGAGCTCTGAACACTAGCATGAGTACCTTCAATTGAGGCCAGAAAAGAACTGGCAACCAGTGCAGCTGGTTTACAATAGGAGTTATATGAGATCTAAAGGGAACCCCAACCAGTAATCTGGCTGTTGCATTTTGAACAAGCTGAAGTTTCTGAGACCTCTTCAAGGGTAGCCCCGCATAGAGCACATTGCAGTAATCCACCAATTGGTAAGTTACTAGCGGACAACACAGTGGCAATTTCTGTGTTAACTGAGTGAAATGCAAAAGAGTGGAATATCTGTCTGTAGTTTTACAAGAGTTTTGTCTTGATGGTTGTCTGCATCTAATTGCAACATATAGATCACTTGGAGTGCTGTAAGGTGAATGTAAAGGTAACTTTAAAAAGAGTATCCAGGCGAAGCAGGATATCTAATGACTGATGTAAACCTGAAGGGAATGGAGTGGGAAAGAACATTTTCTACTCAGGAGGTATTTCAGCCAATATTTTCCAGAAACCAACAGTACATAATTGCCTTATTGGAGTCTCCTGCTGCCATTTCCCCAGAAACAACAACAAAAACACAAAACAGTAAATAAACAAGGGGCTGTTCTGTAGAAGACCTGTGCAAAAATAACTGCAGGCAAAGTCAATGTCACATGCACATAAGGATCTTAAAAAATAATAATCCAGGACTGGACTGACCCATCCCCCAATCCAGTGGCCATGTAACTTCAACTGCCCTGTGTGAAGAAGCCAGGAAAGGAAAGAGAGACAAAGAGACCAATATATGAACCTGCTCCTGGCAAGATTGAAAATTAAGAGGAGTTAAAAATGGACCGTCCTACTAGTGTGCCTTTAACATCAGCTTGAGCTGCAGAAATTACTACCGGCTGAAACTTTCCATAGCACAAAGATAAGCATTATCACCTGTTGGATATCTGCAAGCTGTGGTTAAAAATACAGGCACAGTGGTGGTATTAGCACAGTGATCTGTATGTGTGTAGGTGCACAGTCTGTACACTGCAAAAATGGAAAATAAAGATTGTGTGCAGGGAGCCTATGTACCTCTGTGTTCATATTTACACATACAAATGGAACACTGAAAGCATGGAGGTTCCAGCCAATCCATACAATGCTGTGGATGCCATTTTCACATCCTAAACTAAAACAATATTGGGGAAACTATGGCCTACCATATATTTTTGGACGTCAACTCCTGTCAGCCCCAGCCACCATGGCCAATGGTTAGGGATTGTTATTACTGAGGGGAGTTGTCGTTCAACAACATCTGAAGGACTACAAGTGCCCCACCCTTATCTGCAGGAGAAAAACATGCCTTTCAGCCACTTGGGTTCAATTCCCCATGCACAGTTACCTGGAAGTAAGTCCTACTGAACTCAGTGTAACTTAGTTCTGAGTCAATATAGAAACTTAGTTCTGAGTCAACATAGACAGGACTCTGTTACCAGCAAAGCTACTCAGCTTGTCTTCTATTGATTCTATGGAGCAGCATCCTCTTCTTCAGGCTGGATGTTAATTGGATGGATAACAGATAGACAAACATTGACCCTGAAAAAGAATGTTAGTAAATTACAAAGCTTGTACAGGACTTGGTGCTTTATGCTTAGTCTGTTTCTCTTGAGCTAAACAAACATTTCAAAAAATTGTTTCCTTCACCCCCTGATCTATCTGGCTGTCTTTGTATCCATTTATATGGTTTGTGCTTACTATAAGCCCTTTATGAGACAAGTACTTGTATATACAATTAGCTGCTTTCATCCCCAAGGATAAGACAAGGTATAAATCTGAAGCAATCAATCTATCCTGTAACATTTGTTCTTTGGGGAAGAAAAGATGCCCGTTTCAAACAAGAGGTAGGAATAAACCTTCCATATTATGTAGCTAATTGTTTTGTGTGGTATTGTAGTTGTTGATGGTTTATGCTTTTGTGTCTTTAAAAAAAATAGCTACAATGTTGTATACATCTTTGGATCCTTGACAGAAAAGCAGTTTATATTATGGGTGTACACTAAACACAAGATTTGGCTTTGGGCTCCAGTTTGGCAATTGGAAAACAGCCCAGTTTGGGTTATGGTCCAAAGCCAAATTCTGATTCAGAAAAACAAAGTTTCATTCCTTCTCCATTTACTATTATGTTTTTTTTTTAAAGGCTGGAATGTTTTTTAAAAGTTATTTGCAGAATTGCCTGAACTTTGCAGAAATGGTAGCTCCTTCTGAGGGGATAACTCCTGCCAAATAGGTGAAGTGATTTTCTGATAGGGGAGCTTTTATGGTTGAGCAGTGGTTAAAAAAGGATTTACTTATAGTGAAATCCAAACCCAAGATTCACTGAGATGAAAAAGTCTGGATTCAGAAGATCTGGACTTTCCCAGCTAAGCCTGGGCTCATTCAGGGCTACACTGGCATGAGTCCCTCACCCTGGCTGATCTAGAGATACACTGGCATATCTCCCCCACCCTGTCTCAGTAAGCAGAATTTAAATTGGTGTCTCTTACACTGGTGTTAGTCCCCCAAAAAGGGGTGTTCTGAGGGACTGGGGTATTCTGAATGGGGTGTTCTGAAGGAGTGGGGTGGCATGCTAAGGGCAAGGAGAGACTTAACACCTATTCTAAACACTGTTCATGTTGATTATGTGACCTAGAACCCAATTCTCAGAACTTGGGTCCACACACACCTGCCAACTCAACTGGTTCCTGAACAGAGTTTGGAATGGGGTAAATTATTCTGGCATAATTTACACCAGCTTCCTATAGTTAGGAATGCTCTGCCCATATTATTATTATATGGGCAATTTGAATGAAAATAGCCTAACTCAGAGAGGTACACCTAAGTAAGAGACCTGCCATATTAAAGATGAATAGATTTTACTATGAAAACATCATATGTCATAGAGGTGCTCCTAGAAATATAACATGGAAAAAATTCAGAAAGGTGGGTCTAGGGATTATGGGGAAAGATGAATGCGGGAAAATAGCAGATTCAGGCTTGTGTTCTGCTCAGTTGACACCCAAAGTCACAGAATCTGAGTGCAACACTGTTTGACAGAGGTGGATGTGTGGGCATGTGACACAGAGCAGAAGGAGTGAATGACCAGCATTTACCAAGCAAGCACGACGAACAGAACCAGCAAACAACACAGAGCAGAGAGAAACAAAGTGATACATTGCTTCTACATCACTTTCCCCAGAGAGCTGTGATTGGAAAGGCCTGACAACATCATTCCCCCTGAATAGAAGTTAGACCTGTCAGTCAAAAAAGAGGCCTCCCTCCCCACCCTAACAGTTTCCTTTTATGGAAAACTTGGGAAGAAATATTTCTATTTTTGCTGACACATGGACATGTGCCCTATCAGTGCATGACTGGGGAGTGCAACTGGTTAGCCCCACCCCTGGTGTCCTGCATGCCACCTTGCCCCACCTGACCTAGGCACATTCAGCTCAAACATCTGCAGGGAGGAAATCTTCATGTGTACAACTGCCCACACAAAAGCTTTCTCTTTGCCAATGTTCATTCTGTGCATGAAGGTGTCAGGAGCAGTACAAGATCTCCTCCCCCTGTGAGTCCCCTAAATCTGTTCTAGTGGTTCTGCCAATCCTCTGGAGCAGTTTTGGGGAGGGTGCAGGGTGTGTGCAAGCCAGGAGAGGAGTGTGGGTCCTGTTCACTACCAATAATCCTTGTGCTGAAGGGATGTTGAATACTGCCCAGGGACTTTTAAAAGTCCATTGATGTTTTTTAAAAAACACTTCAGCTTTTTATTAATGTTCTTCTGGTAAAATCAATAGGAATTTAAATTGTCTAACATTTAAGGATTGTATCCTTTATTTGATTTTTATGTTCACCACCAATTGGAAGTGTACCTAAGAAGATTTTACACACACACACACCCTCTCTCTTTTACAAAGTGTGCCATGGGCTATCTATCCAGACTTATAACATCTCTCTTCTTTTTAAAAAAATTCTACTTAGTCTAGGCTAAGTAGACCTTGAATAAACTCACATTTATTGGGCTGTTAAGGATGAGATGCATGTTTAAGTGAGCTTGTTGATGAATGAAAATGACGGAGCCATTGTATGAGGATAAACAGCTTTGAAAGCAGTGGCTATAATGGAGATTAAGATTTGGTAGGTAATGACCCAGGAAGTCAACACAATTTAGCTGGTGGACACCTTTAAATGGATTACACAAAGGTTTACCTGCTCTTGATCTATTACAGATGACACTGGGTAACGCTTCAAATGAAAGAACACTTTCAATTGTGTTTTGTTTCTGTGTGCATTTTAGGCTAAATTGTGTAGCCTACATATCAGAGCACGGACAGCATTATCAAAGGAAGAGAGTAATGATCACACAATGCAACATATGCTGGTAAAGAATAGCAAAAAAGAAAAGAAAACGAGGAAGAGAGAGGGAAAGAAAACATTGATAACACCTTGGAAGATGAGATCTGGCTGATAGGTTATGTTTGTTTCATAAAGATGAGGAGGAGGACCAATCCATATGGTGATGTAGTTGTAAGATCTTTGGTTCCAGAACTTTTTATACCACAAAGAGTGTCAGATATAGATAGGAAGGAAGGAAGGAAGGAAGGAAGGAAGGAAGGAATGTGACTTATCCTCAGGAAACTGAATGGGTATGTGTAGGAGGGTGAGTGGGGGAGGCCTGCATTTACCATACCTTTCTTTCTATGGCAATGTTTGGACTCTCCTCTGTCCACTGAGTAGGGATGGGTGAGAATTTCGATTCAGTTCCCATTTCAAGCAGAATTTATCAAATTTGCAATTTCTAAAACAATATGAGAACCAAAACACAGCCATCCGTCAAAATTCACATTTATTAGAATTTTGGGATGCAGTTTGCCAACCAAACAACCCTTACAAAATGCATATATTAGGGGAGAGTGTGCATAAAAATAAATACATGAGTGAAAATAACACGCAAAAAGGCATGAAATGATGGGAAATGGCTTGCAAAAATGTGTACCTTTGTCAAAACTGCCTACAAAAATGTATTTGTGTTTATTTAGACAAATTCGCACTAAAATGGTGAAGAATTTTCATGAGGATTTTTTTTTTAAAAAAATCCCACATTGTTGTAGAAATGTAGAGAACTGAATTTAACACTGGAAAAATGAGAATCTGAGAGAATCGAGAGAACTTTCCATCCCTACCATTGAGTGAACACACATACAGTGGGAGGTGGCTCTTGGCCCCTCACACATGTACGCTAGACATGTTGCAGATATGCAGCACTTCTCCATGCAATCAGCACACTTTCTTTCCAGGGTGCCTGGTTGCACAGAAATGTCTCTAGTATGTGCCAAAGAATATATATGTGGCAGGAGTAGAGGCTGCTGCCACCATGTCATATCCGTGTTCTGGAGGAGAGTGGGAACATTTGAAAAGGACATGTCTATGCGGAGCCTCTTCCAGTCCAACACTTCCCTCCAAAGCCAAAAGACTCTCTTTTGATTTAGGAGGAATGAATTGCAGGATGCTTGAAAAATACAGCTAACTGTAAGCTGCAGGTGTTGGAAGCAATGTTGCCAACTAGCCAGTATTGTACTGTTCTGTTAATACTGTTTTGTCATAGAGTCAGTGTGACATCTGAAATACTTCTGTACTGAAAATGTCTTCCCCCTTTTAACCCTTCTCTGTCAATTAATGAGAACAGAAATTGCATTTGAAAAGTATCAAATGGGAGAGAAAAATCCAGTGAAAGTCTCATGGGTGGGAGTGTAGAACTTTTCACATGCTTACCTTATTTTTGAGGTGGCTGGTGGATGTTTGTGAGTGTCCTTTCTTTCATTCTACAAATCATCTCACCAGCAGACCACAACCTTGTCGGGTGCCCACACTTTAATTAAAGCCCAGTGGGAGACAGAATCTGGTAACTCCTCTCATGGGGCTTTTTCAGATTAGGAAGCAGAGGCAGCCAAGGAGGCTGTAGAGTGCTGGAGAAATGTTTACTCTAAAGAAAAACATATACACGCCACGTGGTGGTGGTGGTGGTGGTGGTGGTATTTATATCCCACCCTTTCTCCCACCAGGAGCCCAGGGCAGCAAACAAAAGCACTAAAACATGAAAACATCATAAAAACAAACTTTAAAACACATTAAAACAAAACATCTTCAAAAATGTTACTTAAAAAAGCTATGAAAACATCTTCTAAGATTAAAAACATTTTTTTAAAAAAAGTTTAAGGACATATTAAAAAGCAATTCCAACACAGACGCAGACTGCAATAGGTCTCAACTTAAAAGGCTTGTTGAAAGAGGAAAGTCTTCAATAGGCACCGAAAAGATAACAGAGATGGTTGTGATGTTCCTGTATTAATGTATATATGGTAAGTGCTGTTTGTATAGAAGATACTGTTGGTCAGTGAAGCATGCTGTGAGACTCACAGACAGGGTTTTTAGCATAGAGAGTGAAACCTGAAGCAGAAGGGTTAAGCTGTAAGAACAGAGCGCCAGTTTGCCAAGGTCAGCAGCTGGCTGGGAAGCCTGATAAGGTGGGATGCTTGGAAAAACTCAGTGTGGGGGAAAAGCTGTCTGTGAAGAGAACTGTGTCTAATGTCTTTGCCTAGTAAAGACTCTTACAAGAAACTTGCCTGGCCTGGCTTATTCCTGTTCTATGCGACTCTTGGATTTCATCCTTGTATGATCTATACACGCACATGCCAACAGGGGTTATGGGCCCAGCTTATCATACAAGGTAACGGGTTCGAGAGCATTGACGTGACGTTATTGCAGAGAGAAACAAAGTGCAAGAAAGAGACAAGTAAGAGTGGGCAACATGGCTGGAAACCTGTTATCCGGGATGCCGATGGACAGACTGAATGCTGTAAACTACTCCAGCTGGAAATGGAGAATGAGAGCAGTTCTGATTAAAGAAGATTTGAATGATGTCGTAGAAAACCCCCCTCCGGCAGCTCCTTCAGCAGCGTGGTTGAAGAAAGACGAGAAAGTGAAGGCTTTTATTACTCTGGGGCTGTCTGATTCTCAACTGTTGCTGGTGAGTAATGAGCCGACAGCTAATCAGATGTGGGAGAAGCTAAGAGCCGCTCATGTGCAGCAAACTGCAGGGAGCAGGCTGTGTTTAGCACGGAAACTTTATCAGATGCGTTTTACAGAAGAAGTGACTATGTCAGAGCATCTGGCTGAATTTCGTAGATTAAATGCTGAGCTGCAAGATAGAGGAGTGCATCATAGTGACATTCAGATGGTCTATATACTGTTATCTTCATTTGATCAAAAATGGGATGTCATGGTCTCTAGTCTGGAAACTTTACCCGACGGACATCTGAATTTGGACTTTGTAGAGCAGAAACTTCAACAAGAGTGGAATAGAAGACAAGAGAATAAGAAAACAGAGTTAAAAGAGACTGTGGCTGTACAACAACAACAAAATCAAAGAAGCAGGCAAGAGAATAAAATATGTTACTTTTGTGGGTCCCGTGGACATATACAGAGACATTGTTTAAAGAAGAGAAATAACAGGGACTTTGGAAGTCAGAGAACAAGCGTGAACTTTGTTACTAAAGAGGACAATAAACTCATTAACTCTACGTGGCTTCTTGACAGCGGAGCGTCTAATTGTCTAATCACAGACTCTAGTTTATTTTACACTTCAATGCCGGTGCAGGAGAAGATTTATCTGGCTGACGGATCGACTCAGGACGCGATTGCAAAAGGCACGCTCAGGTTGGGCAATTTGGGAACTATATTGACAGATGTATTATTGGTTTCTGGTTTAAAATATAACATTCTATCAGTAAGAAAATTGGCTCAAATAGGTTGTAAAGTTACATTTGAAGGGGATAGATGTTTTGTGAGAAAAGATGGTGAAATATGCATGCAAGGGAAATTACAGAACCAAATGTTTATGGTTGAGTGCAATCTTGATAAACCCACGTGTGCCTGGATAGGAGTTAATAAAGATAAACATGATAATTGTTTACATGAATGGCACAGAAAATTGGCACACGCACATTTCGAAAAGGTACAAAACACCCCAAAGCATAGTCAAGATTTGAAATTAACACATTGTGAGCATGTGGATGAGTGTGAGGTATGCTATAAAACAAAAATGACTGTGACTCCGGTAAATAAGAGCTGTGAAAGCACGACCACTGAACCCTATCAGCTCATACATGTGGATTTGGCTGGACCTTTCCAGTGCTCAAAAGGTGGAGCAAGGTTTTATTTAGTGATTGTGGATGATTTCTCCAGATTTACACGTGTTCTTATTGAAAAAGAAAAGTGAAGCAGAAGAGAAATTAAAGGCATTTATACAAAGGACAGAAACACAATATGGGGTTGTTATCAAAAATATCAAATCAGATCAAGGTGGGGAATTTACCAGTAATTCATTTAAAACATATTTGGAAAAGAAGGGAATAATACAAAGTCTCACTGCTCCCTTCAGCCCATCCTCCAACGGAACTGCAGAGAGGAGGAACCGGTCATTGCAGGATTCAATGAGAGCCATGCTAGCAGATGCAGATATGAATAACACTTATTGGGGTGAATGTATTCTGTACACTGTTTTTATTCAAAACCGCCTTATGCACAGAACAATAGGCATGTCTCCCTATGAGAAACTGACTGGAAGAAAGCCCAGGGTGAAACACATAGAACGTTTTGGGGCAAAATGCTGGGTACATGTTGCAAAACAGAAAAGGCATGGTAAATTAGGCTCAAGAGCTCAGGCAGGATGCGTTTTGGGATTTCAGAATTCATACTATAGAGTTTGGTTGCCTGAGAAACAACAAGTAGTGTTAAGCAGAAGCATAAAGGTGATAGATAAACCTTGGAGAGACAGTCAAACAGTGATCCTAGATAGTGCAAGCAAGCAGGAAGCGGCAGATGTTCCTTTTGGGCAGCAAATTCCATTAAGAACTGCATTGACTGATCTAATACATGGTGGCAAACGTACTGTAAAAAGACTGAGAAGTGAAGACATGGCAATGCAAGATATAGAAATGCCAAGTACCAGTGCAGACACAGGTGCAGGTCCAAGTAAAATTGAAAGTGAGGAAGAAATGGAAATAGATAATGTTAGGAGATTAGAAAGAAAAATGAAAGGTCAACCACCTCAAAGATTCACATTTAATGTTACACAACAGAATAATGAGACAGATGAATATCCAGTAGAATGGGAAAAAGAAGGACCAATAGATAAAGAAACAATGGATCTCATGTGGAAGTTTTGTGTTGAGGAATGAAATATAAATGTATTATCAAATAAAAGTGAACAAAAAATGACTCTGTAAAACCTGTGTGAATAAAGAAATAAAGAAACAAGAACTGAACTGAAAATGTAAATAGAAACTGTGAGGAAACAAACCATGTACTGATATGTATTGTATTGAAAAAGTTAATATTGTAGAAATGTAATGATGAACAATGAAGTTTTGTAATCTGTGAGTCTCAGGTGGGGGCTGTTGGGCAGTGAAGCATGCTGTGAGACTCACAGACAGGGTTTTTAGCAGAGAGAGTGAAACCTGAAGCAGAAGGGTTAAGCTGTAAGAACAGAGCGCCAGTTTGCCAAGGTCAGCAGCTGGCTGGGAAGCCTGATAAGGTGGGATGTTTGGAAAAACTCAGTGTGGGGGAAAAGCTGTCTGTGAAGAGAACTGTGTCTAATGTCTTTGCCTAGTAAAGACTTTTACAAGAAACTTGCCTGGCCTGGCTTATTCCTGTTCTATGCGACTCATGGATTTCATCCTTGTATGATCTATACACGCACACGCCAACAGATACATGGTAAGTGGAATGAAAGAGGAGGGGGGAGTAAATGAGCAGTAGAATGCTGGATGATTGGCTGAGTGTTTGGATGGCTGAGAGTTTAAATGGAAGGATGACAGTTGAATCTGGGTGGACGTGAGTGGGTTGTTTGAGAGGTGTTTGGTGGACGTTAGTGGGTTGTTTTGGTGGAGTTCGGAGGTGGGTGTGAGTTGGTGTATGTCAGGAGAGTGTGGAGAAAGAGGGAGGTGGAGTTCGGATTAGTAATAAGTCAAATATCACAGTAATAGATGAAACCATAAGCTTGTAGATCATTATCAAAGTTATCTTGTTATTAATGTTATTTAATAAATACTATTTTGGTTTACCGAAGGCCTGATCCTTGGCTGGGGTTTCACAGACCAGAAGGGAGGGTAAGGTAATAACCAAGGCTGAAGGGAAACAGTAACAAATGGTGGCAGCGGTGAAGAGGAGAAGATGACATTATAAGTATCCAGAGCAACCCCGAGTTATGAGTTATCTGCATTGATACAAGGGGGTTGGGAACAGCATAGGCATGCAGTCACGAATGCAACCGGATAGAGAGACTCAGGCAAGGTCTCTGGGAACATTGGTTGTAGAACGTGACTGGTGGTGCTGCCTAGCAGGGGGATCTATTGAGATCTGTGCTAGAGCAGAGAGAGAAACCATAAAAAAGGACAGTCCGGACTAGTGGAGTCCCTGGTGGTGCCTAGTGAAAGGCAGTAGCCACGAGCAGGTAGGAACCTGACAGGGAGAGCCAGGGAAGGGCGTCACAATGGTGCCTGTCTAATATTTAAGGGGAGGGAATTCCACAGGGTAGGTGTCACCACACTAAAGGTTTGTTTCCTATGTTGTGTGGAACGGACCTCCTGATAAGATGGTATCTGCAGGAGGCCCTCACCTGCAGAGCACAGTGATCGACTGGGTATATAAGGGATAAGATGGTCTTTCAGGTATCTTGGTCATGAGCTGTATAGGGCTTTCTACACCAAAACTAGAACCTTGAACTTGGCCAGGTAGCAAAAGGGCAGCCAGTGCAATTCTTTCAGCAGCAGGGGGACATGTGGGCAATACCATGACCCAGTCAGCAGTCTCACCGCCACATTTTGCACCAGCTGCAACTTCCGGAACAACCTGAAGGGCAGCCCCACATAGAGCACATTACAGTAATCCAGCCTGCAGGTTACCAGTGTGTGGACAACAGTGGTCAGGCTATCCTGGTCCAGAAATGGCCACAGCTGTCTTACCAGCCAAAGCTGGTAAAAGGCACTCCTAGTCACTGAGGTCACCTGGGCCTCTAGTGACAAAGATGCATCCAGGAACTCCCCCAGACTATGAACCTGCTCTTTCAGAGGGAGTATGGCCCCATCAAAAGCAGGCAACTGACCAATTATCTGAACTCAGGAACTACCAACCCACAGTGCCTCCGTATTGATAGAATTCAAACTCAGTTTATTGGCCCTCATCCAGCCCACCTCCTAGTCCAGGCAGCGGTCAAGCGCTTGCACATCCTCTCCCAGTTCAGATGTTACAGAGAAATAGAGCTGGGTATTGTCAGCATATTGCTGACACCTCACCCCAAATCTGATGACTGCTCCAAACGGCTTCATATACATGTTAAACAGCATGGGGGACAAGATGGTACCCTGCAGCACCCCACAGCACAACTGCCAGGGGACTGAAAGACAGTCACCCAATGATATTATCTGAGAATGACCTTGGAGATAAGATTGGAACTACTGTAAAACAGTGCCTCCAATACCCATCTCACCAAGTCAGCCTAGAAGGATACCATGGTCAATGGTATCAAAAGCCACTAAGAGATCAAGTAAGAATAACCGGGTCACACTCCCCCTGTCTTTCTCCCGATAAAGGTCATCCATCAGGGTGGCCAAGGCCGATTCAGTCCCATAACCAGGCCTGAAACCAGACTGGGATGGGTCAAGATAATCTGTTTCATTCAAGAGCACCTACAATTGCTGTGCCAATACCCTCTCAATCACCTTCCCTAAAAAGGGAGTATTTGCGACCGGTTGGTAGTTGTCACAAACCAATGGGTCCAAGGTGGGCTTTTTCAGGAGTGGTCGGATCACTGCCTCTTTCAAGGTGTCTGGAACCACTCCCTCCCACAATGATGCATTGACCACACCCTGGAACCACTTGGTCAAACCCCCTCTGCAAGCTTTAATAAGCCAAGAAGGGCAAGGGTTGAGAGGACATGTTTCTGGCCACATCAATGCAAGCACTTTGTCTACATCATCAGGCCACATCAACTGAAACCTTTCCCAGGAAGTTGCAGCAGACGTTACACGGGACACCTCATTGGAAACTGCAGTAGGGTGCTTAACTTTACAGTGATTCGCTAATGCGGCAGCTTTCAATTAGGGAAAGTCCCCGCATTAAGGCGCTTGTTCCGTTTTTACGGCGATTTTTTTCCATCACTCACCATTTTGACGTCATTTTCGTGCGACGCATCCCATTATCATCAATGGGTTTCGCTTTATGGAGATTTCCACTTTACGGTGGGGGTCAGGAACAGAACCCGCCGTATGAGCGGGGCCCTACTGTACTGTAGATGTGGATGGGGAATCAAGACTGCTATGGAGGCGAGCAACTTTCCCCTCAAAGTGACTTGCAAACAATTCACAGTGGGCCTCTGAAGGGTCTAAAACTCCATTTCCTGCAGTTGATGTCAACACACCCCTGACAATACGGAAACGTTCCACTGGATGGCTACTTGAGGATGTGATGGAGGCAGAGAAGTGGGTCTTCTTCACAGCCTTCACCGCCACACAGTTATGATGTTTTACTGATGCCTGATCAGCCTCACAGCACATCTTTCGCCACTCGCACTCTAGCCATCATCCAGCCTGCTTCATTGCCCGTAGCTCACTTGTGTACCAAGGTACAAACCAGGCTCCACAATGCTGGAGAAGGCACACGGTGGCAACCATGTCAAGAGCCCGGCGCACCTCGCTGTTCCACAACATGACAAGGGCTTCAACAGGTTCTTCTGCTCTATCTACTCCTCAAGGGCAATCAGACATCCAGTGGATTCTATTAGTCTCCAGGGGTGGACCATCTTAATCTGTCCACCCTCTCTGCAGGGAAGGATTGGAGTCATAAGTCTAAACTTCACCAGGAAGTGGTCTGACCATGACAATGGGGTGACATCCACCCCCTATATCTCCAGACCACCCCTTCCTCCATCTGGAGCAAACACCAAGTCAAGTGTGTGGCCTGCCCTATGTGTCAGGCCAGTGACAACTTAAGACAGCCCCATGGTTGTCATGGAGGCCATGAAGTCCTGAGCTGGAACACTAGAGGCAGCCTCAGCATGGACATTGAAATCACCGAGCACTATCATTCTGGGCTCCTCTAATGCCACAGCTGAGATGGCCTCCACCAGCTCGGTCAGAGAAGTGGGTGGGCAGCAGGGTGGATGGTACACTAGCAGCAACCCTAGTTTCCTGTCTCCTTGGCCGGACACCAGGTGCAGGCCCTCACAGCCAACTCCAAGAAAGTGTGGTTTCCTGGAAGTTCTGTAGACCACAGCAACACCTTCCCCCCATTCCTGCAGCCTGTGCTAGTGTTGCACTCTGTATCCAGGTAGGCAAAGCTGAGTCAGATCAACTCCTCTCAGCTCACCCTCCCACATCTCAATAATGCCCACCAAATTGGCACCTTCATCCACAAGCAAATTATGGATGAGAGTGGTCTTATTGTATACTGATGTGGCATTAAACAACAACACACACAGGCCAGTATGCACAGCAGATGAGCAAGGAGGAATCCATCCATGAGAGGAGCGGCAGCAAGGAACAAGACATAGATAGTTGGAGCTGATGGCTTTATAGGCCAACTCTACTATTGTATGTGAGAAGCAGTGGCAGAGGGTGCCCATTTAATCTAGTGTGGTAAAGGCAGGACCTGTCACACAATTTCTCTCATACACACGTACACCTAGCCACACACATACTCTTTTTATACCTGAAACGAACTTACACACACACACCCTCTCTGTAGCTCTCTCTCACACATGCACAATCCTTATCTACACACCTAGCCATACTTAACACAAAGACACAAACCACACACACACAGTCTCTCACACACCTGACACTGCTGTCACACATTTGAGTCCCCCACTCTCTCTCACACACACACCCCCTCTCTCTCCCTCTTTCTCTCAACAGTACACACTCCTGAGGCACTTTCACCGTCTCTCTTCCTCCCTCCCCCCCTCTCTCTCACACACAGGGGTAAATAATAAAGCTGGGGGAGGAGGTCATTTCTGGGCTAACTGGTGAGAAAGAAAGCTCCTTTCTCACCAAGGAGAACAGAATCCTTCCCTTCCTCTCTGAGCAGATCCCACCAATTCTGTGCTTTGTGGTGGGAAATTCCCTCCGGACCACAGAATCTAGCAGAGGATGTGCTCAGGATCCTTCCAGTGGTGGTCATTGCTGCTAGGAGGCAGCAGAAAATGGAGGATCATGATACAAATAAGAATTTAGAAGGAATGCAATGCTGGCTGGTGCTTTTACCAGGAGCACACATTGCAGAAAAGAACTGTTGGACTCGGCATATATGGGAAGGCATTCAGCATCAGTACTTTTGAATAATATGATGGGTCAAGTAGTGTCCGATCTGGTGGCAGTGCTCCAGCAACCAGAAGGGGTGAAGGAATCCTAGTCCTGGCCCAGTCACACATGACCCAAGGGCTTCTTCACCAGCACCCCTGTGGCTGCCATCCTGCTGCCTGCTACATGTGTCAAGGCCAGGATGAGATCCATCTTTGGGGCCTATCAGCCTAAAGGAGGCATCTGGGTGCTTGTGTACCCAAACAGTTGCTCCTTCTTTAGACTCAGAGCATGTGGCAGCAGAGAGCCAGCAAATAGGTTTGTGGGGGAACAAACCCAGCCCATCACACATATACACACTGAGTCAGACTTTCCTTTCTGCCTATGGCCCAGTTTTTCCCAGATTATTCCTGGATTTGGCACGAACTGCAGCAGTTTAGGGGGAGAGAGAGGAAGCCCCCACCCTGTATACACAACAGACTCCTTTTAGGCCACACAGGCCTGTCAGCAGGTCCCAACCTCACCGCATGTAGCACACCACAGCAGTGACTTTGGAGGAGTGCCACAACAACCACAACCCCATACTATACTAACCTCCTCCTGGCACAAGGCAGGCAGCAACACAAACAGTTGCAAGTTGCAACACAAACACCAGCTACCCACAGCGCAATCATTTCTTCTCCTAATCCTCCTATGATATCCTCTAGTCCACTTGCAAAAATAAATGAAAATAGTTTTAAAAAGTTAAAACAGATAAATGTTTATTAAAGAAATATACTTACACTGTGTCTTTGTGGTACACACTCTCTCTCAACAAATACTTTTTTAAAAAAAAGCCTAACTGTGCAAACTATCCCTTCAGCCTGCCTGCCTGCCTGCCTACAAAGAGCAGGCTTAGAGCAGTTTGGAGGTGTGACCTTGAAGGAAACATTTCTGAGCATGCTCAAAGCATTCCTGGGTCTACCCCAAAGGTAGATGTGTTAATATTAGATACTGCAGCTGGATTGTCATCATGACAACAGGAGGAGGAAACTGTGCAACCATGGCAAATAGCCAGTAGCTCCATTAAAAGACAAGTTGGGGTTTTTTGCCTGGATACAGATGGGTGGAACCTCCTGGCCACAGCAATACTTTTGGACTGAGATTGGCTGAGTAGTGCAGAGAGCTGATTGGTCAGAGAATGGGAGACTGACAGAAATGCCTCTAGGACCTTCTCTACATTCAAATAGATTGTGGGGGATATGTGGGACAAGAAAGAGTGTGGCTTTGAGATTTGGGGGGGGTTCTTTTTAAATGCTGGGCATTTCACTTGGTTGGCCTGAGACCTGGTTGCCCTAATGGACCACCATCCACCGCTGAGTAGAATAGGAGACAGGCTATGTTGACAAGGTCTTCTTACACATGGTGAATTTGTCCAAAAGAGAGACATTCTGGACAATGATTATTACTCCAACTGAAAAGCTGGTGAACCATTAAGTAATGCCAGATCCAGCTAAAATCTGAGGGTAACACTAGGTGTGACATTATCAAGACTTTATTCCTGATGTGCATTTTCCCCCATATGCTGGATTGGGACTGTGTGGCACACAGGCTTTAGTATTTTATTTGTGATGCAATCCTGATGCAAATTGCCTACTCTAGTGCCAGCTATGTATTTTTTAAAAGTTGTGCACACTAAGGCTGAAGATGGGAATAATGTCATATCTAATTTGGCCTTACTAAATCAATTATGACAAACAAGTTGGGCATCCCTAAATAAGAAAAAGCACTAAGCACAACAAGCAACACAACTGTGTTATAGTTGTTGTAACAAAGCAAGTGGGAGCTGAAAGAAATCATAGATATCCCCCATGGTTTGCCCAAGTCTGCAATATTACAGCAAAACAAATGAATAATGTAAACATAATGGAGGGAAAAAGAAATTAACTTTCTGACAACATGGATAGCCTTTAAGATCTGCAGAGAGAAAGAGACAGAAATGGCCCATGCCAGCCAACTCCTAAAACCATCCTTCCATCTTTATTAAGCCAACAGGCAACTTATTGCACCTTCCTTCTTTCAAATGGTTGCATGTTTAAGTGTTTTTAGATTAGTATTTTTAATTAGGTTGCTCAATATGCCTTTTGATAGCTAATTCGATGGAGCTTTCCCCCCCTGCAGCCCTACTGTTCTACGCCTCTACATTTAATGTGATAATGTCTCTGAAAACAGGAACAAAATAAGTGCTAAATGTTGTAGGAACATAGGAAGCTGCCTTACACTGAATCAGCCTATAGGTCCATCTAATATTGTCTTCACTGCCTGGCATTGGCTCTCCAGGGCTTCAGACAGAAGTCTTCCCCAGCCCTGTTTGGAGACAAAGATGGGAGATTCCATATGCAAAGCATGTGCTCTACCACCCTGCTATGGTCCTTCCTCTTACCCCCCCCCAAAAATGCTAAATTGCAAGGGACAATTTGATTGTCATTGCCATCTCGAACCTCTTCTGTGCAGTCCTTCTCTAAGCCAATGCTGGAGGCGAACTATGCTACATGTCATGCTATACAGCAGGTGTGGGGAACCTTTGGCCCTCCAGATGTTGCTGAACTATAACTCCCATCTTCCCTGCCCATTGGCTATGCTGCTGGGGCTGATGGGAGTTGCAGTTCCACAACATCTGGAGTGCCCAAGGTTCCCCGCACCTGCTATACAGCATGCAAAAGAACCCATTTCAGTTGGCCTCCGTCTGGCTGGTGAATATGCAGACCAACCCTTAGTTAAAAAATAGTTCATAACATTAGCCAAGATTTAAAGAGTATATGCTCTGAATGCTCAAGTGCTTCCACGAACAAGCTATGGTATTGCTTTGTTTCCTTTTCTGACTCTAGCTCATCCAGTTGCAAGAGAAGTAAGTTAAATGTGCTCCCCTACCTGTGGGAGAGGGTTCTTAGATAGTGCCATAGTGTGCTGTGGGAAGGGGGCCCTCCAGAACCCCACAGACATTCACGCCCCATTGGATTCAGGCATTTTCCTGATCCCATACATTCAGCGAGAATTAAGTTTCCCTTCACTGGAAGAGAGACAAATACATCCTAAACTCGTTCTTATGGATGGAATTTAACTGCATCCTAAGCTCTCTTCACATGTTCAGGCAGCTCCATCTGATTGCACATCTGATTGGCAAGGTTGGCACGCTCTACCACAGAGATGCCAATGAACACAAATATGGGGAGGGAGAGGGAGATACCACCACCCATTGCCCTATGCACACATTTAGTATGGGGAGAAGAGGCCAACTGTCTAAAGAGAGTTCTTCTAGGTAGTTAAAAATCTGTCACTTTGAATAATAGAAATAACATTAAAAGAATAAATAAAAATATGAAAGGAAAAACCAAATAATACAAAGCAATCTGGACTTACAAAGATATATATGGCAGACAAATCTGATTCCATTTTTCTAGAAGACGATACAAGACTATTGTAGTTAATCTGATCAATTTGAACTTTTTGCTAAGGTCCCATGTGGGAAATTGCTATTTCAATTAGGAAAGGTGGGCATAAGTAAGTATAGCCTTGCTTACAAGGAAGAAAACTGCATTGCTAATCAGCAGACCTTGATGAGCAGCGAATTAAGCTCCTTAAGGCTCTGCTTTGGAATTTATCCCATTCAGTAATTTGGAGGTGTTCCTATATAGGAACATGAATTGCATTTGCAGATGGCAGCATGTTGGGAGGACCTGCCAATATAAATATGTCTCATGAATCAATGGAGAAGAAACTGGATGACATGAACTAGAACAGGAAGTCATCAACATGGTGCCCTTGAGCACACATGTACCCCAGAGGCTTTCCCTGGTGTCCACAGGGTCGTCTCCTCCACCAGTACTTCTGCTGAAATTAGGCTTCTATTATAGTCAACAGAATAGGTTACGATGGGTTCTTGGTTGCAGTGTGTGTGTGGAAAGTGAAGTTGGGATTGCAGCCTTAGACATGCACCATGAGTTTCATGTGATGTGAACAATCATGCCATCATTAGAAATGCTCAGTCATCTTGTTTATCATTGAGATATTGTGTTGTTTCTCTTATCCAAGTGCTAGGAAGTTCTAGGGGCAGCCTTTTATAGAGTCAGTTTCTTTGCAAGGAGAAAGCTCTGGAGACTTATGTTTTCTTCCCTCTAATGTATGTTTGTTTAGACAAGCTGAGCATGAGGGAGCAGGCAAACAGCCAAGCAGACAATGCCAGTCTCTAAAGCTACATAGTTCCCCAAAGGCAAACAACATGCATTAGTACTCACATCACCAAAGTGTTTTTTCCCCAAGCCAGCTGCAAAAGTCAGACTACTCCAATGCATTCAAATTCCCCAAAAATGTTTTCTTTCTGCCTCCACCTGAAAAGGAGGGGTATAAGCAAAAGCTAGTATCCACCAGCCATCCCAAGGCATCAAGGCTCATTTAAAGATGCCTTTAAATGAATTTAAATAATTGAATTAATAAATTTAAAGATGCCTTTAAATGAATTCATTTAACTCAAGATACCTTTAAATGAACCTTAAACATACCTTCAAGGCCTTGATGTCTGTTGAGGAAGTTTGGCCTAATTTGTTGAAAACACTGATATTACACTTCTTGGTTTCTTGCAGGTGTATTCTGCAACATGTCATTGACACAATAATAGTGTGTTAGGAGTAAATTTATACTGGATTGTCCACACGTCATTCTGCTTTATTAGATTCCTGCGACGTTTGTAGGCTGTTGGAAAGCATGATGTTCTGTGTTTTTTCCAGAAAGACAAGAAAAGACAAGTAAGGGGTTAAAACTGTGCAGCAATCCAAGGACGGACTGCAGCTGGCACATAAACTGAAAGCATATAAAACCTTGGGTGAAGAAACCGCATGGTGTGGGGGTTGTTAGTAGGAGGACAGAGACTTGTATCATGTTAATACTATGCCTATTGAAACAGTAAAGATTCTCCTTACAAGAACTCGCTGTAGTGTGTCTTTACTCTGGATATTCTGGGAAACAACTGGACGTTTTCTGGGCAATAGGCCTCTACATTCATACGCTGCACAACAACGTTTCCCCAATGTTATCAGTGTTGTTTGAAGGCGCTCTCTTGTGCTGTAGAGGACAAAAACCCTGGAACATCTGTGGTATGAAAACAAGTATGTTAAAACAAAATGACTGGCATTACTGAAAGAAGCACAACATGGCGCACCTAGTCTTAAAACAGTGGGCAACTGCAAAACAAAAAGCATAATTTAATGGCCACTGGACATTGGTAAGAGACCCACCTGGGCCTCTCATCTCCCTCCTACATCTTCACATGCATGCCAAGGTTCAGTAGAATGCCTGCAGCAAACATTGTTCTTTCATGAGCCCTGCTGGATCAGAACCAAGGCCCATCATAGTCCACCATCCTGTTCTCACAGTGGACAACTAGATGCCTATGGGAAGCCCACAAGCAGGACATGAGGGCAAGTCAGGAAAGGCTTTACCACTTGATTCTGTTGAACCTAGGGTTGCCAGATCAGAAGCAATCTCAAACCCTGAGATTTCAGGGGTGGGCCCTAGTGACGTTATTAAGCATCAGTCACAGTTGCTTTGCGCATACCACTTAAACCAAAAGAAATATCTGATTGGAAACTAAGATAGACATCTTAGCTAAATGAGGGTTTTTCCAGGCCCAGCTGAAGTGATAGGACCATTCCTTCTCACCTGCTTAGAGAGCCTGGGTAAGGAACATTTAATCTAGTCTACTTGCTTCTGGCAAGAAGGGTTTAAGTGCCCTCAGGCCAGACCAGTCATCAGAAGACCATTGTATGAAGAAGGGAGCCTAGGGTTGTGGAGATGTTAGATAGGAGCACTGAGGACTAAAGATGGATGCCCCTGAAGACTGCAGTTCTGAACACACTTACTAAGGGACTAAGCCTCATAGAATTCAACAGGACTTACTTCTGAGTAGATATTGTTAAGAGTGCTGTTGATAAAGCTTAACTAGGGAACCTCTGCAACGATATCCATATCAAAGCAAGGTTGGCAATCTCCTGCCTGAAATGTCCTGCCTGCCTTTTAACGTGACTGCTCCAAACTACTTTATACACTTGACTCTTCACTGCAGAGAGAGGTTTGAGAAATGAGTAAGAGCTAAGATCATTCTCTACTCTTTCCTGCCTATTCTGTGGGCTGCTTTAAACTCACAGCCAACCCAATTCCAGTGAGTAATAATTAACAGAGAGAAAACACACATGGTTTGGTCTACCTTCAATGGCAGTAGATTGGGAACAACAGCAGTTGAAGCCACACTTCCCAGTATGTACATTCTCTTTTACCACTATTAGGCAAGAAACAAACCATCATGCAGATAACAAGGTTTATCATCAGTGGGTTTAAGGGGGTTGAGCTGACCACATGGAACCACTGCTACTGCTTCTCTGGATCTAAGGGAGTGAGGTCAGAGGTAAATGAAATGCAAATAGAGAAAGAAAAAAAAGACAGTGATGATTTCTTAAATGCAATACCATACCAACCAAAACAAGATTCCTATGATAAGGCAGGAAACCATTCCACGAACAGTCAGAGTTCCTAACCAAAACTAAAAAATCCTGTCAGCCAGTCAGCCAAGGTCACAGAAATCCCCATGCAGCACAACCTGACACAGGGGCTGCAGTTAGTGTAGAATGCTGTGGCACGATTGCTGGCATGCGTGAGACCTTAATAACATATAATACCTCTTTTCTGAAATCTGCACTGGTTGCCAATTTGCTACCAGACCAAGTTCAAAGTGTGCTTCCCATGTTACAGGTTCCACATACTACTTGTTCTGCTCTTGTAAGAAATCGATCCTTTAGTGTGGCAGTACCGACACTTTGGAACTCCCTGCCTGTTTACATTAGCAGGCGCCTTCAATGTACTCATTTTGTCCCATTTGTTTGCAATACAATCCTAACCATGTCTACTCAAAAGTTAATCTTATTGAATTCAGTGAGGTTACCTCCCAGGTATGTGGAATTAGTACTGCAGCTTTACTCCCAGAAAAGCTTCATATTGGGAAGATTATCAAAACAGGTTATGAATAAGACAAATAAACTACCCTCTTCTACAGTCCAGTAAAATTTAAACTTGTTTGACTCCTTAATTAGAAAAGTATAACATTGCAGCATGTACACTTTTTAAAACTTGTTCAAAAAATAATTGAAAGATAAAATGTATAATATGCCATTTTGTGCAAGTAATTAAAAAAACCCTGCATGTACACTTTTATTACAATTATAAATTGTTTACTGTGTATGCCCACCAAGATCCTGCTGTGATGTTCTGTTGCAGTGCAATCCTATGCATGTTTACTCAGAAGCAAGCCCCAATAATGTATAGAGAAAGTATTGTTTATGCTGCTGAAAGCTATATGTGGACTGAATTCCTGATGTGAGACAAACAGGAAAAGGAAACTGTTCTTAGAATGTGAAATGGAGTTTGGGTATTGCCTGGGGGGGGGGGGTCAACAAATCTTGTCAATCACAACCCTGAGTTCACTTATTGGCTAAAACCTGAAAGGGCAGGGAATAGAGCAGCTGGTACTAACAGAAGTTGGGGGGTAACAGCTGACATTTTGGTTTATATCTTTGAACCAGACCACCTAGAAACTTAAATTTTTTAAAAAATGAAAGCTAAGAGACCAGAGATTAAGGTGACTCACCGAGAGACCTAGAAAGGACCCCCAAAAACCAGTGTCTTCGGGCAAAAACCAGAGACCCGGCAACCCTAGTTGAATCTAAGCAAGTCAGGCCTTGTAAGTGAAGAACATAAGTAGAGCTGTGCTGGATCAGCCCAAAGGCCCATCTAGTCCAGCATCCTGTGTGTTTGTTTGTTTATAAAGTATTTATGTGCTGCCCTCTCATAAAATATCAGGGCAGTATACAGCAATATAAAAACCATTTTTTAAAAAGTTGCAAGCAGTACACGCTTCTCATAGTGGCCAACCACATGCCCAAGGGAAGCCTGCAAGCAGGACCTGAGTGCAACACAGAGCTCTCCCCACCTGCGATTTCCAGCACTTGGTGTACAGAGGCACACCGCCTTTGGCAGTGAAAGTCTTGTGTGTCTCTTTACTTGCCTTCTCCCAGCTTTGCTTAATAGATAGAAAAGTTAGGTAGACGAAATCCCTATAACCATGATTGCAACCGACTCCTTTGTCTTCTCGGGGTTGGCAAAAGGTCTCCAGTCACCCAAACAAGTACCAATTGATTATTTCTGCTATTACAGGAGGCCAAGCTGAGTACATGACCTTGCCAATCATGAACACATATTTAGAGATGTAAGATTCTACAGAACTGCAGCCAACTACTGACATATGCTATCTGAAGTGCATTCTGCTAAGCTTTGTTCTTACAAAAGCCCCACTGAAACAAAGGGGAGGGGGAGGTTGTGCAGGAACAGCGGTTGGCTGATTGCGCCCTTTGTAACTCTTGAGTGTTTTTTAAACAGCTCCATTAAAATTAGCAGCAGACAAGTACAAAAGTGCATGCAAGGTTTTCTCCAAGTGTATTTTGCAATTACAGACAAGCAATTAAGCCGCATTAAGAGAAGTAATCCTATACTTTGAGCTTTGGGATCCTAGCAAGCTTTTGTCCGATGACCACTTAAGTCATATTTCCCTTCTAGTTAATGCAACCGAGGTGCTGCAGTAGAAAGAATCAATCTGTGGCATAGAAAGGAATACTCTTAATTGAAACAGCAGGCATCTGAGATGCTGACAAATAGGGAACAGTGCTGGGGTGTAGGACAGGGGACAGAGAGATACAGGGAGATATTCTTTTTGACAGAATGTTGGCTGTAATGGACAGCATGGACATAGGAAATTATTTGTTAGAATTGGTCAGTGAGCAATGGTCAGATCATAATGGAGGGCTATGCAAACACACACACTCAACACACACAAAAGCTTCCTGTTAGGCTTGCCACTTTTTTTCTAGGCAGGTGCCCAACAGCTATCTAATAAGCAGAAATTCAGTAGGAGAAAAGTTTCACTGTCACATTTCTTCAGGCTGAGATACATCTTACCTGTGGTATTTCCACTTCTTTGTCATTCTGAACTGTGATCCACATGGAGGGTGGAAGATTCACACTGCATCTTTTCATGGCTTCCTAGGTTGGCCTCTCATTTTACAGACATTAAGTCCTAGGCAGATGGTTGTTGGAGCCTTCACTAAGTAAATAAGGAAGGTGAATGGATAGCAAAGATCTATAACTGGGAGCTGGAAATTCCTGCCAATCTACTGCTAATCACCCCATGATTTGCCAGTAGATCCTAGTCTACCTTTATTCCTACCCTCTTCTGGAATGGAAGGAGGCAGGTGGGTGGAGGTGGGCTCATAGGCAGTTAGTTACATGATCTGGTGAGGAATTATTTCCTCCTTGTACGTGCAGGTTATGGTATGCAGACACATGAAACTACCACCATGCTGAAGCTAAGAAGACCTGGATCTGATCAGTGGCTGGCTGGTAACCACATCAACACCACTTTGAGGTCCACAATGGAAGAAAGGCAGGATCTAGTACTGAATGAAATGCACACATTCCTGGAGTCTTTGGGGAGCATAAAGCTAGCTGGTTTCTAAAGGAGCTTGCATGGGATTTTAAATAATTTGTTCTAGCCTTCAAGTGACTTTGCTGAATAAACGCAACAGGGGACATGCTCATCCCTACTTCTGATCAAGCTGAGCTGATGCATTACAGAAAATGTGGAACTTGAACTAGCGAGTCCCAGTCAACCATGGAGCTCACTGGGTGTTAGGATCGTTCTGTCTCAGTCTGCTCTACCCCTTTGGCTTGCTGCTCGAAGTTCCTGTAAGGAATGAGATACAGTGATGGTCTCCTTGTTGAGGTTATCTCTAGAAAACAGGTAGAGTGAATTCTTGTGCAACTGCGTCGTGGCACAGTGGCAGTGTGTGGCAAAGATGATAACAGGGACAGCCTTTTGTTGTTTTCAAACATTTTTATCCCACTCTTCATTTTTTTAAAAAAGTGCTTAGAAATATCAGTAGACAGTCCCTGCCCTCAGGTTAACAATCTAAGACAGTTACAATTAAGCTGAGACAACAAATATAAATAGGTTTCATACGTTCATGAAAAGATTCCAGGATTTAATCCTGCCATCTCCAGTTAAAAGGGTTAGGGTCAGGGAAAAAGTGTTAGGAAAACCTATCTTGGCTTGAAACCATTGCCCCTCAGAGTAGAGAATTCTGGCTTAGATGGACACATAGTTTGATCTGATATGTTGTAGCTTCTTTTGTATGGAGAGGGGCCATCATGACAAAGAACATACCTGGCATACAGGAAGTCCTAGGTTCAATCCTTGGCCTCTCTAGTTAAAAAAGAGATCAGGTGGGAGGAGATGGGAGAAAAACTGTACCTGAGATGCTGAAGAGGTGCTTCCATACAGAGTAGTCAAGGTGGACCTTATAAAAATAATGGCTTACAAATCAATCTGTTTCAGGATTAGGCTAATGCTGTTGTATCCATGGTTAATGTGGGAGCAAATGTCCATGGACTGACTATGGCTGTGGGCATACTAGTCATTTCAAAAGCAGCCAGAATGGTTTTTCTGGCTGTGTTTTGAAGTGACTCTGTCCTCTGCTGGCCATATCTCCCTTCTCCACTGCTACTTTCAGAACTTTCAGGACCACCCACAGCAAAGTGTTGGGCCAATCACTGTCTCTTCCTGAGACTGCAGCAAAACATTGGCCACACCTGAAAGACAAAGGGGTTGATGTACCAATCAGTTGCAAAACCTCCCTGAAGCTGATTTTTTAAAAAATGCCTCATCCCGACTCAGCCTGGGCTCATCTGGCTCAGCCAAAACTGAAGTCCCTAAAAAGGGGCATTTCTGGGTGCGGTGTGGGTGGGACCAGGTGGGGGAGGGCTACGATGGATCCTATGTCTGTTCAGCTCAGTGATGTGATCTGGCAACCTGGCAGAACTTACACCAGCAAAAAGAGTTGTGTAAGCCAAACTCTTTTTTAAAGGCTTGTTTTCCCTCTGCCAGGCTTGGGCTGACTCAGCTGGCAGTAGTCTTCCTCCTGAAGAGGGTTTGGATCCAGTGTACTTTATGCCAGTGTAACTTATGCTGACTCCCCATAGGAATGTGTCCTTAACTCTGCTATCTAAAGCCCACATATGACAGCCGAAAGTAGTTTGGATACAGCTTATTTTAAGCCAGCACATCTCTAGTGAGCATAATTTATATCACTTTCCTGTGGTTTGGATTGCTTTGTCCAATGTATTTAGAGATTATTATTATGTTTGTTTGCTTAGCTCCTTGAAGGAGGGAAAAATTTTACAGTTAAGATTAACTGGATATATGTGATGGAAATGAGGTTTAAAAATATGGTTTTCTTATTGATAAATATATATGTATGTAAGTTGATTTAATTATGAAATAAAATTTGATTTAAAAAAATAATAGCATGGGGGATGCTGTGTTTTAGGAAACTCCCCAACACATATGCCCAAGCAAAGAATACTGGAGCATTAATGAAGGAACAAACATAAATAAGGGTGGATTACAGGGGTTTTGAAGCAAGAAATTGATTCAGAATCAGGAGAAAGTTTTTTTTAATGCATGTTTGGTTGATTTATTATTGCTGTGCTCCAGAAGCGTACGAAAAATGCATTTCCATCCATCATCCTCTTTCAAAATGTTGATGGAAATCAGCCTTTATGCCAAAGCAAAGAAATACTTGAGAAAAACAGACTCCCCAGGCAAAACAATAGGGTATAAATTTAGTTAGTCTGGTCACATGATTAAATCCATTGAGGCTGGCTTAACATCCTTGCAATCGGCAGCAATTCCTCTCTGCTGGTGTCCAATGGTCATGTAACATTTCCCATTGTAGGGACCATGATGCAGTTAGAGTTTATGCTCAAGCCAGCCTCACTTTCATAGAAGGTCTGAATGGTCAGTAGGAGGTAAATTGAAAGCAAGGGTAAAGGAGAAGTAAGCCAAGAAATAAATCTTAACAACTGCCAAACAGTGAGTAAGCATGGCTGGGAGTGTTAACTACTATATTTGGAATATCTGTCACGTCTTATTTTTAACACACAAAAACAAATCTAGAAAGGAGAACTATTTCCCAAATGAGAGTGCCCCCTTTAGAGGAAAATCAATTTTTGTTCAGCCTTTTGTGGTGCTTCATTGATTACAGCACTTTTTCCATTTGGCAATTTGTTTTTCACCCTCCACCAGCATCACATAAGATGGCTTCCTTTTGAGACTGTGAGAGGGTGCAAGACTTAATTATGTCAATGTGTAATATAATCACATGGATCTATACAGCCATTAAGGTAACATGCCATAGACATTGTGACCTGGGCTTACACCAGCACGGGCCTTGGATTTTTTTCTTGTTGAGGTGGAACTGCAAAAGGTGCTCACCACCACGCCAGTATCTAAGGTGCACAGTATCAAACAGTAGTCAAATTACTTTGGCATATGAGCCAGAAAACACTAGAAGAACCTCTCCCTTTATTGGTGGCAATAATCATCATTTAAATATTTGACAATATGCTGCCCTTTTATGATTCCCCAAATCAGTTGCCTTATATGGCTACCTCAGTCTGCATGAATGTGACATAGTGGCACATGACATCATTATGAAAGTGACGGGTAGCACATAAATCATGTGTACTGAGAGACAGCATAGCCATGCCATGCTTACATAATTACAGCAGTGTCAGGCATACTATCCAAAACAGAGGCAAGCACTGGTGAATATTTTGGATAGACAACCGAACAAATCGTGCAAACAGCAGGCAGGGCAGTTTCTGGCAATGGCAAAAACAAGTTTGTATGTGCATAGGGGGACTGCTATCAGCTCGAGTGTGTTAGCATCCCTAAAGAATGTGGATTTTGTTTAGGTACACTGCTAATGGCTCTGATGGCATAACTGCCATGCACTGACTGTCAGCAATTAATTAATTAATTAATTTATCCTATAATTTACTTACCCTGGGAAGCACTGCATAAATGTAGCATCTGTTTCCCTCTGAGGTCTTGCTTTGACTTGTTTTTACAGCTGAGCAGCAGCAGCAGGAGGAAAGTTGAGTTAACTTGTCCAAGGTCAGAAAGATAGTAATCGGCTTTTATTAGAGCCCAAATGATGATTGGCTAGGATGTTGACTCTGGCCACAAAGAGGCTGCTTGTTTTCAGCATCTAGCAAATGGAGTCACGTGAGACTCAATGTAATTCTGCGTCAAATATCTATTTGCTTCTCCTGGGGAAGCTTGAAGAACTGGAGCAAATAGGTAGGAAAAACAATAGGAGGTGCTCCATGACAAGTTCAGAGCAAACTGTCTCCTCAACATCAGAAAATGGTACAGGACCGGACTTCCGGGAAGGGTGACTTCGCTTGTGCCTGCTTTTGGGACGGGCTCCCGCCTCAAAAGAAGCTTATTCAGATATAAATCAGTCAGAACATTTTTTTTTTGACTGATGAAATTTCTCCCGGGCAGGGAGAAACATAGAGATCAACCTCAAAAGCCTGTTTTTGTTGGGAGGACTGGATTTCATTAATTTATGAGATAAGGTCCAGCCAACAATGCCGGACGGACTTCCTAACAAGCTCTATCTGTTTAAGCGATACGTTTATCTTTTCTTTAAAGAGAGAACGGACTAACAGGCAGGCACCCTTCTTTCTATTATTTTTTTTACTTGGTTTAAATTGTTGCAGCAAAAGGAGATTTGTCAGATTGATCGGCTTTGGACAACTTCTGGGTGAGATATAGCTCTTCTCTGTTATTCATGAAATTAACAGCTTATCTCTGTTTCTGTCGCAAAAAGCTGTCCTGGAAGTGCATTCTAAAGATAATAAACAGAAGAGGGATTTCTATTCCTGATTTCTATTCCGAGGAATATTATATTGTCTGGGACTATTCTCTTTTTGGTCTATTTTATTTTGATGAATCTGCTTCTTCACGACGCCACTAACTGTTTTGATGCTGGGAACTAAATTTGTTTTGCATTCTTGAACATAGAGAGATAAGGCAGGTTGCTCTGTTTATACTGTGATGTCATCAAGCCTGGAATATTAACCCAATTCTTGCTGAAATAAGAAGTGGTTCTTCTTTATTTTTGTTTTGCTTTGTTTTCGTGGTTTTAAAAATGGCAATCAAGAAAGTGGCTGAGAATCTGGAAGTAACTATGTTTCAGAAAATAATGGATGAGATTGAGATAACGAAACAAACCCTGCGACAGGGCAGTAAGGAGCTGAAAATTGAACTGAGCAAAATGACGCAGGAGCTTAAAGAAATAGGGGATCCTGTAAGAGAGGAGGATGAGATCAGAGATGAGAAAAGAAAAAATAAAGGGAAGATACAAGCCCTGGAGATTGGAACAAATGTGGAATTGGAAAAAGATCTGGAGTTTATGGACTTTAGAAATAAAATCTACTGTTTGGAATTTAACGTTATCTCTGAAGAAATTAATGAAGATATTAGAGATAAAGTTATCAATGGCTTGGATAATCTTCTGGACTGGAATGATGTGATGGAGCTTGATATAGAGAAAATCTATGGAATTAACTGCAGCCATGTGAGAATGGAAAAACTCTTAAGAGATGAGCCAGTGCATTTTGTAAAAAAGAAGAACACAGATATGACTTTACAACAGTATTTCAGCAACTTATTCAGAATGGATGGCAAGAAAATATTTGGGACAGAGGAAATTCCCATCAGACTCTTATTATATGACTATGGCTACAACAGCAAGATTATTAGGGAATACTGATAATGGAAGATTGGACACTGAAATTACTGGACTTAACAGGACTATTGAAGATGGAAGATGGAACTAATAGGGATAATGGAATAATGGCTATTGAAATTATTGGACCTAACAGATTCTGATGAGATGGATTAATCGAAATGTTTATTTGGACTATGGTTATGACAATAAGATTATTATAATTATTAACGAGATGGATTAATTGACATGTTTATTTGGAGAAAAATTGATAGATATATTTCTTAAAGAATTGAAACCTCTCTTTGACTTTTTGTGGAAAGAATAAAGTAATGTTTATGAGATTTGATGATTAATTAAGATAACTACTGGAGGAAAGTGATTTTATAATATGATTTAAGAGACAGGATTGTTATATATTGTAGACCTATAACTGATTTGATATGTGACAAATGGGAAGTCAACATTTTATTTTTTTTTGTTTAATCATTTTTGTTTTGTTTTGTTTTTTGTCTTTGAATGTTTTATGATTTTGTTTTCTATGTTTTATGAAAATTTGAATAAAAATTATTGTAAAAAAAAAAAAGAAAATGGTGCAGGACCAAAGACTTCCCAACCCTATGAAATATCAATGTTTCATTTCTAGGGACTGGGGAATTCCTCCCATTTCATTCTTTTATTATCCCTCTGGAATATGCTCTGTACTAACATTCCATTCTTTCTGAATAATGGTTTACCCAGGAGAATTCCTATCATTCATTCTTGAATCAGAGAGTGCAGAATTTGCCAGAGCTTTCAAGACCTTTATTGAAGCGCTGGAGGATGGGGTTGGTGGTGTGTGTTAGTCAAAGGAGGTGCAGCTGAGCCTGTGAAGGCTGTGTTTTTCCCTTCTCTGGGTATCTATTTAGATTCGTGACTGGCAAGGACATGAGCCCTTGGTGTGAGCTGAAGAGCGAGAGCAAAAGGGCTCTTGTCCTGTGGATCCCAACTGAGGGCAAGAAGGCTGAGCACAAGTTGCTGGCCTATAAGGCTTTAATGGAGTATGCCAGCTTACAGGTGGGGAAGAAAAGTGTTGCCATTGGATGGCTTCAACAAACATCTCTAAAGCCTAGCCAATGGACATACAACTAGTGCTACCAAGGACCAACCTTTTTAGATTATCCTCAGGATGAGAGTCTCATCCCCTGTTGTTGTTGCTGTTATGGGTTTTGTTGTGTGTGGGAGGAATGATTGTGGGTGCTCTCTGGTGAGAGGAGGATGCTCCAGGGGTGAGGAATGTGTGGTTTTGCCCCACCTTTTGGTGAGAGACAGCATACGTTGGGGAGGTAGCAGCAGGATTGGGAGTGATGCTGCTACCTGTACATACATGCTTGTGTATTTGGAGGGTGGGGATAGTTGCCTCTGTTATATTTTTGTGCTTTGATCTGCCAGTAGTTACTGTGATTATTATGTTAGCTGTTTTAGTTTATATTGATGTTTAAGAAGATCTTTGAAAATGGTTTGTGTTGTTTTAAATGTGCAAGTTTGTCTTTATGGTATTTGTGATTTTTGAGTATACTGTAAACCTCTTAGAGGCTTCTTTTGAAGTATGAAGGGGTATACAAATTTAATAATAATAATAATACCTCAGTTTCTTTGCATCTGTCTTACTGCATCTAACTGGAAGTTACATATGCGTGAGTACTCGTGTGCATTGACAAAATGCCAACTGTAGCCAGGTGGAAAATAATGGAACAGGATGGGCTTTTGTGAATTTAGGATTAAGGATCAGGGGACCTGGGAGCACATGCATAAACTGGAAGTTTGTCCCAGGAATGGAACTGATCTCACAGTCCTTTCACCCCATTCCTGGCTTCCCCTGAAATGTTATTTCATCAGCCTAATTTAAGGATGGGGGTGGGTTGTTGTTACATAGGAACATAGGAAACTGCATTATACTGAATGAGGCCATTGGTCTACTTAGCTCAATGTTGTCCACACTGACTGACAGCAGTTCTCCTGGGTTTAAGACAGGAAGACTCTCCAAGCCTATCTTGGAGATGCCAGGGATTGAATCCCTGGGGCTTTTGCATGCAAACCATGTGTTCCTCTACCACTGAGTCACAGCCCTTTCTCTTCCTTATGTTAAACTACTGACAGTTGGGAACTCTTGCTGAACTACTACAAATCATGCCAACATCTACCAGGAGAACTCAATTTATCTTCTGCCTTCAGATCAGGATTATTTTGGAAACAACCCTAATGAATTCATGTAATCCATGGCCGTATAATCCTGTAGCGGGAGAGATGAGAAGCAGATACTATATTGTCAACTCTGATGAAAGACCATGTCTATTTGGCTCTTCTCTCCTTCCACTGTCCAATATCAGCAGCCATTCTATCAGGCTACAGCATCAGAAGAAATGGGAAGCAAGACCAGCTTCTTTTGTCTTCTCCTTTCCCCAAACTGTGTCCAGTGAACCTGGTCACTTTAAGAACTTTGTAACCTTGAGAACTAGCACTGGAATTTGCCTCTTTTCCTCTTCCCTCCCCAATGCAGTCCTCCTTTTTGTCATGCCTTTTCATCTGTCTTCTCTGTCCTTGATTTTATATGTGTGTGTGTGTGTGTGTGTGTGTATATATATATATATATATATATATATATATATATATATATATATATATAAGCCACGGTGGGAGTCATTTGGCTAAGGGGCAGGATAAAAATCCTTAAAACAAGGAAGCAAATGATGTACCTGAACATTATTTGAAACAGAGGCCTTCAAACATTCTACCTTCAGGGAACATTTTCCACATTGATTTATCTGCCAAGGAATCCTTGGACATCTTCCATGTTTGACAGGATTCTGTGCCATGGCCTAGGAAAGGTGTAGTGAATCTTTTTTTCTCTCAAGGTTCACAAACTGGTGGTGGGTGGAGCTGAAGCCAGTGGTGGGTGTGGTCAGACCCCAAAATGGGTGTAGCTAGACTCAAAAGTGAACAGTGAACCCCCTTTCCTGTCTCTCTGCTGCCCCTTTCCTCTTGCTGTAGTTTCTTCACCTCTTTTCCTAGAATTGCACTCCCCCTTTGTCTCCTGCATGAAATTAGGTCAAGGGATGCACATTGCCTACTCCTGACCTAGGCTGTGCTCTCCATTTACATTGGTTGTCACCCAGTTCCATTGAGCTTTGCTTTTGCATCTTACAACAGAATAAATGCTCCCAGAACTTGCCCAGCACTCTTCAGTTGCACTGCTTTGCATCAGATGTCAGGGCTGGGCTGGGCTGTTGGCAGGGCTGGGCTGAGGTGAGCCAGAGCTGTGGGAGCAGTCAGGAGCCAGAATCAAAGGGGAAATCAGAACTGGAGGACAAACTAGGTCAGTTGAATGAGTGAGCCAAGAGACGGAAACATAACCAAGAATACAGGAACATGCCAAAGCTCAAGCAGACCTTGTTTCTCAAGGAAGGCACAACTGCAACAGAAAGCCCTCTTGTATGACTTCCTGTTAGAGAAGAGCCAATAGTCAGCTTGGGTGGGCAGAGTCAACCCAAGGCTTGAAGGTACTTCACTGCCAAACTGCCATCTGCAGTTCAAAGGTTCAACATTTGGGGTGGGGATAGGACACAGATACTTATTTTTAAGATTTCTTACCATCCTTCACCATGAGGTCCCAGGGCGGGTTAAAACAGTATCATCATGTAATTAGAAGAAAAACACAAGTAAAGGAGTTCTAAACAAAAACAGAAACATCTAGATTAAGCAAAAGATATTGGTCCCATAAAACAAAATCCCTTAACAGTCAAAAACCCAGATAAAGAGGTATGTCTTCAGCCTCTGGAAGAAACTATGCAGGGAAGATGCCAGACACACCTCTGTTGGAAGGGAGTCCCCCCATTTAGGGGCTGTCACAGAGAAAGCCCTCTTCTGGGTCCCCATTTCCTCAATTTTGAGGGTGATGGAGCTACCAAGAGAGCCCCCTCTGCTGACCTTAATACTTGAGAGGGTTTGTAGGAATTGAGGTGATTTCTGATAACAGGAAAGCATCAGTACTGATAAGCAAGCTGTCTTTGAGGAAATCTTGCCTGATGTTACTGATGTTCTCATCAACAAATTCAATTTCTGGATAAACATCATAGAAACTACATGATTCCTAAGATTACTGTTGGAAAAGCCTCATTCCCTGCGTTATTGAGCCATATCCAAAAAAACCAGTGGCTCCCCAAAGACCCCTCCAGATGGGTGGCTTCTGTTTTTGCAGGTGTATTCTGCAACATGTCATTAATTTCAAAATAGTGCATTAGTGGCAGATTTATAAAGGACTATCCACACATCATCTCTGTGATGCTTCCTCAAGGTTATCACATTATTGCCATTTGGAGGGGCACTCCTGGTCTATAACACAACAAAAGTGGGACAGCCCTCTCCCTCCCTGCCCCAAACATTTGTGATATAGAAATTCTATATTGTTTCTTCAGGAAGTTTTGGGACATGCACAACAAAGCAGTATGCCCACCTGAAACTTTTGCAGATGCACACAGCATTGAAAGTAGGAGCATGTATAGCTGTCCCAACAGCATCATGAGCACATATTATCATGAATACACAATAAAAAGGATGCCTGGAAGGGCCCGATGCCCCTTTTTTTCAGATCAGCACAAGTTTTTCATTGGTAATTTCTTTGCAAAAGACTTACATGTCCTTATTTATCTTTTGGGAGTTGGCAGTTGTTCCTACAGAAAATGTGACTAGTTTGAACAAATTGCTGTCAGCCACAAACATACTTGGGTGGCTGATGCACATTGCATGCCCATTTTCCTCCCCTGAGAGATCTTTTCTAAAAAATTATTTTAAAAAGTAAACAACCTTGGAAATCTAGGGTGATTTGGATTGCCAATCTGTCAACAGCACCTAAGAACTCTGAAAACCATTCTGCTCCAAATTCTCATCTCTTTTAATGTGGCTCTGTCTCATCAGCTCTCAGTATCGATGGCTGGTCATAGAAAACCTGCCAAATTAGATGACATCAGAAGGGCACAGCTGAATCAAAAATTGTGCCACCAGTCACAGTTGGGTTTGACTTGAGTTTCATTAAAAATTTAATTGGAACCAAACTAGGCCATCACGGAGCTCACAAGTATTTCCTGTTCATTCTGTTTAAAAATCAGATGTTCAAGGACAAGCAAATTAGCAAAGAGCATGTTTACACTCTGCTCCCCTATTACATGAAGTGATTATTTGATAAACAATGAACTACAGCCAGGAAAGAATGCCAATATTTGTTGACAGATTCAGTGATGTGTCTCAGTGATTGCACCTCATCCTTTTTCACCCGGAAGATCTGCTTCCTCAAGCAATTCTCCTGAAACTAATGTACATGACTAGGCAATTGTCCTAGATGTCAAATGAGCCTCTCTATTGAAGGGCAGCAGAATTCTGAGAATCTGCTTGATTGTGACTGCACTATAAATTAAAGGTGGTTCATGTATGCATGTATATCATTTTTATTTAGGAAAAAGAACATAGGAAGATGCCTTATCCTGAATCAGACCATTGGCCCATCTAGCTCAGTATTGCTTACACTGACAGGTAGCAGCTCTTCAGGGTTTCAGACAAGGAACATTTGCCAGCCTTATGCAGAGATGCTGGAAATTGGACCTGGAATCATCTGCATGCACAACAGATCCTCTGGCACAGAGCTGCAGTCCTACCCTTAATTACTAGTAGCTGAATGTGAAATGATTCCATTGAGATGTATCTTGATAGAAGTGATATTAAAGTTCTGTACGTAATGTTTAATTTATGAGGGTTCATTCACACATCTGGTGCAGCAAGATGCTTTGTATGGGAAGGGGCTCTTACCTGCACAACACGGAGAGGAAGGGATACCTTGGTTCTCCAACCACATAATAAGAACAAGGGTGTATATATTGGAAGGAAGTGTGCATATAAATGCATGCATTAGTGACAATAACATAAAATTCATTATATTAGTGCATATTTCTTGCAAAAATGTGTATATTAGCCAAAACTGCATACAAAAAAATTGTATATCGGGAAACACTGGCACTAAAGTGCTGATGAATTTTCAGGGGAGTTTTTTGTTTTAAATTGTAGGCTACTGTGGAAATGTGGAGAACCAAATTTAAGATTGGCTAAATGAGAAACTGAAAGTGACAGATTCATCTATTCCCTGCTTATGATTCTGCAGATCCTTGGCCAGTGCTGCTCTGCCCTGCCTCTGAAACACCCTGTTTCGGGGCCTTCCCCCAGCATTGCCTCCACAGCACCAACCACAGCTGTAGCAGGGGCTTTCATGCCACCAGAGTCCAGTGGATGTGTTCTGGATCCTAGCCCCCTCCAGGAGCATGGATTTGGGGTTAGAATTATCCTTTTGGGCTGGAACCAACCTAGGGATGTGCTCAAATTTTGCACAATTCAAATTTGACACTGGATTTCCTATTTATGCCTCCTTTCCCCCTTATGGATCAGGTTTTCTGCAGCTGAAGATTTTCTTTTTAAAAATTGCCTCAGACATATTTATATTATTATTGATATTTTCATCAAAATATTGATATTAATACTGATATTTTGAAGAAAATGTCATTTTAAAAAATCTATAAAATGATATATTTTTTAAAAAATATTGATATTAATATCAATAGTTTTGTGGGGAAAAACTGAATCAGTATTTATCACAAATAGCAAACATAGATCCCCGGTGAAATTGTACCAGAAGGAACTTCGACAGACCAAAAATTGAAATGGCATTGAAATACAGATCCCATCCCTAAACTATCCCCATCTTCAACATTCACCTCCCTGCCTGAAGCAGACTGGGGAATGTTCCACATCTACAGGAAAAGATAGTCATCTCATTATCATAATAGTTTATTATCTTTCAGAGCATAGATTTATTTTTGGCCATCCTCTTTCTTTCATATTCCTATTCCTCCCTTCAGCACACTGTAAGAGTACAGATAAACTGTAGGTGAGGAAAAAATTGTGCTGAGATGAACGATTCATGATTAGGCACTTACATCTGTTGATACTAATACTGGTAATTTATGCTCCATTCTAGTTGAGATATTTTAAAAAAACCCACCTCCCAATCAATGTTATTTGATATGAATACATTATGTGACAACTCGGATGATAATATACTCAGAGCCTAAGAAAGTCATTGGCAAGGAAATCTTCTGTCAGAAACTTGGAATAGAATAATTTGCTGCAAATGGTGGTGGAAAAAATCCTTCTGGAACACTGGCAAACCTTGGGCCCCTTCTAACTTTAAGATAGTGGCAAGGGAGCTGCTGCAGCATGGGTGATTTTTGTGATGGTTTGGTAATGTCAGAAGACCCAAGTCAAGTGGGTAGAGGGAGTCCATAGTCTGGTTCCTTTCCACACTAGTATTGTCTTGGCTCCAGATATGGGCAAAGCTGGCAGAGAGAGAACATGCATCACTGGCCTCGCTGACATGTCCTGAGACTGCTACTACTATAAAAACAGCTAACACACACACACATTTACATGTGAGGGCCTCCTGCAGATACCATCTTATCAGGAGGTGTGTTCCGCACAACATAGGAAGCAGATCTTTAGTGTAGTGGCACCTACGCTTTGGAATTCCCTCCCCTTAAATACTTGACAGGCGCCATCTCTGGTATCTTTTCAATGTCTATTGAAGACCTTTCTCTTTCAACAAGCTTTTTGTGTAGAGGCCTTATCCCAGTCTGCGTCTGGGTTGGAACTGTTCTTTTTAAATATTTTTAAAGCATTTTTAAAAAGACGTTTTCAAAGATGATTTGCTTTAATATGTTTTTAAAGATGTTTTGGTTTAATATATTTTAAAGTCTGTTTTTAAGATGTTTTAAAGTGCTTTTAGTATGTTTGTTTGCCACTCTGGGCTCCTACTAGGAGGAAGGGTGGGAAATGAATGAATGAATGAATGAATCAATAATCAATTACAAATCCAATACATATACTAATGGGGATAACAATCTTGACCTCTTGAGCTTCATGACTGAGTGGAGATTTGAACCCAGGTTTTCCTAGTATTAGTTTGATATTCTAACCACTACACCACACTGGCTATAAATAAATAAACAGTATCAATTATCCATTTGCACTGCTTGACTGTTCTGAGCCAATCTACAATCTAGAGCCATACTTTCCACCCAGCCAGATGCATAGACAGTTTTTCAAGACAATCCTTTATGATACACTGGTTTCAGGAAACGTGGGATGAGACATATGGTACAAATCTGGGTATGATACATGAATTTGAAAAGTTGTGTTTATTTCATCTGTTTATCTTTGGCAAAGGCTGTGCCCACACTTACCCATTTGTAGCACAAAAATGAAGTTCTTCTCAATATGTAATAATTCATGCTTGTCCTCAGCATGCTGCTTTCAATTAGGATTGATTTTAGACCCTGAAATCCAGATGGGTGTATGTGGTTACTTTATATGTGTCTGAAATTCCTCCTCTTGCAAACCTGTAACACCATTGGGCAGGTGTGGTTACACCCTCCATTGCTGGGACAACCTACATCTGTTCTCAAATGGACACACTGAGGGGTAATGCAGAATCAATCTGCAATGAGCATTTATTTTCAGAATGGAATCAGTTTATCAAGAATCACTTTTCAAGGGCAAAAAATATGCAATAGGTGAACAGACCAGGTAAACAACAACAACAACTCATTTTCTATTGATTCTGAAATGCAATGTCATGTTTAAGTAGTCATAATGTAGTATTATTGAAAGAAGGGCATATGAGGGTAAAGGGAAAAGGAAAAAGAATTACATTTTCAAAAAAATTCTCCTTGCATTATACTTAATCCTAATAAATTTCTGTCTAAACTTTTTCTTTTTAGCGTCTCAGTTAATTTGCTTCTTGCACTGTTGAGTTCTATCCTATGCCGAGTGCTATTTCAAGTATCCATTGCATTACCCTAATGTTTCCTAGGGATTATGACTCATCTTTAGTAAAAGCTGTTGCAGGCAAAAGTGATGAAGAGATTAAATCAACAATTCTATTAATATTTTAAAAAAATCATAGCAGGATATTTTTTCCTTCTTTCCCTTGCAGAAAAGTTAATCTCCCCTTCCTAATCATACTGATTATAAAAGCATAATACATTTTTATAGAAGAGAGGTATGGAACCCTAAGAAATTAGAGTAGTCTTCAGAAAATACTTTTTCCTTTCCAGATCTGCCAAGACAACCCCACTGCCCAGCTAACAGGAATCTGCACTAATGATTTTTATGGGACCCAGGCAGAGATGGGCAGAGTCTTTCCACTCCTTCTCCTGAGAAATTCTAAGTCTTAACACAACTCTTTTTGATACTCCCTCCTCAGTTTTTTTTGGAAGCAGGAACCCTCTTTCTCATCTCAGTTTGTTTGGTGGCACCTGGAAAGACGTGACAATTCAAGCTCCAATCCTAGACACTTCCATGGAAGTAAGCTCTGCTAAACTCAGTGAAACTTATTTCTTAGTTGGCACATCTAGGACTGTGATGTAAGTGTATATGGTTGTATATCCCCTCCTTTCCTTCCCCCTCCCACATCTCTTCTAGGGTTCTCCCAACCCTCCAGAGGAGATTTGGGGTACATGGAAGGGGGGAGGGGGGAGAAGTTCTTTTGCACAAGTGGAAGTCCTTGTGTGAATTGAACAAATTCACTGGAGACAACCCACTGTAATATAGGAAGCTGCCTTTTACCAAGTGAAACCATTGGTCCACTAGCTTAGCAATTGTACGTACCGTGAGTGACAAGGGGCCTTTTCCATACATAGCATGTGTCTACCACTGACTTACAGCCCCATACTTTGTTAGAATTTTGGACCAGGGGTAATCTCAAGAAACACTTCAGCAGTATTCCAGTAAGTTGAGGATTGAGTATGGCATCTGATTTAGTGCTGTGCCAAAATGTCCTCCAATTTATTAAAAGTTTTCTTCCTCTATGAAAGAGGCTTCCATTTTTCTCTCTCTTCCTAAAGGCATTTTGTTATATTTTTGGAGGGTAAGGGATTTTGAGCATATCTTATCATTGCAAGGTGTCTAGTGCGTGTGTTTCATTCCACTGAACATTTCTTCAACACTTGCAGCCTTTCTGGCTGTTGCTGCCTGATCTGATCTGAAAAAGCTCAATGGAAGGAGTTACTTTTGTTGTATTCCCCTGAGCTTTGATTCAAGCACAAACACCAGGAAAGAGTGCTGGCCACTGCTGCGCTGCATTGTAAAATGAAAGGACAAGTCACAAACACCCCTCAGCTACCTCAAAAGTAAGGTAAATATGACAAAAATCATCCTCCCCACCCAAGAGAATTTCACCAAAATCTTCTGTCCCATTAGATAATTTTTGACTGCAGATTTTTTTCTCTCTCATTAAACAGATGGAGAATGGTCAGAGGGAAAATACAGAGAATTTTTCAGCGTAGCACTAATTTGAATAAGCTATACAAGCAGTTCCATAGAGTAGCAAAGGTTATGGTGGTGGAGTATTTTGATAATTGGGCTCTTCTATTATTCATTAGCTGTGAAAAGCTGATAAAATTTCAAACACAGAAATTCAGTTAAAGTTAGAAAACTAAAATGTCTTGATACTTGCAAACCTAAACATTCCGAAAGCCAGTTCACATCACTTCACTTGAATCTATGCCACGATGTCTGTGTTCTACTTCCAGTGTTGGAGGCAGTGTGCCTTTGAATACCAGTTGGTGGGAATCACTAGTCAGGAGAATGCTGTTCTACTCATGCCCATCTTCTAGGCATCCTATAGGCATCTGGTTTGCCGTAGTGAGAACAGATATTGGACTAGATGGGCCTTGACCTGATCCAACAGAGCTCTTTTTATGTTATCTCAATGCTTGTAGTGCTTGACACAGGCTGAACAACCTGTGAGTGAAAGCGTATTCTTTGATGTCAGAGTGAATATAGACACTGTCGGTATTGCAGACACTTTCATTAGCATCCAGCCTTAAGCATGAAGTTCTGCGTAGCTGGCATAGACACTGTGGCATCATGCATTGCCTTAATATAGGTATTTTTGTGGATAATGTCTTTATACAATTTAGTTACTTACTAGGTAGTTTTGGACTTAATTTGATCACGATGGATTGTCCTTGTTTAAGAGAGACAGTAACATTCTTGTCAGGCTTCTTGATTGGTATACCCTCTAAGCCATTGGTGGGAAACCTGTGGCCCTCCAGTTGGTGTTGGATTCCAGCTCCCATCAGTGCCAATGGATGGGGATGTTGGGAATTGTAGTCCAGTAGTAGCTGGAGGGCCAAAGATTCCTCAACTTTCCTACAAGCCATCCATGATGGGTATGTTTCAGGAAGACCTATTTCATTTATTTATTTATTTTTATAAATGTTTTTAATGTTTTGAATATAACCAGGTAAATACAACAATAAACATTTACAAGTAACTTGTCTGGCTCATAAATTGCTTAGCACTTAGTCAAATACAGAAAAAAAAAAAACCAAAAGCATTGGCATAACAGGTCAAGTAAGGTGTGTGTAACCTATTTCAATTATTGACATCAGCTTGGGTCAATACAGGGCAATTTTGTGCTGCACACTTATACAAAGACATTTGTAGCACGATAATCAGAATACATTTTTAGAAATGCATTTTGTGTCTCACTGTCCTTTTCAGGAGTACTGATTTATGTTAAATTGTCTTGACCTACAGAGTTAGTGGATGAATGACCTTCTCATGGACAGTGTGGAGATTGAGGTAGTTCAAGGATAAGCTGAGAGAGACACCAGTTTCAGATAAGTTACTTTTGCTTGATGAAACAAATGTAAGATTTTGCCCTAAAATCTTTCTAGAGACCTTTGCTGCTATAGCTATAGGTGTATGTGTCTATATATCTATATCTATGTCTGTATCATCTCAGATGATACACTTCTCTACAACACAGATGCCAGATTTTGCTATGGAAAAGCACCCCCAGGGTGATGCTGCAGGGTGACTGATCAAGGTATAGTAATTTCTGCTGTCTGAAGTATATCTGAAAATGCAAATGCTTGCAGTGCATAGGATTTCAACAGGTCTTCTTTAAGCTTCCCTCAACCTCAGCCATGTGCCCAAAAGAAACTACATTTTGTCCAGAAGGATTTGCATAAGAAACAAATCCAAATCCTTTCTTAAGGCTCTCAGTTGATTAAAGTCAGTGATTTAGGTGATTCACAGGGTGGCTTTTACATAATGTAAGTGTCCTGCTTGCCTAAATAACAAAAGCAAATGGCAAACAAGCTAAATGTGATGACACATGGCAGGTTCATGTGTTTAAATGTTGATCTGTCACAATCACATAAAAAACTGTGAGGTGGAGTCCAATTTAAGTAGGGATGGGATTTGCATCCCGCTGATCCGCTCCGCCCCACTCACCCCCAACATCATGAAGAAGGAGGAACGAGAAAAGGGCCATCCCTGGGTCAAAGGATAGAGTGGCTGCCGCAGCAAAAACCTCCTGGAGCTGGGCCAGACTGCAGAAGAGGAACAGGAAGAGGAGGCGCCACACCACAGGGCAAGCGATAGGCTGCAGGCTAGGGTGGGTGAAATGGCAATGGACTGTCTTCAAGTCGATCCCGACTTATGGCTACCCTATGAATAGGGATTTCATGGTAAGCAGTGTTCAGAGGGGGTTTACCATTGCCTCCCTTTGAGGCTAATCCTCCCTAGCTGGCTAGGGCCTGCTCAGCTTGCCACAGCTGCACAAGCCAGCCCCTTCCTTGTTTGCAACCACCAGCTGGGGGGCAACTGAGCTCCTTGGGACTATGCAGCTTGCTCATGGCTGCACAGGTGGCAGGGCACTTAGCCCCAGAGCCACTCACTGTGGGGGTGATCTTTAGCTGGCCCTTGACACCCAGGAGAGATGAGTGGGGATTTGAACTCACAGACTCTAGACAGCCAGGAAAATCCACTAAATTCCAACCACCGGGGGGGGTCAGAATTAAGTATATATTCACCCAATACAGCCTGCAGCCTGTTGCTTGCCACGCAGTGTGGCACCTCCTCTTCCTCTTCCTCCTCCATGGTCTGGCCCTGCTGGGCATGTTTCTGCCGCAGCTGCTGCTCTATCCTTGCACCTGGGAAGGGCTCCTTCTCTCCTGCATTGTCCTTCTCTGTCACTTCAGGGGTGAGCAGGGATCAGTGGCAGTGGGGGGGGAAGGGGTGCATAAATGAGAAGTGCAGAACAGCTCTCCCAATCACTTCCCAAGTGTTTTTTCTTCCATGATAGCTTACTTCCAAGTGGTGGAATGGAGCAGGACAACAGAGGAGCACAGGTCCGGTACTTTTTTCACAGCTGGAGCAATGCCCTCAGTGCTGGAGTGGTATTTGCCAGAGTTTTAAGAAGGGGTGGGTAAAATAATTTCATGTTTTTACTAATATATGCATTTCTACGCACTGTTTACTATATGGATTTTTGCACATATTATTTGACTGGAAAACTGCATTGCAAAATATGAATAAGTGCAAATTTTGAAAGAGAGCTGTGTTTCAGTTTTCATATTATTTCAGAAAACATGAATTAGGTAGGTTTACCTGTAAAAGGCAAACTGAGTCAAATTTCTTCCCCGCTGTTTTAAGCTTGCAGGGATTGAAGGACAGGTATGACCCGGCACAGATCCATTTGTTAAGTAGGGTAGCCTCAGACAGCAGCAGACCCAAGTTCACATTGTGAAGTTCATGGATGATCATCAGAAATGTGAACTCAGGCTTCACAGCCAAAGTCCCAACATCCTAACCACTGCACCACCCTTCCCCAGCCTTGGGTACTCAGATATTGTTGGACTCCTAACTCCCATCAGCCCCAGCCAGGATAGCAAATAGTCAGTGATTATGGGTGCTGTAGTCCAACAATACCTGGGACCCAAGGTTGGTGAAGGCTACATTACACCACCCTGTGCCAGCTCACTATTCTAGGTCTACCAGCTGATCATAATAAATTGGATATTAAGCTATGCATTGATGCACTTTGGAAATATATAGTGGATCAGCACTGCTGTCCACATCCTGGACTTTCCTATGCCACTGCAGTCATATCTTCTGCTGGAATTCAGATGACAATGGAGGACAGATTGCATTAGGCCTCTGCTCATGTGGGGTCATTCCTGCCACACCAAAGAAGCCACGAAAGTTGATGGAATGGAAAGCAGCAAGCATAAACACAGAACTGGGCATTTAGCATCTAAAATGGATTCCAAGTGTTGATCTATGGAGATGTGTGCATTTCTAGGCATATCTAATGAAAATCCAAAGTTTAATTTATGTCAGATACTTGAATGAATCAAGTATATTATTTATACCAAATAACAGGCTGTCACTTTTAGCCTTAACTTTTTTTTGGGGGGGGGGAGTGGATAAACAAGGGATAAGATTGAACAGTTTTAGTTCTGCTAACAGAACCACTTATAAACTCTTGTTCCTTGAAAAACACCTTTTTATTACACTTTTGGTAACCAGGATTGTACAGCCATGTACAGACCTGGGCAACCCTGTTGAGAAAGCCTGCTGCTTTTTAAGTAGAAGTTTCCTGATGTGCCTTAGGCAGGGCGGGTTCTAAAGGGCAGCCAGGTTGGGCACTGGCCTGAGGGCCCCAGAGCTACAGGAGTCCCTCAGGGGCCCCTGAGCGGCCCTACGCTGCCCCCCATGATCCGTGCCCCCCAGCCCCCTGCTTACCTGTCAGACGGCTTTTTAGTATTGCCCTTAATGAAGATGGCGGCCGCAGCTTCCCTAAGTTACTGAAGCTGCTGCCGCCATCTTAGTTGATGGCAGAGATGTGTGCGAGTAGCACATACATGTGCCATCAACAAAGATGGCGGCGGAGGCTTCATTCCCCTTAGGGAAGCCACAGCCGCCATCTTCATTAAGGGCAATGCTAAAACAGACCTTCATTAAGGGCAATGCTAATGCCCAGACAGGTAAGGGGGGGCACGGGGGGCCTCAGGGGGGGCGGGGCAAGCTGATGCCCAAGGGCCCCTGCATGCCTGGAGCCGGCCCTGGCCCTTAGGATTCCAACCTAATTAAAACTCAAGAGGAGTTGTACAGTCAGAAAGATGCAAAACTCCCAATAAATTAATGGGAGAATATTTATGTATGAGAAAAACAAGAATAATGAAGGAAATAGGTCATTTTGCAAATTCATCCTGGGATAAGGAGAGAATGAGGCCTGGTTTATGATTGATGGACACAATGGACACAATGTACATCCTTACATCTTGTTCAAATCAACTCATTATTTGAGGGTGTCTATAAGTGAGCATTGTTTACTAAAGATCAAGAATTTCTCATTTCCTGTTCCAGTAATTTCTCATTTTTCTGCATCATATTTTGAAGATAAGACTTGACCAATTATTTTTATTTCTGAACACAGGAAGAAAAAAGGAGGTCAGGTATCTCGGCATTACACTCATGCTATGTACATTTTTAATGTTATGGTTTATGTCATGTTAAAGGTATGTTGTTGTTTTTAAAACAAAGGTTCTCATTTCTATTTTTTGTTGAAGCCTCACTGAAGATGGATACAGGAGCATCTGTTGTATTATTCTACCAATACTCCTTCTACCCCTCCCACACAAACTGAAATTCTAAACTAAGATTATGGATTGCTTTCTTTTGCTACAGCATGAATGGGAAACCTGTAGCCCTCCAGTTGTTGTTGCTCTCCAACTCCCTTCATCCTTGTCCACTGACCATGTTGGCTGGGCTGATGGGATCTGGTCTTCAACAAACATCTGGAGGGCCACAGATTCACCATTCCTGCTCTACAAACTGGACCATGCCCACTATGGTCCATAACTTATGGAATAAAAGGACATCAGAGCACCAGTTTGGGGCCACTGGTGTGTTTGTGTGTGTGTGTTTTAAGCTGCCAGGCCTGCTACTTGCCTTCAGTTTAGATGACATCACTGAGAAAGGTTACCAGGTTCCCTGTCTGGTCTGCCAGACTGACAATCACTAACCTGTCTTCAGCCTACCTAGCTGCTTGCCGCCTGTGCAAGCTACACATTCATTCTCAGGTTGGCATGCCTGACACTCTTTTTACAGTAGATGGATTGTGTAAGCAGGACCTATTCATGTATGGATGTACGCTCATAAGCCAAGGGTCTACAAATCTGTTTGTCATATCAACCCTTCCCTTCTAGTGAGAGTGAAGCTGAGCTTGAAAAAAATGAAGTCAACAGTGTCTGATATGAGGGAGGGGATTTCTCCCTTCAGAATTGCTGCCATTTACTCTGATGGAACAATCCAGAATGATCCTCTTGAAGATACCATTTCATGGCTTTTTTCATAGGGGTTTCTCTGAAACTTCCCACTCAGGAAGGTTCATGTGACAACTCACCTGCATAACTTCTGCTGGTAGGTAAAAGTGTTCATATATCAAAGAGTTTTCTCAGGGTATAGGCTGACTGTTGTTTATTGAAACTTAGTTGTGTTGCTGCTGCTGCTGTCTTTTTGGTATTTCATTTTAAACTGTTTATGTTATATTACTTTTATACATGGTCTCCTATGATGGCTTTTACTTTTGTCAGTCTAAGGAACTCAAGATGGCACACATGGTTCTTCCCTTCTATCCTTCAACAATAATACAAGTAATTTAGGGAGAGATGAACTGGGGGATTTTGTGGCTGAGCAAGGATTTGAATCCAGCTCTCCCTGATTCCTCTAATCCAGGAATGGGAAACCTATGGACCTCCAAATATTGGTGGACCCAAACTCCCATCATCCCTGACTGTTGATCAAGCTGATGAGAGTTGGGGTGCTCCAACACCTGGAGGCCTCATTCCTGTTCTGTTTCAGCATTCTAAACATTACTGATAGTAGTTGTATTAGTGGTGGTAATAGTAGCAGCATAAGAAGAGAAAAGATGGAAAGCGGGCTAAGATAGTATTCATCAAATACCTCAAGGATTATCGCACAGAAGAGGGCAAATATTTGTTCTTTATTCCCCAGAAAACAGGACTAGATGGCATACAGTACTATGATTCTGTGATGATTGTACAATCTGTCCTTGTTAATAATGGGCCCGTAGTCAAAGGGAGGAAACAATTTTCCTCCCATTCCACACTGTCCCCAAGAACAGTTGAGTTTATTCCATGAAAGTGACATGATGCTAATTTTGAGGAATAGAAGTCTTACACAGAAAGGTAATCCAGACAGTATGAAAAGTTAATAGGCAACATCTTCCAACAGGTTAATATATGAAGACATTAAGGGAGGATAAGAACATCATTTGGAAGATTAGCAAAAAGTTCAAAAACTGCAGTAAGAGAATGTTAAGCATATTGGAAGCAGAAAGCTTGCCAGATCATCACGAGAGCCATTATACTTTCAAGGTGAAAGAGATACAGTCAAGGAAGGCAGATACTGCTGAGAAGCTAAATGTACTAGTTGCATCTATCTTCATGAAGGGGGAAATTGAATATATATCCTCTTACAAATAAGTTTTTCTTTTCTTTTCTGAAACATTTCTAAAAGAGGTTGCAAAGGAAAGAGGTAAGTAGGAATATCACAGAACCAGTTTTCAGCCAGTTCTGAAATAGTAAAATTGCTAATGATATCTCTGCTTTGCACAGACAGCAACAGAATGTGGAAGCATCTGTGTGTATGAACAGGCTCTGGGAAACAATTGTGTACACCCTGGCACTTTGTCCTGGATCTTTGAAAGTGTAAAGCATTAAGTCCTCAGATCCTTGAGACTGCATGTATAAAAAGGTATCCCTGCTGTGCCATGATCATGTCAGTCCCATATCTTTCTAGGGCTCAACTGCAGCCAGGCTTGAAGGAGGTGGGGGAGGGGCAGGTCTGTTTACAATTTTATTACATATGTGTTTGATTTTATTTTTGTAAGCCGCCCTGAATGCCCTATTATAGGGTAGAAGAGCAGGATAGAAATATTTTAAATAAATAAATAAATAAATGTGTCCCCTTAGGTGATAGTTCTGATGTTACCTCTTTGTAATTGCAACTATATACTTGCTAAAGCATCTGGGGTGGCCACCATATTTGTCAAATTGGCTTCTTCCTCTCTCTTCAAGCCCCTTAATATATCCCTAGCCCTTTTTTAAAAAAAGGATGACTTGTACATTGAAATGAACAAACTGTGTCTGGGAAGCTTTTGCCAAAATGTGGAAGTTCTTTACAGAGCTAAGTAGACAAAGCAAAATGTCAAATGTTCTAGAATGGATTAGTAAGAAATTCAGGCAAGAAGTTGAAAGACAGGACTATGTGCAAGAGAGGGGAATTTGGGGCACTTCCTGTCACCTAGTTATAATTAGGTAACTATGCAGCATGAAGTCTGCAAAAGTCCTGAGCATATCACATCATAGTTTAGTACTAAGTTGAAAGTTCTCATATGAGAATTCACAACTTGATTTCTGGGATGTGGGGAGGTAAAAGGGGTACTAAGGTCCCCTTGCAGATTTTAGAGGGTGGGTGCTGAATTTGGGGGGCACCCTGAGCTTCTTATGATAACCACTAGGTGGTAACTGGTTTCCCAAAAAGTTCAGAGGAGCAACACTACATGGTGGTGTAGAGTTACTCTGTTGGAGGATTCTTGCGGAAATGGAAAATGAAGCAGCTATTTTTGCTCATCCCTATTTTAAGCTATTAACTAAACCTCAACAATAACAGGCCAGTGGTCTCATCTGTGGCACTCAGATCTCTATATCTCCCTCCCTTTATATTGGCTTTTAGAACACCTTGCTGATGCCTAGGTTTTGTACACATATTGTACCCATGCTCTTGATCCTACCCCCAGTCAGCAGTGTAATTGAGGTAGTTTTATACTCTGGACTGAATGTGGCACCTTAGATGGTCATGTGGATTGCTTCACTTCAAAATGTGGCAAGTTAGCCCTGCTGCATCTGGGGACCCTCCTGCTCATTCTGTTGAATGGGTCCCGGAGATTCTGTCCCAAGACCCACCCTAATGGCACTGCTGCCTCCAATTGACTGAATAAGTTTATTTGTTCATGCTCATTCCTTGTTAGTCTTTTCCATTTCTCTCCTGTCCCTCTTTTCTGTTGCCTTTGCTTACCTCTCCCTAGTTCTTCCCTCCACTTAAATCATATAGATTGTGCACTTTTGGCCTCTTCCTTTGGCCTCTTCCTTTGGGAAACTCCATAAAGTGCCATATGTACTGTACAGATAAAACTGTAATGATGTGGCTGTGTGTGTGCGCAATTGGCAACTGTCCTCTATACATTAACTTTTCTGAAAAGACTGTGTAAGAAAACTCAAAATGAAAAAGGGAACAATTACTAAACAAGGACAAGCAACAAAAATGATTTATTTAGATGCAACAATGTGATCAATGTTTTTCCCCATTTGTTGTGCTTTATATATTTTTTATTGTTGGTGTTATGTGCCTTCAAGTCTATTTCAACTTATGGAGACCCTATGAATCAGCAACCTCCAATAGCATTATAAACCACCCTGTTCAGATCTTGTAAGTTAGGTCTGTGGCTTCCTTTATGGAATCAATCCATCTCTTGTTTGGCCTTCCTATTTTTCTACCCCTTCTGTTTTTCCCAACATTATTATCTTTTCTAGTGAATCATGTCTTCTCATTATGTGTCTAAAGTATGATAACCTCAGTTTCATCATTTTAGGTTCTAGTCCTGGTTTAATTTGTTCTAACACCCAATTATTTCTTTTTTCGCAGTCCATGGTATCTGCAAAGTTCTCCTCCACCACAACATTTCAGATCAGTTGATTTTTCTCTTATCCACTTTTTTCACTGTCCAACATTCACATCCATACATAGAGATTGGGAATATCTTGGTCTCCCACCAAGGAGCTGCTGTCCAAGGCAGAGCACAAGTTCAAGCAGCTCTGCAAGTACCTGATCAAGCACCCCGTGAACAGTGAGCTGATGGTCCAAAAACAGTTTCCAGGCCTGTACATCAAGCACCAGGTGTCCACCCACTCCACCTCTTAGATGTGGTGGGCCCTGGAGGTGTCCAGCCAGGTGCTCCTGAACCACTATACCCTGGCCATCCTGATTGCCCCCGTGGACCAGCCCATCCCTGACTTCTGCCAGATGCAGTCCAACAAGGTGTACCAGCTCTTCCGCTTCCAGAAGTACAACCCCCTGACAGCTGCCAGGTACCTCTATGCCTGGGTAGACCACCAGACCAGGAAGAGAAACACCATCTGGGTGTTTGGGCCTCCCTCCACTGGCAAGACCAACCTCTGCCAGACCATTGCCCATTCCAGCAAGAACTATGGGAATGTCAACTGGACCAATGACAACTTCCCCTTCAATGACTGTGCCTGTAAGCACAACAACTGGTGGGAAGAGTGCATCATGAAGGCCAAGTTCGTGGAGGCAACCAAGGCCATACTTGGAGGCACCCCTTGCCAGGTGGACAAAAAAAAAAACAGACAGTCCATGGAGCTGAACCACACCCCATCCTCATCACCAGCAACACCGACATGACCACTGTCTTTGATGGGAACACCATGACCTTTGACCACCGCCAGGTCCTGAAGGACCACATGTTCAAGTTTGTCTTTGACCAGCGCCTGCCTCTGGACTGGGGTCTAATTTCTGTGTAGCACATTTGTGACTTCACGCAGTGGGACCAGGTCAACATGCAGCAGCCAATTAAAATGGTGCATGTAGTGGAGAGAAACCCTGCCCTGGGGCCTTATATCCAGCTACCCGCCTCCCAGGACATCGAGTCTCGGGATGGATCTCTACAGGGAGAAGACCCTGCAGAACGCTCTGCAGGAGTTGGAGATCGGAGTCTGTGCACTTTGGCAGAAGAATTGGATGGAGTGGCAGAGCCAGGAGTGGAGGTAGTGGGAAACTGATACTGGAGTGCTTGTTACTCAAGAAGCTGTTGTACCGTAGCCTGCCTATGTGCAGTTACCTGGAGACAGAGAGCAGTATCAAATACCCCTACACAAACCTGATCCTGAGTCAGATCCGTGAGAGGGCCTGAGTGGACCTAAGCGAGCTCTACACAGCACCTCCAAGCCTGAAGTGTTCAAGGGGTGGATTCCCTCCCCCGCCTCCTCTGTATACTGCCCAGACAATTACTACCCTTCTGAGTGACTCTGAATGTGAAGAAGATGAAACGCAGATGGCAGAAGGACTACCAGAAGCAGCAAACCTCGCAGTACTATCCTAAACCCACCTCTGGCAAAACCACAGTGGAGGAGGGGGTTGAGGGTGTGTCCCCATCTTCAACTACGACAGCAGCACTGGCTGGTGCCTGCCCGATCCCCGAGGCCTTTTATGGGAAGCAGGCCAGAGTGAGTGCCACCGTGCCCAATGGCTGCACCCTGACATTGAGTTTGACTTCAATCCCCCCCCAAGTGAATCCAGCAGGAATCTCCTCCTGAGACCCCCATCAAGCATACTGAAGACATGGCTCCAGTGGGTGCAGCGAGTGATGCAGCTCCAGCCTCCCAACCAGGGCCACCTAACACCTTTTCTATTTCTATACAATAACTATTGTAATAATTCTCTTTGTCCCTGCATACTAATCAGTGTATTATTGCATTTAGGGTTCTAACCGTGTTTCCATCTCCTTTTGCTGTTGCTTCTGCTTTCCTTCTCTCCCTAACCATTTTAAGAGTTATGTTAGTCATCCATTGAGGTCTTTCTCTCTTTTTAACTAGAGGTATTGTCTTTTTGCATTGTTTCCTGATGTCTCTGACTTCAATCCATAGTTCTTCTGGTTCTCTATCAAATAAGTTTAAAGCCTCAAATCTGTTCCTTATTTGATCTTTGTATTGTTCTGGGAAGTTACCTAAATTGTGTTTTGGCATTATGATTGCTTTGTTGTTCTTCTTTAGCTTTGCTCTGATATTTGATATGACCAGTTCATGATCTGTACTGCAGTCTTCTCCTGGTCTTGTTTTTGCAGAAAGTATGGAACTTCTCCATCATCTGTTACCAATTATATAATCAATTTGATTCCTATATTGACCATTTGGTGACGTCCACATTTACAGTAATGTTTTGGTTGCAGTATATTGTTTTACACTGTACTGATATTTGTATACCAAAAAAGAAATAAAAATATTCTTGGGGGGGGGGGACACTGTAATGATATATTTTTAGCTTCCAAGGGACTGTCCAGACTGGTGTTTTATTGTGCATGTATTCTGTAATATTTTCTGGACACCAGTAGTGCATTAGTGGTTGATTTACTCTGCTTGAGTTTGTTCTATGATGCTTTCCCAATGCTACCATATTATTGCTGTCTGGAGGGATTATAGCTCAAGAAAAGCAGGACAAAATAAACTAGAAAATGTGTGGTATGGAAAGTTACAGGATTTCAGCAGGACATTACAGAATATGCATGGATTGGAGATGAAGCATTGTGACCTCCCCTAAACTTTTGCAGGCGCAAACAGCAGGGCTGGCACCAGACATGATGGGGCCCTTGGGCACTAGCTTGCCCCGGGTCCCGGTGTGCACCTACCTGTCCCTCGCAGGGAGAGAGCTTCTTCCACTAGCTCATTCACTTGCTCTGTCTCTCCTGTCTTTTGTGGCTGTGCAGGCTGCTATGTGCGTGGATCGCTGCCTTCAACCTCGGCTGCCATCTTGGTTAATGGCAGTCCTGCATGCGCAGCCCATGGAACTGCAAAAGACATGAGAGATGGGTAGTTGGAGCCAACGAATGGGTGGTTGGAAGAAGCTCCCTCTATCGATCCGTGAGAGCTACTCTGCTGCAGATCATGGAAAAGGAGCACTACTCCTCCCCTACCCTATTGAGAGGCCCCTTAGGGGCCTCTGTGGTTCCAGGGGCCCTCGACCAGGGTCTGCCCTGTCCGCCCTTTGGGACTGGCCCTGCCAAACAGTATTGAAAGCAGGATCGCATGTGACTGCCCTGATAACACCAAGAGCACAAATCATCATGAATGTGCAATACAAGGATGTCTGAGGGGCCCTAAGGCTGCAATCTCAACCCCACCTACCTGGGAGTGAGCCCCACTGAATTGAATAGCACTTACTTCTGAGCAGACATGGGTAAAATTGGGATATTTATAAATTAAAGGTGTCCCTTCTCCCCCCCAGTGGGAATTCTTACGTTAGGATCATTTTTGCTGATTAGATGAAGAAAATTAGAGCTGTGAAAAGATGACTTCCTACCACAACTAATGACATGAGACATATAAGATGGAACACTGTTATTAACAAGTATTAACTTACAATCAAAGGTGATATTTGAAAATATTTACTATTGAATCTGCAGATTATTTCTTCCATCATTCCTGTAAACATTTTAAGTGCACAAACCCTATTATTGTATTATCTACATTTTATGTCTTGACATTTTTAACAGTCATGAACTTTAGGCTTAATTCCATTAAGATTATTTTCAATTACAGAAGAGCAAGTAACAAACAACAGTACATTCTAGTGAAATTCTTTGATTGATTTTCCTGTAAATATTTTTGTGGCTGTGCATCTATTTTCATTGATTGCTTTGCTTTGCATTCTCAATCTCTTCAGTGAATAAATAAGAACACAACATTTCATAACTTTCTAACTTGGACCCATAGAGAAAAGATTGAATGCAAAAAGATATAAGATAAATGTAGAGGTGTTCCTTCCTTTTTAAAATAGTGTCCACACACTCAGGGCATTATCTGGTTTCTTTATTGGGGACTGATATCTCAACCTGTCCCATCCCCCAAAGGATTCCCAGCCAGCGAACCAAACTTTATCCATCTCCTGCACTTCCCTATGGCAATGTGCTCACTCTCTCTCCTTGAGTGCAAGTATCTATGTAACCGAACAAAATGCAAAGCTCCAATCATCAGGACTGTTGTCCAGGATAATTCATTTGGTCTGCTTTTCACAATGGATCTACTTGATCCAATGCTCCTGTACTTGTTTGAGGATCAGAACACAACTCCCAGTTGGATCACACAGTCCTCTGGATTTTGGAACACATTTCTGGTGCACAAAAATATGTACTTTATCACAAAGATGCATACAAAATGTGTATTTTACTGATGAATGTATTGAAAAGCACCAAAAAATGTGTATTATATACAACAAAAAGTGTACAGTGGGATGGAACAATGGCACACTAGAGAGAATAGGACAGAAAGGACCTATGATTGAGTGCCACTGAACTGAAACTGGATGGAATTAGCTGCTCATTTCCACCCCTGCTGTCAACCAGGGGGAAAACAAGCCTTTAAAATAGAGTTTGACTTAAATCAGATTTCTGCTGGTGTGAGTTTCTTCTGGTTGCCAGGTCATGTGACTGAGCTGAACAGAGTTGGGATCCAGCATAATTCTTTCCCTTTTCTTTTTTGGGACTTCACTGACTTTGGCTGAGCTGGGATGAGGAACTCACACTGTTGTATTTATTGCTGAGCCACAGTTGGAGACTTACACTGGCATAGCCTTCGCTGAGCCAGAGCCCCGCCAGATCCTCACTCACTCATCTTGACAGAGCTTGGGTTTATATTGTTGCCTAACTTAGGTTCATTAATTTCAATGGGTCTGCTCTGAATAGGACTTAGCTGAATACAACCCTCTATAACTTCTCCCCCATGTTTTCTTAAAGCTTTTCTTATAGTGGGAAGGGCTGCGGCTCAGTGGCAGAGCACATGCTTTACATGCAAAATTTCCCAGGTTCAGTTCTTGGCACCTGGAAAAGACCCCATCTTGAATCCTGGAGAGCCCCTGCCAGTCAGACTAATGGTCTGACTCAACAAGGCAGCTTCTCCCCCCCTCTCACTTACACACACACACACTCACACATAGAATATAAATATTCCATATAAAACATCCCTGTGTGTGTTTTATGTGCAAAATCAGGGTAGAAACTTTGACTTCCTAAGTACTCTGTCTGTTATGGCAGAGTTGACCTTTTTGAAGTGGGATGATGAAGCTGTTTAAGGCTGACTAGGCCAGCAATCCTTCCAGGCATTCCTTCACTCTACTTCCTGATATACTGCTGGCCTGTGAAATAAACCCAGGAGCAAAAAAGAGATGAAAAAATAACAGGAAGGAATGTGAACTGCCAATAAATTTGCAGTAGTTATTCTGTCATGATTGTAAGAATTGCCAGCTACATCTTTTTTTTTGAGATCAGATTTGTAAGGGGATTCCAAAACTTAATTATTCCAAAATGGCGCATTGGCCTCCTCCGTGAAATGCAGGGAACAGCTGCAGCACAGGGGGACTGGAGAAGACCTGCCCTGGGAGCAAGTACTTGAGCATCTGGGTGGTTGCTTGCTTGCTTGCTTCTCTGAGTTGCTGTCTTGTGAGACAGCTGAGGTCCCTGGTAGGTGCTTCAAGGACTGGGACCCCCTGCCTCACCCTGACTTCAGAGTAGCCTTTTGCATCAACTCCTGGCTGGGTCAGGGGGCATAAAAGCCCAGTTGCCCTTGGGTGATGGGTCTGTCACCAGTGGGGTCACCACTGAAGGAGTGACACCAAAAGGGATAGCCCCTTGGGGAGCCCATTAGGAAGTCCCGAGAGCAAAGACACTAGTCCCTTTTATTTTTTTATTATTGTTATTTTAAACCAATCTTGAGGAGATTGGTAGTGGGGAGGATATATGGCACATGTGTAGTTCCTGCAGAGGGTGAGAGCCTGTGCAGTGAACTGAATGATAGGAGAAAGTCACCAGATGCCTTCAGAGTGAGAATCTGCAACTGGCAAAAGGCTGGCCCTCCCTGGGTATGAAACAGGGGGAGGGTATATATGGCCTGTGTGAACGATATTGAGCGGGTCTGATTGTTTCCAATTCTCTCAGACGCCTACTGGGATAACTGGTTCAGGTAGGTTTTGTTGCTTGGCTGTTGTTGAGTCCATATCAGGTGTTTAGGAGGAGTCTTAGTAAGGAGATACATGGGTGATGCCACCCCAGTTTCAGTGATCATGGGTAGAGGAATGGGGAGGTGATGAGCTAACATAGAAGATGAGGGCAAGAGGAGGTGGTGAGCTAATACAGAACATGAGGGCAAGGCTATCTATGCCTTGTTCCTCGCTCCCACTCCTATCATGGATGGGTTCCTTGTTGCTCATCTGCTGTGCCCACTGGCCTGTCTGTGCTGTTCTGTAATGCCAGCTTGGTACACAATAATGATTTGATCATGGATGACGGTGCCAATTTGGTGTGTATTACTGAGACCTGTTTGGGTGAGCTAGGAGGAATTGATCTGACCCAGCTTTGCCCACCTGGATAGTGTAACACCAGCACAGGCTGCAGGGATGGGGGGGGGAAGGAGTTGCTGTGGTCTACAGAACTTCCATCTCTGTCACCAGGAAACCTCTGTCTTGGAGCTGCTGTGAGGGCCTGCACCTGGTCTCGAGCAAAGGAGACAGTAAATTCGAGTTGCTGCTGGTGTACCATCCACCCTGCTGCCTGGCAGCTTCTCTGACTGAGCTAGTAGAGGCCATCTTGGCTGTGGTGTTGGAGGAGCCCAGAACAATAGTCCTCGGTGATTTCAGTGTCCCAGTTTTCTGGCTCTGGACTTCATGGTCTCCATGATGACCATGGGGCTGTCTCAACTTGTCACCAGCCCAATGCACAGAGCAGGGCACACCCCTGATTTGGTTTTTGCTCCAGATGAAGGAAGGGGTAGTCTGGAGATGGGGGTGGTGGATGCCACCCCATTGTCATGGTCAGACCATTCTCTGGTAAAGTTTCTTGCTGGGAGGAAGGGTGGGATATAAATCAGATAAAATAATAAATAAATAAGTTTAGACTTATGGCTGTGATCCTCCCCTGCAGGGGTGGTGGACAGATTAAGATGGTCTGCTCCCCAGAGACTAATGGAATCCACTGGATTCCTGAATGCCTTGGAGGAGTTCTCAGTAGATAGAGGAGGTGTCCCTGTTGAAGCCCTTGTCATGCTGTGGAATAATGAGGTGTGTCAGGCTCTTAACACAGCCCCTAAGCTCCCTATCTGGCATTGATGAGCCTGGTTTGCACCATGGTACACTAGTAAACTACTGAAACAGGCTGGACAACAGCTAGAGTGCAAGTGGCGAAAGACATGCTGTGAGGCTGATCGGACACGAGTAAAACATAAACATACCTACTATGTGGCGGTGAGGGCTGTGATGCGTCCTTCCCTGGCTCTCCCTGTCAGGTTCCTACCTGCTCGTGGTTACTGCCTGTCTCTAGGCACCACCAGGGACTCCACCAGTACGGACCCCTCTCTCTTATGGTTTCTCTCCCCGCTCTAGCACAGATCTCAACAGATCCCCCTGCTAGGCAACCAACAGTAACATCCCAATACTAGTATTCCCAGAGACTCTGAATACTGGTATTGTTATTCTCTTCACCGCTGCCACCATTTGTTACAGTGCCCCTTCAGCCTTGGTCATTACCTTACCCTCCCTTCTGGTCTGTGAAACCCCAGCCAAGGATCAGGCCTTTGGTAAACCAAATTAAGTATTTATTACAGATAACAAAGCTAACAAGATTAACAAGATTTCTTCTTAAGGCACATAAGCATATGGTTTTACTCAATACTAATCCGAACTCCACCTCCCTCCTGGCAAACAACTCTCTAAACCCCACCAACCAACCCACTCAGTTCTCTTCTCCCCCCCGATTCCACTCTCACTCTTCCTTTTATACATTCAGCCATTTTAAACACCCAGCCAATCATCTCGCATTCTACTGCCCATTCACTCCCCCTCCTCTTTCACTCCACTTACCATGTATCTTCTAAAACAACAACACTTACCATATATACATTAATATAGGAACATCACATCCCCCCCCCTTAAACAACAGCAGAGTATTATTCCTGTTCCAGGATTTATACGTTGCGTTAACAAATAAAAGTGTCTATGCGGAAAATGTCTTTCTTTGTTCCTCTGTCTGGTCACGTCACTGCAGTCCCAGCCACTTGCCTTGAAAGTCCATCGGCCAGTACATTGTCCTTGCCTTTTATGAACTGGAAGTCCACTTGATAGTCCTGTAGGGCCCAGGACCACCTCTGCAGCATAGTGTTATGGTTTTTCATAGTCTGCAACCATAACAAGGCCCAATGATCCGTAGTCACTGTGAATCTTTGTCCCTACACATATGGGCGCAACTTGTTCAGTCCCCACACGACCGCTAGGCACTCCTTCTGGACCGACGAATAGTTTTTCTCCCTCGGCGTCAGCTTGCGACTCAGGTACGCCACTGGATCTCTGGTGCCTTCTCTCTCCTGTAGCAAGACGACTCCCAGCGCCAGGTCCGACGCATCTGTAGCCACGATGAATGGTTTCTCATAGTCTGGTGCTATTAATATGGGTCCTTGGCACAAGGCTTGCTTCAGTAGATCAAAAGCCTTCTGACATTCATCCGTCCATACCACATGCTCAGAACACTTCTTCTTTGTTAATTCATGCAAGGGGGTTGCTATTTCCCCAAAATTTCTCACAAACTTCCTATAAAATCCAGCCACACCCAGAAATGCCCTTACTTGTTTTTTGGTTAAGGGGATCGGCCACGCTTGTATTGCCTCCACCTTGCTCCATAAGGGGGTGATTTTCCCACTCCCCACCTTATGTCCTAAATAGATTACTTCCTTTAGTCCAAACTGGCATTTCTTAGCTTTTATTGTGAGGCCTGCTTTTCTTAAGGCCTCCAATACTGTTGTCAGGTGTTGGACATGCTCAGGCACCGACTTGCTAAAAATGGCCACGTCATCGATATAGGCCACTGCAAAATCTGACATGCCTCGCAACACAGTATTGATTAGCCTCTGAAATGAACTTGGTGAGTTCCTTAGTCCCATGGGTAAGGTCACAAACTCATATAACCCATCTGGTGTACTGAAGGCAGTTTTGGCTCTGGATTGCTCGTCTAGTTCCATTTGCCAAAATCCTTTACAGAGATCTAGTGTAGAGATAATGGTTGCTGCCCCCAATAACTCTAACATTGCATCTACCCTAGGCATAGGATACGCATCTGGGACAGTAATTTTATTGATTAGCTGATAATCAATGCAAAACCTGGTCGTTCCATCTTTTTTCGGAACCAGGACAATACTTGAGGCCCAGGGACTGATGGATTCCCTGATCACTCCTAATTCCAGCATCTCTTCCACCTCCTTTTTGATCTCATTCAAAACTTTCCCATTCACACGGTACGGAACAGATCTGATTGGGGCATGATCTCCAGTATCAATGGAATGTATAACTATACTGGTTCGGCCAGGTTTGTTGCTAAAGAGATTCCTATAGGTTTTCAAAACTCTCAGAATCTCTTCTTTTACTTCCTCCTCTACCTCCTCTGACCATTCCACTTGATCTACCCCTCCTTTGTCTTTGCTTTCCTGTACCAAATCTGGAAGTTCAGGCCCACTTCCCTCAGGGAATAAGGTAACTTGCAACACCTTTGCATCCCTGGTATGGTAAGCCTTTAACATATTTACATGAACCACTTTGCTTTTGTTTAATTGGTCTGTGGTGATTACATATGTCACTGTGTCAAGCCTTTCTCTGATGGTACATGGTCCTTCCCAGTTAGCCTGTAATTTGTCATGTTTCCTGGGTATGAACGCCATAACCATATCTCCCACATCATACACACGTTCTCTGGCTGTTCTGTCATACCAGTAACTTTGCTTCTCCTGTGCATGACTCAAATTCTCTTTCACTACTTCCATCATTGATGTTAATTTATTGCGGAATTCCAATACAAAATCTACTACAGAAGTTTTGTACTCTCCCAGAGTTCCCAGAGTTGACTCCTGAGGGACTTCTCTGTATGCAAATAAGAAGCATCCCAAACGTTCATCCCAGTCTTGTGGGTGATCTTGAACATAGCTTCTTATCATGCCCTTCAAAACGCCATTGAATCTCTCAGTTAGCCCATTAGTGGCAGGATGGTAAGTAGTGGTCTTTAGATGTTTTAGACCACAACATTTCCACATACATTGCATCACTTCTCCCATGAATACACTGCCTTGATCTGTCAGCACTTCATGAGGGAAACCCAGCCTCATAAAGATTTTTAATAAAGCCTCTGCCACTACAGGGGCTTCTACAGATCTCAGTGCTTCTGCGTCTGGGTACCTGGTGGCAAAATCCACCACCACCACTAGATATTTCTTGCCATGCCTTGTGGGTTTGGAAAAAGGGCCCACCAAATCTATTCCCACTCTATAAAAGGGTTGTCCAATTATAGGAAGGGGCTTTAAGGGTGCCTTAGTCTTTACTCCACTCTTTCCCACCTTTTGGCATATTCCACAAGATAGACAATGTTGTTTTACATCCTTGGAGATATTTGGCCAATAATAATGTGCAGCCAATCTCCTCTTGGTCTTTTTTATTCCCAGATGTCCTGCACATGGGACATCGTGGGCTACCTCTAGCAATCTGGTTCTGTATTTGCTAGGTACTATCAATTGCTTCACTGGTTCACATTCATCCTTTCTCTCAGCAGGCATCCACAGTCTATATAAAATCCCATTCTCACACACAACTTGATTCCTCAGTTTGTCAGTGAAAGGAATCTGTTGGGTCAGGGCTTGTTCCTTTATCTGCTTCAAACTTATATCTTTATGCAGCTCTTCCCTGAATTGATCTGCCTCTTCCCCAGAGACCACTTGATACAGTTTGTCTCCTTCAGCAGGCCTGCTAGTGGTTGCTATGGTGACCTGAGGCTGGTAAACAGATTCCACCCTGTTTGTTTCAGCCCCCCTTAATATGGCTTCTTTTTCTCTACCAATTTGCTGTCTGGTCACTACATAGATCTTTCCTTGGGCGCCCATTACATCCCTTCCCAGTATTACTGGTTCTTGTTGCTGGGCATTAATGCCTACTTTATATCGGCCCTCTCGGCCTCTCCAAGTCATATCCACCAGGGCCACAGGCAAACTTTCTGGTTGACCTCTCACTCCTTGGATAGTCACAGTTTCCTGAGGTAATATTACCTCAGATTTTATTAAATCTGGCCTCAGTAATGTCTGAGCGGCACCGGTATCAAGCAATGCCCAATAATTTGCCCCTTGTACACTCACTTCCTCTCTCAGACTTGAATCAAGGTCTGTTACTTCTGTCCAGTTTATCTGGCAAAACTGAACCTTTTTCGCTGTTTCTAAAGCCTTGGGCTCTGTTTTCACTGCCCTTGTCTGAGCAGGATTATTACTGGGGTTGGCAACCTCACATTGAAAATGTAGGTGCCCTGGTCTACCACATTTGTAGCATAATTTTTCCTCACTTTTAGGGTACACAGATCCACTCTGGGGTGTCCTGTGCCCTTCAGATTTTAATGGAGGACTCACTCGCTGTGGTACCACATCCCTTCTGCCAGCACTATATGGTCTGGGTTTAAACTCTGTTGATGTTTTCCCCACCCAGCCAGTTCTATTGGAGGCGAAGTGATCCGCCATCTCTGCAGCCTCCTGCACAGATGTAGGGGAACGGTCTTTGACCAGGAGCCTTATTTCTGGTGGTAACTGATGGTATAATTGATCCAGTATCATTTGGCTTTTCACCTCTTCCACTGACTGAGCTTTGGCACTACTCATCCACTTTCCAAATATATCCATCAACTTTGCTCCCAGTTCCACAAAAGACTTCCCTGTCTGTATCTGGCAATTTCTGAAAAGCTTTCTAAAATAATCAGGCCCCAGTCTGAATCTTTTAAACACTGCTTCTTTGAATTCAGCATATGTTACTGGCCTGTCTGAGGGGAAGTACTGATACGCTTCAGCTAATTCCCCTTTAATCAGATTTGATAAATACTGCATGTATTTATCTTCAGGTAGCCCCCACATCTGAGCTGCCTTTTCAAAGGTGCTGAGGTAAATTTGAGGATCTTGACCAGGCTCATAGACAGCAAAGTCCTTTGGAGTAATTTTTATTTTTGCTCCATCTCTGTCCTTTCTTGTTTCATCAGAATGAAACTTCTCTCTTTCAAATTTTAACTTTTCTACTTGTAATTCGGCATCCACTGCTCGTTGCTTCTCCCTCTCCTCAAACCCCATTCTCATTCTCTCAGTTTCCATCTTCAACTTCTCAGCTTCCATCCTCAATCTCTCAGCTTCCAACTCCCTCTGCTTGTCTTTTTCCTCAGCCTCCCATCTTAACTTCTCTCTCAAGTACTCTATATAAGCGGGATTGCTTAAATATCCTTCTGGGGTCTCTTCTCTGACAGGTTGTTTTTGCTGGGCAGTTGCAAATCCTATAAGTGCTACCCTCAATTCATCTACCCCTTTACCCTCGTGAGGTAAATTGAATGTTATGCACTTCTCCACCAGCTCCTCTCTTTTCATTTTTATATATTCAGCCATGGTGTTTGAGTTCACTCACTCTTTGCCACACACTCTTTGCCAGTCACTCTCACAAGAAATCTTGTTTTGTTATTTGTGTTTGCCACACTACTGTATCTGGATTCTCTGTTGTTCGTATCCCACCGCTACTGACACCACGTGTGATGCGTCCTTCCCTGGCTCTCCCTGTCAGGTTCCTACCTGCTCGTGGTTACTGCCTGTCTCTAGGCACCACCAGGGACTCCACCAGTCCAGACCCCTCTCTCTTATGGTTTATCTCCCCGCTCTAGCACAGATCTCAACAGATCCCCCTGCTAGGCAACCACCAGTAACGTCCCAATACTAGTATTCCCAGAGACTCTGAATACTGGTATTGTTATTCTCTTCACCACTGCCACCATTTGTTACAGTTCCCCTTCAGCCTTGGTCATTACCTTACCCTCCCTTCTGGTCTGTGAAACCCCAGCCAAGGATCAGGCCTTTGGTAAACCAAATTAAGTATTTATTACAGATAACAAAGCTAACAAGATTAACAAGATTTCTTCTTAAGGCACATAAGCATATGGTTTTACTCAATACTAATCCAAACTCCACCTCCCTCCTGGCAAACAACTCTCTAAACCCCACCAACCAACCCACTCAGTTCTCTTCTCCTCCCCGATTCCACTCTCACTCTTCCTTTTATACATTCAGCCATTTTAAACACTCAGCCAATCATCTCGCATTCTACTGCCCATTCACTCCCCCTCCTCTTTCACTCCACTTACCATGTATCTTCGAAAACAACAACACTTACCATATATACATTAATATAGGAACATCACAAGGGCAGCGAAGAAAGCATCCTTCTCTGCCACCATCTCATCCTTAAGTAGCCATCCAGTGGAGCTTTCCCGTAGCATCAGGGGTGTGTTGACATCAGCTCCAGGAAATGGAGTTTTAGTCCCTTCGAAGGTCCACTGTGAATTGTTTGCAAGGCATTTTGAGGGTAAAGTTGTAGCAATCTTGATGGCCCATCCACATCTACTGTAGTCCCCAGTGATGTGTCAAGTGCAACATCTACTGCCACTTCATGGGATTGGTTTCAGTTGATGTGGCCTGATGATGTGGACAAAGTGCTTGTGATGATGCATCCAGCAAAGTGTCCTCTCAACCCTTGCCCTTCTTGGCTCATTAAAGCTTCCCAAGGGGGTTAGACCGAGTAGATCCAGGGTGTGGTTAATGCATTGTTGCAGGAGGAAGTGGTTCCAGCTGCCCTGAAAGAGGCGGTGA